>NC_044322.1:22546289-23796289 GCF_007399415.2 Gopherus evgoodei
TTCAGCTGAGATTAGCTACTTCAGACAAAGGTTTAGCTTGTTGAGGAAAACTTAATTTCTCAAACATGTTACTTTGTTTTATATTGTTGTGCCTATTATCCTTACTCACTCTCTAATGTCTCAGTGCCTGATGTTATATAGAAGCTAATCCACAGCAGGATCAAACAAACAGTGTGTATGCTGTTCCTTTGGGAACAGCTTACCTGGTATTATTCTGAGTAGCCAGTGACAGAGGCTGGATAATACAGGGGGATGTTTTCAGAGGGTCTTGGTCCACCTATTGTTAACCTACACAGCAAAGTGAGGGCTAGCATTGCCCCGAGGAGACTGTTTGGGTAGCTAACCGGCTGGTGGTGTCAAGGATGAACCAGTCTCTCTCTCGCTGGAGGCAGTAGAGGCAACAAGGTGACTCAGTCCTGGGCACCCTAAGAACCATCACACCCTCCTAGAGTGTCACTGCTGGTTCACTATTCTGTGTCAGCAACTCTTGTCAGGCCTGATATACTCACTACACCTAACACACTATCATGATACATACCCAAAATTAGGCATATGATAAATCATTGGACAACTAATAACTCACTGCTCATTAACATTCTTACATGATGTATGAGTTATGTACAAAGAGTTATGGAGATGTTCTAGAATTATGTTCTTAAAATGTGTTTGGCAAGCAGTGCATCAGCCCCATCTGCCCTAGACAAAGGAATGGGTATTTGCTTGTTGTTAGGCAAAGACAATGAAGGCACATTTACACAAAAGGTAAACAAAGCCATCAACCTATGGAGTAGGGGAGATAGCCTCTTGCACAGGATCTGAACCTCAAATGATAAGCAATTGAATATGATATTACTGTATTATAAAAATGTATCACATAAGGTCTTTTCACACTGGTGATTAATAGCATTGTAAAAATGTATGTATTAACACTATATGAAGGATTATGAATACTCACCGATAGAATGCTTTAATGTCTGTGACCAAACAAAGAAAGAAAAGAAAGAAAGCAGTTTGAATTCTGTCCCAAACTGGAGAGAAGGCAGCTATCGACCGCCACTGAAATTAAGCAAGGTGTGACCAAAAACAATGGAAGTCCCATTTACATATGAATCAGCATGGAGATGGGAAGTCCACAGGAAGGAAAGAACAACATGAGGTCATCCTGGGGACAAATCAATGAGTTTGGGAAAGCATAAGGAAAGAGAAGAAGCCATCTGGGGATCTATCACTGTACAGAGCCTTGCAAGCTCAGCAGGATGGGTCCTTTGACCAACGGGGTTGAAATCTCTCCAAAAACTGAATATAAATGAAAAACCTGCTTAGGCAAAGCCCTTTCACATAGGAAGATAAGGGGAATGAACAGCTTGTATTTCTGTGGAAAGTCCTGACGGAGAAAGTCAGCCATGGCTGGAAGAAAAACATTGCTAAGAAATCTACCTTGAGCCAAGGCTGTAGCTTGGTAAGCCTTAGTGACTGGAAAACATATTTTACTTTTACTTGCTTGTAACCATTTTGTCTCTATCCCTTGTACTTGAACTCATTGAAGTTTATTTAATCAAAAACAGATAGGTTTTGTTCTACTTTTAATCTAAACCAGCCCAGTGCTGTGTTTGAACTGAAGTGATCGTTTACTCCAGATAAAGCAATGAGCTGTGCTTCTGTCTCTTTAATAAGGTTCTTCACTCCTTTACTTCTGAGTGCTCCAGGAGTGGGCTGGACCCTCCAGGGCAGAGGGTCTGGGGAAATTCAGGACGGGGAGTGTGCTGGGGTCACCCTGCAAGTAGTAACTGAGGTTGGTGGAGACCAGGGTGGGGCTGTTGTGTTGTAGACCAGCTGCGGAGGTCAGAGTAGTGAACCAGGACTGCACAGCACAGTCAGGGAACTGCTTAGCCCGGACACCAACAGCCAACCCATGTAAACCATGTCAGCAGGGCACTTAAGACACCCACGGTTACAGGACAAGTGATGACAACCTCTCACTGATCTGGCTGAACCCCAAAATGTGACATCTCCCTTCAGAACTATCACCCAGTTCACAATCTGTACAGCACCATTTCAAATGAGCCTTCAGTTAATATTTAGGTGTCATCATTAATGCACAGTAAAAACTTTTAGGAAGCCTGCCTATGTACGCAACTGATGAATGGCTTGGATTCTGTGACTTCAGCACATTTTTCTCACTTGATGCACCCCACAAAGGGAACTGTAATCAATTTCCATACTAGATTTTGTTTTTTTAAAAAAACAGAGATGGTCTCATTCCATTAAAATGCTTTTTCCAAAAAGCACACCGCTCTGCTTCACTGAGCTTAGAGAGCTGCTGACACATTCAGCTGTGGTACTACTAATGGCACAGGCGAGGTAAGTTCTGTGCTACTGAACTCTATTGGACTGAAGGTATTTTTCTAAAGGAGCTCTGTAAACACTAAACGTGGAAGTTAATAGGATTGTCTTTTAGTGAGTAACACTCCAAAGATAAATTGTTGCAGCACAGCAGTTACAGTGCAACCTAGCTAAACTAATGTTAGTAACTTGAGATTTATTTTCCTTTAACATGAAGAATACAACACAGGGCCTAAACCTTATATTTTAATTTTTACACACACACATGTTAGGGGGCTTATTCCTTCACCTTCTCTCTCTCCTGGTCCTTCTCGCATGAACAGAGAGCAACAATACCCAAAGTTTGAAGGTGCAAACAATTAGATGTTTATTGGGGTGAACTTCCAGCAAGCATGATTCCAGTTTCCTTCCTCAGTGTCCCCCTTCCCAGCTCTGACACCACAGAGCATTGCCTGTGTCCCTGTTCCCATTCCCTGTTCCCATTTCCCCCTCCTAGCGAAACATGATTCCAATTCCCCCGCCCCTATTCCCCCCTTACTTCCTGATTGACTGCAGACTATATAGTAAAACTTGAGTTCTGCTTAGCTATACCCTAACTAATCATTTTACTAAAATTTAACTAACCAATCCTAACATATTGTAACATAATTATTTAACCAATTATATCCCACCCCCTTAATTGGTTTACACCCAACAAAATTAATTATACATCAGACAGAAACAATCGCAGAACCAGACAGAGATTATACAGACAAACAATAGGGAAGTGGAGACTACAGTGATAGAACAATACAGAAATGAGGATTTCACATCCCAGCTGTTGATAAGTGAGTTCTTGCCAGACAGGATGCTATCAAACGAAGTTTCCTTTTACATCTTATAGACTTTTCCCTTTCTCTGGAGGTGATAGGAATATCAGGACAGGACATGCATCTGACGAAGTGGGTATTCACCCACGAAAGCTCATGCTCCAATATGTTTGTTAGTCTATAAGGTGCCACAGAACTCTTTGCCACTTTTACAGATCCAGACTAACACGGCTACCCCTCTGATACAGGACAGGATTGTATTCCTAACAACCCAATAGCACCTTATTTCAATGTGACTAGTTTGAAATGTAAGGATGTAACCATACACTTCCCAGTTTATGGCTGCCTCTGCTACTCAGCCAAAGGCCTTAGCCTTAAGAATAGGGCTCAGATTGTCACAGTGAGAGAAGGCCCTTACACATACAAACAGTAATTTTGATTCTTTCTTTTATACAGAGCCATAACTAGGTATTTTTGCGTCCAAAGCAAGATTATAAAATTGCGCCCTACCCCAGGGCCGGCTCTTCGGTGGCAATTCAGTGGTGGTCCCTCAGTCCCTCTCAGAGGTAAGGCTCTGCCGCCAAATTGCCGCTGAAGAATGAATGAAGCGGCGGCGGTAGAACCTGTGATTTTGGGGGGTCTAACTCATGATTTTTGACTGCTTGGGCTGGTAATGTTGCTTCCAAGATGGTCTTTGGTTCCAGTCCAGTTCCAGTCCAGAGAGGGATTCACAGGTAAAGAGAGGAGGGAGGTGCTGGATATCAGCAGTGGCCACTAGGGATCAGCATGTGTCCTGAGAATGCTGGGAGTTCAGGTTTGCAGGGCAGGATCAAGGGTGGCAGGTTTGTAGAAATTTTGGTGGTGCCCAGAACCTGCCCCCACCCAAACTCCCCCCCCCAACTTTGCACCCCCACCTGCCCAAGATTCTGGGAGGGAGTTTGCGTGAGGGAGAAGGTCTGGGGTGCAGGCCCTAGGCTGGGGAAGGGGATTGGGGTGCAGCCTCTGGGAGGTGGTTTGGGGATGGAAGGAGTTCATAGGGATGGGGTGCAGGAGTGAGGGCTGTGGGCTGTGGCTGCAAATGAGGGGTTTGGAGTGTGGGAGGGGCTCAGGGCAAGAGTAGAGGTGAGGGCTCTGTCTGGGGCTGGGAATGGGAGGTTTGGGGTGTGGGAGGGGATCAGGGCAAAAGTAGGAGTGTGGGGGGTGAAGGCTCTGGTTGGGGCTGGGAATTGGAGGTTTAGGGTGTGGGACAGGCTCAGGGCTGGGGCAGAAGTTGGGGTGGGGGGGTGAAGGCTCTGGCTGGGACTGGGGATGAGGTGTTTGGGGTGCTGGAGGGCTCAGGGCTCAGGCAGAGGGTTGAGGGTGCAGTGGGGGGTGAAAGCTCTGACTGGGGGTGTGGGCTCTGGAGTGGGGCAGGGCTGGGGATGAGTTTCGGGTGCAGGCAGGCTGCTCCGAGACAGGGGCCAGAGAGGACGACTCCTCTCAGCCCTTTCCCTGCTGGCAGCAGCAAGCTCTGGGGGAGGACCCCCCCTTATTGCCCCCCAGCAGCACACTGTCACTGCATGTGCTCCTACGGCCCCTCTCAAGTCCAGGAATTTCCCTTGCCTCCCCCATTGTGGGTGCCGGGGGACGCTGCATGTGCCTCCTCTCCTGCTATTGCCCCTAACTGTAGCTTCACTGGGGGTGAGGGATGGGGCTGCCTCCTTGCCCAGCATGAGGCAGGAGTGGTGACTGCAGGCAGGGGGAGGAGCTGTGCTGCTGAAGAGTCCCACTGGAAAATGAAAGGGTCTGAGGGGGAAGGGTAGGCTCAGAGTCAGCCTGCCCTGCCATTGAGATGTGGGGCACTAGGACCCTGCAGCAGAAGTTGCTGCAGGGGAAAGACAGGGACTCTCTGCTCTGGGGGCCAGGGAAGGGTGGGGAGCAAGTCGGGGCTGGGGGACACTTGGAAGTGGCATGCAGGGGTGGCAGGTGGGGCCGGCAGGGAGATCACCTGGGTTAAAAATATCTCTGTGTCAGCACTATTTTTTCTTTTCTCTCCACCACTTTCTGCGCCCTCCTTTCCCCGCTACCCGAGTATGTGCCCGAGGCATGTGCCTCACTCGCCTCGCCCTTGTTAGGGCACTGCCTCTATAACTAGCTTAGTGATAAGAATACACCTAAATTCTTAAAGTATATGCCTTTGCAGACAGGCCTGAATATCTATATCCTAACAACACACGCACAGACTCACTCCCTAAGTACAGGGACTAGGACTTCTGATAATCAATCAGAGATCTGCTTTTGCATAGGTTCACCCTGCTTAGTAGTATATTGATGTAACCCTTCTGCCCCTCTGAGTTGGCAGCAACAAGGGCCAGGTTCAGTATCCAGGGGTTTCGTTTCAATAACACAATGCCAAACCAGCTCGGGCCCCAACCCAGTGACCTGGGAAAATCTTACACACACCCTTAGGTGCCTCGAAGAGGCAATACTTCCCCTCTCGCAAGCACAGAGTCTCGGTGTAGTAGAAAAGGTTTAGTTACATGAGATAAAAAACAAGCATTAAATTGGGAAAACTCCTTAACTAGAGTTCATAGACCAAACCGTGAGCAAAGACCCACCCCAGGAAATTGGGCAGTGTCCTTTTCCCTGGGCTCTTGAGTCCAGCAACCCTGAAATCACCCACAGTCCCAAAAGACCCACAATCCAAAAGTCTCTGTCCTGGGTCAATGCAGCCCCAAAGTTCGAGAGTCTATCTGCAGACGTCCCTCCCCCCAGCCTGGGTAGAAAGGGGCACCTTATGTGGTCCGGGGCCAACTGCCCTGTCTCTCCGTGGGGTTGTGCTTCCGCCTTCTCCATGAACTGTTCCGCTTTACCAGCCACTCCGCTCTGCTCCTCCAGCCGTCCTCACAAACTGCTCCACTCCGCTCCACCAGCCGCTCTGCTCCACCAGCTGTCCTGTGAGCTGCTCCAGCTGTCCCCACAAACTGCTCGGCTCTGCTCACTCCGTGGGCCGCTCCAGCCGTCCCCACAAACTGCTCCACGCCACTCTGCCAGCTGCTCTGTTCCACAGTATAACTTCAGGCTCCCCCACTAGTTAGCACAGTACTCAGTGGTCTCAGCTCAGTAATTCCAGCTCTTTAGTGATTTCAACTCTTAGTGATCCCAGCTTATAGTAGGGGAGCCCCAGGGCTAGTGCACCATTAGCCCAAAGTGAGTTCAGTTCAGTAACCTGTATCTAGATTCGTAAGGGAATAAAAAATCAACTCTGACATTCCACAGTGGAGAGAGGAGTGGGTGGAATTGGTGCTTCTGGCTCCACAAGGAGACTGCACCACCAGGCTGTCCCCAGCCTCTCTCAATTCACTGGGTTTTGGAACCCATGTCCCTTGTCTAGCAAGTACCACACAATTGAGGTTGAGTCATTTCTGTCACAAAGCAGTCCCACAGCTCGGCAGTCTGGGATGGGGTAGGTGTGCCTATGCAAATACACTCTCTGAAATTCTTTTCTCCAGATGTCAGGGTAGAGCTCATCCTGACTCTGCTTACATTGACAACAAGATACTACATTTAGCTGCACCACAACCAGTTGCTTCACTCTGCACAATATTGAGCACATATACTATTTCAAATAAGAAAAACCTGACAATTAGGCTCACACAGTGTCTTCAGATCAATGATGTAATACCTCAGGCCTGGTCTACACTAGTCTATTATTTTGGAGTTAGCTGAGTTAATTCGAAAAAAAAAAAAAGATTCTGTCCACACGACCAAACCGTTTTTTTCAATTTTAAGTGCTCTTTAATTTGATTTCTGTACTCCACCTTGGCAAATGGAGTAGTGCTTAAATTGAGATTGCAATCCTGGGTTAAAGGTATTATGGACGCAATTTGACATTATTGGCCTTCGAGAACTATCCCAGAATGCTCCCTTGTGACAGCTCTGGATGACACTGTCAACTCCGATGCACTATCCAGGTGGGCAGGAAAAGCCCCGGGAACTTTTGAATTTCGTTTCCTGTTTGGTCACCATCAGCACAGGTGACAATCAGCAAAGTCCACCATCACAGGAGATCACACAGTCCCGGATTCGCAGACAAGCTTCAACATGGTCCAAACGGGAGGTACTGGATCTTATCACATGTTGGGTAGATGAGTCTGTTATGGCAGAACTACGTTCCAAAAAAAGAAATACAAATGTGTAAGCTAAAGTCTCCAGGGCCATGACAGAAAGAGGCTACTCCAGGGACACAGAGCAGTATGGTACAAAAATCAAGGAGCTCAGGCAAGCGTAGCAAAAAGCCAGGGAGACAAATGGGTGCTCTGGGTCACAGCTCCATACATTCCGCTTATACCGTGAGCTCCATGCAATTATGGGTGGTCACGCCACCACTACCTCATCACTGTCCATGGACACCTGCAAGGGGGAGTTGCATGGAATGAGGATGAAGAGTCATTGGAGGGTGAAGAGGAGGAGGAGGAGGAGGAGGACAGTGCACAGGCAGCAGAGGGAATCCATTTCCCCGCCAGCCAGGAACTATTCTTAATGCTGGAGCCAATAGCCTCCCCCCCACTCCCAAGGTGGGCTCTCGGACCATGACCCTGGAGAAGGTACTTCTGGTGAGTGAGAGTGTGATTGGAGCCATGCGGTGGAGGGACGGGGGGAAACCCAGCCACACTGGGCTGTTTGCATATAGTGTAAAGGGCTCATCCCTGCTCAGAGCCTCATCAAAGTCACACGGTGGGTGCAGGGCTGGGGGGTGTTGTGTAAAGCAATCATCCGAGAGAGCCCACAGACCCTCCTTTTATATGACAAACCCACCAGGCATTGCTTGCTATAGGAAAGTGGGCCCAGCAGTTTGAAAGCATTGAAATGAATGTAGAAGAAGCAGAACTTCATGTGCCCCTAGGGGCTGCCTGCAAGCTGAATTCTGTTGTCCGGCAGTGTGTGATGGCTTACTCATACCAAAGTGTCTCCTTTGTTCTCTGAAATGTATCTTTTAAAATACTACCCTCCCTTTTTCTCCTCCCGCAGGTGCAAATGTTTCAACACAGCACCTATCTACTCCATCCCAGACACTGGTCCAGATTAGAAGGCGGAAAAAACGAACTCAGGACGACATGTTTGCCGAGCTCATGCAGCCTTCCCACACTGATAGAGCCCAGCTGAATTTCATGGAGGCAAACAATTGTGGAGTCCCTTAATGCATTACAGGAACACAAAGAGATGAGGGATGCAAGCAATGAGAGGAGACAGGCTCACGGGGGAGCAAACTGACATGCTCCGCTGTATGGTGGATCTAATGCTGCAGCCCTTGTATAACTGCCCTCCATCCTCCCCAAGTTCCATAGCCTCCTCACCCAGATACTCAAGAACACGAGCAGGGAGGCTACAGGGACCCACACACTCAACCCCAGAGGATCGCCCAAGCACCAGAAAGCTGGCATATGTGAACTTTTGATTTGGCTTCTGGAGTTGTCCTTTCCTCCTCCTCCACCCCCCTAACCCAATACACACACACACACACACGGTCTACCTTTGGATTTCTCTCAATGTGTTGTACAACAAATAATAAAGAACAGTTTAAACAATTTTGACTTTATTTCCTTTCATATATATATAGAGGGCAGGTAACTTCAAGAGAAACAAACACAACTGTCACACCATACCCTGGCCAGTCATGAAACTGGCTTTCAAAGCTTCTCTGATGCGCAGCGAGCCCTGATGCACTCTTCTAATCGCCCTGTTGTCTGGCTGTGCAAAATTGGCCACCAGGTGAGTGGCCTCAACCTCCCACCTCTCCATAAAAGTCTCCCCCTTACTCTCACAGAGATTGTGGAGTACACAACAAGCAGCAATTACAATTGGAATATTGGTTGTGCTGAGATCTAACCGAGTCAGTAAACTGCACCACTGCCCTTTCAAACATTCAAATGCACATTCTACCACCATTCTGCACTTGCTCCGCTTATAGCTGAACTACTCCTTACTACTGTCCAGGATGCCTGTGTATGGCTTCACGAGCCATGGCATTAAGGGGTAGGCTGGGTCTCCCAGGATAACTATTGGCATTTCAACATCCCCAACAGTAATTTTCTGGTCTGGGAAATAAGTCCCTTCCTGCAGCTGTTCAAATGGACCAGAGTTCCTGAAGATGCAAGCATGCACCTTTCCCAGTCATCCCATGCTGATGTCGGTGAAATGTCCCTTGTGATCCACCAGTGCTTGCAGCACCAAGGAAAAGTACCCCTTGCGGTTTACGTACTGGCTGCCACAGTGTGCCGGGGCCAAGATAGGAATATGCATTCCGTCCATTGCCCCGCCACAGTTAGGGAACCCCAGCGCATTAAAGCCATCCACAATGGTCTGCACATTTCCCAGAGTCACTACCCTTGATAGCAGCTGGTCAATGATTGCGTTGGCTACTTGCAGCACAGCAGCCCCTACAGTAGATTTGCCAATCCAAATTGATTCCCAACTGACCAGTAGCTGTCGGACATTGCAAGCTTCCACAGTGCTATAGCCACTCACTTCTCAACTGTGAGGGCTGCTCTCATTTTGGTGTCTTTGCACTTCAGGGCAGGAGACAGCAAGTCACAAAGTTCCATGAAAGTGGCCCTATGCCTAAAAAAGTTTTGCAGCCACTGGGAATCATCCGACACCTGCAACACTATGCAGTCCCACCATGCTGTGTTTGTTTCCCGGGCCCAGAATTGGCGTTCCACAGCATGAACCTGGCCCAATGCCACCATGATCTCCCAGTCGCCATATGCTGTGCTTCTAGGAACGTCTGTGTCCATGTCCTCATTAGTAAAGTAACTGCACTGTCGATGCTTCCTCACCTGGTTTTGCAGGTACTGTACATACTGCTGGATAATGTGCACGGTATTTACAATGGTCAAAACTGCAGTGGAGATCTGAGTGGACTCCATGATTGCCGCACTATGGCGCTTGCATGGGTAATCCTGGGAAAAGGGCGCGAAACATAGGAACCTGTCCGGTTCAAGATGACCGATAAAAGGTGGTAAATGGTTGTCTTCTGTAGCTTTCATGGAATCGGGAAGCTCGCTAGAGCTCAAGAGCAGGAGAGCAGAGTTTGCGGCAGAAGCTGTGCTGCTCAGTTCACAGTAGCTGAAAAAAGGCGGGAAATGGTTAGATAAAAGAGTAGATAGAAAGACAAGAGAACATGCAAGGTGGATTTATAGTACCAGGAGACAGACGGTACAGCATACTACACCATCTGCTGGCAGTATGACATCTGCCATAGCTTTCACAGAGGGAGGAGCAAGTGATTGCACACACCCAGAAACACCCGCAAGAATGTTTTTGCCTCATTATGCACTGGGAGCTTAACTCACAATTCCAGTGGGCAGCAGGAACTGCAGGAACTGTGGTATAGCTTCCCACAGTGCAGGTCTCCGACATTCAGTGCTAGCCTCGGTACTGAATTCACACACTTTAGTAGTGACACACAACACCGAATGTATAAAATCACTTCCAAAAATTTGAATAGAGTAAGTTCAATTAATTTCGTACTGTAGATGTACCCTCAGAAAGACACTTGGCCTCCAGTCTGCAATTCCTCCTTTGTACTATTTCCCATTCTCAATTCCACAGATTTCTGTAAAGTTACAGGAAACTATATTGAACTCTGTCACAGCATCACCAGGCAATGCTCTGGAACTACTCCATATGAAGCCAGTCAGGACTCTGGGGGAGCATGCCTCCTCTCCGTGAGCATACTGTCTCCAGGGCAAGAAGCTTACACAGCTTCAGCCTTCCTGGGTCTGACCTTGGAGCATTCAGTATCCCCTTTTCTCACCGTGCACTTCCCACAGCAAGTCCGCACAGGCACGGCTCCTGGAGAAGCCAGAGGGCCCTGCACCCAAAACTCCACAGTCAGACGTGACTCTCAGCCAGCCAGTAAAACAGAGGTTTATTCGATGAGAGGAACACTGTCTAAAACAGAGCTTGTAGGTACAGGACAGGACCCCTAAGTCAGGTCCATATTGGGAAGGGAAGATAGAGCCCTGTCTGGGCCCTGCCTCCATTTCCCCAGCAAGCTCCAAACTGGAACTCTCCTGCCCCTCCTCTGGCCTTTGTCTCTTTCCTGGGCCAGGAGGTCACTTGATCTCTTTGTTTTCCAAGATCTTCAGTTGGCACCTTTGCAGGGGAGGGGCTCAGCCATCAGTTGCCAGGAGACAGAGTGTCAGCCATTCTCTGTGCACATTGGCCCTCTAAGGCTCTGCAACAATCACACACTTATATCCCACCACCTAGATACTTAAGAAAGGCATAGGCAGGGCCGCCCAGAGGATTCCGGGGGCCTGGGGCCATCGGCGGCAGGCGGCTCCGGTGGCATGCCTGCGGGAGGTCCACCGGAGCCGCGGGACCAGCGGACCCTCCGCAGCCATGCCCGCGGGAGGTCCACCGGAGCCGTGGGACCGGCAAGCGGCAGGGGGCCCCCCGCTCGGCGAAATGTCTAGAGACGGCCCTGTTCGGCGGCAGGGGGCCCTTCCGTTCTGGGACCCACCGCTGAAGTGCCCCGAAGACCCGCAGCGGGGGCCCCCCACCGGCGAATTACTGCCGAAGCGGGACCCACCGCCGAAGTGCAGCCTGCTCTTCGGTGGTAATTCAGTGGCGGGGGGCCCCCGCCGCTGGTCTTCGGGGCACTTCGGGGACGGGTCCCTGAACGGAAGGGCCCTCCGCGGCTGAATTACCGCCGAAGACCAGGTTGCACTTCGGCAGCAGGTCCCTCTTCAGTGGTAATGTGATGGCGGGGAGTCCTTCCGCCCTGGAGCAGAAGGACTCCCCCACCAGCGAAGACCAGGAGCGGAAGAAGCTCCGGGGCCCGGCCCAGCAAGAGTTTTCTGGGGCCCTCAAGCGAGTGAAGGACCCCGCTCCAGGGGCCCCGAAAAACTCTTGTGGGGGCCCCTGCGGAGCCCGGGGCCTGGCAAATTGCCCCTCTTGCCCCCCCCCTCCCGGGCGGCCCTGGGCATAGGGGAAACGGAGGACCCATACAGTATTCAGAGAAAACATGAAGAACATTCCCACTTTGTCACAAGCTCCAATCCACAGATTCAGTCTGGGTTACTCCTGGCAGCTCAATCTCCTCCCTGCAGGGCTGGGCTGGATCTGACAGGTGCTCAACATGGCTGCCAGCGCTGTGCACCTGACAGAACTCACTACTGCATGGCCAGGAGCTTCCAGCTTCTAACCAAGGAGGTGTGTGTGTGTACATGCAGGGATATCTGACCTTAGTGATGCCTTCCACACCAGCTTCAAACATCTGCTGAGCATGGTTAACAGCTTCCTGTGCTCCCTCTTGTGTGCTGAAACAGCAAATACTTATCTGCAGTCACTCAAGGCTCTATACCAGTGGTTCTCAACCCATTTATCATTGTGGGCCACATAAGCGGGCCACAAAGTGTTACCTGGGCCACAGATTGACAACCACTGTGTTCCCCATTTAACCACCCCCCAAACCAGCCAGTTGCCCAGCCCCCGAACCTTGCTGTGTGGGGCCAGACGGCAGCTAGGAGACCTCTGGGCAGCCAGGAGCACAGAGCCCACTGCGTGGCTGGGAGCCTGTGGCCTTTAGCACACAGCTGAGCTGGGCTGCAGCTGTGTGTGCTAACTGGGCCGCATGCAGCCCGTGGGTTGAGAACCACTGCTCTATGCTGTCGCTTTGTCTGGGAATGTTTCCATATCAGCTCAGAACAAGTACAAACAGCAGCTACAATTGCAGCCATAAGGTTTTTTGGCTGAATGCCAGAAAAAAAAAAAGGGGATTATAACCACAGCAATGGAGGGTAGGTACAGCAGAGTAGCTGCTGCAGCAAGGAAGAACAGCCTAGTAGTTAGCCTGGATCTTGGGAGATGTAAGTTCAAGTCCCTGCTCCACCAACACAACCAGTGTGATCTTGAGCAAGTAATTTAGTTTTGTGCCTTAGTTCCTCATCTGTAACATGGAGACAACATTTCCCTACCTCAAAGGGGTACTGTGGGGATATAAATATTGAGGTGCTCAGACACTATGGTAACAGAAGCCATATAAGTATCTAAGACAGATAGGAAGAAGCAGAATCATAGAAATGTAGGGCTAGAGGGGACCTCAGCAGGTCATCTAGTCCAGTCCCCTGCACTGAGGCAGGGCTAAATATTATCTAGACCATCTCTGACAGGTGTTTGTCTAATCTGTTCTTTACAACCTCCAGGTAATATGTTCTAGTGCTTAACTACCCCTACAGTTAGGAAGTTTTTCTTAATGTCCAACCTAAATCACCTTTGCTGTAATTTAAGCCCATTGCTTCTTGTCCTGTCCTCAGTGGACAAGGAGAACAATTCATCACTTTCCTCTTTATAACCATTTTTTATGTACTTGAAGCTTGTTATCAAGTTCTCTTTCAGTCTTCTCTTCTCCAAAGCGAAATTCAATTTTTTTTCAACTTTTCCTCACAGGATATGTTTTCTAGACCTTGAATCATTTTTATTGCTCTTCTCTGGGCTTTTTCCAGTTTTTCCACATCGTTCCCAAAGTGCAGTGAGGCCTGATCAGTGCTGAGCACAGTCCTGCCAGGCCACTTTCTACAACATACCCCCTAAGCTGGTGGGGGGAGGGAGGAGAAGGGAGGCACAGTGTCCAACAGCAGCACTCTTGGGCCAGCAGCCTACATCAAAGGAATTCTCAGATATGGTTGTGGCAGGTTTATGGCCCTTATGCACCTGACTGGCACAAGGGGGCCATAACTGGGCTTGGGATTCAAACCTAAAGTCTCTATCCTATCATCTAAATAGACAGGATCTGGGAAACCCAGAAGAAAGATTTAAGAGCTTCACCCTTCATCAGCTTTGTTTTCCTCTTTATTTATTCCCCATTGTCTTTCTGTCAGCTATTGTAGGCTAAGTGCTGGGCAAGAATGTTTTTAATGGGAGGTGGGTTTAGCATTGCAGTGGCTTTGCTGGTATGTGAAGCCTTGGGGGGGGGGGGTTAAAAGAGCCTAGAGAGCTGGGAGAAGGCAAAGGAAGCCAGTGAAGAGACTAGGGGAGGGGAGTGATATAGTCTGTGATGGGTGAGGGTAGTGATTTTAGCTGCAGTGGAATAGAGGGCAGCAAAATAGGGATAGAGGCGGCCAGACAGGAGATTCCAGCAGCTGCGTCTGCAGGGAACCAAGGCCAGGCTAAGCACTGTAGCTAAAAGGACAAAGAAGAAGAGGTAGATTGGAGAGGTACTGTTACTCAACCTCTTTCTGGAGAAACCACCTCAGTTTACGTCCATTCATTTCTTGGCTATGTAGAAGGATGCTAATCAGAGTTGATTGCAGCGGTAGTTTTGTTTTGTGGACACTTGTCCACCAGAATCTAGATACTGACTGCCAGCCATTTTCAAAGGACACCAACCAGTCATGACCTTGGAACCACTCTCAATCAGAGGATGAGAGGTATTCCATTGCTGAACCTCTGGGCCATCAGACCTCTGTTTAAGATTCTGTTAACTCCTACTGCTGATCCTTGATCAGTTGGCATAACACTCCACCTGCAACATCACCCCACTAATTACAACAGAATTCTTAGAGGATGTTCACTTCTTTTTTATACAAATATCCCACATATTAAAAATAAAAGGGGCAACACATACAGAAAACAAAATGTAGCTGAGGTGTCGTTATTAGTGTCCCCATATTACAGATAATGAACTGAGACACAGAGATTAAGAAGTGGCTGGCCCACGGTCACACAGGAAGTCTGTTCCAGACCTGGGAATTGTAGCCAGATCCTCAGAATCCCCTGAAACAAAAGACAATCCTTATATTTTCAACAGTCTTCAAAGTTTTTCAGTGAGGGTTCAGCAGTATTTTTAAGGGCACATCGGTTTGGTCCTAGCACATATTTTACATTTATTAACAAAAATCTGACATTAATATTTAAAGGCAGTGTTACAAGTTGGTGATCACACACTGTATAAATGATTTAAGATTATCAGACAACTTACTTTACAACAATTTTATGAAGAAAATATATTTTCAGGCGTATCCAATTTAAAATAAACTTTTCCCTATGACAGAAAAGCCTGTGATCATTAAAGTCATGCCCTTTCCAGTGTGGTGTTGTTGCTGCAATACTAACAAGCAGCAGTGTAAAACTAATGTTCTTCACCCTGGATTCCTTCTGTTCTTCTCCTTTCAGATTGCTAACCCAGGCACCAATTAGCATCCATTGCGATATGGTTGTCTCTTCTGTCTGAACCAGAGTCTAGGCCATCAAACAACCATCAGTGATAATGACTTTCTGTAACCCGAAGCTATAGGGCTCAAACTAAAGATGGGCATGAATCAAACCCATGATCTGACTTCCACTGTTAGGAGCTGATATAAAGAGTTGCTATGGGGAGTCCATTTGCAAAGCATAACAAGTTTTTTGGTCCTACAAACCCTAGGAACTACATAACGTTTTATTGATTGCCATCTTCAAGTCCATCGTCTGCTAGCTATTTCCACATATACAGTTCTAGAGCTCTCTCATAATACCCCTTTCCTCCCTACCCCAAACTTGGGGTTGTTCCAGAACTGCATACACAATTTGGGCCAAATTTTGATACTTAATGTAAGAGCAGCATCTCCCTCTGCAAGAAGTCCCATTGAAGTCTGTGAGCCAAATTCTTCTCTATATTCCAACCCCTTTGTGCTACTTAGGTGGCATACAGGGGCCAGAAACTGTCCACAGTTCACCAGCAGAGAAGTCCCCTTTTGGCTCACCTGAGCTGGATCCAGGCACGGCACCTCGGCAGCCCCATAGTTTCTGGCATCAGCAATAAAGACGGGGCACAGACACTACACCAATGGCTGATCTTACAGCTGCTTGGAAGCGGCTATAGGTATTGTCAGGGCTGGGGCTGGCTTCAACTCTCCACGTGGAGTTCTGGTGCAGGAGAGATTTGATCCAAATGGGACTAATTGGGGCACAAGTTGCTACTGGGTGTGAATATGGGTATCAGAATCTGGCTCTTTGTCATGCTGTCTTGTCTCTAGTTTGAGACAGTGGCCTAGAGTTGAAAGATTCCTTATCCCATTATCAACCCTTCTCAGCCATCTGGAGCATAGTGTGATGGGTTCTGTCACAGATACCCCCTTGGGACTGTCACCTGATGTGCCAAAATTACCTCTGAGCCCATTTTCCCTACCAATTTAGGGCTCCAGAATCCTGCTCTGTTGAGCCAGACACGCTAGCCTGCTGCAACACAGGCCCAGGATCTGCAACACAGGCTCCCAAAGCTGCAGACTTTAAATACAAACAGCTCAGAAGTTTACCTGGCTCCAGCACCTGGCTCCCAATGGACTCCAAACATCAAATAAATCTGTTTCACTCTGAATAAAGCTTATTCAGGGTTACTTCATAAATTGTCCACCCTCTAGATCACTGATAGAGAGATATGCACAGCTGTTTGCTCCCCTAGATATTAATCACTTACTCTGGGTTTATTAATAAACAAAAGTGATTTTATTAAGTATAAAAAGCAGGATGTAAGTGGTTTCAAGTAAGAACAGACAGAACAAAGTAAATCACCAAGCAAAATAAAGCAAAAACATGCAAGTCTAAGCTTAATACATTAAGAAACTGATTACAGGTAATATCTCACCCTCAGAGATGTTCCAATAGGCTTCTTTCATGACTAAACTCCTTCCTAGTCTGGTCCCAATCTTTTCCCCTGTATATAGTTTAAAAAAAATCTTTTAGGCACTTATGTACCCAGGCTATTTTTCAATGGATGTTAGGAGCCTAAATCTAAGCCTCAGATACTACAGTAATGTTGGCCATTACTTGGTGACAAATATCTATTTCCATCAGTCTCCAGAGGTGGACCAACAAAACAGTTCCTCTTCTCTGGAAGTTTTCCACTGATTTTAGTGGATTTGGAGAAGGCCAGATATCCTTTTAATTTCCCCCAACACGGCTTTATGTCATTTGGATTCCAGGGCTGGAGTCCTCTGTCAGGGCTCAGTTTCCATTCTGGCAACTACTAGCAAGGTACTGGATGGTAGGTTGGAATTTACTAGTATTTAAGCACCCATAGTCTCCAAAACTCTGCCCCGACAAGTTTAAAATCTTAATAGACAAAGCATGGGAGAGGAACAAGCACATAGAGGAGAAGTGAGTTGCTCACATCACATGGTAGATTAGTGACAGACCCAGGAATAGAACTCAGGTATCCTGGCCCCCAGTCCAGTATCCTATCCATTGGTGCTTCATCTGGTACACAGAAGCATGCTTGATAAGCAGAGCAGCATCACCTAGCCACTGTCTCCAATAAGTTTTTTCAGTTGTGGTCAATGTTTTCCCAACGTTGCATTGTCAAAACAATTTATTATTCTAGAAAATTCAATTTTCATCAGGAAAAAGTGAAAACTGAAAATATTTCATTTTTTCATCTAGTTCTACCAGCTTCACAAAGGACTGTCTAGAAAGGAATCACCGCAAGTCATCTCAGCACTGCATGCAAAGGAGGAACAGGCTACTCACCACAAACAGATGGAGCAAAGAGTTTTAAACTGCTGAGGTTTAAACTGCTGAGCAGAAGGGAAAGTAGTCAGAGAAGGTGCATCTGCAGCCATGTACACAATGATCATCACAGCTCCAAATGAAACTGGGGTTGCAGGGTAAGGCGCTGTACATTCAAATAGAATGAGATGGTCCCTGACCCAATGAGATTAAAGACAATAATCCTTCCTCTTTCTCTCCATTTTACTGACAGAGAACTGAGGCACAGTGATGTTGAGTGACTTGCTAAAGGTCACACAGGGAGTCAGTGGCAAAGCCAAGGAGTGAATCGAGATCTCCTGCACTCTAGTCCAGTGCTATAACTACAGGACCAACCCTTCTGAATGCAAAATAAACCGAATGAACATTCAATGAAGAATTATAAAAGCAGTTAGGCAAAGTCACCACCCCTCAATGCACATACACAGGAATTTCCAAACCAGGAGCATTCAACAGCTTGCAGAAACAGATTGTAATGGCATATTCCAATGAATAATACATATTTACCATGAAGTCATGTATTTCCTTACCTGGGTCTCAGGAATCCTCTACTTTGTGAGAGGCAAATCTCTTTAGTTTGTATTGTCACATGAAGCCTGAGAAGACTCATCTAAGTCATGTTAAACAATGTGACTCTGTTGAGGAAGGCAAGAAGCAAAAACAGTTGGAGCAGGTTATTCCTTACAGCAGATCAGTGCTCTCCATCTTTCCATATCTACTTATGTCTCCCTAGAATACCAGAGATCCATCAATCACATGCATCCAACGAAGTGGGTATTCACCCATGAAAGCTCATTCTCCAGTACATCTGTTGGTCTATAAGGTGCCATAGGACTCTTTGCTGCTTTTATCAATCACATGCAGACTCTTGAGGTGTAGCCAGCTGTACTCAGGGGTGATTCATTGACTTTTGCATCACCATGAAACCCAGCAGCTCAGAGTACTTGCTAAACTTTCTGTTATATGGCTCTAGAATCCTGAATGAGCCTCAAACACTAGCTCTTGTTACCCCAGCATTCCAGAGCTGCAGTTTGTAATGGATAGTCTGATTGGAGACAAAGGCACTATAAGAGGAGCCACAGGATGCACTTGGTCTTGCAGCAGTACCTCTGTATTAACCTTTAGCAACCCAGACCGATGGCAGGTGCCTGGCACACCTTTACTACACACTGTGGCCCAGCTTAGACCTTCCGACCACAATAGTGAACAAAGTCATATCTGAAGGGGAGTGGTCCCCTCCAGAACTCCCTAAACGTGCCAGTGTGGTGACACCCCCTAATCCACACATCAGTAATCCTTCCCAATGGCTACAATGTTCTAATGCCCTTAAACGTAATCTAAAAATGTTTAGCACATTTAGCAAAATGAGCTCTGCTCATAGATGGAAAGCCTTTGACTCTGTTTCAGTATCCAGACTGCTCTCCAGTGAGAAGGAAGCCACTTCCACTCCTGCAGAGTTGAAACTGAATTTTCTCTTTATATATATTTCTGTACTTGGCAAACAGGAAACATGCGTATGGGTCTCCAGACAGGTCTTTCCCTTTGTTTAGTAGCTTGAGGCTGAAATGAAAAACACAGTTGAAAGCAGCAGCCCAGGATGGAGACAAACAAATCATCTTGCAATTCCTCCAGTTGTCTTCTTGGATTGCTGGGACAGCTGTTCCGGTTCCTTAGAGTGAGCTAAAACATGTTTCTACATTCTCCCACCTCCTGTTTGTGACATCTACCCTGAGGTACTTCTGATTTGCCAAACATTAAGAGTTCTGAGGAAACTATAAAACCAACAGCAGGGACAACAGACAATTACTATTTCCTCCAGGGGTTGCATTCTGCATTCATTCCCTTATCATTTGGCATGTAACCAACTTGCTTTAGTAGCCACAGAATGCACTCTATAATTGGTATGGTGCCCCACATTCATACCACCATCTACAACTACGAAAAGAACAAGGGTTAACTCCTGAGCTGGGGTAAGTCAGCACAGCTCCTTGAAGATTTACACCAGCTCAGAATCCGATCTAAACGTTTACATCACTTGGATGTAGACTTTTGTAGCTATTTAAAATCTAGTTTGAACTATTTCAGTACCCAAGTGGAAGAGATTGTCTGATGTCAAGATGACAGTTCAGGGGTGTTACAGGGTTTTACCATGAAATGTTGCATCTTCGTTGATGTTTATATATCACAGAGGTATTCAGATATCAGAGTGACTAGCATGCTATACAAGTCTATAAGGGAGAAACAGATAGACACATTAAGATGGCGCTCTTTAGAGATACAGCATAGTTAAATAAGGCAGTTTTCCTTCAAGCAGAGGTAGTGATTTCGCACAGCGTGAAGTCACTGCATAGGAAAGACAGGAGCTATGGCAAGAGACCACCCTGGCTTAACCAGGAGATATTCAATGATCTAAAACTCAGAAAAAGAGTCCTACAAAAAGTGAAAACTCAGTCAAATTACAAAGGATGAGTATAAACAAATAACATAAGCATGTAGGGACAAAATTAGAAAAGCCAAGGCACAAAACAAGATCAAACTAGCTAGGGACATAAAAGGAAACAAGAAAACATTCTACAAATACATTAGAAGCAAGAGGAAGACCAAGGACAGAGTAGGCCTGTTACTCAATGAGGGAGGAAAGACAACAACATAAAATGTGGAAATGGCAGAGGTGCTTAATGACTTGTTTGTTTCGGTTTTCACCAAGAAGGTTGATGGCGACTGGAAATCTAAAGTAGCGAATGCAGTGAAAATGCAGTAGAGTCAAAAATAGGGAGAGAACAAGTCAAAAATTACTTACACAAGTTAGATGTCTTCAGATCACCAGGGTCTGATGAAATGCATCCTAGAATACTCAAGGAGCTGACTGAGGAGATATCTGAGCCATTAGCAATGATCTTTGAAAAGTCATGGAAGACAGGAGACATTCCAGAAGTCGGAAAAGGGCAAATATAGTGCCCATCTATAAAAAATGAAATAAAGACAACCCAGGGAATTACAGACCAGTCCGCTTAACTTCTGTACCCGGAAAGATAATGGAGCAAATAATTAAGCATTCCATTTGCAAATGTCTAGAAGATAATAAGGTGATAAATAACAGTCAGCATGGATTTGTCAAGAACAAATCATGTCAAGCCAACCTAATAGCTTTCTTTGACAGGGTAACAAGCCTTGTGGAAAGGAGGAAGCAGTAGATATGGTATATCTTGACTTTAGTAAGGCTTTTGATACTGTCTCTCATGAGTTCTCATAAACAAACTAGGGAAATACAACCCAGATGGTGCTACTATAAGGTGGGTGAAAAACTGGTTGGAAAATCGTTCCCAGAGAGTAGTTATCAGTGGTTCACAGTCATGCTGTCATCGGTTCTGCATCTAGTTCTGTTCAGTATCTTCATCAATGATATAGATAATGGCATAGAGAGTAGACTTACAAAGTTCGCAGATGATACCAAGCTGGGAGGGGTTGCAAGTGCTTTGGAGGATAGGATTAAAATTCAAAATGATCTGGACAAACTGGAGAACTGATCAGAAGTAAATAGGATGAAATTCAATAAGGACAAATGCAAAGTACTCCACTTAGGAAGGAACAATCAGTTGCACACATACAAAATGGGAAATGACTGCCTAGGAAGGAGTACTCCAGAAAGGGATCTGGGGGTCATAGTGGGTCACAAGCTAAATATGAGTCAACAGTGTAATGCTGCTGCAAAAAAAAGCAAACATCATTCTGGATTGTACTAGCAGGAGTGTTGTAAGCAAGACACGAGAAGTAATTCCTCTGCTCTACTCCGCACTGATTAGGCCTCAGCTGGAGTATTGTGTCCAGTTCTGGATGCCATATTTCAGGAAAGATGTGGACAAACTGGAGAATCCAGCGAAGAGAGACAAAAATGATAAAAGGTCTAGAAAATATGACATATGGGGGAAGATTGAAAAAATTGGATTTGTTTAGTCTGGAGAAGAGAAGGGGACATGATAACAGTTTTCAAATACATAAAAGGTTGTTACAAGGAGGAAGGAGAAAAATTGTTCTTTTCAGAGGATAGGACAAAAGCAATGGGCTTAAATTGCAGCATGGATGGTTTAGTTTGGACATTAGGAAAAACTTCCTAACTGTCAGGGTGGTTAAGCACTGGAATAAATTGCCTAGGGACATTGTGGAATCTCCATCACTGGGGATTTTTAAGAGCAGGTTGGACAAACACCTGTCAGGGATGGTATAGATAATACTTAGTCCTGCCTTGAGTGCAGGGTACTGGACTAGATGACCTCTCAAGGTCCCTTCCAGTTCTATGATTCTATGATTGTTCATCAGAAGAAAATAATTTAGAAATTCTCTGTCTAGGTAACTTTTGTTAAATGAATTTTTAAAGATTAGAAATGTCAGGTAGTCAATAGACTAAAATTAAGAAAATATCAAAGAGAAGATAAAGTAGGCAGCCCAAGGAATACTCTGCCCATAGAGATGTATTTATATACCTAATATTGTTAGGGAAATCATATCTTAGTTTCTTTTGCAAGCTGTCCAGATCAATCAGTCTGGATTTCATGACTTACCTATAAAAGTTCATATGTGTCAACCTTTGCCCTTGTTTGGTTTCTTTCAGCATCTTTATATCTGAAGTAGGAAACGTAAGGAGCATGGGGGACTTTAATATATTTCAATCACCCAATCCATCAGCCTGACACTGAAACTGCTGCTATTAGGATTTACAGTATATACAATCTTTCTGTTATTATCACTAATAAGTATCACTTTAAGATGCAATTTCTTGCTTACAAGGGCATTTTAGGGGAAACATGGGTGGCAAAGCTGTTTTATTCCCTCCCACACAGGGGGCCCCGAGTGTAGCACATTAAGGATCAGGACTATGTGTGTCCTGCAGCCGCTCTTCTCTCCAGTCCACGCATTGCACTATTTCAGATCCCTGGTTCTTTGCTTGCTTAGGTGTTGTAGCTCCAGTTGATTGCTGGCTTTCCTCTTCAGTTTTCGAAGGGTGGTGAATAATTCCTGCTTCTTTTTTCTCCTGCTGAGTCAATCTTTTCCTTTTGTTCTCATGAAGGAACGAAACCAACACCCACTGAATTCAATGGTAGTCCTTCCATTGACTTCAATGGGCAACTGATTTGAATTTACTTTTGCACAAAGTTGAACTCCTCTTGAGGTGAGGTACTGAGCACCCTTAGCTCTCAATGACTTCATTAGGAGTTACAGATAATCCGTATCTCACAGGAGGTGCTTAGCACCTTATCAAGTCAAGCCCTAATTTGAGGAAACAACAGAACAATGAAGTGTGAAACAGTCGGGGAGAGTGTGGCAGCTATACTCAGCAGAACCAGTGCAGATCCACTCCGTGAGAGACAGGAGGAGATTTCAGGTTCAATTAGTCTTCCCTTAACACTGTGGAGGCTAGTTCTCCATTTTTCCTATCTATAGTCGTACAAAAGATACAGGGTCTAGGGGAAAGGGCAGGGCCAAAGGTTCTGCCCCTATGCTAATTCACCAACTAGTGTTTCATATGGTGCAGGGATGCGGGAGCCTCAGGAACCAGTGCAGAATTGGGGCTGCAGTTGTAGCCAGGTGATTAACGCAGGGGCTTTAGGGGTTGCAGCCAAGAGCCCTGGTGCAGCAGGGCTCAGGTAGGCTGCCTGCATGCCATGGCCCCATGCCATAGAAGCTTCAGGGGTGGCGCTTGCTGGCATGGTCAGTGAACACTGTCCTCCTCCCCTTTAAGGGCACGCAGAAATGTGCCAGCAGCTGGTCGCTTCTGGGAGTGGCATGGGGCCACTGCATGCAGCCTGCCTGAGCCCTGCTGCACCGCTGGCTGGAGCCTGCCCCTCACATCCCTCCAGCACCCCAACCGCCTGCCCCAGGTCAGAATCCCCACCAGCACCAAACTCCTTCCCAGATCCCACATCCCTCACCCTCTCCTGTACCGCAACACTGTGCCCCTGCCTGGAGCCCCCTCCTGCACCCAAACTCCCTCCCAGAAAGAAACTAATATATCAGCTGTTCTAAGGTAAGAAGTAGGCTATTTTGAATTAACTTAACTATATTCTACATGTTTTAAGACTGAAATATAACCACGGAATGGCTTTATGTTAATTAAAAGGCAAGTTTAGTATAGTCTTAATAGCCTCGATGCCATAATTGTGATCATTTTGTTTTAAATTAGGAAAAAATCTTGTATACAGGGGCCTCCACAAAATCTAATAGCCCCAGGCCCACAGGAGAGTTAATCCGGCCCTGAGTGTAGCCACAGAATGGTTATGTAGCTTCAGAGGAGAGAATAGTTCCTGCCCAGAAAGCACTAAATACATCCCATCTGTTCAGGCTTTACACCTATTTTCATGATCTAGCCCTTAATTTTCTATAGAGTTTTCTAGTCCTTTAAAATGTTTGAATGTGTACCCAGCTACAACTGTAAGTTATAGGGAACTTCCAATCTGTTTGTACCATTTAAGGTTAACAAATAAGATTAATGGAGATTTTCCATCACCCTAAAAGATCCTAGAGCAAGTTAGCTAATGCTTGGATTATACTGTCGTGATTTATGCAGATTTCCCCCACCTGCAGAAAGAAGTATCAGCCACCTCCGTGGCAGTATTTCCCCCTTCCCCAGGACCTCATGGATTTGGGAGGGTTCCATGCATGGGGTGAAATGAGACTATGGCCCAGAGGAAGGGGAATGTGCAGAATTCCCCACCACCAGCCGACAATCCAAAGGAAAGTTATGGTAGTACAGTCTGTATTATCATTCTGTGCTGGAGCAGGAACAAGTTGAGGTGTCTAAGAGGATGTGGGGGCACAGCAGAAGGTGGCTTGTGGCCAAGATAGAAGCTCTGCACCCTCAGAAGTTCTCCTCGATCTACGCAGCTCTTGGAAGAACTGAGGAGTTTGTCAATTTCTTCCAGAGAGTGGGAAAGAAGCAAGTCATATTCCTTTGGCGGAAAAATGCAGATGCAACTGTAAGAGAGAGAGCCCTAAGAGTTTTCCTGGGACAAACGAGAAACAAGTGGCTAAGAGGAACACTGTCTATTTCAGCAGGGGGTTGCCTCATGGTGGGATAGGAATTAGGTGGAATCCCTTTAATGAATTAGTGAGCCCTCCAATGCTCACTGTATTCTGTATTTTGGATCCAGACAGAGCAGCATTGTGTATATGTAGCTAGCCCAGGGGTGGCCAACCTGAGCTTGAGAAGGAGCCAGAATTTACCAATGTACATTGCCATAGAGCCACAGTAATACATCAGCAGCCCCCACTCAGCTTCCCCACACCTAGGGTGACCAGATGTCCTGATTTTATAGGGACAGTCCTGATTTTGGGGGCTTTTTCTTATATAGGCACCTATTACCCCCACCCTCTGTCCTGATTTTTTACACTTGCTGTCTGGTCACCCTACCCACACCACTCCCAGTGCCTCCCACCCACTGGCAGCCCCACCAATCAGCGCCTCCCCCTCCTTCCCCATCAGCTGTTCTGTGGTGTGCAAGAGGCTCTGGGGGCAAGGGGAGAAGGAATGAGGGCACGGCAGGCTCAGGGGAGAGGACGAAAAGGGGCGGAGTGGGGGCAGGGCCTGTGGCAGAGCCAGGGGTTGAGCAGTGAGCATCCCCCAGCACATTGGAAAGTTGGAGCCTGTAGCTCCAGCCCTGGAGTTGGTGTCCATACAAGGAGCCACATAACTTCTGAAGAGCTGCATGTTGCTCCGGAGCCACAGGCTGGCCACCCCTGACATAGGCTTTACATGTTGTGTCTATTTATTGAACGTTGCTATTTGTGCCCCATGGTACCTGGGGTTTCTCCATGGTAATACTATTGCAGGGTGCTGGAATAATTTGAATAGTGAGGCGCCATTAAACCAAACTGTAAACCCTGTATATGATGGAAACCACATCAAGCCAAGGGGTATTGCAGCACCCCTAGGTCCAACACTTAAGTGGTGTTGTGTATAAGGCAAAAGACAACATTAGCCTTCCCTAATATTCAACATTACTAACAGTGCTTAAAGAAAGTTATTTCAGGTTAGGCGCCTGTCATAAACAGATAGCTAAGGGTTAATGTCTCTTTCACCTGGAAAGGAGTAACCTGAAACACCTGACCAGAGGACCAATCAGGAAACAAGACTTTTTCAAATCTGGGTGGAGGGAAGTTTTGGGTGTGAGTTCTTTGTTCTTTGTCTTGTGTCTGTGCCCTCTCGGCTCTGAGAGTGATCTTTCTGTCTCCTGGCTTTCTAATCTTCTGTTTCCAAGTTGTAAGTACAATGATAGTAAGACAATAGGTTTATATTGTTTTTCTTTTGTATTTACATGTGTGTAGTTGCTGGAATGTTTAAATTGTATTCTTTTTGGATAAGGCTGGTTATTCATTTTTTTCTTTTAAGCAAATGACCCTGTATTTGTCACCTTAATACAGAGACTATATATTATGTCCTTTTTCACTCTTTTTATATAAAGCTTTCTTTTTAAGACCTGTTGGAGTTTTTCTTTAGTGGGGACTCCAGGGAATTGAGTCTGCAGCTCACCAGGGAATTGGTGGGAGGAATAAGTCAGGGGGAAAATCTCTTTGTGTTAGATTTACTAAGCCTGACTTTGCATACCCTCTGGGGGAGGGGGGAAGAGAGATTAGCTCTCTCAGTGCTTGTGTTTCCAGGACTGGAAACAGGGAGGGTGGAGTCCCTCTGTTTAGATTCATGGAGCTTGCTTCTGTATATCTCTCCAGGAACCCAGGGAGGGAACACCTGGAGGGGAGGAGGGGGAAGAAAAATGGGTTATTCCCGTTTGTTGTGAGACTCAAGGAATCTGAGTCTTGGGGTCCCCCAGGGAAGGATTTTGGGAGACCACAGTGAGCTAGGCACTGTATAAATCCCTGGCTGGTGGCAGCTTTACCAGGTCCAAACTGGTAACTAAGCTTGGAGGTTTTCATGCTAACACCCATATTTTGGACGCTAAGGTCCAGATCTGGGAAAAAAATGTTATGACAGCGCCCAATAGTCAAATAAACATAGCATGGAAATGAGCCTCTCCAACCTGTAATTTGGGAAAATATATTTTGCTACAGAAAAGTGAGACGGTAAAACACTCTCTGTCTCTCTTAAGGTTTGGAGGGTCATTCCCAGAAGCTAGGGTCAGTCCTTGAAATTGAAAATTTCAAGCTAGGGAAAAATAACGTTCACATCAAGAATGGACATGTGGATAGAATCTGCTCCTTCCAACAATGGCCAAAACATGTATAAGTGTATATCTGAGATCTACCTCAAGTTAAGGAAAAGTATAAATCCACTGATTTGTCTCTTCTCTAATTTCTACAAATTAAACATTACATTGCACAAGGGGAAAATTAGGACGCATTGAGGTGAGAACTGTTAACCATAGCAAGGTTTATTAATAGTAGCTACCAGTACAAAAGAAGCAGTTTCCAGCTTTTACAAAGCATTAAATTCAGTTGATGCAGACAAAGAGAAATTATTCATGGGAGAATGTGAAAAAGCTGTAGGAGGGTGAATTATAATGGAAGAATGGGAAAAATGGAAGAAGGGGGGAAAGCGTTTTGAATATGCTGTGTCATCAACAGAGAGCAAATTATTTTAATTTACCATATCAACAGTATATGATTAACCCCTGCTTGGCTGGAAATAATACAAGTGGAATTCCAACTAATTGACTTACCAATCAGTATTAAGTACGTACATGAAAAACCCTATAAAAAGAACAATACAAGGCTGAAAATAGCAAAATACAGATGGCTCTTTCCCTAGGGTCCCATTTAAATAAGATGAGAGCTAGTGAACCAGACTGGGTAAGAAAATTTGAAATTAGAAAAAATGAAAAAAATTAGCCCCCCCCCCAATTTCCTCTTTCTATAATTAACGCTGGCACGGCTCCCCAGTGTTGAAAAGTTAACAATAGCACTAACCTGCTGCACGATGCTTCAGAGTTAGGGGGAAACAGGGAATGACCTTCATCCAACCCATGCAGCTCATGTGTCCTTTTGTAAACTGCCCCGACTACTTGCCCTCAGTGGAGTTTATGAGTCTAAGTACAAGGAACCTACTGAGATGCCCAAAATGACCACAGCACCCAATTCCAGAACCTTCTGGGTGTGGAATGTGAATTGTGTATCGGCCTAGCAACAGTGACCCAGACACAGCTCATTTCTCTTCTCTCTAGATCTCTTAAAGAGATATCTCCTTATGGGGCACATGGGTTATTGTTCCTCTGTGTGTGGCCTCTGGGGATTAAGAATAGGATTTCTGAATGAAAATACAATCTACACTTTAATTATTATTACAATTAATTAAGGGTATTTATTTTTCTCGCATTATTTTCAGTCTTGTGATTATATTATCCAGCTGCATCTGGTTTTACAACAAACATTGTCAGCAACCAACTGTTTCCACTTCAGTTATATTGGTCTTTTGTTACTCAAATGTAACTCATTCTGAAGTAAGAAGCAGCACTATCTCTGGATTATAGTGGCTACTTGGTTGTGCACATTATATAGTAACAAGGGTTATGTTAGACTTATATATAGACATATCAGAGAGGCAGAAAAGACCACTTGGGTCGCCTAATCTCACCTCCCACACGTTGGCAGGATTACTTCCTATCTCACTCTCACTACAGAGACCACTTATTCTACCAGCAACGTTTAAAACCTCTATATTTATTCTGTCCATTTGCCACAAAACTGAAGCAAAGCTTCTGTTTATCACTATGCCACAAAAGCTAACACTAAGGCTCAATCAGCCAATAGTCATCAGCACCAGATGATATTCACCCCAGAGTTCTGAAGGAACTCAAATATGAAATTGCAGAACTAGTAACTGTGGTATGTAATCTATTACACAGGCATTGGCTTCCTCCAGACCCTGAGGGTGCTCAACTTCCCGTTCTACTCTGGGCCCCACACTTTCCCCCAAGCTCTCACCCCTAGCCCTGGAGCACCCACAGAGTCTGCACCGATGACCTATTACTTATGTCAGCCTCTGTACCAGATGACTAGAGGATAGCTAATGTAAAGCTGATTTTTTAAAAAGGCTTCAGAGGCGATGCTGGCAATTACAGGCCAGTAAGCCTAAATTCAGTACCAGGCAGACTGTTTGAAACTATAGTAAAGAACAGAATTATTGGACACAATTTGTTGGGGAAGTATCAACACAGCTTTTATAAAGGGAGATCATGCCTCAGAAATCTCTTATAATTATTTGAGGGGTCAACAACGTGAATAAGGATGATCCAGCAGATATAGTATACTTGAACTTTCAGAAAACCTTTGATAAGGTCCCTCACCAAAGGCTCTTAAGCAAAGTAAGCCATCATGGGTGAAGAGGGAAGATCTTCTCATGGATGAGTAACTGGTTAAAAGACAGGAAACAAAGGTTAGGAATAAATGGTCAGTTTTCAGAAATGGAGAGGGTAAGTAGTGGGTTCCCCCAATAATCTGTAGTTGGACCAGTGCTGTTTAACATATCATCAATGATATGGAAAAAGGGATAAACAGTGAGATAGCAAAATAGAAAATATTAAATTACTCAGGGTAGTTAAGCCAAAAACAGACTGCGAAGAGTTCCAAAGGGATCTCACAAAACTGAGTGACTGGGCAGATGAAATTCATTGTGAGAAAAATGCAAAGTAATGTGCACTGGAAAACATAATGGCAACAATACATATAAAATGATGGGGTCTAAATTAGTTGTTCTCACTCAAGAAAGAGATCTTGAAGTCATGGATAGGTGTCTGGAAAACATCCGCTCAATGTGCTGCAGCAGTCAAAAAAGCCAACAGAATGTTATGAATTGTTAGGAAAAGGATAGATAATAAGACAGTAAATATCATAGTTTCTCTATATAAGTCCATAGTATTCCCACACCTTGAATACTGCATGCAGTTCTGGTCTCCCATCACAAAAAAGATATAATAGAAAAGGAAAAGGTACACAGAAGGGCAAGAAAAATGATTAGGGTTATAGAAATGTTTCCCTATGCGGAGAGATTCAAAAGAATAAATGGACACAAATCTGACATCAGGAATCATGACATTCAAAAACCAGTAGGAGAATACTTCAGTCTCTCTGGTCACTCAATAAAAGACCCAGAAGTGGCAATTCTTCAACAAAAAAAACTTCAAAAACAGACTCCAATGTGAAGCTGCATAACTGGAATCAATTTGCAAATTGGATACCCATCAGATTAGGCCTGAATAAAGACTGGGAGTGGTCGGGTCATTACAAAACCTAAACTTAATTTACCCAGTACTAATTTCTCCCTACTGTTACTTGCACCTTCTTGTCAACTGTCTGTAATGGGCCACTCTCTTACCACCTGAAAAGTTATTTTTTCTCCCTTGGTATTCTGCTGTTAATTGATTTATCTGATAAGACTGACCTCACACTTGGTTAAGCAATCCTCATCCTTTCATGTATTTACATCTGCTTCTGTATTTTTCACTTCATGCATCTGATGAAGTGGGTTCTAGTCCACAAAAGCTTATGCCCAAATAAATTTGTTAGTCTCTAAGGTGCCACAAGGACGTCTTGTTGTTTTTGCTGATACAGACTAACATGGCTACCACTCTCAAACATCTGTGACAGTTTAGCATGGGAAAAAAATGACTAAGTGGAAGGGGGGGAATGGTAGAGGTCTATAAAACCATGAATGGTATGGCAAAAGTGAATAGGGAAGTGTTATTTACCCCTTCACACAGCACAAGATCCAATTAAATGAATAGGCAGCAGGTTTAAAACAAACAAAAGGAAGTACTACTTCATACAATGTACAGTGAACCTTTGGAACTGGTTGCCAGGGGATGTTGTGAAGGCCAAAAGTATAACTGGGTTCAAAAAAGAATTAGATAACTTCATGGAAGATGGGTCCACAAATGGCTATTAGCCAAGATGGTCAGGGATCCAACCCCGTGCTCGGGGTCTCCCTAAATCTCTGACTGCCAGATGCTGGAATTGGATGACAGGAGATGGGTCACTCTCTAATTGTTCAGTTCTGTTCATTCCCTCTGAAGCATCTGGCACGGGCCACTGTCAGAAGACAGAATACTGGGCTAGATGGGTCATTTGTCTGACCCAGTATGGTCATTCTTATGTTCTTAGACAACTGTCTCCTGGGACTTTTACTCTAGCCTCAGACATTTCTGGTTTGGCTTGTTACTATTGGTAGCTTTCCTAGGCTTCTTCAACAGCCATTTCCATCATAGTGAACATGAATGAACTGTCAGTACTCTCTTAGTCCTCCCTCCAATTCTTCTCTTAAACCAAAGAAATATATTTTAAAAAGCTGTTTTATCAAGTAATTGTTTTAAATAGATTAAGTTGCATGGAATGTTGCTAACTCCAGCAGAACTTTGTGAACACTCTCTCTCAGTCTCACGAATGGTTGCATCTTTCTGGATCAAAATACCAACATCTTCACGTAACTCAGCAAGCTCAACAATGTAGCTTGCATGAAGCTGTATATCCTGGTCTGGTGCAAAGCAGCTCTTGTTCAGTGGTGGATGGATTTTTAATACCTTGGAGCTTTGCTTTAGATAGCAAAACTTGTCCAAACCTCTTCGCAGAAATATTAGAATAAACATCTAATGGGAATATTTCTTTTGCTCAAAATCTTTTCCTCTCTGGTTCCATTTGGTGATGGATGCACTAACTACACATTTGGGAGGGCTGCTTACCTAATACTAATGGAAAATTTGGGCCAGCTTCATTTCACCATGCCCTGCCATCCTCCTGTAACAGGCTTAGTTCCCTCTGCCTGCACTGCTGGTCTCCTCTTCAGGGCACTATATTGATAGGGAATCCTTGTGGCATCTTAGAGAATAACAAATTTATTTGAGGATAAGTTTTCATGGGCTAGAACCCACTTCATCAGATGCATGGATTGGAAAGTACAGTAGGCAGGTATAAATATACAGCACATGAAAAAATGGGAGTTGTCTTACCGGGGGGGCGGGAGTGTGTCAATGCTAACTAGGCCAATTTAGTTAGGGTGGATGTGGACTATTCCCAACAGTTGACAAGAGGGGTGAATATCAACAAAGGGAACATTACTGTTTGTAGTGCTAACGAGGCCAATTTAGTCAAGGTGGATGTTGCCCATTCCCAGCAATTGACAAGAAGGTGAGAGTATCAACAGAGGGAAAATTACTTTTTGTAGTGACCCAGCCACTCCCAGGATTTGGCTACACTGGAGAGTTGCAGCGCTGGTGGTGGGTTTGAAGCACTCCAACCTACTCACCGTCCACACTTGCAAGGCACATCCAGCGCTGCATCTCCCTGGCTGCAGCACTGGCTGTACTCCTGTTCTGCCTGGGGAATAATGACTGCAGCGCTGGTGATGCAGCACTGCTCTGCCAGTGTGGCCACCAAAAGCGCTGTAATTGGCCTCCAGAGGTATTCGGAGGTATCCCAGAATGCCTGTTCAGCCACTCTGCTCATCAGTTTGAACTCTACTGTCCTGGCCTCAGGTGACCCGCCCTTCAAATGCCCCAGGAATTTTAAAAATCCCCTTCCTGTTTGCTCAGCCAGGTGTGGAGTACAATCAGTGAATCTTTCCTGGTGACCATGCCTCCACATGCCAAACGAGCCCCAGCATGGAGCAATGGCGAGTTGCTGGACCTCATCAGTGTTTGGGGGGAGGAAGCTGTGCAGTCCCAGCTGCGCTCCAGCCGTAGGAATTACGATACCTATGGGCAGATATCAAGGGCCATGCTGGAAAGGGGCCATGACCGGGACGCGGTGCAGTGCAGGGTTAAAGTGAAGGAGCTGCAGAGTGCCTATTGCAAAGCCCGCGAGGGAAACCGCCGCTCCGGCGCTGCCCCCACAACCTGCCATTTTTACAAGGAGCTGGACGCGATACTTGGAGGTGACCCCACTGCCAATCCGACGACCACGATGGACACTTCAGAGCTGGGGGGGAGGGTGGGAGAGGAAACCGAGAGTGAGGGTACTAGGGTGCGGGGAGACACCCTGGAGTCCCAGGAGGCATGCAGCCAGGAGCTCTTCTCAAGTCAGGAGGAAGGTAGCCAGTCGCAGCAGCCGGTACTTGGTGAAGGACAAGCAGAGGAGCGGGTTACCAGTAAGCGGCTTTTATTTTCAGGATGGAAATGTTTCGGGAGAGGAGGCAGGGTTAGGGCTGCATGCATGCATGCCTAGATGTGGAATAGCCCATTGATGTGGTCTATCACATCGTGGTAATCGGCCTCAGTAATCTCTTCAAAAGTTTCAGCCAGAGCATGGGCAATGCGCTTGCGCAAGTTTATAGGGAGAGCCACTGTGGTCCTTGTCCCAGTCAGGCTAATGCGTCCACGCCACTGTGCCGCAAGGGGTGGGGGGACCATTGCTGCACACAGGCAAGCTGCATAGGGGCCAGGGCAGAATCTGCATTGCTGTAGAAGACCCTCCCGCTCTTCCCAGGTGACCCGCAGCAGTGAGATATCTTCCAGGATTAACTCCTGTGGATAATATTGTGAGACTGTTCAGTATAGATGCCCCCTGCAGCAGTTTGCTTTCCCCAAAGCACAGAAACCCCTAAACATCTCTGAAGCAATCAGTCCCCTTACTCACCATTTCATGGCTCCTGTGGGTTATGTGCACTCTGTTTGGAATGGGAAAAGTATGCTAAAGTGAAGACTGTAAACTCCTTCACTGTGTGGGAATAACTGTCTGGGTGAGATTATAAACAATGATGCCTCTGTTAACTGTTGCCATTTTTGCCTTTCAAAAAGTGTCCTTGACTACGTCACTGCCCGTATCATCGACTGCTCAGAGGCTACAAAACCTCAGGAAGAAGCCGCGAAAAAGCAAAGAAGACTTGCTGAAAGCAGTTATGGCTCACTCTGCCAGACAGAGTAAAAAACTGCAGGACTGGAGGAAAAAACTGCAGGACAAATATTATGGAGGGTACAGCATGTGGATATAACCGCAGAGATGCTGCTTTCCCCCAAGTCTAGCTTCTTATACAGAGATCGCCAGCACCCTTTTAAACGGCCAAAAGCACACTCCACAGTCATTCGGCACCAGCTCAGCCTGTAGTTGAACCGGTCCTTGCTCCTGTCAAGCTTCCCTGAATACGGTTTCATGAGCCAAGGCATTAACAGGTAAGCAGGGTCTCCAAGGATCACAATGGGCATTTCGATGTCCCCTACTGTGATCTTGCGGTCTGGGAAAAAAGTCCTGGCCTGCAGCTTCCTGAACAGGCCACTGTTCCGAAAGATGCATGCATCATGCACCTTTCCAGGCCAGCTTGTGTTAATGTCAATGAAATGCCCATGGTGATCCACAAGCACCTGGAGAACCATAGAGAAATACCCCTTCCGATTAATGTACTCGGATGCTAGGTGGGTGGTGCTAGAATAGGAATATGCGTCCCATCTATCGCCCCTCCACAGTTAGGGAAACCCATTTGTGCAAAGCCATCCAGAATGTCCTGCACGTTCCCCAGAGACAGGCTTCTTCTTAGCAGGATGCGATTAATGTCCCTGCAAACTTGCATCAACACGATTCCAACGGTCGACATTACCACTCCAAACTGGTTCGCGACCGATCGGTAGCTGTCTGGAGTTGCCAGCTTCCAGATTGCAACAGCCACTCACTTCTCCACTGGCAGGGCAGCTCTCAATCTTGTGTCCTTGCGCCGCAGGGTGGGGGCGAGCTCAGCACACAGTGCCATGAAAGTGGCTTTTCTCATCCGAAAGTTCTACAGCCACTGCCTGTGATCCCACCACTCAGTGCTTGTTTCCCGAGCCCAAAAGTGGCATTCCACGGTGCTGAGCATTTCCATGAATGACACAAGCAATTTAGTGTCATACATGTCAGGCGACTCGATATTATCGTCAGACTCCTCACTGTCACTTTGGAACTGAAGGAATAGCTCAACTGCCAAACATGATGTGCTGGCAAGACTCATCAGCATACTCCTCAGCAGCTCGAGCTCCATTTCCCACAGAAATCGAGCTGCACAGAAACCGTTGGGAGAGTCACAATGGCGCCAAATGTGGACGGAAAAACAGTGACTGCTGGGATGTGAAGCGATGCATCACGGGGTGTTGGGACAGGAAGCGGAATGACCCGCACCCTTCCATCCCCTTCCCACAATCCCTGGAGCCAAAATGGGACGAGGTGCTCTGTGGGATAGCTGCCCATAATGCACCACTCCCAACAGCGCTGCAAATGCTGCAAATGTGGCCATACTGCAGCGCTGGTAGCTGTCAGTGTGGCCACACTGCAGCGCTGGCCCTACACAGCCAGGACCAGCGCTAGGGGTTTGAGCACTCTAGGTGGACGGCAATTTCGCCGCCCCGCGCGCTGGTCCCGTGGCTCCGGTGGAGCTGCCGCAGTGGTGCCTGCGAAGGGTCCGCTGGTCCACAGCTCCGGTGGAGCTGCCACAGTGGTGCCTGCGAAGGGTCCGCTGGTCCACAGCTCCGGTGAAGCTGCCTCAGTGGTGCCTGCGGGCGGTCCACCGGAGCCGCGCGAGCAGCGGACCGTCCGCAGGCACGACTGCGGCAGCTCCACCGGAGTCGCGAACCAGAGGACCCTCTGCAGGCACGATTGCGGCAGCTCCACCGGAGCTGCCTGCCGCCACCTCCAGCAAAATGGCGCCCACCAATTATTCTGGCGCCCTAAGCGATTGCCTAGGCTGCCTAAATGGTAGCGCCGGCCCTGTACACAGCTGTATGAAGACAGCTGTAACTCCCAGCGCTGTACAGTTGCAAGTGTAGCCTTACCCCCAGTCTTTATTGAGGCCTAACCTGATGGTGTCAAGTTTGCAAATTAATTCCAGTTCTGCAGTGTCTGATTTTGAAGTTTTTTTGTTGAAGAATGGTGACTTTTAAATCTGTTATTGAATGTCCAGGAAGACTGAAGTGCTCTCCTACTGGTTTTTGAACGTTACAATTCTTGGTGTCTGATTTGTGAGGATTCAGTATCTTACAGGTTTTACACCTCACACTAAATATCTTTCCCCTCCCCTGCTTTTCTCCAGGTATCTGAGCATCCAAGGTGAATGATTATTCTGTGATCTCTTGCTGACCCTTTGCACTATCTTTGTCTTTACAGCATGCATAACTTCCCTCAACTTCCTAGCGTTTGTCATTCTCTTCTAGGTCACAAATGAAGACATTAAATGACATTAGAAGGCACAAAAATCCTGGCTGTACACCTCCCTCTGCTCGATTATGCTACCTTTTGTCCTTACCTTTTATGGCCTTCATTCAGTTTTCAAACACATCATTGCTTATATTCAAGCTGATCTGAATTAATTTTGAGTGACATTACTTCATGCTCACTATTTCATGCGCTGTGCTTAACTAAATGATTTGATATTATCCAAATATACTACAAGATTTAGCCTCATGCAGTTTACTGCTCATGCTTCTGTTATTCTGACAGGCTGCAAGTAAATGGAGTTACACCACATGTACAACGAGAGTAGAATTTTATTTTTAAAGTTTGTCTTACAATTTTTTTATTTAACACTTTCCATGCTGCGTTTTCACAGCTACATACTGTGTGATCACAGTCCCAGTCATCTTCTAAACATTCTGAAGTTCTTGCCTCGTCCATTGTCATATGTAGGGGGAAAACTCTTAATATCTGCCACAGTCACAGCCTGACTCCAGAAACAGACAGTCCAATTCAGTTACTTATCTTCCACCACTGTACATGAAGGAACCATAACCTGTTCTATTATAATTATTAAACGGGGCTGTTGCATGAGATTTGAGTCAATAGAAACCAGCCAGTTGTAGGCAAAATGGTAAAGGGGCAGGGTAAGGGGGCAGGCTGGGGGTTGGATAAGGGGCATAGGGTCCGAGGGGGGCAGTCAGGGGACAGGGAGTGGTTGGATGGCATGGAGGTTCAGCAGACAGGGAACGGGGGGGTTGGATAGATGTCTAGTTATACCTCTAAACTTTGTCTTGTTTATTTAGATGGCAAGTTCTTCTGGGTACAGACTGTCTCTCAGTCTATACTTGTACAGTGTCTAGCAAAATGGAACCCCATTCTCAATTGACCCTTATGCAGTACCCTAATAGATATGATTAATAATAAATAAGACTGGGGACATTAACCCAGGTGTAGCAGGGAGCATGGGAGAAAGTAGGGATGACTTTGAAATATATTCAATAATTCATCTGTGCTTGCTGCTTTGTTAAGCTTTCATTTTCCTAACTTTTTCTGCTTTGGTGTAATCAGAAAATTTGTCTTACTCTTCCACTTTTAAACAAATTGATCCTAGCATCTAGGAGATGACCCTGCAGCTTTTTTATGAACAATGAGGGAAATAACAAACTTACTGCCTTTCCAGTCTTGTCCTTTAACGACACCACTGGCTAGTTCAGCAAGTTTCTTGCATGTGTCAAGGTTCGTTTTTTCCTTATTCTTTTTCAGTGGAGGAATCAAGTAACTGAAACAGGTGTTGAGTATGGGCTATTGTCCACCTCTTTCTTTAGGGGGAGTGAACACGTTACCCCTCATTCCACGCAATCATATTTGCCACATAAATGGGATTGTCCAAGAATCAGACATGTTTGAGATGGAAAAGATCAGTTATTTCACCTAGGCCATCCCCATGCAGCCAGTGCAGGAATGTTGCCTACAGTAAATTCTCGAGTTAACACCTAGAAAAGGGCGAATTCAATCATAGCTGCAGCTTTGAAGAATACACAGGGGCCTGAGTACATTTATTACAGGACCAAGAGGTGTAAACAATGTCTTGACTGGAGAAGAGAAGGACAGAGAAAATGAGCAACTGAGTGAACGTTGAATATCCTGGCACCAACTTATCTCCATTTCTGTTCCCCTCTTTATCCAGTGTCTCAGTGTTCATTAAGATGCAAGCCAGCTTCAGCCTCTGCAAATAAAAAATAAATAAATAAATTTAATAAATTAAATCTCAGGCAATGCATCACTTTTGTTGTATATTAATCCCAGCAGAAAAGGTCTGGTGGTTTTTTGTTTTTTTTTCCCATGAGATGTTTACTTAAGTAGTTTGGTAAACAACTACAGAGTTGACCTGTACTCAGATGGAAAAAACCACACTGAGCACTCCAACCGCTATCTGAGAACGACAGTTCCAATTTCAGAAAATTAAGAAAAGAAAATCATCTCTGCGTGAAAGGCTTCTAAGCAATGCCACATTTATGAATTGCTTTCTCTCTTTTGCCCCCGCTCTTATGCTGCTAAGTAGATAGCTGTAATAAAAACCCGTGGGAAATTCTGGCTCTTCCTAAAAATTTTAAGATAGCATCAAAGAGTTTAAATTTATGAGATGACTTTTCTTGGAAGGTCACTGTGTTGAATATATTTGCTCTCTGACTGTCCACATTATATCCGAACAATGTAGTTCTCTGAAAACAGATCAATTAACACATTGTCTGCGTTATAATGAGATAATTGTAAGCCTTCCAAAAGCTCCAAGACCTTTGACTGTAACGCCAAGGGAAAACTTCAAAGATACTCCAGAACTTTGTGTTGCAGTCATCATTGCCCTGATAGAAATGTTTTCCAAACTCAGTAGAAGAAACACTATAAACTCTCTGTTCTGACTGTGTGAAACCAAAAGGAGTAAAATAATTCATTTACTTCACACCTGCAACTCAGAAAAATCTCCCTAAAAATTGTGCAAGTTTGACTTCAAATTTTGCAGTCAGAAGAGAAAAGGTCATCAGCATATCTAGTCAATTTCTGTTTTAAAATGAGGTATATGTACTTTCAGGTACCATATACACTTGGTCCTGGCCACCCTGCAAATTTTTCTGGCTTTACAAATATCTTTTCATATTTGTAAGTGTTCCTGTCTCATTCCTTGGCATAGGTCACATGATAACAATAGGAAAAACTGACAGTACATCAGAGACATGGTTGGGGAAAGAAAGCTGTGAAAGTGACTATTTACACAGTGCAGTCAAATGCACAAAGTGAAATAACTGAACCCCACCTCAGTTTTCAATGTTGAAATCCACTTTTAAAAAATCAGAAAGTTCTGGAGGAAACCACCATTAACAAGGAATATTACATCACATATAAAATCTGCCTTGTAGTGAGAGACTAAATATGTTAAATTATTTAACTTAGCCAAGAGAAGGTTAAAAGATAACTTGATTGTGGTCTATGGGTACCTAAATGGGTAGAGAATTTCTGAAAATGGAGGGCTTTTCAGTCTAGCAGACAAAGGTGGAGCAAGATCCAGTGGCCAGGATGAAGCAAAATATTTTGATACTGGAAATAAAGTGCAATTTTTAAACAGTGAAGGTAATTAACAAATAGAGTAATTTATTGAGAGGTGGTGGATTCTCCATCACATCTTTAAATCCAGATTCAATGTGTTTCTAAACATATGCTCTAGCTCACTCAACAGATATGGGCTTACTGCAGCAATTTCTGGGTGAAATTCTATGGCCTCTGCTATGCAGGATGTTTGAGTTGGTCATCACATTGGTACTTTGGTACATTGGTACTTTCTGGACTTAAAATCTGTTAACGCTGTGGTGGTGCATGTCACATAGCCATTTTGTACTATATTGTGAAGCATTGATCCTGCATTTATATATATCAGACACACAAATTATCATCTCCCAAGGCAGCAGGTGAATAGGGCAAAGGCTAAGGTGATGCTAGTGAGGAGAAGGCAGAATTTCCCAAGCACTCATTCTCTCTGCAACCTCACATTTTTCTGAGGGTGTTTGCTCTCAGATTGTTAAGCAGCCTTCAATTTTGGTGTTAGGCTGAACTTCTTCCTCGCTACTTCTGGACACTCAAATGGCCATGTCTTTGAAAAGCATTCATAGGAAGACTCTGAGGCAATGTCTCTTGTTTCTTTAAAACTGTAGCAGGAAGAGCTAGGAAAAAGTTCTGGGCTGCACATAGGGTCTGGTACAATATTGTTTTCCTCATTCTACTGAAACTACTTATTCAGCATTAGAAGAAAGAGACTGTAACATAAGTGGGAGAACTAAGGGTGTGGAGGGGGGCTGCTGCAGCACCTCCAGGTTTTACCTGGGGCCCCAACAACTGGCCCCATACCCAGAGCTCCACACCCCAGCCACACACTCGTGTCCCAGCCGCTGGCCCCGCACCCCGCTCCCTGGCTCCTGACCCAGTGCCTGGGGCTCTTTGCCCAGCACCCGCTTCTGGCCTTGTGCCTGCCCCCAGCTGTGGCCCCAGTCTCAGCCCCCTTACCCCTGTCTGGGTTCGCTCCCCCCCCCTCAGAGACATGGCCTTACTCCTGGTCCCAGCTCTGGGGTGTGTGTGACACAGACAGCGGTAAGGGGGAGCATGAGGTAAAAAGCAATAACTGCTTTCAGGTCCCCTACTATTAAAAGTATTCCAGCACCACTGCTCTGTAATTCTCTATTATCACACAACAAAAACGGTGTCCTCTGGTGCTGAATTTGGACTTCACCACCGTGATCCATGCATTTTCATCATGTAGCACTGATTGAACATGGGGTACAAGGTGAAGTGAGGACTAGGCCCTTGGCATATTGTGAAAAGATCTTTCTAGAGAAAGGCAGCTTGCCTCTTCACATGCATCAGCAGCAGCTAATACTAGTGCTTCCCTCTAAGGGCTTGTATACCTTGTATACCAGTGCAAATCCCCAGTGTAGGTGTGCTGCACAGGTGTAAAGCGAGGCTTGCACCAGTGTCATTTACCCTGGCTTTTGCTACACTGATGCAAAAATCCCCACAGTAGACTGTCCTTATGATCACAAAGCACTTTACAAGCGTGGGTAAGATTTATCATCCCATTTCTACCACTAGGGAAACGGGGACATGAGGAAATGAAGAGACTTGTCCCAGGTCACATAAGTCTGTAGCAGAATGGAAAAGAGAACCCTGGTCTCCTGATTCCCAGTCTGGTGCCCTGTTGCTGACATATCCTGCCCCTGATCTCTAGATTACTGCGTTTCATAGCAGTAGTTATCCAATACAATTCTGCTTCAGCAGTTGGCATAAAGCTACCAATAAATAAGAGAGACTCTTAATTGTGCTTTATGGGTAACATTTCCATATCTTCCTGCTGATATCCTTTGTGTTCCACGAGGTATGATCTGAAAGCAGCTAGCCAAAGAATATTTGCTAGATACTTACATAGCATTTTCCCAAATATATTCCAAAGAGGTTTATTTCCCTATTGTCTGGAAGCTTTTATGAAGCACCATGCTGACATTCTGAGCCATAATATTTCCTACAGGTGGTATGTATTTTGTCCCTGTATGGATTGTAAATTTAATCTAAACTGGTTTAATAGAAAAGTTTAAAATTCACTGTAGATTGATGAGCTGTAGGTAATGCAACTTAATACAAAAATTATTCTTACAGGAGAATTTTAACATAGTAATTTTGCTTGCAATAGACAAATGAACGTGCCACCTAGAATGTTACTGATAGAAAGATTGTTTACTGAGGCCGTGGATAATTCAGAAGAAGGAGACTCAGGGAAGGTTCAGTTCATCGGGAAAAAAACATTTGCAATGAGTAATTCATTCAACCTTAATCCAGATCAACATCCTGACAGAGTCAAAAACGTCTTTCTAAATCTTCCAAGGAAATGGGGAGTTTCATTGCTTACGATATTTAAAACTAAACTGCACAAAGCGCTGGTAAACATGTTCTCAGGCAACAATTCATTGCTAGCAGAAGGATGAGCTAGATAGATGTCTCAGGGTTTTTTCGTCTCTGACTCTCCTGACTCTATTTGACTTCATAACAATAGGATCATCAAACTAGTTTGGTGTAGCTGGGTTACAAGTTCTAAGGCTGAGTAATTCATCCAAGTTGAAAAACTAACTCAAATACTGCTGGAAAAAACAGCATAATGTTCCTACTAGAGCTAGTGTTCCACAGAGCTTGAAGTTTGCTGGGACTGTTTGATAGGTAAGTGCAGTAAGTACCATATCTGTGAAAGGACAGAAGAGGTAACTGGAAAGAGAGAAGCCTGGGAACAGAACTTTTGAGATTTCACTTGAAAGGGATGAACTTAGTGATGTTTGGGGCTCATATGTTTTAGGAGCATTCTAAATGTTTTGGGAAACCACAAAATGATCTTAACTATGAAAAAAAAAAAACCTCTGCCCCAATTCCACACTCAGATCCCATCTGTAGCTTCAGGGAAAAGGCCATGCTGGAGATGAAAGAATTTTCTGTGGCTGGTGAGAAACACAGGGTAATATTCTGCCAGAGTGAAATTAATCCACATGCCCAGGTTCCTGTTAAGTACCATTCAATAAAGCCTAAACATAGGATTTCGTTGATGCACAGACTTTGTGTTGGCTCTTTGCGCAAGGGTGAATTTCACCTATATGGAGAAAGAGATAGGATAGTATGATATTCTGAAGAATAAATGGAAGGCAGAATGGTCTAGTCAAAAGAGCTCTAGATTAGAATCAGAAGCACTGATCTGCTAAGCAATCTAGGGAAAGTCATTGTACCTCCCACTGTGTGTCTGTATTATCCATTTACATTGTAAAACTCCTTGAGGCAGGAGCTCTCTCTATGCCTTTGGACAGTGCTTAACACAGCAGAACCTCGGTCTTGGTTGGGAGCACCTAGATACAACAGAAATGATGATATTACTCAGTGATGAGCTGCCAAAATCTTAATCGGTTCCCTACCAGGTCTTTGGCGGACCTTCGGTGGCTGGTCCTTCAGTGCCTCTGAAGATCCGGAGCGAGTGAAGGACCCTCTGCTGAAGACTCGGAGCACCACCCGGTGAGTACAAGCCCCATGTGTTTTTTTACGTGTTTTTATTTTAAGTTATCCCTGCCGGAGCCCCATCAAAGCTGTTCAAACCGGGCCCTGCACTTCCTACAGCTGGCCCTGCACATTGGGATTGCAAAATTGTATTGAGGGCTAGGTAGGGAAGGCTGTGCCTCCCAAAACAACCTGCCCCCCCAATCCCACCCCCATCCACGTCCTGCCCCGACTGCCCCCATCAGAACCTACAACCCATCAACTCCCCCTGCTCCTTGTCCCCTGACCACCCCCTCCTGAGACCCTCCCACCCTAACTGCCCCCCAGGACCTCACCCTCTACCCAACTTGCCCTGCTCCCTGTCTCCTGACTGCCCCGACCCCATCCACCACCACCCCTACAGACCCCTGGAACTCCCATGCCTACCTAACCCCCTCCATTCCCCATCCCCTGACCCCCACCCCCAGAACCTCCGCCCCCTTCACCCACTCTCTGCCACTTATCCAACCTCCCTCTCACAATTGCCCACCCCTTTAACAACTGGTTTTAAATTTAACAACCAGTTCACGTGAACTGGTGCGAAGTGGCTTCAGCTCACCACTGATATTACTTGGTCGTAATGTTTTCATTAACAAAATATAAAGCTTTATATTTTCTTTACACTGATTACATTTTGAAAATGCTAAATTTGTGGTACTTATTCTTAGGCCCTACCTAAAGGCTACAGAAAGAAAAAAAACTTCAAAATTCTTGCGAAACTATTCCATTCAATTTTCATCATCTAACTCATACAAAATCAGCTTCTGAAACAATAGTGAATGGATTTAAACAAACTGTCATCTGTGCATAATTGCAAAATAAATTAAAATTAAACTCATATCTAGGTAATAAGTGTACCTTGCTTAAAATTAATAGTTTAAACTAGCAGCAATTTAAATATTTACTACAGAAAGGGAGGAGAAAAAAATAGAATTTATTAGGTAAAGCTCATGGTTTGTTCTTTTGTAGAGTAGATTCAGGATAAGAATCAAAATGGTTTTAACTAAATATTAGTGGATTTTACCCACTGTTTTCCCCTTTACATGTTATTATTCAGCTCTAGAGACTTTCATGCCCTGTCTCCGTCAGAGGTGAAGCCCCCACTATGGTCAAGAAATGGTACATGATAAATTCTTGGAAGCTTTTTCAATGCTCCCCACACAGCCAGTATTTCAATGTCTACAGTGTCATGTAATAAGCCACAGAAGAACTTTTCTGATTTCAAATCTTCTGAAGCACAGGTGGGCCTAAATAAGAAATCTACTTACCAGTGTAGCAGGAGACCCTGGTTAGCTATGAGGAAGCAAGTCACTTCCAAAAATACAAGAACAGATAAGACTGACAATTTGAAATCATCAGCTATTGGAGAAATGAAGTCTGCTGTAGAATACAAATACAGCCAGAGGGAAAATATGCCCAAGGTCATCAAACCCCGGGAGGCAGTTCCTGAAGATAATCTGTCAAGATGACTTTTTTTTCTCCTGATGCATGAGTTTGCATCTGCCATGTGGTTTCCACATCACAGAGAAGAGAACTGAAAGGACACTGAGGACATTACAGGGCACTACCCTGGCAGAGAGCCAGCCACATTTGATCTTGAAGCCCAGTGTATTATTTAGTTTTTAAAAGGCAGCATAAATTGAAGCATTCCTAGTCACTGCGAAAGCATATTTAAACAAGGGACATATTATACAAACAGTTCTAGGGGTTCTGCTGGAGTAAGCAAATCAGCAAATATCCACCTTCTCCAGCCCAGAGCCACTCAGAGAACAGAATCATCTGTTCTGCCTGTATAACACAGTCTGCTCTGTATTGGCATTTTATTATCTAAACAGCTTTACAAATAAGAAACTGTGCTCTCAATAAATCAATATAGTGTTTATTGAATGATCTACGTACTTAAATGCCCTCCCATGACTATATACCCACAGTTCTTCTCAATACCCGCGGTGAGCTACATCCCCATGGGAATAGATAAGTGGCCCAGAGTACTTCACCAAGGCCTGGGTCAGAGACTTTCTATTCCAAAAGATGCTACTTTAAAGTTATGGTGAACAGGGACTGTTTGGTTCCTTCAGTCTTATGATTTATGCTTGGCCATGCTCTTAGGGGCAAACAGGAACACAAGATTTGGCATACCAAATTAGACCAATAGTCCATCAAATCCAATATCTTGTCTCCAGTGCTTATATCAGGTGTTAGGACTTCATTTCACTTCCTCAGTGACTGCCAGGAACATCAGGCTGGCTTCTTTATTTTTGACCATTAAACTATTACATCTATATTAAGTGCTGTCCCTTTTCATTCCTTACCTCTGTGGTGAATACAAACACTGAGCAGAAAGGAGTAGGTGACCTACTCTTCATGCAGCTACAGAAAAGAGCACCACAGAGTGGTACACGGTGAAGAAACATGGCATTTCTATGGCTACCTAGATATCTGTCTCTTGGAAAACAGGAACTGCGGTTTCAGGAGTTAACTCCAGACACACTTGTGCTGCTCACCTCCATATGGTCTTAGAAATATACAGCGTTTGCATTCTGTGACATTGAGAAGGGTAACTCGGATGTATTTTAATTGTTATTAAAAGCTTACTTCTTACCAAGAACTGCGCACCATGAGTAGATCCATTCCAGGATATAGCTCCAGAGACCTAATAAAACTTTTGACAAGCTTCTTATAAACTGTAAATTCCCCCCTAGCAATATGAAAGCATGAACATTTGTTGGATAAACGCATAAGAGACATAAATACCAGTTGGCACTGCATGTGATAGTACGAGGCAGGGAATATGATAGAAATAAATGTAACAGGGCAGAAATGTATTAATATCCGCAAAAGCAGCTGAGACTGCTAAAACTCCGATGAAAACAAAATCTACGTGCTGAGCGGGGAAGCAAAGAAATCAATAGAAAAACAAAAGCATAGTTTTATAACACACTAGTATGTGGATGGTGCAAATCCAAAATGCCAAACAAAAAAGAGAATGAGTTTGTTGCAGTTCAAATACATATCAGCTACAATCCTATATCTAAACATCTGTCAATTTTTCTTCTCAGAGATGAGCATGCCCAATGGGACAATCCTCACTAGGTGTTCTGGAGATACAAGTCCACTGGATGGTCTCTTTCAAGAGCCGAACAAACTATTCATTTATTTATTTAGATTTAAATAGTAAGGATATAAAGGTCTAGATCAGTGGTTTTCAAACTGCGGGTCGTGACCCAGTACTGGGTTGCGGAATGTCAGGCACTTGGTTTCGGTGGCCCTGGTCAGCACTGCCGAATGGGCCATTAAAAGTCCTGGCGGTGGTGCTGTCCGGCTAAGGCAGGCTAGTTCCTACTTATTCTGACACTTCGCTGTACCCCGGTAGCAGACAGCAGCAGGTCTGGCTACTAGGTGTGTGTGTGGGGGGCCCATAAGGCTCCGTGTGTTCCCCCACCCCAAGCACTGGCTCTGCACTCCCATTGGCCAGAAACTGGACAATGAGAGCTGGGAGGGGGTGCCTGCAGGTGAGAGTCAAGTGAAGCCGCTCATGTGCCTCTGCCTAGGAGCCGGACCTGCTGCTGACCACTTCCGGGGTGCAGCACAGTACACAGTGCCAGGACAGGCAGGAAGGCTGCCTTAGCACTCCTGCTGCGCTACTGACTGGCAGCCTCCTGAGGTAACCTTGTGCACCAACCCTGCTGCCCCAGACGTGATCCCCACAACCCCTTCCTGCACCCCAAACCCCCGTGGGGGTGAGGGCTGGGGCCAAGAATTAGGGATTCAGGGTTTGGGAGGAGGCTCGGGGCTAGGGCAGGGGGTTGGGGCTCGGGAGGGGGGCAGGGCTCTGGGCTGGGGGTTCAGGCACTGGGGTGGGGCTGGGGATGAGGAGTTTGGGGTGCAGGAAGGGGCTCCAGGTTTGGGAGGGCTCAGAGCTTGGGAAGGGGGCTGGGGTGCAGAAGGGGGTCAGGGCTCTGGGTTGGGGGTATGGGCTCTGAGGTGGGGCCAGAAATGAGGGGGTTGGGGTGCAGAAAGGGGCTCTGGGTTGGGGAGGGTCAGGGCTGGGGCAGCGGATTGGAGCAGGGGATTGGGGTGCGGGCTTACCTCTGGTGGCTCCCAGTCAGCAGCACAGCTGGGATGTAGAGGCAGGCTTCCCACCTGTCTCATAGACTCATAGACTTTAAAGTCAGAAGGGACCATTATGATCATCTAGTCTGACCTCCTGCGCAACGCAGGCCACAGAATCTCACCTACACACTCCTGTAACAAACCCCTAACCAATGTCTGAGTTATTGAAGTCCTCAAATTGTGGTTTGAAGACCTCAAGCTGCAGAGAATCCTCCAGCAAGTGACTTGTGTCCTATGCTGCAGAGGAAGGTGAAAAACCTCCATGGCCTCTACCAATCTGCCCTGGAGGAAAATTCCTTCCCGATCCCAAACATGGCGATCAGTTAAACCCTGAGCATGTCGGCAAGACTCACCAGCCAGCACCCAGGGAAGAATTCTCTGTAGTAACTCAGATCCCACCCCATCTAACATTCCATCACAGACCACTGGGCATACTTACCTAGTCCTGGCACTGCGGACCTCGCTGCGCCCTGGAAGCAGCCAGAAGCAGGTCCGGATTGTAGGTGGAGGTGTGCAAGCAGCTCCGTGCAGCTCTCGCCCGCAGGGCCCCCTGCCTCCCGCCCCAGCTCCCATTGGCCAGTTACTGGCCGCTGGGAGTGTGGGGCTGGTGCTCGGGGCTGGAACAGCACATGGAGCCTTGTGCCCCCCCCCCACCTACGAGCTGGATCTGCTGCTGGCCGCTTCTGGGTAGGCACTACTAGTTTTACTACTAGTTTTTACTGGCCAGCCACCAGGGTCCCTGGGTGCTGAGCAAGGCGACCCAGTGCCTTGCATTCCATGACCCAGTACTGGGTAGCGACCCGAACTTTGGAAACTACTGTTTTAGATGACAGCTGACAATCCTGACACATTCTCTTAGCGTCACCATCAACTAATTCCTTAGAACTCTTCAGACTGCAGCCATCTTTTTAAATCAGCTGTGCACAAAGCAAAGGTAGATGAACCAAACAAGCAGGTATTTGAGGGTCTGGAAGAGTGAAGTTTCTAATCATATATTGATGACATATGGGTGTTTTGAATGTGCAGAAAAGAGCAAGAATGAGGGTACGTTTACATTACAGGATTATTTCGATTTTACATAAACCAGTTTTGTAAAACAGATTGTATAAAGTCGAGTGCACGCGGCCACACAAAGCACAATAATTGGGTGGTGTGCGTCCATGTACCGAAGCTAGCGTCGATTTCTGGAGCATTGCACTGTGGGTAGCTATCCAGTAGCTATCCCATAGTTCCCACAGTCTCCCCCGCCTACTGGAATTCTGGGTTGAGATCCCAATGCATGATGGTGCAAAAACAGTGTTGGGAGTGATTCTGGGTAAATGTTGTCACTCATTCCTTCCTCCGTGAAAGCAGCGGCTGACAATCATTTCGCGCCCTTTTTCCCTGGATTGCCCTGGCAGACACCATAGCATGGCAACCATGGAGCCCGTTTTACCTGTCACTGTATGTGTACTGGATGCCGCTGACAGAGGCGGTACTGCAGCGCTACACAGCAGCATTCATTTGCCTTTGCAAGGTAGCAGAGACGGTTACCAGTCGTTCTGTACCGTCTGTTGCTGTCATGGGTGCTCCTGTCTGACCTTCGCTGAGGTCGGCCAGGGGTGCAAAGACAAAAATGGGAATGACCCCCTAGGTCATTCCCTCGTTTATGTTGTATCTAAAAATAGAGTCAGTCCTGCCTAGAATATGGGGCAAGTGTACTAGAGAGCCAGTGTATCAGAGAGCACAGCCACTCTGTGTCAGATCCGACAGAAATGATGAGCTGCGTGCCATTCTAGGGGGTGCCCCTGCAATAATGCCACCCGTTGCTTCCCTCCTCCCCCAACCCTTCTGGGCTACCATTGCAGGGTCCCCCCATTTGTGTGATGAAGTAATAAAGAATGCAGCAATAAGAAACACTGACTTTTTAGTGAGATAAAATGAGGGAGAGGCAGCCTCCAGCTGCTATGATAGTCCACGCAGGACATTAAATGGTGAGGGGGAGAGGAGCCCAGCATCCCGCTGCTGTGATAGTCCAGGCAGTACAGAATCTTTTCTTTAGACATGAAAGCGGGGGGGCTGATGGAACTCAGCCCCCAATTGCTATGATGAGGACGGTTACCAGCCGTTCTGTACCATCTGCCGGGAATAACCAGGAGTCATTCCTATTTTTACCCAGGGGCCCCCGGCCGACCTCACCTGAGGCCTGCCAGGAGCACTCACGGGATGATGACAAGGACGGCTACCAGTCCTTCTGCACTGTACCATCTGCAACCGGGGAAGGGAGGGGAGAGGATGCTGTTGTTCAGTGCCGCAGCACCGCATCTACCAGCAGCATGCAGTAGACATACAGTGACATTGAAAAAAGTCAAGAAACAATTTTTTTCCCTTTTCTTTCATGGGGGGCAGAGGGGATAAATTGACGAGATATACCCTGAACCACCAAGGACAATGTGTTTGACCCTACAGGCATTGGGTGCTCAGCCAAGAATGTAAATGCTTTTTGGAGACTGCGGGGACTGTGGGCTAGCTGGAGTCCTCAGTCCTCCCCACCCTTCCTCCATGAGCGTCCATTTGATTCTTTGGCTTTCCGTTACGCTTGTCACACCACACTGTGCTGTGGACTCTGTATCAGAACCTGGAGATTTTTTTCAAATGCTTTGGCATTTCTTCTTCTGTAATGGAGCTCGGATAGAACAGATTTGTCTCCCCACACAGCAATCAGATCCAGTATCTCCCGTACCGTCCATACTAGAGCTCTTTTTGGATTTGGGACTGCATTGCCACCCGTGCTGATCAGAGCTCCATGCTGGGCAAACAGGAAATGAAATTCAAAAGTTCGCAGGACTTTTCCTGTTTACCTAGCCAGTGCATCCGAGTTCAGATTGCTTTCCAGAGCAGTCACAGTGGTGCACTGTGGGATACCTCCTGGAGGCCAATACCATCGATTTGCGGCCACACTAACCCTAATCCGATATGGTAACACCGATTTCAGCGCTACTCCTCTCGTCGGGGAGGAGTACAGAAACTGGTTTTAAGAGCCCTTTATATCGATATAAAGGGCCTCGTCGTATGGATGGGTGCAGGGTTAAATTGGTTTAACGCTACTAAAATTGGTTTAAATGCATAGTGTAGACCAGGCCTAAGAGCCTAAGATATTATGAAAAGCAAGACAGGTCAGCCTAAAATCTAGTTGTAGGGATACAGAAATTTCTGTATAATAACCAGGAATGTATTTTGAGTCAGGAAAGAGTTGCTGGGACAGGGAGAACAAGAAAATAGATTCTTTGATATAGTTAAATACATGTGTGTGGGGGGGGAGAAGTCATACCCAGGTTGTCATCAAAGCTGACATTCCACAATTAAAATAGCAGAAAAGAACCCTGAATGGCAGAGAACATAAACTAAAAGTCACTAATTGATAGTTAGGAAGAAACTTTAGAACTTGTAAGGGTAAAAATATCTGTAGACTCATCAAAATCAGGAATGAGAGCACTGATGTAATGCAGTAATTCTATAGTGACAATCATATGCACAGCAGGCTCTGACAAAGACAGAAGAAATTTATGAGAATAAAATGCCATGAATAGAGATAGCAAAACAAGTAGTTGAAAAGGACCAAACTACTCATACCAATATTTTCAAATGCCTCACCAAGATTACAGAGATTACAAATGAAGTAGTAGCTGTGATATGTTAAATCTAACTGGTATGCAGGAAAGCAACATGGAAAAAGTGCATCCAGTGCTCTTTAAAGTGAGGCTACTAATAGTGATTATATTAAAAAATGACACCTTCTTACACAGATCTATTCCATGCACATAACTAAGTTGTACCTAATCACTTTGTTGACAATAAAAATAGGTTTCACTACCCTTCACTGCCTGTTGGCCCCACTGAGCCAGCACCGCTCAGAGACAACAAGCTGGATTCTACTCCTTCTTGTGGATCAGAACAGAATTGTTCCAATCATTCACACCAGCGTGAAACCATTAAGGAAAATGGTATCACTGGTGGACTATTTTGAACAGAAAGGGTCTGCACAACTGAGAGGCTAAGTTCTCATTGTAGGACCTGTATTATTCATGGGGAAACAAAAAAAGGCAAGAATCGGGCTTGACTCTCAGAACAGAGAGACTGTTTGCAGGGCTGGCAGTTTAAACGAGAGCAGGGTTGTTTTTTTATATTGTAAAGTGACCACATTTGTGTGAAAATCATCAAAACTCAATAAGCACAGAACCTCACAGTGGCATTTTTATAGAGTCACTATGCAAAAGAAATCACTTTTTAAACATACAGGGTTTTTTAGGGGGAGTGGGGGAAGGTCCATTCATAAAACACTCTTAAAATGTTGAAGGGAAATCCCCATATAGCACTCAACTTCTAAACTGTCAGGGCCAGATTCTTAGCTGGTGTAAACAGTCATAGCTCCACTGAAGTCACTTCCCCTTTATTCCATTTTCAGGATCTAGCCTGCAATGTTTAGAGAAACTGATAATGAGACTCCAAAAGAGATGTCACAGTAGCAGATGGGAATGATGAAGTCATCCAGAAGGCAGAAGAGATGAAATTCCACCTGGGAGATTTAGAGGCCACCCAAGACAGAGATATATCAGAGCCAAAGCAGCATCCCTGATCATTCAACCAGAAGATGTTTTTGCTCTACTCCCTCAACAAAACTTCCCTGGAGTCACAGATCTTCATTTGGAGAATGGCAGCCAGGCAGCACAATGCTCCAAGGATTTTTCCACTCATGTGTATATGATTTTCAGAGAGGCAGATACTTTTTTAAAAAAACATAATTCAACATCAAAGATGTTTTTTCAGTCTCTGGTCTTATTTTGTCAGATTAAACAAACTTCTTAGCTACTGTATAATTGTCCTGATGATGGCATTTATATACTATAGATCAGTCATAAACATCTTTGGTTTATGTCTTTATACCTCAGAGATATTTAATTCTCCTCTGCTGGACAGTGCGGTGACAAGATATGCCCATATGCATCTGTATTAATTGTGTATGACGATCTGTGTCCAAAATGCGATTTGTGTGCTCAACTTCTAAGGCTATGTCTACACTTTGAGCTGGGGGCGTGATTCCCAGCTCCAGGAGACGTACCCCAGTAACTCTCATAGAGCTAGCTTGCTCAAAAGAGAGGCAGGAGAGGCTATCTACCCAGAGTACATATCCATCTGAGATGGTCGCCATGAACTAAGGCTTGCTAGCCCCTCCCACTGCTTGCAACACCACAGCTACACTCTTCTCAGGCCTGGTCCACACTACGCTGTTAAACCGATTTTAACAGAGTTAAATCGATTTAACACTGCACCCGTCCACACTACATTGCTCTTTATATCGATTTAAAGGGCTCTTTAAATTGATTTCTGTACTCCCACAAAATGAGAGGAGTAACGCTAAAATCAATATTACTATATCGATTTAGGGTTAGTGTGGATGCAAATCGACATTATTGGCCTCATTCTTTTACAGTAGCTACCCACAGTGCACCGCTCCAGAAATCGACCCTAGCCTCAGACCACGGATGCACACCACTGAATTAATGTGCCTAGTGTGGACGCGCACAATCGACTTTATAATATCTGTTTTATAAAATCGGTTTAAGCTAATTTGAATTTATCCTGTAGTGTAGATGTACCCTCAGTGTGTTAGCTCAATCCAAGCTAGCATGTAAAGTCTCCTCGAGCTGAGAGTCAACCCGCAGGCTTGAAGTGTAGACATGTCCTGTGACTGTATGATAGACTAACAGAGGGTGTTGAGGGGGGACCCTACCTAGTGAGACTGTTTCGACACCCTCACCCAGAGTAGGCCAGGGTTTACAATCCCTTGAGACAGAATGGGTCTAACCGCACAAACCATGGGGAGCAGCCACCATCAGACCATGCACCTGGACACTGAAACATAGATACCAGAGCAACATTGTAACAGGGCTCAACACCCTCCAGGAAAGGTGAATGAGTCAGAAGGTAACCGACACTGAGGGTACTTCTACACAGCCCACAGAAGTGAGCCTCCCAGCCTGGGTCAACAGACTTGGGCTTGTGCTGGCGCTCAGAAAAATAGCGGTCTAGACAGCACTGCCACACTGTGGGTTCAGGCTGGAGTTTGGCCTGGTGAGGGGCTGAAGACACCGTGCTGATGAGAGAGAGCTCTCCCATTCGCATCATACAACCACCTCTGCGAGAGGCAGTAACTATGTCAGTAGGAAAAGCTCTCCCGCCGACACAGCGCTGTCCACCCCAGTGCTTAGGGTGGTGCTTACAGTGGGGGCATATTCACACCCCTGAGTGACATAAGCTATGCTGATATACCCTGTACTGTAGACAAGCACTAAGAGTGAGAGTTTTCATCCTGTAACTTAAGAGGAAAACAGATCTAATTTAGCTTGCACTGAGGTGTCAGGTTAGATGAGACTAAATATGTATGTAGGTTGCTGTTTTCAAAACCTTTTCTCTGACGCTTTGTTCCAGCTGATCTATGAAAGAGTTTTGTTTTAAGAAGGTTGTGGGTCACAGGATCAATGGTTCAAAGGAAGGATCAATCAGGTGCCCAAACTGAGCCAAGCACACATAGTAATAAGCATTCACGTGCTGCTCTAAAGTGGAAGCATGGCAAGATTCCACCCCAGTGCAGCTAAGGGCTAAAGGCCCAAGACCTGAGGTGATGCTCTCAGAGCCCAGAAAGGAGACAGAGTGCAGATAGCCTCACAGCCATGCCAAAAGCCCATTAAAGCTCAAATGATATTGACAAATTAAAGATATAAAGGGAATAAGGTAGAATTTTAGGCCAATGAGACTTTGATGCGTTCTGTTTTCATAAAAAAAATACATTTTTGGTTGTGCCTTTTTATTACCTATTTCTTGCAGCTGTAGAGAGATACCTTAGAAATGTTTTGGGGTGACTCTCCCTTTACTTTATTCTTCGCTTTCTCTTTCCTATTTTATTTTTTAATCTCTTACTTTGCTAAAGTTATTTCCTCACTTTTTTTCCATCAGGCTATTTGATCTGCTTCTTCCACCCTCTCTGATGGCTTCTCTTTTGATGGAGACCCAGTTGCTTGCTGTAACCACCGCCACTAGTTTAAACAGCTCTTCCTGTTCTCTGAGCCTGTTCATTGGTGCCCCTTCTGTTTAATTACAGCCTGTCCCACCTGTATAAGACAGTCTGTTTGCACCAATTTTTCAGCTGTATGTTCAGGTTCCTAATCTGCTACATTTCTCCTACAAATAAACTCCACAATACTGGCTATGACAGTACATAGGCTGCATTCTGTGATTATATATTGTGAGAAGGGCTCCACTTTTTTGGCTACTGTTGTTTTGATAGCATTGACTAGTTACTGAATGTGGTATAATAGGCAAAAAATGTCCCTGTGCAACAGGATGCTGAAGTTTCCAACCAAGTGGAATGAGGGTATATTTGATCTACCTTCAACTGCAGTTCTGCTTTGAAAAAGGATTCTAAAATTAACATTGTGAGATTCCACTTTTATTGCTCTTCAAAGAACCAATATCAAATTTACTCAGAGTGCAAGTAAAATTATGTTTTTTTTCCTAGCTGCAAACATGGGATCAAGTTGGATTCCCTCTGGCACGGCACCAGTAACAAATATTCCAGAAGCCAAATTCTGCCTCATTTATACCTGTTCAGTGGAGTAAACAAGTGTAAATGAGGACAGTAGCTGGTCCTGTACTTGGAACTTGGTTTACAATTGTATTAATGATGCAAAGTCAGAACGAACTCCAGCTCACTCTCAGCTGTTTTGGTTCTGCCCGGCTAATTAGAGTAAAAACCTATTTTTGTAACTGAAGTCAGAAGATAAGACTCCAAATACACAGGGCTGAAGTGCAGCTTAAGAGAGGACAGCATGTTATTGCACTGCCGCTGATGCAGACCAGGGAGCAGATTGTGACTTGAAGTGTCTAGCTACACTAGCCGGTGCATGATACTGGGAATGGAGCTAAGGCTCTGACCACTCTCCATCCATCTGTTTGGAGAGACAGGACTTAGCTGACTCTGTTCTCATCCCCACTCTGGAACTTGTGGTACGGATAGCTGGTCACAAGGGAGAATGGGGCACCGTAAGCAGGGAAAAAGTGTGTTGAGTAAGAAGGTATCATTTTACATGGTGTTTTTTAAGAGTAGAACTGCATTAGAGGCAAACCAGTTTGGGTTACATGATGAGCTAAAAAAGTAAAAATATTTTAAAGTGAGCCAGAATATTAATTTTTTTATAAATGAAACTAATTTTTGAAAAAACAAACAAACAAACAAAAAACCTAGTGGCTCACTAACTAAAGCAAAAAAAGATACAAAGTTCATTCTCAGGTCCTCCCAATCAGGACCAAGGTCCCATTAGTCTAGGTGCTGTACAAAAACGCGCAGACACTGCTCCTAGATGAAGAACAGATGGCTGAAGCTTAACCTGGTCCAGACAGGAGGTAATGCTAGTGGGCAGAAAAAAGCATTTTAAAGAGTCTGCAGCCATGATGCAGTCTCTGTTGGTTGAAGGTACATGCCCACAATTGGTCAATTCAGTCCATAGTTCAGGAGTGCTCACCGAGTTTAAGGCCAGAATGGATCAGTAGATCATCTAATCTGACTACTTGCATATCACAGGCCACCAACACATTAAACCCAACAACTAAAATGAGACCAAAGTCTTACAACTCACAGGAGACTAGAGTTATGTGCCACTGGCAGAGCAAAGACCAAGGTGCAGCAGTGCACAAGGGCCCCACAATGTAGCCTGATCTATAGATTATGTATGAATCGTATTGATTACAGAAGAATTCCTAATCATCATTTTGAGGGTTGACAGCTTCTTGTCCCGAGATCAGACCCAGTATTATTAAAATTACTATGTTGTTGGGAACCCTGATTTGCATGGCTGCAACACTCACACTATAGGAACTCTTCTATATTTCCAGATAGGTATTAATACATTTAGCAAAGTCACAAACACTCTAACTCAGTAAGGTAAATAGAGAGATTACAGAATGTACATCTGCACATCCATACTCACACCATCCCCTGCAGGATGACCTGAAATGTTAGCCATCACCATCACCTTCCTCCTCATCAGCAGTGGCCATCATTCTGGCCCCTTCCAAGGGCTACATCTTTCTCTCCTACTCACACAGGCTGGGATGCAACTTTTATAATATGTTACGCTACCACCACTATATCAAATGCATTTTCAGTAGAGGTTCCCCCCCTTTTCCTTCTTTGTATTTCCTCATCCTACTAATGTTGAGGTGTCCTTCTCCCATAGGTGAGCATATTGATATGTGTACTATTCATGATCACATCTGTCACCCCTTGCTTAAGCGGATTTGCAGTTATTACTTCCATGTTCCTTGCGATAGCACTTACTGGAACCTCCTGCCACTGAGCAAGTTCTTCTTACTTCCTAAAATCTAAAGATAACTGGTGATCTGTGCCAAGGGTTATGGCCCACTTAACAACACATACACTAGCTTATGCTTCAGTTAATGTCTTACAGAATACAAGATACCGTAAGTTTCCTGCTTTACAGCTGAATATAGTGCAGGCAAGGCAGTGAATATAGTAAAGGCAAGCCTATGGGCTACAGCAGTGGCAGTGAGATATACTCAGATAATCCTGGCAAGTGACCCACACTCACATGCCGCAGAGGAAGGCAAAACCCCTAATCTGAATTGGGGGGAAATTCCTTCCCCTCATAGATGAGGATTGGTTAGACCCTGAGCATGTGAGCAAGAACCTGTAAGCCAAGTTCCTGAGAGCAAGAATGCTCAGACACCCCCTTAGGCCCTGATGCTCCCTGCCAATGTCTCATCTGCAGCCATTGCCATCTTTGATGCTTCAGAGAAAGAAATTAAAAAAAACTCTCAGAACACGTTGGGAGAAAAATCCCTTCCTGACCCCTGCTGGTCGCTGGCTGAAACCCTGAAGCATGAGCTTTTAGGAACATAAGACATAAATTGGAAGTGAGCACTAGGGTGGCTGAGCTCCCCACCACTCACAAATTAAGTTGTTTGCCCCCCACAACTTCTATTGGAAAGTTGTTCCAGAACGTCACCCCTCTGAGGCTTAGAAACCTTCTTCTGATTTCCAGTGCTCTTGGATCCCTCACTGATGCAAAGCTTTCACATAGCAACATCCACAAGTAATTTTCTATCATCCCTGGTTGGCTAGGAGACTGTCCATCCTGGTCTCAGCTATTTATGGTTCATCACTAAGGGTATGGCTACACTTGGAGATGTGCAGCGCTGGGAGTTACAGCTGTGTTCGTACAGCTGTGTAGGGAAAGCGCTGCAGTGTGGCCACACAGACAGCTACCAGTGCTGCAGTGTGGCCACATTTGCAACATTTGCAGCATTTGCAGCACTGTTGGGAGTGGTGTAATGTGGGCAGCTATCCCAGCATTCAAGTGGCTGCAACGTGCTTTTCAAAAGAAGGGGGTGGGATGGAGTGTGACAGGGAGCGTGGGGGAGACAGAGTGGATTTTTGGAGCTGACACTGTTCTCAACTCCCTGCCTTGCAAGTTCTAAGGACTGGAAGATACACAGTGCCTATCTTCAATCATTTTAAAAGTTTTGACCTTTCCTCCACCTGACTCTTATTCACTAAATGCAAATTATGCACTCCTAAATAGTCTTTAGACCATATAAGCAGCTGCTCAACACTACTCCTCTCCTCTCTCCTCAAGCAAACAGCTGTGAACATTCCAAAGCAATTCCCCTGCCTCTGCTCGCTCGCTCGCTGGAGCAAAGAGCAGCTGTGTTTGTTTTTTAGCTAAGTAGCTACTGGGAGATCGGGGGTTCGGAGTTCAGCCATTCTTCTGGTTTGTTGTGGACAGGAATTCTGGGATATCTCCTAATACCCTGGAGGCCAATAACAGCGCTTTTGGTGGCTACACTTGATGAGCAGTGCTGCATCACCAGCGCTGGAATCGCTACACCCGAGGCAGACCAGGTGTACAGCCAGCGCTGCAACCAGGGAGTTAGCACTGGCTGTGCTTTGCAAGTGTGGACACAGAGTGAGTTGCAGCGCTGTAACCCCATCACCAGCGCTGCAACTCTCCAGTGTAGCTATGCCCTGAGTTGGTCTAAAGCAAACCGACAAACCTGGGCATGTAACCTTCAGTGCTTAGGAAACTCCAACTAATACACACACTGCAGCTCATCTCCTCAGCCACACAGGCTACTGTGAGCACATCAGACCTGTTCTCCACTCCCTACACTGGCTTCCCAGAGAGCTTCAAATCAAGTTAAGGCTTTTGTCCTTATTTTCAAGACATAAGAGCAGCCAGACTGGGTCAGACCAAAGATCCATCTAGCCCAGTATCCTGTCTGCCGACAGTGGGCAATGCCAGGTGCTTCAGAGGGAATGAACAGAACAGGTAATCATCAAGTGAGTGATCCATTCCCTGTCACCCATTCCCAGCTTCTGGCAAACAGAAGCTAGGGACACCATCCCTGTCCATCCTGGCTAACAGTCATTGATGGAACAATCCTCCATGAACTTATCTAATTATTTTTTGAGCCCTGTTATAGTCTTGGCCTTCACAACATCCTCTGGCAAGGAGTTCCACAGGTTGACTGTGTGTTGTGTGAAGAAATACTTCCTTTTGTTTGTTTTAAACCTGCTGCCTATTCATTTCATTTGGTAACCCCTAGTCCTTGTGTTATGAGGAGTAAATAGCATTTCCTTATCTATTTTCTCTATACCAGTCATGATTTTATAGACCTCAATCATATCCTCCCTTAGTCTTTTCCAAGCTGAAAAGTAAAGATAATATGGAGATATACCTATCTTGGAGAACTGGAAGGGACTTTGAAAGCTCATGGAATCCAGTCTCCTGCCTTCACTAGCAGGACCAAGTACTGTCCCTGACAGGTTCCCCTTGCTATGAGCCCCCTCAAGGCTTGAACTCACAACCCTGGGTTTAGCAGGCCAATGCTCAAACCACTGAGCTATCCATCACTCCCATGCTTAAGTCCCAGTCTTATTCATCTCTCCTCATACAGAAGCAGTTCCATACCCCATATAATTTTTGTTGCCTTTTTCTGAACCTTTTCCAATTCCAATATATGTTTTTTGAGATGGGGTTACCACATATGCACGCAATATTCAAGATATGTGAGTACCATGGATTTATATAGAGGCATTATGATATTTTCTGCCTTATTATCTATCCCTTTCTTAATGATTCCCAACATTCTGTTCACTTTTTTGACTGCCACTGCACATTGAGTGGATGATTTGAGAGAACTATCTACAATGACTCCAAGATCTCTTTCTTGAGTAGTAACAGCTAATTTAGACCCCATCATTTTATATGTATAGTTGGGATTATGTTTTCGAATGTGCATTTCTTTGCATTTATCAACATTAAATTTCATCTGTCGTTTTGTTGCCCAGTCACCCAGTTCAGAGAGATCTTTTTGCAGCTCTTCGCAGTCTGCCTGAGACTTAAGCATCTCGAGTAGTTTTGTATCATCTGCAAATTTTCCACCTCACCTTTTACCACTTTTTCAAGATCATTTATGTATATGTTGAATAGGACTGATCCCAGAATAGACCCCTGGGAGACACCACTATTTACCTCTCTCCATTCTAAAAACCGACCATTTATATCAACCCTTTGTTTCCTTTCTTTTAACCAGTTACCGATCCATGAGAGGACCTTCCCTCTTATCCCATGACAGCTTCCCAAGAAGCTTATCCCAAGACACTTTGTTTTCTGAGCCCATGATATCTAAAAGACCTCCTAAAGCTCTGTGATGAAAACCACAGTGAACAATTTCACTCCTATGGCACAACAGAACTTTCTACAATAAGGATAAAGCTCATCTGTGTGGGAGACTGAACTTTCTTGAGGGCTGATCTGAGAATGTGGAATGAACTCCTCCAGGAACTAATGATCATCACAAACCAAACCACCTTCTGCTCCAACTGCAAGAACTCCTTTGACCTTGCCTTCTCTAACATAAACATACAGCAAGGTGTATTAAAAAAATCCAAGTTCTACCAAAACAAGACATTCTATTGCACACACTTCTCTTCCTGCAGAGTGGATGAGAGAATGTCACATGACAGATGTTAGTCACATTGCTTAATACAATGCTGGAAGATGCTCAGAAGCCATGGTTGTGAATGTGATAAAAGAACCTATATAGAATGGAATGGGAGGGAACCGAATAGAAGAGTAATAATAAAATGGATGAGGGTAATAATAATAAAGACAAATTGTCACAAAATGATATTTATGTGCACAGCTTGGTAGCTCAGGATATTTAAATCTCTATACAAATGAATAAAATCATCTGCCTCTGACTGCCCATTAACTTAACCAACATTAGCTGGCTGGGTTCTTGTAAGCATCAGATCCTCTGTAATCTCATTTCTAGCTGGTAGCTTTCCGGTAACATCTTATTCCCCCTCAGCCAGCATGCTCATGAAGCACCAATTTTATTTCCACTTGTCATCTTGTAAGATGTGCAGCATTTAAAAAAACCAATATGTAAGTGTCAGTACACTTCTGACTGAAGGCAGAATGGGAGATTTTAAGGAAGTGTTAGACTGAGATAAGTTTATACTTTTTGGAAACTCTTAAATTGAATATTTCAAAATGGAACTAGCTCTAGAAAAAATACAAAGCAAAAATGAATTTGTAGAAAGGTTGACTCACCGCCCAAGCTCCCTTGGTTGTTTGGCACGGTGTCACAGGGTCTCCTATGTTAGTGCCCCCTGCCGGCAGTTGCTCTGGTCCTGAGATGGTCTGCCTCTTCTCATAACTCAGCTCTCCAGCCAGGTCATGCTTTAGTAACAAAATCCAACAAAAAACCAATCCACTGTCCTTACAAAAGGTCTTCAGCCCTGCCTCTGGGCCCTGTGGCCCACATGCCCTTCTCTCACGGTCTCTCAGTTATTCTTGTCCCCTTCTCAGGGGCCTCACACCACCCTCCCAGTGGCTGATTGGAGAACCTAGGCCCTCCTGCTACACTGGGTTCCAGTCCAGGGCCCCTATGACCAGTGGCCAAACTCAGACTCTTCACTTCTGCCTAGCTGGACTTTCCTACTACAGCCCATCAGCAGGTATCTCCCATGGCCACTCTACGTTCACCCTTCTCTCCATGCTTGGACTCCCAGAGCTCTTTCCTGAAGTCCCCCAACACAATCCCAAATGTACAAATGTAAATTCACTTTTGACTGCCTCTAGCTTTATTTGTCTTTCCTATTGGTTCCTCAATTGAATGCCTCCTGGGCTGTTTTCCTGAAAATCTAGATCCTGCCCTATTATAAGGGCTCCTCACCACTGGCACTTACTCTACCCAGTGGCTGCTCTGTGGATCCCATGGCCAGCTCTCTCCCTCCAACTCTTTTCTCTTTACCTTCTTCCGCTCTAGTCCCAGAGAGTGATTGCAAAGTTTCTCTCTGTATTCCCCATCTACTCCAGACTTCCTCTCTTTACACTAACCATCCAACTTCTTTTTCAGTTAGGACTCATCTATAATTGGGCCAGGTCCACCTCCCAGGTACAGCCAAGTATGTTCATTGGCCTCTCAGGCCCACATTAACCCTTTCAGAGCCAACATGGGCTATGTACCCCATCACAGAAATCTTACAGTCTTTGGTAAAAATATGAAAAATATAATAGCAAAATACAATTAGCAAAAATATATATATTTTAAATTTCATTTATTCAAAAGCTTGAGGTCCTTAATCAGTCCTTTCTAGGAGCAAAGACATCAGGATTGGAGTCATGTTTTGTAGCTTCATAGAATGGATGGGTCTGTTGTTGGAGAGCTTTCCCTTCATACTCTCCCCTGGTTCTTGTCATGCAGACAGAAAGCAGAAGACCAGAAATCCAAAGTGCAGGAAATGTGATGTTTTGGGGGTTAGTTCCAAGCAAGCATCTCCGTAGCTCTACACGCTGGCAGAGTCTGTTTCCCAGTGTTCTGTTCCCAGCTCTGATGCTGCAGAGCGTTTACCCCATGTCCCCCTTCCGAGCTCTAATGCTGCAGAACCTTGCCTTGTCCCCATTCCCATTTCCCACCTTCTTCTTAGCAAGCCCAAATATACCTGCAGTGCACATCCTTAGTCCCATCCCTTACAACGTATGGTCATGTTCTGTTTTGGGGGATTGTGTGTCTGAGGTCTTTGTCCCACCACTTTTGTATCCCATGGGAGGGGTAAGGAGTGAGGTTGTGTTCTGGTCAAGGCCAGGCTTTTCTTTGGCTTTTAGAGTTTCTTATGCCTGTCCTCCCATTCCACCTTGCCCCGCCTAACTAGTTGCTTGACCTTGGCTTGAGAGAAGAGGAAGGCAGCCTTCCAATGTATGCTCGTATATTACAGTCCCACCACGCCCCTTAACACTTTAATTGCTCTATTCCTCGGCTCTTCTCGTTATACTAACAAACCCATTGACCAGGCAGAACCAACACACATGATGTCTTTGTTCACGCATATTATTATAAGAGTATAAAAAAAAAATCAAACCCAAAATTCTCTCTCAGGCTGACAAACGCTTACATGCTAACACCTCTTTTCCTGCATTCACATGAAATCCCACTGAAGTCAATGGAGTTCCTCATGCCCATGTGTGTCCACCTGTGTGAAACTCCTTGTAGGAGTAGGATCTGAAATTGCATGTGTGAAAAGTTATTCAGCAGCATGGCTCTTTTACAAATGATGTTTCATTCATGTGCAAACAATATTCTCCATTCATTTTTCATATCTTTGAAGTTAATTTAATTTCCCTCCCACATATACCTCTACCCCGATATAACACTATCCTTGGGAGCCAAAAATTCTTACTGTGTTATAGGTGAAACTGTGTTATGTCGAACTTGCTTTGATCCGCCGGAGTGCGCAGCCCTGCCCCCCCGGAGCACTGCTTTACCGCGTTATATCCAAATTTGTGCTATATCGGGTCACATTATATCGGGGTAGAGGTGTACTATAATTCACAGATATTAGTAGTTTTCATCCTGACAAATATGACTATTTAAAAAGAGGAACCTGTACCTTTGGCTTCACTTCACGTTTTATATTTGTGGAATACCAGTTTAATTTGTCTCACAGATATCTAAACATTTTAGATGAATTTATATATGTCTAAGTAATGGCCATAGTGCACATTTACATCCAAGTTCTTTGAAAAGTACTTGCTCTCTGGATATTGGAAGAGAACAAGGGAGTTTCAATTACTGGATCCAAGATTCCTAAAAAAGTTTAAAAAAATGACAGGGTAAAATGTTCAAAACGATCTAAGTGATGTAGGAACTTCAGAGCCATTTTCAAAAGTGACTTAGGCACTTAGGGCCAGAGTTTTAAAGGTATTTGAATTTCAATGAGACTAATGCCTATGTTATTTAGGAGCCCAAGTCTTATTTTCAAAAGTCATTTAGGTGTTGCAATGCTGAGTGGAGCAACACCTAAATTCTATAAAAATCTAGGCCTAAGTCACTTTTGAAAATGGCACCTTGAAAAGCACCTAAGTTTTACCCCCTTGTGATTTTGGATGCCCAGCTTGAGACACCTTAAAGAGGTCTGATTTTCATAGGGTGGATGCTGGAAAGTTTATTACATAATTAAGCACCTAAAATTACTAGTTACTAATTAAAATCTTAGCACAGGCTTTTAGGTTTCAGATCTAGGGTCTGAAATTTAATGTTAATTTCTGCATCAACTGGCCTCCACAAGCAAGATTGTCCAAAAATCAGTGCACAAAGGTAGGCTTCTAATTCCATACATAAGTATCCTGATTTTCAGAAGTGCTGAATATCTAACCACTCAGACTTCAGTGACATCTGCTGGGTACTCTATATTTTTGCAAATTAGGTCATTAATTGAGGTGTCTACATATAGATTTAGGAACCTAACTTTAGGCACCCAATCATAGAAAATCTTAGCTCAAGAGTGGGATTTTCCAGATGTGCCTACGTAACTTAGGAGTACAAGTTCCTAAGTCACTTAAAAACATGTGAAAATTCCATGCCAAGTCTCTTGTCAATCTATGGGTTACCTCACCATATAAATGTGGGTGAATTCTCCATTATTGCGTATTTATCTGAGAAGTTATGTGGTGAAAGCTAAGGACAGTGAATAAGCAAGATGTTTTGTAATCTTTATTTAGATACAGAAAATGTCAGTTACAGAACACTAGACAAAGTCACTCTCTTTCTTCCCCAGTGTCTAAGGATAGAACATTTACAGACAAGAAAATGATCCAGTTATTTGTAGTGCAGCCAATGATTAAGTTACATTAAAATGGTTAACAATACAATCCTGTTAAATATAAGTGCACATACAGTACATTAACATAATTTTCTATTCCTTATTAGCAAGAAAATTCCAATGGCAAACATTTTTCAATATAAATTAGTTGATGACAAAGTACTTTTATGCCCATCTTAAATACATATTAATGCAAACTATCTCCATTTAGTCTGGACTTTGTCTACTTGCATCTTAACTGGTTACACTCGTTGCAGTACTTTAAAACAGAAATAAGTATCTTATTATTTAAAAAGGGTTTGTCAGATTTCCTATAATTTAAAATCTTTGGCAATGTTTCCTCGGAACATAAGCAGAAATGGGGTCCCCCAATCCAGGAAGGGGAAGAGCATATTTGGATACAGACTGGCTAACCTAGTGTGGAGGGCTTTAAACTAGGTTTGAATGGGGCAGGTGACCAAAGCCCATAGGTAAGTCAAGAACATGGAGACCTGGGAGAAGGTTCAGAATTTGGGGGGAAGCATGGGCTGTTATAGCAGGGATAAAGGAGAGACAAGACAGAACTGGGTGAGGGAGGAGGGGTCAAATCAATATCTCAGATGTCTGTATACTAATGCAAGAAGTATGGGGAATAAGCAGGAAGAACTCAAAATGCTAGTAAATAAACATAACTATGATATAGTTGGCATACGGAGACTTGGTGGGATAACATGCATGACTGGAATATTGGTACAGAGGGTACAGCTTGCTCAGGAAGGACAGGCAGGGAAAAAAAAAAGAGGATGGAACTAGGTTCCAAAGAAGATGGCGCTAGGCTGTTCTCAGTAGTGGCAGATGACAGAACAGGGAGTAATGGTCTCTAGCTGCAGTGGAGGAAGTTTAGGTTGGATATTAGGAAAAACTTTTTCACTAGGAGGGTGGTGAAGCACTGGAATGGGTTACCTAGGGAGGTAGTGGAATCTCCATCATTAGAGGTTTTTAAGGCCCAGCTTGACACAGCCCTCACTGGGATGATTTAGTTGGTGTTGGTCCTGCTTTGAGCAGGGGATTGGACTAGATGACCTCCTGAGGTCTCTTCCAACCCTAATATTCTATGCACACCATCCAAAGCACAGAACCAGGTGGTAATGAGGGACTTCGGTTACTCAGACATCAGTTGGGGAAATAACATAGCAGGATACAGATTATCCAATAAGTTCTTGGAATGTACTGGAGACAATTTTTTATTTCAGAAGGTGAAGAAAGCTACTAAGGGAGATGCTGTTCTAGATTTGATTTTGACAAATAGGGAGGAACTGGTTGAGATTTTGAAAGTGGAAGACAGCTTGGGTGAAAGTGATCATGAAATGATAGCATTCATGATTCTAAGGAATGGTAGGATGGTAAACAGCAAAATAAAGATAATGGATTTCAAGATGGCAGACTTCAGCAAACTCCGGGAGTTGGTAGGTAAGATCCCATGAAAAGCAAGTCTAAGGGGAAAAACAATTGAAGACAGTTTTTCAAAGAGACATTATTAAGGGCATAAGAGAAAACTATCCCATGGCAGAGGAAAGAATGTCAAGAGACCACCAGCTTAACCAGGAGATCTTCAATGATTTGAAACTCAAAAAAGAGTCCTACAAAAAGTAGAAACTAGGTCAAATCACAAAGGTTGAATATAAACAAATACCACACGTATGTAGGGACAAAATTAGAAAGGCCAAGGCACAAAACGAGATCAAACTAGTTAGAGACATAAAAAGTAACAAGAAAACATTCTACACATACATTAGAAGCAAGAGGAAGACAAATGGACAGGATAGGCCCATTACTCAATGAGGGGGTGAAATAATAACAGAAAATGTGGAAATGGCAGAGGTGCTTAATGACTTCGTTTCAGTTTTCACCAGGAAGGTTGGTGATGACTGGACATCTAACTTAGTGAACGACACTAAAAACGAGGTAGGATAAGAAGAGGCTAAAATAGGGAAAGAACAAGTTAAAAATTACTTAGACAAATTAGATGTCATCAAGTCACCAGGGCCTGATGAAATGCATCCTAGAATATTGAAATTGCTGACTGAGGAGATATCTGAGCCATCAGCAATTATCTTTGAGAAGTCATGGAGGATGGGAGAGATTCTAGAAGACTGGAAAAGGGCAAATATACTGTCCATCTATAAAAAGGGAAAAAAGAACAACCCAGGGATTTACAGACCACTCAGCTTAACTTCTGTACCAGAAAGATAATGGAGCAAATAATTAAGCAATCAATTTGAAAACATCTAGAAGATAACAAGATAAGTAACAGTCACCATAGATTTGTTGAGAACAAGGCATGTCAAACCAACCTGATAGCTTTCTTTGACAATGTAACAAGCCTTGTGGATAGGTGAGAAATGGTATATCTTGATTTCAGTAAAGCTTTTGATATTGGCTCGCATGACCTCATAAACAAACTAGGGAAATGCAACCTAGATGGAGCTACTATATGGTGGGTGAAAAACTGGTTGAAAAACCGTTCCCAGAGAGTAGTTATTAGTGGTTCACAGTCATGCTGGAAGGAAATAACAAGTGGAGTCCCACAGGGATCAGTTCTGGGTCTGATTCTGTTCAATATCTCCATCAATGATTTTGGTAATGGCATAGAGAGTAGACTTACAAAGTTTGCAGATGATACCAAGCTGGGAGGGGTTGCAAGTGCTTTAGAGCATAGGATTAATATTCAAAATTATCTGGAAAAACTGGAGAAATGGTCAGAAGTAAACAGGATGAAATTCAATAAGAATAAATGCAAAGTACTCCATTTAGGAAGGAACAATCAATTGCACACATACAAAATGGGAAATGACTGCCTAGGAAGGAGTACTGCAGAAAGGGATCTGGGGGTCATAGTGGATCATAATCTAAATATGAGTCAACAGTGTAACGCTATTGCAAAAAAAGCAAAAATCATTCTGGGATATATTAGCAGGAGTGTTGTTAGCAGACACGAGAAGTAAATCTTCTGCTCTACTCTGCACTAATTAGGCTCAACTGGAGAACTGTGTCTAGTTCTGGGAGCCACATTTCAGGAAGGATGTGGACAAATTGGAGACAGTCCAGAGAAGAGCGACAAAAATGATTAAAGGTCTAGAAAACATGACCTATGTGGGAAGATTGAAAAAATTGGATTTGTTTAGTCTGGAAAAGAGGAAGATTGAGAGGGGACATGATAACAGTTTTCAAGTACGTAAAAGGTTGTTACAAGGAGGAGGGAGAAAAATTGTTTCTTAATCTCTGAGGATAGGACAAGAAGCAATGGGCTTAAATTGCAGCAAGGCAGTTTAGGGTGGACATTAGGAAAAACTTCCTGTCAGGGTGGTTAAGCACTGGAATAAATTGCCTAGGGAGGTTATGGAATCTCCATGATTGGAGATTTTTAAGAGCAGGTTAGACAAACACCTGTCAGGAATGGTCTAGATAAAACTTAGTCTTGGCTTGAGTGCAGGGAACTGGGCTAGATGACCTCTTGAGGTCTCTTCCAGTCTTTGATTCTATTCTATGATTCGGTCATATTTGGACTTGATGATCTCTCAGTAGTTTTATTTGTGACACTTCAGTCCTCTTCAGCACAAAATACCATGAGACCATAGACTTTTTTTTAAAATGACTGAGCAGGCCAAACAAACCTAATATGTGAATGATGAAGTAATAAAGATCCTACACTGTAGGTGAAAAATAAAAATGGTATAGTGGAAAGCCTTTAAATATATTAATAAACATTTTAAAATCTCTTAAGTGACACATTAATTTAAATGGGCAATACTGACCCAGAGACTAAAAAAAGCTACTTCATACTCAGGGGTCTGAGTGAGAAACTGCTGAATGACACCATTAGATATGATGGGATGTGCCATGGGCAGGCTTTGTGGTGAGATCTGTATGGGTTCACACTTGGGTCAAGATTTCAAAAGCTGGGAGCCTAAAGCTAAGCTTCTAAGTCCTTATTTAGGCACCTAAGTAAGTGATTTGATTTTCAAAAAGTCTGACCTGCATTCACTTTAGGGAATACTCCTGGATGCTTTTCAAAATTAGGTCACATCTTTAGGGACTTAAATAAGGATGTGGGAGCCTCTCTTTAGGCACCCATCTTTGTTAGCTTTGGCTTTGATAAATAGCATCAGGTGCACATCAATCTGTACTGGCCGAAGATTATCACCATGTTCTGCACTGGCCAAATATTTCTGGTCCAAATCCTTCAGCATGTTGGCAGAAGCACAATCTCAGAGGCCTTTGCTATCATGCAGCAGACTGAGAACAGATGATATGGAAGGATTTGGCAATTATGCATCTTCCAAACACACATGCAAATAGAAAGAGCTGCCAAAACAATAGGAGAGCAAAAAAATGTCTACCAGTCCTATTAAAAATAAATGTAGAAAATGTTCAGGATCAATTAAAATAAATTTCACAGCAAAAAATAAATAAATACAAAATTGTGTTTTGATGCTACTGTCTAGTGTACCTTTTTTGTAAACTGGTTTTGCCCCCAAACATACACTGAAAAACTTGGCTGCAATATCTCCTTTAGAAATAGCTTAAAGGCTTAAATACTTGACTCTGAAAAGCTAAAGTTACTTTTTGCCTGTCCAGTCACTGTCCTCGTATGGTCCTTGAGGGCAACTTAATATTACAGGTGCTGGGTACATTACTAACACAGCATTACATCTGCATTCCTTTAAAGTGCCTGCCAAGCATTTGTTTAATTTTGTCCATGCTGAAATGAAAATGAGAGCACTGCTTAGAACAACTGTTTGAAAAACTACATGCAGTTCGCACCATATGCTACTATGCTGAATCCCTACTGGAAACACTTATAAAATGGAGATAAAAGGACTATAATGCTGATGCCATATGGTAGGTGACTGGGGAAATATTCTGAAGACAAGAAAAATATTAGCTATCGCTCTGTCTTAAATGTGCATGGACATTGGGGGGAGGTTTTATTTCCTCAAGAAATGTTATAATTAAATATATTCTTTAGAAAAGCATTTTTATAAGAAGAAAGTTTGATAAACTCTTTTTTAAAAAATCTAGAGTTTTTTTCAATTAAAATAACAACAATTTGGTTTCAGCATTAGAGTGAAATTCAGTAGAGGGGGGCCAGAAAGCCCAACACAAGCCCTCAAAATAGAGCTTTTTATTATGAAGGATTAAGTGGTGCATTGGCCTGGAGCAGAAGGATGATTTTCCGCCACAGTTACCAGTTTTCCCAGATACTCTTTTTATTTTCCAAAAATGGGATTGGGGGAGAACCAAAATACAGTAATGTGCATGTTAAATACTACTGAAGGCAGAACATAATGCAAAATAATTACTCTATTGTACATGTAGCTACAATACAAATATAGACAGCCACTCTAATCTTTTAGGAATAGGTAGAAAAATACAGCATTTCATGTATTTGTACAGTTGAAGTTAAGGATAGATTCACAAAGGTGTTTTGTTTTGTTTTGTTTTTTTAAGGCCCAGGTTTTAGGACAGCAGTTACCAAAAACATATCAAAATAAACTACATACATCATCATTTGTAAACTTGGATGCTGTCTTGTTATCTACTTCTGCATCATTAAAGAGCACATTTTTTTCTAATACATGATGACATTCTGTGACACCACATAGAAAGCCCAAAGGGCATAAACCACCAGGTTTTAAAAATTACTTGTTCTATGACTGGAAGCAGCATTCTCTGTCAAAACCCTGCAAGCTGTTCCACATAGTCAGGCCCCTGAGCTTGCACAAAGCCCAGTGAGGTCACTGGGTTCTTCCCAAGAGCACAGGTTTAGCCATACAGAGCAGCTTGCAGGATAGGGATGGAGGATTTTCCTGAAGGAGCTTGGTATCTTTTACATACTTCAACTAAAATGCTTGTTATTGATTTGGATTGCATGAAAAAGTGACCTCGTGCCTAATGGCACATAAACTGACTGACACTGGTGGTCTGCAGTACATGTGCTAAGCATTAAGACTTTGACTCTGAAGGCTTTAGGTCTTCAGAACTCCATTGATACCAGTGTGAAAAAAGACTGCAAGAACAGTCATAGTAATTTTTCAAAACCACATTGATTTAAGACATACTAACACCCAGTAATCAGAGTGAATCACTTATAGTTGTTGAAAAGAAACACTTCCAGGTAGTAAGTCTACAGGTCCCTGGAAACATTACTAACAATCCAAGCTATATATATAGTAACTATTATTCACTGGGGAGAAATTCACCCCTTCACTGAAAGCCAGCAGAAGATCTACACACTACTTAAGTCCCACCTCAGACCCTTAAAACAGGGCTTTAATGAGATGTTAGTGGTGCATAGGCATCATGTTGGTGCTGGGATGTGTGGGGTGGATTTCACCCTTTTGAGTAGGCATTTTGATTTGGCCCATACTTCCAACTACAGGCTCTATCAAGATCTTTTTCTCCTAATCAGAACCCATGCCTAGAAACAAAATGATTCTCGGTTCTCTCACCATTAATTGAAACCAGTCACCAAATGCGTAGTGTTCAAATCTTCAAAGGGGTTCTCTGTAGTGTTAACTAAGACTGTCGCAGCAGGATAAATGATCTCTTCAACTGTCACATATGTCCCTGTTAAAAAGCCAACGACTCCAATGACAGCTATAAAGATGTCTTTAAGTATCATCCACACACTTAAGTTTTCCTTGTAAAACGTGAGGATTTCAACCAAAGGCGGCAGGATCAATGCCAACGTGCTGCTGCTTACAGCGCCAACAAAGGAAATCACCAGGTCGAGGTGAGGGATCAAGACTGCTACAGCACCTGAAAGAGATAACAAGCACTTTTATCTTCAATTCAGCATCTTCATTAAAATAAAACCTTGAAAGATACATAAGCCAGTGAATCACAACCTAACAAATATTGAGCATTTACCACTCATTTGTAATTCTAATCAGTGTAGAGCCCCAGACTTTACTAACAAATAAGAACAGTCTTCATCTCTTTTTGTGTTGAATCATAGAATATCAGGGTTGGAAGGGACCTCAGGAGATCATCTAGTTCAAGCCCCTGCTCAAAGCAGGACCAATTCCCAATTAAATCATCCCAGCCAGGGCTTTGTCAAGCCTGACTTAAAAAACCTCTAAGGAAGGAGATTCCACCACCTCCCTAGGTAACCCATCCACTGCTTCACCACCCTCCTAGTGAAAAAGTTTTTCCTAATATCCAACCTAAACCTTCCCCACAACAACTTGAGACCATTACTCCTTGTTCTGTCATCTGCTACCACTGAGAACAGTCTAGATCCATCCTCTTTGGAACCCCCTTTCAGGTAGTTGAAAGCAGCTATCAAATCCCCCCTCATTCTTCTCTTCTGTAGACTAAACAATCCCAGTTCCCTTAGCCGCTCCTCATAAGTCATGTGCTCCAGTCCCCTAACCATTTTTGTTGTCCTCCGCTGGACTCTTTCAATTTTTCCACATCCTTCTTGTAGTGTGGGTCACAAAACTGGACACAGTACTCCAGATGAGGCCTTACCAATGTTGAATAGAGGGGAATGATCACGTCCCTCGATCTGCTGGCAATGCTCCTACTTATAGAGCCCAAAATGCTGTTAGCCTTCTTGGCAACAAGGGCACACTGTTGACTCATATCCAGCTTCTTGTTCACTGTGACCCCTAGGTTCTTTTCTGTAGAACTACTGAATGCACTTATTTCTGAGTTGGATAAGTTTTAGTGCTAATGTAAAGTACCCAGCTTGATTTTCAGATCCCAAAGTGAATTTGCAGGACTGGCAGTTCAAAACAAAATCTTTTTGTATACGTGGAATAAACAAAGTTTGCTCTATAAATCATTGAGACACAAGAGATCTGAAATTGCATGGTGACACTTTTACACTGATTTTTTTCAAGAGAATGACAGGTAGAGGGGAGACAGGCTTTTGAGTGGAAGGGGAGTCTGTAAGTAGCACAGGCTATGCTGGGCAAACACACACACACACACACACACACACACACACACACACACACAAAATCACCCTACAAACTACATCAAATTTGATGCCCTGGTAAATGATATCCATATTAAAAAGTAACTTAAAAATTAACCAAAATGGACAAACAACTTTCTGACCATTTGGGATCCCATGGCCACCACAGTCCCAGCTTATTTGGACACCTGTCTCTTGAAAAAAATCAATCACTAAGACTGTTCAGTTTGTGAAATACCTCTGACAGGTTACCAATTTACCAGAGAAAGAGTTCAGTCCAGACAGACGTATTTAGAAACAGGAACTATTGAGCCTTCCAGCACTGGGTGGTTGGTCTTCATCCCAATACTATAAAATTCTACAAACAGAATTCATTGTTCTAAAAGAATCAGGGCCTCTGATGTTCTTAATCCATTTGTCTGGAAACTCTAACCAAGATGTCCTAGTCATGATTCAGAGCCATACAAGTGTGTCGTGCAATGAATGCTTTCAGTTTTGTATCATAAAATGAGTTGAGCAGAGGTTCCAATCTAATCCCCAGTGAATGGCAGGGCACATCTGACCTCCTTTCACAAATGCATCCCTATCGGCTGGCAGAGATTAGCACAGATATTCATGTCAGCTGCTTCCCTGGAATAGCTAAATGGAAGGAAGGGAAAGGGGAAAACCGGTATGAAAACCTCCAGCATGACAGGAATCATGCACAAAACATTTTTTGCTCTTCTTTTCTATACTGCTCCACATATTTCCCAACTGCCACCACCCTCAACCCACCCATCTACAGCCAGCTTCAATACAGTGCCTTTGCGTTCAAGAAAAATGTTAGTGGAGTAATGTTTATAATATATGGCAATAAATAATGCAATGATTGGAACGAAGATACCTTTATGTAGCAAGTAAGGGCAAAACCTAACTAAGTGCATACCAATGTGATCTTTTCTCAGCCTAACAAGCAGCACTTTGATTTCAAATGGAACCTTACAAGTTTTGCAGACTAATATCCCAGATGTAGGCCAGGACGTCTTGAATTCTGAGGGCAGCTGAAATTAAAAAGGCAACTTTCTAAAATAAATATCGTTCACGAATCACAATAAACTTGTGGCACTTATGAGCATCACAGCAAAATACTCAAGACGTTTCAGAAAAGGATTAGGCTTTTTTATGATTAAGACAGCATCTCTAGATACACTATATAACAAAGACTGGATTTATGACCCTTCAGAATATTAAGGATCTCCCATTATCCTACCCTATTAACAGAAGTTAGCTGCAGAGTAAATGATACAGATGTCTTGTGGCAGCTGTGGTCTGTGAATTCCACAAAGTTATAAAAGAGAATGCAATGACACTCTGTCCAGAGGGAAGCAGGGGGAAAGACAGAGGTCCTAGAGAAAACCTTAGATACACCCAGACACAGGGAGAAAGCTTAGACTCTGTTTTCTGTTGTTATGTTATTCAGTTCACAATAAAGTCAAACACTCAAAAGTGGGTGTTTGTCCTTCTATAGTGTGGAGCAGATTTGGGGTGTCATCTTCTTACACATTCCATAGATTAAAGTTTAAAAGACTACCAATTGTCAGGCTTCTTGGCATGAAGTCATTTCTCCTGTTTAGGACTGGATGGCTTTAGTAGTATGGGGCTAGGGGATCCAGTAAGCCTCGATTTCAGATGTCCGGAATTCCCAAAATATAATATTTACTTTAAGTGATGAGTCCGGGAGAACAGTAGAGCATGTAAGTGCAGGTGGTTTGTATACTGAAAACCACCTTGAGGTGAGTAGTTGTGCAGCATATCCTATTATTTGCAACGGCTGAGAACACAAGTTTAGTTCAGTCTTAATTTAACTCTCTATTCCTTGTGCAGACAGAACTCCCACTGAAAACAATAAAGTAGGCAGCTTGGGAGCACAAACAATGCAGAATTGGACCCTCAAGCCTGGACAATTAGCAAGCATACTTAATACTTGTACAATATTACATAACATTAAAGTTACCGAAAATTGAAGTTGAAATGTATGTGCCGTGTGGTAAAACTCATAGTTAATGAATTTGTTGAAGACTGAAGCAATGGAAAAAGCTGCACATTTATTATCTTGCTAGTTAAATGGATGCAGTGGGTGTACTCAATAAATTTAGATTGTTTAACTTCTGTAACAGACCTCTTTCAGTTCTACGTAAGTGCTGACAATTAAACAGGATCATTCATTAGTTATATTAAATTGGAATGTTTGAAAATGTTCTTGATTAAAAAATAGTGAAAGATTTAGAGTTTTTTAAAGATAGAAACACATGAAATTAAAATATATATTGTAATGGTTCATTTAGACTGGAGAAAGACAGAAAAGGGGGTACCTTGGATTAGATTACACTAAATCAAAACTCAATCTGGATTGTTTGGATCCTGGTCCTATTTTATACCAATCTCAAAATTCCTGTGTTGGGAGGCCAACAACTTCACTGACAACTATAAAATGTCTAAGAATCAAATTGACAGACTTAAGTTTTCCTTGTAAAATGCGAGGATTTCAACCAAAGGTGGCAGGATCAATGCCAAAGTGTTGCTCTTAAGAGTGCCAATGAAGGAAATCACCAGCTCTAGGTGAAGGAACAGAGTGTTGCTGGGTTTTAGTTAATTTCTTCTTTCAATCCCGTAACAATCCACCCAGAAATACAAGTCACATATTCCCTTTTCATTTATGCCTGCTAAAGAATGCTTCCAGAGTTAATAATAATATGCCAGTTCCACAGGAGAATCAAACAGAAGAGTCACATCTGCAGAGAAAAGCCTACAGACTATCGATAATAATTTCTAATGACTCTAGGATATTGAAAATCAAACAGTAAAGACTCAAGAAGAGTTTCAGAACCGTGATGAGGCATTGTGTAAGGTACACAAAGTGTTCTGTTTGGGGAGTTCTAGGAATCGTAATACGTGCTATACAGAAAGTCAGAAATCCTGCAATAGTCACAGGAAAAGGTCTTTTGGGTTTGACCAGCAGTGAAATCAGCTTCAGGCCCCCAGGAAATGAGTAGGAGCAGTTTGAACAGAAGCATCTCATAAAAATGACTGCGACAGTCTGTCCCAACACTGCAGTAACATTCTTCTGGGATGTGATATTTTGGAATATTACACTTTTTATAAAGGAGAGATCTCTCCAGTGGAAAATTTTCCTTAACTTCATTCGGTTTCATTCCTAGTTACATTGCCTCTATCTTAACCAATTTCGCTCCCTCCTACGGGCCAGCCAATTTAAAAGCCTGCCTTACTTGCTGAGGGATTTCCTGCCCCATATGGTGAATTTCACCAAGTTCAGCAGGAAAAAAAAAATTCTTTCCTTTTCTCCAGGACAGGCAGACCTATCTGGCTGATAAAATACAAGATGGTAAATAGACTCATCAGATATGTGTAGTATAAAAACCTCTTCCTAATATACTGTGAAAATCACCTAAAGGGGAAATTTATCTGCCCCTGGAAGGCCCTGATGTACAGGGGTACAGATTGAGTGGCTCTGTATCCTACGTAACGCAGAGAGGCAGTTTTCTTGTTGGTCTCTAGGAAAAAGAGGCATGACTGCTGACAGGGACTATCCCTATGAGCATGCCTATCCATAGAGTCCTAAGGGTTAAGAAAGAATCCAGCTGCACACTCCAGAGCAGATAAGAAGAATGGATAGGGACTGAGTTGTAGGGGTAATAAGCAAACATCACATAACAAGAGGGTATTCACCCACGAAAGCTCATGCTCCAATACGTCTGTTAGTCTATAAGGTGCCACAGGACTCTTTGCTTCTATCATATAACAGTGGAACACAGCATACTCAAGGCCTATATTGGAAGTGTCTGTCACCACTGTTATTACAGACGTATCTAAAACCATATATTCTGCTAAAGATTTTGAATGAGAGGAAATGTAAACAGGGTGGTAAACAAACAGCATATAATTATGTTAATGAGATCAGTTAATGAGTACATAGCACCTCAGCAATGTAATGTACCTAGAAAAACAATGATGCACGCGTTTTTAAAAAAATGAGAGGAAAGAGAGTCCTGTGGTTAAGGCTCTAGACTGGAACTTGGGAGATATGGGTTCAATCCTTCCCCCCACCACAGACCTTAGATAAGTCACTTAGTTTCTCTAAATGTTAGTTTTCATCTGAAATGTGAATAGTATTTCCTTTCTCCTGCTCTTTGTTTGTCTAGTTACAGCGTAAGCTCTTGTTGCTTACTCTGTTCTAGGCACTTACAAACCCAATGAGCCCTGACCTTAGTTGGGGCTTCCAAGTGGTACTGTAATACAAATAATAATAATAATAAAAAAAGAACAATTTGATTTCTACCTCTTCATAATGATTTGACATTTAATATCTTAGCATCAGATAATAGAGCAGAAACCATAAGGAGCATTTCAGGCATATAGATTTGTAGATCCCAAGGTCAGAAGGGAACCATTATAATCATCTAGTCTGGCCTCCTGCGTAACACAGTCCTTAGAACTTCCCCAAAATAATTCCTTGAGCATATCTTGCAGAAACATCAAATCTTGATTTTAAAATTGTCAGTGGTGGAGAATCCACAACAAACCTCGATAAAATTGTTCCAGTGGTTTTCATTATTTAAAATGTACATCTTATTTCTAGTCTCAATCTGTCTGGTGTCCGCTTCTGGCCATTGGATAGTGTTACATCTTTCTCTTCCAGATTTAAAAGCCCATTATTAAATATTTGTTCCCTGTGTAGGTACTTCTAGACTAACCACCACACCTTAACCTTCCCTTTGTTAAGCTACACAGATTGCGCTACGTGAGTCATGAAACATGCCTGCTGGGATTTTCTGTCCATGGCTTGAATGTGATCAGCACAATACTGATAACATTCAGAAAACTGCTGAAAACATTTGCCTATTTGTTGCAGCTGATTATGAAACTTGCCAAAAGTCATCATCAACTACAGAAAAATTTCTGTCAGTTTTCTGTGTGTGCCTAGGCAAGCAGACTATATCTAAGGTTAACATTTGTATTGCCTGCATGAGGTCAGTGCAACACAGACTTATTCCCTCTTTGTTTCATTTTTCTGACATTAAATGGAAAGACAGCACTCATTTATTAAAGATAGGTCTTTCACAGAGATATTTTCAGGAAACGCAGTAATATTGTTACTTATACGAAAAACCACAGGCTTGGTTCAGTGGCGAATGTGCTTTGCCCGGTTTAGCGCAATGAAGCCAGGTCTTCGCGCCCCATAGGAGTTACAGGTACACGAACAGATGTATGCCTGTGACAACGGACAGTTCAGTCAAGAGCGGGAGTCTCTGCCGTCCGGTAGGGACAAAGGTGCTCCTCCTATTACTTTTATACATAGATATAAACAAATTACGTATTGCCCATCTGATATGATTTACCAGCCTTATCCTTGTACTTTCTAGTTTGAACAAGATATCCTTGTCAATTATCCTGTCTTCCCATCCTTATGGGATCACTGTGTTCCTGTACCATATCTTAAGAATGTGTTTATGTAGTTACTTGAGAACGCTGGGTGTTCTTCTAACAACCTCTCCAGTCAGGAATGTGTTCAATTGATTAGCCAATATCTAGTGTGTTATTTGCCAAGGGTAGGCTTACTCTAGTTCTCAGCCTTTGTTTCATACTGTAAGTTATGTCTAGGGCTCCAGCAAGGCCTACAACTTACTCTGAGTATAGAATGAATTTTCTGAGAATTTCAGGTAAACCAATAATATAATTTAGGGGTTAAAATTAATTTTTAAATGGTCCATTAAGAAATTCAGCACTTGGTTTCAGATCTTTTCCATATTGCCACCTTACAACTGTCCAGCATAGGCACTTCTCAAAGAGATGCTACTGAGGTTGCCTGTGCTCCAGTAGAATGGGTCCTCACTCTGTCTGGGGGAAGGGAAGATGCACTAACTGATAACAAAGGAGGATACAGGCAAAGGAGGATACAGGCAGAAACACACTTTGAGGGTCTCTCAGAAGATATTGCTTGTCCCTAAGCTTGCTCCGCTATAGCAAGAAATAGTTTGCTCATCTGACAGTGAGAGAGTGAAGCCCTCCTCTCCCCACTGGATGTATGAGTCTTTGGGAAGAATACCACTAAGTGAATTGATTGATTTATGTGGAACTCGACATTACCTTAGGAACGAATTTCAGGTGGAGTGATGGGATACGCTACTTTTCGTAAAGAAAAAGTATGGTGGGTTGGCCAAGAGTGCCTCCATCTCACTCACCTCCCGCCTGACGTGATGGTAACAAGGGATACACCCTTCATAGGCAGGTAGGACATCAAGCACGTAGCCAGTGGTTCAAAGGGTGGCCTGGTAGGTACTGACAGTACAGGAATTCAGTACAGAATACATTCTTCCGCTTTACTCTGCGCTGGTTAGGCCTCAACTGGAGTATTGTGTCCAGTTCTGGGCACCGCATTTCAAGAAAGCTGTGGAGAAATTGGAGAGGGTCCAGAGAAGAGCAACAAGAATGATTAAAGGTCTTGAGAACATGACCTATGAAGGAAGGCTGAAGGAATTGGGTTTGTTTAGTTTGGAAAAGAGAAGACTGAGAGGGGACATGATAGCAGTTTTCAGGTATCTAAAAGGGTGTCATCAGGAGGAGGGAGAAAACTTGTTCACCTTAGCCTCCAATGACTATGGGCTTAAACTGCAGCAAGGGAGATTTAGGTTGGACATTAGGAAAAAGTTCCTAACTGTCAGGGTAGTTAATCACTGGAATAGATTGCCTAGGGAAGTTGTGGAATCTCCATCGCTGGAGATATTTAAGAGTAGGTTAGATAAATGTCTATCAGGGATGGTCTAGACAGTATTTGGTCCTGCCATGAGGGCAGGGGACTGGACTCGATGACCTCTCGAGGTCCCTTCCAGTCCTAGAGTCTATGAGTCTATGAGGAATGAGGTTCCATTGTGGTGTTGGCTTCACTACTGGTGAGAAGATCTTAGTGAGTCTCTTCAGGAATCTGGTTATCAAGTGAGTAAAAACAGAATAGTTATCTGTTTGAGGGTGGAAGGCAGGCAGGCACTGATAGTTTTCTGTGTCTCCACCCAGCAGCAAAGAGACAGTGTTGACTTCTTAAGAGTGAGGAGGTAGTCTAGAAGAGCAGGAATACCTGCCGTCTCTGGAGATAATTGGTTTTGTTGTGTCCAAATAGAGAAACACCTCCATTTAGCTAGATAGGATTTTATGGTGGAGTCTTTTCTGTTGTGTTTGAGAATGGCCTCTGAACTTGAATGCTCTAGGTCTGACAGCCATCCGTGAAATGGAGTCTGGTACCACTGGATTTTTGCTCCTGAGTACTTTACCCTCATGGTCGAGAGGCTTCCACAGACCTAAATTTTTGGGACCTAAGTGCAAGGACTTGCTTTATCTGGAAGGAGTCGGGCAGGATCCTTACTCTTGGGATCAGATCTGGAAGGGGATCTGTTCTTGTGTCTATAAAAGTGTCCCTTACTCATGAAGGACCTGAGACAATGGGTCTTTGGTTTTATCAGATCTGACCTCTACTCTGTGCTCAGAGGGGTGCTGATTAATGAGGATGGGTGGTCTTCCCAGCCTGGATTAGACTGGGGTCTCTTGGCTTTCTCCATGAGGTACATCTCAATCAAATCTTCTATACCACTCAGGTCCAGGGAAGGGAAGGAGCCACAGATACTGCATTTGGTGGTGATGTGAACCTCTCCAAGGGAGTAGAGACTGTGCTGGTCAACATTGCTGACCAAGATGAGGCAAGGACAGGAGACACATTTCTTAAATCCTGGAACTTTGGGCATAGTTCTTTTCCTGAGGGGGTAAACGAACAGGGTGCCTGGGGTGGAGAATACTAATCTACATTACTAAATCCAACACGAACTACATACAATTATATTTACAGATAAAAAGATGGTACAAAGTTAACTCTGGACACAGGATTCTGACTCAGGTCACATGGCAGTAACAAGGAGCTGGAGAGGTGGTCAGTCTGACCTCCCGTTGTACCAGTTTTCCCAAACTTTTTCTGTTGTGGCCCCGTTATCTGTAATGGAACCTGCCTGCACCCCTCCCCTGGGGTCGCAGCTGGGGTCTGGCAGTCAGGGGCCAGGAGCTGGCGGTCAGTGACCAGGGGCTGACAGTCAGGGGCCAGGGGATGGAGCAGGGCTGAGAGGCATTTCCTCCTCGCCCCTGTGGGGGCTGGCTGGAGCTCTGCCATGCCCCCAGAGATTCTCCCCTGCTCCCCCAGGGGGCATGCCCCACATTTTGGGGACCACTCTCTTATACCGTTGGTGCTGAGCACATGGCGGTTATGTTGGTTCACGCCTATGCCCTCACACTAGCAAGATTTTCTGGTCTCAAGCACATGGTGTGCATGCATCCCCCTGTATGAAATACACATAGGGACCAGTGCTTGAAGAACTGAAAGTTTCTTCTTTTAGAAGAGGCTAAAGAATAATGTTGGATTACAGAGAAGTCCATGAGGAACTGCCCTCTTTCAAAATGGCTGCCATCTCCCATTGTTCTCAGTGTGGATGAGGCCACAGCCTGCTCTTAGGAAAGATGTCCATTTTCTCCATGTCCATTTCTCACAGTGCTCCTCTCTATCTGCACCTTGATAACATAGGTCGCCATCATCTTTTTTATTGGAAGGTTGGCTTCATTCTCATTGGGAACAATGGAAGGCAGATGCCATTCTGAAAGAGGGCAATTCTTTGAGAACTTCTCAGCCATAAACTTTCATTTATGAAGTATAATGGTGAAAACAATCATTAATCCTAAACACTTCTTTTCACAGACTACCTGATGCATTAGATCTAGTCAGAAAGGGCAGGAGAGGGGGGAGTGTGTGCTTGCAGGGTTGTGTTGTGTGCAAGAATAAGGGAGAATAAAGGTAAGTGTGAACAGAGGATTGTGGAGGGCGGGAGGGGCAACAGGGGTGGGTGCAACAGAGAGGGGAATTAGGAAGACAGGGGAAGAGTGCATTGTTGCATTGGACACCTACACTCCAGCTACATTGTTCTGTTCTGGTGAATGGTAAAACTCCCATTTGCCTCCAGTGGAATTTGGATTAAACCAGGTGCTGTACACTTCTAAATGCCACCCGCAACTTCCTTCTCCTTGGTGACAGAACATGCATGACATGGTGGGTTTGGTCTAGCACGGGGGTTCTCAGCCTTTTTCTTTCTGAGCAGCCCCCCCAATCCTATAAAAACTCCACAGCCCACCTGTGCCACAACAACTGTTTTTCTGCATATTAAAGCCAGGATCAGAGTTACGGGCTAGCAAACAGGGCAACTGCTTGGGGCCCCATGCCACAGGGAACATCGTGAAGCTAAGTTGCTCAGGCTGCAGCTTCAGCCCAGTTGGCGGGATTTGGGGCCCCAGGCTTCAGCCCCATGTGATGGGGCTTCGGCTTCCTGCTCTGGGCCTCAGCAAATCTAATGCTGGCCCTGCTTGGTGGACCTCCTAAAGCCTGCTTGCAGCTCCTCCCGCCCCCTGGGGGGCCCCGAACCCCTGGTTGAGAACCACTGGACTAGCAGAAACATTTCAGAAGTGAAACACTTCATATTTAACTTTAATCCAAATTAGAAAAGAAGTTCAGCCAACTAGATCTGTGAAAACAGTCACATTTAACAAGTTACAGTTAACTAACTGGACATTCATCGGATAGCTCAAATTCCCATATAGCCACTCTGAACTGGAATAGGACACAGTTTTTCATTTACACTGCTATACATTCTGTTTTCTGTGTATTGCAGCTTTAAATGTGGGCAGTCTCCACACATTCTGCAGGGACAAATATATGACAGCTGACATTTTGTTTCAGTTCAGGTGCAGAATGTTACACAATAAGCACCTACAGTCTCTCCCTCAGAGACACTATATTAGTCCTTTCTTTGTTGTTTGCCTTAATCTGAAATAAAAGTCACCTAGGCTGATAATTACATATTTTAACCTTTTCGTATGAGAACATTGCATCTTGGGTCTTAAAAGCTAGCCATATTTCCAGTGTGGGTGTTTTAAATAGATCCAGTATCATATTTTTATATAGTTTAAACTGTTCTTTTCCTAACTTGGCTCTTTTAAACAAGAACTGTTTGGACACAGTCTTTTTTCATGTCTGCTTTGGAAAAGTGGTAAGAATTAAATCTGTAATCATGCTGATGGGAAAAGCAGCTAATACCACATTCTTTAAATGAAAACACAAGCTCAACAGGATTTTAACTCAATACCTTTAAAATAAGAAGCAAGAGGTTTTGTCTTTATAGCAGCTATAGTGAAGATTTTCAAAAGGCTCACTGATTTTCAGTGGGATTTGCAGTCCTAAATCCATTAAGCATTTTTAAAAAATCTCCTCCTATAGGACTTCTAATATAGCATTTCAGGGATGGGAGTTGTCATAGTATAATTCCCAATTCTGAACCTTAGCGTCCAAAATATGGGTACTAGCATGAATTTCCCTAAGCTTAATTACCAGCTTAGATCCTGTAGTGCTGCCACCAATCAGGATTTAGGGTAGAGTGCCTGATAAACTCTGGTCTCCCCCAAACCCTTCCCTGGGGATCCCCAAGACCCAAATTCTTTGAGTCTCACAACAAAGGGGAATAAACCATTTCCCTTCCCCCTCCTCTCCTCCAGGTGTTCCCTCCCTGGGCTCCTGGAGAGATATACAGATTCAAGCTCCATGAATCTAAACAAAGGGATTCCCCTTTCTCCTTTCTTCCTCCCAGATCTTTCCCGCCCTGGGTACACTAGGAGATCACCGTGATTCAAACTCCTTGAATGACAACACAGAGAAATCAGGTGGGTTCCCCCCCTTTCTCTCCCCCTCCCTTCTCCTTCCCTGTTAAGTACAGACTCAATTCCCTTGAGCCTCAACAAGGGGAAAAATCAGACAGGTCTTAAAAGCAAAACTTTTAATAAAAGCAAAAAAGAATAAAGAAAATCACTGTAAATTCAAGATGGAATATTACAGGGTCTGTCAGCTTATACAAACTGGAGAAAAAAGCCTCCTCCAGCAGAAATACAATTTAAAATACTTTTAGCCAAATACACATTAGACCCCTACCAGCCAGATACACATTTGCAAATAAAGCAAAACAATCAAAAAGACTAAACCACCTTTCTACCTTTTGTACTTACTAAGTTGGAATAGAAGATTAGAGAGCCTGTAGGTACGTGTGGTCACTCAGAGCCCAGAGAGAACAAAGCAAAACCCAAAAAACACAAACAAAGGCTTCCCTCCACCGAGATTTGAAAGTATCTTGTCTCCTGATTGGTCCGCTGGTCAGGTGTTTGGTTCCCTGTTTGTTAACCTTTTACAGGTAAAAGAGACATTAACCCTTAACTATCTGTTTATGACAGGAGTAGTCCCATACTAATGCACAACAAACATATAATGAGGATGACTAAGCATACAAATGAATATAAGAGCAAGCATGTTTCTTGCTCTGTCTGCACAGGGATTTTAGCAACTTTTGTAGCTGCACCATCCAAATTGCTACAAAGACAGTTTAAATTGGTGCAGCATGATTTGCACTAGCACAATTTACCCTGCCTTCTAGCTATAGCCAGGGGCCAGCTCCAGGGTTTTTGCCACCCCAAGCGGCAGGGGAAAAAAAAAAAAGCCACGATCGCGATTGGTGGCACCTCCAACCTGCTGCTTTCTTCTTCGGCGGCAATTTGGCGGCAGGTCCTTCCCGCCGAGAGGGACCGAGGGACCGGTTACCGAACTGCCACCCAAGAGCCCGATGTGCCGCCCCAAGCACCTGCTTGCTGGGCTGGTGCCTGGAGCCGGCCCTGGCTACAGCAAATGGTTTTGCACTAAACTGTCTCTGCAGTAAGGGTTTTCATTGCTTCAGTTACCCTGGTGGCCACGATGCCACTGTAGACACGTTTCAGAGTGGTAGCTGTATTAGTCTGTATCAGAAAAAAGAACAGGAGTATTTGTAGCATGGATCCGATGAAGTGGGTTTTAGCCCACAAAAGCTTGCTCAAATAAATGTGTTCATTTCTAAGGTGTCACAAGCACTCCTGATTCTTTTTACTGTAGAAAAGGGCTTGGTTCACACCAAGATTCCCACATATGCAACATTTAATGATCAAATATAATTTACTGCAGTTTGGTTCAGCAAAAACACGTTAAACCCATGACAACGAAAGATAATTTTCCCAAATGATGTTTTATATTTTACCATGAACATTGCAAGGGCACCAGTTTACATTATTTAAATATGCATTGTTGTAGTAATTAGGTCTATGGAAAAAACACAAGAGAATAAGATCTATGAGCTGGATGGTCATGACTATACCCAAAATTCCCCAACTAGATTCCTTTAACGATGGTAATACCCTTTATTCAAACTTGGCTTAAGTCACTTTTGTGACTTTCAGCATAGGAATGTACTAGGAATAGAAGGGACTTATATAACAAGCTATATTTACAAACATTTAAAGGGACACTCTCAAATCAGATAAAGAATTTGTTCTAAAGCTAGACAAAAATCAGGAAGATCACAACCGACATGTGGAGAACTTTGTGGGATGCCCAGGGGTACTCAAATATTCACCAGCCTAAGTACAGGAGACATCCTCACAAAGATGCCTGACATAGGCTTGAGCATTCAAAGTACAGCCAACTGGGATCATGGTTCTGTAACTGATGTGCTCGACAGAAGAGCAGATTCAGGAAGTTTACAAATTAGGATTTTTTTTTCTTACTCTACAAAAAGGAAAGTAACCAGTAGAAACATTCCTTTAGGTGCTCTGCAGAGACATGCTTCAAAAGTTTCTTCTTGTCAACACCATTTCACAAATGTTAAAAATTTATGTTGCTATACTGCTTTCCGGATACCAAGAAAGACCCTAATCCTGCAAATGCATCCATGTAAGTAGACCATCTATGCCCAGGGAGAGTCTTACTGAAGTCAAGGGGATTCCATTCAGGCACAGGGGTATGGCAGTGTGAATGCAGTTGCAGGGTTAGGGCCAGGGCCAAAGATCACAAATAAAGGAAAACTGCTTTTTTTTAAAAATGATAATGTATTTAGAAAGTTACTGCAGTCACACATCTATAATATTTCTCTTAAAATATAAAACCAAACACACAATAAATATATCTAACCGGTCACCAAGAAGACAATTTAAGTTTCATTTTGACCAATCCTAACTACCAGAATTTAGCATTTCAATAAAAGCACTTTATTTTTAAAGGAATAATACTCCTTTATAGTCTTTACAACTCAAAATGATGCCACATTCTAGGTTCATCTGGGTACATCTCACCAAATCAATCCCCTGTCATTGACGGGGCCTTGGACATTGGCACATCTTTGTCTCTCCTATTCTCTGCTCATGGCACACAATAATTTGGTCTCCAGAGGGCTGTGATACTTAAATCCAGATTACTGGGCTCAGTGCAGTGGTAACTAGGTAATGGCTTGTGATGTGCAGGAGGTCAAACTGGGTGATGGCTTCTGGCCTTAAATTCTATGATGCTCTAATACATGAACCAGAATGTGAAACTGATCAGAAATCAATTATTAACCTGAAGTGAAACTGACTAATCTATTTGTATTGTGCAAGCTGAGTGTGCAAATAGTAAAAAAATCATTACTGGTCAAGACTAAAATATATTTAGTTTTAATAATTTATGGAGTTATTCACACAGGTAAGACGTCTGTAAGCAGGGGTTTAACATACGAATTTTAAATAGAATGCATGCCAATAAGCAATAGTGATTAAGAAAATCGTTGCTTCTGAATACAGGCACTAATTATAATAAGGCTTGGGTTTTTTTTCTGTTTATTTGTTCTAACTCATCTTAGATACATTCATTAGATGATTTCTTTAAGTACTATTCTGATTTAAATCTTGGGCAGAACACAATTGATTAAATCCAAATATCTTAAACTATATTTTTACAAGTATCAGTGCAGTCTCAAAAGCAAAACGGTTAAAGAATACAGCAGGAAATATAGTGGAAGCACACTGCATAAGGTAACAAACTCTACTTTCATACTTGCAAGAAAAAGAGATAAGACTAGCATCTAGGACAACCACACACATCATATTGTTCTGTTTTATTCCCAGTGGAGTAAAGAATGCTTTCATCATTATCTTTCAGCAACATACTGTAGGCTGAGAGAGACTGAAATTGCTCTAACTCTACCCTTTGCTTGCCTTCACACTGCTACCCACTGTTTGGGTAGGATTGATTTATCCTATGTTAACAGGATTCATTCAGGTCAAGCAAGAGAAGATAGCGTAAATTTCATTGTTAATCCTTCATAGTGAGAAGTAATCAAGGACACCCTACACCCAAGCAACAAAAACTTTGTAACCCTGACAATAGTCTGTTCCCTGAACCAGCACACACATCCTTTTCTCTGTTCCCCTGCACACACTATTATATGAGGGGTTGTAAAAAGGTGAGGATTTTTATTTTATTTATTTGTTTATTTTAATAAACAAATTAAAGCGCATATAAAGTTTTGCACCAAGGACCTTTCAGAAAGTGGATAAATATCACTGGTCCGTATTCCAGATGAGGCAATTAGGAGGCAAATGATTTATGTACTTTGACAGCAACTAGATGGAGAGGTCAAGGCCAGAATTTTCAAATCCAGGTGCCACAAGTTACGCATGCCAAGATCCTGCACCCACTAGTTCTACGAAACCCCCCACTGGATGAGTGTCCTACTACTAACGCTAGGAGGAGTCAGCTCTCTAGCTGCCTGTGCTGTGTTTGAGTATTTAAAAGGCAGAACTAGTAAAACCTTGGGTTTCCAGGGTTTGCAGAGACCTTATGCAGATATCCCTGGCTTGGAAGCCAGAGGAAGTTTTTAAGACTGGCTCAGGAAAGTAGTTAAGTCAGGTGCACAGACTCGGAGTCAGATAAAAGGAGCCCAATTTTCAGAGATGCTGTGTGTGGGCACTTGCCACTGACGTCAAGGGGAGCTACAGTGCTAGGCTTCCTATAATAGGGCTGCTTATGCAACATGAAATAACTGGATGCAGGAAGCTAGGGAAGACCCCTTCATGTTTGGCTATGCTCCCCAACTAAGAAGAGGGAGGATACAGCTTCTATCCACTAGAATAGAAGCCTTCATGTGTGTACTGGGGTGTGTGCATGTGTGTTCATGGATGTTCCTGCTGACATCACTATCACTCACTCACTCATGCCCATCACCCCAATCGGGATATGGGCCACCAACAACAGATCTCCAGAGTCCTCTATTCTGGGCCATTCGTTCTAACTGGTTCCAGGTATAGCCCATTTTTTTGCTATCAGCTTGAAGGTCACGTCGCCAGGTGTTTCTTGGACGGCCTCTTTTCCGCTTGCCTTGGGGGTTCCACACAGTGCCTGTCTGGTGATGTTAGTTGGCTGCTTGCGTAGTGTATGTCCTATCCAACCCCACCTTCTCCTTCTGATTTCTTCCTCTGCTGGGAGTTGACAGGTCCTCTCCAAGAGATGGATGTTACTGATGGTGTCTGGCCAGCGGATCTGGAGAATCCTTCTGAGGCAGCTATTTATGAAGGTCTGGATCTTCCTGATGGTTGTTTTGGTTGTCCTCCAGGTTTCAGCTCCACACAGTAGGACTGATTTCACATTGGAGTTGAACAGTCGAATTTTTATTGCTGAAGACAGCTCTCTAGAGCTCCAGATGTTCTTGAGCTGTAAGAAGGCTGCTCTTGCCTTACCAATCCTTACTTTGATGTCTGCGTCTGTGCCACCCGGCTGGTCGATGATGCTACCTAGGTAGGTGAAGGACTGCACTTCTTCCAGGGGGCTTCCATTCAGTGTGACTGGGTCATTGCTGGTGGAGTTAATCCTAAGGATCTTGGTCTTGTCCTTGTGAATGTTGAGGCCAACCTGTGATGATGTGGCTGCCACTACTCTTGCATCTGCTGTTTACTGTGCAAAAGGAGTGCAAGGTCATCAAGCTGGGTCCACAACGTCCACTGGATTCCGTTCCTACGCTCATAGGTGGATGTCTTCATAATCCAATCGATGATGAGGAGAAAGAGAAGTGGTGACAACAAGCATCCTTGCCTGACTCCAGTTTGCACCTGGAAGCTGTTAGTAAGCTGCCCTCCATGGATCACTCTACAATGTATACCGTCATACGAGTTCTTGATCAGGTTGACCACCTTTTCCGGGATGCCGTAGTGCTGAAGGAGCTTCCAAAGGGTCTCTCGATCCACGCTATCAAATGCTTTCTCACAGTCAACAAAACTGATGTACAACGAGAAGTTCCACTCTTTAGACTGCTCGACTATGATGCGAAGCGTTGCTATCTGGTCCGTCCATGATCTGTTCTGCTGGAAAGTTGCCTGTTCATCTTGTAGCTGTGGATCGACGGCATCCTTCATTCTCTCTAAGAGGATGACAGCACCATATGACATCACCATAACAGAGCCATAATAAGGGTTGTGGTTGTGAGATGCTGATGGAGGCCCCAGAAGGTAGCAGGTTTCAGAGATAATAACTATTTAGAGGAGTGTGCCAGCTCATACCTCTCAGAGCTACCCGCAGACTCAAGAAATAAAGACTGCACCAGTTACACTCAGGGCATATCTTCAAATTTTTCTTTGCAACATTGATAACTAGAAACTCTTTTTAAAATGAAAGCTGAGATTCCGATATGATGGTTTGACTCCAGGAATTCGGGCCCTAGCCATGTGCCTATGCCCTATTATGTACTTGACCTAACTGCTTCCCTGAGCCAACCTCAAAAAAACCCCAACCCCTAACTGGCTTTTACACCAGGGAAGTCTGTAAAAGGGCTGTGCAAAGCCTGGAACCTCAATTTTTTATTAATTCTGCAACTTAGATACTAAGCTCTAGTACAGCCTGGATAGCTGGAGAAAGATGGTTCTTCACAGTGCAGTCTGCAAGAAAAACTCTTATCCTGGTTGGCTTCATGCAACTAGTGTGGTAGATGCTTGGCATAGTCCACTGTGAAATATGAGCAGATGTTTCACACTTCACTTGACTGCATTCTGTGTGTTCTCAACCCACATATGGTTGGACTGTCTTCTGTGAACTTCAGTAGATTAATTTGGCTCTTAGCAAAATTCTTTCAGTGTCGCTACTGACACTTTAAGAATCCATCTAGGCATAATTAAGTGAGATAATTTTAAATGACTGCTATATGCAACTAGAGTCAATAAGCCATCACAAAGCAAAGCTATAAAATGCATTATTAATTGAGTCTAAATAGATAATGCTACAGCTGTTACGGAGCATGGACACTGCCCCACAAACCAGTAACTCACCTCTTAGAAACCCAATTCTACGAAGCCCATAAAAGGTTTGAATTAACACACACACAAAATGCCAATTCTAACCCTCTGGATTTCCCACTGCATCTGATAGAAGAATTGCGGTCCAGTCCTACAAGCACCTACCAATAGGACCACTCGTGAGTAAATTACTGACGTGCAAGTATCTGTGAAGCCCCTGAGATTATAAACTCTTCGGGACAGGGACCCTTTTAATATTATACAGTGCAAAGCTCAGTTAGGAAGCCATTTGCAATGTAACAACAATTTAACTCAAATCACAAACTCATGAACCCTATGTATCCTATTCTTAATTACCAGTTGATGGTGCTCTTCACATTTACTACCTATCTACATATAGATGTATACATAGACACTACGTTTTCTCCAAATGCTGATAACAAATTTTTATCTGGGCCACTCGAAGATTTTATAAAAGTGTTACAAAAGTGTTTAAAATGTTGCAACATGCCATTGATTCTTGTTGCTATGAAAACCCCACAGCACGCTGTAAATTCACTGATTACAGTACACTCTTGTTTATCTGAACCCAATTATCCAAACCTCTGCATTCTCCAAATCCCTTTCTTATCACGCCGCAGGAGAATACACGCTACAGAGGGCATATATCTCATGCTATGGGACAAGAAAAGGATTAGAGAATCGTAGGTTCAAATATAGAGCGAGATCCCTAGCCCGGACTGCAAGGAGGAGGAGAAGCCCCGGTCTGCAGAGGAGCCAATCCCATTGCTGAATGGCTCCTGCCCTCTCTATTATCCAAACTCCAATTATCCGAAAAATCTATGTCCTCTCTTGCCATTCTGATAATGGGGAGTATATTCCGATCGATATTTCTGAACCGTAGCCCCTCGTGTCTACTCCGTGTTTTACTAACACGCAATAGAGATGCAAGATATAGATGAGAAAGGGTTTAACTGAATAATACACACATACAAAGACACTATATTTTCTTTAAGGTTTTGTCATATTCTGCTTGTTAGTCATTCTTCAGAATGAGCAAAAACCCCCCTGTAAATGCAAAATTCAAATTTAATCTACTACTCAACTTTATATTAACTACTAAACTTTAGTCCATAAATACTGTATGTGTGGGGGAGAACCACTACTAAGACACCTCCAGTAGAAGTTATAATTATGATTCTTTATCCTTCAAGCTTCCTTGCTTATCATTCATAACCAAATTCTTCTACCTTCCTCTAATACACTTAAAGGAGCAAATGATGAAGATAAAAATCAAAAATATTTTTCTGTGCAAGGCCTTTCACCAGCAGTACAGCCCTCAGGCTGCCAAAAATGACATTAATTGCTCTAGATAATTTATTTTCCCTAATTACCACTTTAGGACTAAAACTTATTTAATAAGAGATAAGGAGATTAATAAACCAAAGATATTAAATAAATTATAGAGCAAGGAGGTTTCTCTTGAGTAATTAAGCTTCTTCTCCTTTCTCATTAAAAGTCTTTACCTGTGTTTGTCTTTTTCATGTGCTGCTGTGCCCAATAGAATGGACACATTAATGCTAGAACAGTAGTCTCGCAAACAGTAAGTGTGCTCAAAAATGACACAAATAGTGCATGACAGGAAGAAGATACAGGGCTCTACCTGATGCATTTTTCAACTGCATTTGTGAGGCAAAGCCTCCTTAGATTATATCCTATTCCTGAAGAGCAGGAAGGCTTCAACCAGCATCTGCAGGAGACCACTACTGCAGGGGCACTAGCCTGGGCCCATGGCTCTATACCAGATCAGGGAAGGATGCAGTGAATACAGCCCAACCAGGCTGATAACAGTACTCCAGGGGAACCAGTCTGGGGGCTAAGTGTGTATCTCAGAGCCATGAAGACTCTCAAAGGTAGCCCAGAAAGAAGGCTGAAGACAAGCTGTGAAGAACTTTTTTGTTTGTTGGGAGTTTTAGCTGGGCTTTTGCCACACTAGAAGAGGTTAAGTTTTGATTGACTTGGCTAGAGGGTTAAGCCATTCCAGTACAAGCTGGTGTCTGGGAAGCTGAAGAGACCAACCACAGGGGAGGGGAAATTAAAGCGGGGCATGCTTGCTGTGCCATGCTCAGCCAACAGGGAGCACTACAGGGCAGCCACGCCTCAAGACAAGTTAGTACCAAAAGTGGGGTCACAAGACCACTCTTCCATTAAGGAGGGATTAAGGGGCAGAGAGATAGAGATGCCTTCTTTGCCTGGGGAACATTCATCTTCCCAGGCTGGTGTACCAGGGGGCGAGGGGGAGGCAGGATGGGCCTGGTGAAGCCTTTAACAAAAGTGTGGAAGACATTCTCCATCTACTCATGGTGCACAATAATAGAGAGGCCGGCAATCTTCCTGCAATTTCGGGAAGATTAGCAAAAGCAGCAGCGGCAGGATGTACCCCAGCACCAGCCAGGAAGAAATATCCTGCTGTGCTTTAGGGACCAGAAGATGAGGCACAAAGATGGTTTGCCCCTTGAGAGGAGAGAGAGCAGCTCCTCAGGGCTCATATGCTTTCCATATGGGAAGACAGAACATATTAAGAATCTGTCCCGCTAAGAGCTTCAACTTTGGGAAAAAGGACTGGAGCAATGGAGTGGTTAGGGACCTCAGGAATAAGGAGCAGAAATTGAGTTTCAAGATGCAAGTGAGGCAGAAAGAAACTGATTTAAAGACCAACTGATCCACAGGCATGAAGCAAAAAGGGGTCTGGAGAATGAGATTTCTGCCCTCTACTAGCAGGTAGCAGAATCATAGACCATCAGAGTTGGAAGGGACCTCAGGAGGTCATCTAGTCCAACGCCCTGCTCAAAGCAGGACCAATCCCCAAACTGATTTTTACCCAGTTCTCTAAATGGCCACAACCCTGGGTTTAGCAGGCCAATGCTCAAAGCACTGAGCTATCACTCCCCCATACAGGGTCTTTAGAGGAAAGTTTTGCCAGTTTGTGCCTTCACAGTGGTGGAAATGTAAAAACTTAGCTCTCAGGTTAAATAGCTTTAATCAAGAAGCACATACTTCAATTTTAACCTCCATTACACTCACTGCCTAGTAATGAAAAGAGGGAGACTTCTGAACTGCATTGTTACACTGAAGCATTATGTACTTAAAATCACACTCTTTCTAGTTCTCAGTGTAAAGCACTAGGCATGGGTAAACTGAACAACATGAATAGTGGCCGCATTTAGCCACCCAAACAATGCTGAATGCCTTTATCCGATATTAGTGCTATAAGGGTATTCAGTTGCCTGTTCACCTGGGCTGACAGCAGCAGAGAGAAGGCTGGGAGTTCTCATGAATGTTCTTCTAGTAGCTCTTTCTAGTTTATTCCTATTAGCCCAGTGCCCACAAGCTAGCAGGAAAAGTGTGAAAATCCACTGGCCATGCTTGCCTCTCCTTACCACTTGGGGGAGCAGTACAGGCTTTTGAGAGAAAGGGAGAAAATATATGGATAGTTCCTCACCCTTCCAAGTCTCTAGGGTATCCAAACAGAAGACATCCAAATATGATATCAATATTAACAACATCCAAATAAATAATTATTTCCCCATCATTAACTGGCAGCTTTCTTGTATATTTCCAGGCCCTGTGGCATAACACAATACACCAATACAGTGTAAAAGAATGTATCTCAATTTGATGCTCAAAAAAATGATGCACTCATATCAAAAGCACTAAGACTAGCTATGCCTAATTCAGGGACTGTTGGTTTAAGTTTCTTAGACAGCTATTCCAATGCACCTTAGTCCTAGACTGCAACGGCCTTCCTACTCATGTCTACACTGCAATCACAGGGTGCAATTGCACTTTATGTAGACATACCTGAACTGGCTATAATCTAGCTAGCTCAGGTCCCAGTAGCAGAGAAGCCGTGGTAGCATGGGGCTGTAAAAGCTCACCTGAAACCCTGGGTAATTGCTCAGAAGGCTTGCACATGATGCTGTAGCTCCTTTGCTACCAGTACCCAAAGTAGCTATCACATTTCATGACTGCAGTGTAGATAGACCCATAGGCCTCTCCTGAGCAGGCAGTGTAATGCAATGTGACAGCACTTTGTTTTCAGTGATCCAACACTCAGAGAACAGAATCTATATTTGCATCAGCAGTTCTTCTAAGTTCTCAGCAAGTTATTCACTCAGCAATTCTCCTGTTTGCAATTTTACTGTGCATCTTTCTGGTTATATAGCATCATTGCTGGCTCTATTTTGTTTATATGCTAGTGTTTTGTAGTTTTTATCTAGTGTGCTACAGAGATAGTTGAAAAGGCGACTCATGTAGACTTTTATCAAAGGATGGAGTTGTAATAGGGTGGCCATTTCTCCAGAACTGTCCTGGAGTCGCTAGTAATTAAAGATTATGTCACGTGATGAAACCTCCAGGAATGTATCCAACCAAAATTGGCAACTCTACATTCAAATCAGCTTTGTCTATAAAATGCCGATGTTAGTTAAGCTAAATCTTTCACTTTTTAAGTTTAAGCTATTTATAGCCTAGCGGATTACTGCTAAATAGCTACTCAAGATACTTTCCACTAATTTGCATGTTGAGATTCTGAGCTAAAGTTATCTGACCTTTTCCAAGATGTTTTGATACCCATCATATTCATGGCAGTCGGGTCACCTGCAATATTCAGTAATTGCCTCATAAGTGTTTTCCCCTCAAAAAACAGAATATCAAGTATTCAGTATCTTCATGCAGCCATGTAGAACTTAATAAAGAGCCATTCCAAGACAACAAACATTTTTAAAAAAATCTAGAAGATGATCGTTTACTCACTCTAGTGCTCATTTTTCTAAAAAGTAACACTAGTTAATCAAATGCGATGAACTGCGCTCTAACTGCAGGCAATTCCCATCAAAGTCAGAGGGATTTCTGCATAATTAAAGACTGCAAAACTGGGCTCTTATCTTGTTAAAAAAAATCTGATATTGTAAAGCCCTTTGAGAGGGACCATATGATTTGTAATATAACCTGGTTTATGATTATGTATATTAATGGAAGCGTTTCAGATTTCGCTTTGATTTTAGATTTAATGTTATTTTAAACTGATGGTTTTCAGGGCATAAATTCTAGATTTTCCAATTGTATCTATCACAGGTAGGCCAACCCCTTTAGTCCAGCATATCATACAATACGAAGGCTGAATTTGGTCACAAGCCTGTCTCACCCCTTTTTGCCCCAATAAGAAGCTACGTTGCAGAAAAAAAATCCCGATTCATTTATCCCTTTCTGGTGAAAGGGTCAGAGTCTGGAGGAATGACCACCACTGACAGGCTGTTTTAAGAAAGACTAATGAAGGCTGTGTAAGTTAAAGCATGGAAATTAGAAAAAAAACCACATATTTTGTTGCTTTTAAAGACTTGGGTCAGGAGAAGTCAGGGTGGGGACAAGAGAGATGGCTCAGTTAATGTGGAAAACTTTGAACATAAGAGTGGCCATACTAGGTCAGACCAAAGGTCCATGTAGCCCAGTATCCTGTCTTCTGACAGTGCCCAATGCCAGGTGCCCCAGAGGGAATGAACAGAACAGGTAATCATCAAGTGATCCATCCCCCGTTGCCCATTCCCTGACAGTAAAAAACTGTCCAATTGTTTTGGGATAAGGACTTTTCATTTATTATGGGTTTGCACAGTGCCTGCGCAATGGGGTCCCATGCACTGTGGTGCTATCACAATATACATAATCAACAATAACGCTTAAATATTTATATGATGTGAGCAGACACAGGATTCAAGCAGGATCGAAGTGCCTTTGTGCTAGGTGAGGTATAACACAAAGACTCCTTCCCTGCCTCCAGGCTGATTACAAGCCATTACAAGCCATTTTCACATCTATTCCTCTTTTGATTTCAGACAATGCTAATTGTTGTCGCATAAAAGCTGAGACATCTCATCTCACTCCTGTTTTTTCATGCTGTTTTTAAATGCTTGGATTGGTCTGCTCCTATTGGGCTGTGAAAATGCTGAGAATCTGAGCCCAGGTAGGGTTTTTTTTTTGTTTGTTTGTTTTTTTTTACACTTTTCTGTACGATAGGTACTATATGTTTATTGATGTAATACGAGATGGCCTGAGGATTTAATGTCACAAAACAAAAGTAAACTTGCAAATAATGCACATAAAGGGAACAATCATATTGCTGCGCGATGACCGAACACTTTTGCAGACTAATACTTGACAACAGCTGCTGTCTCAGAACAGGTTGGTTGGAGCCTACTTGTGTTAATGGAAGATTTAGAAAAGGCAAACTGTTCTGCCACTGATGCTGTTCTGTGAACAAGAAGTTTCCTCTCAGGTGTGCTACTGTGTGTCTTTAGTGTGCAAACCTATACATAGACTAATAGCTGTGTGACAGGGTCCTCCACAGAGCGAATGCCAATACATTTAAACCTGTCTGCATCCAGTCTAGCTGCCTCTAGAGCAGTGGGATCATCAAAATGAGAGAAGAAGACTTGAGTGGATTTACTCATGAACATAACATTTGGTATGAGAATTCACACAGCACATTTTTTGCAGAGTTTGAAGACAGCACCATTATACAGAGCCAGATTCTTTTATGAAGTGAGCTGCAGTGGGCAAAGAGGCAGATTATCTGCAAGAATAGGGAGGAGGCAGAAAAAAAAACAGTCATAAAATTAGAGATGCAAAAGACCTCTTTAGTTACCTATTCTGTCCTCCTGTCAGGGTAGGATTTTTTTTTTTAAGTACAAGTTGTACTACCACCACAATCTGTAAGAAAGCTTCCTCACATAGCAGCTACAGTATATAACTATTGCTTGATGCCAAACTTGGTTTGGAAGAGAAACACCTAGTGATTAGAGAAAGAGACTCCAGACTCCTGGGTTTTATATTCTGTTATCAATGACTCACCATCTCATTAGGAAACAGTCTTGGACCCGTGCAGAACTGATAGGTTTGCTCAATCTCTGATTTCCATGGTTCTGTTTAAGAAATATGCAGGAAAGTCATGCCTTCCAAATTTATTGAAAACAGTCTTCAGTGTCTGTTTCAACTCCTTGCCATGCAAACCAATCCTTTAACTAAGGTATGAATAAATATGATCAAGGGCGGCTCCAGGCACCAGCACGCCAAGTGCATGCCTGGGGCAGCAAGCCACGGGGGGCGCTCTGCCGGTCACTACGAGCACGGCAGGCACGTTGCCTTCGGTGGCATGCCTGCGGAGGGTCCGTTGGTCCCGCGGCTTTGGCGGACCTCCCGCAGGCGTGCCACCGAATCCGTGGGACCGAGGACCTCCCGCAGGCAAGCAACCAAGGGCAGCCTGCCTGCAGTGGTTGGGGTGGCAAAATACCTAGAGCCGCCCCTGAATATGATTATAAAAAACTCATCTAACTACTAAAATATTAGAGTGAACTGAGCATTACAGAGCACATTAAATAAGACTTAAAATTTTCTTCTTAACTCTTTCATCAGTAATTGAAAGCATATTACTGCCACTAACAGATCTAAGCATCAGTCCATCCTGCAATTGGTTCAATTTGGACAGACCCTATGCAGAACTCTGCTTCAGTCAATGAGTTTCTGCACAAGCACACAGGGCCACCTGTATGGATATAATTGCAGGATCTGGGCCTTAATTTTTTGGGTCAGTTCTTATTACACATGAAGCAATTTCTGCAGTCAAGTAGCATGTAGGTAAGGCACTGCATACAGCAATATCAATGTTTTGTAATCCCAATATACAGCATAACATCTTGTCTTATTCCTGTATTCAACCTTTCCAAGGCCAGTTGTGCAAAATTATATAGAACTTTTGTGACACAGAGAGGTGAATTTCAATTTCTTCTTTTATAGTGGGGTAGGGGATAGCAGCCCCCAGCCCAGATCCTTGAGCCCAGGCAGGAGCCATGGAGGGAGGGAGGAGGGAGTGGAAGCCCCAGACCTCGAGCGTATGGAGCTCAGGCAGGAGCCACTGAGTTGGGCAAGGGGTTGCAGCCCTGAACTGGGCAGAAGCTGCAGGGGCTTGAGCTAGGCGGGGGAGCCCCCAGCCCAGGTCTCTGAGCCCAGGCAGGAACTACAGGGGGTGGAATCTCCAAGTCCTGGCTGGAGCCCGGGCATTCCCCAGCCATGGCAGGAGCCATGATGGGGCAACTGGCAGCCCGGAGCCATGGCAGGAGCTGCAGGGGGCAGCAGCCCCTAGTCCGAGTGCCCCAAGCCTGAGCAAGAGCCATGGGGGAGGCAGCCCTCACGCCCAGCCAGAGCCACAGGAGGCAGAAGATCAGAGTCCACCTCTTTGGCTGCCTGCGGAGGTCGGTCTGATCTCCCTCCAATAACAGCCGTGCAGGGGAAGGACAAGTCCTGTCCCTCCCCAGTCCAACTGATTTTGGGGAGATCAGATTTCATGCAGAAGGGCTTATTTCATGACTGTGAAATTGGTAGGGCCCTACTAACATACTTAAACTCGTTACTGACCTTAACTGTGGTGGACATAGAGTCTCCTTGTGTTCTTTTGCTTCCCTTATCAGTTTTCTACAATTCATCACTTCTGATTTATATTCATCACTATCAACTTCCTCTTTCCTCCATTTTTTAAGAGACAGACAGACAGATAGCTGCTTTCATGTCCTCTCTAAACCAGGTCAATTTTTAAACCAATACAGCCTTCTTCCTGTATTGAGGCTTTTTAGCTTCTAGTAAAGTGTTCTTAAACAAATTCCCAATCATCATTCAAAGTTTTCAGATTAAATTCTTTTTCCCAGCTGATCTGGCTCATAATTGTTTTTAGCTTTGTGAAACTGGCCCTTTTTAAAGCACCAAGTATACATATATTACTAGTCTGAACTTAATTCTGTTTGCACATTATAAATGTGGTCGCATCAGGATCACTTGTACCTAAACTATCATTACATTTTAGTTTTGTGATCAGTTCCTCTTATCTGTCAACAGTAAGTTTAATATAAAATTGCCCCATGCTTGATGCAACACTTTTTAAATTAGGAAATTGTCATCTATAATGTTTAGAAATCCCAAGGATGTTTTAGTACTGGCAGCATGAGACTTCCAGCATATATTATCAAACTGAAATTTCCCATGATCATACAGTGTTTTCCCCAAACATTCTCCCTCCAAAAATAGTCAAAATAATAGAATAAGGAAAATCAAACAATTGGGGAATTAAAGAAAAAGACAGCAATGAATACAGTACTTGAAAGCTCAATAATGCTTTGATTTTTCTCATGCCACCCCAATTGCAGCAATAACAATCATACAGTTAAATCAGGACAATACACAGGGATAAGATTTCATGTTAAATACCAGGAATACTTACAGATGTGTAGCAATATTAAATAGTAACATTTCACATTAATAACCATAATCCTCCTAATAGAAAAAAAATTATTTCCCTCTTCTTTACATTAAATCCATGGTACAGACACCTTGTTATCTTTTTGTGAAGGCAATGGAGTTACACAAGGAATTGGCAAATAAACTGCCAAGAAAGAAATATTTTGATCAATCATGTCACAACCTGCCACTAGACTTAATGTAACTAATGGCAGATCTCATTCAAATAGATGAGAATTTTCCCCACCCCCATCTTTATATGCTGAATGATATGTAGATATCTGCATGTCAAATATTTCACTTCAATATAAAATCTAAAAAGATTTTTTTTTCTTTAACCTTTGTGTGTAGGTAGATAATACACACCCTGCTCAATAAACTCTTTTTAGGGCATATATGTACAACGGAGTAACATATATCTTCACCTATAAGTAATAAGCAGAATGGCCTTGGAAAATCAATTTCTTAAAGTGTTTTACTTGAAATATAAAAATGGGTTAAATATATTAAATCATTTATGGGCATTTCTAATTTAACATATTTTTAATCCTGAAACTTTTTCTTTACCATAATTCCCATTATTTTCTGTATGAATATGCTGGCCGCTCAATGGCTCTGAAAGCATATTATATGTTAAGTACTTTTTTCAGATTATTTGAAAATCAGAAATCTAAATCCTATCTCCAGGCCCACTGAAATCAATGGCCAGACTCTGACTTCAGCAGGTGCAGGATTTCACACCAGGTCCCCCAATATCCATTATTATCCATCAATACTGAAGTTTAATCTTCCAATTATTCTTTCTTAAAATACAAAAAAATAACTTGCATTACAGTACCAAAGGCAGATAACTAAGAATGTATTTTAGTTGCTTATGTCTAAGACTAATGTTCAAATTTTGAGAAATTAATCTCCAAATCACCGATTCACTAACATTTTACCAATGAAACCATCAAATTTTCACCCAAGTTTTCAACGAGGAGTTCCATTTCAAAATCCGCCTTGTGCATGAGGGCAGAATAAGTTCTGAAAGCTGCACATGTCCAAAGAAAATATCTGTAACTGAAGAATTTAGGTTGTGGCTTCCAGGGAAGTGTTGTCTTGAAATCGTGAGATTTTTCTATTTTTATCTTCACAAAACTCAGCTAATTTAAAGTTACAGTCTAAAAGAGATACATTTGTTGACTTCTAGGATTGAACTCATATATTTTCCTGTTCTGTAGGGGCCTGATACCACTCTCAAGAAATCCTCAAATCAAGAAACAAATACATTTGCTGTTAAAATCCCCCAGGAAATGAACTCAGCTAGCCACAGTCTTATAATGAATTTCAGTACTCTAACCAGCTGCACACAATATAAATCTCCATTTCCCAATTACAGTGAAAGCTAAAAGCCAAGGAAAAACAAATGTTATTTGGTTTTCCCTCCCTAATCTGCCCAACTGTAATAAAATATTCCAATGCAAATTGACATTTCCCAAAACAAACGCCTTTTCCTGCCCCCTTGCCACAGAGTTGCAAACAGAGTTACCCAAAACAGTCTCATCCCAAACAATCCCAGTGAGGAGAGGGAAGCCAACAATTTAAGCAAGAAACTGATAGCAACATTCTTCTTCATTCTAACATGCAATATTGCCTTTCCACTTAGGCCTTGTCTCCACTAGAAAAAAAGGTGAGTTCTTAACTCAATTATGGGAAAGCCTAGTCTTTAACTCAACCTGCTAACTTGTGTGAAACAACAAATTGCCTTGTCTTCATAAGGATTTTACCTTGAGATAACTATATTAGTTCAGAATACATCTTTCTTTCCTAGAGAAGACAATGCTTCAGAGATCAGCAGTTGAGTGTGGCTAACCTCAGGAGCTTCAGTATGGACAGCAGCAACTGACTCGGATACTTTTAGTGTAGGTTTAATTTTCTGTCAGATTGCACTTTGCGTTATCACCTCTTCCTTAGGGACCAGATGGGGGTGGAATGTTAAATGAGTACAGTATGTGTCAGAAAAATATGATTTTAATAGTTACTATGTTAAATTAAAAATTAAGCTGTATCTCATTTCTAATTTATTGAGACTTCTTTCTTAGTTTCTTATATTGCGAATTACATGACCCACCAGAATAACATATCTAAAGCCCCCTTGAGAAAGCCCTCATTGATCTGGCTGACCCAAGTAGGATTGTAATATAATGGTCAGTTAGAATCATTAGAATCATCAGAGAAGAAAGCAAATTCTTTAAGGGGATAAAAGCTGCACAAATCGCAAAGAATCCAGGAAGACCATAGATGGAAAAATGACTAATGTTTACCAGTCCATTAGAGACATTTGAAATGTAGGACCTCCAAACACCGTAGCAAAGGACAAACAGATCCAGTGAATGTAACCACAGCAAGATGATGACATAAAGGTAGTCATCAGGTCAGTAATTTTGCTAGTGCTTTCTATGAGAATAAAACTACCTATCTAGGAACTTTTAAGGCCCTCCTTACTGTAGTATTTGGGGAGCTAAAGCAGCTCATTTTGGTGAGGGAGCGATGTATGTTTTGTCCCTTTTAAGTGTTCTGTAACAAGGTTTCTTAACCATGACCCAAATTGGGTCACCAGAATGTTCAAAGGGTTGTGTGGTAGTTCCTGTGGCTCCAGTCAGACAGGGCTGGCTTGGCTCCAGGTATTATGACTTGATGCACAGAGTCACAGTGTTGCTCAGGTTTGGCTCAGCCACATCTCTGTCATGACGACAGGGGGGCCGGCCAGGCCAAGTTTGAATGTGTGGTGCTTCAACCCCATGTGCCCTAACTCACACAAGTCAGCCCCCCAGCAGTAGGGTGACCAGGTGTCCGGTTTTCGGCCAAGCCATTAACTATCCAGTTGACGGCACCATGCAGCAGGGCTGGCAGGCTCCCTGCTAGCCTCCGCACCGCGGGGCTCCTGGGAAGTAGCAGCATTTCCCCCTCTGGCTTCTATAGGTAGGGGCAGCCAAGGGGCTCCGCACACTGCCCTCGCAGCTCCCATTGGTCAGGAACCATGGCCAATGGAGCGCGCTTCCGCATAGGACCTGGAGGAGGGACATGCCTCTGCTTCTGGAAGCTGCTTGAGCTAAGCGCCACCCAGAGCCTGCACCCCTAACCCCCTCCCGGGCCCCAGCCCTGATCCCTCTCCCACCCTCCGAACCCCATCTTGCATCCCAACCCACTGCCTCAGCCTGGAGCCCCCTCCCAAACCTTGAACTTCTCATTTCTGGCCCCACCCCGGAGCCCGCATCCCCAGCCGGAGCCTTCACTCCCTCCAGCACCCCAGGCCCCTGAGCCAGCCTAGTGAAAATGAGCGAGTGAGTGAGGGTGGGGAAAATGAGTGATAGGGGAGGGGGAATGGAGTGAGTGGTGGCAGGGCCTTGGAGAAGGGGTGGGGCATGGACAAGGCCTTGTAGGAGGGGTGGGGCAATGGTGTTGGGTTTCGTGAGAGTAGAAAGTTGGCAATCCTACCTGTCAAAGGGGTGGGGACAAACCTGAGAGGCACTGCAAACCGGAGGTCACACCACCCAGAGCAGGGAGCAGCACCCAGCCAGCCCTGCAGAACCAGAGCCACCACTGCAGGGTGAGTACGCGGCAGGCTTGCTCTGCAAACCCTGCCCCATGGCCTCCCCACAGGAACCTGACTGCCCCACCCCAGGGCCTCCCTTCCCCCAGAGGCAGGACCCAACCCCCACCTAAGGCAGAACCAACTCCCCTCCCCAAACCAGAGCCATCTCTCTTCCCTGGGGGCAGGACCTGACACCCCCCAAGCTTTTTTACTGGGTCACAGCTGGCCATCAACATTTACAAATGGGTTGAGACCCACTGCTCTGCAGTACTGTTAACTACATACCCCAGCACTACTGCAAGAGCTGTGAGAATGCTGCAATTGCTGCTGGAGCTCAGCTAACAAAGACAATTATCCTCTTAACCTTGTGTGTGTGCCTAGCTACTTTTCTATAAGCCGTGCTTGAAGTGTTTGAAAACAGTGTATGGGGAGTCTCTTATAATCGGGGAGCAGCAGCCGCTTTGATAAAACCGTGCTTAAAGTGCTTCCCTCAGAAAGCGAGCTTAATTTAATTTTTTTTGTCCACATCTGTTACCCCTTGTGATCGCCCCCATCCACACTGTAAGTATGGTGTACAAGCCATATCAGAAACGTGGTGGAGAGCCAGTTTTCTTGTAGAACACCAGCAAGTGTTCCGTGGACTAGTTTGGGGACCTTCTGGATATGGTGTTCTTTATCTCCTGTCCAAAAGTATTTTGGAATGTTCCTGCATTGCAATTCAGTGGTGCGTGAGGTGATTCCTGCATAGAGAATTTGTAAATCCTTGAAGGATCCATTAGGATACAATGTAATACTATCTATACAATGTAAGATATTGCTGTATTATATTATCTCTAATTAGTGGGCATTACAGCAATGATTGTCATCCATCTTGAAAGTATCATCTCCCAAAAGCAGAATGATGCCTCCTGGAACTGTTCCGGTAATGATGTAAAACCAGATAATGAAAGTATATGCTCTGGATATAGCTCACCTGTGATAAGCCAGTTAATCTGGAGGATACTGGAATCTATACTATAGCACATGTGAATCATATCTAACTTTCCATATGGACAAAAAAGCAAAGCCTTGAAATTTTTTCCAACAGCTACACTCGAGTTAATGTTTTTTTAAAAAGGATTTGCAGTTGTAAAACATCAGAAGACCCCAAAGAGGCAAGTTTTCAGATAAAAATCTTTAATTAAAGTTTAATTTAAATTTTATATTATATATTTACTTTGCTGAATAATTAATCAATGAGCAGACAGTTTAAAGGTAACAGGATTTTCTCTTTTGCTGATATTAGCTACTCTTTACCCAGAAGTTCAATGTCAACATAAAAGGACATGCTAAAAGAGACATATTACATCAATATTTCGCTTCAGTTTTGGCTGTTTAAACGTTGGGGCATATTAGTTAAAACTTTCAGAGAATAGCATCCCTTGAGACCTAGCAGAAAGAATTTGCAATTCACCACATAAAATTCACAGGAGAAAAGAATCATCAAGAAGCTCCATCCCTCTGATAAGCATAAGCCACTTGTTAGAAAACATTAACTTTCAGACTGATGGTTTAAGACATTTACTTAAATAGTCCAGCTGTACCAGAATATTAAAGAAAAATTAATTATATTCGCTATCCCATGTACTTGTCACAGCACTCATCCGCTCACTAGGCAGCTGTATTTGGGCACCACACACTAGGACCATGCCCTATACACTTTCTTGAGAGGCAGAAAGCTCCAGCACTGTTTCTTTCCTTGGCCTTTATGGCATACTTCCTGAGCATAGACTCTGTCTGGTATCCCTTCATGGAAGTGGTACACCACAGCCCAGCTAATCTAGGCCTCCAGAATCAGGACTGAGCCATCCAAAAAACCACCCCACATGTCTAAGCACACCTTTTCCCAGAGCTCCAACCTTGTGGGTACTCCGGTTTATAGTTTACCTCTTTCAGAACATGGGATAATTGAAGCAAATAGAGATTATGCAAAAGGAATTCTAAACCAAGCACGTGCTTTACTCATCGACAGCATAAGAGAATTACAGATCATTTAGAAAACAACAAATCTCTCAATGCCATGCCCCTCTCTAGCTCATCCTGCTTTTGAGAGTCCTTGGAAGTCCTGTTTGTGTTCAGGTAGCCAGGTTGACGGGCATTAATTATGTTACCATCTTAAGTTCTTTACAGTTGTGTCCCATATCAGCTTGTCTCATCCAAGATTGATGTCAAGCTGACTGGCCTACAGTTACTCGGGGTACCACATTTACTCTTTGGAGTAGTTGTAGACACCAGCGGAGGACAGAGAGAGAGAGGATTGGAAGTATGGTCAGAAAACAAATTATGTTCTCAGTCACACCAGCATAACTCTATATTTCAGTGGTTTACGCTAATCGAGGTATAGGCATTGGCCCAGAGACTGGATTACCTAACAACAGGCCTATCATCAATAGTTCTGTGAAAAGAAGCTCATATACTAAGGCTCTTAGTATGAAGCGATCAGTATAAGCATGTGCAGCAACACGATTTTAATATTTAACAAGTTTCAGATTGTCATCCATCCACGACTCAAATTGGTTTATTTTTAAAAGTTTGGCAAGTCAGACTAGCAAAGATCATTTTTAAAATTCTCCAGCCCTTGTACTTTAAATAGTAATCTCTCAAATATTTAAAATGTATTCTTCCAAGATGTACTTATGTAACCTGACAGACTCTGAGTTGTCGGCATCGAACCTGGGGGCCTCTGGAGCTTAGGGCATGAGCCCTCTACTCATGAGCTAAAGACAACTGGCCCTTAGCTAAGGCTATAGAGCAAACTCATAATCCTCTTAAGCGGTGTCAGTGCCACTAGAGGGGACAGAGCACCACATACAGGTGCATGGGTACATACTTCCCATAGGGCTGGTCCACACTACGGGGGGGGAAATCGATCTTAGATATGCAACTTCAGCTACGTGAATAACGTAGCTGAAGTGGAATATCTAAGATCGGATTACTCACCCGTCCACACCGCACGGGATCGATGTTTGTGGCTCTCCCTGTCGATTCCGGAACTCCATTGGGGTTGATGGAGTTCCGGAATCGATATAAGCACGCTCGGGGATCGATATATCGCGTCTAGATTAGATGCGATATATCGATCCCCGAGCAATCGATTTTAACCTGCCGATACGGCGGGTAGTCTGGACGTGGCCTCTGCTGTGGAAGTGCGTCCCGAGCTTCAGAAACTTCCCAGTTGAAATCCCAGATAAGCCTTCACTTGTGACACTGACAGACCCTGGTCGTCAACAGGCAGAACTGAACCTGGGGTCTCTGGAGTTTAGTACATCAGCCTCTACTGCATGAGCTAAAAGCCAACGGGCTGTTAGCTAAGGCTGTAGAGCAGACTCATTAATTTCTAAGTGGTCTCGGTGCCTCTAGAGGGAACAGAACACCCTACCGAGGAGGTGTCTGCATTACACCTATACAATCAATAGCATCACAAAGCTATCATGAAGGTATTGAAGCTCAATGTATGGAATTAGGCATTGTAGGTGTACAGATCTGAAAAACTCCCTGCAGTCAAAATCATCCCTAGCTCCTTCCAGAATCAGTAGCAGATGTGAAAATGATTAAGTCCCTGATCCTGCAGAGACACACATGCTTAACTTTGCACAGTAGGTGTGAAATCCTGACCTTGTTTACTCAATGGTAAAAGTCCCAATAATTTCAAAAGGGTCAGGATTTCATTCTATGAGTGCCTACACCTCGGAAGCTACAAGCAGAAAGGAATGCATATACACCAAAGGATATTATGAGGTATGTGGATGCCTAGGAGACATTAGGAGATCCACAGCTCTGACCAGTCACCAAAGGGTTGTGATTATATCTGTCAGTTCAGTAAGCTAGCCAGCTGAAACAATATCCTTACTGCCTAACCCAGGGTTAAATGCAGAAGCATGAAATTTCAAAATCAAACATTTCTGAACTATGAAAAAGAGTCTGTACAAAAAGAATCTGAATACTTAAATTTTTTTCATAGTCACAAAACTCAAAAGATTAGTTCATCAGATTTGTTGGACTTTAAGAAAATAAAATAAAGAACAAAAACAACCATGTTGGCCAAGACTAAATATAATAGATTTCACCCTGAAAGGAATTTTTCCATAGAAAGTTGTAAGGGTGATCAAAAATTGAAATGAAAATGAAACAGCTATGCCAATATGGGCTTGCTTCGGTGACACCACAATATATGTTAGAAAATCTCTTGCAATAATTACTCTGTTAATAGCTAACAGGGTAATTTTTCATGGTTAAAATAATAATAATAAAAAAGAATGGAATAGAACAGTTTAATTAAGTTGGTAGCTGAACTTATACCAAGAAATTTTTTAAACAAACATATATTGTATCTAAAATACAGTATAGTACAATCTCATTTACTCAAAGACCTTTCTGCATAAATAGCTAAAATCATAACAAATTCAATCTGAACTAAGGACAACATCTCACAAGTCTTACCTACATATAAAGCATGCATATACAGGGCAATGAAAGTCTCAAACTGAAAACAGACCAGTCTATATCTTCCGAATTGTAATATAAAAAAAATCAAGGATTTGAGGGGGGGAAGGGAGGGGAATGATCTTCAGAAAAAATCTTCTAAAGGGGAGGCATCCTTGAAAAAGAACATTTAAATCAAAAGCAGAAAATTTAAATAAAAAATAATTGACTTTGTCTGCATTCCTCTTTGGTTTTGTTTGCTTTGCTTGCACTCCCTTTGTTTTGTCTGTATTCACAAGGGATTCCCTTCTCACAACCTCTTTGCTTTTTTCTACTTGACCATGCAACAAAACCATAAAACAGGTATGTGTGACACTTCATGGTTCTACATCCCATGCTTTTCTGTTGTCATTTTTTCAGCATTATGATTTAATTTACTGGAAAGGAAGTGATGCAAGATACATAAGAAGTAGGCAGATTTTTTAGAGATACAGAAGAGCCTCTCTAATCAGCACTTCTGTAAATTGCCAGCCCACAACTCTGTAATGAAAAGAGATTTCAAGATCTGCAATTTAATAATGTCTATCCACTCTTTAGTCATAATGCCTAAGATAGCTGCTGCTGCTGCCTTCATGCTCCCACCAATGGTCAGCCCTGTTACAATGGGAGCCAGTAAAAATAGCTGCAGCTGCCTCCTTTTCCATCCCTTCTAGTAAGAAAGGAAAATGGGCCAAGGTGGCCAGTAAATTTTCCCCTCAAGACAGGCAGTAGTGGTCCACCCTATTGGCTCCCCAACTTTGGGTTGGAAATGGCAGTGGCCACTCTTTTAAGAGTCGCTGCTAAAGGCTTTTAAAAGCTCCTCACCTAAGTCACTCTTGCAACTCCCTCCTAAAGTAATTTACTGCCCTCCTGTGGTAATAGCACTCCTATAGACAATGGTGAAATTATCTGCCTTGCTTCCACCAAACCCTCCAATCACGCACGGGTCGGTACGAACACTTGACAAAATGACGGTACTTAGTGATGGACACTGGGTGTGGGTGTGGTGGGGTGGGGTGGTATGTCATTCAGTCATTCAATTTTTTGAAAAATTACCATGGATCTCAACATTTTTACCACAGAAACATTGCTGACCTCTTGCAACCATCCCAGCAACTGGTACCAAGAAGAGAGAGAACCAGGAGAGAATACCCAGGCACATGGCTAATATTGGAGGCAGTTCCAGCAGATGACACAGCACTTACTCATTGGCCTGAATGAAGTACAATGCCATCTGCATTGACCCACCCCCAGGATTTACTACTGCACAAATCTCTATGTTAATAACAGCCAATCAGATTTGTGCAAAAAATTATGGAATTGTGGGTTTTATGATAAAAGCATGAAATTTGCCAAAGTCTTAGGGCATATCCTAATAAAGATTTCTTGATATGAGCCAATTGCCAACTCATGCCATGCTGGCTGTGGCAGCCTTTTAATAATGTTGTCATAATCAGCAAACAACATTGGACATATAAGGGATATATTCTTGGTTTAGCTTCAATGTGACCTCAAACATGTCAAAAAGATAGAAGCTTGTTCAAGAGCTTGGTCCATCAACAGAGACATCCCAGGTCTCTACTGACTGAGGCAAGTGTGTGCTTTGTCAGGAAGTCACAGGTGGAAAGCTGATTAATCCAGCAGAATCAAAAAGAGCATGTTGGATCTGGCTATCAAACTCTAGCAGAAAATATCAGATGTTTCCATACACTGAATGCACTTCCCATGTCCATAGATTAGCTGATGGTGTTGGTATTGGTATTGAAGACTTTGAACAAAAACGATGACACAAATCCTGCTATATCATGTTTTACAGGACCAACAGAAAGATCTTCCAGAAAAAGAAGTGTGTTTTATTTGCGAAATGAACATTCCATCAGAGGGCCCCCATGAAGCTTCCACCCTTGGTATTAATAGTTGAGTTTGCAAGTGTGCACTTCAACTGCAAGACTATGTGCAGAAGATTTAGTGGCCCAAAAGGCAAAGTGTCATGCAAAATGTTTGGTGTTTCTCTACAACAAAGTCAGGGAGAAGAAAACTGAGCAAAGCAACACAAAGAAGACATCACATGGGACTGGCTTTGCTAAACTGATAGCAAACAATGAAGAGACAATACCCAGTGAAGATGTGGCTCCAGTCTTTAAACTAGCAGACCTCACAAGGCTCTATACAGCTGGGGGTGACACTAGTTGGGTGCATTCACAGAACTCAACTAAAATCCTGTATCCTTTCCCACATTCCAGATCTCCACTCACAGAAAGAAGGACATTATGTGCTCCTTGGCTTCAACCAGGATACTGAACATTCCCTCCAAAAAGCATGTGATGAACACTGTGATAAAGAAGCACTTCACTTGTGCCAAATAGCAATTATTATTCAGAGGGACATATTTCAAATGAAAACACAGTTTACTAGATCACTTGACCCAAGATGGAAAGCAAAATCTGTGCCTGGGTCACAATTGGCACTAATGTCCATGATATTGGATGGTCCAAACCAGAGATCGGCAATCTTTGGCACGCAGCCAGTCAGGGAAATCTGTTAGTGGGCTGGGACGGTTTGTTTACCTGCAGCGTCCGCAGGTTTGGCCGATTGCAGCTCCCACTGGCCGTGGTTCGCTGTTCCAGGCCAATGGGGGCTGTGGGAAGCGGCACAGGCCAAGTGATGTGCTGGCTGCTGCTTCCCGCAGCCCCCATTGGCCTGGAACGGCAAACAGTGGCCAGTGGGAGCTGCAATCGACCGAACCTGCAGACTCTGCAGGTAGACAAACCGCCCCAGCCTGCCAGCAGATTTTCCTGACGGTCTGCATGTCAAAGGTTGCCGATCCCTGGTCCAAACATTAAAACTCAGAACAAGTTTCCATTCATCCAGTTACCCTCACTTTGGCACACCGTTGCAGTACATCTACCACTGTGAAGACCAGAAAGTTTGTACCATAACAAAGCTTGAAAATGCTTTTACCAGTCTATGCTGGTTTGACACTTCATGCGCAGACACAAAAAAGCGAGATAACAGATACCTTCTTTAAACCTGGATTGTCCACCTGCTATGGCAGAATGTTGGCCATCTCTCCCAGCATGGCAAACAGTGTATGCCAACACTTGGAGGATAAGAATGCAGTCTGTCCTCTAAATCTTTATGGTAGTCTATACACTACTGAGGCCACAGATAACTTAGACCAGTGGTTCTCAACTGGGGGTCTGTAGCCCCCTGGGGTCTGCAAGCCAGTTTCAGGGGGTCAATGAAGCAGGGCCAGCACTGGTCTGGCTGGGGTCCAAGGCAGAAGCCCCGAGCCCTGCTTCCCCACAGGCCAGAAGCCCACCGCCCCATGAGGCAAAAGCCTGGAGCCCAGCTGGGCAGAAGTCCTGAGGCCCCTCCACCCTGCGGTGCTAAAGCTGCCGAGCACCAGCGCCCTGTGGAACAGAATCCCTGAGCCCCAACCCCCAACTGGCAGCTGAAGATCTGAGTGCCCCACCCCTATGGCTGAAAGTCTGAGGGTCCTCCTATTCCACCCATCCCCTGGGGCCCTGGAGTTTTTATACAACAGAGAACCCCTGCCTTAGACCACAATCCCAGCTCCACCAAAGCAACAGACTCCTCCCACGGACCTGGGATATCATTTTGAGGCCTATCAGTTAGCCAGCTTTTAATCCATCTAATGTGTGCTATGTTAATAACATTCTAGTTTTTTAATCAAAATGTTGGTATCAGATGCTACTAAAGATTTCCATTCTAAGACCACTGTCTGGCTACTGATTCATGTAGAAAAAATATAACAATTTAATTTTCCCTAATTCTCTCAGCAGAAAATACTTATCCTATCTTGAGCTATTAAAAGGTCAAATGGGTTCAAATCTGAATTCGGGTTGGGATATTAACAGGCAGTGTAGAAGGTTTTTTGTCTTTTTGACACTCTCTTTTTCAGTGACAGAAGAGAAAAGAGGATAAACAATTCTAATAATGTATGGGATGGAGTAGGGGGAAGTGAGAGAAAAAAAGATAAAGATTTAAAAGAACAGAATGGCGTGAGAGAGGACAAAGAAGAGAGGTAGAGGTCCCACTTGGGAATAATAGAATAGTTATATTAATAAGCATTTGCAGTAGGAAGTCTTTTATGGGGAAGAGGACTAATTAATTAATCATTTCAACACCTTGAGAAGTGAGTAAGTTTGCCCCAGTTTTATGAGACAGAAAAGTTGCGAGCCTCATTTTCAGAGGAGCTGAGCACCAGAGCTTCTATTGAGATCAGTGAGACTTGTGGTACAAGACCAATGGTCAGAGGACCAATAGTCAGTTCCAGAATTAGGGTATAGCAGTTGCTAAGTCCCAGCCACAGGGTTCAGACTACAAGATCGCCACCATCTCATGAAAGAAGACAGAAATGCTCCCATATGCCCTGTGGAAAGTTAAAAGCAAGGCAATTTAAAGTGACGCAGGAGAAAATATCTAAAACAAGTGTTTAATTTACAGAAATAATGCTTTGCCATACAATAGGCTCTAATTGCAAGAGAAAAATGAAGGGAGTTTATACACAGCTTTGTGCCCTTTCCCCCCCTCCCGTAATTAATCAAATTTAAACACAATGGGACAGATTTTGCCACCTTTACACCGAATAGCACCTTACTCTGCAAACAGCACCATTGACTTTGAGGCAGCTACTTTGACAACGATGTATTAAATGGAAGTAGGATAGAGGTTAGCCCAATGGTAGTGACAGATGTACAGGTTTAGAGGAGGCTGATGGTCCCTGGTCCTGGCAGAATGTATTCTGGCAAGCATAAAAAGGTCTCAAAGTTTTGAAGGAATGTTTTGATGTAGTATAGGGCCTGCAGGTCTATTGTTCGGTTTAAAAAGATAGAGGACACATGATCAGGAATGGAGATAGGCACATCAGTACCATAACTGAAGAAGTTATTTTGGCACCCAACTCCCAAGTCAAAAGAAAAGAAGTGAACCTTTTTAAAAAGTATAATATATATGACACATAGACACACACATGCCTCTACCGTTCATACTGCAAATGTAGAAGCATAAATACAATCAAACAAATTTACTTCATATAATGTGTGTATCTTTATTTGCCCTTATTCCAGTTCTTTATTGCCTTCTCTTCTGCCTTCCTTCACTTCCATCCATTTCTTTTATTTGCACTCCGTTTTTTTCCCTCTGTTCTATTGCCTCTATTTTCTGTTCTCATTCTGTGCATTTTCTATCTTTGTCTTGCCCACTCACACCTCCTTTCTCAAATTTCTCTTTCCTCATTTCATTTCTCTAAGCCTCTTCCTCTATTCAATCCCATACCCATTTCCTTGGTTGCCAGAATCGTTTTTAAGATGGAAAATCCTCAGGGAAGGCCCCTGACGTCTGTGTTTATACTATGTATTGCACATTGTAGGTGCTACCAGAAACAACTGGTAAATATTCATAGCCTCGCGCTCTCTCCCCACATTCCACTCCCCCCGCGAACCACTAGTGACTAGAATCCCCCCATCCCTTCTCTATTGGCTCTGGCCTCTTCTCTTCCTTAGGTGTAGTTCTAAGGCTGCCTCTACTCCTACTGTATTTGAATGGTCTTTTCCTTCTATTTGTCCATGAAGAATGGTAAGCTACATGCACAGGGGTAAGCAGTCTAAACGTAAGGAAACATACAGAGGATCGTCTTCCTTAAAAGGCATGATCAGGAAAAACAAAATATAAACAATTTCGTATGTTTTGGTTTTAAATCTCACTGAGCTGGCAAGGGGTCATTTCATCTAGTACAGAGCAATACCTGGACTGGCACTTAAGGATGATCCCAAAGGTTAGAGCTGCCACTTTTCCATTTACTTTTGTGGTCAGAAAAAAAAAATCAACGTCATGAAATGATATTTATTCATCACATCTCAATGCAACATTTCCTGCCTAATTAGACTCCAGGAATTTTTGCTGCTTCCCCCCCAACACACACACACAGGGAAATTAGGACAGCTGTCAATAAGAGCTTTATGAAAGGTATGCATAGTACAATTAGAACCTATTTGGAAAGCGGGATGCATTCTAGGTTCTAGCACTCAAATTACATGACCTTCAGTCTAGGATTGGGAACCTTCAAGCACCCCTAACTCATGTCAACCACACTCAAGTCCACAGGTGCCATCCCACATATCCATGCAGGCCCTGATATTTGCTTACTTATCTTTTGATTGATTATTTAAAGATAAACTCCTGGAGAAAGATGCTCACTCATGTCTTCCCCCACCACTTTTTTTATGGGACCAATTGCTTCCCAATGCCAGAAAATAACCTTGTCCTTCAATGGGGCAATGAGAGCAAGGAAGCACTCTTGCTCAGCCAGCCAGATCTCTATAATGCATTACAAGGTCATTGGCAACTACAAAATCACTGAGAGATGCATCCAAGTAACCTAATATAACAGGACGGAAACCCCATAATTGCAAGGATTCAACTGTTAGGGAACACCAGGAACAGGGGGAAGGAGGGTGGTTTGGGAAAATGTGCAGGGCCTGGTAAACTGCTAACATTCGGAATGGCCCTATTAAGGTCAAGTTTGCATAGCCCACCTCCAATAAACTCTGCAAAACTCACAAAGGGCTAGTGATAACTATAATGCTAGGTTGATAAGGACTTTGGGGATCTTCAGCAGGAAAGATTTAAATCTATGAAGTTTCCTAAATAATTCAGGTCTGCATCTAACTTACTCTGTCATGTAGTTGGGAAAGACTATTTATTTAAGGATTTTTTTTCATGCAACAGATAAATCTGGCAGGGCCACCTGGGAGGGGGGGACGACAAGTGGGGCAATTTCCCCCAGGCCCCACAGGGGCCCCACGAGCCGCTCTGGGTTTTCGGTGGCACTTCGGCAGTGGGCCCTTCCCTCGCTCTGTCTTCGGCGGCGGGTCCTTCAGTGCAGCGGAAGACTCAGAGCGAGTGAAGGGCCCGCCGCCGAAGTGCTGCCGAACCCTCAGAGCACCGCCTGGTGAGTACAAGTGCCACAAATGGCGGGAAAAAAATAAAATAAAATCCGTGATCGGTAGCACTTAGGCTGCTTTACCGCCGCAGCTTCATTCTTCGGCTGCATTTGGTGGCAGGTCCTTCCCTCTAAGAGGGACACGCCGCTGAATTGCCCCTGAAGACCTGGCCCCGCCTCAGGCCTCCTGAATCCTCTGGGTATCCCTGAACCCTGGATTTAAATGGGAGTAGGCTGCTGGCCTCTGTTGAGGGGTCTTCAACTCTTGAATTCATGAATCGCTTTGATCTGCTCGAACCCAGATTTTTGACGCATCTGGACATGTTACATATCTCATTCTCTTTTATAGGCATTTGGAAATTCAGAGGTCTCAGGTGAAGGGGTTATAAAACCTAGTGTGGCCTGTTGGAGATTCAGGTTGGTTAGATTGTTAGATTGAATTGGTTAGATTGTTCTTGCTGGGCAGTCTGGTAGCAATGATAAATTCTGGATAGAAGATTTTAAATTCTTTAGTAACTGCAGTGTGATGCACAGATTCTGGGATAGGAGATGGATAAATCAAATAAACATATTACATACCATTTCCACAATTAAAGGCTGGAGAGAACTTACTTTACTCTGGTTACAACATTTAAATTGACAGCAACAATATAGGTCAATGAGCTTTATTATCCATCTGGCCCATGGAAGATATATTGTAGATTTAACAGAGATAAAATTCCACAGAATTTGGGGATTGGGTATCAGCAGATTGCTAGCTTTTAAACTACATCACATAGACAAAATCCCATTTTTCTCAGAGGACTTCTGTTGAGAACCACTGTTGTTTTTTTTAAAAGAAATAACAAACCCTATTTGCTGCCATTGTAGTTTTACTAAAAAACTCCCACTAACTCAAGCCAGCTGTCAGCCAGTTCACCAAGGATAGCTCTGCTAACAAGCCAGTAAATAACAATGTATATAAGTTAAATGTCAGCTTTAATCAGAGTCACGAGTTATATCCATTGATTTTAATGTTATTTCCCAGTAATGTTAAAAGCTATAAAATGCAGCTGTAAATTAAAATGAAAATGTCATGAGGAGGAGCAGTGCAGGTTAATGCACTAACCAATCACATCAAAAGTGTAGCCCAAGTGTTCATTTAAGCCCTGATTCAGCAGAGCACTTAAAGCATGTGCTTCTACATGGACTTATGCGTGTGCTTAATTGTTTTGGGGACCAAGTTGGACTTAACATGCATTTAAGAGCCTTGCTGAATTGTCACTTTTGGGCCTGATAGAAAGCCCAGTAGTTTTGGGTCTGACCCTTAAATCACAAGTGAAGATGAAGTTAATAGCATCAATCTAGTTCTCACGGGACATCATTCCACGTCACAAAAACAGCTGGATGATTGGCAAACTCTGCCCATGACAGGCCCCAGACTAACAGAGAGGGCTGCTGCAGTTAAGATTGATGTGATGTGTGTGGAAGGTTGCACAAACTTGCACGGTCCATACTAAAGTATAGCCAAGGATAATTCCTCGCTTTCATTTCCTCACCATAAATGTTCCAGAATCAGGTACATATCTCCCAAGGGAGGTGATTGAAACATTTTTTGGGACACATAACAATAGACAAAGGACAAAGAACTCAAGAGTATACTGGAGGAAACAAACCTACATTGAAGGGGAGAAGGAATGAATGTCACAATAGGTCTGTTTCAGCTTCAAAGTCTATGACCTGGATCTTGCAAGTTACTCCACATGGGTGGAACACCGTGCCTGCACCAAGCCTCAGCGATTTCAGCGCTTCTCTGGACAGTCACTGGAGTCTACTCACACAGAGCATGATGCAGTATTTGGATTGAGGTGGGGGGACAGTGGAAGGACTTTCAAGGCTAAGATAGTAAAAATCATGTCAAAAGGAAAATTAAACATTTATCCAAATACCTTAACACTCCAAGGATATGATTCATTTTAAAATTATGCATTTCTTAATTTGTTTAACAAATACCAATTTCACACTGGTTGCTCTGAAAAGTTAAAGCATGCCGCCTTTTTATGACAATAGCTCTTCAAATTCCTAACTTTCTTGCAGGCTAGCAAAGCCATTACAATTAAGTCACATAGGACTCAATTCTCATACACTTCCATAAGTATCTTAAAACTTGTAAAAATTAATTTCAGTGCCCCTCATGCTGGATGGTGGGGAAAGGGAGTGGGAGAATGTAACAAAAATTAAAATGAACAGCAAAGCATGACCTAAGGCATTTGGAGCAAACATAAAATTGTTCCTACCCAGCAACCTTTCCCCTCTCACTCTTTAAAAAAATAATAAAGTAAAGGAGACATATGAAAGCCGGTTATAGAACACTGGAGAATCTGTTTATTAAGCCACTAATAATGAAAAGCACTAAAGCATCATTAATTTTGCAGATTTTATGCTTATTCTAAGCACTGGCAGAGAAAATGCCTGGGGTGACTAATTCCACCTATAAAACTCAAGAAAGAAAGAAAGCAGCAATGTTTCTCTTTTATCAATAAGAAAAAATACACAAGAATGTAGGCTATGAAATTATACTTTGATGGCTCTGAGTATTTTCTTCATTGCTAATTGACTTCAAGAGTTACAGTTAAAAGCTCTTAAATATTTTCAAGCTATGCTTTTGCCGCCTTCAGCTTTTGTAGCCTTCAAAGAGCTACTTTTCTTCTTTGAAACATATTTTAAAAGACATATTTTTAAAACTCTGTCCATTTTGCTCTCTGCACAGCAATTTTAATATAAGCATGCTGCAAAACATTTTCATTATGTATACATTAGGAAATTCTTTTGAAAATAAAGCTTTTTTTAATTAAAAAACCTTTTTAGAACCTCTTGCTAGTGGCAGCCATCTTGCTAAAAGGTCTTATCATTTGCAACAGCTGTAGTACTGTTGCAAGAGATTGCAAATCAATTTACATACTGCTTTTTGTACTGAAGAGTTTTCACTCAGTAAACATATTCCATTATTCAGACTTTAGAGATCCTCTGATGTTAAGCTAGTAATAAAGCAGGATAGCAATTGGTTTCACAATCTCTTATGCTTGCCCCCACATGGTTTGTCTTAGTGAGATCACATCTAGTTATATCCTGGGCAGGTACAGGTACCCACTTACCTCTACAAGGTGAAAGAAGCAAAGGACTTTAGAGGTAGAGTACAAACATAGGCCCTTGAACCTACAGTGAACACTGTGTAGGTGGATGGAACCCTGTAGCTGCAAGGAGCTGGGCAGAGAATTGTGCCTTTGGCTGCATCACAGTGAATATTCTCTTTTTTTCTTACCTAGTAAAGGCCACCAGCAGGAGACTAACAGCACAGTTTATACTTTGTAGACTTGAACCTACTGAAACTACATACATACCATTGCTCTATCTCATACCTTAGGGTAGTTTAATTCAAAGGTGTCCTAATATGGTTACAGTTGAGGTACCTCCTTAGTCCCCCAGCAGTCATCTCTCTCTGAATATCCCTTTCATGACCAACACCATGAAAACTTGCATATAGTATTGCAGACTGTTCCATTATAAGGTGACACCTTCTAGACTATTACCAATCAGTTAGCTCTGTGGCTTCCTCAATTACCCTACTTGTAGGTTAGCAAATCTTCAGAGAGAAGGGTCAAAAGGCTCCTCGAGACTTTCTTTTCTGCATGTTATTTCACAATTACCTGCTTTTCCTGTTTCACTGTCAGAATAAAAAATACAAAATTCCAAATCAGGAAGTAGGAAGCTGGTATCCAAATGCATTTAATCAAGATTAATAACTGCAGTATGTCTTGGTATTTGGTTCTGTATTCTGTGTACATTCTTGAGTGAAAAAACATTTGGGAAAGTTGTTTTTTGACAGCTTAGTCTCAGTCTGTTTTTTTGCCCATAGTTACTTCTCCCCCAAAATCATCACTCTCTTTCCCAGAAGCACATTTCACATCCATTATAGTGTACAATCTCACAGCAATATGAGATTTAATTCTTTCTAAAGGATATTAAGTATCATCCTCAAGTATTGAATTCATTGTTGATTAGTCAGAGGAATTTATTTGAACAAGTGCTGACTTTCACACCAGAATTTCTTAGTACTATTTTTTTCCTCAATGTTAAGCTTCCCCTTAACTGAAGCATATCTTTTCCAAAGTAAGTTCCCAACTAAACACGTGTGGTCTGATTTGGAGAGGTGCTGAATGCTCCCTCCATACTAGGATGAAGGTCTATGAGAGGAGGAAGAGCTTTGTATCTCTGAAACACTATACAGGCTTTGCTGGCTCTATGAGGGGCCAGGTAGAAAGACACAGACCAGGATGATAGGTTAACTGGCTGTTCTAGCCTTTAGGCTGGAGCCACAGGAAATAGTGCATGACTGAGCAACTCAGGCCACTGCAGTCTGACTGGATGCTGGTTAGGATATGGGATAATTCTGTAAAGCCCAGGGATATGGAAATGGACTGCAAACAATGCTGCTGTGTCTGCACTAAGCTGACAGTACTTTAAAATTGGGCTTTATCACGCTGTCTTTTATCACATACATCAGGGAATTAACTGCAGGAAATGTGGGTCAATTTGGCAGTCCTAGGTGAGCTACCCCAGTGTGACATTTCTGTGCCCCATTCTGGAAAGTGGAGATGGGTGACAAAGGATATTTAGAGCAAGGAGGGCACATTAATAAGAGACGAATCTCTGCTAAATGACTCCATCAGACTCAGCTTTTCTGTCACGCAGGCTCAGCATATATCTTTAAAATGTGTTTTTCCTTGTCGAGACAGCTTTAAAGGAAAGACATTTATTTCATTCAGTGTTTATGTCAAGTATTTTATACAATATACTTTGTCTGTGGCATGTAAACCCAGACCATGTCTTTGGTTTTTTATTATTATACTACTGTTTCAACCCTCCCATCACCTTTCCTTTCCTCCGAAACTTTGCTGATAACTTCTCATCAGGAGAGTCAAATCCATGGCCTACTTTTAAAGTGAACTCGTGCCAATTTTCCTTTTCTCTCTTATTTAGATTGTAAGCTCTTAATAGCAGGGACTGTTTACTACTCTATATTTGTAGTGTTTAGCACAGTGGTTCCCTATTGCTGGTCAGTCACAAGGCAGTACAACAACACAAAAATAAATTATAACAACTAATTACCTTTGCAGAAGAATTTGGTCTCCATCCCATGCGCCAGAAGGATAGACAAGAGAAAAGGAGGAGGGGCGAGGAGTCAGGGGATAGGGGAGATAGAAGCAGAGGGAGTGGATAGGAGAAGGCAGAGGAAGGGCAGGAACTGGAAAAGTGGGGGTGGATAAGAGCAGAAGGGGAAGAGGTCTAAAAGGAGAAGCTGACAGGGAAAGGTGTCACAGTGGGGCAGACAGGCACAGAGGGGAACAGGGACAGTCTAGGATACCAGTGCAGAAGGCTGCAGTCAGCAAATAATTGTGAAACAAACTGGAAAAGTGCATGTCTCATTCCCACTCTAGTGTCTGATCCACGTGCAGGATAACTGCTTACTAATGTTACTAGTTAATACACTAAATCAAGTGGCAGAGATCTGTGCTATGGATCTAAATGTCTGAAGCCTGATGATGAACCAAGCTGGGAGGTCAATATAGTTGCATATGGTGGGATTTCTGGATTTTTTTTTAGTTTATTTGTTCTAAAAAACCTTAGGAAATTGTGTGTGTGTGTGAACATATATAATTAAGTATACTTAACTGCACTGAGGATGCAAAGCACTCAGAAGTTAGGATATGCCAGAATTAGGTTAGCCTATGCAACCTTAATGGGGGCCCCCTGTGCACATGCATTATGATACACTCTAATTACATATCACAAACTATTTTTTCCACAGGACCCCTGACTCATGCAGTGATTTGGTAGCTCGTCAATATTTCTTTATATCCTCCATAGCCAATGTGTGGCCCCAGGCCTATTTAATGCACCCCATTCAAACCTTAAACTGAATAAAAAATTATTAATTTCTTCCTGGATGCTTATATAGAGCTAGATTCACAAAGAAACTTGGGCCTGGTGATGCTGTGTCGCCATGTCTAATTTTTATATGCCTGGAAAATCACTGGGATTCAACACTAAGCATTAAACACCAGAACCCAGAGCTGATTCAGCTAGCAGCAGAAGGCCTTGAATTGCTGGCTGCCAGGAGAACACAGCACTAAGTTGAAAATAAGTCAAACCTTGAGTTCAATTAATCTCAAACACAAACCAGCATGGAGACCACTAGAACTCCAGGATTGCCGACTCTTGTGAAACATTCATGTATATTGAACTTTTGTAGATTTTCAAGGGCTCCTCACTGTTCCACCTGCAGCTACTAGAAGCTGCTGATGGCAACCTTGGCTGGGTGATCCGGACTGCAATTGAATCTGTGGCCAACGAGCAGCTGACTCCCATGCTGGCCAGCCCATGCAAAGCCTCAGTTTCCTAACCCCTATAGTCTGTGCAGAGCAAGAAGACAGAAACTGGCCCAGGCAGGAGAACTAGCAAGGAAAAGGACCAGCAGAACTCCAGGCAATGGTAGCGCCAGCCTCCCTGCTGTACTGGGGACAAAGGAGTAAATGGAGGGGTAGAGGGAGGGGAGGAGAGAGGTTTAAAAAGCAAATGTTTCTCCTTTCCCCAGCCTATAAAGAAGCCGTTCTTTGAGCTCTCTCTCCTTCCTTCCCCACTACTGCTGGGTGGTGAGTCACACAGAGGGTGTGAAATGGACAAGGCCACAAGCCTAGAGGCAACAGAGGAAATAGTCAGATAAGCAAGGGACAGGATCAGAGGAGTAGAAAAGGCACAATGTTTGGAGAACGCAGATATGCAGGGAGAAAGTGCTCAGGGGAGGCAGGAGACAGTAACTGTCAGAAGCTGAGGAGCATGGGAGGGAGATGGAGATACTGTCAGTGGTACGAGAGCAGAAGGTTTCCTTCTCTTTAGTCAAGAGGCAGAACTGGCAGTGGGATAAGAGGCAAGCTATATCTGTGCATTGTGTTTTACACATTCCAGGTCAATGTGAAATACACACATGCAAAGGAGCAGAGGGGTGGTGTTTCCTGCTAAGAATTAAAAAAAATCTGAATACAGATAAAACCAAAAAGCAATTAAGAAAACCTCATGAATTATACCCCTGACTAAAACTTGGATGGGGCAGCTCAGGGAGGCGGTCCTGAGGGTGTCATGGGTACTGGGGGGGGGAGGGGGGCTGCAAGCACCACAGCTGCTTGGTGGGGAGTTGCGGCCCACGTGGGGGGGGACGCTGCAGGTGCTCAGGTGTAGTCGTGGCCCAGGGGGCACCACGGCTGCTGGGGTTGGTGGGGCTAGGGCAGGTTCCCTACCCATCTCCTAGTTCCACATGCTGCCTCTGCTCCGCCACAAGCCCCAGTTCTGCAGCTCCCATTGGCTGGGAACTGCAGCAATGGGAGCTGCGGAGGCTGTGCCTGTGGGCAGAGGCAGCATGTGGAGCTAGGAGCTGAGAGAGTGGAGTTCCTGTCACCTTTCTGTGGAGCTCTCGGTAAACACCACCCCAGACCCGAACCTGCAGCCCTGAGCCCCCCCACACCGAAACTCCTGCTGCTGGGGAGGCCCAAGACTGCCCCATCAGCAGCCAGTGCGACTGGCGCAGGGGCAGTCCAAGCTGCTCAGGCGGCTCCCAGGCCAGCCGCACCAGGCTGCTGCAGAAGTTTCGGAGGTCACAGCAAGTCACGGAATCTGTGACTTCCATGACCTCTGTGACAAACAAGGAGCCTTACTTATATGTAGCAGATACCAATAAAAATGTCATAAGTGGAAGATGTTAGACCAAGGGTTCTCAAAGTAGGGGGTCAGGACCCCTCAGGGTCACAAGATTATTATGTGGGGGTCACGAGCTGTCAGCCTCCACCCCAAACCTCGCTTTGCCTCCAGCATTTATAATGATGTTAAATATATTTTAAAATGTTTAATTTATAGGGGGGATGGGTGTCACACTCAGAAGCTTGCTACGTGAAAGGGGTCACCAGTACAAAAGTTTGAGGACTACTGTGTTAGATATTGCTCCTTCTGCCTCAGACTACTGTAAAGGTTCATCCCACTCTCTGATATGCTTCAAGAATCTAATAAAATCAAATCCTGCTCTTACTATGAATATATCTGCAGTATCATATTTTTACAAGTTTATTAGAAATATGCATTGCTGTTTTGGAATATTTTCCCTACAATTGTGCATAGTCGATTTGGATGTAGTTTATTTATCTGCTCTTGTTACTACTGTGTATTCCCAGTTTCTTTGTGGATTATATATGTACTATAACGTTAATGAAGCATAAAATTATGACTAATACAGGATAATCACAATTACATTTTAGCTAATTTTCACAAAATTGGAATCTCATATAGTGACCCCAAACTGAAGACTTCATGCAGTATATACGTTGTTTGTGTAATGCTGTATAACTATATACAACTTTAAACATAATCATAAAAATACTGTTCTCCATTCATTAGAAGAGTATCATGTATGGCCCCCATTCCTTTCTGTGATGTAACTACAATTTTAGAATGTTTTGGCAAATAGCAAAAAGGGAAAGCTAAGAAAATCCTAATCCCCACATGTCTGCTGTTCCCATTCCTTACCCCACACTCCAAAACAAACTGCCCATTCCATTGCTTTTACAAGCAGTGAAAATACTATAAAAGTTCTACTAATACAACACAGAATTATTAGCACAGTTCTGGACTTCACACAGTGCTGGATCCATTAATGGCATTATTAAAGTGTCTTGAGATGAATGAAGAGGGGACACAAAATGTTAAGTAGCTGTTTTCATAATCTAGACTAGCATTCTTATTTCCTATGTTGGCATCTCTACACTTTAGACTTACAGAATGCTTAAGGGTACATATCCAAAGTGAGGCACAAATATTTAACTTGGAGATTTTGCATTTAGTTGTTCATCATGATGTATGTAAAAAACCCAGTAGGTTTCCAACTGGAAATTTATGTAAAACATTATTAATTTTAGGTACTAATAAGAGATTGTTAATATCTTATTTGTTAAATACAACATACAAGTTCAATTAAGCCTCAAACATTGAACCAAAATTCCCCAAAAGAGCAACTTTTCCTTAATTTATTTGTAGGATATTGTAGCTTTGTTCTTTTCTGTATGAAAGTTAAACTAAGAACAAATATATTATTGCAAGTAGTTAGTAACACTGGAGATGCAATTCACAGTATAAAATACAATCCCATTCTTAACAAAACATGCATTAAGCAACATAAAAGCATAGAATGGGGCAAATACTTTTAATTTAATCTTAAATCTTTGTTCAAGGCAAAACCAGTATGCATGATTCTTATTGCTGTGTCCACAGCTTTTATGGATGATGTTTGTTTCTTCCTCTCACTGTATAATATGATGCTACAAGGAATGAAAAACCACAAGCGTTTCTTCCAAACTGGTTATTCAATTTACCAGACTACAACTGATAAGTAAAATAAAACAAGGTTGGGGCTTCCAAATTTCCTTCCAATAGTGCAGTTTGACTGACTTCTATTTTTGAAAAAATCCTTGATTCTGTTCAGCTAAGGTTTTTGGAAGTAAGTGTATATGAATGAAATAAAAATAAAATGTTTAATTTCCTGCCCCAGTGATAAACAATTAAAAGGAGAACCAGAGAGGACACATCTGAGGGTATGTCTATACTGCAATAAAACACCTGTGGCTGACCTGTATCAGCTGATATTGATTTTGACATTGCCTGGACTCCAGCCTGCACCTGAACGCCTGCGCTGAAATTTCATAGCCCCACAGCCTGATCCCAAGTCAGATACACGGGCCAGCCATGGGTATTTTATTGTAGCGTCAACATACCCTGAGGGGGAGCTGCAGAGGCTGCGATATGACGCACCGAGACAGGTTGTCATGACTCCTTGGCTCCATAATATTTTATCATATTTTATCACCAGCTGGATGGAGGTTTAAGCAGTTTTTTGTTCAAATTTTCCTCAAGGTTTGAAAACAAACAAGAACAAAAACACCACAACCTTCCTCAGACCAGTTTTTCTCTCAGTAGATGGCATACCACTAGTTATCAGTTCAATTTACAGAGTGAATGAAGTGTGAAACTGCATCAATACAGCAACTGAAAGGAAGAACACACCAATTTGGCCATAATGACAATATATGTGCTGTTTTAATGGAAGCCCTAAAGCACTGACTAAAGACGTGAAAGAGGAATGGCATGCTAACAAGAAAAAACAATCTCTCCTGTTTTAAAGATGACAGAATTCCCAGTGGAAAGCTTCATTGGGACTATATAATATAACAAATATTCAAAAGCATCGGTAAATTAAGAAGTACTTATTTCTCCTATCATCTCAAAGACTTTGTACTGTCTAGTAAAGTAGAGCCTCAGAGTCTTTGAAAACATATAGATGGATAAGTATTAGAAATTGAATTTAACACTGACTCAAAGCAAATCAAATAATACAGTTTCATACCAGAATTAGAATTGAAACCATCAAATGTAAATTAATTAATAGTATTGAAAAGTAAAGATGACAAAACATTGATTATTGATACAAATAATTAAATGAAACTTAGATAAGAGTATTATTTCAGAGGTTTTGATACCCGGCTCTGTTTGAAGTGCTCTTAGGAAGTGGCATTTTCAGGTTGAAGGGAAGAGACATGCTGTCATAAACAGATACTAGGAGTTAATAAAACAAAAATATTTATATCTCTTTTGCCTGTAAAAGGTTAACAAAATCAGTGAGCCTGGCTGTCACCTGACCAGAAGACCAATCAGGGGACAGGGTACTTTTAAATCTCGAGGGAGGGAAGTTTTGTGTGGGCTGTTAGTTTTTGGTTATTGTTCACTCTGGGGGCTCAGAGGGACCAGATGTGCAACCAGGTTTCTCTCCAATCTCTCCGATACAGGCTCTTATAAATAGGTAGATAAAGTGAGTTAGGCTTATGTTTGTTTTCTTTATTTGCAATATGTATTTGGCTGGGATGAGTTCAAATGTGTATTTGGCTGGAAGGAGTTCAATGTGTATTTGGCTGGAAGGATTTTAATATTTGTACTTGAATACTTAGGCTGGGAGGGTATTCCCAGTGTCTGTAGCTGAAGACCCTGTACCTATTCCATTTTAAATTTACAAGATAATTTTTACTGTTTTTTCTTTCTTATTAAAAGCTTTTCTTGTTTAAGAACCTGGTTGTTTTTTTTATTCTGGTGAGACCCCAGGGGAACTGGTCTGGATCCATCAGGGAATTGGTGGGGAGAAAGGAGGGAAGGGGGGAGAGAAGGTTATTTTCTCTCTGTGTTAGGATTACTTTCTCTCACAGGGAGAGTCTAGGAGGGGGCAGAGGAGAAGGAGGGGGGAAGGTGAATTGTCCTCTCTGTTTTAAGAATCAAGGATTTGAATCACAGTGAATCTTCCAGGGTAAACCAGGGAGGGGAAGCCGAGAGGTAACGGTGAGGGAAGGGTTTACTTTCCTGTGTTAAGATCCAGAGGGTCTGGGTCTTGGGGTCCCCGGGCAAGGTTTTTGGGGGACCAGGGTGTACCAGCACTGGAGTCCTGGTTGGTGGCAGCGCTACAAGTACTAAGCTGGTAATTTGAGCTTAGAGGAATTCATAGCTGGTACCCCATCGTTTGGACGCGAAAGGTTCAAAGTCAGTGGGGGAATTGTACCATGACACATGCAGTCTCTGATTAAAGCTACTTTTGGGTCAGAACATTGTCCTCCAAAATCTAGAATATGAAGTTTCCTGTGCCCCAGAAAAAGCATACAGGCTGATTTACACAAAAACTTAAAACCTTCAGGATTAAATACATAGATTCTGTAACCACTGTGTGTGGGAGTATCTGCAGAAAAGTTGGTTCATTTTAATTTTGTTTTAAATTAGTTGTTAAGCACCAACAACGTGCTTGGTTCTGCACAACACTCAGACAATCCTGACCTGCACAGCTTCCATTCTAAACAGTAGCCAGAGGCTAGGGACCATGTCTTCACCGTGTTTGCATAGCACTTAGTACAATGGGACCACAACTGGGGCTCCCTGGATGCGACTTCAAATCAATATCAGTAATAATAATGAACTCTGCTTCCCTGTGCTAACAGAAGAGATGGAAACTGAAAAGTCAAAGTTCAAACAACACCTGAAATAAAAGGGAGGAATGTGAATCTAAGACAATCTCTCCGGGGGTATCTCAAGTAGCAAAACAAGTAGCTTTATCTATCCGGAGAGTGCTGAACCAAAGACTAATAGTAAATTCTTGTAAATAAATAAACTCACTAAATAAATTAATGGTCACATCTCATAGGAACTGACTTATTGGATCAGTCCATCTAGTCCAGAGTCCTGTCTCTGACAATGGCCAAAACCTGACACTTTAGAGGATATTGTAAGAACCCTTCAGATGTGGGATAATCTCCCTCTTCCCCCTGCCCCAATCATTCTCATCCTGGTCTCTAATGGTGAGATATTGGCTTAAGCCCTGAAGCATGAAGTTTAATATATATTCTGTAATGTTTTTGTTGGTAATCATAACTCTGGATTCTGCTGAGATCCCTATAAATATCCAATCTCTTTTTGAATAAGAAAAGTGTTCTAGGCACAGAGGACTTCAGTATGGAGGAAGGGGTATAGAGGTGAGACTAGACGGTGACAAATCAGGTCTCAGACCTCCTATTAGATGAATTAGCTGTAGTGAAAGACACAAAGAAGGGGGTGGGGCAATGGGGAAGGAAGTGAAACAAATGAAAAAATAGTGTAATGCTAAAGGAAGCAAATTGTTTCAGTGATGCTGTATGCAACTATAAAGTAATGAATAAATTATCATTATTATTTAACATTGATATTGCATTTCCACCAATTAGGTCTAGGCTCCATTTTGCTAGGTGCTGTACTAATATAATAAATGATAAATAATGTTAATTACTTCATAAGGCCCTCTACTCTTGGGGTGAAATCCTGGCCCCACTGAGTGAATTGCCACTGACTTCAATAAAGCCAGGATTTCACTCAATGATCTTTGTGCTAACTTCCCATTGATATCAATGGGGGAATCTAGTACAGATTGTAGGGACTGTGCAGGGTCCTCCTGATCCATGTCTGGGTCTCCCAAGCACTGCAATTCTACAAATAATAATAGTAATAATAAATTTTACACCAGCTCACAGACCATAATCAAAAGTGGAATTCAACCGTCTCTTCAGAATGAGACACACTCCTGCTTTATTTGTTTCCATTCTACAAGAGTCCATACCTTGAAGAGTTTATAAACTAGATAACATGCAGTGTGGAAGAAAATATACACCCAAATCCATTGTGAAAAGCAGTGATTGTGCATCAGCATAAAAGACACCTTTCAGTTTTCAGTAATTCAAGATTTGTACATTTTTGTTAGAATGCCACAAAGAAAAAAGAAACACCGTATTTCACATTATGGCTCAACTGCCTGTAAAATAGTACATTTTAATATTAAAACTTTTAGAGATGGCATTGAAAGGCATCCAAAACAATTTCATTTCAGCATTCTAAAAAATGGAACAAAAAAGTCAATTTAACATAAAAAAGCCCTGCTTCTGCACGACAGTGTTACAGTCCAAAGGGCATAATACAAAATCTGACAAAGATAAATGTAATGGTGCAACTGGACCTCTCTATATTTAGAAACCATTCCATCTACTTTAGTTAAGTATAGAGGATACACCTGAACTGCTCAGCAAACCATAATCAACATGTTGGAAGTAATTAGCTGTGTCTGAACTATGGAAATGTGATGTTTGATGCAGCAGAGTTATGGCAATAGAAACTATATGAATAAGCATCATATTTTGTATTAAAAGTGCTGACGCAGCAACTCTGTAGAAAAAACCCACGGGATACAATATGCTTCTGGCAGTTCTAGGTATTATGCAAGCATATATTCTTTAACAGTACAAGCCAACTTACCGAGCAAGCTTAAGCATGAAGGTTGGAGGAGGAGAAAGAATTACTACAAATGTAGTGCCTGAGAAGTCTGGAGACCGGTACTGTAATCCTATCATTGATTTTCCTCTAAAGTTTTATTCAACACTTAGCTTGTCATACATGCCAAATACTAAATTAGTTTTGAGAGTTACTTTAGAGATGAGACTATATCCTGGATCTACAGTTTCCCTATGTGAGTATTAAATTTCTGCTACAGAATAACTGCACAGTTTGTGCCCTGAAGGAAGATCCAGTCTAAGCATAATTGCTAATACATGGAACACTCTCTCATGCACATCAAGGGAGGATCACTGCTATGCATTAATAAAAGAAGCATATGTACAATAATTAGTTCCTTAAGAAAGTTGTATTAAGAAGTTCTAAAATAGTCCTTTTTAAAGGAGTTTTATTTAACACACATAAGCAAACAGAAAATAAAAGCAGATACAAAGATCACAGTCCTGCATGATCACATATAAACAACTCATTATACTTGAGAGACTCTGAAAAAATAACAAGGTGCAACATGTTGTATGCTGTTAAAATACTCTACATTTTCAAGAGTACTGTCACTTGCCAGATGCTGTAAAATGACAAACCTTAACTGACTTCTTAAACAAAAATTAGAGAACGTGCTGAAGTCATGATGAAACCCAGCATGCTACAGTTCTGTTTTTATATTGGTTTCAGTTTTGTACTGATTGTTGTTTGAGTGGTCTACTGAACTTTGGGGATATTCAACTCCAGATATGAGCTTCCTAGCTGGCCCAGATCTACACTGGTCTGATTAAAAATGTATTGAAGTTGTTGGTACCAGGTTTCACCCTAAATATTGCTTGCTTAAAAGGCATGGTGATTAAAATTTTTCAACCGTGGGTTCCTAAAGTTGCTCTATAGTAAAGTTCCACAACTCCATATTAAGCACATAAATAAGCAGCGTTGACTTTCAGATGAGCTGGTCACCTGCAACTTCTACAGATTTTTAGCACTAATGAGGTAAAGCAACATACCCACGGCACAATGTACAGACATAATATCAACTATTTAAATGTATATATCAGGAATTTTTCATATAATCAAGGCTACATATCACTTAGACACCTAAAGAAATCATAAATGGCTTCCTTGAGGTGAACTGACGTAAATTACTTGTGTGTACCCGATACTACAAAGGTACTTGAAACTAGGCCTCTGAATGGCAGTACATTAAACTAAGTATATAGACACAGAACAGCAGTGGCACACGGGCCAGCAAACAGAGCTAAAAACAGGGGATTTGAGTGGATGTAGGTTGAAGGATAAGGGATGCAAGCCCCTGTTCCTTAGAGGCAGTGAGTGAGCTCATGACAGTGAATTTGTTTCCCTGTGAGTTTGTAAGGGGAGTTTGGGGTAGTGTAGAGTGTAGAGTGTGTGTGTGTGTGTTACGCACTATGACAGCTACAGAGGCTGCAGTGACAAAAAAGAATGGAAGAGACAATGAAAGTGACTAGATGTGGAAGCTGTAGGATGTACATTACTCTGGAGACGGTACCTAAAAGATGCTTAATTTGTATGAAATGCCACTGATAAATCTGATCGAAGAGAAGATATGAGGTTTGGAGATGCAGCTAGAAACGATGGTTGTTTTGAAAGGGATTTGAGTGGATGAAGGGAAAGAGAGAGGCGGCTGAAGGGAAACCTCAAGACTTGCAAACGCATGCTGGACCAGAGAACTGTGAGGTAAACTGCTGGATGAGGAATGTTGCCAATGGAGCATGTGACTACGAGAACAATGCAGAGGAAAAGATGGGTAACAAAGAAAAATAGAGCTGAGGAACAGTTTTCTAAGTTGGAAAATGAAAGGGAGAGGCAGGCAGAACAGAAGATAGGAGAGCAAGGCAGCTAGTCCTGCAAGAAGAAGAGAAATGATAATGGTGATAGTGGGAGTTCCCAGAGGATAGAAGATGACTTGTAAAAGACTGCAAGTATGAACAAAAACCAAGACGACTTGCAGTCAGAAAGAACAGAAGGAGGAAGGCAGGAGAATCATACCAACACCAAGAAGAGGGAGGTCTACACAATTGGACTCCTACTAAGAAGAAAATACAGGCCTGTCACCAGAGCTGATCAGGTGAACAGAAGGGTGTGCTGTCTGTCAGGAGCTAAGATACAGGATGTAGACTTGAGGTGGAAGGGGGAGTTGTCCTAGTGAGAGCTGTCTGTTTTTCATGTGGGAACAAATCATACTGCTAGATTCTCACTGGAACACATCAAAGAAGACAATGCCAGGCTGGGGAAGACACTTAAAAAAACAGAGGCTCAGGTGAACTTCAGTGGAACTCTACCTGTCCCTAAAGGAGGAGAATGAAGGTGATAGGAGAATATGATGAACAAATGGTTCAGGCAATGGTGCTATAAGGAGGGCTTTGGGATGTTCAACTGCTGGGAGACTTTCATTGACAGAAGACTGTTCTAATGGGATGGAATGAGTAGGGAGGGAATTAGATTACATGAGCTTTAAACTAGGAATTCAGGGGAGACAGTCAGGAGACAATGTTGTAATCTCTATGCCCGATTCTAATACTGAGCAGGAGGAAAATCAAATAAAAGAGGATACAGCAATAGAGAAAGGAACAACAGACAGTAGGGGAATGGACAAGAGGAAAGATAGTGCCAATACTACTGACCATAACAGTCAGGTAGACGATTCCAGCTGTAAAATGACTGTACCTAATCAGGTGAGGAATCTTGGTGACGCCAAGCAGAAATGACTAAAATGTCTGTACACCAATGCAAGAAGTCTGGATTAGAAAACAGGATCTAGAATTACTGGTGCAAGAAGCAAAACCAGATATTATAGGGATAAGGAAACATGGTGGAATAGCCATCATGACTGATACAGTATTGAGGGTATATGCTGTTCAGGAACAGAAAATAAAGGTGAAGGTGGTGGAGTAGCATTGTATATTAATGATGAGGTAGATTGTAATAAATTAGAAGTGATAGAATAGATAAAATCTAATCTGTATGAACCAAAGAAAGATAACGAAGCTTGACTGGGATAGTGCTTTGGGGTCTGTCAGAGACCTCCAGGATCTAATCTGGATATGGATAGAGGCCTCTGATATTTTTAATGAAATAAATACTACTGGGCAATGTGTGATTATGGAATGCTTTAATTTCCAAGATATAGCTTGGAGAATAAGTGCTATTAATATTGTGCAGGCCCAGATATTTCTGCATGTGATAGTTGACAGATTTCTTCACCAAATCAACAAGACGTGATCATATGTGCTGGAACTAGTTGTGCGGGGGGTGCTGCAGCACCCCCTGGCTTGAAGTGGTTTCCATCATATACAGGGTTTATAGTTTGGTTCAATGGCTCTCAGCACCTCCACTATACAAATTTTTCCAATGCCCCTGAAGGTGATGCCATTTTAGATTTAGTATTGGTAAGTAGCAAGGACCTCACAGAAGAACTGGTTCTAGAGGACAACCTTGGTTTGAGTGATCTTAAGTTAATTCATTTTCAACTAAATGGAAGGATAAACATACTTATATCTGCAACTAGATTTCTTGATTTCAAAAAGGCAAACTTTAAAACATTAAGGATTGGAACGTGGAGGAAGATTAGAATTACTTAAAGTCAAAGCTGCAGATCTGGAGCCCGCCTCCCAAGGACAGGGGGAAAAATTTCACACAGAATGGATTCAGACCAAACTGGATGAACAAGCATTTCAAACAGGTTACAAAAGAAAGCAGAAAACCTACAAGGAATGGAAGAAGGGGTAGACCAGCAAACAAAGCTGCCTCTTGGAGGTCACAAAGTATAAGGGAAAAGGGAGAACTGCCAAAAGCCAAGCCACGTTGGACCATGCAAAGAAAATTAAAACCAAGAACAAATGGTTCTTTTTTCATAAAAATAAAATAAAAAGCAAGGAAAGAAGAAATGGGACCGCTAAGCACTGAGGACAGGTTGGAGATGAAAGATAATCTATTTACTTAGATGTTGAGCTATACCTACTTTGCCTCAGCTTTTAATAAGAATAATGAGGAGCCTGAGGACAGGGGCAGGGTGGCTAATGGGAATGAGGACATAGAAGGAGAAATTATCACATCCAAAATGAACACCAAACTCAAAAAGCTTAATGGGACTAAATCAGGAGGCGTGGAAAATCTCCATCCGAGAATATTAAAGGAACTGGCACTGAAATTGCAAGCCCATCAGCAAGGATTTTTAAGGAATCTAAACTCAAGGGTCATAGCCTGGAGAATTACAAATATTATCCTTATGTCTAAGAAAGGTGAATGAAAGTGAACCAGGAAATTACAGGCCCATTAATTTGACTACCATTGTATGCAAGGTCTTAGAACAAATTTTGAAAGCGAGAGTAACTAACTACATGGAGGTAAATCATAATTGGGATAAATACAACATGGTTTTACAAAAAAGTAGATTGTGCCAGACCAACCTAGACAAAGAAAACACAGTAGATCTAATCTATCCAGATTTCAGTAAATCATTTGATACATTTCCATATGGGAAATTATTAGTTAAATCGGAGAAGATGGGGATTAATATGACAATAGAAAGGTGGGTAAGGAACTGGTTAAAGGGGAGACTACAGCAGATCATACTGTAAGTGGAACTGTCTGGCTGGAGAGAAGTTACTAGTGGAATTCCTCAATGAACAGTCTTGGGACCAGTCTCATTTAACATTTTCATTAATGAATTAGGCACAAAAAGTGGGAGTGTGTAAATAAAATTTGTGGATGACAAAGTTAGGAGGTATTGCCAATACAGTAGAGGACCAGAATACTAGATTTGGATGGACCTTAAAAACTGGAGCAATAGAAATGGGATTAAATTTTACAGTGAAAAGTGCAAGGTCATGCACTTAGAGACTAACAACAAGAATTTTTGCTACAAGCTAGGGACTTACCTGTTGGAAGCTGCAGAGGAGAAAAACCTGTGTGTATTGATCGATCACAGGATGACTATGAGCTACTGGTGTGATGCAGTCATTAAAAAGCCTAATTCAATTCTAGGATATATCAGCCAAAGTATTTCTAGTATAGATAAGGAAGTTTTATTAACAATATATAAGTCACTAGTAAAACCAAATCTGGAATATTCTGTACAATTCTGATTTCCAATATTTAAGAAAGATTAATTCAAACTGGAACAGGTACAGAGAAGACCTACCAGGAAATACAGAGGAATGGAGACCCTACCTCACAAGAGGAGACTTAAGGAGCTTGGCTTGTTTAGCCTAACAAAACAAAGGCTGAGGGGAGATATAATTGTTCCCAATAAATACATCAGAGATAAACATGAGGAAAGGAGAAGAGTTAGTTTTAAATTAAGGGCCAATGTTAGCACAAAAAGAAATGGATACAAACCAGCCACCAAGTTTAGGTTTGAAATTAGACAAATGTTTCTAATGATCAGAAAAGTGACGTTCTGGAACAGATTTCCAAGGGAAGCAGTGGAGGCCAAAAACTGAGACTGATAAATTTATGGAGGGAATGGTATGATAAGGTTGCCTACAATGGCATATGGCCCTTCTGCAACTCTATTAGAAAATATATCCAACAGCTGGAGATGGGACACTGGATGGGGAGGACTCTGAGAATTCTTTCCAAGGTGTTTGGTTGGTGGGTCTCACCCACATGCTCAGGGTCTAACTAACTGCCATATATGAGGAAGGAATTTTTCCTCATGTCAGATTAGCAGAGACCCTGGGGTTTTTTTGCCTTCCTCTGCATCATGGGGCACAGGTTACTTGCTAGCTTGAACTAGAGTAAATGGTGGATTCTCAGTAACTTGAGGTCTTTAAATCAAGAGTAGAGGACTTCCGTAACTCAGCCAGAGTTATGGGCCTACTACAGGAGTGAGTGGATGAAGTTCTATGGCCTGCAATGTGCAGGAAGTCAAACTAGATCATGATGATCCCTTCTGACCTTTAAGTCTAGTACCATGATTGTACGGGCAACTTTTTGATTTCTTGACTTTGAATTCGAGAGAGAGAGCAAGGAACTGTATGGATAACTGCAAGTCAAAAGCAGAATTTAATACATAATTACACTCTGTGGAATGAAAGTGCTTGACTTTTTTAAATATCTGCAAGTTTTCCAAAAAAGAACCCATTCAATTTTTAAGCCTTCACGCTGCCATGGTTATATCAAACATTCATAACCAAAGTAGTTTCTGTAACATCCATACAAATATATTTCTTCAATGGGAAGAAAACTCAGTAACAAATGTAGACTGAATAATCATTATTGTTAAATTCTCTTTGGGAATATTTGGTCAAATTTTCATTTATATTCTGGTAGTTGGAATTGATTAAAATATAAATACCTCACACATATTGCATTTGTCATGTTTTCCTTCCTCATTCTGACTAAAAATTAAGTTGAAAATGGAAAATGTCATTTTAGGTTAACATATACTGAATTCAAGTATCAGAGGGGTAGCCGTGTTAGTCTGGATCTGTAAAAGCAGCAAAGAATCCTGTGGCACCTTGCATCTGAAGAAGTGGGTATTCACCCACGAAAGCTCATGCTCCAAAACGTCTGTTAGTCTATAAGGTGCCACAGGATTCTTTGCTGCATATACTGAATTGATATGCATAATAATTAAACTAATCTTGGTTTTCCTGTATCCTAGTTTCACTGTAACTTTCTAAGCAGAAGAAAAGAACTCATAATTTTATTGTATCTATTTAAATGTAAAACTTTCACATCGTTTTTCACATAAATTGTTATAGGAATCAGATTCAATAAGCAGAGGCACAAATAGAGGGACAGAAGGTGAGATGTTCAAATTAATTCTCCATTGTCCCAAATGATATCTACCAAGTATTTGTGCTTCTCTGAGCTTCTCTTGCAAGTGGAGGAGGTTTTCGAATAAACTGATACATTAAACAATAATAAATCATCAAGACCAGATGTATTCACCAAGATTTCTGATGGAACTTGAATATGAAATTGCAGAACTATTAACTGTGGTATGTAACCTATCGCTTAAATCAGCCTCTGTACCAGATGAGTAGAGGATAGTTAATGTAATGCTGATTTTTTTAAAAAGTCTCCAGAGGTGATCCTGGAAATTACAGGCCAATAAGCCTAACTTCAGTTGAAGTTAACCAGGAAATTGGTTGAAACTATAGTAAAAAACAGAATTATCAGACACACAGATGATCACAATATGTTGGGGAAGAGAGTCAACATAGCTTTTGTAAAGGGAAATCATGCCTCACCAATCTATTAGAATTTTTTGAGGGGGACAGCAAATATGTGGGCAATGATGATCCAGTGGATATAGTGTATATGGACTTTCAGAAAGCCTTGGGCACACTTAAGCAAAATAGACAGTCATGGGATAAGAGGGAAGGTCCTCTGATGGATCAGTAACTGGCTAAAAGACAGTTAGGAATAAATGGTCAATTTTCAGAATTACGGGCCTGAACAAATGCCCACCGAAAGACTCACATGGACTTCAATAGGCTCTGGGTCAGGCACCATGTGCACAAATTTTTTGGCAAGAAGATGCACAAGCAACAAACTAGGGAGAAAGATGCTGGGGTGCGCACTGCCAAAGTACGGGGTGGGGTTTGGTGAATTTTGGGCAAGGGAAAACACTGTTCTGCAATATAGTTCTCGCTGTTGCAAAGACTTGGAAATTTGTTGATTTATAATAAATCCCCCAATCAGATCACTCAAATGTAATTTTTTAGGAAATAATCTAAACCATCATTTCCAAAATCTGAGAAATCCCCCAATAAACCTTATCATTGTTATGAGGTGATTCTGCTGTCATTACCAATGCTGTAAATCACTGATGTCAATGGAAGTACACTGATGTGAGAACAGAATCAGAAACCCTGATGTTTCTAAAGTCCATTTCATCCTAATTATTCTTAAGCACTTTATACATAAATTGATATATACTAGCTCTTTGCTGGGACCACTTCATCAACCATGAAAATAGAGCCATTTTTGGAATTAAATATGACTGTTCAACACAGCACAATACTGTACTGAATAATACAAATTGATGAAATTTAGGAAGGAAGAATGTAATAACTGAAACTGGAATTCAGCCAGAACACCAATGTTGACATTTGTAAGGAATAACCATATACAGTCTGGAGACTGGCTTTATGTCTTGAGAACTAGTACTGACTGATAGGCTAAGCTATGCATTATGTGGATAACTGGCTGTTTTTTACCTCTTGTTTCCTGATAGGTCAAGTCCAACAACTGAGTAACAAAATCTTTCATAGGGGTGGGATGGTGGGAAGGGAGTAAAAAACACAACATTGATAGATCTAATTTGAAATAGTTAGCAAAATACGTCAGATTGGTGAATAAAAAGTCTTAATGGTTTCTGTCATGGAGTCATAAGTATGGTTGGAATAGGTGTACCGGAGCTATACTAGTCAGAGAGTAAGAAACAGTTTCCATTTCACATCACAAGCGTTAAATGAAATGTAACAGGTCAGAGCACAGTGTGGATGGAGGAAAAAAAGAAAAATTTCTCTTACCACAAAAATAAAAACATCTGCACAATAAAAATAGAGCTCTATGTTGTTTATTTAAAAGTTTTCACATGGAGTTCTGAGCAGCAGGAAGAACAGTATATACTCTTAAATTTTCTTTTAACATTTTATGGACTGTACACAATCATAGTGATTCAGGAACAAACCTGCAAATATCACTGATCAAGATGCTGGAGACAAAATATCAAAGGAGTTAAAAACCCACTGACACAAAGGATATGGAAAAGTGGGAGAGAGATCTACAAGAACACCCAAATCTTTAAGATATTTCTCTGAGCATTTGAACCTCAGTAGCCCATGAAAGTTCAATGACCTGGAATAGCATTCTGGGTATTGGCATACAAATAAGTACACTGCAAACCTCATCCTAATTTAGAGCTCCTGTAAGTTTCAGACACGTTAAATGAGAATGATACCTATCTAGCTAGCTAGGAGTATTATGCATCATTTGTTTCATATCTGGCATTGACCAACTTCAACAAGTTGAAATAAAAACACCCTCAGTGTTTCCAACTCTTGTGATTTTTATCACAAATTCTGCAATTTTGGCCCCTGCTTCAGGTAGTCTCACAATAATGCAAAAAACTTCAGCCGTTGTGCAATTTCTGGTAAGAGAGAGAGAGTAAATCCCACAGGGGAAGGTGCACTAAATTTGAAAGCCAGACTCCATGAGCTCTACTCCTAGCAGGCAGAGTGTGCAAAGGTTGCAGGAGCTGGGGAGAAAGGAGCAGAAGAGGAGGGGCTGGAGAGAACATAAGCACAAATTGGGATGAGAGCAGCAGCTGGAGGATATGGGGATTGGAAAGTAGCAGAACAGGAGCAAACTGGAGTTGGGCAGTAGAGTAGGGTTCAGTTGTAGGCACAGAGGAGGCAGGCAGGATCTGAAGGGGGAGTTGGGCTGGATAGGAGCAGAAAGGGAACCAGGGAGATGGGGACAGGCTGGAGGCACAGGGACAGAAACATCTATAACCACTAGAGAAACCTCCACTACAGAACCTGGAATTGAACCCAGGAGTCCTGAGTCTTTACATTCCTCCTGTCAATAAATAGTTGTGAAACTCAGTGTCAAAATGCATCTCTTAGCCACCCCCTGTAGTGCCTGGTCCACATAGAGGAGAACTATACTACTACCTCTGCCATTGAGTTCCTTTGTGATGCCCAGACAACCTTAATTATGACATTTCCTAACTTTTCAGGGATTAATTTTGCAATCCTAACATTCTTGTAATGGTAGGGTCTATTTTTGGGGTGTGTGTGTGTGTTTGGATGAAATATCAGTATATGTTTGGAAGAGTAATTTGCAATGATGTCTTTTCAGATCCCTTTCAGATCAGAGTAGAGGGCATGTAGATATTTGCTTGTACCTTTCCTTATCTAATCACTGCAGTTATTGCTGAAACCACTTCCTGTTTAACACGCAGGAGCCTATAACCAATTTCAAGAAGCTATGCCCTTCAATCGTCACTCCTGAAATAAAAAACTAAAATCACACTGAACACCTTATACTACTTTTTACAGCCACCTTCAATTCCTAATGTAACGGAGGATCTATGGTCTTAAGTTTCATTGTGTGAGAAACTAATAAAATTTTAAACAGGATCACATCTTAGCTATATCTGTGTCCAACAGAGATGGAGATTGGGTGTATGTAGCCAGAAGGGTAAACTAGCTACCACATAAAGTAATAATGGTATAGATCAAAACTTTACCACCATCTTTAGACTAAAAAACTAGAAATCCTCACACTTTGCACATACAGCTTGGAGGCAGGAAGGTTAGGGGGAAACTCCTAAAGTAATCAGAAGGAAACAGTCATGTACACTTCCTCTCAAAGGAAATTAATGATCAAATATTACTCTGTGTAAACATCAGTGAAACATCACCCTGAGATGGACTCCAACACTTGCAAGAATGGGTGGCATGGAGAGACATCTCTGAACTTGTAAGTTAACCCAGCCGAAAGGGTTAGGTAAGAGATATCTGGACACAGCAGAAATTGTTGGTAGGTGGACATCAAGTGATGCTGAAAGGCTGAACAAAGAGCAGTGTCAGAGACAGAACAGCTTTCAGGGGATGTAACCTATTCACTTTTTTTCTCTGTAATTAAGGCCTTATCTAAATGAGAAAGTTCTACCAGTGTAACGCCCCACTTGGATACACTTATTCCAGTAGAAGAGTGGATTTTTTCAGTTATCTTACCCCCCACTTCCCAAGAGACAAAATTAAGGCAAAAAAAGGGCCACCCTTACAGAAAGTGTCTACATGGGAATTACACTGCTTAACTGTATCAGTGCAAATCCATATGTTCGGTTATACCAAAAGAAAGAAAAAATGTTCCCATGTAGATGAGGCCTGAGAGGAGAATGCCTTATCTTGTTTAGCATAGGAAAAGTGATATGTTAAGCAAGCCACTTATTTTCTTTTAATTCCATTTTCTCTCTGTTTTTAACAAATCTTGGTTTTGCTTTTTATTAGTGTTGTATGGATAATTTCATGCAGACACCACCAGAGAACAAAAAGGCCCATTAAGCTCTAAAGATATGCAAAGAGTACAAAATGTGGCCCTTACACCCTACCCTCAATGTCAGTGAAAGAGCAGAAGACTAGAAATGGCAGGGGATATTGGTCACACCTCCTCTGCACCAATTAATTTTGATCACGTTGGCCAAGAAAAAAAAATCTGTTAGCTTCCACCTTGCCCCCATTTATGAGGAACCTGAAATTTTCATCTGGAGCCAAATGCTTCCAGTTGTGCCACATTTTACTTATCTTGTGAGTATTATAGTCAATGATATTCTTATGGATGCCTAAATCAGCACCAAAATTAACAAAATGAGTATCACTTTCATCAAATTTAATAAGCAAGTCTGGGTGTCATAATACCGAGCTCAGACCATAATGAGCAGTTGCCTTGCACTAGGGTTCCAAAGCCTGGAAACTTGATATCTTCCATGTTTGTTGTCTTAAAAATTGCCAGCATCAGCTTTTTAAACCCTCCCTCGATTGTAAAAGCTACATATAGTCAAGGCCACCAGTGCTGCTGCTTTCCTTAGGGAATACGGCTGAGTGTGTCATGTGAATTCCTATGAAATCATCATTTGTCTTGAGCTCTGTACAGTAAAGGTGACATCAGATTTCAAATTTTAGAAACACCTGAAGTTGTTCTTTCTTCTGCAGCTGACCTGTGGGAAATCCTTCAGCTGACCATATACAATGAAGAACAGACATGGGACGAAATGCCACTTTGAGATCAGCTTGAACTCAGACTGAGAAATACTCTAACTTCAGGCAAGCCACAGTTCCTTTCCCTTCATCTTGATTCTCTGCTTTCCTCAGGAAAAAAGATCAATTCACTGCTGGAAGGGAATTGTGGGAGGGGAGAATGGGACCTCCCTATATAGCTGGGGCTCTACAAAAGACGGTTACTCACCTTTGTAACTGTTGTTCTTTGAGAGTGTTTGCTCATATCCATTCCAATTAGGTGTGTGCGCGCCGCGTGCACGTCCGTGACGGAAAATTTTACCCTAGCAACACTCGGTGGGTCGGCTGGGCGCCCCCCGGCATGGCGCCATGGCACTGTGAATATATAGCACCTGCCAACCCGTCCGCTTCTCAGTTCCTTCTTGCCAGCTACTCCACGACAGTGGGGAAGGAGGGCGGGTTTTGGAATGGATATGAGCGACACACCTCGAAGAACAACAGTTACAAAGGTGAGTAACCGTCTTTTCTTCTTCGAGTGCTTGCTCATAGCCATTCCAATTAGGTGAATCCAAGCCTTAACCTAGGCGGTGGGGTCAGAGTGAGATACTGCAGCGTGTAGAACCGCAGAGCCGAAGGCTGCGTCCTCTCTGGATTGTTGCAGCAGGGCATAATGGGAAGTGAAGGTATGTACTGAAGACCACCTAGCTGCTTGACATATCTCCTGGATGGAAGGCGGCCGATGAGGCCTGAGCCCTGGTAGAATGAGCAGTAATATGTCCCGGAGAAACATGAGCTAGATCATAGCAAGTACGGATGCATGCCGTTACCCATGACAAAATTCTCTGAGAAGAGACAGGTAGGCCTTTCGTCCGTTCTGCCACTACCCACAAAAAGTTGGGGCGTTTTGCAGAAGGGTCTCGTTCGGTCAATGTAAAAGGTGAGTGCCCTATGGACGTCGAGGGAATGCAACTGCTGTTCTCTACGAGATGTATGCGATTTGTGGGAGGAATATGTCCTGGTTGAGATGGAAGGCCGAGACTACTTTAGGGAGGAACGCTGGATGTGGACTTTACTGCACCTTGTCTTTGTGAACACCGTGTATGATGGTCCACATCAGAGCCTGAAGCTTAGAGACTCTCCTAGCCGATATGATGGCGACAAGGAAGGCTGTTTTCCATGACAAATACAGGAGCGAGCAGGTCGCCATAGTGCGAATGGAGGAGTCGTAAGTCTCATCAGGACCAAGTTGAGGTCCCAGGAAGGGGCGGGGTGTCGTACTAGGGGGTATAGATGCTCCAAACCTTTGAGGAACCTCGAGACCATAGGGTGGGAGAGACGGAGTAAGTACCTTCTCCGAGGGGAAAGTAGAGATAGCCGCCAAGTGCACTCGCAATGAGTGAGATAGTGAGGCCTTGCTGTTTAAGATATCAGAGGTAGTCCAATATAGTGGGAATGGGAACCTCCATGGGTGTTACAGTTTATTGTTTGACACCAGCAAGAAAATCGCTTCCACTTGGCCAGTACATAGACCGGGTGGAAGGTTTTCTGCTACCCAGGAGTACTTCTTGCACTGGGGCAGAGCAATGTAACTCCGACTGGGTTAACCATGAAGGAGCCACGCTGTCAGATGGAGGGATTGCAGGTCCAGGTGGTGAAGCCTGCTGTGGGAAGCGAAGAGGTCTATGTGGGAAAGCCCCACTTCTGGAAGATGGAATGTAGAATGTCCGGGCGAAGTGACCACTTGTGAGACCGAAAAGATCTGCTGAGATGGTCTGCCAGGATGTTCCAGACTCCCAAGAGGAACGATGCTACAAGGTCTATTGAGTGGGCTATGCAAAATTCCCACAATTGGATCGCCTCCTGACAAAGGGGGGGAGGATCGAGTCCCTCCCTGCTTGTTTATGTAGTGCATGACCGTTGTGTTGTCGGTAAGCACTGAAACACAATGACCTTGCAGATGTTGTAGGAACATCTGGCACACCAGGCGGACTGCTCTCAGCTCCCGGACGTTTATGTGCAACGCTAGCTCTTGAGATGACCAGAGGCCTTGCATGCGACAATGGTCTAGATGAGCCCCCCAGCCGAGAGTCGACACGTCTGTCGTTAGGGACACCGAGGGCTGCCTCGGGATGGAACAGCAGTCCTGCACAAACGGGGAGGGTGTTAGCCACCAGTTGAGGGAGTCTAAGATGCTCTGAGGAATGGTGATCACCATGTCTATGGTATCTCTGCCTGGACGGTACACTGAGGCGAGACAGGTTTGAAGGGGATGCATGCGTAGTTTTGCATGCTTGGTTACAAAGGTACATGCGGCCACTGAGGAGGCCCAGACAGGTGCAAGCCGAGGTAGTCGGAAAGGTTTGGAGGCTTTTATAACAGAGACTAGTGCCTGAAACCGGGGCAGTGGGCAGGCAGACTTTTGTGAGTTTGGAGTCTAGAATGGCCCCAGTGAATTCTATTCTTTGAGTGGGCACGAGAGTAGACTTCTCTAGATTGATCATCAGGCCCAGTCTCTCGAATAGGTCTGTGATGATAGCTACGTGCCGAGTGACCTGGGCCTCAGAGGTCCCTCGAATAAGCCAGTCGTCTCGGTAAGGAAACACATGTATTCGCCGACGACAGAGGAAGGCGGCCACTACCCGCCATGCACTTTGTAAAGACTTGAGGGCCGTAGAGAGGCCAAACGAAGGACCGCAAATTGGAAATGTTGGTGGTGCACCGTAAACCGTAGTACCGTCTGTGCGGGGGATAAATAGCGATATGGAAATAGCGTCTTCATGTCGAGAGCAGCATATCAGTCTCCTGGATCCAAGGAAGGGATAATGGTCCCCAGGGATACCATGCGGAACTTCAACTTCTTTAAAAAACATGTTGAGTCCTCACAGGTCCAGGATGAGTCGAAGACCTCCTTTTGCTTGGGGATTAGGAATATCGGGAGTAAAATCCCCTGCCCCTTAATTCCTCCGGTACCTCCTCTATAACTCCGATCGAGAGAAGTGCGTGAACCTCTTGCCAGAGGAATTGCTCGTGAGAGGGGCCCTTGAAGAGAGACGGGGAGGGGGGGTGCGAGGGAAGGGGTGAAATAAATTGGAGGTGGTATCCAAATTCCACCGTGCGTAGGACCCAACGATCCGAGGTTAATTGGGACCACGCAGGGAGAAAGGAGGAAAGGCGGTTGGAAAACTGAAGGGGATCCTGGGGAAGGACTGGTGCTCTGCTCTCGGGTGCACCTTCAAAAGTTCGCTTTCAGGCCCGTCGCTGGTTTGGCGGGACCGGTATTGGGTCTACCTTGGGACCCAGATTGTCGTCTGCGGTTCCTGCGACTGTGCCTTCTGCCAAAGTCTTGTCACGGTCTGGGCGGGGGGTAAGGAAGCTGAGGTTGGCTACGGAAGGACCTCCGTTGGGTTTCTGGGGTGTGCATCCCAAGGGAACGCATGATCACCCGACTGTCCTTAAGACTCTGTAGGGTCCGTTTCTGGGAGAAAAGGCCCTGGCCTTCAAAACGGCAGGTCCTGGATGGTGTGTTGCAGTTCAGGAGGTAGACCTGACACTTGCAGCCACGAGATCCTCCTCATCGTAATTCCCGAGGCCACGGTTCTGGCCGCCGAATCCGCAGTGTTGAGGGAGGCCTGCAAGGACGTCCGGGCCACTTTCTTTCCTTCGTCGAGAAAGGCTTGGAATTCCTGGCGGGAGTCTGGTGGGACCAGCTCAGTGAACTTACCCACCGACTGCCAGGTGTTATAATTATATCTGCTGAGCAGGGCCTGTTGGTTCACCACCCTGAGTTGGAGGCCCCCAGCAGAGTAGACTTTACGTCCCAACAGGTCCATCCGTCTAGCCTCCCACGATTTTGGGGCGGGGGCTTGCTGGCCATGGAGCTCTCGCTTATTGACGGATTGAACCACCAAGGAGCATGGAGGAGGGTGGGTATATAGGCATTCGTACCCTTTGGAGGATACCATATACTTTCTTTCCACCCCCTGGCTGTAGGAGGGATAGATGCCAGGGATTGCCAGATTGTGTCCGCTTTGGCTTGGATGGATCATATAAATGGCTAAGCTACACAGGTTGGGGCATCCGCCGACAGTATGTCTATCACCGGGTCTTCAACCTCCGGGACCTCCTCCACCTAGAGATTGATATTTAAGGCAACTCGCCTCAAAAGGTCCTGGTGAGCTCGAAGGTCGATAGGGGGCGGGCCCGAGGAGGATGTACCGGCCGCTGCCTTGTCGGGTGAAGAGGAGGACGACAGACCCGGTACCAGTGGTTCCTATAGGGACTCTTGGTCCGGAGATACGTCAGGGTCCGGGAGGACCTGAGGGTCCAGTGCCTGAGAAGAGTGATCTGTACCCGCTGGAGGGGGGCGGCTAACAGTGGCCTCCGGTGCGGGATGTTCCGACGGGGCGGAACGTGATGGTACGGTGGGTTCGCCTTGGGCCTGGTCATATGCCTAAGGCGTCCAAAAGTACCACAGATGAGGATCTTGGTCTGGACCTTGAACCTCATGGAGAACCCGGCTGTGTGTCTCTGAATCAGGATAGGCGGCACTATCAGCATGCGATGACTCAGACACGTGCCTCCATGGCCATGGCAGAGTGGAGGCCGTTTGAGGATAAGCCCTGTCTCTAGGGTACCGTATTTCGTGCCGCACCGGAGAGCAGTACCGGGATCCGTACCGGTACCGAGAGCGTGATCGGGACCTGCGACCAGCACGGTGCCAGGAGGTCGACCGGGATCTTGACGCAAGATGATGACAGCGGCTGTGGTGCGAATGGGTGCCGGGAGCTGGCCCACTGCCTAGAGTATCGGTCCGGTGAGCGGGACCTCGAGTGGTGCCGCGAGTGCGACCGGTACCAAGGAGGAGATCGGTACCGGGACTGCGAGCAGCGCCTGGATCTGGAGTGATGACGAGATCGAGAACGCTGGCGGGATCTCGATCTTGAGTGCTGTCTGCCTGAGGTGCTGAGGGAAGATGGTCTTACCATGGCAGGTTTGCCTGTCAATTGAATAACCCACACCAGCGGCGCTGGGAGTTGAGGCAGGGAAGGCTCCGTTAACGCAATAAGTTCCCTCGCCGTAGCAAATGTCTCTGGCGTAGTGGGAACAAGAAGCTCTACCGAGGCATGTGCCTGGGAGCTATCATGCACCGGACTCAATGGCTCTTGCACAGCTGGAATCAACGGTGTGGAGATTGTCGGTGCCGTGGCAGTTAGTGGTGCCGGGCAGCTCAACTTAGATTGTTGCTCAGACTGCGGTGCAGATAGTGGGGCCACAGGAGCTTTAAGCTTCTTGGCACGCGGGGAGAGGGAGCAGTGCAGGCCGGTTTCTGGGCCAGTGACGGCTGGTGCCGAGCTGTCTTCGCGGTGCCGGTGCTCTCCGGTGCCGATGAGACACTTCTCCCCGGCGCAGACTGTCCGGCAGCCGGTGCCGAAGGTGAAGGCGTGAGAGTTGCCTCTATTAGGAGCTGCTTAAGGCGAAAGTCCCGCTCCTTTTTCGTCCGTGGCTTGAACGATTTGCAGATCTGGCACTTGTCTGCAAGGTGGGATTCCCCCAAACACGTGAGGCAGGAGTCGTGGGGGTCTCCCGTGGGCATCGGCCAGCAGCAGACCGAGCACGGTTTGAAACCCAGTGAGCCAGGCATGGGCCTGGGCACCGGGAGAGGGAAAGGGCTAATCCCCGACCCTCTGAACTATATACACTAACTACATTTACAAAAATCTATTAACTAGAACAACAGAGAATAAACTATATACACAATAAGTATTAGAACGAGTGAAAAGCTAGGGAGGTGGAGATCAGCTAAGCTGCGCTCCACTGTTCCAACGACCGACATGGGCGGTAAGAAGGAACTGAGGAGTGGACGGGTCGGCAGGGGGTATATATTCGGTGCCATGGCGGCGCCACGCCAGGGGGCGCCCAGCCAACCCACTGAGTGTTTCTAGGGTAAAAATCTTCCGATGGATGTGCACGCGGTGCGCACACACCTAATTGGAATGGATATGAGCAAGCACTCGAAGAAGAAATTCACTTTCCTTCTAATTTCTTCCCATTCATAGCACATTCAGCACAAAGAGATCCGAGTGACCAATATCTTCAAGAGTGTGTTTGCATTTCAAGTGAGAAGATGAAGAGTTCTGAGATATTTTAGCATTTTAGCTGCATCAAGCTGATCTACTTTATTTGCATTTATTCTTTTTGTGTTAGCTTTTCCTGAGCAAATTAAATAAATTCTCTTCTAATTCTTACATAATAAAATACCTCTTTTGGAATTGCCACCAATAATTCTGATCCCTGACAATCTTTGCCCTACAAATTTTGTGTGGCAGTTTGCTATGTGATACATAAACCAGCAATTGCAATTCCACTTGTAAGCTAAGGTTGCTAGGAACTTATGATACATCTTGAGTACCAGGAATACCTAGAGTCGGTCAGTGGTGAAGGACAATTGTGGGTATTCACTAACGGATTTTTAATGCAATTCCCATCCAAGATCATGCTTTCTCGCACATTGTTCAATGTTCGTGAAAAGCTTCTTGGAGATACTGTCTTTAAACAGGTGTCAAGCATCATTCATATGCAAATAATATGTAACTATATGTCTCTTCCTTGTGGGATTGAGCAAGATCAGTGTCTGCTCAGAAGGAATGGCTTGGATATGAAACACATTCTTTCACTAAATTTCATCTCTGTTCCTCCCAGTCCATTTTCAAAAACACTACTTTAAAAATGTCTCTGCTCCCAGGAATGTTCAATCTGACAATTGTTGTCCTCCATATTTATTACCTGTTCCACCTTCATTCCTTTGTTTGGCCCTTTCCTGTAACAGATACTCACCTGCACTCCTCATGTTTTATTCACTGTTGAAGTGGTGGTGTTTTTTGGCCAGTGCGATACCTCTGATTATAGTTTTATTTTATTATGTTTGATTTTGTTGTACAGAAAAAGAAAAGTCTTGGTGATGATGTTCTAGAAATTAATCATATTGTTATATATCTTTAATAGCTTAGACAGCTCCTCGGTGGGCCATTACCTTTCAAAGGATGTACATTTAAACATCATGATGGATTACTCAAAGACTCATGAAGGCAGATCTTTAGCTGGGATAAATGTTTGTAGCACCCCTGAAGTCAATGGAACTATGCCAATGTACACCAACTGAGGATATGCCCCCATGTTTTTACAAAATAGGAACATTTTTTGCTATATTTCACTACACTTATGTTAGAAATTACATCTCTAATACTCCATAGCTTAATAGTCTTTTTTTCAAACTTGAGTCTCACATTCCCAGTTAAATGAAAAATTAATTCTACTGCATCACATTTGATTTTTAAGATAAAAACACCAGTGCAACAGAGGGAAAAATTATGTACAATACAAATGCTACTACAGTTATTTCAGTAAGTTTCTGGCTACACTGAGCAATTTCAACATGGGACTTCTTCATTAAACAAAAAAAATCACCAGTATTACCTATTGGTAACTCACAGGAGTGTTGAAAGGCTTAATTGTTTGCACAGAGCTTTGGAATCCTTCATGAAAGGCATCAGGCAAGCGTGGGCAGAAAAGGCAAAAAGAAGCAGCTAAGAAAATTACCAAGTCAGTGATATAAGGAAACTGACTGGGAACCGTAGAGGAGAAAATCCATTTAGATAATTGTTGTGGATAAACACATTTCTAAAGGGTTCAGCTGAGAATCTGGACTCAAAAGACTGAATACGATTGTATAAATTATCCATGTTATGAATACTGCCTTATGTTCAATGGCCAGGATTTTCAAAGATGATTAACGATTTTGGATGCTCAGATTGATGCATCTTAAATGAAGTGGATTTTAGAGAGTGGGTGTCCAGCAGTTTCTGAAAATCAGGACCCTATGAGGTGTTAGTTGAGCTCCCAAAAACTTGAGGCACCCAAAATCAAGGAAAGGACTGACAGAGTCCTGCGGAGTTTGTTGGGCTGGGGTAACAGACTGAGGTATCAGGGAATTGACACAGAGTTTAGGAGCAGCATCTCTCTCTCTTTTGCTTGCTGAGGCAACAAGATAACTTACAGTTTTGGACAACCTGAGAAAGCACCGCAGTGGTTTATGAGACCTGCTCACTAACACAACATGTAAAAACCAATTCAATAAGAGCCCTATTTACAGGATGTAGAGTTTTATTGCCAAAATGTAGGAAAATTCTCTCTCACTTATCTTCTCAACATTTTTTTGTGTAGAAGAAGCAGTATGTACCTGGAAGTGCACTTCACAGGTAGGTGACCATTATCTCCATATCACAGATGAGGAAAACTGTTCTAGGCCTTAGCTAAGTGGCTAGACCATGTTCAAAGAGCAAATAAAGAGGGAAAGGAAGAGATTTCAACTCCAGGATTTGAACTTCTCAGCTATTGCTCTAAGCACTAGATCAAACTGTACCTAACATACAAAAGACTTGAACTTAAACAATGTTTCAAAGGTGTTGGATTCAAAAGCTCAAATATGGTAGTGTTTTTACAATTGGAATTTTTGAAAAGCAAAAAACAAAAAAGTCATGTCTAATTAGAAAAATAATAATTATTTTATTATTATTATTCAGCCATATGAAGATGTGGAGAGTCATACAAACAGCCGTCTTAGAAAAGGGTCAGCCATTTAAGGGTGAGTTAAACTGAACAATTAACTTTTGGAAGTCTGATTTGAGGAGGAAGGACCAAGTGTGCCTTGATTAACTTGACTATGTAAGCATTTAACCCTCTCCCAGGGTGATTATAGCTATTACAGCCTTACAATGCTGCACATTTCCCTTTACTTGACTTTTGTATATATCAGAGAGACTCTGAATCAGAGGGAAAAAGCCCAACCATTATTCATTGATTTCAAGATATTTTGTATTGCTGTAACACAATATATGTGTGACACTGAAAGGCAGAAGCTATAAGTATCAGAATAATTAGTAACGTAAAAACCTGTATTTTATTAATATGGTAGCTAAGACTACCCAGGACATTCTGCTTTTAACTATCTTCAATAAGCAGATTCTCTGTAAATGAGCTAAGAATGCCCCTTTGCCTCTAGACCAGGAGCAATTCAGGTAACAAATGGACGAAGAGGGATTTATTGCACTGCAGGATCACACCAGCTAAAACAGTGTCATTTTTTAATGAGTTATATCTATGGTAATTAGTAGTAATTCGCCAGACCGCAAAAGCAGCTGATCATTATGCCTCTCTTGAGAACACTTGGACAAGGGAGTAGGTGGCAGGAGTTGAGGATGGCAGCAAAAGAAACCTTCATTCACTCAGCATGAACATACATCGCCGACTTAGTGACAAGTACCTATAGGAGAGTTCTGGAGCAAAATAGCCAGTACCACTGTTGTATTTAATATTTCTCAGTAACTGAAACCATACATGTGGGGAGGGGATAAAGAATAGGGAAGACTATTCACAGAGAGCAGGGATAGCAAAAAAAAAAAAAAAAATTAAATTAAAAAGTCCCGTTTGACAAGCACTTAATTTGTTAGGAGACTCTTTGTAATTCAATATTACTATTTAAAAAAATTGAGCACTGCACGGAAGTAACTAAGACAACAGGGTTCTTTTTTTCCTTAACAGATCAGAGTTTCCACTTTCTTCTCATAATTGCAAGCCAATGTGCTAAAAAAAGATACCTGGATTTTGGAACCTGGCGATAATTAATGATTTTATGTTTAGGATTAGCGCACGTAATCCAAAGTATTAAAAATTAAACTAAATTGACCAAATCCTGTGGCACACTCAAACTGTAATTGGTTCCTTCAAGAATCCTAATCCTCTCTTAAATATTCACATATAACTCTTGAGGTACAATTCTGCTCTAGAAAGTAAATATGCAACACTTGCACCTTCTTGCTAATCAGATCTGCTCATTTTCTGTGCATTCACTTTATCTGTTTAATTGCAAAATTCTTACTGCTTTTTCTCTCTCTTAGCTAAAGCAAGGTTGACAAAAGATTTGCTAGCATAGCTATGTCAGTTACTATTATGGGGGCGGGGTGAAATCACACCTCCACCAATATAGCTATACAAGTAAAAGCTCTAGTGTAGATAAAGTTATACTAGCAAAAAAAAAAAAAAAAAGTCCAGACCAACTACCAGCATCACACTAGTAATAAATCTTTATAAAACATTTTCTCCCGCTCCATGAATGATCACATCCATGTGGGATGTGAAATTATACTCAAACAGAATGTACTATTTTGCTCTTAACCAAAAACATCTGAAATAAATGGCAAATAAAAGAGCTTTTGTTTAAAGGCTATAGAAATGCTACTGTAATTAATCCACTTTACAAGCAAGCAGCAATCACAGGGAATCAATTTTAGTTGTACTACAAATTCACAGTGGCAGTACATGCAATCTAAGAATGAGCAACAGTATTCATAAAATTTATTTAACAGTTTCCTGGAAATCTTGTCTGAATCAATATTTATTTCTTCCTTTACTAGACCTTACTCCACCATACAATTATGTTACGAGAACATGGCTCAGCACTCAAGTCAGTCAATGACAAAGTTAAGTTTGCATATCAAATTGCACCAAAATACAGCTTCAAGAAAAAAATATAGTGTGCTATTATACTTCATATGAAAAAAATAAAGTGATTTTGTTCTGTTAAAACCACCGGTATATTTAAAATAACCTCCTGTAGTGACTTCTGTATGCAATTATCTAACCTATACATCATTTTCAAAACTTCACTTATTAAATAAAATATTTGGGGGGTTACATAGTTTATTCTTGAATTTGAGTCAATTATATACATTCCTAGAATCTGTTGTCATATCAACAAATTACTAAGTAGCTCTGCCTGTTCAGAGAACCACAATCTTATTGTCCTGAAGCCAGCTATAAACATGTAGAATCATAGTATCAATCATAGAATCATAGAATCTCAGGGTTGGAAGGGACCTCAGGAGGTCATCTAGTCCAACCCCCTGCTCAAAGCAGGACCAATCCCAAACTAAATCAGCCCGGCCAGGCTTTGTCAAGCCTGACCTGAAAAACCTCTAAGGAAGGAGATTCCACCGCTGCCCTAGGTAACCCATTCCGGTGCTTCACCACCCTCCTAGTGAAAAAGTTTTTCTTAATATCCAACCTAACTCTCCCCCACTGCAACTTGAGACCATTACTCCTTGTTCTGTCATTACTCCTTGTTCTGTAAGACTTCATTACAAATGACACATTAATATTTTCAAAAGGAACACCAGGCTTCATTCAGATGTTTAGTTGTAAATTATATTTAGAAATACTGACATTATAGAACCACTGTGCCTGCGTGGAACCCCACCGACCTATAGATGTGTCCACCTACATGGATCTGATTTCAGTAAAGGGACCATAGTTAGAAACATTTTTCTGAATGGGTATAAATAAGATAGAATTGTGAACACTCAATAGTAGATAATAAGGCTGCAGAGCTATCACAGTTGAAGTTATACATATAATGAAAAGCAAGCTTAAGTCGTTTGTTAATTTCACTGAAATTTCTAGATGGAATTATACTCAGGAACAATTTGGGTGCATTTATTTATAGTAGCTACTAAAATATATTAACATCATTTCATTTCCCCTGTGTCTCTTCCCTGTTAGTCCAGGACATTTAAAATCGTTTGCACTCTTGTCTACTTTGCTATCTTTCTTTTCTTCTAGCAGGGATCCACCTTTCTCCCATTCCTCTATGGAGATTCTTCCTGATTACAAACTTAGCCACCAATATTATGACACAGAATCTGGAAGCAGTCACACCTATGGCCTGATCCAAAATCCAGTACAATCAATGGTGTCTTTTCATTGATCTCAATTGGCCTTGGATCAGGCCCACAGTTGGGAAAATGCATTTTTTAAAAGTAGTATAAATCAGGAATTTAAATTAGAAAATGTAAGTTCACTGTTGCAGTATCTGCTGGTAAGCACGAGAATTCACATAGCAGAAAATAAACTGTACAATTACATTGCAATTTTCTGCTATTTCATGCAAGAGGATGACTGGGAAGAGATGGGTTAAATGGAGACTCAAAGATAATTACCATTTGATCTGTAAGACATAATTGCTATCTGATTATACAGTATTTAAGTGTAAATACACAGTAATCACACAGAGCTTAACTCAGGAACAGCTGTAGTGTTCTAACTTCAGCACCATAGAGTAGAATCCAGATTTAGAGCGCTTTTCTTTCTTAACCTGTGAAATTCAGCATTGAACGGCAGTGTTTTCTAGTACTGAAGCAAGGTTTTGGGGTTAGGGGTGGCATTTGAAGTACCATATTACTGTAGAGAGCACTACTTACCTGATATCAAAATCTTTCCATACTCTCAGGGCCACTATCACCTGTACACATAGGCTGCTCATATGTGGGGCAAGAAATTGAGTGAGTTTTGCCTTGCCTAGTTTCAAAAGCATTCTTCCCCTGCACTTTGGGAAAAACTGGCAGGAGGACGGGTGTCTTAGAACAGTGTTTCTCAGCCCCGGGTACCTGTACCCCTGGGGGTATGCAGAGATCTTCCAGGGGGGACATCAACTCAGCTGGATATTTGCCTAGTTTTACAACAGGCTACATAAAAAGCACTAGCAAAGTCACTAAAAATTAATATTTTATACAACTTGTTGATACTGCTCTATAAACTATACGCTGAAATGTACAATATTTACATTCAAATTGATTTATTTTATAATTATATGGTAAAAATGAGAAAGTAAGCAATGTTTCAGTAATAGTGTTCTGGGACACTTTTGTATTTTTATGTCTGATTTTGTAAGCAAGTAGTTTTTAAGTGTGGTGAAACTTGGGGGTAAGCAAGACAAATCAGACTCCTGAAAGGGACACAGTCATCTGGAAAGGTTGAGAGCTACTGTCTTAGGACAATGGGAACCTCAGAAGTCTCTGTGCTCTTGCACTGGCTCCCAAACCTCGCACATCCTTCTGATGAAAGATTAATACAGCCCTACTGTGACTAGCAGCTGAAATTCAAGAACCTAGAAAAAGGATCTGTGCTCCATCCGAACTATTTGATGAAAGACTGGTAGGAGATTCATACTCTTGTTACATTTTAATTTGACTTTTTCTTGGCCACTTCGATGGCTTGGGAACAATTCACCCTAATTCCAAACCTCTTGCTTAGTCAGAGTGAGTTCAGATAGCAACACAGCAAACTAGGGACCTGACTGTGCAGTGAGTACTGTGCTGGAGCAGGACTCCTCTCTGCCTTTTCAGACAAGGTTTGCTTCCCCCACCCCTTTTTTTTCTCTCTCTCTCTCTCTCTCATTTTCTCTGATAGCATTTATGTATTTTTTTTGTTTTCTATATTTCACTCTTTCTCACTCCCCTGCCCCTTGTTTTCAGCTTCTTCCCGTTCCTCAACTCCCGAGAAGATAATACACTGGTTGGTTGGAAAGCATGTCCACTGGGTCTTCACAAGCCTGAGCCAAACACACGCTCAAAAACTGACTTGAGAGCTATGGGGAAAGGGCTGCTCAGGCTCACACTTCTGAGAGCTAGTAACAGCTTATGATACTTAGGGGGAATCTGTGTGTAACTTGGTTGTTACGTGTGGCTTTGACCCAAAACCAGATCAACTCAAAATGAAACTCATGATGCATGTACATACGGGCACAAGGCTATTGAAGCATCACTTCTGTCTGCCCTGAAACTCAACACTATGCAGATAGGAGGAGAGGAGAGCTGCAGGGCTTCTGTAAAACTGGATGGTGGGCACGGACAGAGGCAGCGGATGACAGCAGGAAGAGGAGGGAGCAAAGTGTTCCTTCTCTCCTCTAACTTGGGTCTTCAATGGGTTGTAGAGACCTAGGGATTTTCTTGACCTCTTTGTTGGTGAGCTGCAATCCTCCAGATGCCTCCTCATAACCCACTTTCAAGTTGTACCTCACCATCTGAGCATCAATGTGCCAAGACATTGCAGAAGCCGGTATCAATCCACTGCAAAGGATGGTCAAAATAAAAGTTTGGGAATGACTGTTCTTAAGTGATCAATGCCCTATAAAATGCTATGGACAAACTGGACTAAATGGAACTTAATGACTGTGGCCAGGCAAAGTCCAAGACACAGAAATGAACAAACGGTAAGGAATTATTTTTTATAACAGTCAGGCCCACTCAAGGCCCAGCTGGAACAAAGCACTCCCAATTCACACTTTTCAAACAATTAAGCACACGGTCAAACTGACAAATCGTCCCTGCAACAGACACTCAGATACTCACCAACACAGCCCCCCTAATGCAGCACTTAGCGTACCTCCTCTCGGACAGATCCTAGTCAAACTCCCTCTGTTAGGCTTTCCACTGTTCACCTTTAGCAAAGCTTTTGATACGGTCTCCCACAGTATTCTTGCCAGCAATTTAAAGAAGTATGGGCTGGATGAATGGACTATAAGGTGGACAGGCTAGATCGTCAGGCTCAACAGGTAGTGATCAATGGCTCCATGTCTAGTTGGCAGCTGGTATCAAGCGGAGTGCCCCAAGGGTCGGTCCTGGGCCTGGTTTTGTTCAATATCTTCATTAATGATCTGCAGGATGGCATGGACTGCACCCTCAGCAAGTTTGCAGATGACACTAAGCTGGGAGGAGTAGTAGATATGCTGGAGGGTAGGGATAGGATACAGAGTGACCTAGACAAATTAGAGGATTGGGCCAAAAGAAGTCTGATGAGGTTCAACAAGGACAAGTGCAGAGTCCTACACTTAGGACGGAAGAATCCCATGCACTGCTACAGACTAGGGACCAAGTGGCTAGCCAGCAGTTCTACAGAAAAGGACCTAGGGGTTACAGAGGACGAGAAGCTGGATATGAGTCAACAGTGTGCCCTTGTTGCCAAGAAGGCTATCGGCATTTTGGGCTGTATAAGTAGGAGGATTGCCAGTAGATTGAGGGACGTGATCATTCCCTTCTATTCAGCATTGGTGAGGCCTCATCTGAAGTACTGTGTCCCGTTTTGGGCCCCACACTATAGGAAGGATGTGGAAAAATTGGAAAGAGTCCAGTGCAGGGCAACAAAAATTATTAGGAGGCTGGAACACATGATTTATGAGGAGAGGCTGAGGGACCTGGGATTGTTTTGTCTGCAGAAGAGAAGAATGAGGGGGGATTTGATAGCTGCTTTCAACTACTTGAAAAGGGGCTCCAAAGAGGATGGATCTAGACTGTTCTCAGTGGTACCAGGTGACAGAACAAGGAGTAATGGTGTCAAGTTGCAGTGGGGGAGGTTTAGGTTGGATATTAGGAAAAACTATTTCATTCACTAGGAGGCGGTGAAGCATTGGAATGGGTTACCTAGGAAGATGGTGGAATCTCCTTCCTTAGAGGTTTCTAAGGTCAGGCTTGAGAAAGCCCTGGCTGGGATGATTTAGTTGGGGATTGGTCCTGCTTTGAGCAGGAGGTTGGACTAGATGACCTCCTGAGATCCCTCCCAACCCTAATATTCTATGATCTTTAAATAAATCTGAGCATTATCTGCATAAGAATGGAATGCTAATCCATGACATGTCACCACAGGAGCCAGGCAAATGCTAGATAATAAGAGATCCAACACAGAATCCTATAGGATGCCCAAAGAAACTGGAAAGGGAGCAAAATTTAACAAACAGAAACAGAGATTACAGATGATTGGCTGAACATGATCCAAACCAAACAGATGCAGTTCTTGTCAAGCCCATATAAAAGATTCCAAATGAATCAGCTGGTTGGCAAGATATGAAGTATCAAATGCAACAGAAATGTTCAGCATCACAGTGGCAGCTAATATTCCACTGCCAATTGTGACAGACCCAGGCCAGTGGGGTTCAGGAGTCTGGTAGAGGGCAAATATACTGGTCACTGGATGAGTAGTTTTCTGTTCCCTGAGTGACCAGAGCAGGGGCTGCACTAGAATAATCAGGAACCTGCTAGAACCAATTAAGGCAGACAGGCTGATTAGAACATCTGCAGCCAATCAAGGCAGGCTAATCAGGGCACCTGGGTTTAAAAAGGAGCTCCCTCCTGTCAGGCTAGAGAGAGCCAGAGGAGAGGAAGTGCATGTGAGGAGCTGGGAGCAAGAGGAGCAAGGTGTTGAGAGTGAGAGTGTGTGCCGCTGGAGGACTGAGGAGTACAAGTGTTATCAGACACTAGGAGGAAGGTCCTGTGGTGAGGATAAAGGTAGTGTTTGGACGAGGCCATGGGGAAGTAGCCCAGGGAGATGTAGCTGTCATGCAGCTGTTACAGGAGGCACTATAGACAGTTGCAATCCACAGGGCCGTGGACTGGAACCTGGAGTAGAAGGCGGGCCTGGGTTCCCCCCAAACCTCCTAACTCCTGATCAGACACAGGAGAAGTTGACCCAGGCTGTGGGGAAGATCACTGAAGTGAGCAAATCTATCAATAAGTGAAGGACCCACCAAGTTAGAGGAGGAACTGCATCACACAATACAGGAACAAATTGTTCACAACCTTAACCAGCAAGGTCTCTTTGCTTCAAAGTGGTTGAAAACTATATTAGAACACTCTAAATGACTGTATATGAGAACTGATTAGCTTTGAATGCTTCATGGAAGCATGTGACTAGGAGAACCAGGCAGAGGAAAAGACGGGCCAGCGATGGAGAAATAGAACTCAGGAACAGGTTTGCTGAGTTAGGAAATCAAGATGGAGCACAGCAGGCTACTGAAGGACAAAGGGCGAGGAAGAAGAGGCGAGCAGCTAGTCCTGCAGAAAGAGGGGAGGAGTCGATGGAGGCGACACCAAGTGGGAGCCCTAGGAGGACTGTAAGGGCGAATACAAATCAAGAGGAAATGCAAGCACCTGCTGTGGGGGATAGACCGCAGAATCGCACAGTCGCCAGGAAAAGGCAAGTTTACGTGATTGGAGACTCTTTACTGAGAAGAGTGGATAGGCCTGTAACTAGACCTGATCGGGAGAACAGAAGGGTGTGCTGTCTGCCAGGGGCTAAGATACAGGATGTGGACCAGAGGCTGAATACGATCTTAGCAGGAGCGGGAAAGAATCCGTTGATTATCCTTCATGTGGGAACGAATGATACGGCTAGTTACTCGCTGGACTGTATCAAGGAGGACTATGCCAGACTGGGGAAGAGGCTCAAAGACATCGAGGCTCAGGTGATCTTCAGTGGGATTCTGCCGGTTCCTAGAGCGGGGCGACGAAGGAGTGACAAGATTATGGCGATCAACAGATGGCTTAGGGAGTGGTGTTATAAGACGGGCTTTGGGATGTACGGTCACTGGGAAGCGTTTACGGATAGACGACTGTTCGCTCAGGATGGACTTCATCTAAGCAAGGAGGGAAATAGAATTCTAGGATGGAGGCTCGCCGACCTCATCAAGAGAGCTTTAAACTAGGAAGTTGGGGGAGATGGTTGGGAGATGTTCGGGAGATCTCCACGCCGGAATGTAACCTGGAGAGGAAAGTAAACAAAGTGAGAGGGGATACCCTTGTGGTCCCAAGATTTGATCCAAGGAGGAATAGTGGAGAAACCAGAGTAACGGGTGATGCTGGTGGTAAAAGGTCGCTGCACGACGGAGGAAAGAATGTCACTGATGCCAAACGCCGAAAATTAAAAGGTCTGTACACTAATGCGAGGAGTCTAGGTAACAAGATGGAGGAACTGGAGTTACTGGTGCAGGAAGTAAAACCGGATATTATAGGGATAACTGAAACCTGGTGGAATAGCACTCATGACTGGAGCACGGGCATTGAAGGCTATGTGCTGTTTAGGAAAGACAGAAAGAAAGGCAAAGGTGGTGGAGTAGCCTTGTACATCAATGATGACATTAACTGTAGCGAAATAAGAAGCGATGGAATGGATAAGACAGAGTCTGTCTGGGCGAAAATCACATTGGGTAAAAAAGCAACTAGAGCTTCCCCTGAGATAGTGCTTGGCGTGTGCTACAGACCGCCGGGATCTGATTGGGATATGGATAGAGACCTCTTTAATGTCTTTAATGAAGTAAACACAAAGGGGAAATGTGTGATTATGGGGGACTTCAACTTCCCGGATATAGACTGGAGGACGAGTACTTGCAAGAATAATAGGGGTCAGATTTTTCTGGATGTGATAGCGGATGGATTTCTTCATCAAGTAGTTGAAGTACCTACGAGAGGAGATGCCATTTTAGATTTGGTGTTGGTGAGCAGTGAGGACCTCGTAGAAGAAATGGTGGTGGGGGATAACCTTGGTTCGAGTGATCATGAGCTGATTCAGTTCAAACTAGATGGAAGGGTAAACAAATGTAGATCTGGGATTAGGGTTTTTGACTTCTCGAGGGCTAATTTTAAAGAGTTAAGGAAATTAGTTAGGGAAGTGGATTGGACGGAGGAATTAGTGGATTTGGATGCGGAGGAGGCCTGGAATTACTTTAAGTCACAGCTGCGGAGACTGTCGGAAGCCTGCATCCCGAGAAAGGGGAAAAAAAAACATGGGCAGGAGTCGTAGGCCAAACTGGATGAGCAAACAACTCAGAGAGGGGATTAGACAAAAGCAGACAGCTTACAGAGAGTGGAAGAAAGGCAGGATCAGTAAGGAAAGCTACCTTGGTGAGGTCAGAACATGTAGGGATAAAGTGAGGAAGGCTAAAAGCCGCATTGAACTGGACCTTGCAAAGGGAATCAAAACCAATAGTAAAAGGTTCTACAGCCACATAAATAAGAAGAAAACAAAGAAAGAAGAAGTGGGGCCGCTATACACAGAGGATGGAATGGAGATTAAGGATAACCTAGGCATGGCCCAACATCTAAACAAGTACTTTGCTTCAGTTTTTAATAAGACTAGTGAACCTTGGGATGATGGAGGGATGATAAACGGGAATGTGGATATGGAAATGGATATTACCGCAACTGAGGTAGAGGCCGTACTTGAACAGCTCGATGGGACGAAGTCGGAGGGCCCGGACAATCTCCATCCGAGGATATTAAAGGAACTGGCGCGTGAAATTGCGAGCCCGTTAGCGGAAATTTTTAAGCAATCGGTAAACTCGGGGGTTGTGCCGTATGATTGGAGGATTGCTAATGTAGTTCCTATTTTTAAGAAAGGGAATAAAAGTGATCCGGGTAATTATAGGCCTGTTAGCTTGACGTCTGTAGTATGCAAGGTCTTGGAAAAAATCTTAAGGGAGAAAGTAGTCAAGGACATAGAAGTCAATGGCAATTGGGACGAATTGCAACACGGATTTAGTAAAGGTAGATCGTGCCAAACCAATCTGATCTCCTTCTTTGAGAAGGTGACAGATTACTTAGATAAAGGAAATGCGGTAGATATAATTTACCTAGATTTTAGTAAGGCGTTCGACACGGTTCCGCACGGGGAACTGTTAGTCAAATTGGAAAAGATGGGAATGAATACGAAAGTTGTAAGTTGGATAAGGAACTGGTTAAAGGGGAGACTCCAGAGGGTCGTATTGAAGGGTGAACTGTCAGGCTGGAAGGAGGTCACTAGTGGAGTCCCTCAAGGATCGGTTTTGGGACCGATCTTATTTAACCTTTTTATTACTGACCTTGGCACAAAGAGCGGGAATGTGCTAATTAAGTTTGCGGATGACACGAAGCTGGGAGGTATTGCTAATACGGAGAAGGACAGGGATACTATTCAGGAAGATCTGAACCACCTTATAAACTGGAGTAATAGAAATAGGATGAAATACAATAGTGAAAAGTGCAAGGTTATGCATTTAGGAATTAATAATAAGAATTTTGGATATACGTTGGGGGAGCATCAGTTGGAAGCGACGGAGGAGGAGAAGGACCTTGGGGTGCTGGTTGATAGCAGGATGACTATGAGTCGCCAATGTGATACGGCTGTTAAAAAAGCAAATGCGATTTTGGGATGCATCAGGCGGGGTATTTCCTGCAAGGATAAGGAGGTGTTAGTACCGTTATACAAGGCGTTGGTGAGACCCCATCTGGAATACTGTGTGCAGTTCTGGTGTCCCATGTTCAAGAAGGATGAATTCAAACTGGAACAGGTTCAGAGACGGGCTACGAGGATGATCCGAGGAATGGAAAAACTGCCTTATGAAAGGAGACTCAAAGAGCTTGGCTTGTTTAGCCTGGCCAAAAGAAGGCTGCGGGGGGATATGCTTACTCTATATAAATATATCAGGGGGGTTAACGTTAGGGAGGGAGAGGAATTATTTAAGTTTAGTACTAATGTAGGCACGAGGACGAATGGGTATAAACTGGATATTAGGAAGTTTAGACTTGAAATTAGACGAAGGTTTCTAACCATTAGGGGAGTGAAGTTCTGGAACAGCCTTCCGAGGGAAGTAGTGGGGGCAGAAGACTTTCCTGGCTTTAAGACAAAGCTTGATAAGTATATGGAGGGGATGTTATGATAGGATTGTAATTTGGGCAATTGATCTTGGATTACCACCAGATAGGTCTGCTCAATGATCTGCGGGGAGTTGTTGGATGGCATGGGAACTGAGTTACTGCAGAGAATTCCTTCTTGGGTGCTGGCTGGTGAGTCTTGCCCACATGCTCAGGGTTTAGCTGATCGCCATATTTGGGGTCGGGAGGGAATTTTCCTCCAGGGCAAATTGGCAGTGGCCCTGGAGGTTTTTCGCCTTCCCCTGCAGCATGGGGCACGGGTCACTTGCTGGTGGTTTCTCTGCAGCTTGAGGTCTTCAAACCAATTTTGAAGATTTCAATAACTCTATCCTGGGATAGGGGTTGTTATAAAATTGGATGGGTGGGGTTCTGTGGCCTGCCTTGTGCAGGAGGTCAGACTAGATGATCAGATTGGTCCCTTCTGACCTATGAGTCTATGAGTCTATGAGTCTATGTCCCTTAGCGGTAAGGGTATATTAGAAACAGGACAGGAACTTGAAAGTATGTCTGGATGACCCAGTAATATCTACCCCCAGAGCAGGGGTACATGGAAGTGGCACTTAAAAATTCTAATAATTATCTGAGTAATAAGTAGAGTGTGTTTGTATATTGCTGGACAGTGTCTTATTGTCCAAGGAATGAGCTCTCAGATATCTAGGTCTACACTTCTAAACTAGCTCTCAAATGTTTGAGACACCCAACTGTAAAATATCAGGGCCATATTCTCTAAGAGTGAGACTCAGCTGGAGTTATATCTGCAAAGAATTTGCCCCTATAAAGCATTTGGCACTGTGTGGAACCAGATCACATAACCCAGCTATTAGTCTCCAAATGAAATATGCAAGATAATGAATTTAAGGCTTAATTTTCAAACGAGAGGTTAAAGGCTCACAGAAATCCACATATTGTCATGGGCAACAGCATCCATCAGTGCCTGTCTGAACATGCATTTACACATTTTGCATGTGCACATATTTTTTGACAGCATTCTTACAACCCTTCCGGTTCTGCTCTCTGAATGGATACCAGTCTGTTCTGATGGGATCCAACTGCTGAATCCCACATGCTGCTAATTTCCCTGGGTCTGGATCACTGTTCCTGCTTGGGCTCAGTCAGAATCAATTCCCAAGCACGGACCCGGGGTCTCATACCCATTTTGCAGTAGAAACCTGCAGTCTGTCTGTCTAGACCGGGATGTGCAAACTTTTTGGGCCAAGGGCCACATCTGGGTGTCTGTTGCTTAGACAGCTAGCTGCCTCTTCCTGTTGGGATCATTAGATTGTCCGTGTACCCAGTGAGAGTGCTGCCTGTCCATCCAATCAGGGACCTGGCTGCTGTGGGCCAGTAGGCCTTTAGCAATAAGGCTATTGGTCAAGGGCAGTGGTTCAATGCATCACTGTGGTGCAGCAGCTAAGGATGCTGCCTCTGGTCCACTAGGTCCATGGTTCAATATGACGGTCCTGCCACTCGAGTTCAAGCAGATGAATGCCATTCAGTGCTGATAGCCCTTGATTGCCTGGTCATGCCTCCCCAGGCCTAGTGAAGTTTCTGCTACAAAATTAAGGCTCTGATTCACAATGACTGTTACAAATTATGTTAATAAAATCAAATGTAATTTACAACTGGATACACATGCATTCCCCAAACTTTCAAAAGCATTTATGAGAGGATGGTCCAGGGGTTAGGGTACTAGTGTAAAACTTGGGAAAACTGAGTCTAGTCCTCTGTGCTTCAGTTCCCCATCTTTAAAAAGAAAAAGTGGGATAACAACACTCTCCTACCTCACAGGGTTGTTATAAGGACAAATACATTAAAATAGTGATGCACTCAAGGTATATCCAGAGAGTATTGTAAATTGGTGTTTCCAAGCCCATGCTTGAGCTTCCACGCTGCATTGTCAACCTGGGTTTGCACCTGACAGACCTGGGTCTCACAACTATGCTAGTGTGCCCATACTGCACTACACAGACCTTCTCACTCACTGGCTTGAGCTGTGTCCACACTGCAAAACGACAGGTTTGGACCCAAGTTGCAGCACGGCTTGGGCTCAGGGTGGGTCCCAGGATTCGGGTCCTGAGTGCTTGCTGATATAAGTCAGACAGATGTGTGTGTGGATAGTAGGGGAGTTTGGTCTCAGACCTGAGTCTGAGGCCACATTTACAATGTTATGTAGACATACCCTAAGATACTTCTGTATTGATGGGGCATATAAGTACCCAAGGTGATACTTGGGAAGCTACGAGAACAATGTATAAAACATTCAATTTGCAAATACCTGGAGAATGAAGGGGCAATCACTAGCAGCCAGTATATTTTTGCTAAGAACAAATCATGCCAAACTAGCTTGATTTCCTTCTTTGACATAACTGGCTTGGTGGATGGGGGATTGCGGTGGACATAATATATCTGGACACTAACACGTGGGGTTCCACAGGGATCTGTTCTGGGTCCCATGTTATTTCATATATTTATTAATGACCCGGATGTAGAAATAGAGAGCATACTAATCAATTTTGCAGATGACACAAAGCTTGGGGGAAGGAGGTTGCAAACACTTTGGAGGATAGAAATTCAAAGGAGTCTTGATAAATTGGAGAACTGGACTATAGACAACAAAATGAAATTCAACAAAGATAAATCTAAGGTGCTACACTTAGGAAATAAAAATCAAATGCACAAAATATAGAATGAGGAATAACTGGCTTGGCAGCAGCAGCACTGCTGAAAAGCAGACATGCCAAACCCGCGAAAAAAATGCAGAAATTGGGCTTGTTTTTGGCTTAATTGGCTTGTGAGTTGCGTGTTGGCTAGTTTTTGGCCTGTAGCTAGTTGCTTCTTCTTTTTTTTGATTGGCTCCCGGTTAGCAGGGGCAAAGGGGGGACAAGCAGGGGCAAGAGGGTAAGAGAGTCAGGGGTGCACAGTGGGCCCACCATTGTCCCAGACAGCAAGCCAGGGGGATCTAGTCACAGAGAGTGCTGGGGTTTTTAGGGGTTGGTTTGTTTGGCCTTGTTTTGAAATGGGATTAGCTTGATTTTTGGATTACTGGGAAAGTCGGGGTGCTTATTTACCATGTGAAAGTTGTGATGGTGTTGCAAAAAAAGCAAATGCAATTTTGGGTTGTATTAACAGAGGTATAGCATGCAAGTTACGAGGTGATATTATCACTCTACTCAGTGCTGAGTAGGCCTCAGCTGGAGTACTGTGTCCAATTTTAGTCACCACTAAAGGATGTAGAAAGGATGTAGAGAAACTAGGAAGGATCCAGAAGCAAGTGACAAGGATGATCGAAGGGATGGAATGCAAGTCATATGAGCAAAGGCTTAAGAGAACTGGGTATGTTTAGTTTGGAAAGAGGCAATTAAAAGGGGATATGACAGCAGTCTTCAAATACTTGAAAAGCTGCCATAAAAAAGATGGAAAAAAATTATTCTCTTTTCCACACAGGGCAAGACAAGAGACAAGGGGTTCAAATATACAGCACAGCAAATTTATATTAAGTCTCACAAAAAACTTCCTAACTGTTAAGAACAATAGGACAATGGAACAAATTACCTAGGGAAATCGTGGAATCTCCTTCACTGGAGGTTTTCAAAAGTAGGCTGGATAACCATCTGCCTTGGATAGTTTAGACACAACAAATCCTGCATCTTGGCAGATCCCCTGAGATCCCTTCTAAACATACAGTTCTATGATTTTATGACAACATCCTGCTTCAACTTCCTTTGAAAACGTGGCCCATACTGGTTTCAATCAAATATTTAAAGAAAAACACAAAATCCACACACATACTTTGTAAAGCTAAAATTTTAAAGGAGGACTCTGGGATTTTCATGTCTATCAATAATGATGACTGAAAGTCAAAACGATTCTAACCAACATCATAGCCATTTCTATTATATAGCCTGATAGAGTTCTAACTAACAATACTTAGCATTTACAGAATACAGCTCCTTCCTTTCATCATAGCTTGGTATCCTAAGACTCTACACTGACGCTCAAGGCTACAACCAGATTCACAGCCAGATCTGTAATCTTCTGAAAAGGGTGCAGAACTTTTCTACTTAAGAGAGCCAAAGCTATGTCCTGTATACAAAATTTCTGTTCATTGTCTTTTGAAACCTTATCTAAAAATGTCCAGAGAAGCCAGATATTATAGATTAAAACAAGCAATTCAAAATCAAAAGATGTGGCGACACTGGCCAGCATATGATCTGGACTCACTTATATCTGTATTTCAAGTAATTGGTTTCTTTTTTCCCCCACTCTTTCCAAGTAACCAGATTCAGATGTAAATTTTGAGTTCAGAAGCTAATTAACTTTAAAATTATCAATCTCAGAAAGGTTACATTTGTCTATAAACAAAAGATTATGAATTCAAATCAAAATAACTTTAATTTGCTCCAAGTTTTAAACTCTAGTAGCAGGGCCTGTGCATCAGATGTGGGAGCATATTCTCAGTCCGATTTTCTTATTTGCACAAATGTAAATGTGATGAATTAAAATGATTTATTTTAATCCCTTACAAATTCTCTACGGGACCAGAGTATTAAGCTTTTATAGTGTGATTTTAAAATATTAGAAGCTTAGATTCTATTTTTGTAATTACATAACATCTTTATTCTTTGTTTTGTAGCAGCTAAACCACAGCAGTTACCTATACAATTATTTCGTCCCCACCGCCTTGCCCTCCCCCCCACAGACCCCTTTCCAGTTTTCAAAGTGATAGTGAATGACATATTGTTCAAAAGGAATAATGAAGTATAAAGTGTATGTAACTTAACAGAAAGTCAAGCATGCCAACTTGATATCCCCTTTGATTCATATACCTCCCAACTTTATTTCAGACAGATGAATATGTTTAAATCTGGATAATTAAGCTTACCTGTGTGTTTAAATTTAGATTCATACTTACATATTTTGGTTGCTTAACATTATTTCACCACATATCAAAAGCACTATATAATCATAAAATAATAAATGAAAAATCATGCTTTATATTCCAGCAGAATAAACTAATATCAAGTTCTGGAACTAAGCCTAGTGATAGATCCAAGTGCAAACATTAACTATGATTTTATTATATTTGTTACCAAAAGAAGGCAAAGACACAAGAATTATCTTTTGTCTTACATTCCTTTCTACCAGAACACTTACTGATTTAACAACAGAGAGTGCTACTGGCAAATACATTAGTTGATGAGGCTTTGTTCTGTCGCTTTTAAAAGACTGGCTTTCATCTAGTTCAAAGTGAAGAAACAACTGTGCTGTTTTTAAGAAAAAGTGGCAAAAATTTGGCAGATAAAACTGATGAAAAATAGACCAAGCATCTCCCTATTAATACCAAAGAACTTCTGTCAAAATTGGAAGGACTAAAGGAGAGATAGGCTTAACCCCTTAGGTTTTCAGACACTGGAGAATAGGACAGGAGAATAATTTGCTCACAGTGGTGGGCTGAAATTTTGTTTATGAATTGTAAGGATCCCTGCTACCTAATCACATTCTCATCAGCAAATAGTGAAAATCCAAGTATTTCTTTGAAAAAATAGCGCTCTCTCTCAGCGTATGTGTGAACGATTTCTACCTTGCTAAAATGAAATATATATTTTTAAGAATCACTGTGACCAGTGTGCTCTTTCTCAATGCCCCTTTTCTCGTGATATGTGTTTTATGCTATTTGCAGTGGATTTAATATATGGGAACCAGATCTTTGATCCTGCTACTTCTGCTTTGCACCATTCCAGCAGACCAAAGGGGATTTGAAGGAAGAGATGAGGAAATTTGAGTACGAAGGAAAAAAAGAGGGAAGGCAGAAGGGTAATGAAAATAAGAACATGTAGTGACACAGAAGTGCAATAACTTGACTTAATTTTTAAAAAACGAAATATAATCAACTATCTCAAATGATGCACAACCAGGCCATTATAGGTTGACTGATTTTCTTGTAGGAGACAGAGCAGAGATGAGGTATCTGAAGGAGAGTGTAGTGGCCTTGTGTAATTCATGACGGCTGTTCCATGCATAATAGGACAGCAATAGCAAATATTTCCCTGCCTTCCTATTTCTTAGTGGCCAACAATCTGCATCAAAATTTAGGCTGCCCTGGACTAATTCTTACTATCTTTGCACACAACAATGCTCCACACTATCAAAAAGGACTTAAGTGATTCTTGAAGTGCTTATTACCATCCTGTGGGTTTGTTTTTTTTTCATAGAGCACCTCCATACAGAATTTGAAGATGCTCTTGTCAGCTCTCCAAAGAATACTGGCTGAAGCCCTTCCTTCTTTGACCACATTTAACTTGTAAATGATCATTGATGTCCTTTAATTGGGAGAAAGCTTGAGCAACACTGTGCAAGACAGACAAATCGAAAGAGTGTCTAGACCCAGAAAAGCAGGTGAACCAGAAAGAAAATTATTTGTTTTCAGTGTTTCTAGTGACAAGCCTTTCCATGTGTCTCAGATCTGAACTACCAATTTGCATTTACTGTTCAAATGCAGACAACTTATTTTCCAATTTTATTGTTCTCAGTTTATAAGATGCCTTTCAGCACTGGGACCGAGTCACGTGGGGTTTTATTTCATACAAATATCAGAGTTCCATTAGAAACTTTATCACTTCTTCTGCAGGTGTTTTGCTAGAAGCCACTGTGTACAGCTAAATTAGACTGAGGTTACAACTGTAAAAGCTAACTAAAACATACACTTTTGCATAATGAGCAATTAAACAATCCTTTTCTGCTAACAGTTGCACCAGACATTTTCACAATATGTAAGTTTGAAGGAAAATTGCTCACTCATAAGGATAGGTTCCTTTTCTGTAAAAAATTTAAATGTGGACATTGTCAGAAAATTGACTAATGGCAACTTCTTATTAAATAGATTTCACCTCTGTTTTTTCACAGCCATATTTACAAAGTTTACTGACAAAAATACATTTTACTACTTTTTTAACTTTGTTAGCCCTGCCAAACCAGCACACCTCTGAAAGAATGAGCTGGATTGACATTATCTTCAGCAAACTGTTAATGAAGTTTCAAATGCAGAATCTTACCAGTCATAATGCACAAGCTTATAAGAACCTAGCTTTACTGTTAAGCACAATTTTACTCTGAAAAATTATTGTGTCGGAATGGCATCGTGAGATGTCTTTTAGCCAGTGACCATTTTTTTAACATATGATCATTATGGCCAAACCATCATTTTAAAAAGATGAAAAAATATTAGAAAATGGTTTCAATGATTTATAGCCAGAGTTGCCAGTCTTTAAAGAAGTCATGCTGAATACTTTCATCACTATTGCCATTCTTACAGTGGCCACAATGTGCTACACACTATACAAACATGAAAGGCAGCAGCATCTGTAATCTATGGAGCTTACACTTTAAAAAGACCAAACACAAAAAGCCTTTTCCCATGGGCAGGATGTGACTGTGCAAATTCTGATACCAAAAGAATATTATAAAATGTAAAGACAAACAGACTTTTCCTAAGTCTGTTTTCCCAAGTCTGTTTCCCCTTGCCAGTTGTAGAATTCTCAGTAGAAGAAGCCTTGAGTTGGGATTTCAAAGGAGAGAAGGCAGGAGATGGGTCATAAAACAACAGCCATCCTCTCAGCATCTCATTTACTAATCTTGACAGGTATCTATCTTCCTATGGCACGACAATTCCAAAGAAAAGAAAGAAGCTTGTGATTATGCTAAGGGTGCCTTTGCTGTTCCCCATAGCATTTTATTGACAAGGCTTTGACAACAATTAATCAAACATCCATAAGAATAAATATCTAATCTTACACTATGAGCTGACTCATCAAACTTCAAGATTCATTTGACTCTTAGATTCATACATTTTAAAGCCAAAAGGGACCACCTAATCATGATCATCTAGTCTGACCTGCTGCATAACACTGGCCAAAGAACTTCACCCAATAATCTCTTCATCAAAGCCATAACTTCTGCTTGAGCTATACCATAATTGTTAGAATGATATCTAGTCTTGATTTAAAGATATCAAGTGATGAAAAATCCACCACATCCCTATATAAACTGTTCCAATGATTAATTACTTTCACTGTTAAAAAATTGAGCCTTATCTATAGTCTGAATGTATCTAACTTCAACTTCCAAACTATTGGTCGGTGACCATTTCAAGCCTTGTTTCTGGGCAATTGTCTTAGCTTTCTTTAGGAATATGGTGTCAAGAAGCTCCTGTCCTCTGATTCTACATCACTTCTAAATAGCATCAGAAAGTTTTGTAGAGTAGTAAGCAACTTTTATTTTTTTCTTTAATAAATGATACGCAAGATATATGTTTAACAATACTACTTGGTCATCTGCTTCTTATGTATCCAATCCTCTGTCCTTTGTCTGTTTAGATTATAAACAAGGTCCCAGAACTAGACAAAAGAAAAGTTAGCCCAACAGAGAGATGCCACTGCTAGACACCTTTCAGGATTCTGAAGCCATCCCATCCAGCACAGACAAACTATCCAACTCTTCTGACGTGGGAGTTTGTATAGAAAGAAGGAAGTGGACAACGTCTACTTCTCAGAAAGTCAGCTAGTACATTCCAGATACTTTGTAAATAATAAATTGCTTTGATGCTGTTGAGGAGTAAACAATTGTTTGAGCTTTGTTGTAAAGGATATTGTAAATGTGTACTCAGATATATAAACAAGGAGAGATCATTCTAGAATTGCAAACCCTTTTTCAGAGAAAGCACTGATTTCCATCCTAGATGAGAACATAGAAGAGTTAGCAGTTCCAGTTTTACCCATCTTAAATGTTACTGTGGGGCATTCAGTAATAGTGCCCTGAGGCAAGTTGTCATATATTTTACAAGGCTTTATATTCAAATATAAAAACCCTGATGCATACTTGCTAGATAAACAGCAACAGAGACAAGGCATGACTTATTTTTGAAGGTGAAGCACCTGGAGCTGTTATGTTGCTACTGTCTTCAACAGCAAAAATGTGTGAGTGGGAGGCCCGATATAAAGTTGTGGTGATGCAGCCTCATGGTCATCCAAAGATCACTGTGGAGAGTTCTGAATCCAGATGGTGAAATACAGGAAACTTTTGTTTAACTAAATCTATAAATAATCATACCATAATAAAGCCAAAGACATCCCATGAGGAGAAATACAGCCTTGGTGTCTCTTTTTCTATCTCTATTTGAAATTATGATAAAGTTAGGTTCCTTCACTGATGTTGGACACATGATTACTAGTCAGCTTTGGAAAGAATAATTCCATTAGGCATGGAGCGCATGAGGCCTTCAGCTAATATATGTATTGATTAACATTTGAGAATCATCTGATGAACCCACAGCTGGGGGGTAGATTTTCATAAGTGTTAAGCTCCCATGTAGGCATATAAAGGAAGTGATCAGATTTTCAAAGATGCTCAGTACCTATCAACTCATACTGAAAGCAGTAAGTGCTGCTGGGGGCTAAGCGTTTTCGAAAATCTGGCCAATTATTTAAATGGTGAAATGAGAACCACAGGGTGCTAAGATCCCTAAGGGCTCCAAAATGTCTCCCCCCTCCTGCCCTCAATCAACTGATACGTATGCCCCCACAGCAAAAGGCAAGTATCAGTCCAGGGGATGAAGACTGCGTTTGTGCAATATGAACATTTGTATGAAAGGGTAAAGACGGATGTTCTAAAAGGGGATAGCTCCACAGACAAATATTTATAAGCTGCAGCCTGTAATAAGCATGATCTAAGTGTGAAAAAGATGTTACTTCTATAATTACAGACAAAGCATTGCTCCTGAACATTTGAATTTCCAAATACTTTTTAGTTCCTTACAGACTTGAGATAGTTTGATAACTAAACGTCCTTTCTCCCAGGAAATCCTGTTTATCTGCAGTGCCTTTTATTAATCAGGCCCATGCAACATGGTATCTTTTTATCCCTTTAAGCATACCACTTTAGTTCAATTATTAGAAATTACTCTAAGTATACCAAGCAGCCACCATATCATTTCACTTAAAAGTGAGGCTGGTTTCACAGATTTCACTGGGTGAAAAAAATGAGGGCCAGTTTCCATTTTACACTAATCTTGGCCTATTTTCCTGTAATTTTTGTTTTCACTGTTCCCTTACCCCTCACCTTCTCATTATTCATTTTTTTCATCTTTTCTGGCAGCTGAGAGAAACTCATTCAGCCTAATGCCATGTCTGCTTATGACATTAGCAGCAGGAAAAGTCAGTACTTGTTGGTGAAGACACGGCTCTTGCTCTTCAGTTTTGTAAAGCAGCATGTACATTTCTGATACTACACAAGTGCTTTAATAACATTTACCTTTTCAGGAGCAATGGGGTTCTGATAATTAGAATTCAATCTGACTTTTTGAGGCTTAAGGTAATTTCACTCATATAGATTTTAGTTAATCATCTAAAATGTTTCCTGTGGCTATTGAAGATTCATAGAATCATAGAATATCAGGGTTGGATGGGACCTCAGGAGGTCATCTAGTCCAACTCCCTGTTCAAAGCAGGACCAGTCCCCAACTAAATCATCCCAGCCAGGGCTTTGTCAAGCCTGACATTAAAAACCTCTATGGAAGGAGGTTCTACCACCTCCCCAGATAACCCATTCCAGTGCTTCACCACCCTCCTAGTGTATGAAATAGTTTTTCCTAATATCCAACCTAAACCTCCCCCACTGCAACTTGACACCATTACTCCTTGTTCTGTCACCTGGTACCACTGAGAACAGTCTAGATCCATCCTCTTTGGAACCCCCTTTCAAGTAGTTGAAAGCAGCTATCAAATTCTCCCTCATTCTTCTCTTCTGCAGACTAAACAATCCCAGTTCCCTCAGCCTCTCCTCATTAATCATGTGCTTCAGCTCCCTAATCATTTTTGTTGCCCTCTGCTGGACTCTCTCAATTTTTCCACATCCTTCTTGTAGTGTGGGGCACAAAACTGGACATAGTACTCCAGATGAGGCCTCACCAATGTCGAATAGAGAGGAATGATCACATCCTTTGATCTGCTAGCAATGCCCCTACTTATAAGCCCAAAATGCTGTTAGCCTTCTTGGCAACAAGGGCACACTGTTGACTCATATCTAGCTTCTAGTCCACTGTAACCCCCAGGTCCTTTTCTGTAGAGCTGCTGCCTATCCATTTGGTCCCTAGTCTGCAGCAGTACATGGGATTCTTCCATCCTAAGTGCAGGACTCTGCACTTGTCCTTGTTGAACCTCATCAGATTTCTTTTTGCCCAATCCTCCAATTTGTCTAGGTCTCTCTGTATGCTATCCCTACTCTCCAGTGTATCCACCATTCCTCCCAGTTTAGTGTCATCTGCAAACTTGCTGAGGGTGCAGTCCACACTATCCTCTAGATCATTAATGAAGACATTGAACAAAACAGCCCTAGGACTGACCCTTGGGGCATTCCGCTTGATACCGGCTGCCAACTAGACATGGAGCCATTGATCACTACCCCTTGAGCCCGACGATCTAGCTCGCTTTCTATCCGCCTTATAGTCCATTGATCCAGCCCATACTACTTTAACTTGCCAGCAAGAATACTTCTTCACCCAGATCCCTTGTAGACACTGAATTTGAGAGTAATATTGTTTGGCATGTATTATTAATTCCAGTCTTTTCTTGCTTAGTAATTAAAAAAAAAGACATAAATCCACCTTGTATATAAAGATCTAAGATTTTTGCTATAGCTATTTATTCAAATTGTTCACCTTTTTCCTGGATACGTCTCTTAATATTAAAAGTATTTTTTTAAAGTTTCCATGTACTATAACATTATGCAGGATTTTTACATCACCCTACTTCCTTATCCCTGCCATATCAGTAGCTTATTATTTAATTCAATAAATAGAAATATATACAATCAGGACAAATAATTTCAGTTAAACTTGGCCAAACCAAAGCAGTGAGTTATAGAGTATGTAATTTGTTAAATCTGCAATTTCAGCTTAATTCAAAGGGAAGCAGAGTAGTTTAATGTGTTCTTTTCCCCCCAGGCTAATGTTACTGAATAAATTTCTACAAACTGAGTCACTTCAAAAGTATTCTACAGTTTTACATCATAGTCTTTCCTATAGGTCATCCCTTCATAAAAAATAAACCACATTCACACAGTTCTTTTCTCCGATATTGAAGATTACATTTTAACACATGAACGCACACACACCCTTTATAAGAACATTAAAGTTGCAAAGTTCTCTCTACAATTATATTTTATTTTTAACAGACTAGGCTTACCCATTTTAAGTTAAAGGAAAAGTACATTGGCAAGGTTTTTTTCATTAATGGAAATCAAATAAAATAGAGATGACACACTCAAGACAAGCAATAAGTATTTATGTACCAAAGAAAATCCATTAAAAAATATTTAAGTTGCAAAGTCAAGCATTCGAAAGTGAGGAAATGCCTGGTTTATATTTGCCCATTCAACCTCAATTCTTCTGCTGAGCATCCATCTTGTGCACTGAGTGAGGCAAGGGTATTATGGAAAAAACAGTATGTTATCATATGATTAAAGACTGTATTGTAATTTATGTGCTCAAGGAACTGTCAACCTAGCATTACCAACCAACCTAACACATTGACTTATAAAACACCTCTCCACAACACTGCAGCAGCAACAGAGAACAGCAGGATGCTAATAACCTGTCCTAACACACACACACTGAATTATCTCCTGGGTAAGAAGACTGTTTAACTTTTAGTTCCATTCCCCTCTCAACAGCTTTCTTGGGAAGGTAGATGAGGGGGGTCCCTCTTCCATCTGCTAGACTGAGCACAGGGTTAGATGGCAGACTGCAAGCAGCTTGCCTTCATCCCTATTCTTTGCTTGCAGTGGGACTAAATTGCTACATACATATGCCGGACTTGTCCTTTAACCATGGTTGGTGTCTAAGCTAGGGAAATCCCTTATGGACAATCTCTCTATTGCTGAAGAGTATTGAGTATGAATATGACAACCCCTAAGGTTGTCTCCAGGAGAATTCAGAAAAGGAGAGGGGGTTTAGACATAATCTTGCTGGTCTGTTAGAAGATGAAGGGGCATGATGGTTCTTGAAGAGCCCAGGAGGAGGTTTGGGATTCCCTTCCCATCTTCTAAAGGTAATTATTGGGAGTAGAGTTTAAAATCTTCTGGATCACACCATTACCCCATCCACATTGCATCAAAGAAATAGGAACGCCAAATCCAGCGGTGAAAGTAAGCCAGTACGGGCCAGTACTCTGTACCGGTAAGAACCCGCACAGGCCCACACCCAGCCCACATTAAAGCGCTAACGTGGCAGCGCTTTAATGTCCCTGCCCCTTTTGCCTCCCCTGTCAGCAGCTCTGCCAGTACAGTCCCTACCAGCAGGGTTGCCGATGGCGGGGAAAGGAAGAAAAGAAGGTGTAGCAATGTTAAGGTGCTGCTGCAGCAGCACTTTAAGGATGATCCTTTGCCGTGGCAGTGCTCTAAGGATTCTCAAAGAGCTGCCGCGGCAAAGGACCATCCTTAAAGTGCTGCCCCTTCCCCCCGTCGGCAGGGTCCATACCAGCAGAGCCGCTGACAGGGGAGGCAAAAGGGCAGGGACATTAAAGCACTGATGGTCCTTTGCTGCAGCAGCACTTTAACATTGGGGCAAAGGGAGCAGCTTCCCTGGGGCCAGAGATTTAAAAGGGCCCGGGACTCTGAACCCTCTAAATCAACACGGGAGCCCCGGGCAGGGCGGGACAGGCGGTCTGGAAGGGCTGGCTGGGGGATGCTGATCCCTTCCGCCTGAGGCCCCACCTCCAGGGGCCAGAGCCACCCCGCCCCGTACCGGTAAGTGTCCTCGGTTACTTTTACCCCTGCCCAAATCCTATGCACCCCCAATGGCTGCCAGCAACTTATATGCAGTATTGTTGTAGTCATGTCGGCCCCAGGATATTAGACAGACACGGTGGGTGAGGTAATATCTTTTACAAGAGACCCACCTTGTCTCTCTAGTAAATTATATGTGATTCTGATAGACAGGAAACTTCTACGGGAGTCTGCATAAGTAGTACACCTCTACCTCAATATAACGCTGTCCTTGGGAGCCAAAAAATCTTATGGTGTTATAGGTGAAACCATGTTATATTGAACTTGCTTTGATCCACTGGAGTGCACAGCCGCTCCCTCCCCCCAGAACACTGCTTTACCGTGTTATATCCAAATTCATGTTATATTGGGTGGCATTATATCGAGGTAGCGATGTATTGTAAGACATTGCTAATATTTAAAATCAGCAATAGGAGACCTATATTGTATTAGCATCAGGAAATAATTAGCCACCTATGTCTTCTCATACTGACTGTAGGATATTAGGCTCCTAACACTATATAAATCTAAAAATTAATCAATCATGAAGATATTTCTATTCTTGTTTGGCTTGATTAATCCTCCCAAGCAACCATAACCACCAAAAAGCACATAACTGGTTTTTGACTACCAAAATTGTTTTATGTTGACATTATTTGATAGTCAACCATATTCACACTTCAAAAACTTGTCATATTGTTTTAAAAATACTTTGAGTCTGGATGTATGTCAACATATTTCCTATAGCTATGAGATCACTCGAAAAAGTAGTACATGGCACCAATGGGTACAGAAACAAAATACTTGGCCTCTTTTGTTGTCACCTTCTTTTTGCACTATTATAATTTTTAAAAGTTAGACTATGATAAGAGAGAGAAAATTCACCTTTAAAGCCTGTGCCATGTTTAACTCATCACACTGTACCTCAGACCCCGTCTACATTAAACACTTCTACTGGCAAAGCACTGTTATTTGGGGCAAGCCTCAACTTTAAACTCCCAGTTCCTCAATTATCACCTTTCTTGGATAGACACCTCTCTCTCTCTCTTTCTCTTCCCCCAACCAGGATTTTTCCAGTCTGCAAAGTTCACTGTTTACAGTGTAATATTCCCAGAAAGTCACACTGCCTCAACAGGCCTGAGTATGTGCTCTGCTTTCTTTCCAGAGGCTATGAACAGCACGATGGCTGCAGTTATAAGTTATCACACAGCTCTTAACAAGCAAGCACATTTATTCTTAAGGAGAAAGCATTGCAGAAAAAACATATTAAAAATGATAAAAAAAAACTTACATGGAATCATGGAAATGTGGGATTGAGAAGGGACCTCGATAAATCATACAGTCCAGGCCCCTGCACTGAGCAGGACTAAGTATTATCCAGACATCCCTGACAGGTGATTGTCTAACCTGTTCTTAAAAACCTCCAGTGATGGAGATTCCACAGCCTCTGTAGGTAATTTGTTTCAGTGCTTAACTACCCTTACAATTAGGAAGTTTTTCCTAATATCTAATGTAAATCTTCCATGCTGCAATTTAAGCCCATTTCTTCTTGCCCAATCCCCAGTGGATAAGAAGTACAATTTATCACTCTCCTCTTTAAAACCACATTTTATGCAATTGAAGACTGTTATCAGGTCCTGTTCCCCACCCCCAAGTCTTCTCTTCTCCAGACTAAACAAACTCATTTTTTTCAATGTCTCTAAGGTCATGTTTTCTGTACCTTGAACCATTTTTGTTGCTTTCCTCTGGACCTTCTCCAATTTATCCACATCTTTCCTCAAATGCGGCACCCAGAACTGGACACAATACTCCAGTTGAGGCCTAAGCAGTGCAGAGTAGAGTGGAAAAATTCCTTCTCGCATCTTGCTTAAAACACTCCTGTTAATACAATCCAGAATTATGTTTCCCATTTTTTACAGAATTACACTGTTGACTCAAATTTAGCTTGTGATCCACTATAACCCCCCGATCCTTTTCTGTAGTACTTCTTCCTAGGCAGTCATTTCCCATTTTGTATTTGTGGAACTGATTATTCCTCTCTAAGTGTAGTACTCCGCATATGTCCTTCTTGAATTTCATCCTATTTATTTCAGACCATTTCTCCAGTTTGTCAAGTTCATTTTCAATTCTAATCCTATCCTCAAAAGCACTTGCAATCCCACCTCCCCAAGGCTTGGTGACATCTCCAATTTCCAAACTTTATTAGCATACTCTCTATGCCATTATCTAAATCATTTATGAAGATACTTAATTGAACTGGACCCAGGACAGATCCCTGTAGGATCCCATTTGACATGCCCTTCCAGCTTCACTGTGAATCATTGATAACTACTTTCTGAGTACTGTTTTCCAACCAGTTTTGCACCCTCTTATAGTAGGTTCGTCTAGGCTGTATTTCCGTAGATTCTTTATGAGAAGGTCATGTGAGACAGTATCACAAGCCTTACTAAATTGAGATGTGTCACATCTACTGCTTACCCCAATGAAAAGGCTTGTTACCCTCTCAAGGAAGGATATTAGGTTGGTGTGACATGATTTGCTCTTGAAAAAAATCCATGTTGACTGTTACTTATCACTGTAATGGTGTATGCATACCCTGTCACCAGGGCTGGTGCAACCATTTAGCGCTGGCATTTGGGGGGCGCCATTTTCTTCAGCCGCAACTGCAGCAGCCGGATCTTTGGCCACCCTGGTTGCCAAAGGCATTTAGGCGGAGGGAGGTGGGGCAGGGGAGGGCCACCTGCAGCAAGTAAGGGGGTGGGGAACCGCATGCAGGGGAACTCCGTGCCCCAGCTCACACCTGCCCCGCCTCTTCCCCGAGCACGCGTGGCTGCTTCACTTCTCCCGCCTCCCAGGCTTGCGGCGCCTAAGCTGATTGGTGCCATAAGCCTGGGAGGCAGGAGACATGAAGCAGCCACGTGTGCTCAGGGAGGAGGCGGGGCAGGGGTGAGCTGCTTCACTTCTCCCGCCTCCCAGGCTTGCAGCACCAATCAGCTTAGGCTCCGCAAGCCTGAGAGGCAGAAGTGAAGTGGCCATGGCGTGCTCGGGGTGCTCATGTGCGGAGTAGGGGTGAACTGGGGCAGGGGGTGCCTCAGGGCAGAGGATGGGGAGCTGCCACAAGGTGGGTGCCTCAGGGCGGAGGGGAGGAGCTGCCACGTGGGGTGGGCGCCTCAGGGTGGGGGTGTAAGGGGGGGGAGGGCGCAAGGTGGAAGTTTTGCCTAAGGCGCGAAACATCCTTGCATTGGCACTGCCTGTCTCCTGTCGGGGTGGACAGTGGGTGTGCTGACAATGCGGTTACTGTCTACCAGACTGTCTTGTGCCTCATCATGATGAGGTCCAAGGGTCAGAATCAATACAGCAGCCTTTGAGTTCAGGGCAGCATGACCTAGTGACAAGAGTCTATACAGTAGTCCCTGAGTTCAGGGGAGTGTGGCCTAGCGGCCAGCGTCAATACTACAGGGATAGTGTGGCTTACTAGCCAGAGCCAATACAGTAGCTCCTGAGTTCAGGGCAGCATGTCCTAGTGGCCAGATTCAATAATATGGCCCTCGAGTGCTGGATAGCATGGCCTAATGGCCAGAGTCCATATAGCCACCCTCAGGAACAGGGCTGTGTGGCCTTGTGGCCAGTACCCAAGGGGCTGCCACCAGGAAGGAAGCAGTCCAGTAAGGGGGGGGCCTGGGCCCACCCGAGTCCACCAGAACCAAACCCAGGGCCTTAACAGTGATGGAGTGGTCTGCCACTGAGTCAGCAGGGAATCCCACCAAAACATGCTGATCTCATATGGGTGGGAGTTACCACTCATTCACCCTCCCTGGGTCACTTCCTACTATGCTTCCTGAAGCTGCAATCAATAAGGGCATCGGGGTCTCCAGTCTCCTCAGTGCAGATAATTCCTTGAGGCACCGTTGGCCACAGATCTCCTCTCCGGATCTTGGGATCTCCGGCTCCTGCAGGCAAGGGTTGTGATGGCTCCTCAGCTGGAACCTCCACCAAAGGACCTTCCTCTCCAGCGGTCAACCCAGACTGAGCCTGGCTGCTTCCTTTTATACTAGCATAGCACTTGTAGCATGCCCAGTACAGTCTGAGGGGCGGGAATTCCTCTGCCCATAGTGTGGGGTTAATCCCTTCAGGCCCAGTGCAGGATATGCACACCCTGTCACAACCACTTTATTATTTTTTAAGTGCTTACAAATTGATTGTTTGATTAATTGTTCCATTATCTTTCTGGGTAATGAAGTTAAGCAAGCATACTAAAGAGCTTACCAAAGGGTTACTCCAACTACAACCGCCATCTCTGATAGGTGTCAATCCTTCAAAACCCATGTTTAGGTTTTCCTCATGGTTGCAAGTTCATAATTGTCTCAGATTCAGAACTAGAACAACCATGAGTAGTTCAGTCTTTTCTTTATACAGCTTAGGCTTTTGATCTTAGCCTCATGCAACAGGGGATCAGCAGACATAGACCCATTCCTCAGGGTGTAGCTTCAAAAGGAATTTTGCAAATCTAGAGGGAATTTGGAGTCACCTCCCCCTGCATATTCCCCAGGAAAACCACTTAATACTTTTTGTTCCAGAAATCATTCTTCTCTGACATATTGTTCAGTATAGTCATTTGAACCCCCAGATCTCACATCTGTCAAAAGACATTTAAATTTAATTCAATTAGGTATCTCAAGGATATGGCAGGAAACTGCCGTATCACTTACAGTAACCACTATGCTCCAACAACATGTGACAATAGCCAACATCCTGGATGCCTCCAAATCAGGGTTCAGACCAGGCCACAGCACAGAAAAAACTCTAGTGGAGGGGGGAGGGATAGCTCAGTGATTTGAGCATTGGCCTGCTAAACCCAAGGTTGTGAGTTCAGTCCTTGAGGGGGCCATTTAGGGAACCGGGCTAAAGATCTGTCTTGGGATTGGTCCTGCTTTGAGCAGGGGGTTGGACTAGATGACATCCTGAGGTCCCTTCCAACCCTGATGTTCTATGATTCTAAAAGACCTGTATTCCTCTAGTCATGTTCACTCTGCTGAACCAACACCAGTACTACAGGAAATTAGCTCTTGGATAAGAGCAGCTGGCACAAGCTGTATCTAGGCAAAATTGAAGTGATGCTGGTCAGAAAGGGGAACTGCTTCAAAGAACTGGCTAAGGCATTGTCTCCACCTTACATCAAAGTCATAAAGACCCCATTTGTTAAGGCTGCTTGAAGACTTGGAGTCCTGCTTGACTCTTCCCTAAGCTTCAATTACCAGGCTGCATCAGTTTTCAAAAATGCCTGCTTTTCCTTTCAGCTTTCTAAGACACCTGATCCTTCCTCCCAGACAAGGTTTTGGACACAATAATCCATACATTTGTCAATATCAGACTGAATTACTGTTACTGCTTATATCACAAGTGGAATGTGAAGATGACGCACAGACTTCTGCAGGTACGGGGTGGCTGGCAGACGTCTTCATGGTTTAGACCACCAGACACACATAACACCCATACTCAAATCACTCCACTGGTTCCCAGTCAGCTTCCAATGCCAGTTTATGGTCTTGGTCCCAATTTTCAAAGCAATTATTGGATCGAGTCCCAGTTACATCAAAGAACAAATTTCGATCTATGATCCATTGTGACAGCTTCATTCCTTTGGGACTAGGCAGATCACAAAGACCAGGATGAAGCATGTGAGAGGTGGGGCCAAAGGATCCTCAATAGAGGGGGGCCTAGCTATCAAACAATTTTCCAAAGAAGATCACATGATTTCCAAATGAATGTGACATTTCCCCAGACTTTATTTTCTGTTAAATGTTGAACACTATGCAATTCCTTCCAGCCACCTATCAATAAAAATAACACTTCAGTAGAGAAAAATCTCAAATAGAGTAGAAGTGATACTGATACTAGTCTGACACTACAAGAGCTGTGGAGTAGCCTGCTATACCACGGCACAGCCCAAATCAAATCCTCTCTAAATCATAGCAACATTATTCTATTCAGTCCTTATGCTCATATGGCAATTCTTTTTGGAGAGCTCTTTGCATTAGAAATGAAGCCTTATTCAGCAGTAAAAAAAGAAAATAATTTCTGTCTCCAGTAATTCATGACGACTTAATTATGACTGTGAATAACACATTTCCCTACATCAGTATGTGAAGGGCACTAAAAGAGGACTTACCTAAATTCAAAGTATTGGTTGAATTTTCATTATAATTTAGAATCATTTATGTATGGTTTCTCCAGCATTTAATATTTTTAGAGGCCTCTCCAATTGTTTTCTTAAGGCTTAGTATTTCTAGGATTTGTGGTCCTCTTTGTTTTAAATAACTTGAAGAGTCACATTCAGTGAATTTTAAAAAAGCCATCCTACACATTAGTTACCAATTTCCACAGATATTCCTACTTTATGTTGATATCAAGCACTGTGCTCATGTTAGTCTTATCAAAATTATAAGGGATGCACAGAAAATAAATAATTGATATCATGCAGAAGGACAATTATTTGGGCTAAAACAATTCCTAGGGAGAATTTCTGTGTTTGTTTATTATGATTACAAAAAACTAGAAGGGAGGCTGTTCTAGATTTGATTTTGACAAATGGTCGGAAATAAATAGGATGAAATTAAGAAGGATATACGCAAGTATTACACTTAGAGAGGAATAATCAATTCCAAAATATAAATTGGAAAATGGCTGCCTAGGAAGGAGTATTGCAGAAAAGGACCCGGGAGTTATAGTGGATCACAAACTAAATTTGAGTCAACAGTGTAATACTGTAAAAAAAGGAAAATATCATTATGGAGGAGTGTTGTAAGCCTGTAGCAGTGCATGGGATTCTTCCGTCCTAAGTGCAGGACTCTGCACATCTCCCTGTTGAATCTCATCAGATTTCTTTTAGCCCAATCCTCCAATTTGTCTAGGTCACTGAACCCTATCCCTACCCTTCAGCATATCTATCTCTCCCTCTGGCTTAGTGTCATCCGCGAACTTGCTGAAGTACAATCCATCCAATCATCCAGATCATTAATGAAGATGTTGAACAAAACCAGCCCCAGGACAGACCACTGGGGCAGTTCGCTTGATACCGGCTGCCAACTAGACATTGAGCCCATTGATCACTACCTGTTGAGCCCTACGATCTAGCCAGCTTTCTATCCATTCTATAGTCCAATCATCCAATCCATACTTGTTTAACTTGCTGGCAAGAATACTATGGGAGACTGTAAAAACATGCATCCGACAAAGTGGGTATTCACCCACGAAAGCTCATGCTCCAATACGTCTGTTAGTCTATAAAGTGCCACAGGACTCTTTGCTGCCTTACTGGAGACTGTATCAAAAGTTTTGCTAAAGTCTAGATATATCAAGTTCACTGCATTCCCCATATCCACAGAGCCAGTTATCTCATCATAGAAGGCAATCAGGTTGGCCAGGCATGACTTGCCCTTGGTGAATCCATGTTGACTGTTCCTGATCACCTTCCTCTCCTCCAAGTGCTTCAAAATGGATTCCTTGAGGATCCTTACTTTGAGTGGCTCCTGAAAGTGACCAGCACATCTCTCTTGCAGCGGCTTCTAGGCAGGGGGGCCAGGAGGTCTCGATGCTCCACCCTTGCTTGCAGGCGCTGCCCCCACAGCTCCCATTGGCCACAGTTCCTGGCCAATGGGAACTGTGGAGTCAGCACTCGGGGCGGGGGCAGCACATGGAGACCCTCTTGCCTCTGCCCAGGGGCTACAGGGATGTGCCAGTCACTTCTGGGAGTGATGCTGAGTCAGAACAGGGAAGGAGCCTGCCTTAGACCCGCTGCACCGCCAGATTTTTAGCGGCTAAAATCTCCCGGTTTGACTTCAGTAGCCTCCAGGAGATAGAGGGAGAGGGAGGAGTTGAGGAAGGGAGGGGGAGGAGTTTATCAGTGAGGGCCACAGACCCCATGGGGTACCCCCAGCAGTCCATGGACCCCAGTTTGAGAAATGCTGTCTCATAGCAACAATATATGGAGTCACATGGGGTTTTTGAGCACTAGCTGTTGTAGATCAAGTTGTACCCAGATTTGTTCACCTGTGCAAGTCAGTTACAGTGCATGGCCTTTATTAGCTTACTTATAACAGAGGGTAGTTTTAGTGGCTGAACATCGAAGCAGGTCATTATCTTATCCACCTTGCACAGCCTAGGCTATGAGATGAGTCATAAGCAAAAGGAACAAAATAAGAATTAAAATAATATTTCTTTTAAGAATGCAATGTCATTATTCTTTCCTGAGCTTCTTAAATTATAATTCAACTCTAACTGACTTCCCGATCCTTCTTCTGCCTCCTTAATACCTTGTCTGAATTGTAAGTTAATTCCTTGATTGTAAGAATTTCATTTTAAAATGTATTCACAGAAGACATGGCCAAGATGCCACATCTAATTTACAACATTTTCCTGGGGGCAGCAAAAAAATGGTTCTGAGTAACTGATGGAGCAAAATGGATTTGATTATATATGAATGTTAAACACGACTTTACAGCAGAGCCACAATCAAACTATATTACTATTACTATTATGTCAGACTGATAATTCCTGCTAGAGTAATAGCGAATCTGAATGATATATTTTGAAGTGGGAGTATTTCTTTTCTGTCCTGCTATGTAGTCAAGTGTCCTGCTATGTAGTCAAATGTCTGGAACAGCAAACCGAGCCGAACCTGCAGATGCTGCAGCTAAACAAACTGTTCCAGCCCGCCAGCAGATTTCCCTGACAGGCTGTGTGCCAAAGGTTGCCGATTCCTGTTTTAGACAATACCTAATTTAGTTTATGTTTTATACTGCAGAATCCAGCCTCACCACTAAACAGTCCCGGCATGATTCAAGCCAAAACCTTCGAGGTTTACAATCACTCTGTGTGTAGGCCTGAGTTTACTCTGACATTACTGTAATAAGGTCAGTCCACTAGACCCTGCCAAACAGTACTAGTTCTGTAGTGCCGTAGGTGTACATAGCACTTTACAGGCAGAAAAATAAGACGTTATTCTTGTTAAGCAGAACTTACAGTTTAGTGTTTACAATAACACACGCTGAATAAATACATTAAATCATGATGGTGGGGCATAAATGAGAAGACAAAAGAAGACTGAGTGCATTTTTCACCCTAACCTGGGCTGGAGAGAAGATCTGAGAAGTTTTTCTTTTGCCCTCCCCATGACACTCATATGTATGGCTCCCTAGCTCAGGTAAAACGGCACATGCTAGAGATAGAGACTCCACAGAATATCCTTTGCCTAGGACAAGGCGCTTTGAACTAAGATCCAAAAAAATCTATCAATTCCATTTTCACTTCCACTGAGTGTTGTTAGCATTTCTGCGTCGTTCACAACCCCCTGTTATTGGCCAAACTCTCATTTTTCCATCCCTGAAGGTAGGCACTTATCAGTTCCCCCACCCTATTCTACAAATAAGGCACCCTGAGAGGTTGCATAAAGTCATCTCAGGCACTATATCCAGGTCTCCAATACAATGAAGCCAAATCTCATCCACTCAGCCACAATGCCTTTCAAAATGAACATGTTTCCTATTCTTATCACTACAACACACACTGTTCCCAGAGACAGGAGAAGAACCCAGGAATTCTGAAATCCAACATTCCACAGCTATCTCAAAAAATAGTTACGTAACCCACTGTCAAAGTGGCGCTGGTTCACACAGAGGATAAAAGCCTACTTCTGCTACCAGTTTCTCCTTTCACACAAATTGAAGTGGTCCGTGTTGTGGCTTCACATCCTGCTGACCACCAATGCAGGAAAAAAATTGTGAATGATCATGTTATTAATGACTGTATCATACTACATATTTCCAAAGGGAGAGAATTAAGGTTGCATAAGCATCCTAACTTTTGAGAACTTGACTTTGCAACCTTAATGTAGTATATGCACCTCTAGGATCCCAGTTTTTACTTTAGAGTGAGGACCTTGAAATAATTGTCATTGCTGAAATTATTTTATATTCCAAAGCATTTTATTTAATGTCAATTGGATTATTGTTTTAATATTGGCCTTATTGTGTGTCTGCATATTGAATAACATTGTCTGCTCCTGCAAGGACAGTGAGGGGCACTTGATTTTAGTGTGTGTTTGCAGGTGACAGAATGGTGTGGGGGATATTTTGCCTCCATGTTCAGAGAGTGGACGACCCTGCCTGTGTAAGCTCCAAATAAGTCAGAATTTCATTTAATAAATTTTTGTTTCAAGAAACCAAGCCTTATTGGTTGAAGATATAACATTAGCACTTATTGGTGGACTAGATGCTCCAGGACATTTCTTTTTAGCTACAGAGCCTCTCCAGTTTGAATCCAGCCCAGCTCAGTAGGTCTGCTCCCATCTAATGGATGTTTGGTGACCCCTACATGAGATGAGTTAGTTGAGTTAGGCTAGAGCTCTCATGTCACAAATTCATCCCCAAACTTTGTACTGAGCAGAAAGGCCAAGAAATGCATGAGCCTGTGTAGCAGGGTGGACCCCTGCTCCTGCCCTGAAGGGTTAAAAACAGAGGGCTGTGAGGGGAGTGGGCTGTGGCTGGAGAAAGCAGCTTTTAGGCTGGGCTGATTGGGGGAAGTGGCTGCAGCTGGGGCCACGCCCCAAGCAGACTCAGCTGGCCCTATAAAGGCAGAGAAGTCTCTCTCTGCATTCTGGGAGAGAAGGGCCTGGCTGCAGGGAGCTAGAGACAGGGTACCAGAGTGGAGCAGGGCTGGGGAAAGGCAGAGGAGCTGGGGAGCTCCAGCCTGGAAAGCCCCAGGCTGCGGTCTAGCAGAAGGCCATGGAGTACTAGGGGTAGCAAAGGGCAGCCCAGGCATAGGCCAAGGCAGCAGGTCCAAACCCTCCTTGCCCGTGATGAGTAGGCTGATACTGCAGTCTGCCCCAGGGAGTGGGGCTAGATGGTGACTGGCAGTAGCCTTATACTGAGGCAAGCTAGGAATAGTGGGTGGGGGGACCCTATGACTGAGGGGTTCCTGCCAAGGGGCAGCACCTAGAGAAAGGGGCACCGGGTCGAGGAGGGACACAGGCCAGAGGACAGGTGATCACTGGCCTTCAGAGGGCGCTCCGGAGGCTGGAAATTGAGCTAATTCCCTAAGTCACCAGCAGGAGGCCCTGCAGGGGTGAGTCCCTATGTCTACAGCCATGCACACTGAAGTACCTCTATTACCTTTAGAGGGTGCACCCGCCGCAGATCAGGGTTGAGGCATGCTAGTAATACAGTGTATGTAAGCAGATGGCCATGCTATAACCCTATAGATAAACTAAGGGCTTCATTCACCAGGGCTTACAAGGTGACACTTTTCATCAACACTATATCCACACAATTGATTTTAAGATTAAGTTTATGGCTGTGCAAATTTGCATATATGCAAATTAAATCATTAAGCATTTTGCATAACATGTCACATGGAGCCATCTAAAACGTGGCAGCTATGGGAGGGATGTAGAACTGAGCAAATGAGTCAGCTTAAGTTTGGGACTTCTTAAAAAGCCATATGGAGAATCTTTGAATAAAATTTTCAAAATGACTTAAGTTACTAAGCAACCTAAGTCCCATTTTCAAAAGTCTCTTAGGCACATATGAACCAAAGTTCCACTGAAAGTCAATGAGATCTAGGTGTTTCTGAAAGTTTTAATTTAATGGCTGCATAGAGCCCCTGAATTTCCTTGTTTCCATTACAAAATTCACCATAACTAAGCCAGCATTTTTTAAGTTATGTTTTAATTGGAAAAGGTGTTCACTTGAAAGACACAACAACAGAAAAATCTACATATTTTAAACAGAATATTACATTTCTTAATAAGGATAAAAAACATAGAAAAGGCTGCAACAGTTCCAATACTCATAGAAACAATTTCGTTGTGCCAAAATGATCATAATAATCAATTCTTTTCCTGTGTTGACAGCCCAAGATGTATTTTTCCCTGCCTCTGCTCTCTACTAGCATGGTACAGGTTTGTGGAATTTTGCAATAATAATGTATCTAACAGGTAACCTGCAGTACTTAAGATTTAAAATTCCTGTCTCTTTCCTTTTCTTACAGTCTTCTTAGATCCTTCTTTTGAGGATCTGGTGTATCGATCAAAATCATCAAAAACTATCACTGAAATCCATACACATCAGGTATTCTTGGTGAGTTTTTAGATCTGTCATGCCGATATGCTCAACTCTTTAAACAAAGCACTTTGTATAAGTCCTCCAAATGTGTAACATTCCTGCCACAAAACAACAAAAGTGATAATAAAAGGATAAATGATCTGATTCAGAACACAAAAATGCCTTTTATCTTCTGGCTTTACAAACAATGCAAAGGCAGGAAATTTTTTGCATGGTTTTCATCATCACAGAGCTTTAAAAAGTTAATGCTTTTAATATATTTTTGAACTGTAAAAGAGAATAATACCAAAAACAAAGTACCATATATACAGGGGTAGGCAACCTATGTCATGCATGCCGAAAGCGGCACGCGAACTGATTTTCAGTGGCACAGGTCCTGGCCACCGGTCCGGGGGGCTCTGCATTTTAATTTAAATTTAAATGAAACTTCTTAAACATTTTAAAATACACTTTACATACAACAGTTTACATGAAAATAAGCAAAATGGACCTTTCTCTATTCTTCTAGACCACCTTCCTCCATCCCTCACTTCACCTTCTGCTCGATACAGAAGTGAATTCAATAGGTTTGTTTAAAACATCCCAGTAATACTTGTGCTATACCTCACTGAACATTACAACTACACCCTGAGATAAAATGGGAGAAGTTAAGCTGTGAGGGAATAAACCCTACAGCAACACAAATAAGTGTGTTAGTAAATAATCATGGTAAGAAGAATTATGAAAAAAAAGCACAAACAGTAAATTGGTCTCACACAGGCTTTTCTAGAGCAGTTATCAGCATGCTAAATAGAACATCAACATAGGTGAAAGGTTCTGTACCAGGAAAATCCCTCTAAATCTTTTCTATGAAATATTAGCTTTCAGGCACAGCACTCAGAATTTTAGAATGTTCTTTTCATTGAAGAAGGAAGGGTGGCACAGTGGTTGGGGCACTAGCTGGTTCGTGGGAGACCCAGGTTCTGTTCACTGCTCTGACACAGACTTCCTGTGGAACTCTGGGCAAATTACTTAGCCTCTTAGTTCCCCATCTTTAAAACGGGCATAATGCTTTCCTATATGAAAGGGGATCCCAAGAGGAGATTGGCACCACCAGGATAAAACACATGGAAAATGGCATGAATAAGGCCCTACTTGAATTGAGGGATGATTGTCAAAAAATTACAGCTGAGTTGCAGACAAGTTATGTAAAATTGCAGAAAAGTAATAATGGACCTTATTATTTGTGGAAACAAATTCCATTATTACTTTTCCTTGATTTTCTGCTGAGAGAGGGGGCTCCTGCTGTCGGCCGCCTGAGACTGAGAGCGAGGGCCAGGGCTGAGAGCAGCCATCTGGGGCTAATAGTGGGGTCTCCCACTCTCAGCTCTGGGGCAGCCAAGGTCTCACTGGGGGCTTCTGCCCTCAGCCCCTGGGTGGCCAGGGCTCCCAATGTTAGCCCTGCACATAGTGGGGTTCCCGCTGTCAAAACTGAGGTAGAAGCCTAATATTGCAGAATCTGCAGTTTCCACAATATCACAATTAGGGCCTTAGTAATGAAATAATGCCCCTTCAACCAAGTGGGTCATAGGTTACCATTTCATTTAAGCTCTTTGGATAAGATCTCTCTGAAATATTGCCCCAAATGTCAGCCAAAATGCTCCACAAATAAAAGCTTCAGGCTCTGAATACAGAATCAAAGCATGCTGAGCTGCATCCAGTATAAATATGTACCGCACGACACAAAGGCTCAACAAGACAGACTCTATTAGTACTAATCAGCGGGTACAGTCAGAAGCTTAGATATAGAAAAACACCTTTTGGCACCTGCTAGTGTTTTATTCATGTGAACTGCAGGCGGTCTGCGCTCAATCATTTTATCAAAATTGGTGTACCAGGATATGGTGTATCAGCAGGCAGCACATTCAACTGACACGCTAAGAGAAAACTCTGTAGCACATGTACAACTTTAGAAGTGTCTGTTGTAAACACCGAGTTTTATAATTAAAAAATGGACTGCTTAGAGAGAGGATTAGCCCGTTAGCTTCCATTTTACCAGAAAATTGCTCTTTAATAACCAGTTCACAGCACAGTATTGTGATTCAAAATAAAATATTACTTAAGTAGAAAAGATAATCTAGATAATTTTGTTGGAAAAACCCATGAAATTAAAAAGCACTAACTTTGAGAAAAACAAGAAGTTCATATTTTTCTATCATAAAATTTATTTGATTCATGAATAATTACTGCAAGCAGAATAGAAACTATGACTCTCCATCATTTGCTGAAACAAATATATAAAACATGTTTAAAGGAAGAATATATGATGGGGGACAAAACTTGCCCTCTGAGATTGGTGTTAATCTAGAATTATTCCATCAAAGTCACAGGAGTAACTGACTTTGTTGCCATTACTCTGGATTTTCAGATATGTGACAGAAGGAACAATCCAGCATGACAGCTCAAAAACACTGATTTATCTGTATGGAAGCTTGTTGCACTCCAGAAGGATGGTGTTACGGTGTTCTAATTCCCAGCTCTGCCACAGACTTGTGATGCGACCTTGGGACAGTCATTCTGTGCCTGAGTTCCCTTTCTGTAAAAAGAGGACATTTCTTTTTTCTCACATTTTGTTTATTTCGGTTCCTGTTCTGCCAAGACGTCAAGGAGACCACTCGCTATTTGCTAAGTTAAGTACTTGCTTCAGTCTCTGCAAAATCAAGGTCTCACACTGTAAATTCTTCAGGACAAGGCTGTCTCTTGGTGAGGTCAGACTGTGAATACCTCCCACATCAGTGCACAGTTAATCAAATGAGTTATCCCACTGATTTAAATGGACTAGAAAGCAATGTAAAAGGAACAATCTGCCTCATATGTTTGCACAGGCCTTAACACAAAGGGGCTCCAATCTGAGCTGGGTCCTCTAGGCACTACTGTAATACCAACAATAGCTCACAGCATATTAATGATTTTAGCTACAAAACACTCCTATGTCATTGGAAAGTATTATCCCTATCTTGCAGATGGAGAACTGAGGCACGTACAGTTTAAGTGACATGTCCAGGTAACACAGGAAGTCAGTGACAGAGCCAGGAACTGAATGCAGCTTTCTTGAATTCCAGCTCCATGCCTTAGCCACAAAACTATCTTGCCTCTCATCCTGCTAATTTGCATTTCCTACAGGGAAAAACGTAGTGGGAAAAGCCAAAAAAAGACAGTTACGTTTTCTGTGACTAGTGTTCTTTGAGATGTGTTGCTCATGTCCATTTCATGTTAGGTGTGTGTGTGCTCGCCACATGCACCGGTGCTGGAATTTTTTCCCTCAGCAGTATCCGTTGGGGACAGGGGCTCTGGCACCTCCTGGAACAGTGCCCGCATGGAGCAGTATAAGGGATGCAACCAGCTTTCCCCACCCTCAGTTCCTGCTTGCTGGAAACTCTGACAGTGGGGAAGGAGGGTGGGTCATGGAATGGACATGAGCAACACATCTCAAAGAACACCAGTTACGGAAAAGGTAACTGTCTTTTCTTCAACTGCTTGCTCATGTCCATTCCATATTAGGGGACTCCAAAGCAGTACCCTGGAGGTGTGTAGGAATTCACAAACGTGTATATTGCAACACAGCTCTGCCAAACCCAGCGTCATCCCTGGCCTGCTGAGTGATCGCATAATGAGCGGTAAACGTATGGACAGAGGACACTGTGGCTCTACAGATGGCCTGGATAGGGATGTGCACCAGGAAGGCCACTGAAGACGCCTGCGCTCTCGTTGAGTGAGCTCTGACAATCGGTGGTGGCGGAACCTCCCACCAGGTCGTAACAGGTCCTTATGCACAAGGTGATCCAATTGGAAATCCTCTGCAAGGACACCCAGGTGACCCTTCCTCCTATTCGCTGTAGTGATGAAGAGTAGATTTGATTTACGGAAGGGTTTGGTATGTTCAAAGTAAAAAGCCCTCCGGATGTCCAGGGTGTAAAGACACCTCTCTTCACTGGTCTTGTGCTGTTTGGGACAGAACACTGGAAGGAAGATGTCCTGGTTCATATGGAAGGTGGAAACCACCTTTGGCAGGAAGGCCAGGTGGGGCCGCAACTGAACCTTTTCCTTGTAGAAGACAGTGTACAGTGGTTCTGAGGTCAAGACTTTAGTTTCCGAGACCCATCTTACTGACGCCACCGCCACCAGGAAAGCGACCTTCCATGACGGATGAGAAAGGGAGCAGAAACCCAGCAGTTCAAAGGGTGGCCCAGTGAGCCTAAAGAGGACCTGCCGGAAGAGTCTCTCCAGTCCTTTCAAGAACCTGACATGTCATGGGAGAACACCGTCTGTCCTTGGACTGGCGGGTGAAAAACGGAGATGGCTGCAAGATGCACTCTAATGGCAGTGTGCGCCAGGCCCTGGTTCCTCAAATGGAGCAAGTAATCCAGGATGGCCTGTATGGAGGAACGCGAGGGAGAGATGCCCCATTTGGATGCCCAGCAGGAAAACCTTGTTCACTTGGCAAGGTAAGTCAGTCTAGCTGAGGGCTTCCTACCTTCCAGGAAGACCTGTTGGACTCCTTCTGAACAGGTCCGCTCCTCCAGGTTCAGCTACACAGCATCCATGTTGAGAGGTGGAGAGACCCAAAGTTGGGGTGTAAGAGCCAGCCGCAGTCCTGCGACAGGTCTGTTTGGTTGGGCAGGGGCCAGGGAGGGGCCGCTGACAGGCACATGAATGTGCCGAACCAATGCTGGCAAGGCCACACCAGGGCAATCATGATAACCTGCACCTGGTCTCTTGATCTTTGTCAGGGCCCTGCTGATGAGTGGAATCAGAGGGGACGCGTACATCAGGCTCCCTAACCACGACAGGAGGAAGGCATCGGAGAAGGTGTCCTTGCTCAGACCCTGTCAAGAAATCGGTGGCATTTCCTGTTCTGTCTGGTAGCAAACAGATCCACTTGGAGAGCTCCTCACTTTTGGAAAATCATGCAGTGATCACTCATGGTGAGAGACGAAGTCCCTGCTTAGCTGTTCTGCCTGCGTATTCCTGACACCGGGAAGGTAACAAGCTTCCAGGTGGATCTCGTGGCTGATGCAGAAGTCCCATAGACGGAGTCCCTCCTGACAGAGAGCAGACGAGTGTTCTACATCAACAGACAAGGGGGAGCGCATGGGGGCTCTGTTGTCCATTAGGACTCGTACCACCTTGCCCGACAGGTGGAGCAAGAAGACGCTGCATGCCAGCCGGACTGCTCTGAGCTCTTTGATGTTTATGTGAACTGCGCCTCCTCTGGGGACCACATCCCCTGTGTTTGGAGGTTGCCGAGATGTGCCCCCCAGCCGAGGTCCAAGGTGTCCAACACCAAGTCGATGGAGTGAGGGTGGTTGTCGAACTGAACCCCTTCCAGGACTGTCCTGCAGTCAGTCTACCATCTCAGTGAGGTAAGTATCGAATGGGAATTGTAACAATCTTCTCCAGGTGGGTCTCAGGACTGGGAATAGACCATCACCAGCCATTGTTGCATGGGCTGCATCCGGACCCTGGCATTGAGGACCACGTAAGTGCACGCTACAATGTGGCTCACGACATGCAGACAGACCTTGGCTGTAGTCAGAGGGAATGTGGAGGCTTCTGTGATGAAGTTTGCCATTGTGTGGAACCTTTCCAGCGGCAGGAACGCTCTGGCGCAGGTAGAGTCGAGGACCACTCCGATGAACTCTATCCTCTGCACTGGCACTAACATTGACTTTTTGTTGTTCACCAGTAGGCCCAGAGAGCGGCATGTGGCTTGAAGCACCACGACATCCCTTTGGACTTGAAACCTGGAGCCGCCCTGGATGAGCCAGTCATTGAGGTATGGGTAAATCTGGATACCCCAGGGCATGAAGTAAGCCGCTACCACTGACAAACACTTGGTAAACACCCTTGGTTCTTCCACCGCACCCAGCTGCAGTAACCCCTTTAGCTCCTGTGTAAGGAGACTCTTGTGAGAGGGGTCCCTGAAGAGGGAAGGGAAAGGTGGGTGGGAAGGAGGGTAGAAAGGAACTGGAGGGTATCACCCCGTTCCACTGTGCTGAGGACCCAGCGGTCCGAAGTTATAGCGGTCCACGCCAGGAGGAAAGGGGAAAGGCAATCGGAGAACACTAGGAAAGATGGATCTGGGGAATAGTCTGGTAGGTCATCCTCAGGCACACCCTCAAAATGGCCCCGTTTATTACAGGTCGAGCCCGACTGGGCAGAGGATGGAGGCGGGTGGCTCAAGTGGCACTTGTAATCTTTGGCTTGTTTATGAGGCTGGTCATGCTGAGTCTGACTCTCCTGGCCCTGTGGCTGCTGCAGTTTGAACCACTTACACACCGGAGCTGGGACAGAAAGGCCAAGGGTTTTCAGGGTGGTGTGGGAGTCCTTAAGGCCATGCAATTTGCTGTCTGTTTGCTCCACAAGTAGGGCTCGGCCATCAAATGGCAAGTCCTGCAATGACTGTTGGGCCTCAGTGGACAACCCAGAAGAGCAGCCAAGAGACGCGCCGCATGGAGATAGCGGAAGCCATGGTGCGGGCAGCAGCATCAGACAGCGCCTTGAGGGCCATCCTGGCCCTCATCAAGGATCGCTTGGAATTCCTTCTTGGATGCCTTAGGGAGTGACCCTTTGAAGTGGGCCAGGGCTTGCCTCATATTAAAGTCATATCAGCCAAGGAGGGATTGCTGAAAGCTGGAAGATGAATAAACCTTACAACCAAAGAGATCCAGCCTCCTCGAGTCTTTATTTTTGGGAGTGACCCCAGGTTGTCCTTGCCTCTCCTTGTGATTAATCGCCTCAACCACAAGAGAACTAGGGGTTCGGTGGGAGTATAAGTACTCATGCCCTTTGGTTGGCACAAAGTACTTGTGATCAGTTCTTTTAGAGATAGGGGCCAGGGAAAAAGGCGTCTGCCACAGGGCATTAGTGATTTTGGAAACTCCTTCATGAAGGAGTAGAGCCACCCTAGTAGCAGCCAAGGAGCAGAGGACGTAAAAGAGGGAGTCCGAGGGCTCTTCCAGTTCCTCTGCCTGAAGCCCCAGGCTAGAAGTGACCCTCTTCAAAAGTTCTTGGTGCACTTTGGGGTCATCCTTAGAAACTGGGTGAGGGGGCCCCGTGATAGCATTGTCCTCGTCATTGCCAGACAAGGCTGGTGCCCCAGGAACCTCCACGTCTATTGGTGGTCCAGCAGCTTGCTCCCCTGGGTCCTCCTGGACCTGTAGGGTCTTACCCCCCAAAGCCTCGAGCACCGGAGGGCGATGGGATACTTAGACCACTGGCCTGTCCAAGGATCCCAACACTGATCAGGCAGCCTGGGAATATTGGGTGAATCCCCCAGGGTTCCACGGGTACCATGATGCCGACCACTGTACTTGAGGCCATGGGACAGGTTTCAGTGCCGATAATGTAGTTGGCACCGCCGGTACCGGGGCTTGTCCGGCAGTCAGGGAACCTTGCTCCAAGCTGGAGCTACCAGTGGTCAGTACCAGGCGACCAGAATCAGGCTGAGCGGAGGCATTTATCCAACCGGTGCCAGCCACTGCGTTCCGAAGCCGACCTATCCAAGCGAGACTGTCTTGGTCTGGCTCTCATGGACTGACAGCATTCAGTGGATCTGTGTCGGATATCTGGTGATCCATGCCTCACGCTACTCAACCAGTACGGGGACATCAAAGGGGACCAAGAGCTACTATGGGCCAGTTGTCGTGGGGATCGTCTTGAGTAGGGCTACCTCCTTCTTGGAGACAAGTGATGACAGCCCAGCAATCGGCCGTCTCTGGTGTCCAGTCGGTCCTGGGATCAGTACCAGGCCCTTGGAGATGGTTGGGACTGGTCCCAGAGCTCTTGCCGGGTGGCGCATGCTTCATAAGGTCTGCACCAATCTACTGGCGAGGCACGCCTCGAGTTCCTTCAGTGTGGGGACTGAAAAGGGCTTCGCTGAGCCTGCCTCTTCAGTCCTGAGGCGTGATGGCTTTGGGCAGGCAAGTGATGGCAGGACGTCCTTCTTGATGGGGATTGGTACCACTAAGTTAGGGACACATGCATAGGTCCCAACACGGGTTTTCCCTGAGACCGGGGTACTGCAGGAGCCAGTGTGGGTGGCACCAGGATCTCTTGAGCTTCTCAAAGAGCTTTGGGCATCAACAGCACCTGAAGCTGGCTAGGGCCTGCACCACAACCTGGGGTCACATGCGAAACATGGGATGGGCTGCACTGCTCAACTTGAGCTGGGGCCTGACTTCCTGAAGGGGGTGTTGGGCTACCCGGCACAGGTCATGTCTCACAACCAGCCCTCTCCTTTCCCTTAAGGGAGGTAGAATATCTTCCCTTCCCAGTCTTTTTCAGCTTCTTCCCTGGAGCCGTGGAGGGGGACTGGTGCCGGCGGAGCACTGCGAACAGAGGCCACGATGCTCGGTGCAGAGTCAGACTGCTGCTCTGGTGCTGGAGTGAGTGCCGACTCCATTAGGAGCACTTTCAGATGGATATCACATTCCTTCTTTATCCTAGGTTTAAAGGACTTGCAGATACGGCACTTGTACTTACGTGCCCTTCACCTAAGCACCTTAGGCAACTGTTATGTGGATCGCTGATGGGCATAGGCCGCTTGCAGTGATCGCAGGGCTTAAAGCCGGGGGACCGGGGCATGCCCCGTCCCCAGCTGAGTCCCATTTGGGGCTACTAGAAGTAGGGATCTGCTACTAAGGTAACTAAGAAACTACTAACTATATACAACTATATTACATGTTTTCAAAGTTCACAAGAACAGAAAACGAAACAACACTAGCCACAGCAGTAGATGTTCCAGCACCGTCAATGGCAGCAAGAAGGAACTGAGGGTGCGGGGAGCCAGTGGCACCCCTTATACCGCACCATGCAGGTGCCACTCCAGGGAGTGCCAGAGCCGGTCCCCTACGGATACTGCTGAGGGAAAACTTCCAGCGTCCACGCATGTGGCGAGCACACACACCTAATATGGAATAGACATGAGCAAGCACTTGAAGAAGAACTTTATATTTTAACCTGTAATGAATGTTATACATTTCACAAAGTAATGAGTATATCTGCTAAACTTATACTTAGGGCCCTACCAAATTCATGGCCCATTCTGATCAATTTCACAGTCATAGGATTTTAAAAATCATAAATTTAGTTATTTCAGTTATTTAAATCTGAAATTTCACAGTGTTGTAATTGTAGGGATCTTGACCCAAAAAGGAGTTGTGGGGTGGTCGCAAGGTTATTGTAGGGAGGGAGTGGTACTGCTACCGTAACTTCTGCAATGTTGCTGGCAGTGGCTCTGCCTTCAGAGCTGGGCAGCTGGAGAGCAGTGGCTGCTGGCTGGGAACCCAGCTCTGAAGGCAGAGGTGACATAGTGTGGTATTGCCACTCTTAATTCTGTGCTGGTGCTGGCGGGGCGCTACCTTCAGAGCTGGGCGCCTGGCCAACAGCTGCCATTCTCTGGCCATCTAGCTCTGAAGGTAGCACAGAAGCAAGGGTGGCAATATTGTGACTCTCCCTAAAATAACCTTGTGACACCCCTCCTGCAACTCCTTTTTGGGTCAGGACCCTCAATTTCAGAAACCCTGGTCTACCGGCACGAAATCTGTAGAGTATAGGGTTAAAGCAAAAAAAAGACCAGATTTCACGGCGAAGACCAAACTTCATGGTCCATGATACATTTTTCATGGCCATGAATTTGGTATGGTCCTACTTATACTGTAAAAAGTGTTCGTTATTTAAGGATTGACAACACTATTTAAGGTAGAAATTTTGTATATTTCTCTCTCTTTGTATTTTTGGTTTGTTATTCAAAAGAGTCTAAATGTGCTGTCAATAGTCCTGCTCACTTTCTGATTTGTCTCTAATACTGTATGTTATTACTATGGAGTGACTCTGAAATTTAGTTTTAGTTTTACTTATCCAAAGTACACATACATTACAGAATTACAGCTCAAAGGGCAACTCCAACAGCATCAAAGCAAGTCAGATTAATTAGTAATGATGAAATAGCCATTGTGATAGACCCCGGCTTGTTGGGAACAGCAGAGTAGTAGAAGGGAGATATACTGGCCACTGGATAAGCAGTTTTCTGTTCCCTGAGTGACCAGAGCAGGGGCTGCTCCAAGCTAATGAGAACACCTGACTCCAATTAACCTGCTAAGAGTCAGGTGAGGCAGTTAAGCACCTGACTCTAATTAAGGCCCCTCTGATGCTAGAAACAGGCTTACTCCAATCAGGCCAGAGGGAGCCAGGGGAGAGGAAGTGTGCGCGAGGAACTGGGAGCAAGAGGCATGCAAGAAGCTGAGAGTGAGTCGCAATACTGCTGGAGGACTGAGAAGTACAAGCGTTATCAGACATCAGGAGGAAGGTCCTGTGGTGACGATAAAGAAGGTGTTTGGAGGAGGCCATGGGGAAGTAGCCCAGGGAGTTGTAGCAGTCATGCTGCTGTTACAGGAGGCATTCTAGACAGCTGCAATCCACAGGGCCCTGGGCTGGAACCCGGAGTAGAGGGCGGGCCCAGGTTCCCCTCAAACCTCCCAACTCCTGATCAGACACAGGAGGAATGACCTGGACTGTGGCTTCTACCAGAGGGGAAGGTCTCTGAGCTGTTTCCCGACCCACAGGGTGAATCTGTGAGGCGAGCAAATCCGCCAATAAGCGCAGGACCCACCAAGGTAGAGGAGGAACTTTGTCACACTATTTTGAACTATTCAGAATATTATGGGGAACTGACTAGTAAACTGTGACAAGTCCTCTGCCCGCCCCTCTTCCTGGGGCCAACTAGTTGCCCCAATAAAGCTCAGAAAGGCTTCTAGTTATGCAGCACCCAAGGCTTTATTTACACAACATTCTCCCACCACCAGTGTTATGCTATGTACAGAGCTTGCACACCTGATAATCTCCTCTCCTAAACAGAGTCTGCCCTCAACCTGAAGACTGACCTTCCCCCGGCCATTCCCCCTTCTTCTGGCTGCCAGCCAGCCTTTATAGCCCTTGAAGCCTCAGGCCCACAGGTACAGCCAATTCTAAAGGCCAGGCACCAGGCTTCGCCCCAGCCCCAATCTATTTCCCCTGATTGGGTCTTGCTGAGCAGGGGCTAATTAGGTGCCTTTGCACTGACACCCTGCTACATGAACTAACTATGAAGTTACAAAAGTAAAGCAATTCCCTTGTCCCAATAATTAAATAACTATACAAATTACAGAGGCCAACCTGCTACTCTTCCCATTCCAGATCTTGTCTTCATTTCCCGTAAATAACTGGATGCCCTCTCTTATCCAGACAAAACTGATCATACTTGGTGTATGGCCCAGAATCCAGAGACAGATGCCTAAAATGTAGCCTAACCCATAGAAGCTAGAATCCAAGCTTCAACTGAAACACCACAAAGTTTCCCAAGGATAATTGGAGAGTAAGCTGTAAAATAAAACATCTAGGAATTGCACTGACTTCACATACGTAACAAAATAAAAAAGTTTTGCTATAAAGCAAATATTATTCACAATTATTATTTTATAATGCCCTTTTCAAAAGGGTCAAAGATTGTAGGAGAGAAGTGCATTGTTAAATGGTTTGAGCTGTACTGGGTTTTAAAAATCATAAGAAAAAATATGTCTGCAAACTAGCAATAGCCAGCATAACCCATTTGACAACCATTCTTTAAAAGAATTAAAAGCCACACAATTAAGAAAATTCTCTTTAACCACAAAACCATCTAATCTCTTTCTTTAGTCCCTCATCTCATCCAATACCTGCAGCAAAAGGGTCCCAGGGACAACAACCTCACTCACTACATAACCCTGATTCATTCCTGAGCACTGTCTACCATGTCCTGGATGCAGCAAGGGTTCTGTGGGAAAAACAGCAACTGAAGACTGCCATAATGCATATGAACAAGAGGGCGGAAATTAGTGAGCATGGGTTACTTTAGCCCTGACATTTCCTGACTTTCCAGTGGTTAACTTTGCAATCTTAACAACATTCTTAACATAGTTTTCTGTATACAATTATTCATATTGAACTAGAACCTTGACTCTGATGAAGGCTCATAAATTGTAAAAGAGCATGACAAATTCCGAACCACTGATGGCCAGAGAAGCAATAGACCAAGACCAGAAATTAAACTTGGTTGTTTGGCATGGCAGTGCAGACTATTAGCATAGGCCACCAAGCTGGACCATTTGAAGTTATTTGTATAAGCAATATTAAATTAGTTGTGGGATGTAAAAATCCTTATGCTGGTAAAAAGCTGATTTCATGAGATACAACCTCAGCAACAGCTTGCAATAAAAAAATTCCTAGCATGATTCAGTATCATAAAATATTCCATATAGCATTTGTTATATCTGTCAAATCCATCTATAAAAAGTTGAGTGATTGCACTGCATGTAAGAAAGCACACAAGCTATTTTGTGCCAATAATACTCCATATTGCAATAAATACGCACACTGGTGTCAATTTGTGTGTTAATAAGGAAACAAAGACACAGATATATCATTTCTTCCTCTACAACTATGAGTACAAGTAACCTTAATTCAACATTATATTTGCCATCTCTCGGAGTTCAATAAAGGTCTACGCCACACTGAGAACACATCTGTTTCTTAGATTGTATTTGAACTCCGAACTTTCTTATGGAGAATTAGACGTATTCATGTCTGAGTCATGTCTGAGTCACTAATATCTAACATGAAAAACACAACTACAATGAAAAAATCAATGATTATGGATACCACCAAATTATACTTCAGTTAAACCATTCATTTTGTTTATTTTATTGATTGGCAATTTATAAACATTTCCTGCGGTTATAGGTCACCTTGCTTAAATTTCCCATTACTGTTCACGCACATATTTCAAAGCCCACCTAAAAGTCTAATTAATTACTTCGTTTTTTACCCCTATGGTGACTTTTCAATGTATTTCTCACCTAATACTCCTCTTTAAGTAAGACAAATTGTTAATCAAAAATGCCAACTCTGATTAGTGCATCTGCCACATCTAAGGAAATGACTGCATCACTTAATGCTAAATACATGCATCAAGTCCTTTATCGAGCATTTAAGGCTTAGAATTATACTTTAGTTTCTTCATCTGACCTGTGTTGCTACTAAGCTTAGAAAGTATTTTGTTGGCATATTTCAAGCCACTAACACTGCCATTTTAATTCCTCAGATACACATATTGTCATGTTGTTGTCTTATTCCTAATTGTTCAGAGCCAAGAATTGTTCACTGCTAAAACAGGTGCAGTGTAAATGGAGAAGTACTCAGAGGAGGACTGATAAGTTTAACAGAATAATGAATTTAATCACTTAGTAAAATTATGCAGGAGGCTCAGATGGATTTTTAACAGAAAGCAAGTAGTTAATAGCCTGGTTCACACACTCGATTGGATCAGCATCATTCAATTAATTTCATTTCATTCCAAGCTGACATAATCAAAATATCCCATTGTTCTACTAATACTTCCATGTCCACAATCAAATTTAATATTCTTTATTCTCATTTTAAGAGTATTTCCATGATTTCTGGAATAGAGCTCTAATAATAGTTATTGTTAAACATTATATTTCTGGTTAGAATGAAAGATACTGTTAGCTCTGAGCTCCAGTACTTTTCACTATATACTGCAATGTGCTTTTCATCAGTCTTTACTAGTTCAGGAGAAAGTTACTTCATTACTTATCTTGAAAAACAAGATATAAAAAGCTCATCGATCTACAAAAACTAAGTACTGCTTAGTTTGTTCCTCACTGTATTTTTATTCCTTTATTTCTGCCCAGATTAGTTGCTTCCATCTGGATAAATATGAAGGCTTTTTCAATATTTCATTTTTATGCAGTTCTTTGAACACTTACACTTAGTGCAACTCAGTCTTTGGGCCCTTGCTGGCAAAAAAAGAGAGGAAAGTTTGGGGAAATTATGAGAATGTATGGCATCCCCAAAAAGCTGACTGAGCTGATACAAAACCTCTACACAGTCAAAGAGCGTGGTGAGAGTAAACAATAAGCTGATGTAAAGGTTTGGGAAGACTGTAGGCTATTCCCAGATTTGTTCAACTTGGTACTAGAAGCAGTGATTATAGCATTTAGAGGTGAAATGGGCAGAATCATGTTATGTGGAAGAACAGTGCATAACCTTAGATTCACAGATGGTATTAACAGCTCAGCATTGGCCAATAGGGATTTACTGACAAACTAGACCAGAAAAGCAGAAAATTCGGACTGAAGAACACCATGGGAACACAAAAGTTATGGCAACTGCAAGACAAGAGAAAGAGGTAAAGATCAAACTCATAGACAAAGAACTAGGACAAGTGGAAAACTGTATGCACCTTGGAGGGAGAGCAAAGGCGAAGAGGAATTGTGAAGAGGAATTGTGAAAATGACATAAAAAGAAGAATTTGATTAGCCACTACTGCACATCTACAAGATATGGAAGGCTAAAGATATATCATTAAAAACAAAAAATTGATATATATGAGAAAACTGACATGTTGATACTGCTGTACAGGTCGGAAGGCTGGAGTATAAGGAAAGCCAATGAATGAAACTTTTTGACTGCAGAAATGAACTGTCTGAGGGGAATTCTGAGAGAAAATAAAGAGATGAGAAAACAACTGGGGCAAGAAATAATGCTGTTAAAGAAGATTCAAGACAGATGACTTATGTTTGGACATGTGCCAAGAACAGACCTGGAAAAGATACCATACATGGTGATGCATACCAGAGTGCAAGGAACTAGAAATAGAGGGAGAGCAAGGATGTGCTGGATAACGTAGTGAAGAATGATATAGAACAAAAAGGTTTAAAGATGAAAGAAGCCATGAAGCTGATACAAAAAAGAGGTAGAAAGACTTCATTTGGATTGCTGTTGAGTTGACAAACAGGAATCAGAATAGAAAACAACCTTTCGTGCGCCAGTATTGACCAGTGGCCTGATTGTCAGAAGTGCTAAGCTCTGACAGTTCCTGTTCGTTTCAATGTAATAATGCTTCTGAAAGTCAGTAGTGGCAAAGTATTGCAGAGCATTGTACTGTGAAGTCACACAAAAAAAGAAGTGCATATAGGACAGCACGGATTTTGTTTAAATCTTTCATTAAATTACAAACAAAACCTTTCGTTGTAAGAAAACTGTTTCAAATGTCTTCTGGTAGAACTGGCAGATCATTGGCAAAAAAATTATTTGCCTTGTCAGATTCATGATCAATGCTACCAATAAAATACTGTTATAATAATATGAACCAAACATTATATTGATCAAGTCACTGATTGTTTGTAGGAAAAAAAAAAGTCACTGAATCATTTTAGATTTACCAATTCCTTTCTCCTCCACCCCCCACAGAAAATATCTAAGAAGAAACATTCATTCTTCCAAGCAGGTCTCAAAGAAACTTAATATGAGCATTTTTATGAAGGTTGTATGGTGTACTTACAGGTTGAGCAGACCAAAAGTGTCTCCTGACCATAAATTCACAGAAACAGTTTCCATTTTTGCTGCACTTTTGAGGTAATTGCTGGAATGATGATCTCTGCTGGAACGTAGTACTGAATTGAATAGGTCACAAAAATCCCAAAAGAATACAGAATTTCACGGATTGATACAACCTGTTGAAAACATTTATACAAGAGTTATGTCAGTTGCAAACACTTTGTAAAAGCTAGTTTTTTTGGAAGAAAAGGGGGAAGATTGCTATATATAATAATTTTGAATATATGGTTTGATTGTTATTATTCCTTTCTGCTCATCCTCCCTATGTTGCTTTCTTTCTAGGATCAGATCCTCTAGGAAGGGGACTACGCCCCTAATCAGCAAAGCACATAAAGTAGCCCTATTGACTTTAGTAGAGACTAAGGATATGTCTACACAAGAGAGTTGACAATGGCACCGCTGTACCGATGCAGCTGTGCTGCTGTAATATCTCTCGTGTAGCTGCTCTATGCTGATGGGAGAAAGCATTTCTATCAACATAATTAAACCACCCCAATGAGCGTTGGTAGCTCTGTTGGCGGGAGAAGCTCTCCCAACCGACATAGCACTATGCACACTACCACTTATGCCGGCGAAACTTATGTTGCTCAGAGGTGGTGTTTTTTCATAAGTGGTAGGATAGACAAACTCTAACTCATGTTCTCAAATGGTACCAATGCTTTAAGCCCCAGTCTAACAAAGCACTTATTTATATGTGCAAGCACAGTACCTAGCACATTGTGGGAACTAGCAAAAATACAAATAAATAATCATTTGGCATAGTATCAGAGGGGTATCCGTGTTAGTCTGGATCTGTAAAAAGCAACAGAGAGTCCTGTGGCACCTTTAAGACTATTGGAGCATAAGCTTTCGTGGGTGAATACCCACTTCATCAGAGTATTCATCACATGCATCTGATGAAGTGGGTATTCACCCACGAAAGCTTATGCTCCAATACATCTGTTAGTCTTAAAGGTGCCACAGAACTCTGTTGTCATTTGGCATAGTTTTTCTTGCTCCTTTTAAGGTTTACCCCCCCAAAAAAACAAACAAAAAAAAAACCACCCACCACTAAGTTATCAGGACTGTTGCACCAGAACTGGTCAATTTTTTTTAGTAATATTGTGAATCCTCAGAAATTTAAAGTACTTTAGCAACATAAGACCAACCCCCTTTTTCAGAACAAGGATTTCATGTTCTGTTTTTAGCACATACAGCATTAATTTCTAAAAAGTGCCCTTGTTCTGTGCTCTATGTGCACATATACACATTAAAAAAATGTAACTGCAATTAATGAATAGGACCCAACTCCCTGAAGCAAACAGCCAGCTAAACCCCACAAGTACAGACCCCACAGCTCAACAGATCAAAGACCTGAAAGACTGCACTTAGATTTTCCCATTCCTAGAATCTCAAATTATTTCATAAAAAATAAATGGTATTTTTTCCCACCAACATATAGTAAAGCTAGAACAATGCAGTGGTAACATTTTCATCTTTTGGGGACCAAACATCCAAACCTGTGTTTTAGTATTTCCTCATAAAACTGAACATGACCACAAACCTTCACTTAATGGGCATTTTTGTTGTCATACGAAAACTGATCAGTTGGACTGAAAAGGATTCTGAAAGGGGCTAATATTGTTCGAAGGATGAAGATTTTCAGAAGTGGATTTTAAGGGTGAAACTCCCATTTGGGCAAAAGACTCACAGGAGGCCTTAAAATAAGGCATAAGGCTCGCAATCCTGAAAACACATATATACATATTTGATTTTTCTCATATGAGTACTCCCATCAAAGTCAAATACATCTTGCAATACCAGACTTCAGTGCGGCAAAGATCTCACATGCCTGCACTCTGCATAGGAGTGAACATGTTTGTACAGTATCAAAGACAAACACTATCTCAACATGCTACTGCAATACAAACACTTCATAATAAAATGGGATTTGAACACACGGTCTTAAATTTTTAAGAGTGAGCAGTAATTTTGGGTGCCCAACCTGACCTTAAGGGGCTGGATTTTCAGAAAGTGTTTACTCGCCCTCTAAAAAAATCAGCTCCTTTAAGGAGTCAAGATGGACATCCAAAAATTGAGGCACTCAAAATCACTGGTCACTTTTGAAAAATGAGGCTGTAGCTTTAGAATGAGGAAACTATGAGGAAAGATTAAAGATGCTAGGACTCTTCAGCTTGGAAAAGAGGAGACTAAGGGAAAATATGATAGAGGTATATAAAATCATGAGTGATGCGGAGAAAGTGGATGAGAAAGTTATTTACTTATTCCCATAATACAAGAACTAGGGGTCACCAAATGAAATTAATAGGCAGCAGGTTTAAAACAAATAAAAGAAAGTTCTTCTTCATGCAGCACAATCAACTTGTAGAACTCCTTACCTAAGGAGGTTGTGAAGGCTAGGACTATAACAGCATTTAAAAGAGAACTGGATAAATTCATGGTGGTTAAGTTCATTAATGGCTATTAGCCAGGATGGGTAAGGAACGGTGTCCCTAGCCTCTGTTTGTCAGAGGATGGAGATGGATGGCAGGAGAGAGATCACTTGATCATTGCCTGTTAGGTTCACTCCCTCTGGGGCACCTGGCATTGGCCACTGTCGGTAGACAGATACTGGGCTAGATGGACCTTTGGTCTGACCCAGTACAGCCGTTCTTATGCTCTTACTTGTTTCAAACATGATGCTTAGATTATTAAGCCATTCCCTGTTGGTTATCTGCTAATAATGATAATAATAGTGAACCACAGGAAGAAAGCTGTGTGAAAAGATAAAGGGGGTTAGTAGGTCTCTTATTTACCATAGCAAGACACTGTTGGATACTCAAAGCACAACTAAAAGTACATCAGCATAAAGTTGTACAGATATTCCCAGTAAGCAAAGAGAATCTACTCTTCCGATATTAAATATTCTATCCCCAAAAGAATGACATTTAAAAGGAGAAATGCTTCAATATTAATATATAGCATCTTTCATCCAACAGGATCCCTATGCACAGGATATACAAGCATCTGTCTACTATACAGAATCACATATTATAGATCTATGTGATTAGAGTTAGAATACTATAGACACACAAACACACATAAGTCATTTCACCCACCACTGAAATACTTTGCTCACTTATTTACAAAGAAACACTAGGAATTCTCCAAATTGTACAATTGCTGCCATATGCAACCTTGTGTTCCTATTACTGTCACCCTTGGTCTTCCTCCTTTCACTCCCCCAGATACACCTTTACTGTGTTCTCCTTCATATAAAAGCAACAAAGAGTCCTGTGGCACCTTATAGACTAACAGTCATATAGGATCATAGGCTTTCGTGGGTGAATACCCACTTCGTCAGACGTCTGACAAAGTGGGTATTCACCCACGAAAGCTTATGCTCCTAGACATCTGTTAGTCTATAAGGTGCCACAGGACTCTTTGTTGCTTTTTACAGACCCAGACTAACACTGCTACCCCTCTGATACTTGACTCCTTTCATATGTTTCACCTCATCCCTTTTTATACACTGTGAATTAAGATGAAAAGAAAATCCCTGAAACTGTTATTCTAATCAAAATTGTCTGCAGTATTGTTGTATCTGTGTTGGTCCCAGGATATGAGAGAGACAAGGTAGGTGAAGTAATATCTTTTATTGGACCAACTTCCATTGGTGAGAGAGACAAGCTTTTAAGTTCCACAGATCTGAGAAAAGAAGCTTGAAAGCATGTCCACTTCACCAACAGAAGTTGGCAAAGATATTACTTTGGCCACCTCATCATTCTTATCCATAGCCTCTGACAGTTGATGCAAGGATGAGCAAATAATGGTTTTAGGAATAGTAAATAAAAGGCTAGATTGCAATTCTTAATCTGACAGTATATTTCATTCTCATGTGGTCAGACCTTAGAGTTGATGAGGATGGAGTTTAACCAAGATGAGATTTTGAAAACCAACTTCTGAACATCAGCAAATAGAGATTTTAACAGAGGAGCAACATCTAGTACATTGTGTGTCCTGATCCACCTCAGTAGACTCAAATAAAACATTGTGAATTGAATACACTGATATTTGATTATTTCTTTACTAGCAATGATCACTCTGCAGTGATAAACACAGACAAATTGTGTGTTGTTTTCGGAGGACGGAAACATTTGTTCTAAGATTACAATACTAAAAAAATTAGTTAGATATGCTTTCGTCCTGTGCAATGTGTGCTATGTCTTTATTATCTCTTCAAGACAAAATTACAAAAAAGTTTTACTTGCCAGAACTTTAGCCAACTATTCTAAACCTCTCTTCTTGATGTATCTGGTGCAAAATGTTCTAGACTTTCCTTTAACTCTAACTTGTACAACTAGGTCTACTACATTAATATTTATATTGCAGTAGCACTTAGAAGCACCAGACCCATTGCACTAGGCAATGAACAAATAGGTGACACAGATATAGCCCCTGCCTCAGACAGCTTGCCATAAGAAGTTAAAAATATAATAACGATCATACTGAGTCAGACCAATGTTTCCATCTAGCCCTGTACCCTGTCTTATAACAGCAGCTAGTGCCAGTGTTTCAGAGAAAAGGAACAGAAGAGGATAATTTCAAGTGATCCATCCCCTGTTGTCCAGGCCCAGCTTCTAGCAGCTGGAGGTTTAGGGAAACTTGGAGCATAGAGTTGTGTCCCAGACCATCTTGGCTAATAGCCACCGATGAACATATCTTCCATGAGCTTAAGTATACTACTTCTTAATCTGTGGTGTATGGACCATGGTCAGTCTGCAAACCATACACAGAAGATTTGTAGACAACTGGATGATACATGGCACTAACTCTTCTGATTTCCTGAAGTAAATCACATTCAGAGAAACTTAAAGTACTAAATATTTAATATTTTTTCCCATGCTAACAATTGCTCCATTTGCCACAGGGGTGTTATGTGTTCACAGTTTAGAGGGTTTAGATGCAATCCACGAGACTCTCCTATTAAACTGTGTTTCAAACAACATTGGGCCTAGTATTAATCTCACAACTAGCAGATGACTCATCCATCATTCCTTTTATTTTATTTTATTTTGAAGACTCTGGAAGATTGCTGGAAAGATTTTGGGTTTTGTTTGCTAGCTGAACAAGTAGAATGATGGTAGTCAAAATGTAATGTTGACAAAAGCAAAGCACATTGGAAGGAATAATTTGGACTACTCATGGGCTCAGAATTCACTGTAGCAACTTAAAGACTTAGGCATCATTGTGAACAGCTTTTATTGTTTCAGCACAACTCACAGATACAGAGGGCGGATATATTTATATATTTTAATTAAGGGAGCCTTGAAAGGTAAACTTCTCACCTTAGCCAATGTCAATGCTGCCAAGCAAGGTCAAGCTTCTTTCTGTGTTGCTTTTTAAAAGAGATTGTGGCTGTCTACGCTACAGACTTGTACCACTGCCACTGTGACGCTGTAAGTCTCCCGGGTAGTAGTTTTATGCCAACAGGAGAGAGCTCTCCTGCCGGTATAGTTAAACCACCCCCAATGAGCGGCAGTAACTATGTTGGCAGGAGACCATCTCCCACCAACACAGCACAGTCCACGCTGGCGCATTTGTCAATGAAACTTTTGTCAATCATGAGGGTGTTTTTTCACACACCAACCGACAAACATTTTACGGACAAAAGTGCTAGCGTAGACAGAGCCTTAGAAAGTTTTAGGGAAGGCGATACTAATATTGGGGTGGAGGGGGGGATTTTAACAAGATGCTTAATCCCCCATGGCGGATAGAATTTATACAGAGTGTCTTTGGGAGGAGCAAGTGAAAATTTGTAGAATCACTTAGAAAATGATGATCTGGTGGATTTCTGGAAGGAGATTAATCCAGATGTCAGGGATTATACGTATTATTCTGCTACCCATTAATCTTATTCCAAGGTTTATATAATTTTTGTTTCTAGGACTGTGGCTGATTTGGTTTAAAAAGCTAATATGGAAGTTATAGCTTGATCTGATCATGCCTCTGCATATAAAATATTGAGACTCAGTGGAAAAACAAAGGGCCAGGCAGTTGAATAGAGCTTTGTTGTTTGACCCCCTTAGATTTCAATAGCTGAAAGAACATTTTCAGAAATATATAGAAGAAAATGGTTAGGAAGGAATCAAGAAAAGTGTTCCCTGGGATGCTGGAAAGGTGATAATGAGGGGGATCCTTATAATTAAAGCATCGGAACAGAAAAAAGATAAAGTTATTGAAGAAGAGAGTTTGGTTAGAGAAGTTTCTGTTTTGAAAGCAGCGAAGAGTCCTGTGACACCTTATAGACTAACAGACATATTGGAGCATAAACTTTCGTGGGTGAATACCCACTTCGTCGGATGCAAGCATCTTGCATCCGATGAAGTGAGTATTCACTCACGAAAGCTCATGCTCCAATACGTCTGTTAGTTTATAAGGTGCCACAGGACTCTTTGCTACTTTTACAGATCCAGACTAACACATCTACCCCTCTGATACTGTTTTGAAAGGTAAACATAAATATACAGGATCTAAAAGAGTATAAGAAAATAAATGAGATAAGAAAAAAAATGAATATGTTACAAACAGGAAAGGCTGAGCAAACCTTTGATATATTAAACAGAAAACAATAAACCTGATAGGCTTTTAGCCAGACAGCTAAAAAAGAAACAAGATAAATCAGCCATCCCTCTGATTAGAAATAAAACAAGAGATTCAGTAGCTGACATCAAACAGATCTCTGAAACATTTGCTACGTTTGTACACTTCAGAACATTCAAATTCTGAATGTATACATAGATATTTGAAAAATGTGAAACTACCTCAGGAGTCAGAGGATGAAGTTGCAGATCTAGATAGGCAAATTGTTGCAGAAGAAGTTGAAGTTATAATTAAGAATTTAAAATCCAATATAGGTCCAGGTACCAATAGGTTTTCTAGGGAGTATTCTAGAGCCCTATGACAAGTGCTGGTCCCTGTTTTAATTGCATTATTTAATGGTACATTGCAGATGAATGAAATTTCAGATTCAAGGAAAGACGCAAAAATTGTGGCCATTTCTAAAGAAGGACAAGATATTACCACTTGTGCATCACATAGATCTATTTCTTTAATTAATATAAAAGCAGCAAAGAATCCTGTGGCACCTTATAGACTAACAGACGTTTTGGAGCATGAGCTTTCGTGGGTGAATACCCACTTCCTCAGATGCATCCAAAACGTCTGTTAGTCTATAAGGTGCCACAGGATTCTTTGCTGCTTTTACAGATCCAGACTAACACGGCTACCCTCTGATACTTTAATTAATATGGATGCTAAAATTTATGTTAAGATGCTAGAAAGTACACTGAGTGTCCTCTTTTCAAATATGTTCACCCTGACCAATCTGGGTTTGTTGCTGGCAGCACCAATCTGATAGTATCAGAAGAATTCTGAATTTGATTAATAATGTTAATCTAGTAACTCCTCCTCACTGCTGCTCTCTTTGGAACTTCAGCAAGCCTTCGACTGATGGTGGAGGAGGGGAGAGTACCTGAGGCACATCTGGGTAAGGTTCGGTTTTGGAAGTTAGTTTTATAAGGGCATATCAGGCCTATATACTTATCCTCGAGTGTCTTATCTGGTTAAACGTCAATCGTCTCTTTTTAATTTGTCTAATGATACAAGACAGAGTTGTCCGTTATCCCCCTCTGTTTGCTTTGGCAACGGAGCCTTCAGCCTACAGTGCCATGTAGCCAACTTGTGACTGCTAACAGAAAATATCTGCAAAGGCTGGTGATGGGACACTTGATGGGGAGGGCTCTGAGTTACTATGGAGAACTCTTTCCCAAGTGTCTGGCTGGGGGTACTGCCCACATGCTGAGGGTCTAGCACCTCTGGGTTTGCTGTATCAGTTATGAAGGTAAAAAAATTGCTTGAGCCCTGGCATCTAATTGCTTGAGCCCCAGCACCTCTTTCATTACAAATTAAGCACTGGTTATTACCAACCCAGTATTGCTTCTAACATGTGATATGACCTAAAAGCTTGACCGCCTTGCCCCAATATTTGGACTTCACAATGTTACTTCCTCCCCACCGAAATCTTTATTTAAAAAAACAACTATAAACTAAAAAAAGAGTAAAGTCTTCATAACCAAACTTCAAAGCTCTAAATATGAGGTGACTTCAAAGCAAAATTCTCCGTTCTAGTGAGTAAGCAATTTTCTAACTGCATGAGATTCAAATTTCTGACATGAAACAATTTTTTATAATATTAAACTAATTTACTGTTAATATGCTATTACTTTCCAACCAGTTAAAGAAGTGTCCCAAGGCTATATCTTAAAAATATTTTTAAAAATAGTTTCACTGCTAGAAGAACTAACAATATGCTTAGTCTCTCCTTCACTCTGCAACTTAAATGGTTGTGCCTCCAACTAAAAAAAATAGGAAACTGGGTACTGTACCTCAGAGAGTGTAAAAATTAATTACTGAGACATTCTATATATCTGAACATGGCCACACTTGAAAAAAGAAAATTAAGAAAACTCATTAAATACAGCAAAATAGACCCTTTGTTGCATATCAGCAACATTGACGACACAAATAACTGCTGCTAAACTCAGCAGAAAAGCTGCAAACTGCTCCCTCTTCATAAAGCCAAGTTCTAATAAGTATGTTAGATAATCCCAAAGTTTTAGCTCCCAAAATCTGACCTGAGTTGTTAATGTTACATATTAATGAGAAAAGTACCTTAAAGTCTAAGGTCCTGATCCAGCAAAGCACTTCAGTAAATAGGACTGTTCATATGGTTAAAATTAAAACTTGCTTAATAACTTTGCTGAGTCAGGGTCTATAAACCAATAGGCCAACTCACCAGCCAGGACATCAAAGCAGCAGAATGCAAGTCCCTTTCTTCAGGTATGGGTTTATTTCTAAAAACCAAAGCAGTCCAACCTAAATTAAACAGATAATCCAGGTCCTGCAGCCCAGCCCTTTCCTCTGACCTAGATTCTCCTACAGGAGCCTACCTGCTCCCTGCAGGTCTCGCTTCCATTTTAATTAAGGACCATGTAATCTACAGGCTATCACTTGATCCCTAGCCACAAACCCATCACCTGGGACGCAGCTAGTTAGTGACAAGTGGGATCCCTTCAAGGACCATCCCACCCTATGACAAGGCCTAACCACCTGTCCTTCCTTTTTTCTGTTTTCCCTGTATTGTTATAATGTGTGTTTCTCTAGTTTACATTTAACAGAAAATGGAAATTGTTAACTGTATTGCTAATTTCTGTAAATATTCAAATGAATATGGCTTTTGAGGTTTCCTAGGAAAACCCTTTCCGCATATAAGACTGCCTGTAAATAAAATCATTTTAATCCCTCAATTAGAATAAGACTTTTAAAAACCAAAAACCACCTTCAACCACTAATAAAATAAAAAAAATAATAATAATGGTCACCTGGCATTGGACATTTTTGTTTTACACTCTACTCTTCGTCAAAATTCAAATTGGGCAAAAGGTAGGAGGAAGATCATGTTAATAAAACCTCTATCACTGGGTAAAATTCTTGTTGAAAGAAGCGCAGACCAAATGTAACGTGATTCATTTTTGTTTTTATTAAACTGAAAGGACTGTTGAGATCGGGAGTTTTGAAGACTTCTGGTAAACTTACACAATTGGGATGGCAACAGTCTAGAACCTTCCAAAGATGAAAGGAAGTGCCCACATGTGAGCCATCAGAAACCTGTTTTGACTGGGTAGTTTTAGTTACACAAGGTTGCCAGCCCCCGTGGACGCTTACCCAGCATGGCAGTGAGGTAGGAGTGTGGCAGGCAGCCTGATCACCACCATTATATCAACTAGATTCACCATCATGGTCGTCAATATTACGATGTGCAATGACTAGAAGACATACCACTGCATCATTCGGCCCCTCTTTCTTCTGATCCTAAAAGATGCTCTGGCAACACCCCATCAGGAAAGGGAAATTGACAGCATCACCACCTCCAGAACTGTTTCCTGAGCAAATCTGGAAATGTACACCTAAGGTGTCAATCTGCCACTTTATCCATCCACCCCTCAACTCTCTCTCTCTCTCTTCCCCTTCCCCCATTCAGTCTAAGAAGAGTCTAGCATGACCATCTAGGACAAATATACTCTTTATTGTGACCATGAGCCATTGTAGAAATGATACCTCAAAAGATAAATTAAAGAGAGGCTATACATTTCCATACCTGTGCTGTTCCTATGCTCAACTGCAAGCAACAAAAACAGGGGTTGCATGCTTCCTTATATTTTGCTATGCTCTCCGCACATGCACGCACGCGCACACACACAACTACTTTTGGTGCATTTGTCTCAACAAACAAAGCAGTCTAGACTTTAATAAAAGAAGTCAAGAGTTACCATCTAAAGCTGACCACCCCTTCTCTAAATAACAACATGCAAAACTGAGATACTGTCAACCAACAGTATTTTCCCTTTCATAAACTCTATAAAGAGAGCAATAGAAATTGATAAAATAAAATGTTCTTACATGTATTGTTTGTTGGGGTTTTGGTGTGCGTATGGAAGGGGGGGGATAATTTAAAAAAATATATATTATTTCATGGGGTAGAGCAAACAACAAACCCCCAAGCCAAATCACTGTTAATGTTGTAGCAATGCAAAAGTAACAAACGGGATAACTTAGAAATATCACATTCTGAAAGTTGTTTGATTCACACAATAGCACTTCATTATTGTGTAATGTCTCCACATCGGCTCTGTACCAGCAATTAAATAGCAGACGGCCTAATTTTCAACGGTGCTACAGATCTGTAGCTCCCATTGACTTCAAAATATTTTCCAAATGGTCCAATATTCTCCAAAAAATGAAGCACTGAAAAGCAAAAACTTGAAAACTAAGATAACTGTTTTCTGGTGGTGTTTCTCAAAATGTAATCCATACAGAAGTTAGAACTTATAGTAGTTAATATTTCATCCTATTAATGTTTTTTACTATCTCAAGATTAAGTATCATACACTGAAAAACAAGCAGATTCTCTAAAAAGTACCAGCAAGGTGCCACTATGAAAATGAAAGTATATATTTACACAATTTTCAACTCTGACTCTAATGCATGTTGACATACATTAAGCTAGGACTCACTAGCCTAAGAGAGAGCTTTTTAAATCGCTGTTCTTGTATGTAAATTTAAATTAATAGTGACTTCTTAAGTGGACATAATCTAAGATTACCAATATAGACCAATTAAATAATATTTAGCACGTCCCATTTGGAGCTCTTAAACTTTACAAACATTCAAACTCACAACACTCTGGTAAATATTAGCCCCATTTTATTGGTGAGAATCTCGAAAGAAGGAATCTACAGCGAGCTGGCCTCTCAGCTGCATCTAGAGATCAAGTCTGGTGACTTCTAGCCCTGAGCTCTATCCACTAAACACTGCTGTTCCTCTTCAAAGCCTTTAACTAATAAACAATGTATATTAAAGCCCTACTGTTCAAGCTGCAGTATGCATGTCAACTGCAGGAGTTCTTCCTCTGAAGCAGCTAGTACTGGCCACTATTGAAGACTGGACACTGAAGTAGATGGGTCACTGGCAGGGTGGATAAAAATCAATTTTTTTTTTAATCAAAACATTTTTTTAATTTGAATTGATTTTTTTGGATAAAATCTTTTTAAGGAAAAACCTATCTGTAGTGGGCCGACGTGGCTCCCCTCCTCCCGGAGAGGGTCGAGCCCAGCAAAGGCTAGAGTGGGCGGAGTTACGGAGCTCTGAGCCCGCCCCTCAAAGGGTCAGGCGGCGATCCGGAACTATAAAAGCCGGCCCTCAGAGCTCAGTCAGACCCCAGCGGCCGCAGAGAACAGACATCCCTCCAGGAGCTTGAAACTGGGAGACTCCAGCGACCCAGGGGAGCCACCCAGACTGGCCTGAGCTTCCCCGTGCTCGCTACCAGGAGGAGCCACCTGAACTTCCCCGTGCTCGCTGCCAGGAGGAGCCGCCTGAGCTTCCCCGTGCCTGCTACTACCCAGAGGAGCCGCCGGAGCTTCCCTGCACCTGCTAATACCCAGAGGAGCCTCCGGCGCTACCATGGCCCAAGTGTCCCGAGGAACTCCCGGACCTACCACCCAGCCCCGGTCGTGATGGGCCTACACTCCTGGACCCCGCAGAGGCCGATGTTAGGACCCAGGTAGGTCCTGAGGAGGAGTACAGAAGCAGCCTGGGGGCAGCAGACCCCAGTCAGGCTGCGGAGTTGCCGGAGTCTATGTCAGTGTGCTGCGGCCAGGATCCCCACTGACTGACCAGCAGAGTGACAGCCGCTGTTAGGGCCCTGGGCTAGGACGCAGTGGAGTGGAAGAGACTCCCCCTCTCCCCGGTCTGAGGAGGCCGATAACTGTTATTGTTGCTCAGTCCTGCCCCAAGGCCTGAGCTTACTGACTCAGCGTTTGCTGCCCCGCCCTGACCAAGGGCTGGGCCTGAAAATGATTACCGTTGCTCAGCCCTGATCCAGGCCTGAGCTTACTGACTCTGTGTGTGCTATCCATCCTGACGCAGGAACCGGTGCCCCGCGGTCGTTACGGTTCAGCCCTGCCGGAGGGCCTGAGCCCCTCGCCTGCCGGGCGGACAAATACCGCAGGGACTGCCGGGCTAGCTTCCTGGGCCAACCGGAGTAGAGTGGGCCGGCGTGGCTCCCCTCCTCCCCAGAGAGGGTCGAGCCCCGGCACCACTCGCTTACACTATCTAATTATAGTTTGAATTTAAATTCATTATATCTCAAAGATATTTCATCATGGAATAGGGATTATAATTCTAATTCTATAGTATGAGACAATATATGCATGTATTGTTTAAGAAAAGTTTTGTAAATGAGTTCCTGTAGTTCATGGATTAGGAACTGTGGGGGGAGGCAATTCCTCACACTACAAGATAGCATGGTATCTACACCCACCAGGAGAGAGAAACTGGGGGTTTACTTTTCAGAAGAATCCATTTCAAAGGTTTACTGGTTTGTGAGGTTCAGCTCCCCCATCTTCAAGTGATAAGCAAAAAAAATCAGCTGATTGTATACAATATTACTGTATTATAACAGAGTGCGGAGTGAGGCCTTTTCTAAAAGATAATGACACACAGGTGATTAATATTACGATGAAAGGTATACATTAACATTATAGGAGGAATTATAAATACTCATTGATATTGTTTTAAAGTGTGTGGCCAAAGGAAGGAACAGCTGCCACCCAGATAGGAGTGGGAACAGCTCTTTACCTGTCCCCTCTGTAAATTAATCATAAGAACATAAGAATGGCCATACTGGGTCAGACCAAAGGTCCATCCAGCACAGTATCCTGTCTACTGACAGTGACCAATACCACGTGTCCCAGAGGGAGTGAACCTAATAGGTAATGAGCAAGTGATTTCTCGCCTGCCATCCATCCCCACCCTCTGACAAACAGAGGCTAGGGACACCATTCCTTACCCATCCTGGCTAATAGCCATTAATGGTCTTAACCATCATGAATTTATCTAGTTCTCTTTTAAACCCTCTTATAGTCCTAGCCTTCACAACCTCCTCAGGTAAGGAGTTCCACAGGTTGACTGTGTGCTGTGTGAAGAAGAACTTCCTTTTATTTGTTTTAAACCTGCTGCCCATTAATTTCATTTGGTGGCCCCTAGTTCTTATATTATGGGAAAAAGAAAATATCTTTTCTTTATTCACTTTCTCCACACCACTCATGATTTTATATACCTCTATCATATTTCCCCTTAGTCTCCTCTTTTTCCAGCTGAAAAGTCCTAGTGTCTTTAATCTCTCATCATACGGGACCTGTTCCAAACCCCTAATCATTTTAGTTGCCGTTCTCTGAACCTTTTCTAATGCCAGTATATCTTTTTTGAGATGAGGAGACCACATCTGTACGCAGTATCCGAGATGTGGGCATACCACAGATTTATATAAGGGCAATATGATATTCTCTGTCTTATTTTCTATCCTTTTTTTAATTATTCCTAACATCCTGTTTGCTTTTTTGACTGCCGCTGCACACTGCGTGGACGTCTTCAGAGAGCTATTCACGATGATGCCAAGATTGCTTTCCTGACTTCTTGTAGCTAAATTAGCCCACCATCATACTGTATGTATAGTTGGGGTTATTTTTTTCCCCCAATGTGCATTACTTTACATTTATCCAATTTCATTTGCCAGTTTGTTGCCCAATCACTTAGTTTTGTGAGATCTTCTTGAAGTCCATCAGTGTGCTTTGGTCTTAACTCTCTTGAGCAGTTTAGTATCGTCTGCAAACTTTGCCACCTCACTGTTTACCCCTTTCTCCAGATCATTTATGAATAAGTTGAATAGGATTGGTCCTAAGACTGACCCTTGGGGAACACCACTAGTTACCCCTCTCCATTCTGAAAATTTACCATGTATTCCTACCTTTTGTTCCCTGTCTTTTAACCAGTTCTCAATGCATGACAGGATCTTCCCTCTTATCCCAACTTAATTCACGTAAGAGCCTTTGGTGAGGGACCTTGTCAAAGGCTTTCTGGAAATCTAAGCACTGTATCCACTGGATCCTCCTTGTCCACATGATTGTTGACCCCTTCATAGAACTCTAATAGATTAATAAGACATGATTTCCCTTTACAGAAACCATGTTGACTTCTGCCCAACAATTTATGTTCTTCTATGTGTCTGACAATTTTATTCTTTACTATTGTTTCAGCTAATTTGCCCAGTACTGACATTAGACTTACCGGTCTGTAATTACCAGGATCACCTCTAGAGCCCTTTTTAAATATTGGTGTTACAGTAGCTATCTTCCAATCATTGGGTACAAAAGTCAATTTAAAGGACAGTTTAGAAACCATAGTAGTTAGTTCCACAATTTCACATTTGAGTTCTTTCAGAACTCCTGAGTGAATGCCATCTGGTCCTGGTGACTTGTTACTGTTAAATTGATTAATTCCAAAACCTCCTCTAGTGACAGCTCAATCTGTGACAATTCCTCAGATTTGTCACCTAAAAAAGCCGGATCAGGTTTGGGAATCTCGCTAACATGCTCAGCTGTGAAGACTGAAGCTAAGAATTCATTTAGTTTCTCTGCAATTATTTTATCGTCTTTAAGTGCTCCTTCTGTATCTCAATCATCCAGGGGCCCCACTGGTTGTTTAGCAGGCATCCTGCTTCTGATGTACTTAAACATTTTATTATTACCTTTGGACTTTTTGGCTGTTCTTCAAACTCCTTTTTGGCTTTTATTATTACGTTTTTATACTTAATTGGCAGTGTTTATGCTCCTTTCTATTTACCTCACTAGGATCAGACTTCCACTTTTTTTTTAAAAAAGCATGATAGAATCAAAACAATGGAAGTCCCACTTACAAAGGGAGTGGGGAGTTAGAACAGCATGAGATCATCCTTCCTCTTGAAACAACTTCATTAACTCTGAAAGATATAAGCAAGGACAGAAGCCATATTTGACATTCATCAGTAGGCAGACAAGGAACAGACCTCCTGCAAGCTGATAAAGATGGGCCCTTCAACCAATAGATGCGGGGGAAGGATGGGAGGGGGTTTGAAGTCTCTGGAACTGAATACAGATGAGAAACCTTCTGAGGCAAAGATCTTTCCCCTAAAAGTCAAGGGAAGCCAGCACATTCCTGGTCTGTGGATGATGAAGAGAATGGTACTACAGGGTACAGCGTTCAATGATAAGAATCCTCAATTTACACAATTCATATCATGTCAACATGAATCATCTGTGAATCAAGGTTGCATCTTATGGGGAATGTGAGTGATCATTCTGAAATAAATTCAAATTTCATGTTTTTGAAGCTCTCGTGAGGGTCATTTGGCATTGTACACATGAAGGTCAGAACCCAGAGTCATAGGCAGGCATCAACAAAGAAGTTGAAAGGAAGGTGAAGTGCTGTACTACATGTCAGCAAATTCAGCATGATCCTGGCTCAGCTCATCTACACCTTTGGTCATGGTCCCAGACTCGTTGAATATGTATTCCTATGATTTTGCAGACCACTAGGTTATATATTTTTATCATTGTTTGACACCCATTGAAAAAGCAGGAATTTTCAGAATGACTGCTGTTACAGCTACCAAGGGCATTGATCTTCTTCATACCTTGTTTAGCCAATTTAATGTACCTTTACAATTGATGAGCGATAATGAACGTTCTGAATGTTCAGAATTTCAGCGGTTCCTAGCTTCATATGTAATTCAACACATATGTTCTGTTCCATACCATCCTGCTACGAAGAGACTAGCAGAACCCTTTGTAGAGAGACTTAAGCATGCCTTAAAAGCTAACAAGACTATTTTAAGTCCATTTCTTGTTTGTCTTGTCTACAGGAACACACCACATGCTACTACCCAGGAGTCACCTGCAACTCTTTTTTGATGCAATCTGTGAGTGGTACACAGAAGTTTGAAAGGCTTTGATTCTCAGCAGTTTACAAAGCTCCTCCATCAACATGAAGTTAGATCCTCTGTCCATTAGTATTTCCTTTGGTATCCTGATTCTCATGAAGACTTTCATGAGCTCATTTGCTATGGTAGGTGTGTTAGGCATGCATAGCAGAATGGCTTCAGGGTATTGTGTGGCATAGTTTACCATCATCAGTATATAATGGAATCCTGATGCACTCTTCTCCAAGAGTTCCTCTAAATCCATCCCTATGCATTTGAACATGACCAGAAATGTTTCAGGGTCATCTCCCATGCCCATTTTCATAAGCCAGGTGAGCAGCCCTGTGGGAATGGCTTCTCCTATGGGTCTGGGCACTATGACATTGGATGCCCCCAAGGGGTTTAACAGCATCACCATCCCCTGCATCAGGCATTCTTGTTGTGCCTAGTGCTGGGTCACCAGCCCTGAATAGCTGTTGTTGCTGTTGGGGACACTTGCTGTTGCTCCTGGGCCACAGTCTGTTGCAGTATCTGCCCTTGCTGCTGCTGTTGTTGGGCCGCCTGCTGTTGCTGGTTTGCCAGCATTCATTTTAACAGCTTCTCTGTGTCCATGGACTCTTTAGGGTCGTTCAATCAATGGTCCAGTGATCCTTTTAGCAAAACTTTTTGTGTCCGGGGTGGGGGAGGGAGGGGAGGAGGGACAGAGTGTCAGCAGTTTCTCAGCAGGAGCCTGCAATACACAACTGCTCCCCTGCTCTATCTACCTTGACTGAGCTAAGCTGCTCCCTTTTGAGCTCAGCCTCCACAGTGAGCATACCCAGCAGGGGTGGCTAGAGGGGGCTTTCTCAGCCCAGACTTTCTCCTTTCCCCATCAGTGTGGGATTTATACATGCAATCACTTATGGCAAAGACACAGTTTTTCTAAAATCCTACACTTAGAGAAGCTTGGGAACAATACTGGTTTAAACTCAAAGTTTTATTCACAGTATTAGGGGTTTAGTGTCTCCTTTGGGGAACAGTTAATAACACATAAAGACACACAAAGGGGATGTTGGAGGAATTTGAGCATCCTCAAATTGCTGAATAGAAGGATTTCAAACCCTCCTCTTCTTCTTTGGGTCTATAATTTAAGGTGACCGGTCTTAGCTTGGAACACACTGATATGTACCTGTAACTTCATTAATGATGAGATGTAATCTGCATGTCGGAGGTGGACGATCTTGATTGGCATCTTATGGGATTAAATGACTCTTCTACTTGTCCCAGGGAACACTCTTGTTCAATTAGGGGTTCGAGGCATGTTGGTTATAGCTCATCATAGTCCAATGGCCTGGCACTTTGGTCTCGGAATCACAGTGAAGAGTCCAGTATAGTGTGCACATGTAATAATTTGATTAATTGCTAACCACAAAGAGATGCCTCCGTGAAAACAGGATGCAAGAAAGTGTCATGTATAAGAGCTAGTATGCAGCTTCACTTAGACCCCAGACATGTGGTGGCGTGGTTGTTAATATAATTAATGGCTAGTCGGTGTTAAACATTTGCTCATTTCCACACATTCTCATGACAGTGTGTGAATTAAAATACTTGGAAAGTAGTTTAAAAGGTGAGGTCGGAGTCTAGGACATGTGAGGACTTTATCCTATTAACCTTTTGCCTACACACCTAAAAGCTCTTTCAAACGTTTCTTAGCAATGCTAACTTGAGCTAACATTAACTAGAACATTTGGCCAACTAAAGGTACTCAGGCCTACATCCAAATATGGTCTATGTTACCTACACTATCTAGGATCTTAAATACCCATATAGCTCCATACAGAGCATCTCCCAAGTATTTGAAGATAAGAATAACTCCGAACAGTATGGAGTCCGGTGGCACTTTAAAGACTAACAGATTTATTTGGGCATAAGCTTTTGAGGGTAAAAAACCCACTTCTTCAGATGCATGGAGTAAAAATTACAAATGCAGGCATTATATAATGACACGTGAAGACAAGGGAGTTACCTCACAAGTGGAGAACCAGTGTTGAACAGTATCTTTCTTTTTGCCATGCTGAAGGAGAAGTAGCTTGCTTACAAATTTATTTAAGGTGAGAGTAAGTAAAGAGGTGTTGCGAGTAACCACAGGGCCTAGAGAAGCCAAATTAAAAAGATGAGCTTGGATTAAATAAATAGTTTCATTGGCTATCCATCCCCAATGTGGGCAGTATCTTATGGTGCACTGGAAAGCAACGCTCTCCCAAAGTAAAAGGTGGTGAGGATCTTTTTTTCCAGCTTTGGAAGCTATGTGATTATGTTCTGGAGCATAAAGACATATTCTTTTCATTTTAGCCAACATACTAGGTTATTGTTGTTCATGCTCAGATGTCTCTTCCGTTTACAAATTATGCTAAACTATTAGCCTCAACATTTTCTTGTGATGTCCAGGGAATTTCAAGGAGTTACAACAGGTTAGTAGAAAGGTATAGTAATTCCTTTTGGCTCTTATCTACTCCTTTTTTGTTTCAACGAGTGTATACCTATTCACATATTATGGTTCAAAACTACTAGGAGCACTCACATGATTTTGATTAATGATTCATATGCTCCCTTTCAATAAACCTTTTTTAGCTGAAAATTTCTTTATCACAATCTCCTCCTCAAATTCCAACACTACATTATCGTTTCCATCTCTCTTTGACCATAATAATTTACTCAAAGGTAGATGAACTATCTTTCTATGTATCTATCCAATTCTCTTATAGTCCATCCCCTTGTATATAAAGGGCACCATGTTTTGTTTACAAATGGATATCCAAGCACAATTTTTATGAGATCCACTGGGAACGCCACATTACATGGGTTATATAACAAAAGGGTGCTTAAATTTCTCTGCCATTCAGTTGGGCGTCAGGAGTTGATGTGACTTTTGAAATGAATGAGACCCGCCACCAAACTTCTCTTTGTGTCATTGTTCCAGTCAATAACAGTCATATCCCTCACAAAACTGACTACTTTCATCAAGTGTTCAAAAAACGCACCAAACTAGCAGACAATACTATTTTTTGTTTTTTATTTTTATTTTATTGTTTAACATTTCATTCCTTTAGATTTCAGACTGACAATTTTTATGCCAGCTTTTTGGTGTGTCCATTGAGCAGGGAGTGTGACATTTCTATAATTGGTACAGTGACAAGGACACCAATGGAACTTGCTCCCATGCTGCGCCTCACAAACATACAAAAACTAACTAATTTACCATCCTTCAAAACCCTTTTCCCATTACCTACAAAAAACTTGACAGCGGTTAAGCTGCTGGCATGCTGAGATCATTGCCTATCATGCTGGCCAATGTCCTCATGTTTCCTTGTATTCCCCCATCTCTCTGTATCCATCTGTTACCTCTTGTCTTATACTAAGATTGTAAGCTCTTTGGGGCAGGAACTATCTTCTTGTTCTGTGTCATACAGCACCTACCACAATGGGCTCCTAGGAACTACAGTATCACACAAATAAAAACAATTAGTAATTACTGTATGCAGATCGTATCTTTGCAACAGAATGGCCAAAAGCTCAGTGCAGCCTATGTTCTGCAGATATGCTAGATACATCACAAATTTAGAGGGAGATTTTATTTTCTTCAGAGTTTGCAGAATTCTGCACACAGAATTCTGGCATCCCTTACTAGGATACTGTTTAAATGTACCAAACCATTATGAAAATTCAGCTTGGAAAAGTGCAAACTAACACATCTGAGGAAAATTAATCTAGGTCACAGTTACTCAACGATAAGGAAAAAACTGGAAAACAGTAATGCAGTCAGAGACATAAAAGTATAAACAGGAATACAGAGCATATCAGAATGGGGCCAAATAATGTAATTACAGGGCTTAAACTATTCTCATGATGTAAGAGAATTAATGTGAAACTTTATTACTTTAATTTGAGGTGTAACTTGACATAGCCATGTAATTTCTGGATAAGATGTTCATCCTTAAAAGGAAACCGAGGTGTCTTTTTAAAAGTGAGGATCCATATGTGAAAATAAAAGAGGCAACTAAATTTTTAAATACTTAAATAGGTAGTCCACATATCCAGTGCTTAAATATTGAACGCTGACAAGGATACATTTGAACAAATAGTAATAGTTCTTGGTACATAATGCATCTCTCATTCCAAAAGAAGGGTGGAACAGGTACCTCTACAAAAAAACTTCATTTGCGGGCGCTAAAGATGTATGGGTACACGTAATTTAATTTTCCAGGACTGGTAACTCTGCATATGCAGATGCCTATTGACTCACACCAATAAGGGCTGCTAGAGAAGCTAGAGCAGGCTTGCAATTTTGCAGATCATCTGGTTTTGGAAGTGTAGCTCTGTAAAATCTCAACTTCTGCATAAACAAACATCTTAAAAATGACGCTATGCAGTCACAACTCAGACTTTTCAATCATCCTATTCCCTTTCCCCTACTATACTCATCTTTCAGTGTCACCCATTTTAGATTCTGATATAAAATACCACAAAGTTCTTGCATATGGAATGCAATCCTTCTTCCACCCCCCACCACAGACTACATTTAATCTTTGAAACTCCTTTAGAGTAAGAATTTTAAATCATACATGTCCACCTACCATACTTCTTGTGGCAGGTTTAAAGTGATGCTGCCTTTGATTTCATCCCCAAAGCGCAGGTATCCTAGAGTGGCTAGAGTGATATACAAGGTCATAACAATTCCCATGCCAATGTTCAATGCCTGTGTGAAACGTTGGGTTTCTTTCATTCTATTTTCCAGGGGGAGCACCTGAAGAAAGAGAGACAGTACATAACAAGAACACTGAGTCAATGATTTTCAAATCATCCTGCACTTTCTCTTCTCTTAGACTTTTTTTTCCTTTAAAAACTATTTCTTAAGCTGTCTGGCTTTTATAATAACTAGTACTACCAAAGGATCCAAAGCACTTCACATATTTGTTATGTTACACACACACCGTGAAAGAATCATTTCAACCATTGAAAAGCAGCCATCTCTAGAAGAAAGCAACAGCTGCTTAAAGGCACAAAACAACATCACTCTATAGTTTAGGGTAGATGTGTCCAGATGAAAATGCAGAGTGAATTGAAACAGTCAGAATGGAAGTAATTCATACTAGAAAGCGATCAGGACACTACAGGTAACACATCAAATGTTATTATGACTTATTGGTTCATCCCTAAATAATTCTTCATTGCTGAAACCAAATTACCTAGTAAATCACTTTTCTAGGGAAGCAGACAATAAATTCTCACACAAAGTCCAATTGGTCTGCACACACAGTATTTTAATTCAAATTTAAGCCACGTACCGAAGATAGTGCTGACATTCCTAGATAAGCATATTTTTGCTACATCTTGCAGAACAGAACTTTATCAGAGTAAAGCTGCAAAACTGGGCAGTATTGTAACATCTTTGAACAAAGGAATATCAGGAGATTCCTCAAGCTCCTAACGTTTTGCAACACTTACTGAATAACATCACTTACAACATGTGAGAGCTGATACTGGCAAAACTTAGAGAAGTAGACACCTCACTCATCTTCCAAACAAAGATCTGACAAAAGTTACAGAAGGATAAGAAAAGCCCCCTATTGTGGGTCAAATACTTACTTGGTGTAAACTGACAAAAGTAAATGCTATTGTGATTTACACTAGCTGAGAATCCAGTCCATACAATGTTTGATTTGGAAACAGGATGTGAAAAGCTAGTTTAATTCAGAGCTATGTTGCCAATCTGGCTCAGATCACAAACAATGAGTGAAATTGGGACTTGAAGGAAAATGTGCTCCATCCCTGTCCTTTGATGCCCTAGAAATGTCTCAGACTCTGTCCAGTAATGGACAACTTCATGTGATTTACATTCCCTTCACCAACACAAGCTCATGCAGAAAAATTTACAGTGCTCCTGTACCATTAGCCCTTTCCCACAGGCCAGAGGGGAACACATTCGGCTCAGCTAGTCCAGGTCCTCTCTCCCAGACTTCCTTCCAGTGTTCTTATATCCCTCAGCTGATCAGCCATCCCAGACTGATTAGCTAATTAGCTGCACATCCCTAGTCTACCTTCTCCGAGGGATTGATATTTGATTTTTGATGTTTCCAGCATGGGATGTTAGTCCTTTGAAAGTTTTTTGGAAAAAGAAGGCAGTGACTTTAGTTTCCGCACTGTCCTCAGATAGATGTTTCAGTAGGGAAAAATATCTGGTCTTTTCCCAGAGCTTTGCTGCTGAGGTACCTCTCTTCCTTCATTTTGTCTGACACAAGATAGCTGCCAAAGAGGTTAGGTGTACTGTTTAGCCTTCTGAGAGAGACTAAAATTTTGCTGGGTTTGTCACTAGTAAATTGTGGGAGGCTTTTAGTGAAAAAGCCATCACGTAATTTCAGAATACAAAAAAGTCAACTGTGGGAACTCAGCTCAAAGGTTTTCCATTGACATCACTGAAAGATTCCTTAAGATGTTTTAAGAGGATAAAGTTGAGTTGCTATGCACTCCAGCTTCCATTCCTTACAAGGAGCTGGGGTGAAGTTCCCTACTTGTCTGCCAAAGTCAGATACAGCTGTAAGCAAAAATGGTAAGCTACTATAAAAGAACAACAAATACAGTGTAAGGTGGTGATAAAAAACAGACACCTCTCTAACTGAACCAAACTGCAAAAGGTTTAACAGATCTTAATGTGGATAAATATCATTGTGCCCAAGAAAGTGATGTGACTTGTCAGAGGTCACAGAGGAGCTTGAAGCAATCAAATAGGGAGCTGGAAGAAATCATGATGAGAAATACAACCTACATCTCACATTTGAATTGAAAAAGTTGAATATGTATTTCCCTTGCTATCAACCACAGCACATTGGACCTCCTTATGGGTAAATTGCAACTGCTCTATTAGTCCATTTTGATTACTTAGGCCTGGTTTACACTAGAGGGAGGGATGGATCTAGGTTACGCAACTTCAGCTACGTGAATCACGTAGCTGAAGTTGACATTCTTAGATCTACTTACCAAGGTGTCTTTACTGTGGTAAGTCGATGGCTGACGCTCTCCCATCAACTCCGCCTGTGCCTCTTGCCCTGGTGGAGTACCAGCGTCGACGGGAGAGCGCTCGGCAGTCGATTTATTGCATCTAGACTACACACGATAAATCTACCTCCACTGGATTGATCGCTGCCTGTTGATCCAACCAGTAATGTAGACAAGCCCTCTGTCTACAAATTTCTTAAAAAAATAGAATTCCTTTCTATCTTTAAAAGTTAAAAATGTGTTTGCTCTAAACTTTTTTTTAATTTCTTTGAAAAAATACAAGTTCATGGCAATCACCTGAATGCAGATGAATACACTCAGTTCCAGTGCAGAAGCATTTAAATAATTTTATTTTTATTTTCTAATTGAATTACAGCATCCAGTGTGCCATTTTATGTTCCATTATACCATCGTGTGTTTAAACATTAATGATCATACTCTAAAAAACCCATGTTTCACTATAAAAACAAAGAATGAAGTAAGAAAGTAACCGTGGCAGATTACAGGGCTATTAACCGAGACAAATTGTGAGTCTTGCTATTTAGCTACCAAGTACACTTGTTATTCAGTGCCTCATTGACCTTAAATCGTGTCACGTTTTATGAACAGATGAAAGAACTTTCTACATTTACAAGACATGTTCAAACATCACCAACCTCACTTTAAACACTATAAACCTGCATTTAAGCTTTGAATGTAAAGGAACACAAGCTACACAAACTGAAGAAGAAATGGAAGATAGCTGTATAGTCAAAGAAAGATACATATCCATATACTTGGGCCTTGATTCAATATGGCACTGAACCATGTGCCTCACTGATTTCAGCAAGAATATTGCTGAATCAGGACTTTAATTATCAATATACTACATCCAACTTTCAACCATGCTCATTTATGATTCCTACCAGGTCCAATTTGAGCTGCCTCCATAATTGCAGCTATTGTATAAATGGTAAAGATGTGTAAAACAAACAAACAAAAAAAAATCCTGTTCTTAGGTTGTTGCTGCCATCATAGGTCATGTTTCATCTTTATTTATCTTCTAAGATTTTCTGAATCTAAATACTGTATTTAGCAGGAGTATGAGTTCCCAATCACAGTTACTGCCATCAGAGTGAGATATTTTCCTTGGCAGATGGCACCAAATAGAGTAAATGGACCATGATCTCATCTCATCTAGGACCATGTTCTGGAAGGCACTGATCATTCTCCAGTCCCATTGACTTCAGTGAAAATAAAGGGCACTAAACACGATACAGGACTGGTCTGTATATAACAAGTAAATAACAACCATTTATAAGAAATCGAGATCTACCTACACTGGGACTTTGTCTTAATGACAAATTTTGGAACTGACCATTATCAAGGAACCAAGGATGCTCAAAATAGATCCAGGGAATGGCCCACGTTGCAATGGATGGAGAAGGAAAACAGGAGAACATGCAGTAGTGCTGGTTATTTCTAACATTGTATTCTACTGTTGGTCACTTATTTCTCCAGTGGTTGAATAGTTTTTCATTATCAACTTGAGTCCAGTCAGTATATTGACCCTGTTGCGATGACTGCATGGAGCCTAACATTCTAACTGAAGGCAACAGTGATAAAGCAGATGTGGAAAATGCCTTCTAGTCTCTTAACTGGATTACATTTGGGTTTTTGAAGAATTGAGCTGAACAGGCTTTTTTGCTGGTGCCAGAAATTAAGTCGCTTTTCTTAAATCCTTTTTTAGTGATTTTCTTTAAAGATATTCAATTTTAAACTAGATGACTGAATGGCATTTTAAAATGAAAATAATAAAAATAAAAAGCATACATCTGACTCACTTTAATTTAACTGTAGCACTGTATGCTGTCTGCACCAGACCATATGCTCTTGAACGGATGTTGAAAAGGCAATGCTACACTAATTCAGTATCTCATATTGATGGCTTTCATGCTGCTGTGTGCTAGTTCAGCCAAGTATTTCTGTGGATACAGATGGCTTTCATAAATCTAGTCCAGTGGTTCCCAAACTTTTCAATCCTGCAATCCTTCTATCACATATATAATTAGTGCATGACCCACTGTTGTGATAAATTATGCTAAAAGAAGAGCCCATGTAGAGTGGGGCTTTCCCCCCACAGGTAGGGAGAGTGTCGCAGAAGACAAAGTCACATATTATGTACTAGGAATTTCCCTTGCTTTTCTTTCATTTTACTTTTGTTACTCTGCCTCCTCTGTGGTTTCTCTCCCCAACTTTACATGGCCCTTCCCTGCCCCAGGGACAGCACAGAGGAGATGAGATATTTTAAATTAACCCACAGTAGTTACTCTCTAGGCTGTATTGTCTTCTTTATGTTATTTTTTTCCTTTTACCACTCTGCAAAAATAACCCATCCCACTTCCTGCTTCACCAGTCTGGAGGTTTTTGGCCCATACCATTTTCTTCATGGAACATAAAAAGCTCAATTCATTGATTACATACTTCTCTCTCCCTGGTTATACATGCCTTTTAAATTACAAAAACTTAAAAATATGACTAACTTGCTTGTATCCTCCCTAAAGAACCAAATGGCAACCCAAAAAATGCCCAAAATTCATTGGTTGAGAACCACAATCTAGTCTTTGTAATAGCTCAAGTAGTCAGATACGGTCACTTATGCTACGCATTTTCCCCTACATTTCAAATTGTGTATAATCGTAGGAATCACCACCAAAAACCTATGTTGTATGTCCATCATCTGCCTGGAGTATCTCAGTACAATCAGACTGTGATGAAGCTTAGAAACTTCACACCAGCATGGAAAAAATAATAGAGAACCTATAGCTCAGTTAGCCCTGTCTCCCTACACCTGCAGCCAATGATAGGCTTGGAGGGAGAAGAGCAGAGAACCTGGCTCAGTTCAGGGCTGACGGGTGAAAAGGCAGGAGCTAGTTGCCCCCCGCCTGAGGGGAGTGTCACTAAGAGCCTAACAGCCAGAACAGCCACTGGGGAAGAAGCACTGTGTCCCTGACCAAGGGAGACTGCTGATGAGACCGAGAAGCGCCCAAAATCTGAGTGAACTGGGTGACTGAACTATAGAGATGTTGTGGGGTTAGGTCCCATCAGACTTACAGCTGCCTGCCCAGAAGAAGCTGAGGGCACGGCAAGAAGAGGGCACTACTTGAGTTGAGTCCTATAAACTGTTAAAGGACATGCTCCAAACTTAAAGGGCAGCGATAGGAAGTAGCCCAGGGCAATGAACTTAGACTCTCTGCCAGAAGGTCCCTGTTTGGAGGTTATTTGCACAAGGCCCTGGGTGAGGACCCAGGGGAGTGAGGACCCTGGTCTGCCTACCACATCACCGTAAGGACTGAGGCACCTCAGCCAGGGAAACAAGGGGCTGAAAGCCAAGTGTGCCAACCAGTAGGCTGCCCAGCCTTCCAAGCACCATTACACAGGGTTTGCACCAAGCTGCAGGGTACTGTCCAATTCCAATTTAAAAGCTCCACTGCACTTTTTATATGATTTGACTTAAGAAATACAAACGCAAGCAGATTCCAGAAAATCAGATAAGGAATGATTTAACGTCTGTAGCCAGTAAGAATTAAGCTTGTACTAGATCCTTCAAAAGCATTTTTTAAATATTTAAATTCTTACATTTTGTTTTTCCTCTTCAGAAAACTGCACTAAAGTATCCTGATAAGATTGTGGTAACTGTACCTCCCTTCTCTTTTTAATTATCAGTTTCAATTAAGAGCCAGACTTGGCAGTTGCTTTGTTTCTGTTTCAGATACAAATTGCTCACCAATTTTCCCAAATACAAATAAAGCACAGTTAGAGAAACAAACATTTATTTGCCATAATATATTTATCAATGTTTCCCTTTCTCACAAAAGACATCTACAATCAAGTGCTCCTGTTACAAAATAAGTCTTCTGCAGTGAGGCAAAACAAAAAATAGTAGAGTACAACAGGAAAAATAGGTGCACGACTATCCACTCTATTACTGAATTACAGAGCCAGAGAAGCAGATCCTTAGCTAGTGTAAACTTGCACAACCCACCTCTAGCCCATGGACTGTAGCCTATTTACACCCCAGTGACTCTCTCTTTGACCACCTTCAGTGAACCTTATTCAAAAGAAGCCACATGCCACTTAAGTGCCTACCTGACTCTTTGCTTCATCTCTGCCCACCTACAGGGAAAAATGGAAAGATAATCCAGTGCGTGTGAGAAACTGGGGATAAAGATTCACCATTTATTTGGAGATTATGGGCCTCCATATTTTGGCCAAGAATTGAATGGTTATGTAGTCTTACCCATACTGTCTCAGTCCTAGGAGTGGTCCTTCCAAAAATACAGTGAGTCACCCTGACTATGGCAGATGGTTTGCCCACAGCAACAGAGAAAACCAACATCAAGCATCCCTCTCTTCCAGCTGACACAAGATAGTGCACACCACTTTAAAGTTATTAGTTCAAAAGTCCTTTTCTTGTAAAACATTCTGACATCACTGTGATTATAGCACAAGTGAGACAGTTATGAACAAAAGACAACATATTACTTCATGATGTAATATTCTCATGTCCTTAAAATGTCTCTTTCTTAATAACAGTTTTCCCCTTAGAGTCCAAATCCCTTTCAGAGTGATTGTTAAGAGTGGATGTTTGATTTTAAACACTCTGTTTATCAGATCCAAGCAATGTTACTGAGCTGTTTCTTTAAAAGAATTTCTCCATATGTCGGGGTGCTCCTGACTGTACCCAGTAGGGCCATTCTGGGATGGAAAATTAAGACTCTTTGGATCCAGTAACTATGCTTATGTTCTGAATGTCTCCCCTCAGTTTTGGGACACCATTTTTCAGGGAATATTCAAAGAGGTTATTTAGGGTGGAAGTGCCATATGCTAGGCAAAATGCAATTCTAATAGTACGTTATTTTGACCTGTACAGTAAAATCATCTAAAGTACATTTTGTAACAAAACTGCAGCTCAATTATGCTTACTCCAGAAAAAGAGTACAGAAGCTAAATAAACTAAACTCTGACATCTACAACAAATTTAATTTACAAGACTAGTATTTTAGTTAAAGATTTAAAATACAAAACTAGAATTCTATTGGTACTTAAATACTCTGTGTTAATACTGCTCCATCAATAAAGAGATGATTTATATGGAAAAACAATTTCTCTTTTAAATGGGAGCATTAAAGTGCTTTGAATCCCAGGACAGCTAAGAAACTTAATAACTAAAACCCTGATCTTGCAAACTATGTAAATAGGACTACTCATATTTGTAAAGTTACTAACGTGAGTAAGGGTTTGCAGGTTTGAGGCTTAATTTAGTGATACTGACCTGCAACAAAAATAAGATTAATTATTCCAGCATAATTGCACCTAGTGCTGTGCCATTACTACCATTTTCAAGTTGTTTGACATATCCGAACAGCACTGTTTTAAGATCATTTTTATGGGCTTTTAGTTTATTTGAGACATACAGACAGCTAGTGCAGTATCTACTGAACATTACTGTCCTGGTGAAATATATGTATCAAAATTGTATGTAAAGTTATAAATTTAAACTGTATAACACTGCAGTAACATGTTCCAGAATTAGAAAGGCAGACCCAAACCAGTTTTTCAGAGACAAAGACACATGTCTGGAATTGCCAGTGTATTAAAAAATCAAGTGGGCTACCACTTACTTAAGCTTTCTCAAGCAATCATAGAATATCAGGGTTGGAAGGGACCTCAGAAGGTCATCTAGTCCAATCCCCTGCTGAAAGCAGGACCAATTCCCAGACAGATTTTTGCCCCAGATCCCTAAATGGCCCCCTCAAGGAATGAACTCACAACCCTGAGTTTAGCAGGCCAATGCTCAAACCACTGAGCTATCCCACTCCATAATGGGAAGATATAAATGAGAAATTTACATTTAATTACAGGGCCACGTCAGACCTTATGTCCACATGAGACGACTTGTCACCTGCACCCCAGCAGGAGGTAATCCTGAAAGAGGGGACGATGGTATAAGAATGAGAGACAGTGACCTCGAATTTACCTCTCTCCTCCATCTCTGCTCATCACATCATCGACTCTCAAAGAACTGAACTAAGGGGAAAGAGGCCCAGGCTGAAAGGACACCCAGCCTGTGAAATTTACTGCTGCGTATGGTGAGAGAAAACCTTTTGTTTTTAAATTCACTTAGCTTGTTACGTTAGGTATTATCTTGCATTTTATTCTATTATTTTCTTCTGTAACCAATCTTGACTTTTATGCATCATCACTTGTAATCACTTAAAATCTGTCTTTCTGTACTTAATAAACTTATCTTATTGTTTTACCTTAACCAGTGTGTTTGGATTAAAGTGTGTGGGAAACTCCGTTTGGGGTAGCAAAACTGGTGCATATATCATTTTCCTGTGACAAAATGATGAACCTTCTCTAAGCTTGTATTGTTCGGAAGGGTACTGAGCAGCACAAGATGCACATTTCTGGGAGAACAAGGCTGGGACTAAGAATTCACAGTTGTCGCCCTTCATGAGAGACCGGTCAGCATGCTCATGTATTTAGCTGGGAATGAATTTGCATGCTAAAGGCTGTGTGAGCAGGTCAGAAGTGGATGTTCTGACTGCAAAGCAGTATAAAAGGTATCCCAGACTAGAGAATTAAGGAGACCAGCTGTTCAACAGTCCAGATTGTACCCTGGGGAATGTCACAATTTGCGTCTTTAAATTTACAATAATCTAATAGTAAATATTAAACAGACAAGATGTGCCTTTTGCCTACCAGCTGCACCAAGGGATGGGGGAGCGGGGTTATCACATGATCTGGATTCTGTTGCCATCTCTGACACTCGCTATGGGGCCCTGGACAAGTCATTTCATCTTTCTGTACTACATGAGTGAAATGGGAAAAAATATCTATTACAAACCTCAAGCATGAGATGAGGATTAATGAAGAACCATGAGAACTTCAGAGAGAAGGTATTTTTTGCAATATTACCTTTGGGAATATGGCATGGGAGCATCCTCATAAATCCAACAGTTTGGGATTGTAACTCAATGTAACTTTAATTCTTTCTCTGACTTCAATCCAATTATCAAAGTCCATCTATTTAGGTGTTGGTAATGATAGGGCAGTAAGTGAAGGGCATACATAAGGAAAACTGAATTTGATAAAGAATTACCAACAACCTAGCCTGAGGCTTCACTACACTTCTGCAGAAGATGAATATAGCAGGCAAGGAATGGTGTACAGCCAATAACTAAAATAGTGTATCAGCTACATAAAGCAATGCACTATGCTCACACCCATTTACCTAGAGTTCTTGGTTTTGCAGAAGCTTGGTAATGTAAGAAAGGAGAACACGGCCAGGTACTGGTTCTTATTGTGCTTGGAAAGTGTTCAAAGTATGTCCATTAATGATATGGTAACTGTTAGCTTTGGAGGTCAACATGGGAGCCTGAATTGGAAGATATATCCTCCTGAGAATTCTTTTATTTTGTATATCTTGTCAAATGCCTTCAGAGAACTGAAAGACACTAATGCGGTAGATGTACACTGATCCAGAGATGCCCCAATTGTACATTAAGATGTCATGTTACCTGTTAAACATCTATCCCTGACAAATCCAGTCTGGTCTTAAAAACACCAGACCAGAGAGTTAAACCAGCAGGTTTGGACGTTTTTTGTTTTTAAAATTGATAATGTTAAGCTGCCAAAAGAGTTTTTGACAAAGAGTGGCTTTTATCGCAAAGCCACAGTTCTAACAAGCTCCTCTGCATCAGTTTCAAAATCCAAAATAATGACAATTCATGTCTTTTTTTCCCTCTTCTAAATCCTGGAATTGGTTAGCTGCTGCCTAATATGATTCCAAAGCCTCTGTCTTTTTGTATACAAAATACCACTCCACCTTTTACTGCAAAACAGTGATATCCAAGTTCAAAAGTAGCCTTAACAGACATCTGGAAGAAACAGGCTAAACAAAAATGAGGAGCCTTATTTTCCTACTCTGAAATTAATGTTTAAAAGTAACATTGCATTTTCTGTTCACTAAACTAATCAGTGTACAAAACTCAACAAGAAAAAAAATACTGAATTGCACAGATTTATATTTAAAGGGACAGAAAAGCATGTTGTTTTGTCTAAACAATATGAATCAATTTTCTTTCTTTTTGTTGCAATTTTCAATTACAGAATCACTTTCACATTTTTTTGTGGAGGGGGGAGGCATGTCTTAAATGACAAATACTACAGGAGCTTCTCAGTCATATGTGGTGAATATATTCCTGATGATAACACACACACACACAATTATTAAATATTCTATTCATACTCTGTGTATTGTTCTATCTGTACTGCAATACAACCCAATCCAGAGGCCCAGCTTTGGCATAGTTCCAGACATAACATAGTGCTTTATCCTCAGTGTTAAGTCCCATCTGCACTACAAGTTCAAGGGAGCCATGTTGTGATCAAGTCTCATGAATCTTGTATTTTCACATAAGCCCTTTCTTATTCTGAACAAGATGCTGCTGAACAAAGGTTAGTTACATTTGCTTAGTAGTAGTATGGCAGGACATCAGATCTGCTGGAAACCTGGCATTAGCCTCGGAAATGTCATGTATCAATTAGTAAAGAAAGCATCTGCAGAATGCCTACTTCGAAGAGTGGAGATAAACACAGATTTTGTTTGACTGCGTGTTCCAATAACACAAGTGCACTTATATGGATGTGCAATAATCCAAATGTAAATTCTGCAATTATTTGAACTGAATGTTAAACACAAACATCCATGTTACATTTGTAATCATCCAGAAAATTGTGTTTATTTGAAGGTAATCCAATAACAGCAAATACTGAAAATATAAAACAGCAAATACTGAAAATATAAAAAACATAGTGGTGAAGCACTGGAATGGGCTACCTAGGGAGGTGGTGGAATCTTCATCCTTAGAAGTTTCTAAGGCCCAGCTTGACAAAGACCTGGGTAGGATGATTTAGTTGGGGTTGGTCTTGCATTGAGCAGGGGGTTAGACTGGATGATCTCCTGAGGTCTCTTCCAACTCTAATCTTCTATGACTCTATGAAAACGAACATGCATTGGTCCACACTGCTTTGGACCTGTCATCAGCATGGATGCATGTCCTCTGAAATGGTGGCTGAAGCATAAAGGGACATATGAATATTTTGCACATCTGGCACATAAATATCTTGCAACTCCGGCTATAATAATGCCATACAAATGTCTGTTCTCGCTTTCAGAGAACACTGTAAACAAGAAGTGGGCAGCATTATCTCCTGCAAATGTAAGCAAACTTGTTTGTCTGAGCGACTGGCTGTACAGGAAGTAGGACTGAGAGGACTTTCTAGGCTCTGAAGTTTTATATAGTTTTATTTTTGAATGCACAGGTTTTTGTACATAATTCTACATTTGTAAGTTCAACTTTCATGATAAAGAGACTGCGCTACAGTATTGTATTAAGTGAACTCAAAAATACTATTTCTTTTGTTTTTTACATGCCTGACTAACTTAATTGCCTTCTATGATGAGATAACTGGCTCTCTGGATGAGGGGAAAGCAGTGGGCGTGTTACTCCTTGACTTTAGCAAAGCTTTTCATATGGTCTCCCACAGTATTCTTCCCAGTAAGATAAAGAATTATGGGCTCAATGAATGGACTATAAAGTGGATAGAAAGCTGGCTAGATCGTCGGGCTCAACAGATAGTGATCAATGGCTCCATGTCTAGTTGGCAGCCGGTATCAAGCGGAGTGCCCCAAAGGTCGGTCCTGGGGCCAGTTTTGTTCAATATCTTTATTAATGATATGGAGGATGGTGTGGATTGCACACTCAGCGAGTTTGCAGATGACACTAAACTGGGAGGAAAGGTAGATATGCTGGAGGATAGGGATAGGATACTGAGGGACCTATACAAATTGGAGGATTGGGCCAAAAGAAATCTGATGAAGTTCAACAAGGACAAGGGCAGAGTTTTGCATTTAGGAAGGAAGAATCTCATGCACAGCTACAGGCTAGAGACCTACTGGTTACGCAGCAGTTCTGCAGCAGAGGACCTGGGGATTACTGTGGACAAGAAGCTAGATATGAGTCGACAGTGTGCCCTTGTTGCCAAGAAGGCTAACAGCATTTTGGGCTGTATACATAGGAACACTGTCAGCAAATAGAGGGACACGATCATTCCCCTCTATTCAGCATTGGTGAGGCCTCATCTGGAGTATTGTGTCCAGTTTTGGGCCCCACACTACAAGGAGGATGTGGAAAAATTGGAAAGAGTTCAGCAGAGGGCAACAAAAAGGGTTGGAGCACATGACTTATGAGGAGAGGCTGAGGGAACTGGGATTATTTAGTCTGCAGAAGAGAAGAATGAGGGGGGATTTGATAGCTGCTTTCAACTACCTGAAAGGGGGTTCCAACGAGGATGGAGCCCGGCTGTTCTCAGTGATAGCAGATAACAGAACAAGGAGCAATGGTCTGAAAGTTGCAGTGGGGGAGGTCTAGATTGGACATTAGGAACAACTTTTTCACTAGGAGGATGGTGAAGCATTGGAATGGGTTACCCAGGGAGGTGGTGGAATCTCCTTCCTTAGAGGTTTTTAAGGTCAGGCTTGACAAAGCCCTGGCTGGGACGATTCAGTTGGAGATTAGGTCCTGCTTTGAGAAGGGGGTTGGACTAGATGACCTCCTGAGGTTCCTTCCAACCCTGATATTCTAAGATTCTAAATATTTGTAATAAAAATAAATATAAAATGAGCACTGCACACTTTGTATTCTGTGTTGTAATTGAAATCAAAATATTTGAAAATGTAGAAAACATCCAAAAATATTTAAATAAATGGTTTTCTATTACTGTTTAACAGCACAATTAATCGCAATTAATATTTTTAATCTGTGGACAGCCCTAGCGGTCTCTAGTGCATATTTTTTCATAGGGGTAAACAATGTACCTGGGTAAAGTGTGCAAGGAAACCCAGTGTTACATGATGAATCACTTCCCAGGCACCTCCTCACAGCCTGGTTTTTTTTTTTTTTTTTGTGGCACCTGCCTCAGTTTCCCTTATTGGACTCCTTTAAAAATTCCACAGTCTTTTCTGTTCCTATATTATCCTGGTTTATCATCATAGAAATGTAGGGCTGGAAGGGACTTCGAGGAGCCATTCAGTTTAGCCAAGTAAAGCTAAACCATCGGACAGATGTTTGTCCAACTTGTTTTTAAAAAGTTTCCAATGATGGGGCCTCCACGACCTCTCTTGGAAGCCTATTCCAGTGCTTAACTACCATTGTAGTTAGAAAGTTTTCCCTAATATCTGACATAAATTGCCCTTGCTGCAGATTAAGCCCATTACATTTTGTCCTACCTTCAGTGGACCTGGAGAACAATTGATCACCATCCTCTTTACAACAGCCCTTAACATATTGGAAGACTGTATCAGACTCCCCTCAATCTTCTTTTCACAAGACTAAACATGCTTAGTTTTTTTTAAAACCATAAACTGTTCCAATCAAAATGATTTGTATATTTATATTTTTAAGTCCTTAGAGTCCAAATTTCATCCTTTCCGGCCCTACCTGGCTGGAGTCATCTTCTCCGATGGAGTATGCTCTCTGCTCCAGCTCTCCCCCTGTCTCTCCCAAATCTTCTCAAGCTTCGGTACCGGGCAAATTAGTCGAAACAATAGTTAAGAATAAAATTGTCAGACACATAGAAAAACAAACTGTTGAGCAACAGTCAACATGGTTTCTGTAAAGGGAAATCATGTCTTACTAATCTATTAGAGTTCTTTGAAGGGGTCAACAAACATGTGGACAAGGGGGATCCGGTAGACGTAGTGTACTTAGATTTCCAGAAAGCCTTTGACAAAGTCCCTCACCAAAGGCTCTTACATAAATTAAGCTGTCATGGGATAAAAGGGAAGGTCCTTTCATGGATTGAGAACTGATTAAAAGACAGGGAACAAAGGGTAGGAATTAATGGTAAATTCTCAGAATGGAGAGGGGTAACTAGTGGTGTTCTCCAAGGGTCAGTCCTAGGACAAATCCTATTCAACTTATTCATAAATGATCTGGAGAAAGGGGTAAACAGTGAGGTGGCAAAGTTTGCAGATGATACTAAACTGCTTAAGATAGTTAAGACCAAAGCAGACTGTGATGAACTTCAAAAAGATCTCACAAAACTAAGTGACTGGGCAACAAAATGGTAGATGAAATGTAATGTGGATAAATGTAAAGTAATGCACATTGGAAAAAGTAACCCCAACTATATATACAATATGATGGGGGCTAATTTAGCTAGAACAAGTCAGGAAAAAGATCTTGGCGTCATCGTGGATAGTTCTCTGAAGATACCCATGCAGTGTGCAGAGGTGGTCAAAAAAGCTAACAGGATGTTAGGAATCATTAAAAAGGGGACAGAGAATAAGACTGAGAATATATTATTGCCCTTATATAAATCGATGGTACATCCACATCTCAAATACTGTGTACAGATGTGGTCTCCTGATCTCAAAAAAGATATACTGGCACTAGAAAAGGTTCAGAAAAGAGCAATTAAAATGATTAGGGGTTTGGAACAGGTCCCATATGAGGAGAGATTAAAGAGGATAGGACGACTCAGCTTGGAAAAGAGGAAACTAAGGGGGGATATGATAGAGGTATATAAAATCATGAGTGATGTGGAGGAAGTGGATAAGGAAAAGTTATTTACTTATTCCCATAATACAAGAACTAGGTATCACCAAATGAAATTAATAGGCAGCAAGTTTAAAACAAATACAAGGAGTTGTTCTTCACACAGCGCACAGTAAACTTGCGGAACTCCTTACCTGAGGAGGTTGTGACGGCTAGGACTATGTCATAAACAGATAGTTAAGGGTTAATGCCTCTTTTACCTGTAAAGGGTTAAGAAGTTCACCTAGCCTAGCTGACACTTGACCAGAGGAACCAATGGGGGAACAAGATGTTTCCAAAGGAAGGAAGGAAGTTTTCCTTTGTTTTAGAGTTTTCAGTTTCAGCCGGAGTGAAAAAGATCAAGGAACCAGCCTCTTAGAGTAGTAAGTTTTAGAAAGGGATAAATAGGTTTATGTTTATTTTCTTTGTAACTTGTCTTGGTACCATTAAAGGAATCATCAAAATTGGGTATTTGGGTAGTTTTTGTGTAACTAAATTTGTGCCCAGGGGAACGTCCTCTGTGTTTTGAATCTGTTGTCTGTGAGAGTAGCTGGTATGCTAATCTCCCCCAGAGAGTTTTCTTTTACCTTTCTTGTCTTTAATTAAAAGCCTCTCTCTTAATACCTGATTGATTTTTCCTTGTTTTTAGATCCAAGGGGATTGGATCTGGACTCACTAGGAATTGGTGGAGGAAAGGAGGGGGTATGGTTAAATTCTCCTTGTGTTAAGATCCAAGGGGTTGGATCGGTGTTCACCAGGAACTCGGTGAAAAAGTCTCTCAAGGCTACCCTGGGAGGGGAAGGTTTTGGGAGGAAAGAGGGTGTTCCAGACGGAGGATCTGGATGGTGGCAGCGATACCAGATCTAACCTGGTAATTAAGCTTAGAAGTGTCCATGCAGGTCCCCACATCTGTACCCTAAAGTTCAGAGTGCGGAAGGAACCTTGACAGACTATAACAGCATTTAAAGAGAACTGGATAAATTCATGGTGGTTAAGTCCATTAATGGCTATTAGCCAGGATGGGTAAGGAATGGTGTCCGTAGTCTCTGTTTGTCAGAGGATGGAGATGGATGGCAGGAGAGAGATCACTTGATCATTGCCCGTTAAGTCCACTCCCTATGGGGCACCTAACATTGGCCACTGCCGGTAGACAGGATACTGGGCTAGATGGACCTTTGGTCTGACCCGGTATAGCCATTCTTATGTTAATGTTCTCTCCTTAACAAACCAGGCTGAGAGAGTCAGTGGGTAGCCCTTCCCCTGCTGATGTCTCCCTCTTTATCAGGCCCAAGTGCCTTCCCTTAAGCCCAATTGGGTAGTAGGTGATCAGGCACAGGTGCACTGTACTCCACTCCCTGTTAAAGGAGCCAATCACCTTGTGACACCTGGCTACAGAAGAAAAGAAAAAGCTGTTTCACAGTGATTATTTATGCTACCTGTCAACATTTTTCTCAAGATCATTCTGATTTTAGTATCTTGAAAGCCTAACTTACAAATTGGCAGCAGCCCAAAGTAACTTTCATCACCAATGAATGATCACCATTAGATCACTAGAAAACAAAGGTCTTATGTTCCTCACTTGCCAAGGCAACATGATGAAGAAACTAAACTGTCAGTTAGATTTAACAGTAAAACATGTAGAGATCAAAAGCCCTTTTAGAGGCAGATGAACATGCACATAACTTTAATATTGGAAAATGAGTCCACTAACTTCCATAGTATCTGAAATATTCAGACGTAACAAACCCAAACAGCCCAAAATAGGGGTTCTGAAATAGAGAGATATTAATCTTTTGGGTATATTGGTGCATACAGCACACAAATAAATCTTTCTTCTTCCCCACTTTATCATCTCCCATCTTCTGCCTAATCCTAATTTGCATGCATAAGAATTAAGGATTGATCATTCTGTAACCCTGCTGTCAGCTGCTCCTGTCAATATACATGGGTCATTAACAACCTTCTGCCAAGATATTCAAAATTTGCAGCACATCAAAATCCAAAAGGTAACCTATGGCAGCCAATAGGGACCCTAGTCCTGAATCTGAATTAAATAGGAAGCAAGCAAACAAACAAAATGTAGTCTTGGAGTGGAGCACAGCTTGCTATTAACACAAACAGTGATTAGCTTGTGGCCTAAACTGCCATAAATCTGCATTGACCTTCTTTCTGCAGATTGTTTTAGCTGAAGATGCAGTCAAGTTAGCCAGTTACCACCACATTCACACAATAAAAAACTGTTCAAATTAGCAAACAAACAAGATTTTGAACAGATTTTGTATGAGTAACAATCTATTTCACCAAACTACCTTGAAACATCAGTTTGCACAAAACAGAGGCAGAAGCATACTTCAAAAGAAAGTTAGTAAAAGGGACTGAGTAAAAACAGCATCCATTCAGAACCCCTATAAGTGTACAACCTGCTCCAATCCCTTCATTAACATTCAGGATCACAAACTATCCACAAATTTCTTGTTTAAAGAGCAGAGGTAGAATGGGCACCTGCTACACAACTGAGAAAGAGGTTTATATAAAATTGAAAATTTGACAGAAGCCTTATTGGAAGCTTTGAGAAGTTCTCACGTGAGTCCATGGAAATGAGACAGATGGAGATATTGCTTCAAAATCATTATTCAAGATTGCGGCAGAGCAGGGCAAAGCAGAGGCAGGAGCCAGCAGGGCAGAGCGGGGTGGCTTATTGCTGCCGGTGCCAGGCCTCCCGCTAACCCTCCTGGCCACCCTGGACCCCACATCCTACTGAAGTGAAGGGCCCCCCAAAGCACAGGGCTTAGGATGGTCTGTCCTGTCGACAGAACGGCTCTGAAAATATAAGCCCAAACATTAGTGGAGCCAGGCCCATGTTTCTAAATATTGGTGGAGCATGGGTTATGTCACAAGTAGCTTTTCTCTGCAATATTACTGGACACTTGACTTCCCTCAACCTGCAGCTCCAAAGTCATGCAAGTAGTGTCTGGGATCTGTTTAAAAAAGTGTGTGACTTTCAGAGGAGTCTTGAAATCTTTCAGGTAGACTTAACAGGAAAGATGTTGCACTTTCCCACATTGCGTGTTGTTGCTACAGATGAAATTTGGATGAAAACAATGCAAGAATTCCTAAACAATCTGATCAAAAATTTAAAATGCGATTTGAGCATTTTAAAATTCCAAATGATTTCCTTTTCTTGTGTGTGATCTCTGCCTATGGATCTTGCCCTTCTGAAGCAAAGAACATTCTTGATTCAACTGATGAAGGTGCCCTGTAAGTCTCCAGAGCTCAGACGTCTTGAAGGCAAAATTCAAAGAAGTGGGTCTTTGCGATTTCTGGGCTCAATATGCCGACCAGTTTCAGAATAGCCTGAATCTAGCCATTTATCTTTTAACATTTGGATCAACTTACCTCTGTGAATTGGGGTTTTCTACCATGAACATTATAAAAAAACATCACCACAATCACATGACAAACGAACATCTTCATCACTGCATGACCTCCTGCAAACTACTCTTCACAAAGCTTGCCAGAGATCGGCGAGGTCACCTCTCCCACTAGAGATTGCCACAAACACAGATCATAATGTTGATTTATAAATTTTGTTAAAATATAGAAACACTAATACTTATGTTGCAATCAAGATCTTTATTTATTGGCAGCTGAAATTTTTTATTATAATTATTTTGTCAGCCTTCTGCACAAATGGCCTGCCCCTTGTCATAAAACTCTCAAACCAGCCCACAGGTAGATCTAATTGAGTATCACTGATCTAGACCATCCCTGAAAGGTGTCTGTCTAACATGTTCTTAAAAGCCTCCAATGACAGAGATTCCAGGATCTCCCAAGGTAATTTGTTCCAGTGCTTAAATACCATTACGGTTAGAAAGTTATTCCTAATATCTAACCTAAATCTCCCTTGTTGCAATTTAGGCCCATTATTTCTTGTCCTGTGCTCAGTGGTTAAGGAAAACAATTTATCACTCTCCTCTTTGTAACAACCTTTTACCTACTTGAAGACTACTATCATGCCCTCTCCTCTCCCCTCCCCCTTCTCTTCTCCAGACTAAACAACCTCAATTGTTTCAATCTTTCCTCAGAGATCATGTTTTCTAGCCCTTGATTCATTTTTGTTGCTCTCATCTCAACTTTCTCTTATTTGTCCATATCTTTCCCAAAATGTGGTGCCTAGAACTGGACACAATACTCCAGCTAAGGCCTTACTGGTGCTGAGTAGAGGGGAAGAATTATTTCTCATATCTTCCTTACAACATTCCTGCTAATATATCCCAGAATGAGGTTTTTTTGTGACAGTATTACCTTGTTGACTCAAATGTAGTCTGTTATCCACTATAACCCCCAGATCCTTTTCTGCAGCACCCCTTCGTAGGCACTTATTTCCCAGTTTGTATTTGTGCAATTGATTATTCCTTCCTAAGTGCAATACTTCGCATTTGTCCTCCTGAATTTCATCCTATTTATTTCAGATCATTTCTCCAGTTTGTCAAGATTATTTTGAATTCTAATCCTGTCCTTCAAAGTGCCTGCCACCCCTCCCAGCTTGGTATTATCCACAAAATGTATTAGCACTCTCTGTATGCCAATAGCCAAATAATTTATAAAAATATTGACTAAAACTGAACCCAGGACAAATCCCTGTGGGACCCCACTCAAAATGCCCATCCAATTCAATTGTGGAACATTGATAACTAGTCTGAGTACTGTTTTCCAATCAGTTGTGCATCCATAGGTTTGTCTAGCCTATATTTCTCTAGTTTATGAGAAGGTCATGTGAGATAGTATCAAAAGCCCCATCAAGCTTGAGATATACCACATCTATTGCTTCTCCTATGCAAAAGGTATGTTCAAGTTTTCAGAGAAGTGTAGCTTTATGAAACAAGTAAACACTACCCGGGAAGACCTGCCAGAATGAAATCCAATACAAGACTTTCATGGAAATGTAATATATGCTGAAGACCGCAATCAGAGAGAAGGTAGGCTAGGGTACCAAACTAATTAAATGGTAAATCTTTTCCCCCCACCCCATGGAGAGGGAGAGAGAAAGAGAGAACCGAAACTTTGTAGGAAACGTACCAGTTTTGACAAAACTTTCATCGAGAAAAGTTTCTCAGAGAGAGAAAGAGATTCATCCCAGAATACCCAACAGCCAACAGGCCATTCACCTGGGATATGGGAGACCCAGTCAAAATCCCAAGTATCTGGACCTGGGTTCCATGTGAGTACCCTAACCACCAGGCTATTGGTTATTCTGGAGTTGGGGGAGGTGCATGTCTGTGTGTCTCTCCTCAACCCCCCTCACCCCTCCCCCAGCCAAAAGCTTCAAAAGGTCTCCATTTCATCCCAATACAGAATGGAAAAATTGTCAAAATCTCAAAAACATTCTGTGAGACAGAAAAAACATTTCTTACCCAGATCGGACAATAATAGCTATAAGGTTGCCTAACATGTTCCATTATAACCCCTCATTTTCAGCTGCTAATAATTTTGCCAGACTTCAACCATTCAGGCTGAAATCTTCCATGCTCATTCTCAGCATCATATTGATTTTTTTCTTATACGTTTGAGCAAAAATGATTCAGCCATGAGGTTTGACAAAACTGCTTGTTTTTTCCCCTATGTTCTCACATTTTTCACTATTTTTTGAAGAGCTCTTTTCATTTATTTATTTGAATTTATAAAAATCAAGTATCTATTGGCATTCATCCCATAAATTGGGGACACACAACCACCACAACACTATCCATAAATGTAGTCAAACCCAAACTTCAGCCCACTTCTTCCTCAGTAACCTGAGAAGAAGAAAAGGAGAGGAGGTGTGCAGTGTGCACAGAAGGTTCACAAACCTGGGCACTGGCAGACCAACGCTGAGGGTCCTAAAGCAAGAAGGGTCCCAAAGCAAGGAACCCTCAGAGAGCATTCTCCAGCAAACCTTTTCTTCCATAAGTTGAGCAGGCCTCCAGCTTCAGTAACTGTGCTGATCTCCTCTGTGGCAGTAAAGCAGAGGTGGGCAAACGACAGCCCGCGGACCACATCCGGCCCGCGGGACCCTCCTGCCTGGTCCCTGAGCTCCTGGCCCAGGAGGCTAGCCCCGGCCCCTCCTCTGCAGCCTCAGCTCACTGCACCGCCAGTGCAATGCTCTGGGCAGCAGGGCTGCAAGCTCTTGCCAGGTCACGGCTCTGCAGCTGCGCTGCTCAACACAGTGCTCTGTGCTGCACGGGGGCATGGCTGGCTCCAGCCGGGCAGCATGGCTGCCTGTCCTGGTGCTCTGGGCAGCACAGCAGCGGCGCCACCAGCCACCAGTGCTCGAGGCAACGAGGTAACGGGGTAGGGTGCGGGGGGGGGGGGGCTGGATAGGGGGCAGGGGATTTCAGGGCGGTGGTCAGGGGGCAGGGTGGGGATAGGGGGCAGGGAACAGAGGGGTTGAATAGGGGCAAGAGTCCCAGGGAGGCAGTCAGGAAAGAGAAGTGGGGTTGGATAGGGCAGCGGGGGGCAGTCGGGGAAGGGGTTCTGGGGGCGGTCAGGGAGAAGGGATGGTTGGATGGGGCAGGGGTCCCTGGAGGGGCAGTCAGGAAAGAGAAGGGGAGTTGGATAGGGTGGCGGGGGGGACAGTCAGGGAGGAGGATCCGAGGGTGGTCAGGGGACATGGGGTGAGGGATGGATGGTCAGGGGTTCTGGGGGTGTGGGAGCTGTCAGGGGGCAAGAAGCAGGGGGGGTCATTAGTGGGCTGGGGCCGGGCCATGCCTGGCTGTTTGGGGAGGCACAGCCTCCCCTAACTGGCCCTCCATACAATTTTGGAAACTTCGTGTGGCTCTCAGGCCAAAAAGTATGCCCACCCCTGCAGTAAAGCATGGGGAGTCTCTTAGGTAAGCATGTTTCAAAGCACTTAGAGACTGAGAGGTTAAAATTGACACCTTGAATTCCACCTGGATGCTTACTGGAAGAAAATGTAAGTATCCCAGAGCACTGGTTTAAATCATGTTCTCCCAAAGTGTAACTGCAGTTAATAAGCATCCTGCAGGATTCTGTGTGAACCATAATTCTGAATGGTTCCCAGGTTGACCAGTGCATTACAGCAATCTCAGTTTGAGGGGACAAAGCCATTGAGATGACACAGAAAAGGATAACTGTGGCATAGGCATGCATCCAACGAAGTCGGTATTCACCCACGAAAGCTCATGCTCCAATACATCTGTTAGTCTATAAGGTGCCACAGGATTCTTTGCTGCTTTTACAGATCCAGACTAACACGGCTACCCCTCTGACATGTGGCATAGTCTGTATCACAAAGATGCCCCTGATGCCAGGGGGAGGTACCATGCAGCCCCATGGGTCCTCCAGTATCCTCACTCCCTGTGGAAACCCTGGACACATATTGGGGGCCCTGGCTTAGCATGTCCCAGTGCTTCCTTCCCCTACCACAGCCCCACAAACCTGCCTGCATCCAGAGCTTTCCAGGCCCACAGGGCTGTACAACAAAAGTTGTCCATAAGCAGCACGCTTGATTCCAATAGCTGAATCCCATTAACATTAACGTCAATGGGATGGGCAAAATATTGCTACTAACTGAAAGTTAATAATGGGATTGCTCATAATCAATCACTATATTTACATGTGTACAGCTGAACACTTACCACACCGATGCCTTCAAAAGCAAATATGGCAGTACCAAAAAAAAAGGGGATATTTCTTCCAGTCAGCCACAGGGGGAAGTTTTCGAGGATCAGATATATCCTGGTGAGAAAAAATACAGCATCATCACATACTGTATATCAGCATTTCCCACACTTTTGAAAGCCGAGCACCTCTCCAGGAAAATAAACCCAATCACATTCTCCCTTCCCCCCACAACATCGTGTGGTATTAATAGTCTGCACAGTTTAAAATGTAACCAATACCTGCTGCTCCTTGCCCACATCTCCTCCTCTCCCCAGCTAGTCCTCTGCCCACTTGCAGTTGGGAAATGCTGGTGTAGATATTTGTAATATGATAATTAACACAATATTTTAAATGGCAGCATTGTTTACTCCTGGGGAAATTCTGCACCACCGCGCAATGCATAATTTTGCAGAAATCAATGTTCTGTGCACAGAATTTCCTTTTCTCCCCCACAGAAGTGGTCTACAGAGATGCTGGCAGCCATGAGGGGCCACTGGACCCAGCAGAGCCTAGCTCACAAATAGAAAACAAAGCCAGAGGGAGTGGGAGGGAACTGGAGGGTTCCCAGCAGCTACAGTACCCAGCACGTCCCGATAAAGGAAGGAGGCAGTGTGCAGGAAACTCCATGCAAACCCAGAACCCAGCATTAGGATGTTTCTTCCTGTGACTCCCTGGACTCTAGGAGGTAAGGTTGCCAACTTTGGTTGGATGAGTTTCCTAGAGGGTTCACCACATGCCATTATCTTTAATTAAGATTAATCTTTCTTTCCTGGGGACTCCTGGACAATTGTGGAGGGTTGGCAACCCTACTAGGAGGGTAGGGGGTGAGTGTGTGGGTTGGGGGACCCCGCAGCTGGGCTCTCTGGGGATAGGGGGCATGAGTGTCTGGGCCGGGGGGAGGTGACTGGGCTCTGGGGAGGGGTGTCTGGGCCAGAAGGGTGGGTGTCTGGGCCTGAGGGTGTAGGGGTGTGTGTCTGGCCGGGGGGGGGTACAGCTGGGGTGTGGGGGTTAGGAGGTGTGTCTGGGCAGGGGGGTGCAGTGGCTGGGCTCAGGTGGGGAGGGTGTGAGTACCTGGAACAGGGGGTGCAGCAGCTGGCCTCTGAGGGTGGGGAGGGGGTATGAGTGTCTGGTCCAGGCAGGGCCCCACTTCTGGCCTCTGGGGAGGAAGGGGCATGAGTGTCTGGGCTGGGGCTGGCCCATAGCTGGTCTCTGGTGAAGGATTGTGAGTGTCTGGTCCCATGACTGGGCTCTGGGGGAGGGAGGAGGCAGAGAAGCTGGAACTGGGTTGCTGTAGGAGTTTCTTTAACTCTCTACTCCCGAGGGAATGTGTGTGTGTTTCTGCATTCTTACAGACATACTTGCTGACAGGTATTTTGAAATATATTACAAAAATAATTGAAACTCGTGAGATTTTATTGTGTTATATTGACAAATAAAATTTGCAGAATTTTCAAATACTGTGCGCAGAATTTTTAATTTTTTGGCATAGAATTTCCCCAAGAGTAATTGTTAACTATTATTGGTAACTGAGTTATCATCCTTTGATATGAATGGGGCAGTTCACATCTCAGGGCTATTGTTTCAGTCTCTTCAAACTTGCACAGACATTCCTGCATCAGGGCTGCTCTGCACTACAAAATTAGGTCAGCTTAACTATGTCCTTCAGGGCTGTGAAGAATTTTGCACCCTATGGGATGTAATTAAGGGGACCTAAACCCCGGTGTAGACACTCTTAGGTCAATGGAAAAATTCTTTCATCTCTGTGTTAAGTGTGTATACATCAGCTGCAGCATGGCAGCTGTGCCACTATAGTGTTTCTAGTGCAGACATACCCGCAGTTACACTAGCTTCACATTTTGAAGGTTTTCTTCACAACCATAACAGCTACGGACTTTTCTTTCGGTGAAAGCTGAGACTCTGGAGAATATTTAATTGTTCTGTCTTTGTCTCAACCCAGCCCTCCCACTGGCTGTCTTTCTTGCCAATCAGTGGGGGGCACACATCACACTATGGGAAACATTGCTATACAAAAAGTAGCACTTGTATTTTTCCAATATCATCTTAAGCCAAGGGTAACCTTGGCAAACGCTTTTGAACTCTGGTCACAAATCTTGTGAGGATTTTAAAAAAAAAAAATGTGAATTTCTGTTTTCATCCCATGATTCAGCTTGCTTTATACAAATCTCTCAAGATGCCTATTAGTATCATGGCAACAATTCAGTATGTGCAACAATTATTTAGCTGCTTAAAAGCAGAAAGTTTGCAACATGTGATCTAAATGAGAAGTCCACAAATTTTCAGTACTGTGTTTTGGAGAGCCACTAGAATTAAGTGTTACAGTTGAAATTGCTGCCCTGTTGAACTGAAGGCACAGGCAGTGGAAAGAGAATCCCCAAAGCTGCAGGTGACATGCATGGAAGATAACTTTTACACACTCAACGGGCAAAAGTTCTTTATAATGTGTACTTTTTTATTTTACTGCCTTAATGGCAGGAGCAATTAGTAGGCACTTTCCGTTCTTTTTTAAAGTCCAATTTCCCATAAACATCACACCCTTAAAAGGCTCTCTCAGGCACTTTTTAAATACCCATCACTTTAGTATCTACAGTATAAGCCATGCTGTATGAAAGTTAGGTTAATAAAAATAAATCTAATAGTCATTTGACATTATGTACAAATTCCAAAAGAGATGTCGCATCTTCACAAAACAATGGGTGAGGGGAATGTATACTCACTCGAACGATGTACTGGTAAATAATTACCAGGCTGATAGCCATGGAAATATTGGCAAGGAACGAAAGCATAGACAGGCTCTTAAGGTCACGAATGAAGACCAGAAGGATAATAAATGGCAGAAAACACAGCATGTATATTCGTAAATCAACACTCCTCTTCTCAGAGGGACCACTGGTACTAGTGTCATTCGTGGGTACAATCCTGTTCTCCAAAAATCCTTCATGGACCTGAAGGGAAGATGTTTTTAAAAACATCAGCAGCACTGTATTTTATGTGAATGAATACATTAGCTGGAATTTTAAAAGTAAAACTATAACATTTAAAAGAATTTAAGGGAGAGTTGGACACCCAACTCCTCCTGACTTTCAATGGGAGTTGGACACTTGACTTTCCAGTTTAGTTAAAGCAATAGTCTTGGCTACACTCAAACTTGCACCAGTTTAATTAAACTGTTTTAAACTGGTGCAAACCCAGCTGTCCATATATCAATTTAAAAGTGGGTTATTTCCATTCAACTTAAACTTGTTCCCAATCAACTTAAGCTAAACTCAAAAAGCCATTCCTATGCTGAGATAAGAGGTTTGCACCTGTACATGTTTAATCTAAACCAATTCTGTTCAACAAGTCTCCTTGTAGTCAAGTCTTTAGTATTCCTGGATTCCATATAATAATACTGCAATTGCCCAATGTTATTCAAAAGACTAAGCATGTAAAAATTCACAATTGTTGTTATGCACTGGAAAATATTTAACATGATCAACGGTGTTAAAATTTGTTTTAATGAAAATCACATCAATTTATGGCATGAATGCTGTGACCAAAAGCAGTGGTAGGCCAAAGCATTTGAGGTCACAGCCTGCACCCCTCAAAACAGAAAAAGAAAATCCCTGAAAGAGTTTCATTCCATTTTCTTTAAAACTTATAGTGGCTTTTTCCTTTAGAATGAGTGATCTCTTTTTAATCATTTTCCCACCATATTCTTCCATCCTGTACCTCCAGTATCTGATGAGGTTAGTTCGCTCACATTGCAGAAAGCCTTAAACTGGTAGACTTGAGAAAAGAAATATAAAAAAAATATGTAAAGTTATTACCATAAAAACTCATTCATAAGCCGACCCCCTTCTCTGGTGCTTCCCTTTTTTACTAAAAAAATTCCGCTTATGAACAGGTATAGAAAGGGAGAGGTGGGACACAGTCCCTTCCCTCAACAGAGGGAGCAAGGAGAGGCAGCACAGCCAGAAGGGAAGAGGTGGGGCCAGAGTCCATGCTGCTCTCCCCCTAGCCTCCAAAGCGGCTGCAGCCCCGGGGCTGGCAGGCTGCAGCCATGCTGTTCGGCCCCGCCCCCCAGAGCAGGCTGTGGCTGCGCCAGCCAGCCCATTGGCCCACGCTGTGGCCATGCTGCCTGGCCCAGCCGGCTGGAACATGCGGCTGCACTGCCCAGTCTGGCCCACCAGAGCGGGCTGCGACTGCGCTGCCCATCCTGCCAGAGAAGTTCCAGCCAGGCCAAAGACATCTTCCCCTGGCCCTCCCCAGATAAGGTCGGAAGAGATGGGATGGGGAGAGTGTGGGGGTCCTGGGCTAGGGGTGCGGGTCATGGGGGAGGTCACAGGGGTTACTCCCCTGACCCCCAGCTTCTCCCCCCCAAAACATTTCCCCACCAGTTGCTGTCCCGGTCTGTCAGGGTAAAAGCAGCTGGCGCACCAGGACATTTTGTTTACTTAGGTTTACCTCCGTGCCTGTGGACGCTCGAGGTAAACAAACCATCTCAGCCCCACCAGCAGCTTATGCTGATGGCCCAGGAGACAAAGTTTGCTGATCCCTGAATTATGGGGTTGGCTTATGAATCGGTCATAAAAATTTTCCATTTTTACTTGTCCATCTTGAAGGGGTTGGCTTATAAACGAACTACTTAATGATCTAGTATATATGGTAATTCTATATGATGTGAAAAGAAACAAGCACAATTGAGAAGTCAATGGTCCGAAACTCAAGACAACTGCAGACAATAGCCTGCCTTCTAAACACCAAGAGAGACAAAATGGATGAGGTAATATCTTTTATTGGACCAGCTTCTGTTAGTGAGAGAGAAAAGCTCGAAAGCTTCTCTCTCTTATCTATAAAAGTTGGTGCAATAAAAGATATTACTTCCCCCACCTTGTCTCTCTCGTATCCTGGGCCTGATATAGCTACAACACCACTTCTAAATACCAAATCAGCCAACCATGCTACTGTAGTCACAGTCTGAACATCTGACACAAAACTACAGCTGTGAAATTACAGCTACTCTAGTCTCACAGATAAAACATATTTATAATAATACATGAGCATTATGGTCCTGTTTATCTACTTCAGAGGTGTTAAAAGAATTAATTAGTCAACATTTGAACAATGTTTTTTCACGTGTACTGCTATACAAGAGCTACTTACATGTACAAAAGAAACAAAGATACCACCGAGCCTCTTAACAGAGAACACTTTCAGCAATACTAGGGAGTACCAGTGTCATGTTCCAGAGTATATATAGTCACATTAGTACTAATACAGACAACATGATAGAACAGCAATGGTCAATGCATCAGTGCACACAGTGAAAGAAAATACAATTTTCTAGACCGTAGATGCTCTGTTTTCCAGTCATAAGTGACATGGTAATCAGGTTTCTAAATTAAGCATATTAATGAAGTGCATTGCATGTCATTGGTGAGTTTTATGGTCATCATCAAGACCTCTCATAAGAACAGTCATAATAGGTCAGATCAATGGTCAATCTACCGAATACCTGTCTTCCAACAGTGGATGGTGCTAGATGCTTCAGAAAGAATGATCAGAACAGGGCAATTTATCGAGTGATCCATGCCCTGCTGTCCAGTCACAGCTTCTGACAGTCAGATGTTTAGGGACACCCAAAACATGGGGTTGTGTCCCTGACAATCCTGACTAATAGTCATTTATGGACATATCTACCATGAATTAATCTAATTCGTTTTTGAACCCAGTTATATTTTTGGCCTCCACAACATCCCCTGACAACAAGAAAGACAAGTTGACTGTGCATTGTGTGAAGTACTTCCTTTTGTTAGTTTTAAACCTCCTGCCTATTAATTTCATTGGGTGACCCCTGCTTCTCGTGTTATGTGAAGGGGTAATTAACACTTCCTTATTCACTTTCTCCACACCAGTCATGATTTTACAGACTTCTATCATATCCTTCTCCTTAGTCATCTTTTCTTCCCCTAAAATGAACAGCCCTAATCTTTTTAATCTCTGCTTGTATGGAAGCTGTTTTATATCTCAACTCATTATTGTTTCCCTTCTCTGAACCTTTTTCCAATTCTAATATATCTTTGTTGAGATGGGGCTAACAAAACTTCATGTAGCATTCACAGTGTGAGAATACCAGGGACTTGTATAGTGCATTATGATGTGTTCTATTATCTATCCCTTTCCTAATCATAGAAGATTAGGGTTGGAAGAAACCTCAGGAGGTCATCTAGTCCAACCCCCTCCTCAAAGCAGGACCAATGCCAACTAAATCATCCCAGCCAGGGCTTTGTCAAACCGGGCCTTAAAAACCTTTAAGAATGGAGATTCCACCACCTCGCTAGGCAACTCATTCCAGTGTTTCACCACTCTCCTAGTGAAATAGTTTTTTCCTAATATCCAACCTACACCTGCCCCACTGCAACCTGAGACCATCGCTCCTTGTTCTGTCATCTGCTACCATTGAGAACAGCTGAACTCCATCCTCTTTGGAACCCTGCCCTTCAGGTAATTGAAGGCTGCGATCAAATCCCCTTTCACTCTTCTCTTCTGAAGACTAAACTAGCCCAATTCCCTCAGCCTCTCCTTGTAAGACATGCACCCCAGCACCTTGATCATTTTCGTTGCCCTCCGCTGGACTGTCTAAAATTTTTCCACATCCTTTCTTGGGGGCCCAAAGCTGGACACAGTACTCCAGATGTGGCCAGATGGTTCCTAACATTCAGTTAGCTTTTTTATTGCACATTGAGCAGTTGTTTTCAGAGCTGGAGAACTATCCACAATAACTCCAAGATCTCTTTGTTGAGAGGAAGCAGCAAAGAATCCTGTGGCACCTTATAGACTAATTTAAACCAAATCATTTTGTATGTATAGTTGGGATTATGTTTTCCGATGTGCATTACTTTGCATTATCAATATTGAATTTCACCTGCCACTTTCTTGCAGAGTCACCCCAGTTTTGGGAGATTCCTTTGTAACTTTTCACTGTCAGCTTTGGACTTAACTATCTTTAGTAATTTTGTATCTTCTGCAAAAACTGTGCAACCTGCTTACCCCTTTTTCCAGATTATATATAAATATGCTGAACAGAACTGGTCCCAGTACAGATCCTTGGGGAACTCCACTATTTACCTCTCTCCACTGTGAAAACTGACCCTATATTCATACTCTTTACCTCCTATCTTTTAACCAATTACTGATACATGAGAGGACCTTCCCTCTTATACCATGTCTGCTTACTTTGCCTAAGAGCCTTCAGTGAAGGAACCTGTCAAAGGCTTTCTGGAAGTCCAAGTACACTATACACATTAGATTAACCTTGTCCATATGTTTCTTGACACTCTTCAAAGAATTCTAAGCAATTGGTGAGGCACAACTTTTCTTTACAAAACCCTGTGACTCTTCCCCAACATATCATGTTCATCTACATGTCTGACAATTCTGTTCTTTACTATAGTTTCAACCGAGTCTAGAGCCTTTTCAAAAAACTGGCATTACATTAGTAATACTCCAGTCATCTGGCACAGAAGCTAATTTAAGCAATAGGTTACATACCGTAGTTACCAGTCCTGCAATTTCATATTTGAGTTCCTTCAGACCTGTTGGGTGAATACCATCAAGTCCTGGTGATTTATCACTGTTTAAAATTTATCAGTGTGTCCCAAAACGTCCTCTTTTGACACCTCAATCTGGGACAGTTCCTCAGATTTGTCACCTAAAAGAAATGGTTCAAGTGTGGGAATTTCTCTCACATCCTCTGCAGTGAAGATCAATACACTGAATTCATTTAGTTTCTCCACAATGGCCTTGTCTTCCTTGACTCTCTCGAGTATATTCCATTACAAGATTGACCTAAATTCTACAGCAAGGGACTCTAGTTTCTGCAACATTCAAGTGAGACAGACTAGAAAGCATGTGGCAGCTATAGATAAGTTGCTACAGTCACCCATGTTATTTATTTTGATGCCAAATGTCAATTGTATCAGTTTGCTGCAACACATTCAGTCTACACAGCTGCAGGATTTTGTACCGACATTAATAACTATACTAAATGGGCTTTATTTGTTTGTGGGGTGAGGTGAAAGAAAGGTAGAGCTAGAGATTTTGTTAGCTGAGCTGATATGAGCATCTGGATAGGAACAAGAGACAGTTTGGGGCTGTAAAGCAAAGCAGGAAAAGTGCTGTCATTTAAATTGTCAGCTTGGTTAAGATTCAGAATTAACCGCCCACTGAAGATTAATGGGACCTTTCATTCTTCTTATTCCTATTGTTTCAGGCTGTCTGCAAACTCAGGCAGACAAAAATTCCTTCTTTTAAAATACTTTTTGTTGCAACCATAAGAGCTAAAAAGAATGATTTGTTAATGGAAAGCTAAGGACACAGCTCAGCAGAAGGGGATGGATTTTCCAGCAACCATGGAATACACAGGTCTCTAGTCATTACTAGTACATAAACTGATCTGATCCTGCAAGATATTGAGCATCCTCTGTAAAGTACTAAGCACCTTTCAACTCCTGCTGAAATTAATGGAAAATGAGGGGGTTCAGAATACCCAAAGGCAGAGTTCTTAGAAAGCTACTGCAAAGAGTTAACTAAATCTAGACATGAAAGATTAAATTTCCTACAAGCTTCTCTCACTACAAATTGTATAAACTGTCTAACATTTCCCAATTTCAGTGACTTCACATATCTGCAATTGCACATTGCCTCTTTGTGCTGGCCAGTAGTGTGACAGACAGCTAGCAAAGCTGCTATTTCACTAAGGTCATCTGAAGTAAACTTCCTGTTCCAAATCTCATTCGCCAATAGTAAACTTAAAATAAAAATACAGAGCAAGTCACCGTTCAAAAGCTTTAACTACCTTTCACTTATACAAGAAAGTCTTGTGCAATTGCTCTTTCACTTACAAACACATACACATCCAGAGATGCTCCATACATAAAAACATATCTGGGATTCTCTAAGAAATCCAGTATCAGAGGGATAGCCATGTTAGTCTGGATCTGTAAAAGCAGCAAAGAATCCTGTGGCACCTTATAGACTAACAGACGTTTTGGAGCATGAGCTTTCATGGGTGAATACCCACTTCGTCGGATGCATGTAGTGGAAATTTCCAGGGGCAGGTACATATATGCAAGCAAGAAGCAAGCTAGAGATAACGAGGTTAATTCAGTCAGGCAGGATGAAGCCTTGTTCTAGCAGTTGAGGTGTGAAAACCAAGGGAGGAGAAACTGGTTTTGTAGTTGGCAAGCCATTCACAGTCTTTGTTTAATCCTGAGCTGATGGTGTCAAATTTGCAGATGAACTGAAGCTCAGCAGTTTCTCTTTGAAGTCTGGTCCTGAAGTTATTTTGCTGCAGGATGGCCACCTTAAGGTCTGCTATAGTGTGGCCAGGGAGGTTGAAGTGTTCTCCTACAGGTTTTTGTATATTGCCCTTCCTAATATCTGATTTGTGTCCGTTTATTCTTTTCCGTACAGACTGTCCAGTTTGGCCGATGTACATAGCAGAGGGGCATTGCTGGCATATGATGGCATATATTATATTGGTGGACGTGCAGGTGAATGAACTGGTGATGGTGTGGCTGATCTGGTTAGGTCCTGTGATGGTGTCGCTGGTGTAGATATGTGGGCAGAGTTGGCATTGAGGTTTGTTGCATGGATTGGTTCCTGAGCTAGAGTTACTATGGTGTGGTATCAAGTATCAGAGGGTAGCCGTGTTAGTCTGGATCTGTAAAAGCAGCAAAGAATCCTGTGGCACCTTATAGACTAACAGACGTTTTGGAGCATGAGCTTTCGTGGGTGAATACCCACTTCCTCAGATGCATGTATGGTGTGGTGTGCAGTTACTGGTGAGAATATGCTTCAGGTTGGCAGGTTGTCTGTGGGCAAGGACTGGCCTGCCACCCAAGGCCTGTGAAAGTGTGGGATCATTGCCCAGGATGAGTTGTAGATCCCTGATGATGCGTTGGAGGGGTTTTAGCTGGGGACTGTATGTGATGACCAGTGGAGTCCTGTTGGTTTCTTTCTTGGGTTTGTCTTGCAGTAAGAGGCTTCTGGGTACACACCTGGCTACATGCATCCGACAAAGTGGGTATTCACCCACGAAAGCTCATGCTCCAAAACGTCTGTAAGAAATCCAGTGGCTTTTGGGCATGTCACTCCCTTAAGTTCCTTTGAATGTGTCAGCTACCATAAATATTTAATATAACATACAACATTCGAGCAGTGGATGCACACACGTGCTTGCTATGCTAACATACCTTGCACTATATATAAATATTTTAGCCTGTTATGACATTCCAAAAGGCATCCTGCTATTAAATAGATAAGGCAGATAGACATTGCAGGGACAGAATGGTAACCTTTTTAAAACCCTGCAGTTTTTATTTAACTTTCTGTCAAAATAATTTCAAGTATTTTTCTCCTCTTTAAACCAGAAGAAATTTTTTAAAAGAAATCCACACACAATTTTCACTTTATACAGACAGACCTCAGTAAGGAGTTCCTAAAAAACAGAGATCTCTGTAGTTTTTCTATTAGCTGAATTACAAATAAAGTGGTGCTTATTGGGAAAATGCGGCTTGAGTTCACAATGTTTTATATTTCATAAATCATTAGGGAAGTTGAAATCTTTTCAGAACCTTACATGGTACCCATGCTATGGTATCTGAACACCTTCCACCTTTATGTTATGTCACAAGGAGGCGGTCATATTAATGTCTTTCATATTTATGTGTTTGGCTGTCAGACACAACAGGCTCATGTACCCACAAAGATATACCACGTGTATACACATACAAATAATCCACAGCTGTCCTTAGATGAACACTGATGCAGATATCTGTGAAGTGATAACTAACAAACACTACCGCACTCTGGGATACCCAAATCCAAAGCTGTAATCTCCAGAGGTGGCCAGAGCAATCAACACAAGTTGTTAGTGCTTGGTGCGAGATGTATCTGCCTTCTGCTCCCACAAATCTGTCAATGTGTCTACAGTTTAGTACGGTTATCCCTCCTAAGCTTCTGACATTTCCCCAGAGTTGGGGGAGCAGAGGCCTTGCCATTGCTATGAGAGTCTGAAGCATATATTTTCCCATAGAAGGAGTTTATATAGGTAAGGGGCAAGGGGACAGAGACACAGTATGCACACTGCCCCTTTTTGAAGGCAATCTCTAATGGCAGAAGAAAGTGAGAGAGAAGAACCATTAATGAAGGCTAATTCTACCAGGGGAGACTAGGCCTTGATGCCTCCCCTTACAAACAGGTAAGCAACCCATAGGAAACTAAGAAGGTTAAATAAAGCAGATTTTTTTAGCATCCTTTAATGAAAATAGATCATTCCACTGCAGTTGAGGGCAATATTAAACAATATCACCTGTTACTTCCTTTCAGAAAATATTTTTCCTGATGTTCACCTCAGTCAATGCTTGTACATTGTATCCCTGCCACTGGGAAATACAGTGTAGTTTCAGTTTGCTAATTAAACCTACCTGACATTTGCGGTGCTTAAAAAACCCCACTATACCAAAGCACTTTTCCTTCCAGTTCGGGACCAAAAGAAATTTTAAAATGTCAGAATTTCCCATGGAAAGAGAATTCTGAGTTTCAACCAGGTTTAATATTGAAATTTATATTTTTGCATAAGCTGAGCTAGATAAGGCAGATTCACCTTCAGTTAGAAAATGAATATGTAATGGAGAAAGGGGAATAAGCTATACAAGCACAAGGTACCTTTATAGCAGTATAACTGTTCCCACACTAAAAGCTGTACTAGTATAACTATTTGAGGTAAAAAATATTATATTTTATATATCACACCGAAATAGTTTTGGAACAAAAACTGTGCATAGACTAGACCTAAGGCTTTGTCTAGACAAGTCGTCTGAGATGGCCACTGACATCACATTGAGCCTTGATAGCTTCCTTTCAAAGATGGAGTCGCCAATCTCAAAGACCACAGTTCAGAGACCACCCTGCCCAACATGTGAAAAAATAGCTTCTGCTGAGCCATACACATTGCTTATTCAGGAAGTAAGTTTTGTGTTGCTGGTGGAGTTTTTCTATAGCTGAAACTCACACCTGCACCTTCCTTGGATATTTAATGTTTCAGGCCAAAAGGTAAAAGTTTCAGAAGGTTATGAATAAATGAAAATAAAATGGAAATTTTGAAAACTCAGCTCTAACCGTCCCCCTGCTTAAGCATTGTCATTAGGCATGGTCTATACACTTTATTTATTTATTTATTTGGTAGTAATGTAACTATTTTGGCTATGGGTGTGATTTTTTTTTTAACCAAAATAAATACACCAGTATAAAGGCACTTATACCAGTATAACTTATTCCCTTTTCTGTATGGATAAAGCCAAGCTGGTAAAAAGCACCTTTATACTGGTAAAACTGCCTCCACTAGGAGACGGTGACGGGTTGTAGTGCTTTAACTTCTCTGGTATAGTTAAAGTGGCACAACTTTTGTGTTTAGACAAAGCCTTAGGCAGTTTACTGTAGGCATCACAGAAGAGGATGCCTTTGAAAGAGGTCAGGGTAGTGGTTCTGCAAATGGATTCAGAGAGGGCATACAACATGGATGGGGTAGCCAAGGAGAGGTGAGCAAACAGGCTATGGAGGCTAACATTAGTGGCAGAGTGAAGGAAGCATGATATGACACAAGATTCAAGAGCAGACAAGAAAGGAAAACTTCTCATTTTGCTGTTCAGAATGGAGTAACATGGAGGAGAGATTGAGTGAGACCGAGCAGCATGGGAAAACCATACTGAAATTTCAATTCCTAACTTTGTGCTGTTCAGGCACAGGCTATTGTATCATTGCTAAACCTTTTCTTTGTGAGTAGGACTAAAAACCACCACTGAACTTTTAACATTTTCCTAAACAAGTCAACAAACATGAAATAGAAATGTGCATCCGTTTCCCTGCCTTTCATGCAGCATAGGGTGACATAAAGTTTGCAACTGATTATGATTAGATGGACTGAATATGACTCAGCCTCTACCTAACCTACTCTCCTTCACAATATCAGACTCAATATCATCTTAGACAGTTATCCCTTCTAACAGTTGTTTTTAAGCTACTGCAGTTTGCCTCTAGTGCGTCATTGCATTTCAGTTAGTCACACTGGGCCAAGGCACATCTAACATTATCCTTTGCCTTCTCTTTCCTATCAACAGAGCATAGTAACTTGCAAACATACTATCAATTTAGACAATTCTCTCCACTCAAATGTCACAGTCAGTGGGCTCAGTGCTATAAAAATGCATGGGCCTCCAATGTCCACATAATCTCTTCTTCCCAAAATCTCTGTTGTTATGATTAAGCATGCTCCAGGGTTTTCTCAATGATAAAATTCAGCTCAAGAATGTGTTACAATAAGATATGTTTGCTATTGAGCATCATCTCTTGCCTTCATTGCACTTACACAAAGAAGACTGGATTTCTACTAAAGAAAAGTGTCATCAGCTTTTAGAGAATTTCAACAAAGAACAGAATCTCAAGTTTGTTTTTACCTTGACCATACCATACATAAAGAGAAAGCTTAGTTGCAAAGTCAAGCACTCAAAAATTAGGAAGTGTCCAAATTAGGGTTGCTCACCCTACCCTGTGTGTGTGAGCACTGTCTTTAATTACAATGGTTGAGGTTTGGCAACGTTATAAGCAACAAAATTTAGGGGCTTACAATGGGAAGTTTCAAGCAACCTTAGTAGCTAGAACCAGAAGATGTGTGACGTATTTTATATGGAAGAAAACGGTATTGAATCCCTTACAGGATTGGAAAGACAAAGCAAACATTTAGACCTACACACAATGCTTACCGTAGTTAGTAAATGCTTATTTAGAAGGGATTTGGACTGATGATGGCTCAGTACATATGCCAGGCTCTTTATAAAATATTTGTCAACCTTTTGTTTTGCAAGCAAGACAGCAAACTCAACATAGCAAAATCCAAAGATTTTTGAGAAAGTACACAGTTTTGGCCAAGATTTTGAAAATCAGAAGTCCCAAACACCCAAATGTTTCCATTAACGCAATTTTTAAAAAAATATTGGCCTTTCTGCTCATTTTTCTTCATTGAAAATTGTCTCTTCGATTTAAACCATTTATTCTCCACCATTTTGTATTATTTAACTCTAATTATTTGTGGATGTAGGCTGTACAAGAAATGCTACAGCAAATAAAGTTGCACAATTGAAAGGACTCAACTGATGCAGCATATGAAAAGTTATGTTACCAACATTTATCTGGCATCCACTACCCCAATATCTGGGACTCCAAAGTGGTTAAGGATCAAACATTTGTGTGAATTATTTACTTTATGCACAGATATTCCTGACCCTCTATGTCCCCACTGGAGATCTATTCATCATTTAAGGGGACACAGTTATGTGTTAACATTGAAATAATTGAAGGGTGATGCCACTCCAGCAAGATAGCATAGGGTATGTCTACACTGAAATTAAACACCCCTGGCTGGACCGTTTCAACTGGCTCAGGCTTGTGAGGCTCAGGTAGCAGGGTTGTAAAACTGCATAATAGACTTTTGGTCTCAGGCTGGAGCCCAGGCTCTGGGGCTCTCCCCTCTCACGGGGTCCCAGAGCCCGAGCACTAGCCCAAGGCCAAATGTCTACACTGCAGTTTCACAGCCCTATAGCCCAAGCCCTGTGACCCCAAGTCAGCTGACACAGGCCAGCCACAGGTGTTTAACTGAAGTATAGAGATACACAGAGAGACCGGTCAGCCCGTGTAACATGATCTGGTTCAAGCATTCCATTTTCACTATGGAGACAATAGTAGCAATTGTTTACACCAGCCTAGTCCTCAAATTTGGCACAATTACTCTTCATGTAACATTTAAAGAAAAATATTTACTAACTGTAGGGGAAATATTTTAAAAGGCTACTTAACTAATATTTCCCTTCCATTTTCCCTCTACACATTTCTTTGGATTCCTCTAGCTAAACAATCGCAGTTCCCACACAAGCATATTCAGCTAACATCTCCAACATAAGTTTTGAAATTTTAAAATTAACCCACATGCTATTCTCCCATTCGGTATAATCAAATTGAGCTACACTAATATTAGCCAGTTGGAACTGTCCAACTCTGTCCAACACACCATCTCCACTCCTTCCAGAGACCGCAGGGAGCTAAACTACAAAGCAGGGGATAGGGGAAGGTTGATATTGGGGCTTTGAGGGAGGGCAGGAAAGGAGAATGAGGCTTGTATGTGGAGGGAAGGGCCGACTGGGTTTGGGGAGCACAGCTGTGTAGGAGATCCCAGTGCCTTTGCACCAAGACTGACATCAATGCAGAGACATGTGGCTCCCTACTGCTTCAACCTCAGCTCTTCAGCCCACTACATAGCACCACTAGGGAAGCCAAGCTTGGAAATATCAGCTCTTCAAGGGCTCACCACGGTGTCGCTGTGCCAGTGCCCTGGAGGGGACAGGACAGCCAAGTCAGGAGTCCTCCAAACACTAATGCTTTGTGTGGAAGGAGCAGTGTCATGGCTGAGATCATGAGGATAGGGGAAATCAAGGTGGTAGCACTGGGTGAAAACTAATTATTTTGTGACTTTTAATGCTTGTGTTGATGGTATGTGCAAGTAAGCAACTTAAATGCTTTTTCACAAAATTTGGCTTTGGGGAGAATCAATGCATTATATATTTAAAGTTGTACCAACTTATGTCCTTTGGTGCCCTCTACAGGACAGAGTTCTGCAATACAGATCTTTGTGACTGTGGAGCCAGTTTCTTATCTCCTTACCATACCGTACTGTGGAAGAAGAACCGCAATTCAAATTAAATTAATTGAAAAGTGAAACCTCTGAATTTTTGGTAAGTTTGATTCATTTACAGAGTATATTTCATATTTCCTTGTGGCTGTTTCTGTTGCCTAGGATGAATTTGTTACTGGATCTCTCCCCAGGGTTAAACTCCTGAGGGAAGGTAGCAAAGTATTTCTTGTGATGGCCCCTCTGTCTGAAATCCTGTAATAAATAACAACTCAATTTTAATGGCCTTAAGAAGTGATGCAAGACATCTGATTAGTCTTGGTTTTGTTTATCAGGTCAGTTAATAGGAAGTTGTCACTGGTAGGCAGCAGTGGGTCTGCTTACCTATTTGATGGCAATTGTTTGGGCTTGAACTTTATACTATGATGGATGCAATAAAAATTCACAGAGAGGGTGGGGTCGGAAAAGGAAGAGACATGCTACTGAAAATAATATGCACGCTGAGATTACTAAGCATTAGAGTGGTAAAATAATTTTTTATAACATGGTCTCACAACTACCGCATATCAGGTTCAGAGCCCGAATCACAGAATGTATAAATTGCATATGCAGGTATTTGGCACTTTTATAGCACCTTACATCAGAGGATCTTAGAGCACTCCCCAAAACATGAAATAAAGCTCACAACACTTCTAAAAGAAAGGTAAGATACCTATGGACCACTGCAGCCACCAATGAAGTATAGCCAGTAGCAGTTTCAAAGCATACAGCTGTACTGCAAAATTGTCTAAGGTAGGTCATTAAGAACATCATATCTGATTGAAATTGGAGGGGGATTGTAGGGTAATTACCCAAATTGAAATCTGTCAAGAAACCCAGTGTTTAATGCCTCCATTCATTTGGAGGGAGTGCAGGACCTTGTAGAAATTTAATGTAGTCAGGATCTAGCTTTATGTCTCATCTAAGAGATAATGGTTCTTTGGGTAACAGTTCAGCCCATTGCAAAAGTGTACAGTGCCATCTGCTGAATATCACCAGCAGCTCTCAAGTGTCTCATTGAGGTCTCCCATCCTAGTCCTGAAATGGCCCAATCTTACTGAGCTTTTGGAGTCCAGCAGGATCACAGCATACTGTGATGTACTTACAGCAAGGCTGGTTGTTACTGAAGCAGAACAGCCTAATAATGTACATGTAAATCAACCATTCCCATTTCACTCAGTGATATCTTACATGTGTGCAAAGGGAGGCTTCAGACACTTGCTGGAAGATACCATTAACCATAAACAATGTTGTCCAATTCCCCAGTTCTTTACAAAATGCCTTTCCAATTGCCTAACAGCTTCTTCCATCTTCTGAGATGTGGTGCACACTGCTACAGAGCTCAGAAGAGAAACTGCTTTGCATGTGTGCTCACACAAAGTACAAAACTACAGTTAACTACAATCTTCAGGGCAGGGACTGTGTCTTTCTCTGCATTTGGAAACTTCCTGGCACTATTTTGGACATCACTGCAAACTAAATAATAAATAAAAATTGCTACATATTTAGAGCAAGGTTGGGCCCAAGATCTAAATATGGAAAGAATATGTATATACAGTACAAGAGATTACACACGTTTTGGAGCACAAATCCTAAGAGTTTATGGTACACTACTGATTTTGTGCATGAAGAAACCATTCTCTCATTGTAAAATTTGGCAGAACTCCTCTTATCTTTCTAACACAGTTTAGCTGTGTGTAAAATAATTACGTCCCATGGTTAAATTGTGAGATTAAGTGTTGAAATTTAAGAAAAACTGGAGGTCAATGATGTTGCAGCTGCTTACACAAGCACTGGATTGGGTTTAACCTACAAAGCAAGTGGGTCACTTTCTACAAAAGTTAATCAGTGAGGTATCTTTGGGGGAAAGCAAGGTAGAGCTTACACTGTATGTATTCTCATTACATGCATTATATGAATGGTACATATGACATGGATGCAGAAAGGAACTAAAGCTGAAAATAAAAAGCTGCAAACAAAATTATTCCCATACAATACATTTACTCACTTGTTTCACATTTTCTGCTAAGAACACAACATAAACGCTGCAAAATCCCAGTTGTGTAATCACAAGAAAAAAGTCAACGATACACCTAGGTGGGAGAAAAAACACATACACACTGAAGTTATGATATTAAAAGGGTTTTCAAACAATTAAGCCATTTCCAAATGACATACATCTAGTGCTCCTTTTTATAGTGAGGTGGAAACAATAGTTTCAAAACACCAGGTTAAACTCTGGCACACTGCAAAGCAGGTTCTTCTGCAAACAAAACAAGACAAATAATTTCTTTAGAATTATACAATATCAGGGTTGGAAGGGACCTCAGGAGATCTAGTCCAACCCCCTGCTCAAAGCAGGACTAATCCCTGGACAGATTTTTATCCCAGTTCCCTAAATGGCCCCCTCAAGGATAGCTAATATCAAGTAGATTCCCAGGTGATGAGTTTCTTAGAAATGCATTAAAAAGATAGATGGTTTAAAATCACATACTGTACAGTGAAATGAAGAGATTTTTGTAAAACAATACTGTAGGAATATTAAAATATGTACCTATAATTAATGCACATGTAAATCCTTTAGCAGGGAAAGCACCATATTAAGACTATTGTGACCAGAGAACATGAAATGCCTGATACAGTCTAAATTATAGAGGTTTCAGCAATGTAAGATGACAGTAATTCTCAGTGCTTACCAAGTGATTCAATATGAATCACTCCTGAGGTTTCAGTCAGATGAGAATTCACAGAAAACCATCTCTCACTTTATTTTTTCTAACTGTGATTCATATCATTTTTGGGAGGCATACGTCAGAGACTCTGGTGGACTGAGGAATGTTCCAATGGAACTCTTCATTTAAAGTTAAACATACACTAGAACTTTTTTTAGATAAATTATTTTCTGCAGCAGAACTTCTCGGGGAAACAGAATTACAATTTATAGATTGTAGTGTACCAAAGGACTTATGGGGCTTTCATCCTACCTTCACTTTAAACCAAATTTCCCTATAATCAAGTTCCATTGCATTCCTATAACATAACCACCAAAAATAACATGAACTAATTTTTTCAGATTTATACAATAAACAAAACACACTGCACACTATTGCTGCATCCTTGAAAATAGTAGGGAAAAGACATTTTCCTTGTTGAAAGTAGAAATTCTTTATAGATGCTCATTAAAACAAATATTTATATTTAACAGCTCTAAGGTTTTGGATTTCATTATTATCTCACAATACCATTATTTAGTCTGCTCTGCTATGACTCTTTTTTACAGATGGCAAAGGAAAATGACTGAGTTTCTCAAAGGGAAAAAGTTTTTGTTTCATTAACATGAAATATAATACAGGTTGAACATCAAATGTAATCTGCAGAGAAATGACATATCAAAGAATAGGTTGCTCCCTTTCAAAATGGATCTCTTATACTAGTCATTAAAGTATGCACGACAGACTTGCTTACAGTGAACCCCTTAATATGGAGAAATGTGTTTGTGGTAAAAATTGAACTGAAATCCTAAATTGTTTCAGTACATTAAATTGTGCAGAATGTAATGTGCAGAATGTAATACCAAATTTCGGCTTATAGAGTGAAACTGAAGGAAATTTTCTCCCACAGAACTTTAAAACTAAGTGCTTGACTGTGTGAATTACCCCTTCCACACACGATGTATTATGAATAAAGTTTTTGCTAATCCACAGAACGCAATATCATGGGAGAAAGGTAAAATTCTAAGGTTTCACAGTTTATCCATTCCTTTTAATATTTCATTTATTAAATTAAATGCTGCAACAACCTTACCTTCCCCAGGAAACACTTTTCTGAAGGCAGTTTAGGGGCCCTACTTCCATGGCATAACTAACTGTGTCACTATACCCTAATGAGGTCTTTTTCAACCTGAAATGAAAGAATGGAGAGAAGTTGATAGAAAATGTCAAGGCGTAAAATATGATATACGCTGCCACAGCTTGAAAATGTTATGGATCCCACAGGGTCAGTTATAGCAATTCTGGAACATCATTCAGTACCTGCAGAAGGCCTGATCTGCTGCTTGAAGTCAATCTTCAAGAAGAGCATGTACCTGTGCACTTTTAGCATCTAAAATAAGATTCTGCTCCCAGTTAAGTCAATAGTGCAGGATCAGATTTTTAAATCACAGGTATCTTATGGCAGGTCTACAAGAGCACTTACTGCACAGCTTGGTGGGGTGTAATTCTACAGCGCTCCAACATGCCGTGCACTGTCTCTATGGTCCCAGCTGACGTGAACTAAAAAGTTCTCAATAATAATCGGCATGCTGAAGCACCGTAGATTTACGCCTCAGCTTGTCATGCAGTAGATGCTCATCCAAACATACCCTGAGGGAATTGGTCTCCAGAAGGAGTGAATCCAAACATGGTGATCGACTTCGGGATTCTGGTGAGAGGTACAGATCCACCACACTTCAAAGTGAAACCTTTGCCTTATATCTATCTACAAATCCCATTTATGAACTAGGCAGAAATTACTGATTCATAAATTCAAAAGGCCAGAAGGGACCACTGGGATCATCTATTCTGACCTTCTGCATAACACAGACCAGAAGACTTCCCTGAAATAATTTTTGTTTGAACTAGAGCATATCTTTTAAAAAGCATCCAATCTTGAAGAATCTAAGAATCCACCACAACCCTTAATAAACTGTTCCAATGATTAATTACCCTCACAGTTAAAAAATTACAATTTATTTCCAGTTTGAATTTGTCTAGCTTCAACTTCCAGCCAATAGATCTTGTTCTACTTTTGTCCACTACACCGATGAGCCCATTATCAAATATTTGTTCTCTATGAAGATACTTATATATTGTGATCAAGTTTCCCCTTAACTTTCTCTTGGTTAAGATAAATAGACTCTGGAAGCTCAATCTATCGCTATAAGAGATGTTTTCTAACACTTTAATCATTTTTGTGCTTCTTCTCTGAACTTTCTCCAACTTATTGACAGATGAAGTAAGGCAGGATACAATCCCCAGAGAGAGATTGTATTCCATTAAACTGGCCAAAAGGACAAGAATAATTCTGTGTTTTAACCCATCAAACATATTTTGATCATTTTCACTGAAACAGAAAACCAGCAATTGTGTTCAACCACATATTTTGATCATTTTCACTGAAACAGAAAACCAGCAATTGTGTTCAACCACATAACAATCCTTTGCCTTACAATGAGATAGATATTTTTTAAGAAAAATCAATATTAGTTGTGAGATTCTAAGAAGAGCCAACTGTGAATATGAGAGAGAAATACACACCTCCCCTCTAGGAGTGTGACATTTGACTCCTCCACCATATCATTTTAATATATTTCTTCCAGAATCTAAATGTAAAAAAATCTATTTTTTCCTCAAGCCAAGAAGATAGCAGTATAGTATTAATATCAATGCAATTTAGTAGTAATTCTTACTCCACTCTCCATATAAGTGGGGTCATTTATAAAAATGAATGCTTTACAAAAGTTATACTAAGAGTGGGAAATGTAGAAAATGCTTTGCACTTGCCATCCAGTTTTCTATTTTAACCAACTATTTACTCAATATGCCAAGCTGCTTGGCAATGTTTTTCTGGATCTGGCCAATCAGTACCAATGCCACTAGTACAGTAGTTCCATCACTGAAAAAACCCTGTTTCTCTTGCTTTTCCTGTCAGAAGCAGATAAATTACAGAATTTAAACTTAGGACCCTAGAGTAGCACACCTGCACTGGAACTAAAATCATTCCTTTGGATTACAAAGGTGTCTTTTCCCATATAGACTAGAAACATTGATCTGATATGAGCTCTGATACCATTAAACATTTCTCATCCATTGACTTTGCACAAGGAAACTAGAAGGAATACCTTGTTTTCAAAAAGGTTCTTGACAATGGCCCTTGATCATCCAGTCCTCTCAGCATTTTACTTTTTCTCCTCACACTGCCCAAAGAATGCCATACTTCAAAAAATGTTGGGAAGGTGGTAGGAGAGGGCATGTTAGTTACACTGAAATGTTTGTCATTTAAAATGTTCTGCCAGAGAAGCTGTTGCTTTTGGATTTTTCCCAAAATGCATCTGTCTCAGCCACTCACTTTTACTATTTGAATGTTACTCTCTCATTTCCTTTTGTATCCCATTTTTAATCTTTTTCTATGAGCCTCTCTTTTCTCCATTCTCTCTCATTTTGTTCAGACTCCTTCACTCTTAAAATTAGGGCTAAACAAATAGAATTGCAGTGTGAGAGACTGGGGTTGTTTTCCATTTATGGGTATGGAATAAGGTGCAAATCCATCAAAGATGAACCAGCCTAGTTTAGAACACATGAACAGTAAGCAGAAAATGAACTGTATTTAAACAAATATTGTTCAAGACATTCTACAAAAGATGATGCCAAATAATTAAGCATTTCTGCATGCCAGCTAAAAGCCATCATTGGTAGTTACATCAAAAGAAGTTACATGCCCCTTCCTCCAAGGCTCTGACAGATACCTCTGAAGAGATTATTGGAGCACCAAGACATTTTGCAGACCAAAGACATAAAATGAAATAGAGTAAGAAATTGAGGGAATTCAGATGCTGTAATGTAACAACTAGCTCCACATTTACCTCTGACACAGATGGTGGCTGCATCGTACCAAAATGTGCATACAATGAACAGATACAACTCCTATAAGCACAAGGCTGATTGGTCCAAGCTTTAGGGAGAAAGAAAATAGGAAATGGGGTGTAAATACCTGGAACCCTGTAAGAAGAGTAATTTTCACAGAAATATACAAGGGGGGAAAAACACTTTAAATAACATTTAACATTTTAACAAATAAGGATCACCTCCATAAAAGTTTGAAATAAATATGGCAAATAAATAAACAGCTAAGTACTGCAAGTCCAAAGAAGTTTTTATTGCTAGTTTATTTAGGACTCGTGTGACTTTTACATCAAGGACTGAGCAAAAGATGGGATGGTGAATAAAGGGAAAGAAGTAAATGTGGGTGCAGATTTCATCCCAATATCCACAATTTCACAGAAATAATTTGCCATAAAAAATTTATCACACAAAAAAGATCTGATTTTGCACATTTCTAAATGATGGTTTCAGATATCTTATTGTCACCAGCGCTAAGGGTCTTTCTGATTACAAGTTGGCATACTTGGTGCTGCTCAGTAGAGAAGATGATATGGTCCCTGCCCAGAGGACCTAAATACAATGATACATATTACAGATAAGGGAAAATACTAGGACTGGTTGAAAATTTCTCATCAGAGCTATATTTTGGAGAGAAAATTGGATTTTTGACTAAAAATTTTGCACAAAGAGTATCTGCTTTTGACAGAAAAATTCTAATTTTTTTTAAACCAAGCATCCAGAAACTGAAAAATCTTCAATTTTCAGCCAGAAATGGAACATTTTGATTTGGAAATGCTACCACACTGCCTCAAGGGAGTTTTACTTTGGGTGCCTTATGCCCTCATTCTCCTCTATAGGCCAGGCTCCCCAAATGCACTATGTCTGCCATGATGCAAAGTGTCCATGTGGTTTCCATGAACCATCTCATCAGATCAGCAAGATGGAAGATCCTGGTGTTTCATAGATGTACTCCAACTAAGGAGCCCAATCCATAGAAGAGGAGGAGGAAATGAGGACCCAAACTACAACTCACATTAGGCAGCATGGCAGAATTTCTGAACCAAAAGTTTTCAGTTCAATTTTTCACAATTTTCTTCAGGGGACAAAAACCACACACACACACTTTTCCAATCAGATCTAGAAAATGCAGTGTATAGAGATTAAGGTTACATAGTGAGCCAATGGCCAGTTCAGGAATCCCAAGTCCTAGTCTCCAGTTCTAACTAGACTCTGGAAAGGAAAACTAACATGAAGCCCTCTTCAAGCTGATACTGAAATAACAATCAAGTTACCTAGATTTTAGTTTTATCACTCTGAACTGCAGAGATGTGATAGAGTTTTCTATGCATCTCTTCCACATGTAAGAGGGAAAAAAGCTCTTACCACAATGCCTGCATTTTTTATCGCAAGTGGAAGCCCTAGAAGCCCAGTTCCAATGTTCCCTTTGAGGAGATGAGTAAGTGTTTGCACAAACCTGAAAATACAAATAATGCAGAGTCACAGTGACACTTTTGAAGAACATTCAGATAGCTTTTCAACAATCAGTTTATAGAATGTGAAGATTAAATTTATAAGCTTTAAATGTTTCAAGATGATCAAGACAGTCTTGTGAAAAATACATAGGAGCCTCAAAGCAAAAACAGATGGGATGTTCCTATCAGGGTCTGGATTTGCGTTCTGAGGGACTGAAGCCAGGTGTTCTCAGGGGAGTGATCCCTGATCTGGAATTCACTACAACTGTTGGTTCAAAACCTGGATTTCATCTTAATTGTGAGGTGAGACTCTCCTTGTGCCTGAGAGAGGAGCAACTAAGTGCAACAGGCTGATGCTGTGCTGATTTTTGCCTAAACTATCTTAAAAGTTATGCCTTTTAAATGGTTGTAGATGCAACCAGGAGCCTGACAAAGAATAACTTAAAAAATATATCAAAGAAAACTTTTCCAGATCCCCAAATTAATTTACATTCAGGTTCATTAAGCTTTATTTCCAAGGTCTTCTGGATGCTTCCCATATAATTGAAATAGTCTTAAAATAAATTTGATTTGTTTTATAATAAGAGCTCCTTGGATCCTGAGCAACTCATACTCTTAATATACAATGCAATCATTCAAAAAATGTCTATTTTATAATTAGTACACTGTCAAATTCTGGAAATTGAGGGCCTACCCAAAATAGTCCTACACCAGAGCTTGGCTTACAAAAAAACTGTCTGTGAGGATTCCCACAGCAGAATCATAAAGTCATGCTACAGTCATGGGAAAATCCCTTAAAACACAGGGATATTTCCAAAGAACACATCAAACGTAATAAATTTTAAAGAGAATGACATTTAAAACAGTACATACGTAATGCCCTCTTGATTATCAAGTTGGTAATGCTTCTCAACTGGCAACAATTCATTTTCGTACTCGTCATCAGAGATGCTGTCCGAATTCTGTTCTCCAATTAAAGGCTTCATTACTTCCATGTCTGTACAGTACAAGAAACCATTTTACTATGACCAAATTTAGAAATATTCAGTAAATGAAATAGTTTCTTATCTTTTTCTATAACTGTTCTTCTTCAGGACGTGTTGCACCTGTCCATTCCATTGTAGATGTGTGCTTGGTCAACGTGACAACTAAAAACCATTTTAGTCAGGAACTTTGGGTGAGGTCAAAGGAAAACCTTGTCTCTAAAGATTATTGTATAAGGAGGTTCTGATAATAAGGTTTGCAGTTCCCCTACTTTCTCGGCTGAGGTAATAGCAATCAAGGACACCATCTTCACAGAAAGGTATAGCAGAAATAGGTTACCAGCAGCTCAAAGAGCGGATCCATCAACTTTGCTAGAACTAAATTTAACTTCCGTGAGGGAACCTGGGTGTGTAACTGTGGATATGATCTGTCCAAACCATTCAAAAAGCTGATGATCATAGAGTTCGAAAAAAGTGATCGGTTATCGATGAAGGTGGAAAGCTGAGACACCCACCAAGTGGACTCTGGTGGAACTGAACAGCTAACACTTATTATTTCACAAACAAAAGATAGTCCAATATAAGGTTAATATGAGCTTGACCTAGGGAAATGCCTTTCTGGGTGAAGCAAATGGGAGATCACATCTGCGTCTCGTGGGAGTGACAATGGACATCTGTCAATGGAGGGTTAGTAGAGTCAAGAACCAATGTTGATGGGACCATGCTGGGGCTACAGGTATAAGGTGAACAAGATCTTGCTTGACTTTAAACAAGACCTTGAACAGAAGCACAACTGACAGGAAGGCATACAGCAGGCCATTCAACTAGGGTAGAAGGAAATCATTTGTCAATGAACCCGTGGCTGTGACTCACTCAGAAACAAAAAACATCATGTTTTGTTTTCTCTTATGGCAAATAGGTCCATGTGGGGAATCCCCCACAGTGGAAAATTGACCTGGATACATCTGGATGAAGAAACCACTTGTGGTGACTTGTGAACGACCTGCTTAGGTGGTCTGCCCCCACACCCCCGCCATATGCCTCCAGCCCCCGAGAGGTTCCCAGAGCCCACCACATCAGCTTTATGCCCCCACCCTGAGCAGTCCCCGGAGCCCACCCTCCCAGCCTCGTGCCTCTCAGCCTTGTGTCCCCAGGGTCCACCCCCAGCCCCATACCCCTCATCCTGGAGTCCCCACCCTAGTCTCATGCTCCTCACCCCCAAGGGGTCTCCAGAGCCCCCCACACACACCCTGGCCTCATGCCAACTGCTTCTAAGTGGTCCCTGGAACCCCTCACCTTGGCCTCATGTCCTCACCACCCCTGTCCTTCAGGGCCAGTCTCCAGAGCCCTGTCCAGCCCTCCCTCGCCCCAACCAGCCTCTTTCCCTCCTCAGTCCACTTCCAGTTACCCACTTCTGCCACATCCTGGCCTCCCTCCATCTCCCCAGAGTTGTTATCTGGAGTCCCCTTGGTCCCTTCCACTACCTGGAGCCTCCTTACTGCCCCTCTGCTATCCCAGCCCCCAAAGGGGCAGTGCACTGCTAGCTGGATCATAGTCCAACAGCTTCATCTCCTGGTTCTGAGCTCAAAAGTACTCAAATATTCACACTCTGCTTTGCTGTCCAGATCCCAGCCCATACCTGCTACTTGGCTCAATTGCAGGCACGGAGGATAAGTGTTAGCTGTTCAATTCCACCAGAGTCCACTTGGTGGGTGTTTCTGTGCATCCCGCTTTCAGTTTAGGGCAGTGGTTCCCAAACTTTAACAACTTGTGAACCCCTTTCGCTAAAATGTCAAGTCTCGCGAACCCCCTTCTAAAAAGAAGAATTTCCAGTGTAGAACCAATGTGAATGAAATTGTTTTTAGTTAGTCACTGTACCATTGTAACTTCTGTTCACCATTTCATTACACTTGCCATTTTGCCTACATTGTAACATTGTAACTTCTGTGCAATATTGTAACTCAAAACCCATTTTAAAATGCTGACTCCATTTTGTAGAAGGCTTGTGCTGCAGCCCCCATTTTTGCAAGCCATACTGTAATTTGATTAGTCTAGTTGAGATGTGTGAATAAGGTATGCATGGGTGATAGAATCAACCTCCTGCACCAGCCCGTCCTGATGAGATAAAGTTGAAATACCAACGGCTGAAGAACTAGACAACAGCCCTAACTCAAGCAAGAAGCATCCACCCTAAAAAAAAACAACAGAAGGAAGATCAAAGCCAGGTCCCAGGCTGACAGTCACGCCTGCAATTGACGGGTGATCAAGCAAACCCAGAGGCGGTGTGACACAGCGAGACCTAGGAACTTTGAATCCAAACTAAACTCCTATAAAAAGGGAAGGGTGAGATGAGAGACTTTGGGTAACGTTCTGCTACCAACGTCAAGGAGCATCGGTGCGCGCCCGACAGAGACCCGGCTCCTCCTCGTGCTCAGCTTTCCTGGCCAGTTAGCTGCCACGAGCTCCAATCCCAAGCTGCGAACTCAAACTGCAATCAGGACTGGTAACTATCCAGCAGCTGCAGAACATTTTGGGGTGTGTGTGTGTGTGAGTGTATGTGTATAAGCATTAAGGTATTTGCTAATAGTTACGGATTAATAATAAATGTGGCATCTTTGTCTTAACCCCTAAAACGATCCTGTGTAAGTTTGCGGGACAACACCAGGGATTTTCTCCTTTACCCAAGTATAAATTATAAAAGCAGTGATCTTGAAAATATAAAATGTGTTTTTATGACATGCTCATTAAACACTATCATTACAGTATTTTTATTACATTACGAAAATGGCAACACTCTTCTAAGATCTCACTTTCGTAGCTTGTATCACTTTCCAGTCCTTCTGAATCATGTGGCATCGGCCACTACTGCAGACAGGAGATCTGATTTCACTGATCATTCATTTATGACAATCTAAAACTACTTTCACTTTGCTACAAATTATTTTAGCTTTCATCCTTAGAGAAAAGTAATTGGATTGGTATGCACACCAGTCTAATAAGTTTAGTACCAATGCTAGATGCTTTACATGATGGGAAGTTTGTTTGGTTTCCATTTTTTCTAACCATATTTAAGAGACAGTAGCAAGACAATTTGGTTCATTTTCATAAGGAACTCAACTGCAACTTGCTCAAAAATTGTGTTTATAAAGTCATTCAGCAGCAGCAAAGATAAAGCATTTATTTTTAAAAAATTCAATTTAAATTTTTAGCATCATTACCATGTTCTGCAGGACACTTATCACCATTAGTATGCCAGACACTCTCTGGGCACACAGTGGTGTAATTGACAAGTAATGTTTTTATGCAGGACTCCTGCTCCTAGTTGTGCATCCAAAGAGATGGATGGAGGAACGACGCAGGGGTGGGGGAGAAAAGACACAACTATAAACAGAGATATCAGTAGCCGTTAGCATCGTGATGGTTCTGGTAGTTATGAAGTAGGCAGTGGCACTTTTAACTTTTGCACGTCCTGGGGAGAAAGGGTGTAGCACAGGAATGCCCAGTTTAAAGGACACTCCTTGAAGAGTTGTAGCCTGTGGGGCCTAAAAAGGTAACAGGTGCCACTGGGGTCATTTCCCTGCTGAATGAGGACTTTTGCCAGTGTAAATAGCTTCATCGGAGGCACATCATCTCAACCTTCTCAAACTGGGGCTTAAGCCCCATTTACAAAAGCCTCCAGTTCACAGGTTGTTTGTTTGACTTGTGTTAACTAGATCAATTAAATAATCTTCCTGTCTTCTGAAAGTGCACCCCTCAGTTTTAGGAAACGTCAGAAAAAATACCTCTGGCAAGCAAAAGCTAATCTCAATCCTATCTGTCTGCTATGCTGTGATAAAGAGAACACTGACAAATAGACAGAAGATCATGGAAATGCTCTTTAATCCCCAGCATTAGGAAAAAAGTTTTAAACATCTTTACAATTGGGAACATTTCAATTTACACCAAATATAGTAGCCCTATTCACTCTTGTCCATAAATTGTATAATATAATATGACAAAAAAACTGAATCTTTTCAGAGGTAATCTCACCTAGGTGTAGGTGCTGTTTGGGGCATGCAAACGTTTTCCTAGACCTGTCACATTCATCTGTAACCTTTTGCTACTCTTTTCCTTCTGTCAACTCAGGATTCTGTGATGATCATCAAAATTCTGCTCTTGTCATTCCAGAAGATGAGGCATCTTCCACTGACACTAGTTTATACTAGAGAATGAATTTCAAAAGATGGAAGTAAATATATCTTTTCTTCAATCCAGGATTGGCACCAGGACCTTTTATGGTACGTGAATACCAAGCTGTACGTTTCCAGGATGGAGCTTACCACATAACTTTTTTGAAATCAGGTCATCAGCAACAGACTTAGTGGACTCAGACTAAAATGTTGACAACATTATATCTTTTCCTGAACTTCACTGGCCTTTCATTCTGGCCCCCCCCCCCAAGAAAAATCTTTAATTAACTGTCTATTTAGAAACATTTGGGCTGACATTTTCAAGAGAGAGCTTTTGTTTGTTTTTTAAATATTAAGGAAGTTCCCATGAAGACAGGTTATTTGTCCCTCAGAAGTGTGTCTCCTGTTGCTTAATCCTCACATAAAACCACATATTGATCCAAGAGTTGTTTTCAACACTATCCTCTTTATTGTTATTTTTATTACCATACCATCTAGGAGTCCAGGACATGAATCAGAACCCCATCATGCTAGATGCTGTACAAAAAGATGGTCCCTGCCCCAAAGAGCTTACAATTCAAGTACACAACAACAAGAGACAATTGATGGATGCAGACAGATCGGAGTATCAGGAAACGAGACACTATTGTTCAGCATGCTAAACCATGGTTCCAGCGCACCAACAGCTCAACCATTGTCCATATTTTTTTACGCAACACAGCAAAGGCAATTTTAAAGAGAGATCTGAAGGAGATGAGGTAGTTTTGCAGATGTTTATGGGGGAGCTTCTCCCAAGTGTGAGGGGCAGTATCAGAGAAAGCACAAAGCTGCCTATTTGAAAATGTAACAAGTGAGCGTTCAAGGCTGGCATCACTGGCCAGATGTGGGAATCAACATCTCAGTAGTGAAAGAGATTATAGGTAGGGCAGCGATAGGCTGTGAAGGACCTTGAAAGCAAAAACAAGAAGAAGATTATGTTTGATACAATAGAGAACAGGGAGCCAGAGGAGACATGGAGAGAGAGGGGTGACATGGTCAAAGTGATGTGCTAAGAAAGTGATCTTTGACCCAGCATTCTGAATGCACGTGAGTTGGGCAAGATTGCATTGTCAAGGCCAGAGAAAAGGATGTTTCAGTAATCAAGATGTAAGATGATGAGAGCCTGGACAACAATTCTAGCTGTGTGGATGGGTAAGAAAGGCCATATCTTAGAGATGTTATGCAGAAAGACTATGCAAGATTTAGACTTATCTTACATGTAAGAACCTAGAGAGGAGTCCAAAAAAAAAGGATGCCTAGATTATTGGCCTGAGTGACAGGCAGGGTGGCTAAGAAGGAAGGTAGCTGAAGATGGGGAAAGAAGGGGAGATTAAGACCTGTTTTAGCCATGTTGAGCTTGAACTGACCCCTACGCATCCACAAAGATGCCAGAGAAACAGAGATTTTTAATTTGCACAGAATGAGACAGGGCTAGAGCACAGACACTGAGCTGCAAGTTGTCAGCATAGAGATGGTAGTTAAATTTGTGCATGCAAATAAGATTGCCAGAGATAAAGTGCAGAGGGAGATAAGAAGGGGATCAAGAAGAGAGCCCTGTGGAAACCCCACAGAGAGCTGGAAGGGGGACTAGGAGGATCTTCTGAAGGAGTGATTAGAGAGGTAGGAGTAGAACCAGCAAAGGATAGAGTCACAGAAGCGAAGGAAGGACAAGATGGATGGATGGATCTAGACTGTTCTCAGTGGTACCAGATAACAGAACAAGGAGTAATGGTCTCAAGTTGCAGTGCGGGAGGTTTAGGTTGGATATTAGGAAAAACTATTTCATTCATTAGGAAGGTGGTGAAGCACTGGAATGGGTGGTGGCGGAATCGCCTTCCTTAGAGGTTTTTAAGGACAGGCTTGACAAAGCCTTGGCTGGGATGATTTAGTTGGAGATTGGTCCTGCTTTGAGCAGGGGGTTGAACTAGATGATCTCCTGAGGTCCCTTCCACCCTGAGATTCTATGATTCTAAGATTTCAAGAAGAACAGTTTGGTCTATAGTATCGAAGCCAACTGACAGGTAGAGGAGGAGGAGGATGGAGTACTGGTTCTGAGCGGGGCTAGGAAGAAGTCATTAGAAGCTTTGGTGAAAGCAGTTTCATTTGAGTACTGGGGTGAAAGTCAGACTAGAGAGGGTCTAGGATTGAACTGAAATAGGAACTTCAGACAGAAATTGTAGATAGTGCATTCAATGAACACAGACACGAAACAGAGAAGGGACATAAGTGATAGTTGGAGAGGTAAGCTGGATCAAGGGTGGAAGGTTTTTTAAGGTGGGTGATACTAAAGCATGCCTATATTGTGAAGGGATAAAACCAGGGGAAAATGAGAGATTAGAAAAAAGAATATGGGAGGGAATGAGTGGGCCTGAGAGAGATCAGGAGATGGGATAAGATGGGATCTCAGAGGCATATGGAGAGGCAAGAGGAGATAAGCAGATAAGAAACTTCCATGTCTGTCACAGGGGAGAAGAAGGAGAGAGTTATAGGAGGGGAAGAGTAGGCAAGCCAAGGTGAGCAGAAAGGATCACATTTTATTTTGTCAGTTTTCTCTTGGAAGAAATTAGTGAGCTCCTGTTCAGAGAAAAAAAGTGGAAGTAGGAGGAGGGGAGGGGTTGAAGAAGGTTTGAAGAGTTAGTCAAAGGTGCTGAAAAGCTGTCTGGGATCATGAGCATGTAATTCAATTAAGTTGGAGATGTAGAATTGTTCAGCTAGGAAAATGACAGAACTAAAGGAGGAGAGAACAAATCTGTAAGCTTGGTCACAGGATTTCCATCAGAGACACTCTGCAGTGCAAGAGCAGAGGAAGCAAATGTTGGGGGTGAGCTGGTGTTGGGGTATGACATGGCAGACCTTGCAATGGGAGAGACAGGTAGAAGAGTCCAGGGTGGAGGAGTCTTGTGTTAGTTTACTGGAGAAGTTAGATTGTATTAGCATGAGCAGAGCTAACCACCTCCTGGAAAGTCCACTCAAAAGCCTGAACTACTGCAACATCTTCCTCTCCCCATGAAACCCACATTGCCTCACTCTAGTCTACACAAAATGCTACAATGACAATAATCTTTCCTGCCAGTTTTGATCACATAATTCCCCTCTCTGAATCCCACCATTGTTGCAACAAATTCAAACTTCCTGTTATGACTTTCAAAGCTCTACCCATCCCTACTTATCTTAGATTTCCATCACTCCCCCATCTCCTCAGCAAGCACAACGTTCCCATCATAGACTACCATTTGTCAGCTTCTTACATAAAAATTTCTATGTGGTACCTGTGATGATATAGGCCTATAAGGCTTTATGGAAATATGCTTAGAATGTGTTTTATGCTACATATGCCATGTAACATATCTCCATAAAGGTTATGATCTACTGAATGTATTAATCTTATTTGCATCCATATATAATTTTCGTATTCAACATTATGAATGTTGGCTGGGTACTGGCTTGATTTCTAAATAACCTTAGTAGAGCATTTGGTCAGTTGCTGGAGAAAGGAATGTTGAAATTGAGTACCTAATCAAAAAACACTTAAAGAACAACGGATCTTGGAATGCTCCAATCCACATAAGAAGTCTACTTGAGGACGTTCAAGGTAGTATGTAAACAATGGATGCTACCTGTAAAAACTGTGAGTCATGCATGGATATGTGACTTGCCCAGGTGACTCCTAAACTCCATCTTGGAGCTAAGCAGCAGCAGAACACCTTTTGGAGGTTGTGGTGGAAGGCATTTCTCAATCGGACTTAAAAAAATCCTCGCTCCCACTCATGGATGAGTGGAAGTCTTGGATTGGCCAAGAGGATGAGTGATGATCTAGGGACCACAAAGTCTAGGCGTCACCAACAGGAAGAGAGGGAGTCAAACACAGAAGACACAGGAACCCTGTCTCCTTTCCATGTCTTCAACATCTGGAACTCAAATTGCATTCATCACAACTGTTACTGATGTCTGCTTAAGAACAGTTTATAGCTCAGATTCTCATCCTCAAAGTGACTGATTTAAACTGAAGTTCTCAGCAACAGATTCTCACTTGAATACAAGCCATTTTTTAAACATTTTGTATATGTGGCAGACATCTTGACTTCATAGTTTGTGATCCTGTCTAGAAGGCTGAATATGTTTAGTTCAAAGAGAATGTTAATGGCTTGTCTTCACTTATCTATAAACTTGTTGATTGCTATCACATTGCATTATGTATGTCCCTGTAATTAAAAACCCCCAGACAAAAGTATGTGTCCTGTATGAGGTGGGGGCATCATTTTTAGGGGGGAAGCGCTGGCCTTACAGGTGGGGGCAGTGGTGTCTCTCACACGCACACACACACACACACACAGCCAGCCCAAGGCCCCTTTAATCCCTGAGTGCTGGGCTCAGAGTCGGGGAGAAGCAGGGCTGGGAGGCAGGCTCCAGCTGCTAGTCGCAGCTGGGCTGGGGAGGGATAGGTCTTCCTCTTTCCCTGCTGGGGCTGCTCCCAGGGGCAGGTCAGACCAACTTTTGGGAACCTCTGAAGGCAGCACCAATGCTAAGCAGCAGCACAGACGGGTGCATGGCATGGTATTGCCACCCTTACTTCTGTGCTGTTGCTGGCAGTGGTACAGAATTAAGTGGCCATGCCAGACCCTCACTTCTGCACTACTGCTGGCAGCAGCACTGCCTTGGAGCTGGGCTCCCAGCCAACAGCTGCCACTCTCCGTCTGCCCAGCTCTGAAGGCAGCAATGCCACCAGCAGCAGTGCAGAAGTAAAGGTGGCAATACCACAATTCCCCTACAATAAATCTTGCAGAAACCCCCCCTTCCCCCAAGGCCTCCTTTTGGGTCAGGACCCCCCCAGTTATACCACCATTAAATTTCAGATGTAAGTATCTGAAACGCTGAAATTTACAATTTAAAAAGTCCTATGCCAATGAAATTGACCAAAATTCACTGTGAATTTGGGAGGGCCCTACATATTATAATTTAATTGCAGGCAATTGCATTACGTATATAACTGTAAGTAAATTACTTGTGAAAGCCAAGAAATAGAATGCTAACTTCAAAGCAAGGATTTTTGTGTTCAACAATGGAAATTCATAAACTCAATCTGCAATTGCTACTCATCAGAACCCACATGGTGAAGACATTGTTCAGATTGTCTTCTGCGATCAGGATCTATAAATACTGGTTTAAGGGAATGATCCTGCATCTCTGGACTGGGTGGAATACTCAGCACTTGGACAGAGATCCCCAAAGTTAGTTTGGATAACCCTGAGAAACTTAAGAAAATTAGTGGATCAGCACATCTCTGCTATCACATTGGACTTACAAACTTTGACTCACCTGTTAACCTGTTTTACCTGCTTTAATCTCCGAATAACTCATTTCTTTTTCTTAGCTAATAAACCTTTAGTTAGTTTACTAGAGAAATTGGCAGTCAACGTTGTTTTTGGTATGAGATCCAGAGTATCCATTGACTTGGAGTAAGTGACTGACCCTTTGGGGTTGGAAGTAACATAATGTGAGGAGATTATTGGTCTTAATAGTCTTTCATCACAAAATCCAGTTTGTCTGGGTGGTAAAGAGGGGCTGAGGAACCTATGCAGGATATCTGTAGTTCTGTGGTAAAACTAATATAAGAGCATATTTGTTATTGGCTTGAAATCTAATTATAGAATATACCACGAGTTTGTTTTCTGACAGTCTGAGCTGAGATTGGCACTCTCAGTTGTAAGCCATACAAGAAAGCATGACATAGCTGATTATCTGAATTGAGATTTTACTTTGTTTTGCAATTTATATAGATACCATCATTGTGATTATCTGGGTGTATTCCACAAATAAAAATGAAATGTTGCTAAGCTAACAATTAGGACAAATCAAAAACACCCGCAGCAATGAGTGGGATAAATTTACCCTGGCTTGGAAAAAAAATCCAGTGGAAACTAATTTTGCACTGAAGTCTTATTTAAAGGAGCCAACCGGGGCCTGCCACAAGTTTCTCCCAACCCTGTTTTCAACTCTTGTGAAAGAAAGAAGAAGCTTTCCATAAGAGTGTCAGGGGCGCAAAGAGGCAATTATCAAAATTGGCCTGAACTTATCCATTCAAGACTTCATAAGTATACTCTTTCAATTGCACCAGGAAAGAGATTAAGAGCCAGGATGGAGCTCTGAGTTGTGTTTAGGACAGTTTACCCTACTAAAGAAGTTGTGGACTAACAGGGGTTATTATCCTAAGTAGAACATATTATAAACAGCCCAGTCTGGAAGCAATAATGTAACAAGTATGGAAATAAGTAACTCATCCACTCTACCCATATCAGCCACACCATCAGGGGATCGTTCAGCTGCACATCTACCAATGTGATATATGCCATCATGTGCTAGCAATGCCCCTCCCCCATGTACATTGCCCAAATTAGACAGTCTCTACGCAAAAGAATAAATGGACACAAATCAGATATCAGGAATTACAACATTCAACAACCAGTAGAAGAACACGTCAACCTCCCTGATCACTCAATAACAGACTTAAAAGTGGCAATTCTTCAACAAAAACACTTTAAAAACAGACTCCCACATGAAACTGCAGAACTGGAATTAATTTGCAAACTGGACACCATCAAATAAGGCCTGAATAAAGACTGGAAGCGGATGAATCATTACAAAACCTAATTTTACCATACTAATTTCCCCCTACTGTTACTCACACCTTCTTGTCAACTGTTTGAAATGGGCCACCCTCATTAGCACTACAAAAATGATTTTCCCTCCCTTGGTATTCTACTGTTAATTGAATTGTCTCGTTGGACTGACCCCCTGCATCTTTTCATGTACTATGTATTAATGTACCTGTTACTGTATTTTCCACTCCATGCATCTCATGAAGTGGGTTCTATCCCATGAAAGCTTATGCCCAAATAAATGTGTTGGTCTCTAGGGTACCATAAGGAGTCCTCGTTGTTTTTGCTGAAACAGATGAACATGGCCACCACTCTGAAATTAATCAAAGTGTTGTTCAGAATTTTTGACACTAAAGAAGTAAAATCTAGAAAGATTTATTATAACAAACTAAAACATCACAAGATACCATTGACGTTCAAGGAACAAAGATGTAGAAAGGATTTCAACATCAGAACCTAGTTCTTGAACAAGAATCATAGAATATTAGGGTGGGAAGGGACCTCAGGAGGTCATCTAGTCCAACACTCGGCGCAAAGCAGGACCAAACCCCAACTAAATCATCCCAGCCAGGGCTTTGTCAAGCCTGACCTTAAAAACCTTTAAGGAAGGAGATTCCACTCCCTCCCTAGGTAACCCATTTCAGTGCTTCACCACCCTCCCCGTGAAAAAGTTTTTCTTAATATCCAACCTAAACCTCCCATACTTTACCATTACTCCTTGTTCTGTCATCTGCTACCACTGAGAACAGTCTAGATCCATCCTCTTTGGAACTCTCTTTCAGGTAATTGAAAGCAGCTATCAAACACTGCCCGCCCCCTGCTTATTCTTCTCTTCTGCAGACTAAACAATCCCAGTTCCCTCAGCCTCTCCTCATAAGTCATGTGCTCCAGCCCCTCAATCATTTTTGTCGCCCTCCACTGGACTCTTTCCAATTTTTCCACATCCTTCTTGTAGTGTTCTAGTTCAGTTTTTTAATATGTGGGGAAGCGATGGGGGAAACTCATGCATGCAAGTAAAACATAAGAATATGGTTAAATGGAAACCAATTCTGAAATTTTAGATAAAACCACTAGAGATTTGCACACTTTTTGAGGGAAGCACAGATTTCCATTTTCCCTAGTTATCAATATTCCATCATCCACAGCCAAGGAAATTACAGCTGTTCTTTTGCCTCAGCAAAGACAGCAAAATCAGAACGATCGATTATGTAGCATAATTTCTCTGGGTTACAACATTTCTGCTCTGGGAAAGAAATGAAATGGCAGTTATTTATAAACTGTTGAATAATATCTAGTTTACATTATGAAGAAAACTTCTATGGTACAAAGAACCATATCCTCCATGAGTATGCTGCAGATGAACTATATTGCAGTCTTCTCTTCACTCATGTTCCGTACCAAGAAAAAAAAAAAAGGAAAAGGAAGGGAAAAAAGATTTACTATACAGTTACTCCTGATCAAGATGCAATGCATGAGCCATTGAAATCATATGCCTAAGGCAGCTGCCTTTTTACATCTTTGTGCTTACCAGTCTTCACAAGGAGTTCAGCCTTAGGAGGTGAGGGAGCTCAGCAGGAGAAAACAAGGAGGGAGCCTCTCTCCTGCAGAGGTACTGAGCTTAAGCAAATATTAATTTGTATTGCAGTAGCACTCGAAAGCCCTGATCTGCAGTCAGGACCTCATTACATATTGTACATACACATAATGAAGACAGTGCCTGCTCCAAACAGCTTACAATTTAATTAGAAAGTATGAGACACAACTGTTGGATGCAGACAAAAACAGCACAAGGTAACGGTGAGACAATTATGAATGGTATAATAAGAAACAGCACATCAGCTGCTTAAGCCATTGTCAAGTATTTTGCAGTCTTCAATGCAAAATAAGTGAGCTTTAAGGAGAGATCTGGAGAACTTAGTGGCTTAGAAGATTTTTCTTTAAGGAACCTTCTCTCGTATTAAAATGTAAGCACAGGAGAAACCATGAAGGTATTGGTGTGAGAAGAAAAAAAGATTGATAAGGAATAACTACTTCTTCCTCTGCTATTTTTCAGCCTGAATAGGTGAGTAGTGCAGCAGCTCAGCCAAAGTTCAAGAAAAGACATTAGTCTCTTAGTGAAATAGAAAAGTTTTAGCTTATTTGTTGTTTTTGTCCCTCTTTAATCAGTCAAAGTACTCTGGCTTCTTGATAGCAGCATCCTCTTCAGATAAAGTCGATCAGCCACTCCTTGACTATGGTTATCATTAGGCACTAGCCAGCCCTGCTGTGGCTAAATCAGGGTTGTTGATGGAAGAGTCGAGAGCATCAGAGGCAGCACAGGCAATTCTGCTGTTTAGAGAGACCTGCAGTGGAAACCTGGGCTTCACATTGGCCAGGAATTGCAAAAAAGCCTGAGATAAGCTTGTAACAAGGCCTCAGGAGCCAAAGTCCTAGACCTTTTCTACTGGCATATTAGCCACAGGCATAGTTTATATTGTTATGAATCCCTAACACCGGCACAATTTCCCCCAGTTTGAAAGTTATGCAAATCATGCTGTACTGGTATAAACTTTGCCTACACTAGGTGTTTGCTCTTGATGCAGCTATATTAGAGTCTAACTGCTCTCAGATTTGGAAAGGCTGCAATCCGTAATTTATTTTTGTTAACTCGGTGGAACATCACTTGTTCATCGACTTGGGTTTCCAGAGTTACTGAATATTGTGAATTATTATGATTAACAATCATTTAAACAAGCAAGAACAATACATTCTAAAAGGAGTTTGTTTTAAGAATTGTACTTTAGGTGCCATCTGACTCCTTGTTATTTATAAAGTAGTGCCTTAATGGCAAAAAAAAAAATTAGGGGTATGGAACGAAAGATTAATAAGACTTGGACTTTTCAGCCTGGAAAAGAGATGCCTAAGGGAGATAATGATAGAGGTCTATAATATCATGACTGGTGTAGAGAAAGTAAATAGGAGGAGTAAATAACACTTCCTTAACACAAGAACTAAGGGTCACCAAATGCAATTAATAGTTAGCAGGTTTAAAACAAACAAAACAGCCAGTCTGTGGAACTCTTTGCTAGAGGATCTGTGAAGACCAAGACTATACCAAGGTTAAAAAAAGAACTAGGTAAGTTCATGGAGGATAGGTCCATCAATGGCTATTAGCCAGGATGGGCAGGGATGGTGTTCCTAGCCTCTTTGCTAGAGGCTGAGAATGAGTGACAGGGGTTGGATCACTTGATTACCTGTTCTGTTCATTCTCTCTGGGGCACCTGGCCTTGGCCACTGTCAGAAGACAGGATACTGCACTAGATGGACCCTTGGTCTGACCCAGTATGGCCACTCTTATGTTTGTAATGTACCAGTAAATGCTCTCTATGCCAATTACAATTACAATAAGTTTTAGGGTACATCTACCCTGTAATGTAAACCCAGGGTTAGTGGGACTCAAGTCAGCTGACCTGTTAGGGAACCCTGGGCTTGAGCATCTAAGTTGTTTTTTAACCCCACATAAAGACTTTTCTAACCGATACTCAAACCTGGGGCTCTAGTGTCCATACTAAAGCATGCAGACCTGAGTCAATCATATCCCAAAGTTTTCAGCAACCCCTTGAAATGTGATCACTCTAACGTTAGAGTGCATTATGGGAAAACTGCACTGCCCATCCAGCACATTACAGGAAGTTTGAACAACCCACCAAACACAGCCTGCTGAGTAGTCATTTTGGTCTGTGCGCTCCAAGCAACCGGAGAAGGCACCTTCTAACGAAGTTCTCTTGCTTGTGCTTTCACTGCTTTGTCAGCCAACTGGCAGAGCATCTGCAAGGCACATTTCAGCCACCTTTTCTGTCCCACCAAAGGTACCTGATGCAGCTGCATGAGAAGTCTCTTGGCATCACAGACTTACACTGGCAGATGCCGTTCAGTGTAAATGGCATAGCCCCCACATAGACTGCAGCTTCTGGTGCAGGACTGCAAGCGCAGACCAGGGGATCACATAGTCATCCACACCTGAGATGACTAGCAATGGATTCAGAAATTTTGCAGTTGAAGAAAGCCAAATTTCTAGAGCTTGAGAGCAGCTTTCCCCCCACCCTTCAGTGTAAAGAGACAACTGAGGTCACCCTTGCTGGTCCAGAAGTGGGTTGCCATAACCATCTGGAAGCTGGCTACTCCAGACTGCTACGGGTCCACTGGCACTGGTGGGGTTGGAAAGTCGACTGTGGGTTAAGCAGTGGCAGAGGTATCTGAGCCAATCAGGCATGTGGTTTACCCCACGGTGGCAGTCATTAAACATATCCCTGAAGTAATTGCTAGCTTTGAGAGAATGGGGTTGCTTAACTATGTCAGGACCAGTGCTGGGAGTTGTATGCTCACAGTTTGCCCATCTCAAGGAGCATAAGTACAGAAACCACGAAGGGTATTACTCCATTGTTACACCAGCACTAGTGCACCACAGAGGCAAATTTATGAAAGTCACCTTGAGCTGTACTGGAAAAGTTCACAGTATCACAGTGTTTCGCCACACAGGAGTCTACATTCATAGACAAACTGGGACACTATTCCCACCACAACTGTCATAAATGGTGCTGCTGTCCCCACTGTTACTCTGGGGGACCCTCAAACTTCCTCCAGAACACACAAAGGTAGGGCCACACCCAGCTGCAAAGGGACACGGACACTGAGATAAGCTCTGCCTAGGAAGACTCAGCTCGGGGATTGCCCAGCACTCAAATGCATGCCCCATCTGGGGTGTAAACCCAAAATTGTCTGGTCTTGCACTGCCCAGAAATCCATACAGCATAAGCTCATGAAAATCGTCCTCCACCCCCATGCGGAGGAAGATACGCACAACTTTTTGCTCCCCAGTTATGAACTGCATACTGGTTTACAGAAAACAAAAATATAAGTTTAACTACAAAGAACAGATTTTAAGTGATTATAAGGGATAGTAAACAGATCAAAGTTGATTACTGAGCAAATAAAGCAAGCACAAACTAAGCTTAATACACTAAAGAAATTGGCTACAAGTAGTAATTTCTCACCTTTAAAGTTGTTTTAAGCAGGTTGCAGAGATTCTTGAAGACCAACTTCTTTTGCTTACAGCTTAGAATTCCAGATATTCCTTTCACAGACCAGACACCTTCTAGCCTGGGTCCAGTCCTTCCCCAGTTCAGTCTTAGGTGTTTTTAGCAGTCATCTTGGGCAGGAATTCAGTGAAGAATCAACCCTGATTAACTCACACCCCAGCCTTAAATAGGAGTTACATATTGCGAGAATCCTTTTTTCCCAGTTTGATCCCCATCCTCTACTCATGGAAAGATACTAGCAGTCCAAGACAGTGTCCAGTACCTGGTGACATGATCACATGACCCTGCAGTGTTAAAGCAGCATCCCAGGAAGCTTTTCAGTGAGGTGGGAGATTAGCTTCTTCAATGTCCTAGTGCCCTCCCTAATGGCACATTGACTAACCAGCCAGACTGATTGCATTTTGTCTGGTGGGTGTTCCCCCAGTGGCAATCACTTTTGTAATTGATACATAGTCCATATACCTAATTTCAGATATAGAAATGATACATGCATACAGATAGGATAATCATATTCCGTAAATGATAAGTTTCCAATGATACCTCACAAGACCCCATCGTGTATAAAACCTATTAGTTATGCCATATTCATATCATAAGCATATTTCTGTGAAGAATATGGGGTATAGTGGCATACCCATCTTTACATGTTTTCCCCTCACTTGAAAGCGCAAGGAGGGTGAAGGGGTGACGGGGAGAAAGGTCCACCAGTATGAGGCTGAAGAATGAAGGAAAGATATATGGGATTTAGTTGCCCTGCTCAGCCCCTCATGAGTCTTGGGGCTGCCCCAACATGGAGTTGTCGAAGCTACTGCTGGATTGAGGATACATTGCCGGGTGATCACGTCATGGTATTGGGAGGCAGCAGATGGTATTCTTGCAGCCATTATGGACAGCAGTTGCTGAATCAGTTCTGTCTTCCTCCCTTAGGCCTGGTCTGCACTAACAGTTTACGTCGAATTTAGCAGTGTGTGATGAAGTGGGACTGTTCTTAATGTTTCCTCTAAATACTGTGTGGGTACCTCAGTTTCTGGCCAACACTCTGTCTCCTGGCAACTAATGGCCCACGCCCTTCCTCCCTGCAAGGGGATGCTAAAGGTGTGGGAGAACAAACACATCAGGTGACCTCCTGGCCCAGGAAAGAGAAAGGCCAGAAAGGAGGGGCTGGAGGGATTTTCAGTTGGGAGCTGCCTGGGGATGAGAAGAGAGTGCAGACGGGGTTGTCTGGCTCACTGGGCCCCAGAATGGACCCAGCTGAGGGGTCCCATTCTCTGTACCTACAAGCCCTGTTTTGGACCACGTTCCTGTCATCTAATAAACCTCTGTTTTACTGGCTGGCTAAAAGTCACATCTGACTGCGAAGTGGGGGTGGAAGACCCTCTGGCTTCCCCAGGACCCCGCCTGGGCGGACTTGCTGTAGGAAGCTCACAGAGGGGCATATGCTGAATGCTCCATGGTCAGACCCAGGAAGGTGAAGCCGTGTGAGCTTCTTGCCCTAAGACAGTCTGCTCCAAGGGAAAGAAGGCTCCCCAAAGTCCTGACTGGCTTTGTAGGGAGCAATTCCAGAGCATCACCTGGGGACTCTGTGACACAGTGTTAAATCAAATTAACCCTGCACCTGTCCACACAATGAAGCCATTTACTTCGACATAAAGGGGTCTTAAAAATTTATTTCTGTACTCCGCCCCTATGAGGGGATTAGCACTGAAATAGATATCGCCGGTTCGAATTAGGGTTAGTGTGGACGCAATTCGACAGTATTGGCCTCCGGGAATTATCCCACAGTGCACCATTGTGACTGCTCTGGACAGCACTTTCAACTCAGATGCACTGGCCAGGTGTACAGGAAAAGCCCCGCAAACTTTTGAATCTCATTTCCTGTTTGACCAGTCAAGCTCATCAGCACAGGTAACCATGCAGTTCAAGAATCAAAAAAGAGCTCCAGCATGGACTGTACAGGAGGTACTGGATCTGATCGCAGTACAGGGAGATGATTCCATGCCATCAGAACTACGTTCCAAAAGACAAAATGCAAAACCTTTGAAAAAATCTCCAAGGGCATGATGGAGAGAGGCGACAACAGGGACTCAATACAGTGCCTTGTGAAAGTTAAGGAGCTCAGACACGCATACCAGAAAACTAAAGAATCAAATGGACGCTCTGGGGCAGAGCCGCAGACATGCTGCTTCTACGCTGAGCTGCATGCAATTCTAGGGGAGGTGGGAGGGGTGGCACCACTACCCCACCTTTGACCGTGGATTCCGAGGAAGGGGTATTCTCAGCTATGTCTGAGAATTTTGCGGACGGGGAAGATGAGGAGGAGGAGGAGGAGGAGAACGACCTTGAGGAGAGCACACAGCACACCATTCTCCTCAACAGCCAGGAGCTTTTCTCACCCTGACTGAAATACCCTCCCAACCCTCCCAAGAAGGGACCTCTGGTGAGTGTACCTTTGTATATATAATACATGGTTTAAAAGCAAGCTTTTTTAATGATTAATTTGCCTTGAGGACTTGGGATGCATTTGCAGCCAGTACAGCTACTAGAAAAAAGTCTGTTAACGTGTCTGGGGATGGAGCGGAAATCCTCCAGGGACATCTCCATGAAGCTCTCCTGGAGGTACTGTAAGAGCCTTTGCATAAGGTTTCTGGGGAGAACCAGCCACGCAGTGGGGGGAAGGGGTAAAGCGATCATCCCAGAGAATTGGGGGGGAGGTTACTTTGGTTTCTGCTGCTACACGTTAACACGGAAACTGCAGCACTCAACGGGCTTTGCTTGGTATGGGAAAGGAGGGCGCTGCTTTTATGAAAGTTGCAGAAGCTGAAAGACTATGGCTTGCCATGGCCGCCTGCAAGCCAAATTCTATTGCCCAGCCCTGTGTCTGTGATCTCTAACACCAAAGCCACAGGCACTCAATATAAGATGCAAAATGCAACCTTGTACCAAAATCACGTGCAATGCAATGTGAATAGTGTTGTTCACCGTGAAAGAGTGTACCCATTGTTCTGTAAAATGTATCTTTTTAAATACTTCTCTCCCTTTTTTCCCCTCTCGCAGCTGCAAATTTTTCAAGCCTCCCTCCTACATCCCAAAGACTATCTCAGATAAGGTGGTGAAAAAAAAACACTTGCACAATGAAATGTTCTCTGAGATCATGCAGTCGACCCGCAATGAAAGAGCTCATCTGAATGATTGGAAGGACACAGTATCACAGTATGGAAAGCGGCCAACAAAAGTGAGGACAGGAGGGATGAACAAGATGAGAGGAGGCAGCAGGAAAATCAGAGGAGGCAGGATGCAGTGCTGGGGCTACTGTGGGATCAAACAGACATGCTCCGGTGTCTGGTGGAGCTTCAGGAATGGCAGCAGGATCACAGAGTGCTGCTACAGCCCCTGTTTAACTGCCCTCCCTGCTTTCCAAGTTCCATAGCCTCCTCACCCAGATGCCGAAGAACGGGGGGTGGGGAGGGAGGAAGAGAGAGGCTCCAGGGACCCAACTACTCCACCCCAGTGGACAGCCCAAGCAACAGAAGGCTGGCATTCAACAAGTTTGAAGTAGCCTTTTCCTTCCCTCGTCCCATGCCGCACGCGGGCTACCTTGTCAGTTATCTCCCTATTTTTATATTCAACTATTAAAGAATACATGGTTTTCAAACAATAGTGACTTTATTTCCTTTGCAAGAAAGCTGTGATCAAAGGGAGGAGGGTGGGTGGCTTATAGGGAATGAGTCAACCAAGGGGGCAGGTTTTCATCAAGGAGAAACAAACATAACTGTCACACCATAGCCTGGCCAGTCATGAAACTGGTTTTCAAAGTTTCTCTGATGCGCAGCGCTTCTTGGTGTGCTCTTCTAATTGCCCTGGTGTCTGGCTGCGCATAATCAGTGGCCAGGCGATTTGCCTCAACCTCCCACCACGCCATTAATGTCTCCCCCTTACTATCACAGAGGTTGTGGAGCACACAGCAAGCAGCAACAACAATGGGAATATTGGTTTCGCTGAGGTCCAAGTGAGTCAGTAAAGTGCGCCAGTGACCCTTTAAACGTCCAAATGCACATTCTACCACCATTCTGCACTTGCTCAGCCTATAGTTGAACAGCTCCTGACTACTGAGCTGACTACTGTCCAGGCTGCCTGTGTATGGCTACATGAGCCATGGCATTAAGGGGTAGGCTGGGTCCCCAAGGATAACTATAAGCATGTCAACATCCCCAATAGTTATTTTCTGGTCTGGGAAGTAAATCCCTTGCTGCAGCCTTTTAAACAGACCAGTGTTCCTGAAGACATAAGCGTCATGAATCCTTCCCGGCCATCCCACGTCGATGTTGGTGAAACATCCCTTGTGATCCACCAGTGCTTGCGGCACCATTGAAAAGTACCCCTTGCGGTTTATGTACTGGCTGCACTGGTGCTCCAGTGCCAAGATAGGGATATCGGTTCCATCTATCGCCCCATCACAGTTAGGGAATCCCATTGAAGTAAAGCCATCGACTATGACCTGCACATTTCCCAGAGTCACTACCTTTAGTAGCAGCAGCTCAGTGATTGCTTTGGCTACTTGCATCACAGCAGCCCCGCAGTAGATTTGCCCACTCCAAATTGATTCCCGACTGACCGGTAGCTGTCTAGCGTTGCAAGCTTCCACAGGGCTGTCGCCACTCGCTTCTCAACTGTGAGGGCTGCTCTAATTTTGGTATTCTGGCGCTTCAGGACAGGGGAAAGCAAGTCACAAAGTTCCATGAAAGTGCCTTTTTGCATGCAAAAGTTTCGCAGCCACTGGGAATCATCCCACACTTGCAACACTATGCAGTTCTATCACTCTGTGCTTGTTTCCCAGGCCCAGAATCAGCATTCCGTGACATGAACCTACCCCATTAACACCATGATCTCCAAAGTGCCGGGGCCTGCGCTTTGAGAGAGTTCGGTCTCCATGTCCTCATCATTTTCGTCACAGCACTGCTGTCGCCTCCTTCTTGCCTGGTTTTTCAGGTTCTGGTTCCGCATAAACTGCACAATAATGTGCTAAGTGTTTACAATGTTCATGACTGCTGTGTTGAGATGAGCAGGCTCCATGCTTGCCGTGGTATGGCATCTGCACTGAAAACAGGTGAGAAACGATTGCTGTTGCTCTGGGGAGGGGCGACTGACGACATGGCTTACAAATCAACAAAGGGAGTGGCTTTGCATCAAGGAGAAAAAGAAACAACTGTCACACAGAATGGCCCCCTCAAGGATTGAACTCAAAACCCTGGGTTTAGCAGGCCATTGATTTCATGGTGGGAGGGGGGAACAAATGAATACAAACCAAATCTGGTCTATTTCTTGTTTTGATCCACTCCATCTATCTTTTACATCTTAGGCTGGCAGCAGACTGTGCAGTAAGACTGCTAGCCATCGTCATCTCCTGGGTGCTCAGAAGAAGATGCTGTATTATGACTGCTAGCCATCATCATCTCCTGGGTGCTCAGCAAAAGATGGGAATGACCTGGCTGAGTCACTCCCATGTCTGCCCAGGTGCCCCAGACCGACCTCACCAACGTCAGCTAAAAGAGCACCCAGGAGCACGATGACAATGGCTACCAGGCATAATGCACCATCTGCTGCCAAAAGGCAATGATCTGCTGCTGTGTAGCAATGCTGTCCCACGTCTGCCAGCACCCAGGAGACATACAGTGATGGTCAGCTGAGCAGGCTCCATACTTGCCATGGCATGGCATCTGCATAGGTAACCCAGGAAAAAAGGCACAAAACGATTGTCTGCCATTGCTTTCATGAAGGGAGGGAGAGCAGGGCCTGACAATGTACTCAGAACCACCCGCGACAATGTTTTTTGCCCCATCAGGCACTGGGATCTCAACCCAGAATTCCAATAGGCGGGGGAGACTGTGGGAACTATGAGATAGCTACCCACAGTGCAATGCTCCTGAAGTCAATGCTAGCCTCGGCACTATGGACACACACTGCCGAATTAATGTGCTTAGTGTGGACGCATGCACTCGACTTTATACAATCTGTTGCCAAAAATCTAATTTTGTAAAATCAAAGTAATTTCATAGTGTAGATGTAACCTCAGCCACAGTTCCTGGAATAGAAACTCCTTTGCAAGTGTCAACTCCTCCACTGAAACCCTGTCCCGCACCTGGGTGGCAAGCCTCAGACTTTCCTCCTGTCTGTCAACACATGCACTGCTGCAGGTCTTTTGTCCCTTTTCTTCTGATACAGTACCTCTTGGTCTGCCCTCTCAAGAGCCTCAACCATAACTTCGTTGTGGAAACACTTCCTTTTGGAACAGTCAGTGAAGGCATGTTAGGATAGGGATCAAGTTCCTGAAGAACAGCAGGCAATATAGGTTGAGAATCCTGAAACAGGACCAGAAACAGATGGTCATTGTCTAAATTTGCTCAGTGGAGGAGCACAGAATTATTGTGGAATCTGAAGGACATAAATGTAACTTTTCTAAAGTGAAGTAACACTTTCTGAAGGGAATGATTCAGTCCTCATACTGTCTCTGGACACAGCCTGGTTAATTGCAGTTACCGAAGGGAAGAGACAATGGTAAATTTAAGTTATAACCTTTTTCTGTTTCATAAAAATGTCGTAACTAATTGAAATTTAGTGCCGTTGCTGCAAAAGGCTTTTTCTGTCTGTGATGGAATACACCTTGTATTCACACACCATATATTATTGTAATAATCTTTGTACAAGGAATGCCTTGTAAGGTATCATTTGAAAATGCAAAATTTGATGGTGAATTTTGTCCTGATAAAATGTGTGGCAACACTGTAGGTGAAGTTTAAGATTCCCCTGTAGGATGTTACGAGTGCATGTTCCAAAACTCACATACCACCAAACTGGTCAAACAGGCCTGTTTTGAACAAAAGGAGTCTACTGTTTAGATGCAAATTATGAAAAACATAAACAGAGTCATCAAGCAGAAAGGGAAAACAAAAGAAGCTCAAAATAGGTGGGAAAAAACAGTAGGAAGCATCCTTCTACACAACTGTCTCCTAGTTCCCAGCTGAATCTTTTTCAAGAAGGGGACTGAAACAATAAAAAGAAGGGACAAACACCCCTCTGGACTCCTCTTCCCCAGCCCATCACATTCTCTGCATCTGAGAGCACAAAAGACAACAGTCATTGGAAGTTCGGGAGAGGTGGAGCAGTCTTGAGCTGAAGAGTTTGATCAGTACCTTTGCTGGAAGCACGTGGGTGAGAAATTTTGCTTGAATTTAATATAGTTTAAGTTAGGCACTAGTAAGCATTATATCTTTATTATTCTTGTAGCTATTTCTGACTTATTTATGCCTTATTACTTGTACTCACTTAACATCTCTCTTTGTAGTTAATACAGTTGTTTTTCTGTGTTATCGAACCCAGTGTGTTTAAGTTTAAGTGTCTGTGTGACTATTTAAGGTAATAAACTTGTATATTATTTCATTAAAGGAATAATGGGCTTTATTTATTTATACTGTCCAGGAGAGGGCTGGGTAGTACAGGTCATACTTTTGGGAGGGAGGTGGGGGGGAATCAAGGACTGGGGTGAGTTGTGGTCACCCAGCAGTATAATCAAGGCTGGTGAGAGCCAAGGTGTAACTGGCAGGCTGCAGTTACTTACACACACACACACACACACACACACACAGCGGGCCTTGCATGCTTGACGGCTGTTTATGAACGGCCCAGGTGGGAACAACTGAGCAAGGCATTGCAAGGCACCTAAGGTTGCAAGGCAGGGATGACACAGCCTTCCCCCCTCCCCTCAAGTCTGAACTGAATCCTGGTAGGTCATACTGTCATTTCAGGCCTTTCACATTTTGGAAGACATACATAGCTGTTCTTGTAGTGCTCTGTTGGCTGAGAAAGATGTTATTTCAACTGCTGGAAGAAAACCTGCAGTGTATGCAGCTGAAGTATTCAAACATACAGTAACCAAACAGCATATTTATGAGTGGCGTGGACTAGTCAGAAATACTGGGGGCCTGGAAGATAGCTCATCACATTGCAGGGAAGGGTGTATCTGGAGTTCCTGATTCAGGAAAAGTTTACAGCGATCAGCAGCCAGGACTGGGTCAGAATCCATTAACATGATGCTGCATTAGCTCACACAGTGCTTACCCTGTTATTCCTGCATGCAAACACACTGAAATCTGCAGCTTTCCTCTGCCCCACAACATCTGACACAGTTTGGGGTGATGCCCCACTCATTCTTTGCAGAAATTTTTTTGTGGCCTGCAAACTGCATGGATTACCTCTAACTGAAATGGACTAGATTTGGAAACAGAATACAGTTTCCCAAACACACACACACTCAGTTCACTGTTTACAGGAGGCTCCATAGACCCAGGAGGAGGGAGTGAGTACATAGTGGCAAATTTCTTATTACTGAAAGGAAAACACGAATGATCCTAGTAAACATTTGTGACTTAACAGTTCAAATAAGTTGTTTATGTATGTTTAAAATTCCAAGTCACCATTTTGAACTCCCGGTGGTGTGGGTGATAGGGTGGATGTCAAAGTATTGTGATACAATCCATTATTAGTGGGCACGCACTGGTAGCCAGTGCTTCTCATTTTTGCATTCCTTCTTAGAGCAGAAATAGCTGTGACAGAGTCCCCGGGGCGCAACCTGGACTGTGGGACTGCTGAGCCCTCTGTCCAAACAGCCTGGGCTGGCCCTCACGCTGTGATGTTGATGTCAAGTTACAAATCTCTGGCAGGTACTGCACCTAGCCATCTACAGGCAGGGACACATCCAACAGTTATGTGAATGATCTCCGAGCTACACATGAATCAACAATGGAGAGGCTCCAGCCAATTCCCTCCAGCTCCCCAGTCTTGCACCCCAGAACTGTACCCTCTTACACTGATCAGAAGTTCATTATCTAGTATGTCACTCCCTCAATGTGGAATGGACATACACTAGCCTTTGTGAACTAGGCTGACTTTTCCCCGGCACTTCAATCAAAACACACTGTTTTAGGTAAAATATAAATCAAGTTTATTAACTACAGGAAGATAGATTTTAAGTGATTACAAGTGGTAGGCATATCAGTCAGATGGTTACCTTAAGAAAGTAAAAAAATAAACATGCATTCTAAACCCTAATCTTTCAGCAAGGGTCAAATTAAACAGATGGTACAAGCAGGCTACAGTTCCTCAATACACAGACTGGGCCTCCCTTCCCCCTCAGCTGAACATCTGGAAGAACGACTGGAAGATAAAAACTTTGGACTGGGGAAGGGGTGGTCCCAGGCTAGAAAAGGGAATCCAGTCTGTGTATTGAGGATCTGTAACCTGCTTGTACCATCTGTCAGGGTGAGACACTGCTTGATTCAAATCCTGCTTAGTTTGTAAAACCAAGACTGCAAATTTCTTTTTGTTTCTTAAGTAACCAACTCTGATCCCCATGCCAGCTACGTATAATCACTTAAAATCTATCTTTCTGTAGACAATAAATCTGTTTTATATTTTACCTAAAACAGTGTGTTTTGGTTGAAGTGCTTGAGAAATCTCAGTTCAGTTTACAAAGGCTATTGAGGGTGTGTCGAACTCGATAATGAACTTCCACTGGCCAGGTTCTGACCAGTGTAATAGGGTACAGTTCTAGGGTGCAAGACTGGGGAGCTGGGGGGAATTGGCTGGAGTCGCTCCAATGTTTGTTCTTGAGTAGCTGGGAGATCATTCACGTAACTCAGCTGGATGTGTCCCTGCCTGTGGATGGCTAAGTGCAGTACCTGCTAGAGGTTTGTAACTTGACAGCATCACAGCATGAGGGTCCCATCACATCCTCCCATTACTACAATAATAAACTGTAAACTTGAGTCACACACTTACCGGACTCTGGGAAGGCTTCTGTCTCCACCAGGTTTGCTGCAGACTCAGCAGCGTGCTATTCCTTGAGGTGGGGTGGGGAAATCGAACAGCTCTTCTAAGTAAGGACCGAGAATGTGCTGTTGATCCTGATCCACAGCCTGCTCTGGGATTAGTTTCACTGAAAGAGAGAGTCACTTCTTGCTCCTCACTAGGAAACTGCTGCTGGCTCCCAGCAGTCTCCATGCTCAATTCAGGGACCAACAGGGCACCATCCCAGCTGACCAGGCTGTCATGAAGCACAGTTGGCTTCGTGCAGGGTACACAGACCAGAACCTGATGAAAGTTATCTCACAATGGGCATGTTGCTGGCAAATTGCTTGAGGTGTATTTCTTGTCCCTGGTCTTCCAGTACTCTCTTAATATGCTCCCTGCCCAGAAAATCTGCAGAGCTGCCAGCTTTTTAGCTAGCTGCTGGCTCACATGGTCATTCCTTGTGTTTTTTGCTGAAGTCTGCAGTTTTCCTGGCTCTGCACCGGAGATTCACTAAAATTTTGCTGTGATCCCGTGACTACGAAGCAGCTCACTTTGCAAAAAATTTAATCAGTTCACTCTCCACTGCAAACCCAGGAAGCGCTCTGATAGTGTGGCTGCAGATCAGTGATGAGAAGAGAATGGGTTAAAAGCTGACCTGAGCTGCTGCTACTCACCGGGGTGGAGGGGGGACTTCCATTTTCAATAGAATGGATTAGAGATCGTTGGGATAGAGAAGTCATCCCAATGGATGACTAAGGAAGTCATCCCAATGGAATTGTAGAATACTTCCATCTGACTACCAGGACCCAAATCATACAGGGCTGCATCCATACTGCAAAGAAACAGGGCTTACACCCTGGGTCCCGGTAACCCCATGTCACACCCTGGGTCCCTACAAAGTCCTGGGACCCTGGGTCCAAGTCCTAGCTTAGTGCAAATGCAGTGTAGATACAAGGGAGGCTACAGTTGTGCCCGAGTTCAAGCACAGGCTACTGTGTAGATGTACCAGAACCTCACTTCAGCAGTAACTATTCCATTCCTGTGAGACATGAGAAGAGACAACTTGTGCACATGCAAGTTAGATGTGTACATTTCCAGCACTGAATTAGCAAGGTTCTGACTTTAATGCACTTCAAGTCAACTTCTCCTAAGTCATTTAATTGTAAGCCGGCCTATGGCATACATTGTGGGATGACGGCTTCAGAACCTAATGTGGTACAGTAAACCCTCTTCGAAATTCCTCAAGAAGCCTTCTTTCCAAGATAGCTAAAAGAAAAAGGCTGCAAGTGTTTCCTAAAGATACAATTACACTGTCACAGGTTGATAATCCTTCATAGAACCTCCTTAGACAAAAAAAAAAAAAAAATAGCAGCTCCCAAAGGAGATGTTTACCTGCTAGCTCAGGCAAAGAAAGAGCCAATATGGGAATTTACCTTACTGACCCACTGAAGATAGGTTTATCCAAACTCAGGGAAAGAAAGAAAAGGGGAGTCTTTATGTAACCTCCATTATACACATTTTTAGAGCTCTATTAGACTGGACCTAACAACTTTGTGTTTGTTAAGCGCACATCTGTTTGTAGAGTAATTATTTATATCACAACTTGTGATTTTGTGACCTTCTAGCAATATTCTTCTGTCTGTCTACAATAAAAGGGAACGTTAGAGATCCTGATCAGATGCACAACCTCAGAATATTCCTTCAAGTCTATTTTATTCCTGTTATGTACACAAGTTCTGTTTGCCTTTAAGGAAGAAGTCAAAAAGCACAGCCAAGAATACCAGAAACAATTCCAACTTTCAAGCTCGAGGCCTATTATTAACAGCTTCTTTCTGACATGATAACCTACTTCCAGTACTCGGTCTTGCACTAGAAATTTCCCAGATGCAAGTTCCACAACTGTTTTAAATAAAGAGTCTCATAATGTTTAGGTGGACTCTTTGAACTGTCTTTGACTGAACCCCCAGTGGAAAAACCAGTATAAGAGCTATAATTTTCCACAATTGCACCTCTACTGGTGTAGCAATGGCAGAGGCCATACAGTAATTAGAGAACAGTAGGTGATTTCACTCTTTTCTACCATTGTGCATGCTGGCAAAGTAGGGCCAGACAAGCAGCATTTTCATTAATCTAATTACTGCATTACAAATGGAGATGTGATCTGCGAGTCTGAGCAAACGACTGGGAACCAGAAACTCTAATTCAGGTAAAAGCAAAGAATTTATATGGATTACTATATAAAAATATTTATGACGACGATGGTAAAAAAAAAAATCAAACAGTCCAGAAAACCAACGATGGTATAAACACCAGCACTCTGTTTACATGACAGATCCATGATAGATCTGTACCAGAGATTTTTCTGTGTACGCGTGGGCACACACAGGGCCTTTTAGCACAGCTGCTCACAATGTAAAAGGAATTCCTCTGCCAGGACTAATCCAGACTCATGTCCAACTAGAGTGTTCTTGCCTGGGATTTTCTGTCCAGCAAAGAGAGTAAGTGTACTGTCTCACACCCACACAGTAACCCTTAAAAACAGGACAGGGTTTGCTTGCAGCAACCAGTACAACATGATCCCATCTCAGGACCATTAATAGAACATCAGTTTGACCAGGTTTCCTCTGCAGCATCCCTTTTGGCCCATCAGGGAACAATTCACCCAGCTGCAGGTATCCACGGATGGACCTCCCAGAGACAGCAACCTAAGATTGCAATGTTTTTGTCCTCTGGCCAAGGCACACTTCAGTCTCTCCCTTTTCAGGGAGTTATGGTCCAGCAGCTCCAATCAAACAATTCAGAATGGTGCTGGTTAAACAGAGTTGTGCCTAATTTGTGGGTGAAGGACAGCTGGAAGGCTAATTAACCTATTAAGCAGGAGTACAAACAGGTACAGAAAGGAAGCAGAAAGCGGGGAAAGCAGACAGCAGGGGAGGAGAAAGGTTGCTCTTCCCTGATTGGTGCAGGAGCTGGGGGCTCCCTAGGACTGTTGGAGCAGAACTGTATATAGTATGGTGGTGGGAACCCTCATTGTAAATAAACTGCATAAGGTGTTTGACCAGCAGAAGGGTCTCCGAGCAGTTTGTGGAGCAGAGGCAAAGGGCCCTGTTACACTTCCTACTTATAAAAATAGTGAAAATCCAACCCCTGTAAAGTACATTGCGATCTTCAGGAGTGTTTATGCAACTGAAAAGTATGTCTGCAATCTGGCAAACATTATACATGTGAGTTACTTTATGCTGGCAAGTAACCCCAATACAAAGTAATACACACTGGAAAATATAATCCCAACTATATATACAAAAATGGTTTAAAATTTGCTGTTACCACTCAAGAAAGAGATCTTGGGAGTCATTGTGGAGAGTTCTCTGAAAACATCAGCTCAATGTGCAGCAGCAGTCAAAAAAGCTAAAAGAATGTTAGGAACCATTAGAAAATGGATAGATAAGAAGACAGTATCATCATAAGGACACTATATAAATCCATTGTACACCCATACCTTCAATTCTGGTCATCTCATCTCAAAAAAGAGAAATTAGAACCGGAAAAGGTACAGAGAAGGGCAATAAAAATGATTAACGGTATGGAACTGTCATGGTATAAACCCCCACTCTGAACCTTAGCGTCCAAAAGATGGGGTACCAGCATGAATTCCTCTAAGCTCAATTACCAGCTTAGTACTTGTAGCACTGCCACCAACCAGGAATTCCAGTGCCTAGTACACTCTGGTCCCCCCAAAACCTTGCCCGGGGACCCCCAAGACCCAGACCCTCTGGATCTTAACAGAAGGAAAGTAAACCCTTTCCCTCACCGTTGCCTCTCCCAGGCTTCCCCTCCCTGAGTTACCCTGGAAGATACCTGTGATTCAAACTCCTTGAATCTTGAAACAGAGAAATCCTTTTTCTCCCCTCCTTCTCTCCCCCTCCCAGACTCTCCCTCAGAGAGAAAGTAATCCTAACACAGAGAGAAAATAACCTCTCTCCCCCGCTTCACTCCTTTCTTCCCACCAATTCCCTGGTGGATCCAGACCCAGTCCTCTGGGGACTCACCAGAATAAAAAAAACAACCAGGTTCTTAAACAAGAAAAGCTTTTAATTAAAGAAAGAAAAACAGTAAAAATTATCTTTGTAAATTTAAGATGGAATATGTTACAGGGTCTTTCAGCTGTAGACACTGGGAATACCCTCCCAGCCTAAGTATACAAATACAAATTGAAATCTTTTCAGCAAAATACACATTTGCAAATAAAGAAAACAAACATAAGCCTAACTCGCCTTATCACATAGTACTTACTATTTTGAATCTATAAGAACCTGTATCAGGGAGATTGGAGAGAAACCTGGTTGCACATCTGGTCACTCTCAGAACCCAGAGGGAACAACAACCAAAAAACTAACAGCACACACAAAAACTTCCCTCTGTCAAAATATGAAAGTATCCTGTCTCCTGATTGGTCCTCTGGTCAGGTGACAGCCAGGCTCACTGATTTTGTTAACCCTTTACAGGCAAAAGACATATGAAGTACTTCTGTTCTAACTCTTACTTATCTGTTTATGACACGCCCCCCAAATCGCTGACAGTGTGGAACCACATTGGCAGTGATTTCTCCCTAGAACTCTAGAATAAACAGATCAATAAATACATGCACCCTTACATATACTACTATGTAAAACTACAATATTCTTCACATTGTAAGGACAATTTTTAACCAGTTGATTCTGGGAAACTTTCACAGGAGAGTGCATCTACTCCTTGATCTTTTGCCGCTGCAGACGTTCCCGGGCTGCAGAGAGATTCACCTCTTCCACGCCACCATCACTTTTCCCTTCATCATAGACACCGTCAGGCCACTTAGCATTATCTCCTCCCTGGGTTGTAAACTGACAAACCTGTAAGTCTCTGGAATAAAAGGGCTTGAGAGAATTAACTTGGTACACTCTGGGCTTTAGGAAGGAATTGGGAAATGCTATGAGGGAGTTAACAGCTCCCAGGTGCTCTTGGACCGTGAATGGCCCTTCCCATGATGCTTCCATCTTACGGGCCTGTTGCGCCTTCAAGACCATGACCTGGTCTCCTACCATGAAGGAACGCTCTCTGGTATGTCTATCATATCAGGCGTTTTGCTCTTTCTGAGCATCCCCTAAGTTTTCCCTAGCAAGGGCTAAACAGTGTCGGAGGGTGTTTTGTAGGTTGCTTACAAAGTCCAGAATGTTAGTTCCTGGAGAGGGTGTAAACCCCTCCCATTGCTGCGTCACCAACTGTAATGGCCCTTTAACCTCGTGGTCATACACAAGCTCAAATGGTGAAAACCCTAAACTGGGATGTGGTACAGCCCTGTAGGCAAACAGCAACTGCTGCAACACTAGGTCCCAGTCACTGGAGTGTTCATTCACAAATTTACGTATCATGGCCCCCAAAGTTTCATTAAACCTTTCCACCAGGCCAATGGTTTGATGGTGGTAAGGGGTGGCAACTAAAGTGATTCACCCCATGAGTCTCCCACAGTTCTTTCATGGTCCCGGCCAGGAAATTTGTCCCTGAATCTGCAAGGTTGTCGGAGGGCCAACCTACCCTGGCAAAAATGTCTGTTAGGGCCTGGCACACAGTTTTAGCCCTGGTGTTGCCTAGAGCTACTGCTTCCGGCCATCGGGTAGCAAAGTCCACGAAAGTCAGTATGTACTGCTTTCCTCTGGGGGCCTTTTTTGGGAAAGGACCCAGAATATCCACAGCTACTCGCTGAAATGGGACCTCAATTATGAGGAGTGGCTGGAGAGGGGCCTTGACCTGGACTTAAGGCTTTCCCACTCTCTGGCATACCTCACAAGACCGGACATACTTGGCAACATCCTTGCCCATCCCCTCCCAGTGGAAGGACTCCCCAACTTGTCTTTGATTCTGCTCACCCCAGCATGGCCACTGGCATGATCATGGACTAAGCTTAAGAGCTTCCCCCGGTACTTAGTTGGAACCAACTGTTTTTGTGGATGCCAGTGTCCACCAGAAAGAGTCTCCTTATATAAAAGCCCTTGTTTTATAACAAACCGGGATAGGTTAGAAGAGCTGAGAGGCGGTGGAGTGCTCCGTGCTGCCGCCCAAGCTTTCTGAAGGCTGTCATCTGCTTCCTGCTCAGTCTGGAACTGTTTCCTGGAGGCGGGAGACACCAGTTCCTCCTTAGACTGTGGACTTGGGCTTGGTCCCTCTGGAAGCGATGTAGGTGATGGGGTTGTTTTCGTGGCTGGTTAACCACTCTCCGCTGGTGCACCAGGTGGTATTTCAGGCTCTGGCTGAGCCTCTTGGGTATGGTTGTCTGCTGCTTCTGCCAGTTCAGGCTCGCTAGTGCTCTCTGGCGTTGGGGTTGAAGATGCATTTGCAAGCGCTGGTGTCAGTGCTGGCAATGGTTCTGGTGCTGGTTGCATTTCCATGTCCGGGTCTGGGACTGGAAGTACTGTGGCTGTTGCAGTTGCTGGCAGGGAATCCGGGTCCACTACCTCTGTCTGGGTCTCTGCTAACACAGATGGGGCCCCTGTGGACGGCTCAGGAACAGAGATGGGTCTGGAAGCTTGCCTGGCTTGGCTGCGTGTAACCATTCCCACCCTCTTGGCCCACTTTAGCTGGTTGGCCAAGTCTTCCCCCAGTAGCATGGGGATGGGATAATTGTCGTAGACTGCAAAAGTCCACATTCCTGACCAGCCTTTGCATTGGACAGGCAGTTTAGCTGTAGGCAAGTCTACAGCTTGTGACATGAAGGGGTAAATTGTCACTTGGGCCTTTGGGTTGATGAATTTGGGGTCCACCAAGGATTGGTGGATAGCTGACACTTGTGCCCCCATGTCTCTCCATGCGATAACCTTCTTTCCGCCCACTCTCAAAATTTCCCTTCACTCCGAGGGTATTTGAGAGGCATCTGGGCCTGGGGATCTTTGGAGTGATGGAGATATAATGAACTGCACTCGGTTGGGGTTCTTGGGGCAGTTGGCCTTTATATGTCTCAGTTCATTACACTTGAAGCATCGCCCAGCTGACTGGTCACTGGGCCGAGGTGGGTTACTGGAGATTGGTGAGCTGAGAGAATAGGGCGTCGGTGGTTTTCCTTGGGTTATAGGTGGGGTCTTGGGTTGCCCTCAGGTATAGGGTTTATTGTCGATGTGACCCCTGTGAGATTCGCTCCCCTTGATAGTAGTTTTTTTTCTTTTCTGCCACTTCCACCCATCTGGCTCCAATCTCTCCCACCTCAGTCATCGTTTTGGGCTTCCCATCTAGAATGTACCTTTCTATTTCTTCAGGAACACCCTCTAAGAACTGCTCCAATTGTATTAGGAGGTGCATGTCATCCAAAGATTTAACATTGGCTCCTGATATCCAGGCATTATAATTCTTTCCAATGTGGTAGGAGTGTCGGGTGAATGACACATGTGGTTTCCACCTTAGGGCTCTGAACCTCCGATGGACATGCTCAGGTGTTAGCCTCATTCTGATTCCGGCCTTGGTTTGAAAAAGTTTATAATTGTTCATGTATTCCTTAGGCATTTCAGCCACCACCTCTGCTAAGGGTCCATTGAGCAGTGGCCTCAGCTCTATCATGTACTGGTCTTCAGAGAATGCTGTACCCATGGCAGGTCCTTTCAAAATTTTCTAGGAAGGCCTCAGTGTCATCACCTGCCTTGTAGGTAGGAAATTTATTGGGATGTGGAACAATAACTGGCAAAGGGTTGCTAGGATCGGCTGTGTTCTTCTGCTTAGCCTGTTCTAATTCCAGGGCCTGCTGGTGGGCCTCCCTCTGGAGTTCTGTCTGTCTTCTGTGGGCTGCCTCTTTGTCTTCTTGTTCTCTTTTGTGGGCCGCCTCTCTTTCTCTTTCTCTCAGCTCCATCTCTTTTTGTTTTATTTCTAGTTCTTTTTGTTTCTTTTCCATGTCTCGCTTGTGGTCTGCATCTTTGATTTGTTCCTCTGCATCCGGTCTCGCTCCTTCCTGTTTCAGGATGTCCTTGGCACTCATGGTTCCTGCTTTCTGGTGTTGGGGCGCCCTCTGGTGTTTACTGCCTGAAATGCCGCTTTTCTGTTGCCTTCTTAGGGTTGCTTAGGAACAGAGTCTTTTTTTTTTTAACTCCTTCTACCAAGCTATTCCCAACAGAGTTAGAAAGAAAAAAAAACATTCATTTGCAAATGTGTTTTGCTGGTGTATGGTGACTCACAATTGGAGTTCCTTTGTTTAACAAAGATCCTTGTTAAACCCTAATGCCTTTGCCTTCAGAGTACTCAGAAGGGAGAGACCAAAAAAACTTGCAGACCTTTGCTTTTAAAACAATCTCCTCTAGCCTGCTTTACACACAGCTAGCAGCGAAAGAGAAAGAAAAAATCCTACTGGCTTTTGCTTCTAAACCCAAACCTCTCAGTCTGCCTGCAGATAGCTAGCAGGGAGAGAAATAAAAACCTCACTGGCTTTTGGATTCTATCTTATCTATCCCACAAGGTGCACACCATGTCATGGTATAAACCCCCACTCTGAAACTTAGCGTCCAAAAGATGGGGGTACCAGCATGAATTCCTCTCAGCTCAATTACCAGCTTAGTACTTGTAGCTCTGCCACCAACCAGGAATTCCAGTGCCTGGTACACTCTGGTCCCCCCAAAACCTTGCCCGGGGACCCCCAAGACCCAGACCCTCTGGATCTTAACACAAGGAAAGTAAACCCTTTCCCTCACCGTTGCCTCTCCCAGGCTTACCCTCCCTGGGTTACCCTGGAAGATACCTGTGATTCAAACTCCTTGAATCTTGAAACAGAGAGGAAAATCCCTCTTCCACCCTCTTTCTCTCTCCCCCTCCCAGACTCTCCCTCAGAGAAAAGTAATCCTAACACAGAGAGAAAATAACCTCTCTCTCCCCCTTCACTCCTTTCTCCCCACCAATTCCCTGGTGGATCCAGACCCAGTCCCTTGGGGTATCACCAGAATAAAAAAACAATCAGGTTCTTAAACAAGAAAAGCTTTTAATTAAAGAAAGAAAAACAGTAAAAATTATCTTTGTAAATTTAAGATGGAATATGTTACAGGGTCTTTCAGCTATAGACACTGGGAATACCCTCCCAGCCTAAGTATACAAATACAAATTCAAATCTTTTCAGCAAAATACAAATTTGAACTCCTTCCAGCCAAATGCACATTTGCAAATAAAGAAAACAAACATAAGCCTAACTCGCCTTATCACATAGTACTTACTATTTTGAATCTATAAGAACCTGTATCAGGGAGATTGGAGAGAAACCTGGTTGCACGTCTGGTCACTCTCAGAACCCAGAGAGAACCACCAAAAAACTAACAGCACACACAAAAACTTCCCTCCCTCAAGATTTGAAAGTATCCTGTACCCTGATTGATCCTCTGGTCAGGTGACAGCCAGGCTCACCGATTTTGTTAACCCTTTACAGGCAAAAGAGATATGACGTACTTCTGTTCTATTAACTCTTACTTATCAGTTTATGACAGGAACAGCTTCCATATGAGAGATTTAAAAGACTGGGATGATTAAGTTGGAAAAGAGATGATACGATAGAGGGATATGATAGAGATTTATTAAATCATGAATGGTGTGGAGGAAGTGAAAAAAGTAGTATTATTTACCCCTTCAGATAACACAAGAACCAGGAGTCACCCAACATTAATAAGCAGCACATCTGAAACGAATGTAAAGATATACTTCTTCATACAACTCACCTGTAGACCTCGTTGTCAGGAGGTGTTGCGAAGGCCAAAAGTATAACTTGGTTTAAAAAAAGAATTAATTAGTTTATAGAGGATAGGTCCATCAATTGCTATTAGCCAAGATAGTCAGGGATACATCCCTATACTCTGAGTGTCCCTAAGCCTCTGACTGCCAGATCCTGTGACAGGATGACAGGGGATGGATCACATGATAATTGCCCTTTTCTGTTCATTCGCTCTAAAGCATCTGGTATTGACCACTGTCAGAAGACAGGACACTGGGCTAGATGGGCCGTTGGTCTGATCTGGTACAGCCATTCTTATGATCACATATCTCAAGTTATTTACCCATTTGCAGACCTGCAGCCTAGATTACTACTGATAAACACCATAAAGTGACCATGAAAGACACTGTCAGGAGGGGTGCTGCTGGACATGCTTTAGGTACACTGGCAGAGCTTTGGGGAGTTGGTTAGCTATAGCCAGGGTTAACAGATCATCCCACAATGCACATCAAACTCACCGTCACTTAATTTAAAAATAAAAATGATCACTCCTGAACTGCTGGAAATAAAAGGTGGGGAGGGGGGAAGCTGTCAAACTAAGGCCCACTTTCCCCTGTCAAATCAGGTAGTAAAAAAGGAATTGCATCAACTCTAAATTACCCTAATGATATATATGCTTTAACTTTTTTGATAAAAAGGAAAATTCTTCAATGTTTAAAAATTTCTGTAACAAAGTGTAATCTCTTATCACCAAGCATTGGTAATTACACTTCCCAGAAGTAAATCTTGAGATGTCCAGTCAATTAAGATGCCTATTTTTAAGCACAACTTTAAAAATAAAAAATCAGTTGCTGATGCAGTGAACCTAACTTGCAGGTTATCCTTCCTCTTCTTTCTTGGAAAAAAGACACATTTATACAGTATCCTGCCCTGCATTTCAGATTAAATGTGATTTAGTAACATACAAAATTACTAAATACAGATAATTACAGAAAATAAGTTGCGCTCTGATAATAATTATAGTTGGCAATTCTACCTGATCAGAACATAAATCAGGAAGTACTCACTTTGCTTACAAACACTAACTGTCACATATGAAAGGATTAGCAAAAGCAAAGACATTTTCTTTGTTAAACTAAGCAGCCGTTCAGAGTCAGGATTCTATTTTTCTTTTATGAAGTATTTCACCACAAACCCACATTAAAATCGTGATTTTACATAAACGTAAGTCCTTTATCACAACTGCCGTAGTCCTCTAGACCAGGCCTGCCCAACTCGTAAAGTGGCGAGGCCCACATTACTCCAAAGAAAACAGATGAGTGCCGAAACCCCCCGGCCCCACGGAAACACCTCCCGCACAAGACCTCCCGGCCCCACAGAAACACCCCACCCCAGGACTGCCCAGCCTTGCAGAAACAAACTCTCCTTCCCCAGCACCGCCCCACCAAAACAGCTCTAGGCCAAAAAGGAAGGTTGGGGGTGGGAAGGTGATACTTGATTTTAAATCAACCAGAGGTTCCCAGCTGAAGAGGTGACTGGGAGCTGTTAGGGGCAAATTAAAGGGCCCGGGTCTCCGGCGGCTGGGGGAACCCAGAGCTTTGCAGAGCTGGGGCAGGAATTTAAAGGGCCCAGAGCTCCTGCCAGCAGCCCAGAGCCCTTTGAATCCCGGCCGCCGCTGGGATTTAAATGGCTCTGGGCTCCCCGCGGTTACGGGCAGCCGAGCCTTTTGAATCCGGGCCACGGCTGGGATTTAAAGGGCTCTGGGCTCCCCACCACTGCGGGCAATCCAGAGCCCTATAAATCCCAGCCGCGGCTGGAATTTAAAGGGTTCTGGGCTCCCCGCCGCTGCGGGCAACCCAGAGCCCTTTGAATCCCGGCCACGACTGGGATTTAAAGGGTTCTGGGCTCCCCGCCGCTGCGGGCAACCCAGAGCCCTTTGAATCCCGGCCACGACTGGGATTTAAAGAGCTCTGGGCTCCCTGACACTGCGGGCAGCCCAGAGCCCTTTGATTCCCAGCCACAAGCTGCACAGTGAACCTCCGCGGGCCGCATGTTGTGCAGGCCTGCTCTAGACCAAGCCGAGTCTTTCTGAATGATTTTACAACACTTGCAAATGGTGATATCACTAAGAGGCAGATTTTTGAAGGTACACATAGGTACCTAGTGCGATTTTCAAAAGCAGCTAAGTAAATGGCCAAGTGTCTTAAACCAACAAAAAGCAAAAGAATCCTTTCAAATTTACTATGTGCTACAGGATATCTAATTTCTGTTTGAAATTATATGTTTTAACTAGCTAACTCAGCTGCGCATTTATTAGCCATTACCACCAGGGATGTGAATTCATTTACAATTAATACAATCCATCTCTCTCCAGAATTCCAGTAAGTCAAACCGCAATTTAGGTAAGTTTTATTTCAGGGCTTGAAAATTTTGCTTACAAGACAGATGCTTAAAGCGGCTAGCCAGTAGTAGATAGGAAAGACAAGTGGGGGGAGCTTTGCTACCTATGTCCAGATACAATGCCAGCCCTGTTGCCACCTTCAACTGCAGGGAAAGAAGAACTTAAAGGATTTCTACTAGGGATTTTGCACTTCTGACCTGAATGGTGGTTTTGTATCAACCTCTATGTAGAGTAGGCGTCTGATACGTTTAGATGGAAGAAAAAGGAGCTGTTTTTCCTCCCCGGACCCTCCAGAGCCTCTTGGCTGCCGTCAACACTGGACATTATGTCCATTATATAAGTATTTTCTCCATTTTCCTATTTTTAAACAATAATTTACTATCCAACCACTCTGTTTTCTAATATGCTGTGTGCTCTTTCGCACTATCCATTGGACTATAGAGCAACTAAACTATTACAACAACCATGTTATCATCATGGATCTATGAATTCACATATCTATGCAAAACCAATATCCTACAGAAAAGATAAGATGCTACTATGTTCTACTTGCCTCTACTGAATAAAATCAGAACTTCTCAGTTACATATCATATCTCTTATACTGTTGACAAATAAAAGAGAGATTCTCCTTTAGCAGAGAGCAGGAGCTTGAAATCTATTCTTGCTATTACCATGAAATTCCAAGCAGCCAGAATGTACGACAGGATTTCACAGTTGTAGCTTGGAGGCAACTAGTTTGTTACAATGTCACAATTTCCACTCAAAGTCACCTGTTTCTAAAATCCTACACGTTTTCTATTAATGTATTATGTGTCTGAGGTTCTGCTTTCTTTCCTTCGGAGATTTTTACACTTCTTCTCTTTCACTCATCTTTATACAGGAAATAGACTAAAACCCATACATCCCTTCAATCTTCCAACGTACATCTTACTATAAAGCTGCATAAAACCCTCAGTTCTGGGTCTAACTTTCACATGTTACGCAACCTGGAAGCATGTCATCCAATTGGGTAGGCAAAATAACCAAAAGCACATGGCAGACTTGTTGAATTTGTTTACAGTTCAGGCTGCAAAGGAAGAATAACACAGCTCTATATAGAGCTACATTTAATAAAAGCTATGCCTGAAGATATGTAATATTATTACATCCAAGTAAATTATGGTTTGTGACTTGCTTGTCTGCCACAGTAATATAACATGTCTAAATTTCTGCTGCTCTTCTCTGTTTATACTGAAGTTTGAAGATAAATGTTTGTAAGATTGGCTACCACTAAGTCTAGTAAGAACTATTCTTCATTTCATTTAAAATGAGCACTCTCTGAATTTTTGACTACATGCCCCTTTAAAACTGGTGCTTTAAAAATAGAGACCTGCTGACAATACATAGAATTTTAGCTTAGCTGAGTAGAGTTACAGATAAGTAACTCATGCACACAAATATTTCACATAAAGACGTGGGCACAATACATACACATGTTGTTATGCAGCATGTATATATAATCTTTTAAACCTACACACAAAGGACATGAACTTCCAGTTTAATTTATGATATACCAACTTTCATGACATCAGTTAACTCCATTGCCCTCATGCCATGACACTCTGCAGTATATCAAATAGTACTGTAACTGGGTATTTACTCAAATACCTGAGTAACGTGGAAACAATGTGCTGTTATAAGCACATAAAGCTTCTTAAAGGCTTCAAAAGGAGAGACTTATGGCATAGATGAGACAAATGGCAAATCAAAAAAAGAGTTACCTGAGAGTAAAAATGCCTAGCATCGAAGGTCAGTTCTGGAGATCCACTATAAGGGACTTGAAGAGAAGCCAAGTGTATTTGATCTAAAGCCCAGAAGAGTCAATGAGAGCCTTTCTGGCCATTAATGCCAACTGACATCACATTGTGCCTGAGTATGTATAGTTTGTAAAAGCAACGATCAGATTCCCATTTTAAAGTAAGAAAATGCCTATTCCTCTGCAGAATTCCTTTTGCAAAAGAGCCTGACAGAGACTGATGAATTGCATTTCATAATTTCAAGAACAGGTGTAACAGAAGATGAATTCAGATAGTAAGGAACTTAACCCTAAAAGAGAAGCACTGTATAACATAAGAATGGCCATACTGGCTCAGACCAAAGGTCCATCCAGCCCAGTATCCTGTCTACTGACAGTGGCCAATGCCAGGTGCCCCAGAGGGAGTGACCTAACAGGTAATGATCAAGTGATCTCTCTCCTACCATCCATGTCCCCCCTTTGACAGAGGCTAGGGATACCATTCCTTACCCATCCCGGCCAACAGTCATTAATGGACTTAACCTCCATGGATTTATCTAGTTCTCTTTTAAACCCTGTTATAGTCCTAGCCTTCACAACCTCCTCAGGTAAGGAGTTCCACAGGTTGACTGTGCGCCATGTGAAGAACTTCCTTTTATTTGTTTTAAACCTGCTGCCCATTAATTTCATTTGGTGACCCCTAGTTCTTTTATTATGGGAACAAGTAAATAACTTTTCCTTATTCACTTTCTCCACACTAATCATGATTTTACGTACCTCTATCGTATACCCCTAGTCTCCTCTTGTCCAAGCTGAGAAGTCCTAGCCTCTTTAATTTCTTCTCATATGGGATCCGTTCAAAACCCTAATCATTTTAGTTGCCCTTCTCTGAACCTTTTCTAATGCCAGTATATCTTTTTTGAGATAAGGAGACCACATCTTTACATAGTATTCAAGATGTAGGCATACCATTAATTTACATAAGGGCAATAATATATTCTCCATCTTATTCTCTAATCCTTTTTTAATGATTCCTAACATCCTGTTTGCTTTTTTGACTGCCACTGCACACTGCATGGACGTCTTCAGAGAACTATCCACGATGACTCCAAGATCTCTTTCCTGATTAAGCAGCAAAGAATCCTGTGGCACCTTATAGACTAACAGACGTTTTGTGGACATGCATCTGAGGAAGTGGGTATTCACCCACGAAAGCTCATGCTCCAAAACGTCTGTTAGTCTATAAGGTGCCACAGGATTCTTTGCTGCTTTTACAGATCCAGACTAACACGGCTACCCTCTGATTTCCTGATTAGTTGTAGCTAAATTAGCCCCCATCATATTGTATGTATAGTTGGGGTTCCCCCACCCCCATGTGCATTACTTTACATTTATCCACATTAAATTTCATCTGCCATTTTGTTGCTCAATCACTTAGTTTTGTGAGATCTTTTTGAAGTTCTTCACAGTCTGCTTTGGTTTTAACTATCTTGAGCAGTTTACTATCATCTGCAAACTTTGCCACCTCACTTTTTACCCCTTTCTCCATCATTTATGAATAAGCTGAATAGGATTGGTCCTAGTGAGGAACACCATATTTACCTCTCTCCATTCTGAAAATTTACCATTTATTCCTACCCTTTGCTCCCAGCCTTTTAACCAGTTCTCAATCCATGAAAGGATCTTCCCTCTTATCCCATGACAACTTAATTTACATAAGAGCCTTTGGTGAGGGACCTTGTCAAAGGCTTTCTGAAAACCTAAGTACTCTATGTCCACTGGATCCCCCTTGTCCACATATTTTTTGACCCCTTCAAAAGAACTCTAATAGATTAGTAAGACATGATTTCCCTTTACAGAAACCATGTTGACTTTTGGCCAACAATTTATATTCTTCTATGTGTCTGACAATTTTATTTTTTACTACTGTTTCAACTAATTTGCCTGGTACTGATGTTTGACTTACCGGTCTGTAATTGCCGGGATCAGCTCTAGAGCCTTTTAAATATTGGCATTACATTAGCTATCTTCCAATCATTGGGTACAGAAGCTGATTTAAAGGACAGGTTACAAACCCTAGTTAATAGTTCCGCAATTTCACATTTGAGTTCTTTCAGAACTCCTGGGTGAATGGCATCTGGTCCTGGTGACCTGTTACTTTTAAGTTTATCAATTAATTCCAAAACCTCCTTTAGTGACACTTCAGTCTGTGACAATTCCTCAGATCTGTCACCTACAAAGGACAGCTCAGGTTTGGGAATCTCCCTAACATCCTCAGCCATGAAGACTGAAGCAAAGAATTCATTTAGTTTCTCCCCAATGACTTTATCGTCTTTAAGTGCTCCTTTTGTACACTGGTCACCCAGGGGCCCACTGGTTGTTTAGCAGGCATCCTGCTTCTGATGTACTTAAAGATTTTATTACATTTTGTTTTTGGCTATCTGTTCTTCAAACTCCTTTTTGGCTTTTCTTATTATATTTTTACACTTAATTTGGCAGTGTTTATGCTCCTTTCTATTTATCTCTCTAGGATTTAACTTCCACTTTTAAAAAGATGCCTTTTCAACTCTCACTGCTTCTTTTACATGGTTGCTAAGCCACAGTGGCTCTTTTTTAGTTCTTTTACTGTGTTTTTTAATTTGGGGTATACATTTAAGTTGCACCTCTATTATGGTGTCTTTGAAAAGCGTCCAGGCAGCTTGCAGGGATTTCACTCTAGACACTGTACCTTATAAATTCTGTTTAACTAACCTCCTCATTTTTGCATAGTTCCAATTTCTGAAATTAAATGCCTCAGTGTTGAGCTGTTCTTCCCACCACAGGAATGTTAAAAGTTATTATATTATGGTCACTATTTCCAAGCAGAAAGTTTTACATCTAAGAAGAAGTTCTCTTTTTTTTCCTCCAATAGTGCCAAATCCAAGATCAAATACTATTTTTGCAAGTATAAATGAAGACAATATATTTGGGGAGAGAGAAATCGAATGACATAGTTTTGGAAGGTAGAGGCAAAGAATGAATGATACCTGTAAGGATCCTGAAGTATCAGTAAAACTGTTACACGTAAAAAATCCACAATAAAACACTTTCAATAGCAAAGGCTGGTGAGTCATATTCATCATAATGGAGAGAAATTCTCCAGAATACCTTAGATGCCTAAATTCAGTATTTGAAAAATTAAAAGGCTTTTTGTTCTGGTCATTTAACCATAAACTGAAATAAGTTTTAAAAAATTGCACTCATGCATTGTTTTAGTGTGTGTTTTTCACATGACATCCAAGAACAAAAACATCAGTGCATTTTAACCTTGCTCAGATTATCACATCTTAAAAGCCAGGTATATATGGGGGGCTCCCCCCCATTTTTGTGGTTTACAATAAATCATTCATAGTGAATGAATGCTTTTGGACATTTTCACATTTAGGTGTCAAAAATTAGCCGCTTAAATTAGTTTAGTGACTTGATATTTAGAGATGTTGACTATTCAAGCCTCTCAAAGTCAAGTTTTAGGTGCCTAATCACGGATTTAGATGCCTTACTTTGGACATTTAAGTTTAAAAACTTCAACCAAAAGCTTCAGCGGGTTGTGGAAGCAGCAGGTGTCTCAATGATCACAAGAAGCCACGGAACAACCTCGCTGTACAGGCAGAAGTGTTACCCAGCGGCTAGACTCGGAGTTGAAGTTACAGCAGATTTGCTCTGTGCCCGGTTTCCCAGCCTCCCCACCGCCTAGAGCTGTGCGCACACTGCACCGGGGGCAGCTCCTCGGTGTCCCCCAAATAGCTACTCCCCGGTCTGCGGCTCAGTGTCCCCCGCCCAAAACTCGGCCCAGCAGGTCACTCTTACCCCCCCCCCCGGGCGCAGCTCCCCGAGCACCCGCGCCACCAAGCCAGCCTCGCCCGGCTTTGAGGAAGCAGCAAGCGGGGGTACCGCCGCCACCTCCCGCCGTCACACACGGCAGCTGGCGCGCAGAGAGGCCCGGGCCACACGGCAGGAGGGTCCCGCGCCTGGCCCGCTGCAGGGACACCCCCGCCACCGCGGGCCTCCCGTGTCAGTGGCAGGGCCCCGCACACCTACCGCCGCCCGCCCCCCGCGGGAGGCCCGGGCTCAAACCCAGCACCGGGAGGCTGAGGCGGGACCGGGAAGCCGCAGGAGTTTTCAAGAGGAAGGGGCTGCAGTGGTTCCACCCTTCTCTTCCCCCCCGCCTCGTGGGATGGTTTATCCCGCCCCGCAGATACATTCCCGGCGGAACAAACCATTCTCCCCAAGTGCGGGGGGGAGGCAAATCTCCTCAGCCCCCTTGTGCCCTCTACCCCCGCCACACAGCAAGCCGCTGCCCATCCCGCCCCGCCTCAGTTTCACCACCATCCCCAGCCAACGGAGCACGCTGTACCTAGCTTTTCTCTAGCCGCCGCTTCCATCTTTCAATGGTCCCTCTGCTCGCCCTTCCCCAGTGTGGAGCCGGCCGGCACAGGGAGACAGTACGCATGCGCCCCCCTCTGCCTGCATACCATAGAAACGCACGGAGAGGATAGACAAGACGCCCCGGGAGGGGAGGGGGAAGGCGTTAGTCCTCCGGAGGCCGGAGCTCTGCAGGAATGCGCCGCGCAGTAGACAGAGTCAGGGGCATATTCCATGTCTGCTCTGCGGCCCGTTTGTGGTGCATGTGCCTGCGTCTAACTCCCGCTGCGCTTGTTCCCCTTCAGCATCAGGCTCTGAAAAATGATAGGATTTTACAATATGGCATGTTGGGGCTTTTTACTTGGCCTGTAGTGTTGGAACGATATATGGGGTCTCATTGTCAAGTTTTTCCAAGAACTAAGGGCTAGAAACTTACTTTGTTAAAAATGAAAGCTAAACTTCTTAAGGTATAAACAGCCTGACTCTGGCAGTTGGGGGTCTAGCGAAGACAAAAAACCCTGCTAGACACCAACAATCAAAGACTTAACAAGTGTTATGGCTCATTACAATACTTTGTAACACTTCGCTGCCTGCTACCCTTTACTGCCCACTTCAAACCCCTTATGCACAGTAGTCCAACCCCCACTTACTTTCAAGTGACCAATGTGTTACCCCTTCTGCTTAATCTATCCCAACTTCTATCTAGCTCCAATGCTGCTGCCTTCCCCAGATCTGAAGACCTCTGTGTAGCTCAAAAGCTTGTACCTTCCACCAACAGAAGTGCATTCAATGAAAGATATTACCTCACCCACCACGTCTCGATATAAAATCATAAATCGTAGTCACCTGACTTGGCTTATCTTCCCAGGCTCAGTCTTGCTATAGATATCAATTCCTTTTCATTAATAATCCGCTTTCTAGATAATAGTCATGCTATGTGTGAAGGGGCCTGGACTAGATGACCTCTTGAGGTCCCTTCCAGTCCTATAATTCTATGATTCTCTGATCAAATAGCCCTGATTTTACTAACAACTCTGCTCCAGAGACAACACATTACTGTTGATGGGGAAAGGGCATAATTTAGAGGTTCTGGTGGTATACAGTGGGGTTCAGGGTAGAGCATACAAACTCTGGAAGAAATCTGGGGGGCATGTTTCTCCCACACATTGCCTCTGCTCCCGCCAAGGTTGCCTTTGGACCCCTACCTCCACCATTAGTTCTCCTATTCCAAAACCTATAGTCAAATCAGAATGTTGTATTAAGTTTTTAAAGCCAACTTAGAGGAACAGAAATGCAGTATTACTAACTCAAAGCATTAAAAAATGATTCAAGCCTCCCCAAATATCCTGAGATTTTCAAACCTGAGAATTTTTAAGCCATCTTTTTTTGGGGTGCTAGGGGAAAGGAATTATTGACACTGGTTTTTTTCATTCTTTAGGGTTCACATTTTCAAGATTCATCTCAACTATTATGGCTAGAAACTTGGTTTAAAATGAAACCTGATAATCTTCCATAATCACATGACTCTGGAGCAAAGGCTTGAAGAAACACATGAAATACCACAGAAGTTGGTAATATGGGCAGGGCACATGTTTTTATTAGTGGTTATTAAGTGATGGGGTGGAAGCATCTGTTTTTATGGTAAACCCCCTTTGATTTATTATCCTTATTCTCTCAAGTCCCTGCTTGTCTATTTATCCATCTCTTGAGTTCTGAGACCTAGGCCTCAATCCTTACATGTGTTGAACTAAGGTGGGTCCTTCGTTCACACCCACACACAATCCCACTAAAATCAGTAGGGCTCTGCACTGGGGTTCATCCTTCACTCAGACTCAGATTCCTAGTCTGTGGCAAAGATCGTATGAATTTGAGACATGAGCACATAGCTGGGAGCCAGGAACTCTTGAGCTGTAATAATTCCATTCTGCCACCAACTTGCTGTTTGGGTTTAAGAAAGTCATTTAACTTTAGCCTCTCCAAGTTGGTTTCCCCATCTATAAATTGGAAGTAATACTTATGCTCACAACCTTCCCCTAAGTTTATATTAATGATGGATCAGGACTTTGAACATGGAAAGGGCACTTTGATCTCTTGTGGCACTGTTTAATATCCTGAAGACGGAAATGCTTTAGTTTAACTAATGTGTTTGGACTTAAAATAGGGGTAGCTGAGTGAAATTTAGTGACTCAATATATGGAGAAGGTCAAACTAGATGATCTGACGGTACCTTCTGGCTTTTAATTCTGTGAAACTATGGTATTAACATTATATATACTGTTTCTTTTTAAATTATTCTATTCCTATGCATTTTTTTCTATTTTTATGGATTTCACAGAGACAATGTGTTGTGAAGTTGTATAGGAGCAATAGGCTTGGAGGCAAGTGTGCTGTTTCTTTAAATACAAAGCCACAATCAAGACAAGAAGGAACTTTGGAAAGTTTTAGGCAGAAACATTACAGTGAAGCAATATACAGAAGAATGGTTTTAGGGGATAATCCTTAAGTTTCTTGTTACAGTTAGAAGAAAGCAGTGTTTCCTATCATTGTCACATAATAATTAACAGTTTTGGTTTCCAAAGCTTTAAAGAAAGGAGGAGGGAAGATGTCACGCTGGCAGGGAGTAACTAGTAATTCCCAAAGTAGATAAGGGATATCAAATGTTTTTTCAAACTCTGCAATCCCAGCTTGGGAAACAAGAATTTCAGGTCATTCAGTACCCATATTGCATAGCTCCCTAATCACTCTGATTTTCAGCACCCTCTAATTTACTCTGAAGTTAAGGGCTGTAGGAATTATTTTGGGGAAGTTCTGTGGCCTGTGTTCATAGAATCATAGAATATTAGGGTTGGAAGAGACCTCAGGAGGTAATCTAGTCCAATCCCATGCTCAAAGCAGGACCAACACCAACTAAATCATCCCAGCTAGTGCTTGGTCAAGCCGGGCCTTAAAAACCTCTAAGGCTGGAGATTCCACCACCTCCCTAGGTAACCCATTCCAGTGCTTCACCACCCTCCTAGTGAAATAGTGTTTCCTAATATCCAACCTAAACCTCCCCCACTGCTTCTTGTTCTGTCATCTGCCACCACTGAGAACAGCCTAGCTCCATCCTCTTTGGAACCCCCTGTCAAGGTTTTTCCCCCACTTTGAACTTTAGGGTACAAAAAGTGGGGACCTTCATGAACACCTTTAAGCTTAATTACTAGCTTAAATCTGGTACGCTGCCACCAGCCAGAATTTAGTGTCTGGCATGCTTTCTGTTCCCCCAAAACCTTCCCTGGGGAACCCAGACCAAAACCCCTTGGGTCTTAAAACAAGGAGAAATTAACCATGTCCCTCCTTCCCCCCCCCCCAGACTTTCCCCTCCCTGGTTTGCCTTGAGAGGCTTCACACTGATCCAAACTCCTTGGATCTTAAAACAAGGAGGAATTAACCATCCCCTCTCCTTTTCCCCACCAATCCCTGGTAAGTTCAGACTCAACCCCTTGGATTTTAAACAAGGAAAATCAATCAGGTTCTTAAAAGAAAGCTTTTAATTAAAGAAAGAAAAAAAAAGTAAAAACAGTTATCTCTGTAAAATCAGGATGGAAATGATTTACAGGGTACTCAGATTCATATAGACCAGAGGGACCCCCCCCACCAGCCTTAGATTCAAAGTTACAGCAAACAGAGGTAAAAACCCTTCCAGCAAAATGACACATTTACAAGTTAAGAAAACAAACATAAGACTAATCCGCCTTGCCAGGCTATTACTTACAATTTTGAAACATGAAAGACTGATTCAGAAAGATTGGGAAAGCGTGGGTATACGTCTGGTCCCTCTTAGCCCCAAGAGCGAACAATGAACAACACAAAAAGCACAAACAAAGACTTCCCTCCACCAAGATTGAAAGTATCTTGTCCCCCATTGGTCCTCTGTCAGGTGTCAGCCAGGTTTACTGAGCTTCTTACCCCTTTACAGGTAAAGAGACATTAACCCTTAACTATCTGTTTATGACACCCCCCTTCAGGTAACTGAAGACTGCTATCAAATCCCTCCTCACTCTTCTCTTCTGCAGACTAAATAACTCAGTTCCCTAGCCTCTCCTCATAAGTCATGTGCCCCAGCCCCCTATCATTTTTTGTGCCCTCCGCTGGACTCTCTCCAATTTGTCCACATCCCTCTGTAGTGGGGGGGACCAAAACTAGATGTAATACTCCAGATGTGGCCTCACCAGTGCCGAATAGAGGGGAATAATCACTTCCCTCAATCTGCTGGCAATGCTTCTACTAATACAGTCCAATATGCCATTGGTCTTCTTGGCAACAAGGGCACACTGCGGACTCATATGCCAGCTTCTCATTCACTGTATTCTCCAGGTCCTTTCTGCAGAACTACCACTTAGCTAGTCAGTCCCCAGCCCTTACCTGTGCATGGGATTCTTCCTTTCTACATGCAGAACTTTGCACTTGTCCTTGTTGAATCTCAGATTTCTTTTGACCAGATCCTCCAATTTGTCTAGGTCACTCTGGACCCTATCCCTACCCTCCAGCGCATCTACCTCTCCCCCTAGCTTAGTGTCATCTGCGAACTTGCTGAGGGCACAATTAATCCCATCATCCAGATCATTAATAAAATGTTGAACAAACCAGCCCCAAGACCAACCCCTGGAGCACTCTACCTGATACTGGCTGCCACTAGTCATCGAGCCATTGATCACTACCCATAGAGCCCAACAATCTAGCCAGCTTTCTATCCACTTTATAGTCCATTCATCCAATCCATACTTTTTTATCTTGCTGGCAAGAATACTGTGGGAGACTATAACAAAAGCCTTGCTAAAATCAAGATAGATAACATCCACCACTTTCCCCATATCCACAGAGCCAGTTCTCTCATCATATCCCCCATATCCACAGAGCCAGTTCTCTCATCAGGTTGGTCAGGCATGATTTGCCCTTGGTGAATCCATGTTGACTGTTCCTGATTATTTTCCACTCCCCCAAGTGCTTCAAAATGGATTCCTTGAGGACCTGCTCCATGATTTTGCCAGGGACTGAAGTGAGGCTGACTGATCTGTAGCTTCCTGGGTTTCTCTTTTTAAATATGGGCACTAAATGTGCCTTTTTCCAATTGTCCAGGACCTCCCCCAACTGCCACGAATTTCAAAGATAATGGCCATGGCTCTGCAATCATCACCCAACTCCCTCAGCATCCTTGGATGCATTAGATCTGGACCCATGGACTTGTGTATGTCCAGCTTTCTAAATAGTCCTTACCTGTTCTTTCACCACTGACAGTTGCTCACCTCCTCCCCATACTGTGTTGCCCAGTGCAGCAGTCTGGGAGCTGACCTTGTCTGTGAAGACAAAGGCAAAAAAAAGCATTGAGTACTTCAGCTTTTTTCCAAATAATCCGTCACTATGTTGCCTCCCCCATTCAGTAAGGGTCCCACACTTCCCCTGACCACCTCCGTGTTGCTAACATACCTGAGAAACCCTCCTTGTACCCTTCACATCACTTGCTAGCTGCAACTCCAGCTGTGCCTTGGCCTTCCTGATTACACTCCTGGCATGCTCTAGCAATATTCTGTACTCCTCCCTAGTCATCTGTCCAAATTGCCACTTCTTGTAAGGCTTCCTTTTTGAGTTAAGCTCACTGAAGATTTCACTGTTAAGCCAAGCTGGTCGCCTGCCATATTTGCTATTCTTTCTGCACTTCGGGATGATTTGTTCCTGCACCCTCAAAAAGGCTTCTTTAAAATACAGCCCGCTCTCCTGGACTCCTTCCCACTCATATTAGCCTCCAGGGGATCCTGCCCACCATTTCCCCAAAGGAGTCTAAGTCCTGCTTTTCTAAAGTCCAGGGTCTGTATTTAGCTACTCTCCTTTCTTCCTTTTTTCAGGAAGAAAAGGTCACAGTCAGTCTAGATGTCACAATGGTCCTCAGGCCTTGGTATGCTAGAGCACTAGAAAGATCTAACATGCTCTAACTCATTACAGCATGCACTAAACTGAATGCTCACAGTCGGACCTTTGCCCCTAAAGTAAAAAAGAGACTCTCTAAAAAAAGAGACTTTTGCAGTGAATGCTTTTATATTTGCTAGAAGTCTTTCTGTGACTTGTAGCACATTTGTTTTGTTTAAAACACAGAGACATCCACATCCCTGGGAACTTCTACTGAAGAAACATTCCTCAACCAATGAGCATTTTGAAAGGACAGCCACATCCAGATGGAACCTCCTCCCCAGCAAGACTGAGCCTTAAAACTTATTCATGAATGATCTAGAGAAAGGGGTAAACAGTGAGGTGGCAAAATTTGCTGATGATAGTAAACTGCTCAAGATAGTTAAGACCAAAGCAGATTGTGAAGAACTTCAAAAAGATCTCACAAAACTAAGTGATTGGGCAACAAAATGGCAAATGAAATTTAATGTAGATAAATGTAAAGTAATGCACATTGGAAAAAAATAATCCCAACTATACATACAATATGATGGGGGCTAATTTAGCTACAACAAATCAGGAACAAAATCTTGGAGTCATAGTGGATAGTTCTCTGAAGACGTTCACGCAGTATGCAGCGGCAGTCAAAAAAGCAAACAGAATGTTAGGAATCATTAAAAAGGGGATAGAGAATAAGATGGAGATTATATTATTGCCTTTATATAAATCGATGGTATGTCCACATCTTGAATACTGCATACAGATGTGGTCACCTCATCTCAAAAAAGATATACTGGCACTAGAAAAGGTTCAGAGAAGCGCAACTAAAATGATTAGGGGGTTGGAGAGAGTCCCATACAGGGCCGGCGCTTCCATTTAGGCGACCTAGGCAGTCACCTAGGATGCCAGGATTTGGGAGGGCGGCAGACTGCTCCGGTGGACCTCCCGCAGACGTGCCTGCAGACGGTCCGCCTGTCCCGCGGCTCTGGTGGACCTGCAGCAGGCGTTCCTGCGGCAGGTCCACCAGAGCCGCGAGACCGGTGAGCCGGCCCTGCGCCTAGGGTGCCAAAAACACTGCCGCCGCCCCTGGTCCCATATGAGGAGAGATTAAAGAGGCTAGGACTTTTCTGCTTGGAAAAGAGGAGACTAAGGTGGGATATGATAGAGATATATAAAATTATGAGTGATATGGAGAAAGTAGATAAGGAAAAGTTATTTACTTATTCCCATAATACAAGAACTAGGGGTCACCAAATGAAATTAATAGGCAGCAGGTTTAAAACAAATAAAAAGAAGTTCTTCTTCACGCAGCACACAGTCAACTTGTGGAATTCTTTACCTGAGGAGGTTGCAAAGGCTAGGACTATAACAGCGTTTAAAAGAGAACTGGATAAATTCATGGAGGTTAAGTCCATTAATGGCTATTAGCCACGATGGGTAAGGAATGGTGTCCCTAGACTCTGTTTGTCAAAGGCAGGACATGGATGGTAGGAGAGAGATCACTTGATCATTACCTGTTAGGTTCACTTCCTCTGGGGCACCTGGCATTGGCCTCTGTCAGTAGACAAGATACTGGGCTAGATGGACCTTTGGTCTGACCCAGTACAGCCGCTCTTATGTTATGTTCTTGTATCACTCCCATCCGCCGGAGAAATCCTGCATCTTCTACCTAGGTCCAAGGTGATAGTGAACAGCCCAAGAGTTCTTTTACAGAGGCTCTGGTGGTGCAGTGAGCTCCATGTTGGCATAGAGATCCATCCATGTGGATTCACTGAAGGAGTGGCGACGTAGCCAGTATTCACCATTTACATGTACATTTGGTTATTCCTTCCGATGTCAGTCACTCTCTTTCACCCTCATTTTAATTAGTTCAAAGAAAGTTTCTGCTTTAATAAGATAGGATTAATATACAGCACTATCTTTCAAAAAATCCTTGTCAACTTTATTTTATCTGCAGATCTGATTAGCATACTTTCCTCTCCATTCTCCAAGCTAATAACAATGTTGAATAGTTTTGGACCCAGAAGAGATCCCCGCAGGATCACAGCCAACATGAACAATAATAAAAAGTAATACTGTACTTAAGTCTGTACTTCCATAGCATCTTCCCTTGGAGCAACTGGAATACTTTAAAACATTAATAAATTAAGCCTTACAATAGGGAAGTATTATTCCTTTTTCACAGAGAGATAAATTAAGGCACAGAGGAGATAAGTGACTTAAAATCACAGCAAATTTTGTGTTTGAACTGGAAATGGAGCCAAGATTTCTTAATTCCCAGTCCAATGCTTTAAACACTAGCTTATCCTTCCTTAAAATACAGCACATTTGTTGGGTTTAGCCAGTCAGATCACTTAAATATCTACCCATCTTAGAACATTTCACCCTATTCCACATTTATCTAGTTTCTCCCCGAGTGTATATTTTGGAATTGTAGGGGTGTCTTATTAGTCTTAAAATATTCCTACATTCACTGCAATTCCTTTACTCAGTGAATGTGTTCAGCAAGTGCCATCAAAAGCCTCAGGAACAACTCCGACATCATAATAAAAAAGGCTGACAAAGGAAGTGCTGTCATCATCATGAATAAGTTGGAATATGAACAAGAGGCTGCTAGGCAGCTATCTAACTCCACATTCTACAGGCCATTACCCTCTGATCCCACTGATGATTACCAAAAGAAACTACACCATCTGCTCAAGAAACTCCCTGAGAAAGCACAGGAACAGATCTGTACAGACACATGCCTAAACCCTGAGCAGGGTATTCTATTTGCTACCCAAGATCCATAAACCTGGAAATCCTGGACGCCCCATCATCTCAAGCACTGGCACCTTAACAGCAGGATTGTCTGGCTATGTGGACTCTCTCCTTAGCCCCTACACTACTAGCACTCCCAGCTATCTTCGAGACACCACTGACTTCCTGAGGGAACTACAATCCATCGGTGATCTTCCAGAAAACACCATCCTGGCCACTATGCATGTGGAAGCCCTCTACACCAACATTCCACACAAAGATGGACTACAAGCCATCAGGAATAGTATCCCCAATAATATCAAAGGCTAACCTGGTGGCTGAACTTTGTGAATTTGTGACTCACCCACAACTATTTCACATTTGGGACAATATATACCTTCAAGTCAGTATCACTGCTATGGGTACCCGCATGGCCCCACAGTATGCCAACATCTTTATGGCTGACTTAGAACAACGCTTCCTTAGCTCTCGTCCCCTAACACTCCTACTCTACTTGCGCTACATTGATGACATCTTCATCATCTGGACCCATGGAAAAGTAGCCCTTGAGGATTCCACCGTGATTTTAACAATTTCCATCCCACCATCAAACCTCAGGCTAGACCAATCCACACAAGCGGTCCATTTCCTAGACACTACTGTGCTAATAAGCGATGGTCACATAAACACCACCCTATACCGGAAACCCACTGACCGCTATACTTACCTACATGGCTCCAGGTTCCGTCCAGGACACATCACATGCTCCGTTGTCTACAGCCAAGCTCTAAGATACAACCGCATTTGCTCCAATCCCTCAGACAGAGACAAGCACCTACAAGATCTCTATCAGCATTTCTTAAAACTACAATACCCACCTGCTGAAGTGAAAAAACAGATTGACAGAGCCAGAAGCACTGCTACAGGACAGGCCCAACAAAGAAAATAACAGAACGCCACTAGCCATCACCTACTGCCCCCAACTAAAACCTCTCCAGCGCATCCTCAAAGATCTACAACCTATCCTTAAAGATGATCCCTCACTCTCACAGATCTTGGGAGACAGGCCAGTCCTCGCTTACAGGCAGCCTCCCAATCTGAAGCAAATACTCACCAGCAACCGCACACCATACAACATGAACACTAACCCAGGAACCTATCCTTGCAACAAAGCCCGATGCCAGCTCTGTTCACATATCTATTCAAGTGACACCATCATAGGACCTAATCACATCAGCCATGCCATCAGGGGCTCGTTCACCTGCACATCTACCAACGTGATATATGCCACCATGTGCCAGCAATGCCCCTCTGCCATGTACATTGGCCAAACCGGACAGTCTGTATGCAAAAGAATAAATGGACACAAATCTGACATCAGGAATTATAACATTCAAAAACCAGTGGGAGAACACTTCAACCTCTCTAACCACTCAGTGACAGACTTGAAGGTGGCAATTTTGCAACAAAAAAAACTTCAAAAACAGACTCCAAAGAGAGACTGCTGAACTTGAATTAATATGCAAATTAGATACAATTAACTTAGGTTTAAACAGAGACTGAGAATGGTTGGGTCATTACACTAATTGAATCTATTTCCCTATGTTAAGTTCTCACACCTTCTATGGGTCATCTCAATTATCACTTCAAAGGTTTTTTTTCTCCTGCTGATGATAGTTCATCTCAATTGATTAGTTGGTATGCATACTTCTACCTTTTCATGTTCTCTGTATGTATAAATATCTCCTGTCTGTGTGTTCCACTCTATGCATCCAAAGACGTGAGCTGTAGCCTACAAAAGCTTATGCTGAAATAAATTTGTTAGTCTCTAAGGTGCCACGAGTACCTTTTTGCGGATACAGACTAACACGGCTGCTACTCTGAAACCTGAGGCTACTTAGAATCAAACAAATGAATTGCGCCATCCCTGGCACCGACAGCCAGCTGTAACCTGACGTTGTTACCAATGAAGCCCAGAAAAAGATCATCCTCGTCAACGTAACAGTCTCCTTTGAGAACAGGATCCCGGCCTTTTGCAAAGCCCGATCTCGTAAGCTGGAAAAGTACGCTCCCCTAGCCAACACCCTGAGAGTGAAGGGCTACTAGGTGCAGATGGATGCCCTGATCATCAGAGCCCTGGGCACCTGAGACCCCTGCAATGAGCGTGTGCTGCAGACCTGTGGGATTGGTCAACACTATGCATGGCTCATGGGGCGCCTCATGGTCTCGGTCACCATCCGATGGTCCAGGGACATCTACATCGAACACATCACCAGCCACCGACAGTACCAGGAGGCGTGAGCCAGAGCGACATCATGCATCGACTATGAGAAAGGGACCAAGAGACTTTTTGTTGGACCATATGAACTGGAACCATAAACTCACTGAACGTTAAATCTAACCAAATGAGAGTCAATCCATCCTCAGCATCATATCCACTCCTTGTACTCCACACCTGAACATAGCCATCATGTGAACAAACACACCTTTTACCCCAGTCGGGGATATTGCAGATTATCTGTTCCTTATGTCATCCGATCTTAAGCCGAACTTCGCACCCCTTGATAATCTGTACATTATAATACATAGCCAATATTCATAGCTTCAAATACAAAAATGATACACACATACAGACAGTATAATCATAACCAGCAAACTACAACCTTCCCATCGACACCCCCACTTGGCCTCCTCTGTACAAGAACTAGTGCAACCACAGGACCCTGGTTGCAACAAGGATCTATACAGTCATAGTTTATGTCAATAACGTCACAGTAGCATTTTCCACTTCTGTCATTGTGCCAGATATTAAGAGGCTGTAAGTCAGTATATCCTCCTTGAACTCAATGGAGATACAATTTCTACCAGCTGAGGATCTGACCCTGAATTTTCTATCTTGCCCTTCCAGATGTCTAGAACAATCTCCCATGGGGTGTGGGGGAAGCTCAGTGGATTGAGTATTGGCCTACTAAACCAATGGTTGGGAGTTCAAGCCTTGAGGGGTCCATTTAGGGATCTGGGGCAAAAATCTGTCTGGGGACTGGTCTTGCTTTGAGCAGGGGGGTAGACTAGATGACCTCCTGAGGTCCCTTCCACCCCTGATAATCTATGATCTTAATGTACATCATGCCAGCTCTCTTTATAGGCCCATCTATTCCATGGTGCATTCTACCAATGGAATACTCATACCTTTCTGGTTTGGGACTATATTGTACCTAATATGCCTTGAAAATATAAAAACTCTTCAGTTTATAAAATCCACTACCACAAAACTACACAAGCTTCACTAGAATACTAACCATTATAGCAAACGTATGCTGTTTTCCCTTGACTATTTGTAGGGGCCTGAGATCATAAATATAGAACCTGGTTTGTTTGTTGGCTATACACAGTACAGTTACACAAACATTTTTGTAGTTACCTGTGAATGTGGTTGTAAGATCCAAATCTGCTCAGAGGGTGGAAATGGAAGGAAGCTAAACAAAACAAGCCACAGAGAGGAGCTCATTTAGAGAGGATTTTTGCTAGGAATGGATCATCTTAGACTGCAGGTGCTAGTACAAGCCGGCCACAACTGAGTTGAGGGGAACAAAAAAAAAAGGGGGGGTGAGGAACAGGGTGGATTCTCTCAGTAGCAGACAATTTAAGATGGAGAAAGGGTACATCAGTAGCCTATGTTTACCTTAGGCAGAGTTATCACAAGACAAGTCCATTCCTAGTTGAGAAGTAGCCATTTTTGGAATCTAGGTGATCTGCTTAGGTTGGAACATGCTGGGAAATAAGCAGCAGCCTAGGCCCCTTTATTAATAAGGCCTCCTCTACAGTCCCATAAGAGTGGATCAGAAAGGGAGACTCATTGACTCTGTTTCAAGAGGCCCCATGCTGTTCTTCCTTCTGGTGGGCTTCCTATGCCCCTGCTGATTTGCCTGTAAATAGGACTTCCATTATGCTTGATTTACATTGGAGACATGTAGATAGCTGCCTTTTATAGATTCATAGATTCTAGGGTCAGAAGGGACCAATGTGTTCATCTAGTCCGCCCCCCTGCACAAAGCAGGCCACAGAACCCTACCCATCCAGTTCTATAACAAACCCCTAAACTATGCCTCTGGGAGAAAAGCTCTCTCTCCCTTTGGTCACAGTCTTTAAAGCATAGTATCAGTGAGTTTATAATTCCTTATATATAGTGTTAATATATACATTTGACAATGATATTACCAATTTGTCATTAGCTTTCATAAAAGACACTTGATATACTTTTATAATACAGTAATATTGTATAATCTGTTGATTAAGTTACTTTTCTTTTGAGATTCAGATGCCTAGTAAGAGGCTATATCCCCTACTTGCTAGGTGATGGCTTTGTTTACCATTGGTGTAAGTGTGCCTTTATTGTCTCTGCCCGACTACCAGGCTGGTCAGCCATGCAAACACATATTTCATTGTCTAGGGCACATTGGGCTTATGCATCGCTTTCTAAACACACTTTAAGGACATAATTTAGCGTATATCCATAACTCTGTACACATCTCATACATACATCAGCAGATTTTAATGATCAGTGATTATTCATTTTCCAGTGATATATTACTGCCATCTTTGGGAATAGATCTGCACATTGTGTTGGGTGTAGCGAGTATGTCAAGCCTGACAAGAGTTGCTGACACAGTAATGAACTCCCAAAGGGCCTCTGTGTCACACTAACTGATGAAGTTGCTCCTTTAGCACAAGTAGTCAAGATCGGTGCTTTTGAACTAAAGGTGCCAGATTCAAACCATGCTGTATAGCCGTGCCAGAGGCTGTTAACATCATTGTTGTGAATGTACTTCAAACTGAGAAGCTTATTCAAGGAAAGGACAGTTGTGTGTAGTAGACACCCTTGCAATCCCACGTTTGCTCCTGTACAATAGCTCCTACTCTTCACGTAGGAAGATATATTGATTACTACAGCTATCTGGATTTGGTGAACAGAGTTTTTAGATGGTGTCTGCTGGAGTCTTTGAATATAACTGGTAAGCAATGAATATTAAGCTCTTGATGTGTGTTGTCTCTCTTTTGACACAGTGGAAAAAGTAATTACTGAGTATGCTGCAGCTTTCAAAAATCTTGTTGATGGCTAATGCTTAAAATGGAAAATTCTCAGCACAGTTCAAACATCAGAGACATAAAAGGAGGCCACCAGGATTTTTCCCTGTTTGAACCACTCTTGTGTGACTGAAATAAAACATTTTCCCCTCAGTTATTGAGAATTACAGATCCATAGTTGCAGATTAAAATCACAAACTAAAACTTGTCAGTTTAGCATTTTTAACATCAAGGTCTCCTTATGCTGTTTTATTTAAGGGGTTGCCAGTGTTAGCTCTATACACTGCCTTTGGCACAATTCAAAGTTAGAGCATTAACAATGTCCTTGGAATAAGTAGGTCACTTGGGGAAAATTCTGTGCATTTATACACACCACATCCCAGCAAACCTATGTCAGATCCTTATATCATTCATCTGAAATGTTTAAAATATTGAAAAACAGGGCTGGTCCATGCCAAACCACTAAATAAGTCTGTATTCTTAAACTTTCATTCCCAAATACACATTCTTAAATAATAAAAAAAAATAACTTCAGACAAAAAAACATCCATTCCTTGCTAATTAAAGTATACAGTCTCAAAATACTATTCAGAGACTGTTATTGTAGACAGGGCTACCAGCTCTGTTTATTATTATAGGGCCCTGCTTACAGTTGCATCTACTTTTCCAACCTTTAACCATTTAGACTGAAATTTTCCAAGCTGGGTGTCTACCTCCAGGCTAAATTGTCCAGAATATTTCAACCAAGAAGTACAGCCATTTATAAGAACAACACTAGGGAAAAAGATATTGTTCAATGCTAAAAAGATTCCAGCAACCTTTTCTTTGGAAAGCTCTAGAGTTCCCATGCTTTAGAACTGGCATTTGAAATTTGGCAGCAGGGTAGCCCCTGTGTCAGGGAAGAGCCTTTTGCCATCTCAGAAAATTCACCAAGTTACAAGCTTGGAAAAATTGCAGTTAGCACATGCTCACTGGAGACTTGCTAGAATGTAGCTAAAGATATCTGAAGATTGTCCTCACTGAGTATGTTTGAGTCTCTTACAGATCTGAGTGCTGACCAGGCAGCATACTCCAGCCCATGGTTACAGGACAAAGTTGGATCTTTCTACAAAGGCTACTGCTGGCTGCAATGGGGTCAGGCACCAGAACTGAGAGCAATGAGCTCTCTCTCCTGGGATCTCAATAGGTATGTCTACACTGCAATGCAAGCCCAGGGTTAGTAGGATTCAAGTCAGCTGACCCATGTTAGTGTTAGGCCTAACTGGAAATGTATCACAAAGCCAGTTATGCCAACCTGAATAAAGTCAGGCTAACAGAGGCTTCTGGGTAATTCATAAGTGGAAAACGCCCGGGAGTTGCCTGTCTCTCACAGAGTTAGGCATCCATAAGATAAAAGGAACGGCATTCCTGGCATGATACCAGATGTACTGTGTTAGGAACAATGGCAAAACTCCCTGTTTCTGTTCTCTGTTTCTTTCCGACTCCCTCACATTCTTGCTTACCTGTGATTGTTAAGGCATTATTACTCATATAAATTATATCATTCTTGTTTGTAGTAATTGTTTAGGCAGTATTATTTATCTTAATCAATTAGTTTTAAACATAATAAAGGTTGGCTTTTAGTAATTAGTAAAAGGGGATTGGACTGCTAAATGAATAATTTGTGACGCGACGGAACTGTCTATAAAAATTATATGCTAGTTGTAAAGAAGCAAGCTGGTTCCTTTTTGAAGACGAGCTTGCTCTTTGTTGTCGTGTGCACTCTTCAATAAAGAGCTTTTGTTCAGACTTTGCCGGTGTTGCCTGTCACTCTCGCGGTCAGACAACGAACCTTGCCATTATTGGGGCACCGGGGTCCCCAACATTAGGGAACCCTGAGCTTGTATTTTACATTGCATTTTAACCCTACATTAAGACTTTTCTAAGCCATGCTTGAACCTAGGGCTCTGGCATCCACACTGTAGTGTGCAGACCTGAGCCAAAAATAACCATATCACAGATCCCTAGTGCCCCTCTCCCAAAACATGGCTGCCTTAGCCCTAAGACTATGGTGCACTGTGGGAAAACTTTACTGCCTTCCCTGCACATAACAGGAAGCTTGAAACTGCTGGCTTTGGAAAATGCTTAATTGGTTCACTTTCCATTGCAAATCAAAAAGACCCTCTGATAGTGTGCTTGCATCCAGACAAAAACAAAAAAGTTTGTTGCCTTAATGGTCTTATTCTCTATGGAATGCAGTGTTTACTCTTGCATGTCGGTTACTGTCATAAACAGATAGCTAAGGGTTAATGTCTCTTTCACCTGAAACACCTGACCAGAGAACCAATCAGGAAACCGGATTTTTTCAACTTTGGGTGGAGGGAAGTGTGTCTCTGAGTCTTTTGTCTGTCTGCCTGTTTCCTCTGAGCTTTGGAGAAGTAGTTCTATTTCTAGTCTTCTGTTTCTAAGTGTAAGGACAAAGAGATCAGATAGTAAGTTCTATGGTTTCTTTTCTTTGGTATTTGCATGAATATAAGTGCTGGAAATGCTTTGATTTGTATTCTTTTTGAATAAGGCTGTTTATTCAATATTCCTTTAAGCAATTGACCCTGTGTTGTATCATCTTAATACAGAGAGAACATTTGTATTTTTTCTTTCTTTTTTATATAAAGTTTTCTTTTAAGACCTGTTGGAGTTTTTCTTTACTTCAGGGAAATTAAGTCTGTACTCACCAGGGAATTGGTGGGAGGAAGAAATCAGGGGAAAGCTGTGTGTTGGATTGCTAGCCTGATTTTGCATTTCCTCTGGGTGAAGAGGAAAGTGCTTTTGTTCCAGGATTGGGAACGGAGAGGGGGACTCACTCTGCGTAGTTTCACAGAGCTTGTGTCTGTGTATCTCTCCAGGAGCACCTGGAGGGGGGAAGGGAATCAGGATTATTTCCCTTTGTTGTGAGACTCAAGGGATTTGGGTCTTGTGGTCCCCAGGGAAGGTTTTTCAGGGGGACCAGAGTGCCCCAAAACACTCTAATTTTTTGGGTGGTGGCAGCAGTACCAGTCCAAGCTGGTAACTAAGCTTGGAGGTTTTCATGCTAACCCCCAAATTTTGGACGCTAAGGTCCAGAATCTGGGAATAAGGTTATAACATGGTGTAGCAGCGGCGGGATATAGACAGAATCCAGAAGCCAGTAGGAATATTATATTTTTCTTTTCTCTGCTAAGGGCTTTTTAGCAGAGAGAAACAGGTTGGTTTTAAAAGGGAACCAGAGAGAATTTTTTTTTTTCTGCTCTCTAGCAGTTGTGGTTTGCATATTAAGCGAGAAGACTGTTAAGGGTCTTTTGTCATACAATAGCACTCCCATTGAGAGTCATACCAGCACTCTATATGCATGCAAATAAAGTGGTTTTTCTGGTTTCCCTTCATTGAACATTAGCTAGAGAGAGAAAAGGAAAAAAAGCACTGTTGCTAGGCAGACTTCAGGAGGCAACAGAGAGCCTGCAGTTCAGAAAATAAACACCGGAGGGCACCCCAACACAAGAAAACAGGAACCATGACTTCTAAGGCAAAGATTGACGCCGAAGAACAAATCAAAGACGCTGAACACAGGCGACAGATGGAGATGAAAGAAAAGGAAGAAAGCCTCAAACTGGCAGCCTTCCAAAGAGAACAGGCAGCCCAAGAGGCAGCACACAAAAGAAAACTAGAAGAAGAGAGGTGGCCCACCGCCGAGAAATGGAAAAACAACAAAAAGAGAATGAAGAAAGGAAAAACAGAGAAAACATGAACTGGAGATGGCAAAAGCTGGGCTGCATGTGCCAGCCAACCCTAACAACCCGCGCCAAGTCTTGCTCCACAGCACAGGAAATTTCCCACCTACAAGGCAGGTGATGACACCGAGGCCTTCTTGGAAAATTTTGAAAGAGCCTGTCTTGGGTACAGCATCCCCGAAGACCAGTACATGGTAGAATTAAGGCCACACCTCAGTGGACCTTTAGCAGAGGTGGCAGCTGAAATGCCCAAGCCGCAAATGAATGACTATAAACTTTTTCAAACCAAGGCCAGATACCGGATGGGGATAACCCCAGATCATGCCCGTCGGCGCTTCAGAACCCAAAAAATGGAAACCAGAGGTGTCATTTCCCAAACACCGCCTACTACATTGCAAAAAACTATGAGCCTGGTTAACAGGAAACAACATTCAAACCTTGGAAGAAGTGAACCTCCTCATACAAATGGAGCAGTTCTTGGATGGTGTTCCTGAAGACATCACACGGTACATACAAGATAGAATCCCAAAACTATCGCTGAGGCGGGGGAGATTGGAGCCAAATGGATGGAACTGGCAGAAAGCAAAAAAGCTACTGTCAAGGGGAACGATTACCCCAGGGGGCACACAGACCATAACCCTACAACCGAGGACAGCCAAAGACCCTCCATACCACCCAAGTAAAGCCACAGATACCCTACTCTTCAACCTCAACAGTCTCCAGTAACTCACCTCGGCCCAGTGACCCATCAGATGGAAGATGCTTTAAGTGTAATGAACCGGGACATATCAAGGCCAACTGTCCCAAGAACACCATGCGAGTGCAATTCATTACACCACCATCACACCAAAGATCCCCAGGCCCAGATGCCTCTCAAATACCCTTGGAGCGAAGGGAAAATTTGAGAGTGGGCGGAAAGAAGGTTACTGCGTGGAGAGACACGGGGGCACAAGTGTCAGCTATCCACCAATCCTTCGTTGACCCCAAATTCATCAACCCAAAGGCCAAAGTTACCATTTACCCCTTCATGTCACAAGCTGTAGACTTGCCTACAGCTGAACTGCCTGTCCAGTACAAAGGCTGGTCAGGAATGTGGACTTTTGCAGTCTATGACAATTATCCTATCCCCATGCTACTGGGGGAAGACTTGGCCAACCAGGTGAGGCGGGCCAAGAGAGTGGGAATGGTTACCCGTAGCCAAACCAAGCAAGCTTCCAGACCCATTCCTGTTCCTGAGCCGTCCACAGAGGCCCCCGTCTGTGTTACCAGAGACCCAGACAGAGGTAGTGGACCCGGATTCCATGCCTACCACTGAAACAGCCACAGCATCTCCAGTCCCAGGCCCGGAACTGGAACAGCAACCAGCACCAGCAAGTGCAACCACATCTTCAAACTCAACGCCAGAGGGCGCCAGCAAAGCCAGAACTGGCAGAAGCAAAAAGACAGCCATACCCAAAAGGCTCAGCCAGAGCCTGAAATACCCTCGGTGCACCAGCGGAGAGCGGTTCACCAGCAACGGAAACAACCCCATCACCTACATCGCTTCCAGAGGGACCAAGCCCAAGTCCACAGTCTGAGGAAAAACTGGTGACCCCAGCCTCAAGGGAACAGTTCCAGGCTGAGCAGGAAGCAGATGACAGCCTTCAGAAAGCGTGGGCGGCGGCACGGAGCACCCCACCGCCTCTCAGCTCTTCAAATCGATCCCGGTTTGTTATAGACCAAGGACTTTTATACAAGGAAATTCTTTCTGGTGGACACCGGGAAGAATGGCAGCCGCAAAAAACAGTTGGTGGTTCCAACTAAGTACCGGGAGAAGCTCTTAAGCTTAGCCCATGATCATCCCAGTGGCCATGCTGGGGTGAACAGAACCAAGGACCGGTTGGGGAAGTCCTTCCACTGGGAGGGGATGGGCAGGATGTTGCCAAGTATGTCCGGTCTTGTGAGGTATGCCAAAGAGTAGGTAAGCCTCAAGACCAGGTCAAGGCCCCTCTCCAGCCACTCCCCATAATTGAGGTCCCATTTCAGCGAGTAGCTGTGGATATTCTGGGCCCTTTCCCAAAAAAGAACGCCCCAGAGGAAAGCAGTATGTACTGACTTTAGTGGACTTTGCTACCCGATGGCCAGAAGCAGTAGCTCTAGGCAACACCAGGGCTAACACTGTATGCCTGCCCTAACAGACATCTTTGCCAGGGTAGGTTGGCCCTCCGACATCCTTACAGATTCAGGGTCTAATTTCCTGCAGGGACCATGGAAAACTGTGGGAAACTCATGGGGTGAATCACTTGGTTGCCACCCGTACCACCATCAAACCAATGGCCTGGTGGAAAGGTTCAATGGAACTTTGGGGGCCATGATAAGAAAATTCATCAACGAATTCTCCAATAATTGGGACCTAGTGTTGCAGCAGTTGCTGTTTGCCTACAGGGCTGTACCACATCCCAGTTTAGGGTTTTCACCATTTGAACTTGTGTATGGTCACGAGGTTAAGGGGCCATTACAGTTGGTGAAGCAGCAATGGGAGGGGGTTTACGCCTTCTCCAGGAACTAACATTCTGGACTTTGTAAGCAACCTACAAAGCACCCTCCGACACTCTTTAGCCCTTGCTAGAGAGAACCTAAAGGATGCTCAAGACGAGCAAAAGGCCTGGTATGACAGACATGCCAGAGAACGTTCCTTCAAGGTAGGAGACCAGGTTATGGTCTTGAAGGCGCAACAGGCCCATAAGATGGAAGCATCATGGGAAGGGCCATTCACGGGTCCAAGAGCGCCTGGGAGCTGTAAACTACCTCATAGCATTCCCCAATTCCTCACTAAGCCTAAAGTGTACCATGTTAATTCTCTCAAGCCTTTCTATTCCAGAGACTTACAGGTTTGTCAGTTTACAGTCCAGGGAGATGATGCTGAGTGGCCTGACGGTGTCTACTACGACGGAAAAAAAAAGACGGTGGCGTGGAAGAGGTAAACCTCTCCACCACCCTGGAACGTCTGCAGCGGCAACAAATCAAGGAGCTGTGCACTAGCTTCGCCCCATTGTTCTCAGCCACCCCAGGACGGACTGAACGGGCATACCACTCCATTGATACAGGTAATGCTCACCCCAATCAGAACCCCACCCTACCGGGTGTCTCCTCATGCCCAAGCTGCTATAGAACGGGAGATCCAGAACATGCTACAGATGGGTATAATCCGCCCATCTACCAGTGCATGGGCATCTCCAGTGGTTCTGGTACCCAAACCAGATGGGGAAATACGCTTTTGCGTGGACTACCGTAAGCTAAATGCTGTAACTCGTCCGGACAACTATCCAATGCCACGTACCGATGAGCTATTGGAAAAGTTGGGACGTGCCCAGTTCATCTCTACAATAGACTTAACCAAGGGGTACTGGCAAGTACCGCTAGATGAACCTGCCAAGGAGAGGTCAGCATTCGTCACCCATGCGGGGGTGTATGAATTCAATGTCCTTCCTTTCGGCCTTCGAAATGCACCCGCCACCTTCCAGAGGCTGGTAGACGGTCTACTAGCTGGACTGGGAGAATTCGCAGTTGCCTACCTCGATGATGTGGCCATTTTTTTCAGACTCCTGGCCCGAACACCTACTCCACCTGGAAAAGGTCTTTGAGCGCATCAGGCAGGCAGGACTAACTGTTAAGGCCAAAAAGTGTCAAATAGGCCAAAACAGAGTAACTTACCTGGGGCACCAGGTGGGTCGAGGAACCATAAACCCCCTACAGGCCAAGGTGGATGCTATCCAAAAGTGGCCTGTCCCAAGGTCAAAGAAACAGGTCCAATCCTTCTTAGGCTTGGCCGGATACTACAGGCGATTTGTACCACACTACAGCCAAATCGCTGCCCCATTAACCGACCTAACCAAAAAGACCCAGCCAAATGCCGTTAAGTGGACTAATGAGTGTCAAGAGGCCTTTACCCAGCTTAAGGCGATGCTCATGTCTGACCCTGTGCTCAGGGCCCCGGACTTTAACAAGCCATTCCTAGTAACCACAGATGCATCTGAGCGTGGTATAGGAGCAGTGCTCATGCAGGAAGCAACAGATCACAACTTCCATCCTGTCGTGTTTCTCAGCAAGAAACTGTCTGAGAGGGAAAGTCACTGGTCAGTCAGTGAAAAGGAATGCTATGCCATTGTGTACGCCCTGGAAAAGCTACGCCCATATGTTTGGGGGACGGCGGTTCCAACTACAAACTGACCATGCTGCACTAAAGTGGCTTCATACTGCCAAGGGGAACAACAAGAAACTTCTTCGTTGGAGTTTAGCTCTCCAAGATTTTGATTTTGAAATTCAACACATCACAGGAGCTTCTAACAAAGTTGCTGATGCACTCTCCCGTGAGAGTTTCCCAGAATCCAGTAGTTAAAAAGTGTTCTTAAAATGTAAAGTCTGTTAGTTATATACTTAGTAGTATATGTAAAGGTGCATGTGTTGTATTAATCTGTTTATTTTCAAGTTCTAGAAGGAAATTGCCGCCAGTGAGCTTCCCCACTGTCTGCAATTTGGGGGGCGTGTCATAAACAGATAGCTAAGGGTTAATGTCTCTTTCACCTGAAACACCTGACCAGAGAACCAATCAGGAAACCGGATTTTTTCAACTTTGGGTGGAGGGAAGTGTGTCTCTGAGTCTTTTGTCTGTCTGCCTGTTTCCTCTGAGCTTTGGAGAAGTAGTTCTATTTTCTAGTCTTCTGTTTCTAAGTGTAAGGACAAAGAGATCAGATAGTAAGTTCTATGGTTTCTTTTCTTTGGTATTTGCATGAATATAAGTGCTGGAAATGCTTTGATTTGTATTCTTTTTGAATAAGGCTGTTTATTCAATATTCCTTTAAGCAATTGACCCTGTGTTGTATCATCTTAATACAGAGAGAACATTTGTATTTTTTCTTTCTTTTTTATATAAAGTTTTCTTTTAAGACCTGTTGGAGTTTTCTTTACTTCAGGGAAATTAAGTCTGTACTCACCAGGGAATTGGTGGGAGGAAGAAATCAGGGGAAAGCTGTGTGTTGGATTGCTAGCCTGATTTTGCATTTCCTCTGGGTGAAGAGGAAAGTGCTTTTGTTCCAGGATTGGGAACGGAGAGGGGGACTCACTCTGCGTAGTTTCACAGAGCTTGTGTCTGTGTATCTCTCCAGGAGCACCTGGAGGGGGGAAGGGAATCAGGATTATTTCCCTTTGTTGTGAGACTCAAGGGATTTGGGTCTTGTGGTCCCCAGGGAAGGTTTTTCAGGGGGACCAGAGTGCCCCAAAACACTCTAATTTTTTGGGTGGTGGCAGCAGTACCAGGTCCAAGCTGGTAACTAAGCTTGGAGGTTTTCATGCTAACCCCCAAATTTTGGACGCTAAGGTCCAGAATCTGGGAATAAGGTTATAACAGTTACATAAAGCTGTGTGTTACAACCCACATAAGAAAAGCATTTACCAGAACAAAAGAAAGCATTGACATCTATTGTCTTACTTCTCGAATATTATCTTCCACTGCCTTTATCTTATCAGTACAGCATATCAGCAGTTCTGCTTAAAAGTTAATTCTCTTTTTCACCTGGAACTCTCACAAAGCAGTATTTGGAATAATCAGAGAATCCATGTAACTTTTGCCTTAGATGTATATTTATGCTGATGTCAGTAATGGTTAATGTACATTTACATCAGGACCAGATTCTGACAAAATGTGAATCTGATCAACTGGACATTAACAGGCTGTACAGGCTGTAATCAGGAAGCTCAAAAATAAAGTGGAGGGAGATGATCAAATTACAGCAGAAATGCTAAAAGCACACAATACCATGCCCCTACTGAAACTGACTGAGTTGTTCAATTAAGTTTGGGGAAGAGAGACCCTTCTGACCAGCAGAACCATGGAATCATTGTCAGCATATCCAAAAAGGGTGCTCTTACTGACTGTAACAACTGGAGAGAAGTTACGCTACTCTCTGTTGTAGAGGAAGCCTTTTATAATATGATGCTACACAGGATAAAAGAGGCAGTGGATGCAAATTTTAGAGAAGAACAGGGTGGATAATGGCCCCAGAGATTGTGAGTGTATCAATGTGATGTTCCCAGAGATACCCAGGGCATCTCCCTTAGCATGAGAAAGCCTTGTCTGTACTGTGTTACCTAGCAGCTCTGTGTACTTGGGGAACCAGGGTGCAGTACCCAGCCTGTCTAACTCATGAAAGACCTTCCCCACCCCACCCCCCAGCCTCTGCTTGACCCAAAACCAATCAGAAGAAAGACTTACAAAAAGCAATGAAAAGGCAGTGGGAGACACACCTAAACCTCTGGGATAAGAATGACAGGATTAAGGAAACTCCCCAAGCCTCATTTGCCTTGAAGATGGGACAAGGAGGCATCTCTATTGCCATAGAGAATGGAGAACCACATGGAACTCTGGGACCAAAAATGAGGGAAGCACTGCATCATGGGGGATCTCTGCTCCAGGTATTAATGAATCCATGCCTATAAACACCCAGTTCAGTAGTTATCAGACCAATTCTAGTAATACATCCTCTCTTGATATCCAAAACGGTGGAACTCCCTAACTGCATCGTGAGCTCCGTCCAACGACCACCACCCAAAGCCAGGAATGATCAGCTCTCATTGTCTAGCCTGAACAAAACCATTTGGTATACTCCCTTGTTTACACATAAACAAATCTAGTGTTCTCCCTTGAACCTGTGTTGTTTCTCTACAAAACCCGCTACCTATCCTCAAGTAAGTGTTCTGATGCCTGCATCCAAACTCTGCATCAATTTCACTGGGACTTCATCTTTTCCTGACTGATCATGCTGTGGGCTCTGTCTATCTCCAGGACTCTGGACCCTCAGCTACCACCACCACCTGAGACCCCTGATTGATTCAAGCTTCATGGAATGGTGAGAACCCAACTCTCTCTCTCTGAATAGCTTTCTGATCCTGACTTGTGTGATAGTTTTCTAATCTCTGGGGCCATTAGAAAATGATAGTTTTCTAAACCTGACTTTTATAAACAAGTTTAAATTGGAATTAATATTATAACTGTTTTGTTTGTTTGGCTCCCTGATGGCTATTACCTGTCAATAAATAACTTTCATGATTAAGCTGGTTGCTTCTCTCTCTCTCTCCCCTTCATGGTGTCCTCATTCGCTTTGCAGCAACGCTCCTCGTACCTAAGCTAAAAGATCCCTGCAGCACCTAAAAATCCTGTGGGGTTTGCTCATCAAGTGGGTTACTGCTAGAACAATTGTGATGTGAAGACGGGGATAGGGATGTGCTGAACCTGGAACATATGCGGGTGACAACTTGAAAGTGCTGCTCGACCCAGCCTGCTCAGGCGTACTCTATTCCGGTGTGCAGGGCCAGTGCAAGGATGTTTCGTGCCCTAGGCAAAATTGATATAATAGGCATCACAGAAATCTGGTGGACTGAGAGAAATCAATGGGACACAATCATTCCAGGGTACAAAATATATCGGAAGGACAGAACAGGTCGTGCAGGGGGAGGAGTGGCACTATATGTGAAAGAAAATATAGATTCAAATGAAGTAAAAATCTTAAGCAAATCCACATTCCATAGAATCACTATGGATAGAAATTTCATGCTCTAATAAAAATATAACATTAGGGATCTATTACTGACCACCTAACTAGGACAATAATAGTGATGATGAAATGCTAAGGGAAATTAGAGATGCTATCAAAATTAAGAACCCAATAATAGTGGAGGATTTCAATTATCCCTATATTGACTGGGAACACTTCACTTCAGGATAAAATGCAGAGATAAAATTTCTCGATACTTTAAATGACTGCTTCATGGAGCAGCTGGTACGGGAACTCTAGATTTAATCCTGAGTGGAGTGCAGGAGCTGGTCCAAGAGGTAACTATAGCAGGACTGCTTGGAAATAGTGACCATAATACAATAGCATTCAACATCCCTGTGGGGGGGAGAACATCTCAACAGCCCAAAACTGTGGCATTTAATTTCAAAAGAGGGAACTATATAAAAATGAGGGAGTTAGTTAAACAAAAGTTAAAAGGTACACTGACTAAACTGAAATCCCTGCAAGTTGCATGGGCCCTTTTTAAAGACCCCATAATAGAGGCCCAACTTCAATGTATATCCCTGTAGGGAAGTGCCCTGGCTCCCCACTGCACCTGAGAGGGACGAGCCAGAACAGGTGCCTCAGTGGGCGGAGCCACCGCTGCCTGTCCCTGCCCCCCCACCCCGGATGTCAAGGGGCGGGACAGGAAGTATAAAAGCCCGGCCTCAGCGCTCAGTTGGGGGCAGACTGCTGGAGAGGATAGATGCTGGTGCCCAATCTCCCACTGGGCCCAGCCTGCCCCGTGCTCACTACCCAGAGGAGCGCTGGCCTGACCTGCCTTGTGCCGGAGGAGCGCTGGCCTGAGCTTCCCCGTGCCCGATATCCAGAGGAGCACTGGCCTGAGCTTCCCCGTGCCTGGTATCCAGAGGAGCAGCCTGAGCTTCCCCGTGCCCGGTATCCAGAGGAGCAGCCTGAGCTTCCCCGTGCCCGGTATCCAGAGGAGCAGCCTGAGCTTCCCCGTGCCCGGTATCCAGAGGAGCAGCCTGAGCTTCCCCGGGCCCAGTATCCAGAGGAGCAGCCTGAGCTTCCCCGTGCCCGGTATCCAGAGGAGCAGCCTGAGCTTCCCCGTGCCCAGTATCCAGAGGAGCAGCCTGAGCTTCCCCGTGCCCGGTATCCAGAGGAGCACTGGCCTGAGCTTCCCCGTGCCCGGTATCCAGAGGAGCACTGGCCTGAGCTTCCCCGTGCCCGGTATCCAGAGGAGCAGCCTGAGCTTCCCCGTGCCCAGTATCCAGAGGAGCAGCCTGAGCTTCCCCGTGCCCGGTATCCAGAGGAGCAGCCTGAGCTTCCCCGTGCCCGGTATCCAGAGGAGCAGCCTGAGCTTCCCCGTGCCCGGTATCCAGAGGAGCAGCCTGAGCTTCCCCGTGCCCGGTATCCAGAGGAACCCATGGTCTGGGACCCGCCAGACGACGCCAGCGAAGGACAGGTACCTAGAGAGGGTGAGATTGGAAGTTCCCTGGGGGAAGCTGACCCCAGTCTGGCTCCAGGGGACCCTGAGCCCATGTCAGTGTGTTGTGGCCAGGATTCCCCATCGACTGAAGTGAACCCTTGCTGCTGCTAGGGCCCCGGGCTGGAACGCAGTGGAGTGGGAGGGCCTGCGTCCCCCCTGCCACCCTTCCAAGGGTGGCAGACTCCCCCTCCCCCTGGCCTGAGGAGGCCTCTTGTGCTGTTTAACTCACTGTTCAGTCCCTACTTGAGGGTCTGACCCTTACCTGTGTTTGTTGCCCTGTCCTGAGCCAGGGCTTGGGCTTTGCAGACTGCTACTGTTCACTTGTTGCTCAGCCCCTGCTGAAAGGCCTGAGCCTAACTACTTTTGTCCTGCCCTACCCAAGGGCCTGGGCTATAGACTTGGTATTCGCTCAGCCCTGCTGGAAGGCATGAGCTGCTTACTGCCCTGCCCCACCCAAGGGCCGGGCTTATGTACTGTGTTGCTCAGCCCTGCTGAAAGGTCTGAGCCCGAACTGCTTATAGACTCTGTACTTGCTCAGCCCTTGCTGAAGGGCCCTGAGCCCGAACTACTTGTTTCCCTGCCCCTGCTCCAGGGCCAGGCTTATAAACTCTGTGTCAGCTTAGCCCCTGCTGAAGGGCTAGGACTCGGAATTGCTTAGAGACTATTCGTTTGCTCAGCCCTGTTGAAGGGTCTGGGCCTTGCATGGACTGCTGCCTGAAGGGAGGCACCCCTCCCCGCCACACCTGAGAGGGACGAGCCCCAGCACCAGACCCTTACAACCCCAAATTAAGAAACACAATAAAAGAGCCACCGTGGCTTAACAACCATGTAAAAGAAGCAGTGAGAGATAAAAAGACTTCCTTTAAAAAAATGGAAATTAAGAAACACAATAAAAGAGCCACCGTGGCTTAACAACCATGTAAAAGAAGCAGTGAGAGATAAAAAGACTTCCTTTAAAAAATGGAAATCAAATCCTAGTGAGGCAAATAGAAAGGAGCACAAACACTGCCAGCTTAAGTGCAAGAATGTAATAAGAAAAGCCAAAGAGGAGTTTGAAGAACAGCTAGCCAAAAACTCCAAAGGCAATAACAAAATGTTTTTTAAGTACATCAGAAGCAGGAAGCCTGCTAAACAACCAGTGGGGCCCCTTTACGATCGAAATACAAAAGGAGCGCTTAAGACGATAAAGTCATTGCGGAGAAACTAAATGGATTCTTTGCTTCAGTCTTCACGGCTGAGGATGTTAGGGAGATTCCCAAACCTGAGCCGGCTTTTGTAGGTGACAAATCTGAGGAATTGTCACAGACTGAAGTGTCACTAGAGGAGGTTTTGGAATTAATTGATAAACTCAACATTAACGAACTCAAATGTGAAGTTGCAGAACTATTAACTAAGGTTTGTAACCCATCCTTTAAATCAGCTTTGGTACCCAATGACTGGAACTTGTGGAACTTCTTACCGGAGGAGGCTGTGAAGGCTGGGACTACAACAATGTTTAAAAGTGAACTGAGTAAATTCATAGTGGCTAAGTCCATAAATGGCTATTAGCCAGGAAGGGTAAAGAATGGTGTCCCTAGCCTCTGTTCATCAGAGGATGGAGATGGATGGCAGGAGAGAGATCACTTGATCACCTGTTAGCTTCAGTCCTTCTGGGCACCTGGCATTGGCCACTGTCAGTAGACAGATACTGGGCGAGATGAACCTTTGGTCTGACCCGGTATGGCCGTTCTTATGTTCTTATAACTTCCACCTTGCCCCCCCCTGCCCTGAGGCACCCCCTTCCCCAGCTCACCCCTGCTTTGAGCACAAGCACCCTGTCGCTGCTTCACTTCTCCTGCCTTCCAGGCTTGCGGCACCAATCAGCTTAGGTGCCACAAGCCTGGGAGGCGGGAGAAGTGAAGCAGCCCCAGCGTGCTCGGGGAGGAGGCGGGGCAGGGGTGAGCTGGGGCAGGGAGTTCCCCTGCGTACCTCCCCCCCACCACTTGCTGCAGGCGGCCTTCCCTGTGCTCCCCTGCCGCAGCTCCCTCCGCCTAAATGCCGGCAGCGACCGGGGCGGCCAAAGATCTGGTCGCCGCAGTCGCTGCTGAAGAAAATGGTGCCCCCCAAATCCCAGTGCCCTAGGCACCCACCTAGGTCACCTAAATGGTTGCACCGGCCCTGCCGGTGTGGTGCATGTGGCTTATGTGGGTGACAGCTTGGAAATGCTGCTTGACCCAGCCTACTGAGTCCAGTGACATAAGGGGCCAGCTTGGGAGTGCTGATTAACCCAGTACTCTCAGATGTGCTCTGTTAATGTGTGCATGTGTATGTTCGTCTGATTCTGGGGCTGGAAGAACCCAGATCTGGGGAACTTCGGTCCTGCATTGGAAGCTACAATCGTAACACATATTGACATCATAACACACATTCCAGAACCTAGTATTGCTCCCTGCATTTTTCAGCCAGATAGTCTCTGATCCCTCCTTTATGAAACCAGCCTTGCCCCCTCAGGAAAGGATACAGAGTGAAGCTCTCTACCTATGTTTACAGTCCAAAATCCATTCTCATTAGCTGTAAACAGAACTCCCTCCTGCTGGTTTGTTACTTCCAATACATTCCCTCTCTGGAAGATTTCACAATCACTTCATCAGCATTCAGCTCAAACTGTAATGGGCGTCCATTGTGAACCATATAATACATAGTTTACATGTAGCCAGACAGGCAAACATCTCTTGCCTGAAAGAAACCTGTTTCTCAACTTTTGGTGACCAGCTCCAAGTCATAGACCTTAAGGATATGAAATTTTCAATATAGGTATATAACTCTTTACATATTATCCATACATACCTTTCACAATGATTATGGTGACCAGTGTGACACAGGCTTTCAGTAAAGACCTAATATGACACACCTTGGCAAACCAGATAGATACCAGATCCAGTTGGCACCAAGAGATCGCTGGGTCACAATCAAATATTCACACTAAAGATCATCATAGAAGGATGTATAAAATGGCAAGCTCCCCTCACCATCAATTTGATTGATTTTCAAAAGGCATTTCACAGCCTGACAGACATACATTGTGGAATATTCTTCAGTCCTATGCAATACCAACTAAAGTCATCAACATCAAAGTCATGTACAGCTATGTGAAGTGGTCTGTAAGGGTGATCAATCAGAAAAGCGTGTTGTTCAACATGGAAACAGGTTTTTTATTTCTGCTGTTATTTGGCATTGCCATAGACTGGATAATGAAGAAGTGTACTAGCAACACAATCCGTGCTATAGCATAGGTAGATGGCAAATGTGTACAAGACCCAGATTTTGCTGATGATATTGTGCTACTGAGCGACACCTCCAAAGAGTTACAAACAAAGACAGACAAACTAGCAAAAATAGCAGGCCACACAGGGCTCAGAATTAGTTGTGCTAAAATAAACATGCTTGAAATCCAGACATAGAGCAGTAACATCATATTAAAAGGCAAAAAATAAGAGAGCGGAGCAATTCTTCTACCTGGGCAGCACCAGAGACCTCAAGAAGGAAGTGACATCAGGGATAGAAAAGGCATCCACAGCATTTACAAAACTCAACAACGTATGGAAGTCAAAAATATACAGCACAAAACTGAGGATTTTAAATTCAGACAATCTCATTGCTAATATACAGCTGCAAGAGCTAGAGATCAAAAATGTTAGACAGATGCCGTCGAAAATAAGTGCCTATGAAAGATTCTGGGCATTGGTTAGAAAGACTTCATCACCAACAAAGAGAACTGAGAACTACCAACCAGCATCTCATATCCACTAGAATTAGAAGGAACTGCTAGACATATCTGGGGTATGTACACCAGATGCCAAGAAATGAGAGCACCCAAGAGTAACCTTAAGAAGAACCCTTAGCAGAGAGAGCAGAATAGTTGATCTTAACAACATAGAGCACATGGAAGCAGCAGCAAACAACAGAGAGGAATGGAAGGGATTAGTTTGTGCCCTGTGCACCAGTATTGGTGCGGGAAGAATGTAATGTAATGTACATTTAATATTCAAAATTAGATTCTACTCTGTACTATTTAAAATAAAATTGTAGGTGAATGATGATTCATGCTGATTCATAGACACTTAGAAAGTCACACATGGCATGGATGAAAAGGGATTGATCTTATTGCCTTCACTCCCACCCTCCCCCACTATTTCTTTTGTCACTTCCTCCTCTTCTGCAGGCAAACTGAGGCAAGAACACCTTCAAACTTCCATTGATTTAAAAACATGGACATTTGCTCTGCAGCCTAAGGACCTGATCCTCCAAGGCTCAAATGCTTCAACGAAGGGTTTTCGAAAGAATTGTTTCATAAGAAGCTAAAAAGGAGCGAGCTAGCTAAGAGCAGTACTGTACACATTTCATTTACTCTAATCTCTGGTAACTGTAGGAATAGTGTTATGGCAACAGGTGCATCTCAGGTGGAAAAGACTCCGCTCAGGGTATTACGCCACTGATCCCCCTCAGAAGACTTTGTAAAGAGGTGGTTTTGACGCAGTTAATAACACAGTAATGGCTTCAAAGCGGATGAAGGATATTCTTTGTCCTGCTGGATCCAGGTGAAATATTATGACTCTTAAAATGTCCTCTCTCTTCTGAGCATCTCCACTATACATTCCTTGTCACTAAAGTATCCCCAACTCTCTGGTTCTTGGTGGATGGGTGGGCTCAGTCAGTTTCTGCTTTCTGTAACTCTCCAGGGCATGGTAAACAGAGATTGTGAAGCCTCTTCACAAAGGGGAAAGAAAGCTCTATCCAGCATACCCACAGTCTGGAGACATTTTTTTCCTTCAGCCTGATGATACCTGCAACTTAGCTGCATGTGTTAATTTGGGTTAGGAGAACTTGAATAAGTTCTAAAATTCTACTTATTTTAGATTCCACCCTCCCCTCAAAAAAGTTCTAAATGTTTTACCAAATCTTATAGGATTCATTTTTAAATCTTGTGAGAAACGACTTAGTATTAGATTGGGATGAACTCAGGTAAATTACATGAGATCAAGTACTAGGTGCTTGATTCTTAATTCATCCATGCCAATGTTACAGTGGAGTGACTCTATTGGCTTCAGTAAAGTTACTCCGCATTTTCAGAGGTGTTTAGGAGACAAGAATCATGGCTCAGATCCTCAAAGCTATTTAGGCATCTAAAATGTAAATGTGGAAGGATCTGAGGCTAAAATAGGGAAATAAGTTAAGAATTACTTAGACAAGTTAGATGTCTTCAAGTCAGCAGGGCCTGACCAAATACATCCTATAATACTTAAGGAACTGGCTGAAAGGATCTCTGAACCATTAGTGATTAACACCGTCTGTGTTTTATCCCTAAGATGTCCTTCCTCTTCCATGACATGTGACCCACCCACATTGGGTAGAATATACTCAAAGCCCTCCAGCCTGGATATTTTTCTCTAAATACATGGGTAGTGATTGGCATTGTCTTTTCAAAGATTGCAGTATTTGTGCACAAATTCTTTTAAATATTCTTTGTATCATTTGGTAGCAAAGTAGAATAATAGCTCATGGATATACATCATTACAATATGCTATATGAGTTGAAAAAAGGTTTCTTTTATTCTTATGTGATTATGTTAGCAGCTCAAAACAGTCACATAATGGTTGGTGTGTTGCAGGGCTTTGGTTACAATTAAAATAAATGATTGCCTTACCTATGGTTCCTTGCTAGAAAAGTATGCAAAAGCCTCCCCATATACCATCTATCCAGTTGTTTTGTAATGTTTTGCCTTTCCCCAGCACTGCTCTAACTCCTGGTACCCTGAGTTCCCAGGCAGCCAGGTCCTTCTCTTTCCACTAGAGAGAGAAACTCTGACACAGCTTCTCCCTGAGCCCTTATAACAGAGCCAGGTGTGGCCTGATTGGGGCATGGCCCCAGCTGTGGCTGCTTCCCCAGTCAGCCTAACCTTTTCCCACCAGAGTGGGGTAACTGTCCTGCTACAGTGACCATGTCACCTGGTAATGGAATCCATCTTAAACCTGGTGTTTTTCCATTTAGAAGGAAGAGTGGGTACCCAGGGAGACAATGGATTCCTGCCTTTTGCCAAAGCTATAAAAGGGGGTGGAACTGAACAAAAGGGGCTGCAGTCATGAAAAATCCCCTAGTTATCACCTGAGCTGGAACTAACAAGCATTGTACCAGGGGAAAGGATTAGGTCCAGACTAAGAAGGAGTCTAGTCTGCAAAAGAAGCTTATTGGAAAATCTCTAAGGGTGAGATTTACCTGTATTCAGTTGCCTAAATGTATTAGGCTTAGACTTGTGTGTTTTGTTTTATTTTGCTTGGTAACTTACTTTATTCTGTCTGTTATTACTTGAAACCACTTAAATTCTACATTTTAATGCTTAATAAAATCCCTTTTGTTTATTAATTAGCTCAGTAAGTGATTAATATGTGGGGGGAGCAAACAGATGTGCATATCTCTCTATCAGTGTAGTCTTAACACATCAGGTGACAGTCCCCAAGGGGTCTCTGTGACCGAACCCATCACAACATAATACATGCATATAAACAGCATAATCATACTCAGTCAATCATAACTTTTCCATTGATACCTTACATGATATACTTTGTACAAGACTTGTTGCAATTGTCTAACAGTGGCAACATTAATGACATGTGTCTGACAAAGTGGGTATTCACCCACGAAAGCTCATGCTCCAATACATCTGTTAGTCTATAAGGTGCCACAGAACTCTTTGTTGCTTTTTACAGATCCAGACTAACACGGCTACCCCTCTGATACAGTAATGATATAAATGGTCATGTTCCAATCATACAGCATCTCATGCACCCAGGGCTGCCGGGGGGGGGGGGGCAAGTGGGGCAATTTGCCCCAGGCTCCGCAGGGGTCCCTAAGAGAACGGGTGAGGCTCCCGCCCTTGCTTGACCCTGCCTCTGCCCCTCTCCCGGAGCCTCAGCACATCCAGGAGTGTCCCTGAACAGCGGTGCAGCATGGCTCTGGCAGGGCTCCTGAGCCCCGCCCTGCTCAGAGCCATGTGGTAAGGGGGTGGGCTGCGAGCTCCATGCCGAGGGGAAGGCACTCAGGCCCCACTGAAGCTCGCAGCCCCATCCCCTGACCACGCGGCTCTGAGCGGGGAAGAGCTCAGGAGCCCAGCTGGAACCACACTGCACTGCTGTTCAGGGACGCTCCTGAACACAACGTGCTGAGACTCCAGGTGAAGGGGGGAGCTAGGGGTCAGGGGCCAGGCGGGCTGGATAAGGGGCAGGGAGTCCCGGGGACAGTCAGAGCACAGGGAGGGGGCAGAGGTTGGGGGGGCGGTCAGGGGACAGGGAATTGGGGGGTTGGATCGTGGGTGTTCTGGGGGTCTGTCAGGACTCAGCGGGGGAGGGGGTGGATAGGGATTGGGGCACTCGGGGGACAGGGAGCAGGGGTGGGGTCCCTGGGTGGCGGTGGGGGTCTCTGGGGGACGATGAGGGGGCAAGGAGCAGGATGGGTCAGAGATTCTGAGGGGGGCAGGCAGCTGGGGGGCAGGAAGTGGGTGGGGTCAGACAGGGGCAGGGCCAGGCTGTTTGGGAGGCACAGCCTTCCCTAACCTAAAGTTCATTCAGCAGTTTGAAGCTTGCAGAAGAGCCAAGCTGTTAGCTTTTCCATTAGGGATATCATTCCTTTCACTTCTCAAATGCCAAATTACAGTCTATATTTAATTTCAGTGCCATAGGGAGATTCATGTCAGGGGAGGGTAGCTTCATTTAAAATTAGTCACTGGGGGATGGATCACATGAGAAGAGCAATATCCTACACCACCTACCTCCTTCCCGACCCTACCAAGGGAGACTGCCCCCTGCATTCCCTGAGGCTTCAGAAGGGTTAATTCAGTGGTTCTCAAACTTTTGTCCTGGTGACCCCTTTCACATAGCAAACCTCTGAGTGCCCCCCCCCCATAAATTGAAAACACTTTTTTATATATTTAACACTATTATAAATGCTGGAGGCAAAGCCGGATTTGAGGTGGAGCCTGACAGCTCGCGACCCCCAGTAATAATCTTGTGACCCTCTGAGGGGTCCCGACCCCCAGTTTGAGAACCCCTGGATTAATTTAATTTTAGCACTGTGTGTCCATTCACATGCATGTGCTATTTTGAGCATTTCAGTTTTCACAACATAGGCTCATCCCAGATTCTGGAACAAGCTCACATGCTCAGTTCGTGGAGTATGTGCTTAAGCTATACTAAAGACAAACCCACAGTAACCGTCTCCAGTTTGTGAGGGACCCCATGGAGCCAATCTCTAGGAAACAGATAAATGCATGGAGGTTAAGTCTGTTAATGGCTATTAGCCAGGATGGGTAATGAATGGTGTCCCTAGCCTCTGTTTGTCAGAGGGTGGAGATGGATGGCAGGGGAGAGATCACTTGATCATTACCTGTTAGGTTCACTCCTTCTGGGGCACTTGGCATTGGCCATTGTCAGTAGACAGGATACTGGACTGGATGGACCTTTGGTTTGACCCAGTATGGCTGTTCTTCTGTTCTAAGTAAATGAACCCAAAATTATGGAGACAGATATGAGTCAAGGAAGCCAGCAGAGTATCAGAAACCTGGAAAAATCTCTGACTGGATGGGCTCAGGCGTTTGGTCACAAGCTGAGGTGGTTCAAAAGTTTTTGGATTTTTAAGCAGAATTTTTTATTGTTTCTTTAAACAATCAAACACAGCAAGCAGCAAATATTTGGCCACACACTTCTGAAACCTCAAACCATATTCAGGTTTTGGCAGACTAATTTCAGCTTTTCAATTAAAAAAACCACAACAAATTTTGAAGGAAAGCAGACATTGTCCATGATTTTTTTCTGCTTTTTAAAAACACCTAGTTTTCGATCCAAAAAAAGTTTTGACGGAAACTATTTGTCCACTCCTTTTAATGAGCTTTAGTGCCTTTTAGCACTAGCTGATGCTGAGAACCAGTGATACCTTGTAAAGAACAGCAAAGAATCCTGTGGCACCTTATAGACTAACAGACGTTTTGGAGCATGAGCTTTCGTGGGTGAATACCCACTTCCTCAGATGCATGTAATGGAAATATCCAGGGGCAGGTATATATATGTGTGCTAGCAAGCAAGCTAGAGATAACGAGGTCAGTTCAATCAGGGAGGATGAGGCCCTGTTCTAGCAGTTGAGGTGTGAAAACCAAGAGAGGAGAAACTGGTTCTGTAATTGGCAAGCCATTCACAGTCTTTGTTCAATCCTGAGCTGATGGTGTCAAATTTGCAGATGAACTGAAGCTCAGCAGTTTCTCTTTGAAGTCTGGTCCTGAAGTTTTTTTGCTGCAGGATGGCCACCTTAAGGTCTGCTATAGTGTGGCCAGGGAGGTTGAAGTGCTCTCCTACAGGTTTTTGTATATTGCCATTCCTAATGTCTGATTTGTGTCCATTTATCCTTTTCCGTAGAGACTGTCCAGTTTGGCCGATGTACATAGCAGAGGGGCATTGCTGGCATATGATGGCGTATATTACATTGGTGGATATGCAGGTGAATGAACCAGTGATGGTGTGGCTGATCTGGTTAGGTCCTGTGATGGTGTCGCTGGTGTAGATATGTGGGCAGAGTTGGCATCGAGGTTTGTTGCATGGATTGGTTCCTGAGCTAGAGTTATTATGGTGTGGTGTGCAGTTACTGGTGAGAATATGTTTCAGGTTGGCAGGTTGTCTGTGGGCAAGGATTGGCCTGCCACCCAAGGCCTGTGAAAGTGTGGGATCATTGTCCAGGATGGGTTGTAGATCCTTGATGATGCGTTGGAGGGGTTTTAGCTGGGGGCTGTATGTGATGGCCAGTGGAGTCCTGTTGGTTTCTCTCTTGGGTTTGTCTTGCAGTAGGAGGCTTCTGGGTACACGTCTGGCTCTGTTGATCTGTTTCCTTATTTCCTCATGCGGGTATTGTAGTTTTGAGAATGCTTGGTGGAGATTTTGTAGGTGTTGGTCTCTGTCTGAGGGGTTAGAGCAGATGCGGTTGTACCTCAGTGCTTGGCTGTAGACAATGGATCGTGTGATGTGCCCGGGATGGAAGCTGGAGGCAACGCTTCCTCAGCTCTCGTCCACTCACACCCCTTCTCTATCTACGCTACATTGATGACATCTTCATCATCTGGACCCATGGGAAGGAGACTCTGGAAAAATTCCACCATGATTTCAACAGCTTCCACCCCACCATCAACCTCAGCCTGGACCAATCTACACGGGAGGTCCACTTTCTTGACACCACGGTGCAAATAAGTGGAATATTTTTAAAAATATAGTTTTCAAAGTCTAATAAGAAATAGAGGTAAAGCAGTAGTGCGGATGGGAATGTTAGCAATTAATGTCACATGACATTACAGTTAGGTTAATATCTTTCTCAGAAGGTTTTATGCATTACATCTGAATTGGTCCTGCCTGTCCTGTAATCCAGAGAGAGAACTAAGTTGTCTGACTGGTTTTAAAGTACTGACTATGATTTCATGGAAGCACATGTACAGGCCCACAAAAAAAAGCTCAAAAATATTGGTCACTAGCAACTGGCCCCTACCAAAGATGCCATTCATGGAGCCACGCTTCAACAACCAATCCTAATGCCCAATACCACTGCATTTATTCTAAATGATTGTATCAATGACCTGAATGAGTGTAATGGAGCCAAAACCTTGATTAATTCTGAATTTAAACATAAAGAGGAATTTGGTTTTTTATTACACCACTGAAGCACCACCTGTAGAAGTTCTCTCATTTATCTGAGCACTGTGAAGTTTGTTCTTTTGATTCAGATCCTTTGAACTTCATAACCTCTTCCAGCATTTAGCCTCCTACACTATGAATGAATGTCAGCAGTCAGGTTAGCCTGCTTGCATTTAGCTATTAAATGTCAGTTATATAAGCCTTTTTGTCTATAGAAGGAGAGCTGTCTTACCTCCTCAGTCACAGCATTTGCATCCCACAATCCCTTTTGATCAAAATGAGCTCACTGTCCTCAATTGCTTATAATTAGCATAACACAGCACTTGAAAATATCACCACACTCACTTCTGTAAGCAGCTAAATAATCCAAATGGTTTAATGCTGTGGGGAAAATGCTGGTGGTGATTAGACTGAACAGAGTAAGTTTACTCTTTTACTTAATATCACCTTGTACAGCTAAAGGAAAGCACTAATATAACTCAACTATTGAACCAACTTGAAAGAATCTAAAAAAACAGCTCAATCTTATCTACAGTTGCCCGGGCCATATTTATATTCAAAAAGAAACAAAATGAAAATCATTTCAGAAACCAGTTGGCAGTAATGAAATCACCTATCATATAGTTCATTTTCATGCCTGGGTTTTCTAAATAAAGGGCATAAATTCTATGCTGCCTACATGATAACAATTGTGAGTTAATAATTATTCATTACAAAGAAATGCCTACTCAAGCACAATAACCTTAACTCTGACTCGTAGATTGTTGGGTTCTTTTATGCATTACTTGTTATCTTGATTTTGATATCTAGCTATATTCTTTTAATACCTTTTAAATACTATCAGATAATGAATATGTCCTCTAACTGTATATTATTTAATACAATACTTTATTGTTGTTTCTTGACAATAATAGCAAAATTGCATGCATGTATTTATGGTAATAGGATGTATGTTGACTGTCATTGGAAGCTGACCAAGTATATCACTAATGTTTCTTTTTCAAAAAAGCTTTTGTGTTTTGTTTATATTTTGTGGCTACCGATGAGAGAATAGTTTTTGCTTTTGTTCAGAATTAGCTGGTTCGCTTTAAAAAGGCCTATTTTAACTAGAGGAAGATTTCTGTTTCTTGTCAGAAATTATTTATGTATTGGTATTGTAGTAGCATTTAAGAACCTCAGTTGTACAAACAGAACAAAAGGACTTCCTTTTTATGTTTTTTTTACGGTCAACAAGCCAATGGAAGGCAAGCATTCACGTGTATATACGTAGAGCCCTGCAAATCCACGGATATCTGCAGACCGTTTTGTGGATCACGGATCAGATGCGGATATAAATTTTGTATTCGTGCAGGGCTCTAAATATAGGATCTTAAAGGTAGGAAAGCAGCTGTCAACAACTAATAGCCCATGAGACTGCTTCTCTGCCTTCGAGATTCTATATATCCTCTCCTGCCCCCCATATAATACAGAGAAAGGGGAGATGATCGATGAAGACAGACAGCAAAATCTCCCATGCTCTCATCACTGCAATTTAAGCGGCCAAGCAATTTAGGAAACCTCTCTCGACTTCATCGCCATATCAGGTCAGTTGGAGAGGAAGGCAGGTGCTTCTGCAAAGTAAGTCATGAAGTCCATTGTCAATTTTAATTTTTTGAAATGTACTTTTTAAAAAATATATAGTTAGTTTTCTAATACAGGACCCTTCGAATAGTCTGCCCTGAATCTTATTTTTTATTTATTTTTTTTAATTGCTGAAAAGTTTTTTGACTACCCTGATAACATCAGAACCTGCTTTCCACCTGTTTGATGTCATTTTCAGCTCTGCAACATTCACTGGTGCAACATTTCCAGATGCAAGTGTGATGGTCAAGTTAATGATAATGATGCTCAGCACTTATGTAGCTGACTATGTCCCTTTAATTTTAACACTCCACCAGGGTATGAAGTTGTTTGTCATTGATGTATGAGCCTGAGAGAAATTTTTGGAAGAACTTCCTTTAAAGATTGGAACTGATATAACTAGAAATATCAATTTCAGTCTTAACTGAAGGAACCTGGTTAGTAAATCTAATTAGTGACCGTTATAAAATCAGGTCTCGTTGGCATATAGTGAAGCTAACTCATGCAGGATCAATAACAATTTTCTAATTGTCAGTAATCACAATGTGTCTTGAATACTAAAAAGGCTGGGAAGTACTAGAAATTGAAATAAGCTGAGTACTGGCATGGCAGATGGAATTCACATAGTATATATAGTGACAAAGTTCCTTCTCTACCTTGGTGGGTCCTGTGCTTATTGGCAGATTTGCTCACCTCAGTGATCTTCCCCACAGCCTGGGTCAGCTTCTCCTGTGTCTGATCAGGAGTTGGGAGGTTTGGGGGGAACCCAGGCCCACACTCTACTCCAGGTTCCAGCTCAGGACCCTGTGGATTGCAACTGTCTATAGTGCCTCTTGTAACACTGCATGACAGCTACACTTCCCTGGGCTACTTCCCCATGGCCTCCTCCCAACACCTTCTTTTTCCTCACCACAGGACCTTCCTCCTGGTATCTGATAACACTTGTACTCCTTAATCCTCCAGCAGCACACCCTCTCACTCCCAGCTCCTCATACACACTTCCTCTCCTCTGGCTCCTCCCTCCCTGACTGGAGTGAGCTCCTTTTTAAACCCAGGTGCCCTGATTAGCCTGCCTTGATTGGCTGCAGGTGGTCTAATCAGCCTGTCTGCCTTAATTGGTTCTAGCAGGTTCCTGATTACTCTAGTGCAGCCCCTGGTCACTCAGGGGACAGAAAACTACTCATCCAGTGACCAGTATATTTGCCCTCTACCAGACTCCTGTACCCTACTGGCCTGGGTCTGTCACAATATGTATTTTATATATCAAAATATCAATCATTGTTAGGCATATACTTCCCCAAACCATATTTACAAAGCTGTGTAGTACATAGATTATAAAGCCAGTATGGACAATTGCAATCATCTGCTCTGACCTACTGTATAACACAAGCCATATGACTTCTTCAATCAACTCCTGTTTGAACCAGAACATATCTTTTAGAAAAACACATTCCATTTTGATTTAATAAATCCTCAGAGATGGAGAATCCACCACTGCCCTTGGTAAGTTGTTCCAATGGTAAATTACCCTCACTGTTAAAAACATACACATTATTTCCAGTCTGAGTTTGTCTAGCTTTGGCTTCCAGACATTGGACCATGTTATACTTTGGCTACAGTCAAGAACCCATGATTAAACTTCCTACCCACACCTCTTTACCTTTTCTTTCTTAAGCAAAATCATGGTCCCTTCTGGCTTTATGATCTATGAAGATTGAGTGAGACAGAGACTTCTGGTGCTTTCTAGCAAATAGTTCCAGGTGGCGGAATTTCTATGGTATTAGTGTTTTTTCTTATGAAAAATATTACTATTAGTAAGTTAAGAGATCAGTAAGCAATGAAAGGTCAGATAATGCCTCAGACAAAGTCGCCACACTACCTTGTTTCCACTTTGTGCTTATGCATTATCGAAGTCTTAATTGCATGATCCCAGACTATCATTTCTGCAGGACCCTTTTGCCATTCAGTGCACTAGATGGAGAGAGCACAGTTACCGACGCAAAAGGTCTGTTTTGAGCCAAATTCTGTTTGCAGTTACCATAGTGAATATCAGGTGTAACTATACTGAAGTCTTTCAGATTGGTGTAAATAAGGGCAGAGTTAGGCCTTCAGTGCACAGGAGGGATAGCAATGAGGTATGTTCTCTGGACCTCAGCTCCATTCAGCATCCAGGTTAGGCAATGTGACTCATTCACTGCAATCCATCCAGCTGAGCACCAAGTGAGGACAAAAATCTGCAGGACTTATAGGGCTGGTCTACACTGGGGGGGATCGGTCTAAGATACGAAACTTCAGCTACATGAATAGCGTAGCTGAAGGCGAAGTATCTGTCAAGGTTTTTTCCCCACTTTGAACTTCAAGGTACAAAAAGTGGGAACCGGCATGAACACTTTTTTAAGCTTAATTACCAGAATTTAGTGTCTGGCACACTTTCTGGTCCCCCAAAACTCAGACCCAAACCCCTTGGGTCTTAAAACAAGGAGAAATTAACCATCCCCTCTTTTTTCCCTTCACCAATCCCTGGTGAGTTCAGACTCAATCCCTTGGATTTTAAAACAAGGAAAAATCAATCCGGTTCTTAAAAAGAAAGCTTTTAATTAACGAAAGAAAAAAAGTAAAAGTTATTTCTGTAAAATCAGGATGGAAAATGCTTTACAGGGTACTCAGATTCATATAGACCAGAGGGACCCGCCCCACCAGCCTTAGATTCAAAGTTACAGCAAACAGAGGTAAAAATCCTTCCAGCAAAAAGACACATTTACAAGTTAAGAAAACAAACATAAGACTGATCTGCCTTGCCTGGCTATTACTTACAATTCTGAAACATGAAAGACTGATTCAGAAAGATTGGGAAAGTCTGGGTGTACATCTGGTCCCTCTCAGTCCCAAGAGCGAACAACGAACAACACAAAAAGCACAAACAGATTCCCCTCCACCAAGATTTGAAAGTATCTTGTCCCCCTATTGTTCCTCTGGTCAGGTATCAGCCAGGTTTACTGAGCTTCTTAACCCTTATAGGTAAAAGAGACATTAACCCTTAACCATCTGTTTATGACATGCCCCCCCAAATCTCAGACAGTGTGGAACCTCACTGGTGGTGATTTCTTCCTAGAACTTTAAAATAAACAGATTAATAAAACACATGCACCTTTACATATGCTACTAACTATGTAAACTACAAGACTTTTCACATTTTAAGGACAATTTTTAACCAGTTGATTCTGGGAAACTTTAATGGGAGAATGCATCAGCTATTTTGTTAGAAACTCCTGAAATGTGTTGAATTTCAAAATCAAAATCTTGGAGAGCTAAACTCCATCGAAGCAGTTTTTTGTTGTTTCCCTTGGCAGTATTAGGCCACTTTAGCACAGCATGTTCGGTTTGTAGCTGGAAACGCCATCCCCAAACGTATGGGCGTAGCTTTTCCAGGGCATACACAGTGGCGTAGCATTCTTTTTCACTGATTGACCAGTGGCTTTCCCTTTCAGACAGTTTCTTGCTGAGAAACACGACAGGATGGAAGTTTTCATCCGGTCCTTTCTGCATTAAAACTGCTCCTACACCGTGCTCAGATGCATCTGTGGTTACTAGGAATGGTTTGTCAAAGTCTGGGGCCCTTAGCACAGGGTCAGACCTGAGTGTCGCCTTAAGCTGGTAAAGGCCTTCTGACACTCATCAGTCCACTTAACTGCATTTGGCTGGGTCTTTTTGGTCAGGTCTGTTAGTGGGGCAGCGATTTGGCTGTAGTGTGGTACAAATCGCCTGTAATACCCGGCCAAGCCTAAGAAGGATTGGACCAGTTTCTTTGACTTTGGGACAGGCCACTTTTGGATAGCATCCACCTTGGCCTGTAGGGGGTTTATTGTTCTTTGACCCACCTGGTGTCCAAGGTAAGTCACTCTGTTTTGGCCTATTTGACATTTTTTAGCCTTAACAGTTAGTCCTGCCTGCCTGATGCGCTCAAAGACCTTTTCCAGGTGTTCTAGGTGTTCTGCCCATGAATCAGAAAAAATGGCCAAATCATCGAGGTAGGCAACTGCATATTCTCCTAATCCTGCTAGGAGACCATCTACAAGTCTTTGGAAGGTGACGGGTGCATTTCGCAGCCCGAAAGGAAGCACATTAAATTCATGCACCCCTGCATGGGTGATGAAGGCTAACCTTTCTTTGGCGGGTTCATCTAGCGGTACTTGCCAGTACCCCTTGGTTAAGTCTATTGTAGAGATGAACTGGGCACATCCCAATTTCTCCAATAGCTCATCGGTGCGTGGCATTGGATAGTTGTTGGGACGAGTTACAGCATTTAGCTTATGGTAGTCCACGCAAAAGCGTATTTCCCCATCTGGTTTGGGTACTAGAACCACTGGAGATGCCCATGCACTGGTAAAGGGGCAGATTATACCCATCTGTAGCATGTTTTGGATCTCGCGTTCTATAGCAGTTTGGGCATGGGGAGACACCCGGTAGGGTGGGGTTCTAATTGGGGGAGCATTACCGGTGTCAATGGAGTGGTATGCCCGTTCAGTTCGTCCTGGGGTGGCTGAGAACAATGGGGCGAAGCTAGTGCACAGCTTCTTCATCTGTTGCCACTGCAGACATTCCAAGGTTGTGGAGAGGTTCACCTCTTCCACGCCACTGTCACTTTTTCCTTAATAGTAGACACCTTCAGGCCACTCAGCGTCATCTTCTCCCTGGGCTGTAAACTGACAAACCTTTAAGTCTCTGGAATAAAAGGGTTTGAGAGGATTAACATGGTACACTTTAGGCTTTAGGGTTGAGGTGGGAAATGCTATGAGATAGTTAACAGCTCCCAGGCGCTTTTGGACCGTGAATGGCCCTTCCCGTGACGCTTCCATCTTATGGGCCTGTTGCACCTTCAAGACCATAACCTGGTCTCCTACTTTGAAGGAATGCTTTCTGGTATGTTTATCATACCAGGTCTTTTGCTCTTCCTGAGCATCCTTTAGGTTTTCTTTAGCAAGGGCTAAAGAGTGTCGGAGGGTGCTTTGTAGGTTGCTTACAAAGTCTAAAATGTTAGTTTCTGGAGAAGGCGTAAACCCCTCCTATTGCTGCTTCACCAACTGTAATGGTCCCTTAACCTCGTGGCCATACACAAGTTCGAATGGTGAAAACCCTAAACTGGGATGTGGTACAGCCCTGTAGGCAAAAAGCAACTGCTGCAACACTAGGTCCCAATCACTGGAGTGTTCATTTACGAATTTACGTATCATGGCCCCCAAAGTTCCATTAAACCTTTCCACCAGGCCATTGGTTTGATGGTGGTAAGGGGTGGCAACCAAGTGATTCACCCCATGAGCTTCCCACAGATTTCTCATGGTCTCTGCCAGGAAACTAGTTCCTGAATCTGTAAGGATGTCGGAGGGCCAACCTACCATGGCAAAAATGTCTGTTAAGGCCTGGCACACAGTTTTAGCCCTGGTGTTGCTTAGAGCTACTGCTTCCGGCCATCAGGTAGCAAAGTCCATGAAAGTCAGTATGTACTGCTTTCCTCTAGGGGTCTTTTTTGGGAAAGGACTCAGAATATCCACAGCTACTTGCTGAAATGGGACCTCAATTATGGGGAGTGGCTGGAGAGGGGCTTTGACCTGGTCTTGGGGCTTTCCCACTCTTTGGCACACCTCACAAGACCAGACATAATTAGCAACATCCTTGCCCATCCCCTCCCAGTGGAAGGATTTCCCCAACCTGTCTTTGTTTCTGTTCACCCCAGAATGGCCACTGGGATGATCATGGACTAAGCTTAAGAGCTTTCCCTGGTACTTAGTTGGAACTACCAACTGTTTTTGAGGATGCCAGTCTTCCTGGTGTCCACAGAAAGAGTCTCCTTGTATAAAAGTCCTTGTTCTACAACAAACCGGGATTGGTTAGAAGAGCTGAGAGGCGGTGGGGTGCTCCATACTGCCGCCCAAGCTTTCTGAAGGCTGTCATCTGCTTCCTGCTCTGTCTGGAACTGTTCCCTTGAGGCTGGAGACACCAGTTCCTCCTTAGACTGTGGACTTGGGCTTGGTCCCTCTGGAAGCGATGTAGGTGATGGGGTTGTTTTCGCTGATGGTGAACCGCTTTCTGCTGGTGCACTATGCGATATTTCAGGCTCTGGCTGAGCCTCTTGGGTAGGGTTATCTGCTGCTTCTGCCAGTTCAGGCCCGCTGGTGCCCTCTGGCGTTGGGGTTGGAGATGGGTTTGCAAGCGCTGGCGTCAGTGCTGGCAACGGTGCTGGTTGCTTTTCCAGTTCCGGTTCTGGGACTGGATGCACTGTGGCTGTTGCAGTCGTTGCCAGTGGGTCCGGGTCCACTACCTCTATCTGGGTCTCTGGTAACACAGACGGGGCCCTTGTGGATGGCTCAGGAACAGGGATGGGTCTGGAAGCTTGCCTAGCTTGGCTGCATGTAACCATTCCCACCCTCTTGGCCCGCTTCGCCTGGTCAGCCAAGTCTTCCCCCAGTAGCATGGGGATGGGATAATTGTCATAGACTGCAAAAGTCCACATTCCTGACCAGCCTTTGTACTGGACAGGCAGTTCAGCTGTAGGCAAGTTTACAGATTTTGACATGAATGGGTAAATTGTCACTTGGGCCTCTGGGCTGATGAATTTGGGGTCCACTAAGGATTGGTGGATAGCTGACACTTGTGCCCCCATGTCTCTCCACACGATAACCTTCTTTCCACACACTCTCAAGGTTTCCCTTCGCTCCAATGGTATTTGAGAGGCATCTGGGCCTGGGGATCTTTGATGTGATGGTGGTGTAACGAACTGCACTCGGTTGGGGTTCTTGGGGCAGTTGGCCTTTATATGTCCCAGTTCATTACATTTAAAATAATCGCCCAGCTGACTGGTCGCTGGGCCGAGGTTGGTTGCTGGAGACTGGTGAGGTGGGACAATAAGGTGTCTGGGGCTTTCCTTGGGTTGTAGGTGGGGTCTTGAGTTGCCCCCCGTGATAGGGTTTATTTCTGGTTTGCCCCCTGTGATATTCGCTCCCCTTGCTAGTAGCCTTTTTCTTTTCTGCCTCTTCCACCCATCTGGCTCCAATCTCCCCCGCGTCGGTTACAGTTTTGGGCTTCCCATCTAGGATGTACCTTTCTATTTCCTCAGGAACACCCTCTAAGAACAGTTCCATTTGCATTAGGAGGGACAGCTCTTCCAGAGAGTTAACATTTGCTCCTGATATCCAGGCATTCCAATTCTTTCCAATGTGGTAGGCGTGTTGGGTAAATGACACATCTGGTTTCCACCTTAAGGCTCTGAACCTCTGACGGGCATGCTCAGGTGTTAGCCCCATTCTGATTATGGCCTTGGTTTGAAAAAATTCATAATCGTTCATGTGTTCCTTAGGCATTTCAGCCGCCACATCTGCTAAGGGTCCACTGAGCTGTGGCCTCAGCTTTATCATGTACTAGTTTGTACGGATGCTGTACCCATGGCAGGTCCTTTCAAAATTTTCTAAGAAGACCTCAGTATCATCACCTGCCTTGTAGGTTGGGAATTTTCTGGGATGGGAAACAGTACCTGGAGAAGGGTTGTTAGGGTTGGCTGGTCCATCCTGCTTAGCCTGTGCTAAGTCCAGTTCATGCTTTCTCTCTATTTCCCTCTCTTCTATCTCTTTTTGTTTCATCTCCAGCTCTTTTTGTTTCATCTCTATAGCTCTCCGTTGTCAGCCTCTTTGGCTTTCTCTTCTGCTTCCAGCCTAGCCATTTCCTGTTTAACTGCTTTCTTGGCACTCATTTTTCTGCTTTCTTGTGCTGGCCGCACCCCTCTGCAGCTTACTGACTGGGATGCTTCAGCTCAGGCTGCTTGGTTAACAGAGATTTTCTAACTAGCTATACCTGAGACGTAGAAAGAAAGAAAACAATTCAACTTGTAAATGCCTTTTGCTGGCTGTCTGCTGGCTCCCAGCTTGAAGCCTCCTCTTAACAAAGACCCTTGTTAAAAAAATTAACACCTCTGCCCTCAGGCTGCTTTCCAACCAGCTAGAAAGGAGAGAGAAAAAAATCCTACTGGCTTTTGGTTCCTAAGAATCCCAACCGCTGCTCACCATGTCAAGGTTTTTTCCTCACTTTGAACTTTAGGATACAAAAAGTGGGGACCTGCATGAACACTTTTAAGCTTAATTACTAGCTTAAATCTGCTATGCTGCCACCAGCCAGAATTTAGTGTCTGGCACACTTTCTGGTCTCCCAAAACCTTCCCTGGGGAACCCAGACCCAAACCCCTTGGGTCGTAAAACAAGGAGAAATTAACCATCCCCCTCCTTTCCCCCCAGACTTTCCCCTCCCTGGATTGCCTTGAGAGGCTTCACACCGATCCAAACTCCCTGGATCTTAAAACAAGGAGGAATTAACCATCCCCCCTCCTTTTCCCCCACCAATCCCTGGTGAGTTCAGACTGAATCCCTTGGATTTTAAAACAAGAAAAAATCAATCAGGTTCTTAAAAAGAAAGCTTTTAATTAAAGAAAGAAAAAAGTAAAAGTTATTTCTGTAAAATCAGGATGGAAAACGCTTTACAAGGTACTCAGATTCATATAGACCAGAGGGACCCCCCCACCAGCCTTAGATTCAAAGTTACAGCAAACAGAGGTAAAAACTCTTCCAGCAAAAAGACACATTTACAAGTTAAGAAAACAAACATAAGACTAATCCGCCTTGCCTGGCTGTTACTTACAATTTTGAAACATGAAAGACTGACTCAGAAAGATTGGGAAAGGCTGGGTGTACATCTGGTCCCTCTTAGCCCCAAGAGCAAACAATGAACAACACAAAAAGCACGAACAAAGACTTCCCTCCACCAAGATTTGAAAGTATCTTGTCCCCCTATTGGTCCTCTGGTCAGGTGTCAGCCAGGTTTACTGAGCTTCTTAACCCTTTACAAGTAAAAGAGACATTAACCCTTAACCATCTGTTTATGACAGTATCTTAGATCGATTTACCTCTCGTCCTCATGGCACGGGATCAACGTCCGCATCTCCCCCGTTGACTCTGCTACCGCCGTTCGCGCTGGTGGAGTTCCGGAGTCAACAGGAGTGCTTTCGGGGATCGATATATAGTGTCTAGATGAGACGTGATATATTGATCCCCGAGAAATCGATTACTACCCGCCAATACGGCAGGTAGTCTAGACGTACCCATAGTATCTGATCATATAACTAAGGATGAATCATAGTGCATAACAAATAAGAGGACTTAATTAAGGTTTTCCTGTAACTTTGGCATTTCTCCACTTTTAAGTGCTTACACTTCCAACCTTACTCTTCATTAAGATGGTTAGCTCTTGGGGACAGGGAGCATTTTTTGAGCAGTACCTGGCACAATGGAGTGTTGATCCAGGACAAGGGTTCCTAGGTGCTACGGTAATTCTAATAGTAAACAATAATAATTTAAAATAGTTGCCTTAATTTTGATAGATCTGTTGCATCAAACCCGCATAAATACATGAATAAGAGGGTCCAACAGAAAATTAGATAATATTCACACCTGATTTTGTTTTGGTTTAAATCTAATAGAACAAAGCCTTAGCTGGGGTAAATCAATATAGCTCCATTATCCAATGAAGTCAATGGAGCTATGCTGACATACACCAGCTGAGGCTGACCTATTTGTAAGAGAGAAAGACAGTCTCTCTATCAATCGTGACCATGAGCAATAGTGCAGGTTTTTCATGAACCACTCCAGTTGGTACCATTTCTTCCTTTGTGGAGTCCTATTTTTAGACCGATATAGTAATTATCTTGAAGTATCCTTTAAACTTAAGCTTTTATATCCCATTACTTTTACTGTGTCAAAAAGGATGACAACCTAAAGGGTAGCACGATGGACACACCAGTGCACAATTAAAATGAAAAAAGCATTACTTTTAGCTAATATAATCATCTGAAAATGCAATCAGAATTGCCTGAGGATAATTTTATCATGGCATTATTTGATATTCATACTTCCTGAAACTACAAGTAAGTGGTCTCCCTTCTCCAATATAGAAATTGGAGGGGAGAAGGACATTATATTTTGAAAGACAAAGAAATTGACCCCCCAAAAGTGGAATTCTGAACCCCTATTTTCTTATACAATGAAATAAAACTTCTAAGCTTTCTTTATTCCATGTGGATTAAGACATAGATCTTATCTCTAATTGTGTGAAAAATTGTCTAGAACTTGGATGCAGAGGCAAATGGATCAAAGTCATCTTTAAAGCCTATTGCTAGTATATTCAAAGGAGCATAAGGGAGTTTGGTGTCCAACTGAAAATCCCAGTCTATGACCACATCACAAATATCTATCAGAGATATTGGGCCTCCTTGTGATACCACTTGCATGCATTTTGCACCAGTATAACTTAATTGACTTCAGTAGAGGAACTCCTGATTTACATCAATGTGAGATCTGAATCTGGTCCAATATCAATAGCAAGACAGAGCAAGAGTGTGGAGGCAGGAGTCGCTGGGCCTAATTCATCTAAATTCCAGAAATGAAGATCAGCAATAATGTTCCTGGGGGGTAAGGGGCTTTAGTGCAAATGAGACTCATGCCCAATGGAATTAAAATGGTGTAAAATCACTTAAATGAGAATTGGGCACCTAGTTTTTCTTCCTCCAGTGACTTGCTGCCTTGCTCAAGTTATTACATTTTGATGCCTCAGTTTACCCATCTGGAAAATGTTATAATAAATCAGAAAAAAATGGTGTGTAAGACTATTTACTTACCTCCAGAGGCAATGGGGTTGGGGAACAGACATGTGGGGTCAATTGCCCCCCCAGCACTGGCCCGGGTTGGGAGCAGAAGGGGCGGGACCAAAGCCACTTCTCACACCGGCCAGCCGCTGGGACGCTGCTCTGTTGAAAGCAGCAGCTGCCTGCGGGAGAGCCTGGCTGGGGAGGGGCGGTGGGTCATCCCTCCCCACAGGCCTGGCTGCCAGGGACAGGGGCCGAGTGAGCTAGAGCCCACCCCTCCCCTTCCCGTGGCATGCTTGGCTCCTAACCTCAGCAGCCAAGCCTTGTAGGGAGCGGGCCACCACCTATCCCCAGCAAGGTTCTCTTGCAAGCAGCTGCTGCACTGCACAGAGGCAGCAACCAGGAATGGCCAGCTCAGCTGTGTCCTGCTCCCTGCCCAGGCCCGGCAGCCAGGGAGAATGGCTGAACATGCTGGAGGGGAGGGCGGGGGGACACAGCGGAAGAAGGACAGAGCCTCCCCCCTCCGTGCAGTTAACATGGGGCAGGTAGAGCGCAAAGGCCCCAGCCTGGACACAGGGCGGGGGAGAAGACACATGGGATGGTCACGTGTCCTCCCCTTTAGATTGTGCCCCGTCCCAGTATGGGCAGGCATGAGTTCTATGCTTACCTTTAGGATTAAGCCAACCAGCATCAGGGACTCATCCATATTTCTACTTCTAGGCCTTGTACTAATGATCCCAAACTTGTAAGCCAGCAATATGCCTTTTCAATGCAAAATGGAAACTCAAATGCTGTATCCAAAATGTGCTCAAGTATAAAACAAACTGTAGGCAATACGGCTGGAAGCTTTCAATTTATTTTCTAGTGCTTTTACTTTACAGGTATTCAGTGCGAAGATATTGTTATGCAAAAGAGTTGTACATTTCTGAAAAAATTGTATCGATTTAGCTTGTTCCTTAAATACCACAACTCGTTTATTTTTACACTGCCTATAGTTTCTTCTAGTTTTGATTTGGAAAGTTTGTATAGAGTAAGCATCATTCATCAGGATCAAGTAACACTAGATCTACTGGCAAAGTGAACCTACATCAGGGGTAATTAAAAACTCAGATGAAATATCAGCTGTTATCTGCTCTCCTGGTCTGGTCTTAAATTAATATCCAACTGCATCTGCTGGAGACTCTCTTCATTGGTGCCATATTTCCAAAGAGTCCTACAACACCAGAAAAGTCCTATCAAAAGGGCAATTTAGATAGTAAACAAAATCTTCTCTGCAGAGGCCGGAGCGGCTGTGAGAAGGGACTCGCCAATGATGAACTGAGCCAAGCCAAACACCATTTAACTGAGAGGCACCCTGCAGCACAGCCAACAAACTAGCAAGCCCTGTCTTATACCTGTCTTGACATCAGTGATGGGCAGGACCCAAGCTCCAGCCAGCTGAGGCTCATAGCAACACATGCACTTGGAGCCTTTGCTCGTTTCTGTAAGTGATCCTGAATGTGACCTCTTTTGGTAGGTTAAAAAATGTGTTACTAAAGGTTTTTCCCCACTGTTTCTTATTTTCATATCTCTGTGGAGTGCTGATCAGAACTAGTCAAAAGATCTTCCCCAGCCCACCAACACAAACAATTTAGAAGAAAAAATTCTCATTGGAAATTGTATCAGAGGGGTAGCCATGTTAGTCTGGATCTGTAAAAGCAGCAAAGAATCCTGTGGCACCTTATAGACTAACAGATGTTTTGGAGCATGAGCTTTCGTGGGTGAATACCCACTTCTTCAGATGCATGTAGTGGAAATTTCCAGGGGCAAGTATATATATGCTAACAAGCAAGCTAGAGATAACGAGGTCAGTTCAATCAGGGAGGATGAGGCCCTGTTCTAGCAGTTGAGGTGTGAAAACCAAGAGAGGAGAAACTGGTTCTGTAGTTGGCAAGCCATTCACAGTCTTTGAATTTTCATTTCCCCCCCTTTTCACCATTAACCACAACAGAATGAAGAGTATCTATGGATTTTTTTCCTCAACTTTTTCCTTTTCCCATTCTGTAACTTCTCAAAACTTCTCCCCCTCCTCTCCCCAAAAAAAATCACTGAGAGGAGAATCAGTCACCTAGTTTCATGTCTCTTTTTCCTTTTGCCATTCTAATTTTTCAAAGATGGAGAAGTTTTGAAAAGTTAGAATGGAAAAATGGACAATGAGGGGGAAAAAACCCAACATTCCTCTTAACGCAGACATCATTCTTTCTATTGCATTTAGTGGAAAAAGAGGGAAAGTGTGAGGGAGCAAAAATCCAAAATACAAAATGTCTAAGATGTTTCAGTTTGAAACATGGAGCAAAATTTCATTTTGAAATTAACAAAATGAACAAAGAATTATATTCACCCCCCAAACAAACCATATTTTTAAATCAAACCCCATTTTTCGGCCAAAAGTGATCAGCTTGAGTGGTGAAATACCATAGGAAAGTCTCTCTGCACAGAATTTCTTTCTTGATAGGAAGCCTGAGAAAAAAAAAACATTCTCATGAGATTTCCAACTCAATTTTGATGATCCCAGGTGTTTGGATAAGGCTCCAGCAACCATCAAACTATTAGGTGCTTATCAAAAAAAAACCACTAAACTTTCAAAGCCATTAATGGATCTTGTCCCAGACAACATGTTCCCTTCTACAAACCACTGACATAACTGCAGTTTTCTTAGACAACATAGATCACAAAGTGTGAAAGAGAGCAATAAGACATCCTTAGTTGAAGGGATGCAGCTACAGAATGAATTTCCAGAAGAGATTAGCCTAATCCAGAGTCTGAACACCTTCAGAGCTCTTCCTTGTTGATAAAACTTTTCCATCATAATGATACTTACAACAAACTTCTCTGACTTCCAAACTAAAAACACCTTACCCAGGACAGAGCTTCCTATAAGCAGAGGGAGGAGAAGAACCAGAGTCCACAATGTCCGGTAGGGAGCCTGCTATACCATGCTAATTAACCTGAAAGATACTCAGATATTCTGGTGATGGTCTGTAGTACAAAGCCCAAAAACAAATGAATAGGTTGCTTAAAAAACCAAATCTTCAAAATTTCTGAACTGTAACTTAGAACTTTTCTTAATTAGGACACCACAAATCTACTTCAAAACTCTTCTCCTCTCCCCTTTATACTAGAATTGGTGGATGGTTAGCACTCCCAGCATAACATATTTAAACCATAAAATAAAGCAGTGTTTTTTGCATCTCCTAATAAAACATAATGAAATCCTTTGTGGAAAACAATTCTATGGTAAGGTCTTCACTTGTTGTGTATCAGCAAGGCCCTGTCTGACAAGAAGAAACTTAAAAATATAGGGCTTGTCAGGCCACTGATTTGGAATCAGGCATTACATCTATAACCCTCTGTGGATGGTGATTCATGACATACAGGAGAATCTCAGAGTTATGAACACCAGAGTTACAAACCCCGGTCAACCACATACCTCATTTGGAATCTGGGACTACACAATCAGGCAGCAGCAGAGACAAAACAACAACAACCACCACCAAAATATAGTACTGTGTTAAAAATAAACTACTCAGAAAATAAAGAGAAAGTTTTCTGTGCTTGTTTCATTTAAATTAAGATGGTTAAAAGCAGCATTTTTTCTGCATAGTAAAGTTTCAAAGCTGTATTAAGTCAATGCTCTGTTGTAACCTTTTGAAAGAACAGCCATAATGTTTTGTTGAGTTACAAACATTTCAGAGCTACGAACATTCCTGACATGTTTGTAACTCTGAGGTTCTACTGTATTACATTAAGCCTTTAGGGAACTTACCCCTAGACTACAGCAGCACTGGCTACAGAGGCTCAGGACTCCAGTTCCCAGACTGTCTAGAGTCCAGAGCAAAGATAGAACATCTCTTATGCATTTGGCAGAAGCTATAAAACAGCTCATTAACCAACAATCATCGGGCCCCTGTCTCTGTGTATTTCTCAGGCAGTGAAGGCTCTGGGGCCATGCAGATCTGGAGAAAGGAGAGGTGCTGGTAGAGATGGGACAGTTGTAGAAAACTTAGTTGTCTAAAGTCAGTAACTGCTGTCTTTTGTTTCTTGGAATATTACATGGTTTCAGTACATCTTTCTCTTCCCCTACTTCCCCCCAGTCACCAATCTTATCATCCCCTTACAAATGGGAGCCAGGCAAGAAAGTTTAGGTGCAGGTGTGGTGAGGTCCAGGAAAGGAAACCATGTGCTTGTCCAAGGAACATCACAACAGTCATTTCTCCTTTGGAAGATCACAAAAATTGTTATAATCCCTGTCCCTGATGTCTGGCCTCTCCCCATTCTGAGCCATGCTGCATAAATCAGGAGAAATGGGGTTGGGGGAAGGATTTGCTCCAGTGATTGCACAGAGATACAGTGTGGTGTCCCTTTATTGTGGAAAGGCGTGTGGCTTGTGCTGTTGACTGGAAATTTCAGGGAATGAAATAAAGTTGTGGTGTGTCTCTTTCCCTGTGCCTGTTACAGCTGTCAGCTGGATTTTCTAGCAGTGCTGGTGGGGTGGCTAGCAGTAGTGGTTCACTTCTCCCTTTCCAGGGAAACTCCATATGCTAACTGCAAATATAGTCAATTGCCAGCTGAATTGCCTCCCAGTTCTATAAGCATATTTCAGCAAATTTTTGATGTAACCAAAACTCCAGCTGGTTCTTGAGGTTCAGCAGCAAATGTGCTTGGTCCACCTTCATAGCTGACCAAATCTCTCCAGTCAGCAATATGTAGAGGGGTGACCATTAGCAGAAACATCTCTCTGGCATAGATTTCTGGATCTCCACAGTCCTGGAAAGACACCTCTCTTTTCCATTCTGGTGAAAACCGCTATTTTGTCCAAAATGTTGGCCAATCCTTAAAGAAGAAATTGAAAATTGGTAACCTAGCCCCTGGAAAGAACTGAACCCCCTGCTCCTTTGAGACATTGTAAACATTTTTAAAAAACATTACTACATGTATCTTACCACTATTCACCTCTGATCCTTCCTCAGGGGCTGCAAAAGTTGTCTGAGAACCAAGATGATGTAACAGTCGCATTGCTGGAATGCTGGAAAGTATCAATATTGTGACCCTGTACAAAATTATGTCATGTAGGGGGATTTCTTAGCTTCTTCCAAAGAGAGGCACCAGGGCAGCAAGGGGACAGAAGTCATGTGTTCCAACCGCTAGGCCATCCAGTCCTCCAAGCTCCCTCTCACACAGCCCCTCTCCCCCACACCCACCAAACCAGGCCAGTTTCAAGCTTGGGTGTAGTTATGCACAACAGCTGCTAAGTGCACTTAGCACCACCAACAATAAACGGTTAAACGTATGAACTTCCTCCTCTCCTCCCTCCGTTAAGGAACTGCTGTTAATCAGATTGAGTGCTCCAGATAAGTCTTATAAACAGGTGTTAATGTTAATAACAAAATCATTGCACAATGATCACAATACAACTTGGTCACCACTTTTTGCAGCACAAACCCAACCCCTAGAGTGTTAACCCTGTGGAGGTGCCCTTCAACTATTGTTTGGCAGGAGGAAGAGGTGAGCGGGAACTGACAATACCAGCTGTGGGGAGGCAGTGTACAGTACCAACACCTCACCACAAGGTGGTTCCTGAAGTACCTCCTGTTGTTATGCTTATACAAAGTACACGCAATCTTTTATAGGGGAGAAGGCAACAAGCCACATTTTTTGAGAATACAGCAGTGAGCAGATGCTTTTCAGTCACACACACACACACACCATGCACACAGTCCTTCCAGTTGATGTTTATAGTTACCAGTCCAGAGTCTGGATCAATCTAGTGGCCAGCCAGATGGGTCCAGAAGGGAGCCGGGCTCTGTCGGGCACAATCCAATGCTCCTGGAGTTGTGGCAAGACAAACCCAAAGCCCCATGGCAAAGCACCCTGTTCTTATAGTCCTTTTTCTCCATTGAAGTCTATGAATTTTGCTGTGTCAATTTATGACTGGTTACTCCTTAATTGGTGTTATCTTCTGATGTTACATTAGAAAGTACCTCCGAGAGGGCCATCCTGTCCTTTTGATTTAATCAAGTGTCTTGTCTTTAGGGGTGCCAGCCTTCACTTCAGGGTCTTCAATCTGTCTTCCCTCAGTCATGGATGCATGTTGATGGTTCTCTGGAGTCAATAAGTCTGTTAAATCTCTTCACCCCTCCTCTCTTGACCATCTGGCTCCAACAATGGCTTTCACACCTTATCTTTTTCTGATGCATATACTCCTCATTCACACAAACAGTCTTTTACAGAGACCTTCAAAGATATATAAACAGCAGTGTTTTATATTGAGCAAGAAATGCATTATAAATTAAACCTCACTAAATCTTGTGATCAAAACAGTTCACACTGTGGCTCGGGCCTTTGGCATTCCTCTAATCCAGGGGTCGGCAACCTTTCAGAAGTGGTGTGTCGAGTCTTCATTTATTCACTCTAATTTAAGATTTCTCATGCCAGTAATACATTTTAATGTTTTTAGAAGGTCTCTTTCTATAAGTCTCTATATATAAATAAACTATTGTTATATGTAAAGTAAATAAGGTTTTAAAAATGTTTAAGAAGCTTCATTTAAAATTAAATTAAAATGCAGAGCCCCCCAGACCGGTAGCCAGAACCGGGCAGTGTGAGTGCCCCTGAAAATCAGCTTGCATGCTGTCTTCAGCACACGTGCCATAGGTTGCCTACCCCTGCTCTAATCTAATTAACATAAACACAATTGAAGATCCTGACTTTTACTTATTAGACCGTAAAACAAAGAAATGACTAGAGGGTCTAGTTTGTAATGCATATAGGAAACAAGACCCCATCTTATCCTAAAACACCAACTTATCCTAAAACAAAAGGTTACCATAATCAGTCATAAGGACTGTTCTTGTTATCCCTGCCTTAACATCAGTGCAGACACTGGCAGTCTGCCAGATGCATTTCTACCAATGCCCAAGAAAGTCATTCCTTTCTGCTATTCAAAAAGGGTGGCTGGCAGGATGAACTCAAAACATACATTAACGCATTTGATACATACTATATTATGACCTTTAATACAAATGTAAAATCCTACCCCTACACTGTGATGCACAGAACTGTGGGATACCACCCCTGAAATGATAGTACCAACACTGTGTAACAAACATGGCAGCATGGATGTGGATATGTGCATGTACACAGCATTGTACGCATCTCCAGCACAGCGTATGTGGACACTCAGCATAGGTATAGGGAATGTATGCGATCATGTACACAGTCAACTACCCATGTATGTGCGCAAGTGTAGACATATCTCTGTTGTCTCTAACAGGCTTGAATCAACACTACACTAGGGAACTTTTAGTTCATGCCAGCAAAATCTACACGTCAGTTAGTGCACAGCACATTGGTGCACTTTAGAAATCACATCCCTCTAGTATGCATTGCAGCTTTGTACTAGGGCTCGTCTACAGAGTCTGGTATAAGTACTTGCAGTTGTCATCATTTTGTACTATCTACTATTTGCCTGCTCATCTTTCAGTACTCCCTCATCAACATGCCAGTGATACAGTGTCTAAGTGAAATGGATAAAGCAATCGGATTTCTGCTGCCTTGTTTATCACCATGTTACAGGCTATACTGAGTAATGTAGGAGATACAAAGTCTCCTTCAGTTTTATTCAAAAGTATCTAAAAATAGTGGTTGTAAGAACCCATAGGACTGAAGCCATGGGGGTTCTGGGCTGCTGATGCCTCCACATTACCATGGAATGCTTAGGCTGAGCTCCCACATGAGGGCCTTGTGGGGAAGGCTTGCCAGGAAGTTCCACCTAGCAGGACCTGAGTGACGGGCCCACGCAGCCCACTGATTGGCTGGTACCAGTACTTAAACTAGGAAGCCATGATGGGGAGCTGTCTGAGTAAAACATAGATTGCCTGCCTGGCTCTGCTCCAAAACCTGCTCGCAAGGGAATCTAGACTAAGTCTTCCAACCCTGGTTTATCCTTGACTTTGCTCTTCAGTTGTTGTCTGTAACCTGGCGCCTGACCCTGATCTCCTGGTAACCTGACCCTGCCTGTCTCCTGATACCTGAACCTTAGTCTGCCCTTTGGCCTATCTTGGACTCTGATCTCCCAGTACCTGACTTGGCCTGACTCCCAGCTCCTGCTCTGACCATGAAGTATGACCACCCTTGTCCCGGTCACGTCAGTGGATGATTAGTAGTTAAGATTTCCATTTCCTTAAAAATAAGTCATTAATTTGAACTCCTATATAGTAGTTCTATGATGGAGTGCACCAACCCTGCACTGGGCCAATGGGGATGGACCAATCACTCTGGGCCCAGGAGGTCACACCCCCTTTCCCCTGCTGTGCATGCTCCAGGTGGAAGAGCCAGATAAAAGGGGGCAGCCCAGCTCAGTTGAGGCTGGCTGTGGAGGAGGAAGGACATGTACTGCAGGCTTCTGCAGAGGGGCTGGTGAAGCTCCAAGCCTGTCACTCATGTCCTGCTGGGTGGAACTTCCTGGCGAGCTGGCTGGAACCTGGTGGATTGGGAGAGGCTGTGTTCCCCTACCACAGACCACTAGACATGGCTGCTGTTTGCTCTTGGTCCCAGCTTGGGGGCTCAGGGACCATGGACTGCTTTTTTGTTCTGCCCTGCCCAGGGGCTACTGACTGATTGCTGTTCTGCTCTGCCCAAGGGGCTGATTTTTCAATTGCTACTGTCTCCACAAACCAGGAGTCTTAGGGGCTATAGACTATTTGTTTGTCCTGCACCGCCCAGGGGCTACAGGCTGACCATTGTTTCGTCCTACCCAAAGGGCCAGAGCTCCAACTGTTGTTGTCAGCCCCAGTCTGGAGACTCCAGGGCTACTAACTATTTGTTTGCTTGGTCTCACCAGGGGTCTGGAGCCTACTGTAGTGCAGTTACCTGATCTAACAGGGAATCCTGACAACTGAGTTGGTGGGGTGTACCATCCCTTCATTGGGCCACTGGGGGTGGCTTGGCCCAACAAGGCCCCTCATCACAAGCTCCTTTAAAATCAAATTAATTAATTAACCAACTAAGCTTCCCAACAGCCTCAGGAGTTAGCTAAGTATTGTTCACACCAGTGGTTCTCAACAAGGGATACTCTGAGGTCATCCAGGGGGCAAATCAGCTCATCTAGCTATTTGCCTAGTTTTACAACAGGCTACATAAAAAGCACTAGCAAAGTCAGTACAAACTAAAATTTAACATGACTTGTTTATCCTGCTCTATATACTATACACTGAAAGGTAAGTGCAATATTTATATTCCAATTTATTGTATAATTATATAAGAAAAATAAGAAAATAAGCAATTTGTCAGTAAGTGTGCTGTGACACTTATTTTTATATCTGATTTTGTGAGCAAGCTGTTTAAGTGAGGTGAAACTTGGGGGTACGCAAGACAAATCAGACCTCTGAAAGAGTTACAGTAGTCTGGAAAGATTGAAAGCCACTGATTTACACCATTTTATAGGGAAAGGTAGACTGAGGCACAGACAGTCTAAGGATCAGATTGCCCCAGCCTTTGCCTGGATGCATGGGGAAGTGCAAAAAGCCTTCTCCACTATGTCTGCACACCATATGCAAAGTCCATGGACAGTTTCACTCCCTGCATATAGGGGTAGCCCAGATACTGCTCTCTTGGTGACCCCTGAGAAGGGGGACCACAAACTCCCCACCTACAGTGCTGACCAGAAGCACCATAGAGGAACAAAGGTGATGCTGCCTACCCACTGAAAAGGGATTGTACCAGGACCAGCTCTAGGAACCAGCAAACCAAGCATGTTCTTGGGGCGGCACAATTCCAGAGGCGACATACCGGCTTTTTTTTTTTCTCCTCTCTTTTTTTTGCTTGGGCAGTTACATTCTTGGAGCTTGGGTGGCAAATTTTTTTGCTTGGGGTGGCAAAACACCTAGAGCCGGCCCTGGATTGGACTTCCCTTAGGTTCAGTCATTCTTGAGTTCTTCCGGGACCATTTGGCTCTTCACTTCCCTTAATGCAAGGTTGTGTTTCAATAGCACAGTTTTTATCTGTCAGTAAATCCCCAAGGCCACAGAGCACACCAGTAGTAGAGGTGGGAACAGAACCCTGGAGTTCTGGCTACTCCTCAGCCCTACACTACAATGCATATAAAAGGAGCTTCTTGGAATACAAACCTGTAGTTTACTTTTATTCATTGATCAATAAAACATTTAAGAAAGGCAAATAATTATATATCCAATGATACTGCCTATTATGCACACAGAGTTTATCTGTTTGGATACAGGTAAGAAGCATATATTGAAAAAGACACTTAGATGATAAGAATAGCTATTAAAATGTTATCTCCTCTGAATTAAATACGTATGTTTCAGTGTCATTATTATGGACTCTGCTGCCACCAGGTGGAAAACTAAATAATCACTAACTCTCCATCAGCAAAAATGAGGAGTCCTTGTAAGTGTAGAATTTACCACCTGAAATTACACTGGTCGTAAGTCCAAGAAGGGCAATATCCAGTCTTGGGTCAGTGACATTCTCTACATAAAAATGCCATGACTTTCAAGTCCAGGATCTCCGCGCCGCCCCCCCAGGACTAGAGACAGCAGATTAATAGCTGTAATATTTGTAGCTGTAGAGCGGCACAGACAAATGACTAGGTCACTGGATCAGGAGTTTCAAGACCTGCCTTCTATTCCCTGCTCCACTGCTGACCCTGCTGCGTGACCCACTGTAGATACAAGTTATATGTATTCACCAGATAATCGCCATCTCATACAGGTAATTTTTTCATCTTTAATTTCAGGTTTTATGTCATACAACAGAATTTAAGCAGAGATGTAAACTGAATGCTACAAATGTGTGGAATTCATGTAGAACAATGAAGCAAATGAAGTACATTAGAATGTCACCAACAAAGGAAGGTATAGAATTTGAAGATCCCATGTTGGTTGGAAGAGAGTAAATATGTACTCAAATAGTTTTGCAGCCTTAGCAATTACACAGTTTTGTGGGCATGGGGGACAGCCAGGAATGCCTGTATGGCTATGTAGATAGACTGGTCCATTACTCTTGGTACCAAATTACAAGTCCAGGCTTACATGTCAACAGAAATTAATGTTGGCGTGTTTGCTGAATTGCAGCAGCACAGCAATATTATGTTAGGCCTCTTGCATACAGTCTTAGTACAGGAAAGATTTGCAGCAAAAACTTGGAATGTATTTTATTGGGTTTTAATTAATGTTAAGTACTTACAGAATATTGTGATAGGCTGCTTGGCATCTTGAATCCCCAGTATCCTGCTCACATTGGGTTGTGTGCCAATTTTCTTGTCGTTACTGGATTCTCACCAGTACCATTTAATTAAGAAAAGTTTTGACACAATAACATTTGAAAAAAATCACTTTTTCTAAGGGATCCCCATGGAGTTGAGATTAATATTAGAAGTTGAAAACTTTATATAAAAAGAAGTTTCCCATATTGTCATTATACACAGTGGACATCCCAACAGGTAGCATTTATAATGGTTGTCAACATTTTAAGCAACTTATTTGTGGACTGTAAGTTAGACGCTACATTTTGTTTTCAATAGAAATACACAATAGAAACATGTCCAAATTACCTGTGGAAGATTCAGGTCCCTGTAAACATAGATGGCACCTTGGGACCAGTGTGGTTTAGGATGATTACTCAATTTGCCTATCTTGTTAATGTACTTCACCAAACAATTAGGCTGGAAAAATGCCATCCTGAACCTTTCTTTGGGTGACTTATTCCTGCCTGACAGACTGTATATTGAGGATGTGTGAATACTGACTCTGTCACAAGATTGTAACATGGCTAATGATTTTGTAAGTTCTCTTTTTTTAAAACCATTTGTTGGCCCTATTTTGCAAGCAGCATCTGGTAACTGAACTAACAAACAATTAATAAACGCCAAGGAAATTTAAAAAGATTTTAGTTACTATGCAGGATTATAGAAGTTAGATATGAAAAAGACACATTCGATCACTGCATTTATCCCATCTATATGCAGGATAAAATCTCACATGAGGACACATCTACACAACTATTTAGTAAGCTTTCATCAGACACATGAAGCGACAAATACAGTAAGCAGAATATATATCATAGCATATGAAAAGATGGGAGTTGCCTTACCAAGTGGGTGACCACTATTCATGTGCTATGATATTCATTCTGCTTACTCACTTGCCCATTTCATTTTAAATGGTTTGTTACAACACCCATGAACCCCTTTTGGTAAGAGTAGGTCATTCCTAGCTCCAAGTGTAGATGTAGCCAAAGTGATATAATTAGACAAGTCAAAATACTTCAGATGTGAGGGACATACTCGGCTTGCTCTCAAGTATGTGTGTGTGTATGCGTGTGTCACATGTACAGAGACACACATGCACGTGCACACACACACTGACCACAGCTTTGCTGTTCAAGTTTATGGTAAGTATGAGTGAAGATGGGTGAATGTGTGTGTTGTGCTAGGAGATGTGTGGATTTGTGCAGGTAGTGAATGAGGAGTATGTGCTATGGTGGGGGGGCTGTATGTGTTTGAGGTTATTGTGTGTGCTGATTGTGGTGTTGTGTGGGTACTTGTGTTGATTTGTTTGGACATATGGGTTGTGTTGGGCTATGTGTGTTGGGGTATTGTGCATGCTGGTTGTGGTGTAGTGTGGGGAGTTCGGTTTTTGTGGGTACACTGTATTGTGGTGGGAAATTTGTGTGATTTGTGCAGATGGCAAATGAGGGATGTATACTGCAGTGATGGGCTGTGTGCATTTGGGGTTATTGTGTTTGTTGGCTGTGTTGCCTGAGGGAGTCTCTGACCTGTATGAGCGATGAATCAACTTTTGAAGAACTGTGGCAGTTGGGTCAAGTAACCCACCATCTGTGCCATCTTCCTCATATCACTGACTCGTTACAACCAATGACATTTGCCTGCAAATTACCTGTAAAGTAAAGGTCTTGGTTGACTGAGTTCTTGGCACAGATAGATGTCTGACTGTTATTACACTCTCTCACTTGCTCTCTCTCTCTCTGGATAGATATAAAATCACAAAGCAGCCAGTGTGAGCATTTTTCTCCATGCAATAGTCCTAGCAATCCTACCCTACAATTCTTATGGGGCATCTCAGCAGTTGACCACTATGTCTATCCCTAGTTATTAAAATGACAAGCCTTGTACCACTGCTTTTTTTATGCCAAGTAATCAATGTGCACTTAATAAATGCTGCTACAGTAGTGGCCCATTATGTCACGTATTAACCAACACACTGACACCATCCATCATTTCATCAAGTCCCATCAGCATATTGGTTTTATAGTCTTTATGGACATAAAATAACCAGTGCATAAACAAAGGAGATTTGTTTTATTTCTTGTGACTTTAGTAAACATTAGGGTTTGTGAATTTCAGGGAACAGAGAGTCCAGGTTAGAACAAGCAGAGTGCTGAAAGGTGGTGTGCTAAATGGATCACACAGCTTTGAAAATTGACCTCTGCCCTGATCAGGAACACTATGCTCCAACTATTCCAGGTCTTGATCTCAGAAAAGATTTCCATGCATGCCACAACATGGCGAATTGTGTGAGAGTGAGGGTCAGACTGTCAGCCTAGCTAGACACATTTAAGCAATAATGTCTACCCAGAAACACAATGTTACCCATCTGATGGGTGCCATAGGCAGCAATAAGAGCCAGGTTCTCGGGGTCCTTCTTCCCCAGTCACCTTTGCAGGCAGTTCCCACCCCCCCACCTCACCTCCCACCATTTACAAATGTTCAGAGTCCTTTGAGAACATGGAACTCAGGAATCTTATTTTTGCGGGGAAAGGAGGAACACAATCAAAAGCAATATAGAAAACCCCCAGTATATATACTTATATATTCAGATAAGAAATGGAAGAGCTCAAATCAACGCATTAGGACTTTTGTCAAATCCTCTCACTCTTGAGCAGCATGCAGCTGATGGAGGTCGAGGACCCTGTCTCACCACAATCCGCCCCACTGAAAACTCCACTCACAGGTTGAATCAGTCTAAGTCAGCGATTCTCAAACTCATTTGATTGGGCCAGACTTCTTTGTGTCTGTAGTCATTTATCCCTCCCAGCACCCTGCACCCCACACTCCTGCCCTATATACATACACACACACAGACACACATGGACATATACAGCCACTCAGCTCTGACAGCGGAGTGGAAAGCATTGACTGCTGGCTGGGCGCTCAGCTCTGCAGGCAGTGCCAGACCAGCAGCAGCACAGAACTAAAGGTGGCAATGTGAAAATATCACTTTTCATAGCAGACTTAGTGCCCCATTGCCACCTTTAGTTCTGCACTGCTGCTGCCACCCTGGGGCTGACAGCTGGAGCCCTGCCACCTCCAGGTGAGGGATTGGGCAGGGGGAGGAAAGAAGACCCTGAGCCACAGCCACCTCCTGGTGAGGAATTGGGAGGAGGGGAAGGAGAACCTGAGCCTGAGTGGTGGGGCTCCAGCTGTCCCTTTTATCCCCACCTCCTGGGTGTGCATGGCCCTTCTGCACAAGCTCCAGGCACCCAGGGCTGACAGCCAGAGCTCTTAAAAAAAAAAAAAAAGCAGCACACAGTTCGTGCTTTGCTGGACCCATTCCTTGCCTCCCTTGGCAGGCCCTCCCCATAGTCTGAGAACCGCTGGTCTAAATGGTAGTGAAAGGTATCTGGGGATGACTCTCCCCTGCTGGTACTGAAAGAACTGCTCAGCTAAGTCCTGCTCCAAGGGAGGGCACATGGTCCAGTTCAGTCATTTCAGCTCACGTCCACCAACTGGGTGGGCCAGGATGATCTGTGCCCCCATCCCAGGAAAGAATAACAATGTACCCAAAAATCTGTTTGGGCCCTTTCTTCAGGGCCCAATTTATTCTTCAAACATAATCAAACAGTTCAACATAAGTTCCAAGTATAAACCCAGTCATTTCCCCTGACTCAGTCTTCTGCAGGTAGGGTTGCCAAAAGTCCCATATTATAAGGGGCATCCCTATTTAATAGAAAATAGCCTGTCCCATATTAAATCAGTATGGGAAACCTTTTATCCTGTATTTCAACAGTAGGGGGCCAGTACTCATAGTGCATCTTTTCACTCCCCTCCCGACCCTGGAATCTGGCCCCACGCCTAAGGGAGCCCCGCTCTGGAGGTCTTTGGTGGCATCTTGGCCTAGACCACTTGTCTCCAGAGGTGAAAGACTAGTGTGCACATTCACTCACGATCCCCTACAAACAAATATTTCAACATGAAGCATCAGAACCATAAACCATTGATAAAACCAACAATCCATATTCATGCCTGAGTGATCAGTTAATGAAATAAAGGTACTCAACTCATAGTACTCAATTGTCTTGAGCCCTAAGGCATATCAATTATTTAGCAACTGATAACATTTATTTAATCCTTATACAGTGAAGTCTTTAACAAAAAATGCTGATAACAGCAACAGAGTGATCAACTTCCATTTGATTTTTGCTCCTTCATCTATCCACCCTTCATGCAGTTTTCCTTGCTGAGACTACTGATCACTGTTGAAAGACTCTGCTGCATTCTATGAAGACACAAAGTTCATGAGCTTATCACTCTGTGAAACTACTGGCTCCTTTTAACTTCACACACTAGAAAGCCTGTGAATAGGCCAGCCTGGTTGTTGGTTCCAGAATTGTGCTGTATATATGCTTCTGTATCTGTGCCAAAGTGAGGACCTTTGTATTGCAAAACTGTTCATCTATATTTTCAGTGTCTTCAGCCTCTGGCTGGATTGAGATTTAGGGTAGAATGTTCAGAAGCACCTAAGTGACTTAGTAGCACAAGTCTCATTGACATTCTCTGAGGGGTCTTGGTCCATGAATGGGACTCCTAGGAACTACCACAATACAAAAAATAAATGATGTTGATAGTTATAAAAATAGGTTTCCTTGCTACTTTGTTCTTTTTCATCAAATATATAATATTCATTCTTTAGAAAAAAATCAAGGGGAACAACAATCATGCTTCCTTCGTTGTTCAGATTTTCTGTGATGATATATCAAACCATATATATGCATACACACAGACACATAATAAAGCATCTATGTGCTCGAGGGAAACAAGTCTCAGTCTACAGATGTCCTTATGTTAATAATATGAAACCGCAGCAACATGACTATTGTGAGCCTCCAAAGAACACCGGGGGCCAGAAAAAACACCAAGGTTCAATGCCAGAGTAACAAGAGAGTTTCTATGGTTATTAAGAGATATTCAAAGGAGGAAGAAAGGACAGTGGTAAGGTGAGCCAGTGAGTTTACATTTTGCGTGTCACCATTTCAAAGAAATTGGCAGATATCCAAAGTCAGGTACTCTAGATATATTTGTGCAGTAATGAAAAAAAAGGTTACTACCTCTGCTGTGACTGTTGTTCTTGGAGATGTGTTGCATATATCCATTCTATTTTAGGTGTGTAGTCGGAGATTTTTTCCTCAGCAGTACTCAGAGTGGCACATGTGCCCTCTGCTGCTGTGTGCTGCTGCGTGATGGTATAAGGAGCAGAGCTGTCCCCAAATTGCCCCCAGTTCCTTCTTACTGGACAGACTGATAGAGAGGGGAAGGAGGGTGGCTCATGGAATGGACATGTACAACACATCTCAAAGAACAGCAGTTATAGAACAGGTTAGTAACTGTTTTTTCTTCAAGTGATTGCACATGTCCATTCCACAAGTTCAATGTGGATGTGCGATTGGAGTCTACCTGAATAATGATTGAAGGACCACACATCCAAATCTGGCATAAACACTACATTGTTGAGAAATGGCATAATGGGAGGCAAAGGTACATATTGAAGACCAAGCTGCAGCTCTACAAATGTCCAGAACAGGTACTGGGGCTAGAAAGGCTGTAGAGGTTGTGTGTGGTCTGGTTGAATGCACTAGCACCCTGTTTGGTGGGGTAACATTGCCCATGTTGAAGCACAAATATATGCAAGAAGAAATCCACAATGAGATTCTTTGAGAAGAAACTGGAAGGCCCTTCATCCTGTCTGCAGTTGCCACAAACAATTGTGAGGAAGATCTAAATGGCTTATTCCTGTCAAAGTAAAATGCTATTGCTATCCTGAGAACTAATGGATAGAGCAACGGTAGGCAACCTATGGCACGCATGCCGAAGGCGGCACGCAGGCTGATTTTCAGTGGCACTAACACTTCCTGGGTCCTGGCCATTGGTCTGGGGGGCTCAGCATTTTAATTTAATTTTAAATGAAGCTTCATAAATATTTTAAAAACCTTGTTTACTTTACATACCACAATAGTTTAGTTATATATTATAGACTTATAGAAACAGACCTTCTAAAAACATTAAATTATATTACTGGCATGCGAAACCTTAAATTAGAGTGAATAAATAAAGACTTGACACACCACTTCTGAAAGGTTGCCGACCCCTGGGGTAGAGTCTTTCCTCATCCTTATGAGCATGAGGTTTCAGGAAGAAAGTTGGCAAATATATTGCCTAATTAATATAGAAGTGAGACACCACTTTGATAAGAAACTTGAGATGATGAGATAGGTGTACCTTGTCCTTGTAGAACAGTGGTTTTCAAACTTTTTAGGCTGCATACCCCTTTTCAAATAATGTAGTCCACCACATACCCCCATCTGAGATAGGTCGTAATATACCTATGGTTAGATTGCCAAGTCATACTAAATAAAAAATGTATTGTCTGCCATTACAGGATTTTTCTCATGTACCCCCTTGGGGTATGCATACCTCAGTTTGAAAACCACTATTGTAGAAGACTATGTACAGAAGGACAGATACTAAAGCACGTAATTCATCCACTCTCCTGCCCCCGGTGATTGACACCAAAAAGGCTACCTTCATTGAGGGATGGAATAAGAACAGGTATCTAATGGTTCAAAGTCAGGACCCATTAGTTTTGTCAATACCAGTTTTAAGTCCCATGGGGGAATAGGATCCTCTATTTGGGGATATAAGTGATCCAAACCATCTAGAACCTGACTGAGTGGGACTGGAGGAAAAAGCAATTATCAATCAAACGGTGGAAAACCAAGATAGCTGCCAGATGGACGTTGAAGAACTAATGACAAGAACTTGCTGATTCAGGTATAAGAAATAATCCAGCACACATTGTATTGGAGCCAGAACTGGGGAAATCCCTTTTTGTTGGGACCAGAGGGAGAATCTCTTCCAATTCACCAGGCAGGTATACCTAATAAAAGGTTTTCTACTATTCAAGAGCACATCTTGTACCCTCTTTGAACAGCTCACCTCCTGAAGTGTTAATCACGGAGCATCCAGGCTGTCAGGTGAAGGGCCTCGAGGTTGGGTTGGAGGAGGTGACTGATCCTGTGAGATCAGATCCGAGTTCAGCAGTAGTGTCAACAAAGCCTTGTCTGAGAGGCTCAGCAGGGTGGAATACCAGTGTTGGTGAGGCCACACTGGTACTACGGGTATCACATGGGTGTGATCTTTCTTGGTTTTTAATAACAGTCCGATTGGTGTGGAACAAAGCAAAATGCATACAGAAACTTGTCTGTCCAGGCAAACAGGAAAAGAAATCCTGGACTGTGACATGCTCACGAACAAAACTGATGACACTGCCTGTTGAGTTTGATTGCAAAACAGATCTATGTGGGGAATCCCTCACAACTGGAAAATGAACTTGGCTACATCTGGGCGGACAGACCACTCATGATGACTCTTGAAAGACCTGCTTAACTGATGTGCCAGGCTGACACCCAGAAGTGGGAGGCTTTGAGGAGGACTGAGCTGTCAATATAAAAGTCCCACAGCACCATTTTTCCTTGGCATAGCAGAGTCAATCGGTACCCTCCTTACCTGTTCACATATACATGGCCATCTGTAAGTATTAGCAAATTCCTTCCCTTGATATGAGGAAGGAAAGCATGTTAAGCTAACTGAACAGCTGTCAGCTCTCTTACATTTATGTGGAGAGTTAAATCCTGGGCAATCCATAGCCCTTGAGTATGCAGGGATCTGAGGTGGGCTCCCCAGTATAAGACTGAAGTGACTGTAACTAAATTCAAAATGGTTTGAAGAGGGTCAAACAGAATTCCCATGCTCACACTGAAGAGTCTGTCCAGCATTCCAGAGAGGCTAAGATTCATGCAGAGACCCAATTCACCACGTCCAGAGAATGACAAACTGAGGAGTACACTGAGCTCAGCCATCCCTGTAGCTTTCTGAGATGAAGTCTAGCAATGCAAACCATGTGAGCGCATGGGGCCATATGCCCCAAATATCTGAGGCAATTCTGTATTGTTATGGTAAGATGGGCCTCCAGGTCTAAAGAAATGGCCGGCATCTTCTGGAACTTAGTCTGTGGGAGCAATGCCTTGGCTTTCATACGGTTCAAGAGTGCTCCTATGAACTTTATCCTTTGTACAGGTGACAGGACTGACTTTTCCTCATTGATGAGCAGTCTTAGTGGACCAAAGATGGATTGGATCACAGCCACACTGGACAGCACCTGGCTTTGGACTGGCCTCAAACAAACCAGTCATACAGGTTGAGTTGCTTCTTGCTTACCCCATGAAGAGAAAGGGAAAGTGTAGCACAGTGCAGACTCACCCCTGCAGCGCCTCCTGCTGGTTGTCCTCAGGAATTAGCTCTTTGACCCAGGAGCACCCTCTGCAGGCCGGTGATCTGCTTGCCATTGGTCCCCATGTCCCTCCCTGGACCCCAGTGCCCTTTTGACTGGGGTGCTGCTCCCTGGCAGTACCCCACCAATCTGGGTCTCCCCTCCCTGGGGGAACCCCCAACCCACTATTCCCACTTTGCCTCAGTTTTGGCTACTGCCCAGTCTCCATCTAGCTTGTTCACTGAGGCAAACTGCAGTATCAGCCACTCATCATAGGCAAAGGGGTTTGGACCTGCTGCCTTGGCCTATCTCTTGGGTTGCCCCCTGCAATCCCCAGTACCTCTTGGCCTTATGTGAGGCCGCAGCCTGGGGCTTTCCAGACAGGAGCTCCCCAGCTCCTCTGCCTTTCCCCAGCCCTGGTCCCCTCAGGTACCCTGTGTCTAACTCCCTGCAGCCAGGCCCTTCTCCCTCTACAGGCAGAAGGAGACTGTCTGGGCTTCTGGCTCACTGCCTCTTATAGGGGCCAGCTGGGCCTGATTGGGACCTGGCCACGGCTAAGCCTACTTTCTCCCAATCAGCTCAGGCTTCTTGCTCCATCCACAGCCCTCTCCTGGGCTGTTTTAAGCCCCAAAGGGCAGGAGCAGGTAACCACCCCACTACAGAAAGGAAGGAGGAGATGAGATGCCCCTGGCTTACCCTCTCCAAAGACGATACAATAGAATCTCAGAGTTACAAACACCAGAATTACAAACTGATCAGTCCAACCACACACCTCATTTGGAACAGGAAGTGTGCAATCATTCAGCAGCGGAGACCAAAATAAAAAAAGCAAATATAATACAGTACTGTGTTAAACATAAACTACTAAAAAATAAAGGGAAAGCATCATTTTTCTTCTGCATAGTAAAGTTTCAAAGCTGTATTATGTCAATGTTCAGTAGTAAACTTTTGAAAGAATAACCATAACATTTTGTTCAGAATTACAAAAAACCTCCATGCCCGAGGTGTTTGTAATGGTGAGGTTCTACTGTACATCCAGCAACAGAATTTATTCTTGTATCTTGTAGTTTAAGAAGCAGCATCTTTCCTTTTGGCTGCCTGTGCTTTAACTCTTCCTCTATATGCCAAACTCAACCACTATTGTGTGTGGCTACTGCTCCTAAGGATTCCACTCTCTTTTGGTTTGTTACCACTTCCCCTTTGTTAGTGACTGTCAAGTCTAAAAGGCCTCCCTTCTTGTTGCCTTTTCTGCTTTTTGTATTAGAAAATTACCCTCCGCAAAATGTTATCTCTTTATCTTTGAGGCAAACATTTTCTTCTTTAAAAGACTAACCTCTCTTCCTTTCTACCTTTCATCTAACAGCCTGCAAGGATTCTTCACGGGTAGTTTTTGTGCCAGGATTGCCATCTTTCATCTCTGCAAGCTGTTTCACTACCCATAATCCTGTAGCCATGGTGGGTAAGGAACAGTTCCTTGAAATGCCTTTAGATGATCACAGATGGGGGTCAGACCCTTTCCTTTACAAAGATTTATTTGTAGAAATGAAATTCTAGCATATTTCACATTGTACTAAGATTTTATTACACTTGGGCAGGACTGCACCAGGAGGCAATGCTGATCACTATATAAGGCACTGACCTGTGACTCATGAGAGTGGGTTCTATTCTTGGCTCTGCACGTCACCTCTCTGTTTCTCTATCTATAATATGGGGATAATAATTATTTCTTTAAGTTATAAAGTGATCTGAGATCTAAAAGTGAGAAGTGATATATAAGGGCCAAGTATTACTATTATCATGTACAAGCTCCAATTGTTAATGCCAGTTCTATTGGATCTAGCATCAGTCTTGAACTATTACAAAATGCTATTGACTTGCCTACAGCAACTTGCAGGAGTAGATGTGTTGCATTAATCTGGTTTTACTTTTTCTTCTCTGCCAGGCTGCAGAAGGTAGCATGGGGCAGCTGCCTCTTGTCACCAAGAGTGGTCACATGTGAAGTGCCACAGGGCTCTTTTCTATGTACCCTCTTACTCAGTTTCTGTGTCAAACCGGAGGGGGAGCTCATGAGACACTACTGGCTGCAAACCCATAAGAGGCTGATAACACCCAGCTCTACATCTCCTTTTCAACAGACAGGAATAGAGCCATTGCCCCAGCCTCTGAAGGAAAATCTGGTGGCACATGAAGGTTAGGCGAGCTGTTGCTATCATTGTTAGTAAGGGGGCTCTAAGAATCAGGATAGTCCAGCTTGTTGACTGGAAAATCCATCTGAGCAGATGTGTTTAAGATTGTGGGTTAACAGAAGAGAAGTCAGATTATTTAGTGTCATCAAAACTGAGAACACTGTGAAAGTGGAAGGAGAAATCTGCTGAAGGACACAGAGTGGCAGTCAGTCAGAAATACTGCTCCCTGCTGCGCTTCTCCCTCCAGAGGACAGCCAAGGACACATCCACCATTGGCTGTGTGGAACACTTATAACTCAGAGATTATTTTTTTAGACATCAACAGCTCCAATGGTGAAATAATTTAGTTGTCTGTAATTCAAAGACTAAAATATCTCACTTCCAGAAACACTGATGAGTATCGATGACAAAATCAGACATTGGGACAATTGGGAAATGATGCTGTTCATGTCTGATGAGAAGGAAATGTAAAGCCTGTTAATGCCATTAACATCTCCAGGAACCCTCTTCCCTCCCTCCCCCCATGATTTGTGAGTGCTGGGAAAGATACTATAGAACAGGGGTCGGCAACTTTTTAGAAGCGGTGTGCCGAGACTTCACTTATTCACTTTAACTTAAGGTTTCTAGTGCTGGTAATACATTTTTAATGTTTTTAAGAAGGTCTCTCTCTATAAGTCTAAATTATATAACTAAACTTTTGTTGTACATAAAGGAAACAAGGTTTTCAAAATGTTTAAGAAGCTTAATTTAAAATTAAATTAAATTGCTGATCTTAAGCCGCTGGGCCACTCAGCCCACTGCCAGCCTGGGGTTCTGTTCACCTAGTTCGGCAGCGGGCTGAGCGGGGCCTGCGGGACCCCGGCTGGCAAGGGGCTGGCAGCTGAGACCCCAGACCGGGAATGCGGGGGGGAATGTGGGAGAGGGGATGCAGGAGCTCCTGTCTGGTGCTCAGGGTGGGGGTGGGGATGTGGGGAGTGCAAGAATCAGGGCATGGGGCGTGGGGGGCTGGGTTGTGGGAAGTACAGGGGTCAGGGCAGAGGGCGGGTGTGTTTGAGGGGGTATGCCCAATTCCACCCCTTTCTCTAGGGCCCAGTCCATCCCCACCTCTTCTCTGCCTCCTCCCTGGAGCTCCCCCCTCCTCCTCCCCCTCGCAAGGGCAATCAGCTGATCGGCACAGGGAAGGAGAGGAGGAGGTGCAGGAAGGCAGCACGCTGGGGGAAGAAGCGGGGGAGGGAGGAGCTTGGCTGCTGGCAGGACCAAGCTTCTGCCTCCTGCCCTCGCAGGAGAGAGCGGTGGGCAGGGGGGCTGAGTGGGGCCAGGACCTCGGCAGGTGGCAGGGAGCTGCGTGCCATTAAAAATTGGCTTGGGTGCTGTCTTTGGCACATGTGCCGCAGGTTGCCAACCCCTGCTATAGAATAATAAAAGCACGCTCCCCACTGGGTTCTCCTCCTTGTAAACACAAAGAAATCCATAAAAAAACCAAACAAAGAGACATGGAGATCACCTATGAGCAATCTCAAAATAACATACACAGTATGATACTGCACAAGTATCTCTGACCCAAATAATTTCTGGCATAATACATTTGTCCATGGTATGCACAAATATTAACGATAGATTCAGAGGATCATTTTCATATTCGCACTTCTCATATGCACAAGGGATTTATTTATTTTTAAACTATTCTGTCCTGTTCCTGCATTCCTCATGCGCTCGAACACCCAATGATGTTAATGTGCATTTTACATGTGTGAGGGATACAGAATCAGGCACTTAATAAAATTAATATATTTCACTTTGGTTAGGCAAGCAGCTAAGTGCTATTTTGCTAAATTAACAACAAAGTCAATTACAGACATTTTAATGTAGGGTGCTGATTTTTATTATTTTTTACTTCTTTCAGTATACAAAAATTATCCATCTCTGGCCCTAGGGACTCTTACTAACTTTAAACATACACAACAACAAATATTAAGCATGAAAGTAAACAGAAGAGACCAGTTTTGTTTAATTTATTCTTAATATGAATTCACTTAACTCTTATTATTTAAAAGTCAGGAATCTTGAATTATCTACAATATTGTGATGCTGTTTGATCCAAATATAACTATTTATATCATTACTATTGCCAATGTTAGATAATTGCAACAAATCTTGTACAAAATATGTCATGTAAGTTATTTATAGAAAAGTTATGATTTGCTGAGTATGATTATCCTGTTTGTACATATGTATCATCTTTGTATCTAAAGTTATGAATATTGACTGTTTACCAGTTTTTAAAATGTGTTTGTTCCTGGGGTAACACCCACAAGGTAGTTTGGACCCAGTCTAACCAGCACATTGTGGGTGGACCATTCAAGTTGATGGCCCATTAAAAAACACAGTGGGCCATAGAAGAAGCTTGTCCGCACCCAGTGAGCCTTCCTGTGGACACTTTAGCCAAAATATGGGTAATGGCTGCTTCTATGAGTCATCAAAGCATGTGATGACTTCCATGCAAGGGCATATGGCTTGCTCATGTGACCGTGTACTCCATCTTGTGCCTGTAATTTCCCACAAACTAAGACTGAGAGCAGTCCCTCCACATGGGAAAAGATATAAAGGACCCTGGAAGCATCTCCATTTTGACCTCTTTCCTGCTCTTATCTCTGGACTATGGACTTACTCTAAAAGGAGCATTCCAACCAATGGACTGAGGACCTTCCAATCTTCTGAAAGTTACCAGACACTTTACAAGACAGCATCAGAGGGGTAGCTGTGTTAGTCTGGATCTGTAAAAGCAGCAAAGAGTCCTGTGGCACCTTATAGACTAACAGACGTATCGTGGGTGAAAGCTCATGCTCCAATACGTCTGTTAGTCAATAAGGTGCCACAGGACTCTTTGCTGCTTTTACAAGACAGCAATTTATTCCAGCACTGCTTCAAACCTGATACAAGAACTCTGAAATGATTGTATGAATTTGATTTCCTAAACCATTTTAACTCTACTTTTTCTTTTCTCTTATAAATAAACCTTTAGATATTAGATATCAAAGGATTGACAACAGTGTGATTATTGGGTAAGATCTGAGTTATATATTGACTGGTTATGTGGCTGATCTCTTGGGATTAGAAGGGCCCTTTGATGAAATTGGGTTTAAATAACCATTAATCATAAAGTCTAGTGTCTGGGTGGTGAAATGAGTGCTGGAAAAAAGACTGCATTTTTTACTTCCTGTTAACCAGTGTGGTGAGACAGAAAAAACGGTTACTTATCTTCTTGTAACTGTTGTTCTTTGAGATGTGTTGCTCATATCCACTTCAATTAGGTGTGCAAGCACAGTGTGCATGACAGATCAAAGATTTATCCCCTAGCAGTATCCGTAGGGTCAGCCTGGGCACCCCCTGAGGTTGTGCCTTCATGGCGTTCAATACAGGGCCTTGCCAACCCACCACCCCTTCAGTTCCTTCTTGCCAGATACTCTGGCAGACGGGAAGGAGGGTGGGTATTGGAATGGACATGAGCAACACATCTCGAAGAACAACTGTTATGAGAAGGTGAGTAACCGTTTTTTCTTCTTTGAGTGATTGCTCATATTAGTTGCAATCAGGTGATTCCCAAGCCTAAATTTGGAGGCTGGGTTGGAGCTTAAATGTTCGCTGACTGAAGCACCGCCCTACCAATGGCTGTGTCATCTCTGACCTGTTGGGTAATGGCATAATGCAATGTGAATGTATGAATGGAGGACCTCATCACCGCTCTGCATATTTCCTGGATTGGAACGTGTGCCAGGAACATTGCTGACAAAGGCTGCACCCTGGTGAAGTGCGCTGTGAGTGGAGGGGCAGGTATCTTTGCCAGGTTGTAACATTCCCGGATGCAAGACGTGATCCGTGATAAAATCCTTTGGGAGGAGACTGGAAGCCCTTTCATTCTGTCCTCTACTGCGATGAACAACTGCATAGACATCTGGAATGGTTTGGTTCCCCTGATGTAAAAGGCTAACACTCGGGGAACATCCCGTGAGTGAAGATATGTTCCCTGCTGTTGCATGCAGCTTAGGGTAGAAAACAGTGAAGAAAATGTCCTGGTCGATATGAAACTGGGAGACAACCTTAGGGAGGAATGCTGAATAGGGTCTGTGCTGAACCTTGTCTTTGTAGAACACTGTGTAGGAAGGCTCTGATGTTTGGGCCCTGAGCTCAGATACCCTCTTGGCTGAGGTTATCACTGTGACGTTGCAGTCTATATGGTTTTATAAAAATATGCTAATGAGTGAATATAATGTAACTGGAATATACTTCATGCAAAAGGTCTCTTGTAAGGTATCGTTACAAAGCTTATAATCTACTGAGTGTGATCATCCTAGTTGTATAAATGTACCACTCTTGTATCAGAAACTAGAAATATGAAATATAACTCTGAGGGCCTATTGTAATTATGCAAAGTGTGGGCCATTAATGGTGGTTTGGAATCTTGATGACTCCCATTAACCAGGACCATTGTCTGCAGATGCATGTGTAACTCTTCTTGTATACGAGTGTGCTGGCAAGTGGGCAATGAAGTCTTGCAGTGACGTGTGATCATGTAACCTGAACTGGAAGCCATCTTTAACCTTTCCATTGAGAAGGAGGGTGTGGGAACCCAGAGAAGGACAAAGAATTCCCACCTTATGCAAAAGATATATAAAGGGATGGAATAGAACAAAGCGAGATGAGCCATCATGAAGAATCCCCTAGCTACCACCTGAGCTGGAACAAGAGCTGTACCAGGGGAAAGAATTGTGCCCAGGCCTGGAAGGTGTCCAGTCTGAGAAAAAAACTTACTGAAGCATCTCTGAGTGTGAGATTATCTGTATTCAGTTTGATTAGACACAGCTTTGTGCATTTTATTTTATTTTGCTTGGTGACTTACTTTGTTCTGTCTGTTACTACTTGGAACCACTTAAATCCTACTTTCTCTATTTAATAAAATCACTTTTTACTTATTAATTAACTCAGAGTATGTATTATTACCTGGGGGAGCAAACAACTGTGCATATCTCTCTATCAGTGTTATAGAGGGTGAACAATTTATGAGTTTACCCTGTATAAAATTGATTTATTTGGGTTTAGACCCCACTGGGAGATGGGCATCTGAGCGTTAAAGACAGAAACACTTCTGTTAGCTGCTTTCAGGTAAACCTGCAGCTTTGGGACAAGTAATTCAGACCCTGGGTCTTTGTTGGAGCAGATGGGAGTGTCTGACTCAGCAAGACAGGGTGCTAGAGTCCTGAGCTGGCAGGAAAAGCAAGGGCAGAAGTAGTCTTGGCACATCGAGTGGCAGCTCCCAGGGGGTTTCTGTGATCTAACTCATCACAATCGCTACCAGAAATGCCAACTTGTATGAGAGGTAGAGAACAGAGCATGTAGCCTGCAGTTTGAATGGTGGCCCCATCCATCTGGAAAGGACAAGATTGAGGTCCGAGGCCAGGAATGGGCTGTCGGACGTGTGGATATAGCTGACCATAGGGTTGGCAAAGACCGATCGTCCCTCTGTGCTTGGATGGAAGGCAGAGATGGAGGCCAAGTGAACCGTTATTGACGACATGGACAGCCCTTAACATTTAAGGTGGAGAAGGTAGTCCAGTATAAGGGGTATGGACACAAGCATTGGGGACAGACAGTGTTGCGCCAACCAGACTGAAAATCTCTTCCACTTAGCCAGGTAAGTGTCCCTGGTGGAAGGTTTCTATTGCCAAGGAGGACTTGTCTGACTGGGTCCAAACAAGCAAGTTCTGTCAGGTTCAGCTATGGAACTTCCACGATGTGAGGTGCAGCAACTTGAGGTTCAGGTGCTGAAGACGGCCATGATCCTGTGTTAACAAGTCCGGGAAGAGTGGCAAGGTGATTGGGGCTTCCATGGACATGTCGAAGAGAGATGTGTACCAGTGTTGACGGGGCCGAGGCCTCGTCCCTCTGAACTTTGAGGGGCACCTTGTGAACGAGAGGGATGGGAGGGAACATGTACAAGAGGTGGATTTCCCAAGGAAGAAGGAACCTGTCCACAATGGAGCCTGAGCTGTGATTCAGGAAGGATCAAAACTGCTAACACTTTCTGTTGTGTTGCGTAGCAAACAGATCTATCTGGGGAAACCCCCACTTTGGAAAATGGAGTTTGTGACGTCCAGGGGCAGGGACCACTCCTGGCTATAGAATGACCTACTGAGATAGTCCACTAACTCATTCTGTACTCTAGTGCGGTACAATGCTTCCAGGTGTATCGAATGAGCTACACAAAAGTCCCACATCATGAGGGCTTCCTGGCACAAGAGAGAGGAATGTGCACCCCCGTTTGTAGATATAAAACATCACCGTGGTGTTGTCTGTCATAACTGATACACATCTCCTCGTCAAGTGGGCTCTGAAAGTCTGGCATGGTAGGCGCACCAGTCTCAGCTCTCTGACACTGATGTGGCAAGTGAGCTGATCAAGAGATCAGAGAGCTTATGTCATGAGGTCTCCCAGATGTGCACCCCAGCCCAAGGCTGACACGTCCATCACCAGCGAGAGGGATGGCTGAGGACTGGTGAAGGGGACTCCTGCACACACTACCTGTGGGTTGAGCCACCACAGGAGGGAGTCGAGGACCAGGCAAGGTAGAGTAATGACCCTGTCCAAATTGTCCCTAACTGGCCAATACACCAAGGCTAGCCAATTGGAGCCGCCGGAGTCTGAGACTGTCATGTTGCACTATGTATGTACAAGCAGCCATATGTCCCAGGAGTTTCAGGCAATTCCTTGCTTTGGTGCCTGAGACCTAGTATGATGTTGCCTAGGGCCCAGAATCTCACTTCTGGGAGGTATGCCCTGGCCTGTGTCGAGTTCAGTACTGCCCCTATGAAGTCTATCTGCTGAACAAGGGACAGCATAGATTTTCCCACGTTCAGGAGAAGGCCCAGTTTATCGAAAATCATTATTATGAAGTTGACTTGTGCCTACACTTGAACCCTGAAGTGGCCTTTGATCAGCCAGTCATCTGAAACACCTGCACCTGCCACCTGTGCAGGAACACAGCCATGACTGCCATGCACTTGGTAAACACTCGAGGTGCTGCTGACAGGCTGAACAGGAAGACTGTGAATTGGTAATGGGCGTGGTTGACCACAAACCTGAAATCGTTCTGTTGGACAGTGTGATGGCTATGTGAAAGTATGCATCCTTCAAGTTGAGGGCGGCATACCAGTCCCCTGGATCCAAGGAAGGGATAATGGAGGCCAAAGAGACCATGCAGAACTTCAGTTTCTTCATGAACCTGTTGAGTTCTCACAGGTCTAGGACAGGCCTTTCAGTATTAGGAATAGAAACCCTTGCCCTTCAGCTCCTGAGGAACCTCCTCCACTGTCGAGCGATAGGAGTGATTGAACCTCCTGTATGAGGAGATGGTCATGAGAAGAGTCCCTGAGGAGGGACGGGAAAGGGAGGAAGGGCGGGAGGGCAAAGAATTGGAGGAAATATCACCTCTCTACCATGTGGAGCACCCAATGCTCCAATGTGATATAGACCCATGCAGGGTAGAAAGGGGATAGTCGGGACAAAAAGGTAAGGCAGAGAAAAAAGCAGTTCTCTTTTTGTTTGGGTGCAGCAAAATCAAATACTTTATTATTTCTCCAGCAATTGCAATAGAGGGAGGGAGTGCCCTAGGACACTGGGTCGCCCCACTCCCGGACAGGTCTCTCAACACGTAAACAATTACAGCAAACATTTATACCTTTGTTACAGACAATAACAAGCAATAATACAGACAATAATGAGCAATAGCTGCATTTTGTTTATGCATAGGCTATCCTGCTATCTCATTTTCCTCACTTCTGGGTGCCAGTCTATGTATTTGATTATCAGTGCAAGGTCGTGATAACTTCTCACACAGTTCTTCCCTACTCGCCTCGCACTATCCTTGCTTCTACAAATCTCACGTCATTAGGGTTACAGCTGGCCTAACTCTTGTTAACTGACTGACATGCATTAAGATTCCCTACAAATCCTTGTCAATTCTTTTCCTACTTCTACACTCCCCCCTTTTGTACTTCTAGTACAACAGATATTCTCAAATCTCTATTTGCATTAAGCCATGGATTTCTGATTCTACATCAGATGTTTCAACCTTAGGGATTTTCACTGGATGTAATGACAATACATGATTAGCATGGACATGAAAGGTATTACTATTATTATGTCTTTTACAACAACAACAACATAATCCTAAACTAACTAACAACAATGCAAGCAATAATATCTCCATAGCAATAATACGATAAGGTTGTTGTACAGTTTTGGTTACAAAGCATAATATATCATACTTAGTACACGAAGTAGACACTCTGTTAGCTGTATGAAAGGCATTCTTTCAGCTTGATATATATTCTGAAGCATGTGAATTTGCCCTTGCAATTCAGAGATTCTTTGAACCTCTGGTAACAATGAAAACAAATTTTGAAATCGATCAGGTACTAAGCTGGTCCAATTAAAGGGTATCTGGAAACTAAGGGCTACTTGCAAAATTCTGTCTGCAGGCCAATAAACAATATGATTGCCTGCAGTAGGGGTAAGAGGAATGTGTATATCTTGCAACGTGGTGGTTTTAACATACATACAGCTATCATTAGCTTGAAAAGTAAGTGTCCTGTCAGGATAGTTCCTTGTCCTTTACCCTCCCAGCAAACATTATCATGAACAGTGACAACTTCCCCTGACTTCAGTTTATGGATACACTGAAGCTGCAGGGGTGCTAACAGCCAAATGTCCATTGACTCCCTATTCCTATCCAAAATGTCAGGTGTTATTCTAGGGGCACTGACTATAAATCAGTTAGGTATACCAGGTGGTCTAATTTCCCAGAGGTCTCGGTGAATAATCCAGTCCCATATGCATCCTTCCCATGGACTCATCAGGATTTTGGGGAGCCCACACCCCCCTAACCGGTCCAAAAGCTTTGAAGGAGCACAGTGAATGTCCACACTTCCACCCAGAAAGTCTCCAGTATGTCTCCATGACCACAGATCAGATGGTATTCCTGATGTGTCTGTAAGGATAGTGGACAAAGTCTAGTGCTCAAGATCACTCCAAATGGCCATCAGCTGGTCATTCAGGAAATCCTGAATTTCTAAACATACTAGATCCCACTGCAATGCCTTCCCAGCCTCAGTGATATTCAATACCATCTCTGTCAGTAACTTCTGGGTCATTGAACTAAAGGTGGAAATGATATGTAACTCACCAACTCCAGCCTGTACTTGGGTTAGCTGAGCTCCAGAAATAAGGCTAGTGGCCTTTTCTAGTTGGCCCGATTCCTTATTATGTTCTTGGCTTTTAATAATATTCCAAATGGCTGCTGCGCTATTGGCCCCATCCCATAGGGATCCGGACAAGTCCCTCTTCTTCCAGAGGAAATAACCCAGGCCCTCTGTTGTGCTAATCTAATGGCAGCCCCTAGTGTTGTATTAATCACAGTACATTGATATTCTAATACATATCTCTTTGGTGTAGAACTATAACACATCTGTTAGTTGTATACCTTTAACTAATCTCAGGTACTTTCAAGAGGCATTGACATTAATTGCATAGGAGGGGGTGTATTGCAATAAGGTACAGGTTACATTATCAGTCACTGGAATGGTTTCAATACAAGTAAAATTTCCAGTGGCAGAACAAACTCTTTGGGTATTCGTTTGATTATTCACTAATTGCGTAACCAAATAACAATAAGGGCTTCTTTCATGTAACACAGTACAAATTCCAGGAATAGCCATCATATCTACTTCACTATGGAACCCATCAATTTCAATTACAGATACTTGGGGTTTATTTGTAGTGATATCGTAGATTTCTATTTCCACTGATCCACTTATTCTCCACTCAATTGTTCACTTATATGGGATATCCTGAACTTTTTAAATATTTTTTCTTTTTTTTTCCTCAATCTTTAAATAAATCACTAAAGTGTGAAGGCCTTGTCCATTGGTTTTATCAAATATATGGCGTTGTCTGTATTTGAATGTATTACAGGGGTAATAGTGTAATAGAGGAGATGGCAGAGGCAGTGGCAACAAAGTGCCTTTGGTACTTGTCATTTAAAATCCAATTAGAGAGAGCAATACATGCTGAAGTATTTATCCAAAACACAGGGCACAGCCTATACAATAAACCCCAAAATCCAATCAATACCACATTCCCAAGCAGGGTCCCACAAATTTCTTCTTGCCAGTGTATAATTCTTTGTTTCTCACCAGGATCAGTTCATAATGTCCTTTCTACTCATGAATTCCTGGATTTTGGCAATTTCAGTGGAATGAGTGTTCCTTCTTCTTTCCCGAAACAGTTGTGGCTCAGCATCCCACAGGGGAGAGGTTACCAGCACATCACCGTGTAATGGTTTTGATTCTTCTAGAAAAATCCACAGGCACAGTAGGTCTGTCAGTGGACGAGGGAGAGGTTACTAGCACTTCACCTTGTCCTTTTTCCCTGCTGTCCAGAAGGCACAGAAGGAGAAATAGGCTAATCATCAGTAGAAGAATCCTCCCGAGGTGGAGAGGTCTTTTTCCAGTGAGAATCATGGGTCCAAGCAGTCAGCCTTTGGCACTTCACAGCGGTGTTGGTAGTCAGGAGGACTTAATAAGGGCCTTTCCAGCATGGAGCCAAAGCAGTCTTTCGTTAGTGGACCTTTACATAGATCCAGTCTCCTGGTTCCAACAAGTGGCAGGGCTTTGGGTAGTGCTTCTTTACCTGTGAGAAAAGAAACCTAACGCATTTCATTAGTGCCTGGCAGTGTTTTGCAGATCTCATAGCTGCTTGGGCACATTCAAGCCCCCCTCCTTTTTCTTGGTTGTCAGCCAAGTCTTAGCTGTGAGCAGTGTCCTTGAATGGGGCCAGTGTCTTATCTTTAGACTGAACATGCTAGCTATTTTTTTTTTCAGTTAATTCATTCTGTTCTTTTTCCTTCTTCTCTTCTTGGCTTCTTTTAACCTACAAATGAAACTTCCACTCTTCACTCATACACCTTTTTCCCCAACCATGAACACATAAACATTGTCATTATCCTGTACATTAGTCTTATTATTCAATGTATGCCACATATACCCTTCCATTTAAATAACTTTATTACAGAGCTTTGGAGCAACAAGTCAGGACAAGCACACCCACTTCGAGGAGTTCACTCAATACAACCTCTGGTGTCCAATAGCTTCCCACCATCCCCAGCCCTCTGGCTAGAAATCTGAGGTAGCCAGAAGAATTCCATATACAATATGGGGAGTGGGTTAACTTTTCATGTCCTTGCTTCCAAAGACTGTTTGTAGGCAAATTTTAACAACAATTTTTTAATTAACAATCTGGCCAATGAAGTTTCTTTTTCTTACTTAAGCAAATGTGTTAGACTTTAGTACATCACATTGTCCTGATTTATCCAAACACTTTGTATTTCAAAGTTGAATAAAACAAGTATCTGCATTTAACCCTTCTATTTGATTTTAACTAGACTATCCTATGAAAATATTAAACACAACAATTTCGGCCACGAGACAAACACTACAAGACAGGACATAGAACACAAAACATAATTCCTATTGTGCCAGTAAATGCATGATATGTTGAATGCTGTTCAGCTGGCATCAGTTTTCTCTGATTATCTGAAAGACAAAAAAACACAGATCTACCCCTTCTGGGCAGTCAATCATCACTTAAAATATACAAATACCCTTGTTGATTTCAGGCAAAACAGAGGAATTACTCCATATTTTCTTGTATCTGTTTCATGGGCAGCCCAGGTTTCAGTGGCTTCCACCTTATCAGTTAGATAATTTGCATTAATACAGATGCTTTCTGGCTTGCTTCTGGATCCAAAACTATTCACAGCTTAAAGATTCTTACCTTAAAAGGGACATAATTAACTTTACCAGAATTTTGATGGCTTTTTACTACTAACTCCTGCTTTCAAACACTGAAAGAAAAGCACTTCTTATAGTGCCCCTTAGAGCCTAGTAGGATTTCAATTACATGGCACTGTATACATTCTTTAGCTAATTCGACTAAATTGTTCATAGCCAAATAATTGCAATCTAATAATTTCTTTGCCTGAATTTATTTACAAACATTTTAAAGACACCAAGAACTTTCCTCTTTAGCATTTTTACAAGGTTCAACTGCTGTCCCCTCCAGCAACTACAGAGTTAACTTCTCTCTCTCCCTTAAATCACTTGCTTGTCTCCCAACAGTCACTTTTATCAACTCAAATCACCATTTCAAGTATTGTCCTGGGTATTTGAAATCCCCATGCTTATACTTACTCCTTCCTTCTTTCTACGCCCTCAAAATTTTCCAACCTGTTTTCCAATCTCTCTATTGCCTGCCCGCCTGGGCCCGATCCTGCTTTTCTCGCTGAACCATCCCTTCCATGGGCACCAACTTGTTCCAACCTGTTTAGCTAGGAGGGTGGGCTTCTCAACTAGCCCCCACCCCTCCTGGTCTCTTCCCTTAAACATTTTTACTCACAAGACTACCCGAGTCCTCCCTCGTGAGGTTTGCCACTTGGGCAAAAAAGCATGGCCCACTGGTGTTTAACTATTCAATTTCCTCTTGTGGCAAACACACTGCTGTTATAGCGTATGCTGAGCACAAATGGTTACATTTTGACAAGTCCCTAAAGGACCGGGACTTGCTTAGCCAGGGCTTCCTTTTCTACCTGGAAGTCCTGTCTCAAGGCCCGCAACTTGCCCTGGGCGTAGATTTGAGTTGCTGCCTGGTTTATGATCTATGCTCTTAATTGCTCAATTCTAGTTATCAAGTACACATCTCTTCCCTTTTCTCCAACTTCTGTATTGCCCAGTCCTGCTACAATTGGGGTAGATCCACCTGCCACCCTTCCTGGTCAACCAGGGTGGAGAGAGGAATGCTAAACCCCTCTCCAGATCTCAGACTTACTGCCGCTGAGAGTGGGCACTCCTTTAATCACGCACTCATCAACATATAACATCAACAATACCAAGCAAAGCAAACATAAAAATTACAAGGGTAAAACAAATAGATGGTGTAAATTCTGCAGGGCTTTCCCCTTCTCAATTGCTCACCAAACTGTGACAAATTTCTGTTACCAATCTATCCCTCGTGTCAGGTGATCAGGCTGACACTGCAGTACATTGGGGAAGATAAAGAAAACACACCATATAACTGAATTTTAAAGCTTCATTAATAAAATAATAAAACAACAATGGAGAGTGTTGGGAACGTTCCCACATCGCTCAGGAAAAACATTAATGCCCCAAGCCCTAAGCCATTTTCATACTCACACATGTCCAGACTGGCCACGTCTGTGTATAACGTTCGGAGAAGGGAGAGAGGTGGACGGAAGATTATCCTGTATACAGCTTGTCCAGAATTTCCAACATGCTTTTGCTCTTGGGAGGGCTGTTCTTTTACACCCTGGAATCTCCTGCGGCGTCTCTTTCAGAGATTCCAGTCCAGGTTGGCTGCCTGTGGCTTCTTCGGTGTCACCAAGCCACACCGGCTCCGGGGTCACAAAGGCACTCTGTTGGATCTCACTGGACAGTTAAGCTTTGCAAATGTAATCTCAGTTCTGTAACTTGTATTGCCTTTGGTTTGCCTCTGTCTATATTTTTTTCACAGCCAGCTGGGGCCGAAAGCAGTTTTTCTTTGTACTTAGCATAGTCTGCATTGATTCTTGACCTTGAATGCAGAGCAACTTTCTCCTTATCTCTGGGCCAAGCTGAATTTCAAATTAACCCATTCCTTTCCTCAATAGACAAATTGCTCACAGTCAGAGGCTTTTTGGTGATTAAAAGCTCCTCTTAGATGTATGATCTTATCTAGATTGAAGGTACCTTCTAGTGGCCATTGTTTAGATGGATTTTCACGCATGTAAAGATTCCAATTGTCTAAATACCTCCAAGTTGTTGGACCATGCTGTACGTACATGAAATAAGATGGGGTACCCTTAGGGGGTGAGCTGGAATGCTTAGACTGTCCCCTACCCATTTTCCAATCTCACACACACAGGGGGGATGCCCTGTCCGCGTTAGCGGCGCATAAACTAAGGGTCTCTCCCTACAGGGTACTCACACAGGAGAGGCTAACGAGGATGGCCAAGACCCTCCTACATCTCCCTTCAGCAAAGAGCGTCGGCTAGTCTCAGGAAGACGGCGCCGCTTACTCTGATTGCATCCAGTGAAACGATCAGCCTGTCAGTAGCCCACACGGAAAGGAAAGGGGGAGGGAAGATGGGTTCGCACGCTCCTAGACCCAGGTAGCTTCCTCACTGGACGATGCCAGGCCGAGTCAGCCCACCATGGGTCGGATCTCCTAAAGATCCACTAGTTACCGGGCTTGCGTTGGAGTAGTCCTGGTCACGAGCTTTTGCTTCACAGGGTATTCTGGGCGTCTTCCGGGAACAGTCACTCACACCAGTGTATACACACACACACTAAGGCCTTATTTCCAAATACCACGATGCATCTGTACCTTATGTCCGGACCCAATACCATGAGGCGGTATAACAACCCCTCTTGAGGCGGTAAAAACCCCTCAGCACCGGTGCATGCCTAATGCATTTCACTATGCATTACCTAATGCATTTTCCTATGCATTACCTTGTTGGCCAACCCAGCAGTTTCCCAGTACTGCTATAAACTAACCTTATTGGGGCCTTTCTCCAATACCACTTTGCATCTGATCTTGCTGCACAGTCAATAAGTTCAGATGGTGTGAGCCCAACAGAGACAGAAGGCCCCACGGACAGTCCTCCGACGACACCCCAATAGAGATTTCAAAAGGTCTCATACCTCTCTTGTGGTGCCATGGGGTTCGAAGGGGAACGATCCGTAGCAGTTGCCTTTGTCTCAGTAGGCGTTGCCATCCCCCAAATTGTCGGAGAAAAACGCAGTTCTTGCTTTTTTGTTTGGGTGCAGCAAAATCAAATACTTTATTATTTCTCCAGCAATTGCAATAGAGGGAGGGAGTGCCCTAGGACACTGGGTCGCCCCACTCCCGGACAGGTCTCTCAACACGTAAACAATTACAGCAAACATTTATACCTTTGTTACAGACAATAACAAGCAATAATACAGACAATAATGAGCAATAGCTGCATTTTGTTTATGCATAGGCTATCCTGCTATCTCATTTTCCTCACTTCTGGGTGCCAGTCTACGTATTTGATTATCAGTGCAAGGTCGTGATAACTTCTCACACAGTTCTTCCCTACTCGCCTTGCACTATCCTTGCTTCTACAAATCTCACGTCATTAGGGTTACAGCTGGCCTAACTCCTGTAAACTGACTGACATGCATTAAGATTCCCTACAAATCCTTGTCAATTCTTTCCCTCCTTCCACAGCAGGATGGATCCAGTTGTGGCGCTGATACGTCATCCTTGAGCACACCTTCAAAAGGCCTGCTTCTGGCCTGAAGACAGCTTGGTTTGGCCAGAGCTCTGGCCTGAGGATGGGTGTGGTCTTTTCCTGCCACTCCTATTTCTCCTCTGAGAACCATCCTGCCAGTTCTGCGGTTAGTAGAACCATGGGGGAGGCTGCAGCCAGAAATGCTTCTGCAGAGTGGTAGGGGTATGGAGGCCCAGGGACTTGAGGGTGGCCCTCAAGTCCTTTAAACTCTGGAGTCTTTTATCGGTTTTCTCTGAGAAGAGGGCTAAACCCGTGAAAGAGAGGTCTTGTATGGTCTGATGGAATTTGTAGGGAAGACCAGAGACCTGGAGCCAGGCCACCCTGTACCAATGGTGCAGGTGGCAACATCCACTCCGTCCTGCGCCGCCTATAGGGAGGCCCAAACATTGAGTTTGCCCTCCTCTACCAGCACAGAGAATTCTGTGCAGGAGTCCTGCGGCAGCATCTCAGCAAATTTGCCCATCACTCCACAGATGATGCATCAATCCACAGGCTGAGCGTGAGCAGGTGTGAACACACTTGCTCAAGATGGCCTGTTAGTTGGAGCTGCAATCCCCTGGTTGAATAGACCTTCCATTCAAGACCATTGGAGGCAGTGGGGCTGAGGTGACGTGGCCCGACTTGGGCCTCCCTACTGGAGGCTCCTTCAGCTTGGTTGGGGGGATATTGACCCCTCTCAAGCCTCCTTTTCTTCTGGGGTACCGGGGATTGGGAACGGTGCTTCCCAGTAGTCTGCTTGTGTGCAGAGCCGTGGCAGTGCCTAGTGTCTCTTGAGGAGTCCTTCTTTGGCCTCAGCTCACAAGTCGATGGTGCCGGTGCACTCCCAGTGGTGCTCGGGATGGGATCTGCCAACCCGGAATCAGATTGTGGGTGGAGTGCAGCCCCCGTGAGGAGGATCTTAAGCCACTGCTCCCTGTCCTTAAAGGTCCTGGGATGAAGCCCTCAGCAGATCTTGCAGTGGTCCTTCTGATGACTCTCCTCCAAACACTTCAGATAAGAAGTGTGCAGGTCGCTCCTGGGCATAGACTTGCCACAGTCCTCACAGGGTTTAAACCCCGGGGACAGAGGCATGCCCCGGTGCCAGGAGAGCATTGGGTGGGGAGAGGACCCTCCAAGGAAACTTATGAAAACTATAACTAACTATTAATACTAATATACTACTACTAACTAAACTACAACTATGTGCACAGAAAAATGGACACTGCCAAGAAAGGAGCTTGCTGAGGCAAGAGCTATGGGACGTTCCAGCTAGCCGTCACTAGTGGTAAGAAGGAACTGAGGGGGTGGCATGTCGGCAGGGCCGTATATCGAGCACCATGAAAGCGCAACCCCAGGGAGCGCCCAGGCTGACCCTACGGATACTGCTAGAGGGAAAATCTTCTGCTGTTGTGCACATGGTGCACACACACCTGATTGGAATTGACATGAGCAATCGCTTGAAGAAGTTTAGTTGTGTTACTGGCTTGGTATATCTAATGGTAGAATAACCACCAGTCTGGGGTATGTCTGCCCTATATCTCAGCAGTTCATCCTGAATTTGGCATCCTCAGCTGTGACCCACTGAGGCATGGTGACTACTATATAAAGCTTAATTCTAGATGTTAACCCCTCAGGGAAAAGACTGCCTCTTTACTAAATGTCTGCGCAACACCTAGCACAATGAAGTCCCAGACCATGACTTGAGCGATGTAGGCATAATAAAATAATAATAAATAATTCGTGCTTCTCTGGTACACCTCCCTATACTAGCCCCAATTCAGTTATGTACTCAAGCACATGCCCAACTTTGAAGTCACTGGGACTACTCATGTGCTTAAAATTAGGCGCATGTTTAAATACTTTGCTGAATCGGGGACTTAAGCATCACTTGTAAAGCATTCTGACACAGCTTAAGTGACACTATGAGCTTCACCTATTGTAATGCAGTTGTCAGCCAGTTTATGAGCTGACAGGTGTCTAGAGACACTTTCCAAATGAGATCTACCAATAATAAATATTGGAGTCTGCAATTTATAATACATTATTCCAGAAAATACGGTCACCTAGCAGCCAGCCACCATATGGTTGTCTCATTTCAAAGACTACGAACTCCAGACTGCCATAATGTGAACAAATCATGGCATTATCCTAATAAATTGAAGACTACATCTGTTATCCTACACCTGCCATCACTTGCATAGTGAGGCAACAGAATGATTTATAGTTCCAGACTTCACATCATTATGAAATTGTGCATGAATAGACATGTGTGCAATCAACTGCTCCTGGAACAGATCGAAATCTAGCAATGTTATAAACTTCAGACATTATTTCCTGCTAATGCTGAACCTCTATGGAACTATTAATATCATGACCAGATTTTCTGGGAATGACATTCGGAAACTAGTGCCTAACATCCATATGTGCCCAACAGTGGTTTGATGAAAAATTATAAGGAATACTGAGTCTAAAGCATCTTTGACAAAAGTAGCTAATGAATAACTTCTAATAGTTTGACTCATTTTAACTCATCATATGGAGCCTACTCATAACATTTGTGCACAGTGCAAAGACGAAAATCAATTTCTATACATGTGGCTTTTATGTGCTAATAAAAAAGAGATCATTTCAAGCTATTTCTATTTTGCACTTTATTTAAAGGAAAGAAGCAGTATGGCAAGATTTAAAGGTGTAGCTGTAGCTCAGAAAGAACATGTCAGCTAATACAGAGATAATTTACTACAATACTGCCACGGCCAATAGGAAGTTTTACCCACTACTGGTTCCAGCCCCTGCAACAATACCTATGCATCATGTTACTCCTGGGGGAATTCTGTGCAAAAAAAAAAAAAAAAAAAAGTCTGCATACCATCTTTTAAAATTCTGCATATTTTATTTGTCAAATTAACACTATTTATTCACACCAGTTTCAATTGTTTTAGTCATTTATTTCAAAATACCTGTCAGCAAGTATTACTGTAACAATACAAGTATCAGAGGGGTAGCCATGTTAGGCTGCAGCCACAAAAACGAGGAGGCCAGTGGCACTTTAAAGACTAACAGATTTATTTGGGCACAAGCTTTTGTGGGTAAAAACCACTTCTTCAGATGCAACAATACAGACACACAAAAATTCCCCTACGAGTACAGAGTTAAAGAAACCCCTACAACAACCCAGTTCCCCAAAGCCCAGCTGCAGGGTACCCCCCCAGCAGAGACACCTGCACCTGTACCCCCCCAGGGCCCAGCTGCAGAACCCCCCAGCCAACCCAGACACCTACACCTCTACTCCCAGAGCCAAGGGATCCAGAGGAAGAAACAGGCTGATGCTGGGTCCCAGGCTTGTATGGAGTTTTCTGCATGCTGCCTCCTTCCTTCAGGGCATGCTGAGAACTGCAGCTGCCGGGATCCCTCCAGTTCCCTCCTTCTGCCCCCGGCAGTTTCTTCTATTTGCAAGCTGGGCTTTGCCAGGTCCAGCATCCCCTAGTGTCGGCCAGCAGCTCTGCAGCCTGTGGGGTGGGGAAAAGAAATTCTGCATGCACATTAATTTCTGTGTAAATTCTGCATTGTGCAGTGGCACAGAACACCCCCAGGAGTAAAAATGTGTTGAATAAAAATATGCTGAGGCCTAAGGTTTTTTTTTTTAATTGTTCAAGAACCAAGAGTTTCTTTGCTTATTTTTTAATTATTCTTCACTTTCTCTGTCTGCATTAGAACTCGCTTACACCGCTCTTCACTAACCTAACAACACAGTACTAGTTGATTATATTATAACACATTACCAAGCAATTCATATTGATTACTGATCATTTCATACATCCTGCACAGGACAGGGGTGCTGCATAGTTTTCACAAGCAAGTTAGATTATAGCCTGTTTAAAGGCCATATAAATCAGTGCAAACAAGGCGATTATGCTTTTTGTTGATTCCAGGAATTTATGGCTAGATACTAAAGGTGGAACCATTGGAAATGCAGATTAGTCCAAAGTAAAATGTTCTATAGTAATGTAGTGATATCAGCTAACTTTTAGATGGAAGCCTGTCTGCTGTCCTGGCAGCTCCACTGGGCTGCCACTGAGCTGGAGCTCCCAGGGCCTCCAGGCTCTCAAGTCCTTGGCAGCTCACCGTGTGGGCTGCTGTTGAGCCCCAGATCCCAAGTTCCTCAGCTCTTCAGTAACCAGGAGCCTGGAAGCTCCTGGCTCCTCCGCAGCTCACATGGCAGGTTGTCATGGAGCTGAGGCTGCCAAGAAGCATATTTCATTTTTAAAACTCCAAATGTGCTTACTATGAGAATATTTCAGTGTTTCCAAAACATTTTTTCCCAAAAATCTTGACATTTTTCACAGAAGTGAAATTCACTTTCCTGACCAATATTTTTATATACAGATATTTCACTGATAGATGAAAGTTTGTTAGAGAGAGGTGCATAGATTTTTGGTGACTTAGGGCCAGATTTTAAAGGCATTTAGATGGCATAAATTGCACCTAGTGGAATTTCCGAAAGTGCCTAGGCGATTAACATCCATCTGTGAAAGTTAAGTGCTTTTCAAAATCCTACTAGGTGAGTATCTGCATCTTTAGCCATCTAATACCTTTAAAATCTGACCCTTAATATTGAAAATGAACATTTGTGAGATCTTTTTATTGCTTCTGTGAGAACGTCTCTGTAATAAATGTCAACTTTCCCTATATTTGGCAGGGGGGTTTATTGGTCTTTTGAAGATTTAATACATTTTGTGAGGATTACTGCTGTTCAGAGGTGTTTTGGATCCTGGAAGGTGTTTAAATTGTGAACTTTTTATTAAGAATTCACAGTATATTAATAATGTTTCCTGTAAATTAGTTATGTGTAAATGGGAACTACTCTCTCAAAACACAGGGTACAGGGCTAAATTCTGCCTTGGCATATACCCATTAAAATCACATTGACTTCACTAAAACTGAATAGGTCGTAAATCAAGTCAGATTTGGTCAATACAATGAAACAAATGTAAAGCTCTGGGATCTATAACTCACCAATTTTATTTTTCTATTAAAATTCCTTCAAGAGCTGTTTCTTTTTTTTAGTGAGACCATAATTCCCAATCAACAGCCTCTGCCTCAAGGGAGAGGAAAGATGTGGCTACAAGACCAGCTTTATGCTTTCAAATGAAAATATGTGTCTTTACGTTTGTTAGTTATTTAGGGCCTTATCCAGATCCTGTTGAAGTCCATCATTTATGGGCTTTGGAGCAGGCCTTTAATAGTGGCAAAGAGACTATGTCTCAAAAACTGATCTTGATTACTTTTATCTTAGATTTTCTATAGTGTGGCATTACCTGATTACTTTTATCTGACTTAGATTTTCTATTGCATGGCATTTCTATTACGCTGTTTAGCACTATTCTGTCTCAGAAGTTATATGAATTGTTTTGATTGTTACTAATAAACTGTTTCTGCATACAAAGACGAAACATTCTTCAAACCTTATTCACTATACTGCTCTCTCCCCCCTCCCATCAAAATAATATTTACTTTCCTATTATGCTTCTTTTACTTCCAAAACACCTTTTCAGACATACCATTTTATCTCCAAACAATCTCATTCTGAAAGCAAGTGAGAAAGTTTAGAGAAAAGCACTTCATGTTTGCTGCAAGATGTCTGATCTGGAAAGAATATACGAACCTTGCTGTATGAAATTCTAGGACAGGAAGCTTTTTTTAATCAGGATTAAAATTTTCTTATGCAGATTATCAGAAATATACCAGCAATGGAAATCCAAACCTGGAACTGCTGTCAGATTATTTCTCTATAAAATGACTCATGATTTTATCATGAAGCTCATGTATTTGGTGTTTTTCTTCAGATATATCTACACTTAAGCTGGCGGGGTGTGAATCTCAGTTTGAGGAAGCACACTCATGAGGAAGCTGTGATCGAGCTAGTGCAATCAAAATAGAAAATAGCCATAGCAATGAAAGTAGCTAGCTGCCCTGAGTATGTGCCTAGGGTCTTGGATGGGTACATACTTGGGATAGCTAGCCCTGTTGCAGCTCTCATTGCTGGTACATTCTGTTTTTAGTGCACTAGCTTGATGAGAGCTAGTCCAGGTATATCTCCTCAAGACAGGAATCACACCCCCAGCTCAAAGTGTAGCCATATCCTTAAAATCCCAGCTTCTTGGAATCCAGCAATTACAAAATAATCTTAGTTTTCATTTAAAACAAAAAAGTGAGTTTCTAAACCTTGTAGTTGAGGAGAAAAGCTTGAAAATGTGACCCAAGTGCACTCTAAAAGCTCACAACAAAGGGCAGGGGAGCAAAGAAAAAGACCCCAACATTCATTATTTTTTAAAATCTCATGATTTTTAAGCAATTTATGATTTTTTGGGGCCTGACTCATGATTTTTGAACTTTTGGGTTTGGCAACACTCATGGAGTATTCTGTTGAATAAAAGGCTGTGATCGCATCACTTAGAGCCTTATTATACTCTCATTTACACAACTCCACTGACATTAGTGGAGTTACTCCTGATATTATACTGGTTTGATTCTGGTTCTTGGTCCAGTTCTCCTTTATGCTGCAGCCCCTTTACACTATTCCAGGACCGTAAAGATGTTGTAAGACTATTGGAATCACCCCTCAGGGAATGCCCTGTGTGAGCTGGTTCCCCAGATGATGCAGAGCCACAGAATAAGCTCTTGGCCACTATTCCTTGTAGTCTTTGGCATTAGGGACATGTTGAGGAGAAAGCAGATGTGGCCTGTTCATGCTTTTCTCTGGGTAACCTTAATTATGAATGAGCCCAAAGAAAGGTGCTGCAGTAAAGCATAAATCAGAATAGCCCCGAGGCTCTCTAACGTAATCAATGGAGCCAGACCCAGAATACAAGTATTACAAAGATGGTTTATAGTCATCTTTGTCCCACCCTGCATTTCTGCACCATAGCTCAGCTGGAATGAAGTATTTGGCCCTTAGTTTTGAAACTATCAAAACTCCATAATGCAAAGTTTCCCTCCTCCTCTAATTCCCATCCTTCCACTTTCTTGTTAATAATTGAGTTTGTCTCTTCTCACACATTACCACTCCAGTTTCATTTCAAGCACCAATTCAGAAGTGTTATAGCAGAAGTAGCTGCTTTACAAGATTGTGATGTAAATATCTTAATTTTTGAATAAAAGTTCAACCTTTCTTCTCGTATTTCTAATCTTCATTTCAATTCCTCTTTCCAAGCCCAGTTCAGAAAACGTATAATTAATAAAAATAATCCTTTACACTTATTTACCTCCTCTATCTGAAGATTTCAAAGCACTTTGGAAACATTAATTAAACCTCATAACACACCTCTAAGGTAGGGAAGTATTTGAGATAAAAAGAAACTGAAAGACAGAAATTAAATGATTTTCCCTTGGTCACGCAGTAAGCCAGTGGCAGTGCTTAGAATATAATTAGCAATCCTGAGATGCAGTCACCTCCTCTAACCACTACACCAATGCTTCCTCCCTCCAGACTCTGATCTTATTTACACAGGACTCAAGATGGACTAATCCCATTGGAATGAGACTGAGGTGTAACTGAGATGAGAATCTGGCCCTGCTAGTCTTCTCTTTCTTTTCATTTCCCTCATTATCATTTGCCCTTTTTCTCAATGATAACACGCAGGTTCCACGCTGAGCCTATCATAGCACTGTCTGATTTTATATAAATGGTCTCTGAGAACTCAGTGCACTGAAGCTGAGAGTGGGATGCATCACTAGGGAGAGACAGACTCATACGAGCAGTAAAGAGAGACCAGCTGTAATCTGTTTCACTTTCTAAACTACATTTAGAAATGACATTATTTGTACAGTGGCACAAAAGGTTAGGTCTCCCATTTGAAGAGGCAATAATGCAGAAACTTCACTGGGATAAGAGTTTTCAGACCAGTTAATTGCCTCATAAAATGAGAAACCCGATTCTTTTATTTCTTAATTAAAATTAGAACAAGAAAAGAATCTTACATTGATTTAATTGATATCCACCTGTCATTTGCAAACATAATAATGGTTTGTCCACAGGACGAGTAAGAAATAAAGCTGACACAATAGTCTTTCCAGGGACCATTGATTTGCAGATTCAGCTTTCTTGTCTGTCTTGTTAGAATGCATGCCAAGCATGATCACATCACATAATATATTTTTATTAACGTGCTCTGCTACTAATTGGAATGGTGCAAATTCAGCCTAGAAATACAATGTGTTCTGAAAAACCAGCATGGATTCTCTCAAGACTGTTTGCAGAGTTGCTCTCAAAGGAGTTTATAGGAATTAGGCAACATTAGCTACACAGTGACCTTTATTGAATTCAAAGTGAATCAGTCTATTGACTTTCTACAGGCTATCCTTGCTAAGTTTACATTCAGCTTATTTCAAGGTCTTTCTTGGTCTCTTGAACAATTTCACTGCTACATTTGGTCACTGAATCATTATTACAAGGCATTAATATAATGGACCTATTATAGCTTAAAATTAGAGAGGAAAAAAGCTTAGTAGGACATCTTGTCCATTTCCCTGTCAATAGATGAGTTTTTCTTAGAGTACATTCTTGAGTGCTTTGTCCATTCTACTTCTACATTCCTCAAGCAATAAGGCTGACACAATTACCCTTTGGACAATATTCCAGCGTAGCAGACATCACTGTTAAGGTTTTCCCTGACAATAAGTCTAATTTTTTCTTTGCTCAGTTTCAGCCCATTATTTATAGTTTTGCCCCCTGGGTCCACTCTGAACAATTCCTCTTTTTCTTAGTTGATTAAGCCTTTCATTCATATAGCTGTAGATAGATATCTTGTCACCATATCCCAAGCCCTGAAACTCCTTTACACACTTATACAGTTATACATAACAGGATTCATTCTCCCTTGCTTTTACACATGTGCAAATGTGTTGTAAAATTTTACTGCATCGTATCTTTGTACTCTTTTTGCACAGGACTAGATGCTAATCTCCCACCGGGAAGTCTTCCTGGTGATGCTACAAATAGCCTCTGAGTTATGGCTGCAGGGTTATGTGACCAAGTCACCTGCTACTGGACTCCATGATAATATTAGTATTTTTCTACAAACTGGGGGTGGGAACCACACTGGGAGACAAAGGATTCCTGCCCTATGCAAAAACTATTTAAGGCAGGGAAGTGACATTATAGGGGTTCGTTCTTCACTGACTTCCCACCCAACAAGGAAGACTGCTGAAAACACCTGACAAAAGAATTGGGGGGAAGGACTGAACACAGGCTAGAGGATTTTCTAGTGTGTAAAAGGAATATCTGGAGTTTTAAGCTGCAAGAAAGTCTCTGCAATCTGCCTAAAACATCATTTTGGGTGAGAACTTGCTGCTTATAACAATTTCTTTAGTATATTAAACTTAGATTGTGTGTTTGTTTCATTTGCTAGGTAATTGGCTTTGATCTGTTTGTTAGCCCTTATAATTACTTAAAATCTATCTTTTGTAATTAATAAACTTGTTTTGTTTTGTCTAAAACCAGTGTGTGTGGAAATCATAACTTGGGACAGAAAGCTGTGTGTCTCTCTCTCCACATTGAGGGAGGGGGCAAATTTCATGAGCTTACGCTGTATAGTTCTCTGTCCAGTGCAAGACGGATAAATTTTGGTTTTACACTCTAGAAAAGATGTGCACTTGAGTAACTGGGCAACTCCTTAGCTGACCTGTCCCATGCAGAGCTGATCTCAGCATCTGTGTGTATAGCTATAGCTTGGTGTGTCCCTACTTGTATGTGTGCTGGTAAAGTGCAATCTGAAGCTTGAGGGAGGGTTTGGCTGGCTTGCCTCAGCAATACAGTGTAAAGGGAGCCCAGGCTAGTGGGTCAGGCGGGCTCAGTGGTATCTTAGTTCCAGGCGGCACCCTGAAGATGTGGGGGAACCCATCACAGGCATCTCTTATCTTCTATGTGGGAAAACACACAGCATTAGGAAGAGCCAAAGTCTATGTTCTGCAGTCTTAGAAAATCATCAAACATTATGTGCTAAGAGATTTTGGCAAACCAGTAAAGTGCCTGAATCACTATTGCTTAAAGTAGCCAAGTCAGCAGTCTGTAAATTGGCCAGACAGCAGCCTTAGCTTAGCCAACGCAGGAGGGGAGAGTGTTTTGGGTGCCACAGAAAGGGCAGCTTGACCCCACATCCTTCCCGCTAAGAATGTTGAAATTGCTGATACAGGGGAGTTGCATCTTACGGGGGGTTAGGTTCTAAAGTCAGCGCATAAGGCAAAAATCACGTATAGACAAAATTACCCTTGAAAAATCCCTTAAATCACTCATAAAGTAAAGTATCCTGTACATGGTTTTGTGTATACAACCCTGTACAGTAATACTGTATGTATAAATGTATAATGTACACAGTAATATAACAAACAGTACATATGCAAAATATAATTTTACAATATTTTTAACCACATAAAAGAGAGAGAGATGGAAGAATGAAAGAATAAAAAAGGAAAACATTAAACCTACCCATTTCATTCATCTTGGATATTCTTGTAGTCTACGACGACGATAATGGTGATATGACTGTGACAATGGTGATGCGACAGCAATGAATGATGACAATGATTAGTACAGCACTCGTATGATGAATGATGAGACGATGAAGATGGGTGCTGTACACACTCCAATGATTAATCTTCCTCTTCCCCAACAACACTACTTGGGGGTCGTCAGGGCTTGATGTCAATCCAGGAGACAGAGGTGACGGAGAGCAAGTCGAAGTGGTTCGCTATGGTTCAGCATAGGAGCGGCGCTAGGGTTTTTGGCGCCCTAGGCCAGGGCCGGTTCGCAGGTCCCGCGGCTCCGGTGGACCTCCCGCAGGCATTCCTGTGGACGGTTTGCTGGTCCTGCAGCTCTGGTGGACCTGCCGCAGGCGTCCCTGCAGATGCTCCACCGGAGCCGCAGGACCAACGGACCGTCCACAGGCACGCCTGTGGGAGGTCCACTGGAGCAGTCTGCCACCCTCCCAAATCCTAGTGCCCTAGGCGACCACCTAGGTCGCCTAAATGGAAGCGCTGGCCCTGGTTCAGCACGAGAAGTTGATTGTGCAGGCTCATCTGCTGCTGGTTGTTTTTTCTTGAAAAACATAGTGATTGGCAACTGTCGCTGTTGTTTCTTGAGCAGCTCAAACACTTCTTGATATGGTCTCAAATCGTCTGTAATACTACGTGTGATTTTGAGGCTTCGCTGCATAGAGGGATCGTATTCAGAAATTAAATCATTCAAGTGTTTCACTGCTTGGAACACTTCAGCAAATTTATGAAGATTCCAACTTGCTGGCTCTTCCTGTTCGTCGTCATCATCTTTGTCTTCTGTAAACGATTTTATCAGTTCCTCTAACTCTTCATTAGTTAACGTTTCTCTATGGCTCTCAATTAATTCTTCAATTTCTTCCTCAAGGACGTCAACGAAGCCATCACCACCCACTTGCCTGGCCACCTGAACAATGTGTTTCACTTCTTTGATATCTCTTATATACTCGTGAGGGAATGGCTGACAACATTCTAGGACGTTCAAGGAAAATGTAGTTCTCAGAAAGTTTGGAAAGTTCCATGAGATTCTACAAAGGTCCAGAACATTTGAGGAGGTTAGTGAAAAAATGAATCCAGAATACCTGAGACATTTTACTTCAAAAAAATTATTTTTCCTTTTGTCGCTAACAACAAAAACAGCACTCTGAGCCTGGCATTCCCTCAAGCTCGGCACCCCTGGCTGTCACCTGGGTCGCCTGCCCCTAAATCCGGCCCCGCTGATACCCCTTTGTCCACTAGCTGATGGATGCCAAAACAGCTTTCTGATTCTGCTTACATTTCCAAAACTCTATTATAATCTGTTTCAAAAGCTGGGAAAGCTTCCTGGGGTTGCAGGCTCCACCCCCAACTATGCTTGTTAAATGGCCTCCCCTTTCCCTTTATTTAGCCTTATGGCTTTGTTTACCTATCCTGTACATATACTTTTCACTATCTTCTGAATTTACATTGGAGCCACGGGAAAAATGGACAAACCAACATTTCTTTGTCTAGGACAGGCTGGGCTTCTGCATTGCTTGCAAATCATCTTTTAAGAACATATTTCTAGCACACATCTATAATTCTCTATACACCGCCTAGTACATACATCACACAATAATAATAATAATCAGTGTTACTGATTTGCATATGAAACTTTACATGACACCTTTTTAGATACAGACTATGACAGCAACATGTTGAGGCAACAGCCACAACATGTTGAGATAACAGAGTCTCAGGCCTTGGAGCAAACAGAACAAGTGGACTTGCCACCTCCTGACAGCAGTAGTGCTGATGTTGCAGGGGAGCCCTGAAGATCCAGGCAATAGCGCTGGCCCTCAAAGGCTAGTTGAACATTGGTAGCAAGTTTAGTTATTAGGTTGGGTATAACATTTGTAATTGTGTTATATTAATGACTGGTTGTTTTAAGCATTAAATTTGGATTTGGAAGGGAAGATATGGTATTGGGGACTATGCCTTTAAGCACTGATCTTCCTAGACAGAGTTTGGGCAAGGCACTATGAAGCTCTTGTTGTTATTCACAGAAAGACACAGAATAAAGCAGATTTCTTGCAAGCATCTTAAGCACTGAAGCCCAGATCCTCAAAAGGTATTTATACTCCTAACTCTTGGGAAGTTAGGAGTCTAAACACCTATTGAGGAGTGGGGCCTGAATGATCATTGAGCACCACATGGGTAACTATACCTGACATCAATCCTGGGCAAAATAATAGAAAAGCTGATTTGGGATTCAATCTACAAAGAATTGAAGGATAGGAATATAATTAGTGCCAGTCAACATGGGTTTATGGAATAGGTCTTGTGAAACAAATCTGATTTCATTTTTTGATATCAATGATTAAAAGTTTGATTGATAAAAATAATTATGAAGATGTAACAGATTTTTGTAAGGTATTTGACATAGCACTACATGCCTTTCTGATCTGAAGATTTAGCGCCACATAATATCAAAGTGCATATTAAATGGATTCAGAACTGGCTAATTGTCAGAACTCAAAAAGTAGCAGTCAATAGGGAATCATCAAATGAGGTTTTGCAAGGATTGGTATAACTCTGATGCTATTCAACATTTTCATTAATAAAATGTTTGATGACACAAAGATTAATGGAGTGATAAAATAATGATGGAGACAGAGAAGTCATACAAATGGTCTGGATCATTTGGTAAGCGCCCATCAGGCCCATTCAAACAAAATGTATTTCAATACAGTCAAATGCAAAGGTATACATCTAGGATTAAGAATGCAGGTCATATCTAGAGGATAGAGGACTCTTATCCTGGAAAGCAGTGATTGTGACAAGGATTTAGGGGTCACAGTGGACATACAACTCAATATGAGCTCCCAGTGCAATGCTGTAGAAAAAACAGCTAATGAGATCCTTATAAACAGGGGAGTAGCGAACAGGAGTAGGCAGGTGATTTTACTTCTGTAAACAACATTGCTGAGACCAATACCAGAATATTGCAAACAATTCTGGTGTCCATATTTTGAAAAGAATCTAGAAAACTTGAATAGTGTGCAGAAAAAAGACAAAAGTGGTTCAGGGCCAGAAAAAAATGCCTTTCTGCGAGAGACATAAGGAGCTAAATCAGTTTAGTTGTCAAAAAGATTGAGAGGTGAACTGATAACAGTGTATAAGTACTTTCAAGGAAAGAAAATACTGATGACTGAAGGGCTCTTTATTCTAGTGAGGAAAGGCACAAGAACCACCAATGGGCTGACAAATTCAAATTAGAAATTAGGCACAATTATTTAACAGTGATGGTGATTAACCATTGGAACTAATTACAGTACTAAGAGTAGTGGTAGATTCTCCATATCTTGGAGTCTTCAAATCAAAACTAGATGGCTTTCAGAAACGTATGCTCTAGCCAAACCCAACTTATGCTTCAGTTAAACATAAGTTATTGGGCTCAATACAGGGATAACTGGGTGAAATTTAATGGCCTATGATATATGGGAGGTCAGACTATTGATGTAATGGTCCCTTCTGGCCTCAGAATTTATGAATTTATGAATCTTCACTAGGTCCCTCCTCATGAACGGCAATCTACCAGGGCATGCACCCAGAAAGACCTGCCGGAGAACACAGACACCATTACAAGATCATATAAATGCAAGAGGTAACAGTATGAACTGTAATGGCCAAAAGTTATTCATCTTCCCACTTATTCCTAACAAGTAGTACCATCCAGGAGATACCAATTACTTTCTTATATTATAACTGTAAATTCAGATTATAATATCTAAAAGATTAACAAATTTTATTGGTACAAGGATGCCAAAGGGTGCAAGTTGCAGTTACTCTCTGGCTACTCCCTGGCATTACACCTGGCAGTAGATTGCTCTACTATTTTGTCAGTCTCTGGCTAGCACTCCATTTAGGCACTGGGGTGTTACTTTACTCCTTAAAGACATAAGTGAGCAACCTGACTGGCTCCTAAACCAAGCAATATTTAAATGTAGCCTCTTGCTCAAAAAAACAAGTATTGTCACAGACGTTCAGCCCCTTTAGTAATCAGGCCTCTTTAAAAAGTGTCTGAAGTTAGCCACCTAAAAATAAAAGCTCCCAAAAGCACTAGTGACTTTTGAAAACTCAGGTCTGTATCTACAGTGTTAAAGTTTGGGAATATACCATAGATGTCGATAGGACCATAAGAACTGCCCTACCAGATCAGACACGAGGTCCATCTAGTCCAGTATCCTGTCTCTGACAGTAACCAGTATCAGATGCTTCAGAGGAAGGTGTAAGAACCCTGCAGTTAACAGATGTAGGATAAGCTAAGACCCACATTAGGTCTCATCCTGATATCAAATGATTAGAGATTGTTAAGCTCTGAAGCATGAGGTTTAATATCCCTCTGAACATTTTATCATTAATTATGATAATTCTGGATATTCTTGATAGCAATATAAGCGTCCAGTTCCTTTTTAAAATTTTGCTAAATTCAATAACATCCTGTGGCAATGAGTTCCTAGTCCAATTATTTGTTGTGCGAAATATTATTTCCCTTTTTTTGTGTTAGTTCTGAATTTTGTCATATTTTAAATTCACTGAACATCCCCTTGTTCTTGTGTTATGAGACAGGAAGAACAGAAATTCCTGATCTCTTCCCTATACAATTCATCTTGTGAGTGTGCTATGCTGATTCTATACCAACAGGGGAACAGTATCAGATCCAGATAATACTTAGTCCTGCCTTGAGTGTAGGGGACTGGACAAGATGACCTCTCGAGGTCCCTTCCACTTCTGTATTCTATTTGCATAGAATGAGTTTGATTCTGAGCTTGTACGTGGATAACCAAGAGATTACCCTGTATAAAAAGAGGATGCAATTGTATTGTAATTGCCATTGATTCTACAGTGGGGTAAAAACATTCAGATAAGGGCATCTAAGGGGGGAAACAAAGCTAAAAGGGTATAAAAATGTGGAAGGGGACATAATCTATACAAGAGTAGGAACAAAGTTTGAACTGAATATAACCAATAGAGTTTTGTCTTTCTAATATACACAGACTGAAACAATAGCTCTGAGAGGTGTGAATGTCCCCTATTCATCTCAATGGATTGCAAACTCTGAAACCCAAGGGTGACAATCAAAATCCCAACATTGTTTGTTATTTTACTACACATAATTTTAGTAGAAACATCCATCTAATGTGTTTATCTCAAATCCCAAACTGCCTCACATATCTTCCAAGGTTCCAAAAGCCTCAACAGTCTCCCACCCGGGTGCCAAGACTCCAACCTCCCCTATCAAAAACAACTTCTCCAATGTATAACAACCTATGCCGTTAAAAACTGAAAGGGTGGAGATGGCATAAAATAAATTGAATTTAAGATTAAAATAAAATATACAGTTGATATTCTATGAATTCCATATTCACTTTGAATGCTTACATTCAAATTTATGTTGCAGAGAAGACAAAATGGCTTTTTCTAGAACTTGCCTATTTTAACAGGAATAGTTTCTAATCTAATACATTCTTAACCGAATTTTTGGTGGTTTCTTGTACTGCGAGGTCATTTTTAGCACAATATGGCACCTGTAAGTGGAAACAGTAATATACCATATGAGATCTGATACAGTCATATTTTTCTGCCTCTTTTCCCTCTCATTAATCATCGACAGATACCTGGAAGGATTTGCCATTTTCTGATAAGCAAGAACATGTTAACCAAAACACATTGCTGTTTACAGAGCACTGGAAACATCCTCACACTGCTAAGCTGAGAGTCATCCCCAGAAGACACTTTTATTGTAAACCTGTCAAATTGTCTTATGCTGCAGTAGCAACAACAATGTAAGCAGATGCACTGCAACAAAAGATGTAGTAGTGCTAAACACTATCATGGGTCTCTAGAAAGTCATACAAACAGGAAGCTTTAGGAGAATAATTTCTCTTCTGTACATATACTACTACCTTGCATTTCCCCTTGTGATCATGACATATAAAAGGTTGAGATATTAGTTGTCCCAGTTACAGGGCTGGCTGCACTTCTGTGTCCTTCTGATTTCTCTGAGTGCACCCCTACGATGTTAACCTCATTCCTTTACCTATTCCACAATTCTCCCACTCTTAGACCAGACCGTGGAGCTACAGTACCCTGTGTCTCAACCATGCTTACCCAGCAAGGCTGATGCACACAATCTCATGAATAAATATCTTTTCTTTACCATAAAAAAGTGCCAGTTCTTAGTGATACTAGTATGATGGATTTGGAGCTGCTCTGTAATTATTGAATAAATTAATATTATATGTTGACCTGAATAATGGGATGTTTGCTATATGAATATATTGGTTTAATTTACTGGGGGACTGTTGGGAAAAACAAGCAGAAAGGAAAAAGAATGGGTAAAGATAAGCTATCCTTCAGCAAACATTTAAGAACTGTTAAGAGACCATGTGAGGACAAGAACAGCCTATAGTGTTACCAAATATGCCACCCAGGATTACAAAAATAAACATACATATATTCTCTAACTATAACCTTTGTTTAAAAAGAATTACAGTTCAAAATGCTTAAATGCACTCCAACTAACACTAAAAAGATTATTACATTTCCATTACAAAAATTCTACACATTTAAAAAAATCAAATGTTAAAAATCTGGAAATGAACAATTAAGGGCCCTCCTACTTCCCACTAGGCATATAAACCTTCATGTAATACCACCCCATCTGATTTACACCAGTCAACCAATATTAACTTTGTCCCCTTGTTTGTTCTGTTAAGGAAATATTCTGTTGAATATATATTGTTCATTATATATATATATTAAACAAGTAGCAAATACTTAAAAGGAATATACTCTCAGGAAATATTGTTATATAGCAGTTCTATATATTCTCATAGTATAACATGTTGGCAGAGTGAATATTTTTATGAATGGAATTTAAATTCAAGTCTCACTTCTTCCACTGACTGCTGTTAATATTTCTGTGCACTTCATAACCATTATTATTGAGAAAGGCTTCACACATCCTTCCCTATGATGCAGACAGCTATCATTCCCCTCATTTTATACAGAAGTGAACTTCTGCCAGAGCAGGGAATAAAACCCACATTGCTAATATGGCAGACCCAGCTCTTTGTCCTGTCCCTGTCTGATCTGGGGGAGAGACATTCCGCTTCCCCTCACCCACCACAGGGCCTGACTCTAGCTTTCTACTGCCTTTTGTTTATATATAGGCTCCAATTATTCTAGTTCACCTTGTTCCCTGGCTAATTAATATGGGGTATGTGTATTCCTCACAAGTTCTTTATTACTCTATATCTTTGTAATTTCCTCCCCTCATCCCAGTCACTTCAAATATTATAAGGCAGTGGTTCTCAAAGCTGGTCCGCTGCTTGTTCAGGGAAAGCCCCTAGCAGGCCAGGCCAGTTTGTTTACTTGTTACATCCGCAGGTTCAGCCAATCGCGGCTCCCAGTGGCCAACGGGGGCTCCAGGCCAATGGAGGCTGCGGGGTGCGGTGTGGGCTGAGGGATGTGCTGGCCACCCTTCCCACAGCCCCCATTGGCCTGGAGTGGCAAACTGCGGCCAGTAGGAGCTGCGATCGGCCGAACCTGTGGACGCGGCAGGTAAACAAACCGGCCTGGCCCGCCAGGGGCTTTCCCTGAACAAGTGGCAGACCGGCTTTGAGAACCACTGCTGTAAGGCATCTCTTCTAAATAAGGACAACAAAACAAAACAAATTTTGTGGTTTTAGCCCAGCTATTCTGGAGAGAGGAGCAAAAATAAACAAAAACATTTCTGAAAAGTCAACAACAAGAACATTTTTAGACACCATAGCTGAGTTTTTCAAAGGCATGTAGGAGATTTAGAATCACAACGCCAACTGATTTCAGTGGGAATTGTGCTTCCCGAGGCAGCTTTGAAAACCTCAGCTTATAATTTTAATACTACTTCTCTATTCCCCCCCTCCAAAAAAAATTCCCTGAAAAACTCTACCGAAGTAGGAAATGTGGTAGTGAAATTTCAGAATGATTAGTTACTCTAGAAAAAAGTTCATGTATGTGCGTTGAAAATTGAGCTTGAAAAGTTAACTTCAACTGCTCCATAATAAATAACAAAACCAAGAAACAACTAATTAAATCATTAAAGTTTGCTGGCATTTAGATTTGTGAAGTTATCCCCAGGACATGAATTTAAAACCTTCTGAATGTAAGTGTTTTTAAAGGTGTCCTAAACCAGAAGAATATAAAAATCCAGAGTTTGAGCCATGACCATTATATTTCAAACACTTCAGGTATGTGATAAAAACAAACAGCTTGACTTGGTCAGTTCAAACAAATTTTATTGCATTAAGTAAATATGCCAAAGAGGGTGCAACTAAGAAGGTAGCATGAGGCATTTCGAAGACATTTTAAAAAAAGAATACTGATGGAACTAAATTTTAAAAATAGAAAAATTAAGTGAACTCGAATTTTCAAAGTGGAAACAATTTTTAGTGATCTACATGGAATCTGCAAAAGAAAATAAGCTGCCCCACAAGGTACTGTTAGTAAACACTGAGGGGGGAGCAAACTTTCTGGAAATTTTGCATTTCATTTTGTTATTAGCTAGTCTTTAAAAATTGACTTTTTTGTAAAGAACATGGTTAGGAAGGAGGGTGTGAGTTTGAGAGGATGGGGCAGGCAATGACAGGGTTGGGATGGGCAAGGGAGGGGACAGAGTGTGAGGGGACGGGGCAGGGAATGACAGGCTTGGTATGGGAACGGGAGGGGGCTGACTGTGGGGGTTCAGGCAGGCAATAACAGGGTTGGGATGGGAAGGGAGGGAGCAGAGTGTGAGGGTTTGTCAGGGCCGGCCCACAACATTTTGGCACCTGAGGTAGGGAGCTCAAATGATGCCACCATGCCCCTTTGCTTAGGCCAAAACTTTGAAAGGTCTCAATTCTGCCTTTTTCCTGTTATACTCCTCTCATGGTACTGCTCTGCTACCTACCTCAATAAAGGAGAACTAACAACTTAAAATGCCTTATTCAAAAATTTTAAGTAACACTTAACTTTCAAATGCCTGAACAGCAAATGTAACTTTTCTTGTCTGAATAGTAAACATTTTTTATGTTTGAATAATTAAAGTGGTGCTTCCATGCCTTCTTGGTTGCTTTCTGATGGTCTACAGGCTGGGCCAGCTCATGCTCTATTGAGACGGTTGCAAGGTTGACCAGCTTCTCTTGTGTCATTGTGGAGTGTAGATGTGTTTTCATTAACTGGTCACTGCTACAGAAAGTGTTAGAAGTATGCACAGAGCAACATAAGCATTTGAAAAGAGGGTGGTCATCTTATTTGTGCATATATATTCTAGAACAGCCTTTGGAGTTGATCCTGCTGAAATGTATCTTGAAAGAGCTTTCAGTTCATCACCTAAATCACTTGCATCAATATCACGCATGTCATCATGTGTCATCACTGTCTCTAGTGCTCTGCATTGCTGGCGTAGCTCTTCTTCAGGTATAGTGAGGAGTTCTGGAATATCATACATCCCAAATATACTGCTGTGTTCCTTGAGCTGCATAAAACGTTCTTCAACTGACTGTATTGCACAATCTAGCACCTGGTTAAAGAATTCAACTCCGCCTGCCTGCCCTCCTGCCTGCCCATCTCTTGTGCCCTCTTTCCTCCAGCACAGCACTCCACCATCTCCGCATCTAGAGCAGAGAGAATACATATGCACCAGCAGCTGACACAATTTTCTACACTCTGGGTCCTAGTGGCATCCCCCTACAGTCACCTCAGTTTGCCTCATGGTTTGGGGCAGGCAATAACAGGCTTGGGAGAGGGCTGAGTATGAGTTTGGGGCAGGCAGTGACAGGGTTGAGGTGGTGAAAGAACAGTACTGAGTGTGAGGGGCAGGGCATGGTAGGCCTTGGACAGTGAGGTCAGGGGTTGGGAGACAGGGCAGAGTGTGATAGGTAGGGTAACCAGGTGTCCAGTTTTTTTTACCAGAACACCCGATCAAAAAGGGACCTTGGCGGCTCCAGTCAGCAACACCGACTGGGCCATTAAAATTTCGGTCTGTGGTGCTGCGGAGCTAAGGCCAGCTAATTCCTACCTGTCCTGACTCTGCGCTGTGCCCTAGAAATGGCCAGCAGGTCCAGCTCCTTGGCAGGGGAGCCACAGGGCTCCACACACTGTACCCTCTCCGAGCACCAGCTCTGCACTCCCATTGGCCGGGAACTGAGGCCAACGGGAGCTGTGAGGGCGACACCCGTGGGCGAGAGCAGCGCGCAGAGCCTTCTGCCATGCCTCCACCTAGGAGCCAGACCTGCTGGTCACTGCCCGGGCGCAGCGCGGTCTGCAGTGCCAGGACACATAGGATGCCTGCCTTAGACCCTCACTGTGCCACTGACTGAGCGCCACTGAAGGTAAGCCCGTGCCCCAACCCTAGCCCTGAGACCCCCCAAACCCAGCACTCCCTCCTGCACCCAAATCTCTCATCCCCGGCAGGGCCGGCTCTGGCTTTTTTGCCGCCCTAAGCAAAAAAAAACAACCTGCGCAGCGGCCGGAACAGCAAAGGGGGGCAGGAACCAACCTGCTGCCTGGCTGGAGCAGCAAGTGGGGGGAGCAGGAAACCAACCTGCCGTCCGGTTGGAGCAGCAAAGGAGGGGGGGAACCAACCTGCCCACCGGCCAGAGCAGCAAAAGGGAGGGGTGGGAAACCAACCTGCCGCCCAGCTGGAGCAGCAAAAGGGAGGGGTGGGAATTCTGGGAAACCTGCCTGCTGGTCGGAGCGACGAAGGGGAGGGGGGCGTGAAACAAACCTGCCAGACGGAGCAGTGAAGGGTTGTGGGGCACGAAACAAACCTGCCAGCCGGCCGGTCGGAACAGAAAAGGGAAGGGAAAACAAAAAAAACCAAAAAGAAAACAAATACCTGCGGGGCGACGGGCACACGGGTGCAGGACTCCCAGCCCTGCAGACCCCGGGCAGCGGATTGCACACCGCAGCTAGCGGGGGCAGGGCTGGAGAGAGAAGGGGGCGGCCAGGGCTTCCTTAAGCGGGGCGCTCGCCATGCAGCCCCTCCTGCCGCGCCGCCTGCTGGGAGGGCTCCGGGCCGCTCCGGCGGGCGGGCTTGCTGCAGACCTGGCACTGCTCCCAGCAGCTCCCCTCCTCCACGCTGCCGCCCCCTACAGGGCGGCAGAAGCAGCAAACCAAAAAGAAAAAAACCTGCAGGGGCGGTGGAAGCGGCGAAGCGCAAAAAAAAAAAAAAAGGATTGGACAGAATGCCGCCCCTTGGAATCTGCCGCCCCGAGCACTGGCTTGCTCAGCTGGTGCCTGGAGCCGGCCCTGATCCCCAGCCCCACTCCAGAGCCCACACCCTCAGACGGAATCCTCATCCCCTCCCGCACCCATCCCCTGCTCAAGCCCAGAGCCCCCTCCCACACCCTGAGCTCCTCTGCCCCACCCCCATCTTGGAGCTCCCTCCTGGGCCTCTCATCCTCAACCCCACCCCAGAGCCCACACCCTTAGATGGAGCCCTCACCCCCCTGCACCCTATCCCCCTGCTTCAAACCACAACCGCTTCCTGAACCCCTCATCCCATCCCCACCCTAGAGCCTGCACCCCCCCAGCCGGAGCCCTGACCTGTCCAAAACACACTCTGCCCCATTCGCTGCCCATCCCAACTCTGTCATTGCCTGCCCCATCCCCTCACACTCTGCCCCATTCGCTGCCCATCCCACCTCTGTCATTGCCTGCCCCATCCCCTCACACTCTGCCCCATTCGCTGCCCATCCCACCCCTGTCATTGCCTGCCCCATCCCCTCACACTCAGCCCCCTCTCCTCCCCTCCCACCTGTCATTGCCTGCCCCATGCCCTCACACTCAGCCCCCTCCTCCCCTCCCATCCCGTCATTGCCTGCCCCATCCCCTCACACTCAGCCCCCTCCTCCCCTCCCACCCCGTCATTGCCTGCCCCATCCCCTCACACTCTGCCCCTCCCCTCCCCAACCCACCCGTCATTGCCTGCCCCATCCCCTCACACTCTGCCCCATTTGCTGCCCATCCCACCTCTGTCATTGCCTGCCCCATCCCCTCACACTCTGCCCCTCCCCTCCCCAACCCACTCGTCATTGCCTGCCCCATCCCCTCACACTCTGCCCCTCCCCTCCCCAACCCACCCGTCATTGCCTGCCCCATCCCCTCACACTCTGCCCCATTCGCTGCCCATCCCACCCCTGTCATTGCCTGCCCCATCCCCTCACACTCTGCCCTTCCCCTCCCCAACCCACCCGTCATTGCCTGCCCCATCCCCTCACACTCTGCCCCTCCCCTCCCTCCCCAACCCACCCGTCATTGCCTGCCCCATCCCCTCACACTCTGCCCCATTCGCTGCCCATCCCACCTGTCATTGCCTGCCCCATCCCCTCACACTCTGCCCCTCCCCTCCCCAACCCACTCGTCATTGCCTGCCCCATCCCCTCACACTCTGCCCCTCCCCTCCCCAACCCACCCGTCATTGCCTGCCCCATCCCCTCACACTCAGCCCCCTCTCCTCCCCTCCCACCTGTCATTGCCTGCCCCATCCCCTCACACTCTGCCCCATTCGCTGCCCATCCCACCCGTCATTGCCTGCCCTATCCCCTCACACTCTGCCCCATTCGCTGCCCATCCCAACTCTGTCATTGCCTGCCCCATCCCCTCACACTCTGCCCCATTCGCTGCCCATCCCACCTCTGTCATTGCCTGCCCCATCCCCTCACACTCTGCCCCATTCGCTGCCCATCCCACCCCTGTCATTGCCTGCCCCATCCCCTCACACTCAGCCCCCTCTCCTCCCCTCCCACCTGTCATTGCCTGCCCCATGCCCTCACACTCAGCCCCCTCCTCCCCTCCCATCCCGTCATTGCCTGCCCCATCCCCTCAAACTCAGCCCCCTCCTCCCCTCCCACCCCGTCATTGCCTGCCCCATCCCCTCACACTCTGCCCCTCCCCTCCCCTCCCCTCCCCTCCCCAACCCACCCGTCATTGCCTGCCCCATCCCCTCACACTCTGCCCCATTTGCTGCCCATCCCACCTCTGTCATTGCCTGCCCCATCCCCTCACACTCTGCCCCTCCCCTCCCCAACCCACTCGTCATTGCCTGCCCCATCCCCTCACACTCTGCCCCTCCCCTCCCCAACCCACCCGTCATTGCCTGCCCCATCCCCTCACACTCTGCCCCATTCGCTGCCCATCCCACCCCTGTCATTGCCTGCCCCATCCCCTCACACTCTGCCCCCTCCCCTCCCCAACCCACCCGTCATTGCCTGCCCCATCCCCTCACACTCTGCCCCTCCCCTCCCCTCCCCAACCCACCCGTCATTGCCTGCCCCATCCCCTCACACTCTGCCCCATTCGCTGCCCATCCCACCCCTGTCATTGCCTGCCCCATCCCCTCACACTCTGCCCCTCCCCTCCCCAACCCACTCGTCATTGCCTGCCCCATCCCCTCACACTCTGCCCCTCCCCTCCCCAACCCACCCGTCATTGCCTGCCCCATCCCCTCACACTCAGCCCCCTCTCCTCCCCTCCCACCTGTCATTGCCTGCCCCATCCCCTCACACTCTGCCCCATTCGCTGCCCATCCCACCCGTCATTGCCTGCCCTATCCCCTCACACTCTGCCCCATTCGCTGCCCATCCCACCCGTCATTGCCTGCCCCATCCCCTCACACTCAGCCCCCTCTCCTCCCCTCCCACCCCTGTCATTGCCTGCCCCATGCCCTCACACTCAGCCCCCTCCTCCCCTCCCACCCCTGTCATTGCCTGCCCCATCCCCTCACACTCTGCCCCTCCCCTCCCCTCCCACCCCTGTCATTGCCTGCCCCATCCCCTCACACTCTGCCCCTCTCCTCCCCTCCCCTCCCACCCCTGTCATTGCCTGCCCCATCCCCTCACACTCTGCCCCTCCCCTCCCCTCCCACCCCTGTCATTGCCTGCCCCATCCCCTCACACTCTGCCCCATTCGCTGCCCATCCCACCTCTGTCATTGCCTGCCCCATCCCCTCACACTCAGCCCCCTCTCCTCCCCTCCCACCTGTCATTGCCTGCCCCATGCCCTCACACTCTGCCCCTCCCCTCCCCTCCCCTCCCCTCCCACCCGTCATTGCCTGCCCCATCCCCTCACACTCTGCCCCTCCCCTCCCCTCCCCTCCCACCCCTGTCATTGCCTGCCCCATCCCCTCACACAAATGTGGCGGGCAATGACACACCGCCCCGTCCCCTCACTCTCTGACCCTCCTGCTGCAACTCCGCTGGTCTCAGACCCTGAGCCTGACCCTTTCCCCGGTCCCGCCTCACCAACTTTCCTCAGCCGGGGCCTGCCCAGCCCAGCCCGCTCCGGCCACAACGCGCCTCCTCCCGTTGGCCTTTCGCGTTCCCCTGGTAACGGGAGAAGCCGCCGGCCCGTCCTGTAACCGCCGCGCGGTGCGGGAAGGCGGCAGCTGGGGCGGGACGGCGCGGCTGGGTGGCGGGTGCCGGGGATCAGGGCCCGCGCTGCGGCCGGCGAACGCACGCTCGGAGGAGCCGAGCCGGTAACTGCCCCGTCCGCGCTGGGGCGCAGAGAGAGCGGCGGGCTGATCGCAGCAGCAGCAGCACTGGGGTCTGGAGGCGACTCCACCGCCAGCAGCTACCCGGCGTGAGCGTCCCCGCAGCGGGCACTGCCACAGAGCCAGGTACCCACCCCCGCCCCGTGCCAGTGCCAGCCTCACCCCGACTGGTTCCTGCCCCCGCAGAGCCGGGTCCCTGCCCCCCGTGCCAGCCTCACCCCGCCTGGTCCCTGCCCCCACAGAGCCGGGTCCCTGCCCCCCTGCCAGCCTCACCCCGCCTGGTCCCTGCCCCCACAGAGCCGGGTCCCTGCCCTCGTGCCAGCCTCACCCCGACTGGTCCCTGCCCCCACAGAGCCGGGTACCTGCCCTAGTGCCAGCCTCACCCCGACTGGTCCCTGCCCCCACAGAGCCGGGTCCCTGCCCCCCTGCCAGCCTCACCCCGCCTGGTCCCTGCCCCCGCAGAGCCGGGTACCTACCCCCCGTGCCAGCCTCACCCTGACTGGTTCCTGCCCCCGCAGAGCCGGGTACCTGCCCTAGTGCCAGCCTCACCCCGACTGGTTCCTGCCCCCACAGAGCCGGGTACCTGCCCTCGTGCCAGTGCCAGCCTCACCCCGCCTGGTTCCTGCTCCCACAGAGCCGGGTCCCTGCCCCCCTGCCAGGCTCACCCCGACTGGTTCCTGCTCCCACAGAGCCGGGTACCTGCCCCCGTGCCAGTGCCAGCCTCACCCCGCCTGGTTCCTGCCCCCACAGAGCCGGGTCCCTGCCCCCCTGCCAGCCTCACCCTGACTGGTTCCTGCCCCCACAGAGCTGGGTACCTACCCCCGTGCCAGCCTCACCCCGACTGGTTCCTGCCCCCACAGAGCTGGGTACCTACCCCCGTGCCAGCCTCACCCCGACTGGTCCCTGCCCCCACAGAGCCGGGTCCCTGCCCTAGTGCCAGGCTCACCTCGACTGGTTCCTGCCCCCACAGAGCTGGGTACCTGCCCCCGTGCCAGTGTCAGCCTCACCCCGACTGTTTCCTGCCCCCACAGAGCTGGGTCCCTGCCCCCGTGCCAGCCTCACCCCCGACTGGTTCTTGCCCCCACAGAGCCGGGTCCCTGCCCCCCTGCCAGCCTCACCCCGACTGGTTCCTGCCCCCACAGAGCCAGGTACCTGCCCCCGTGCCAGTGTCAGCCTCACCCCGACTGGTTCCTGCCCCCACAGAGCTGGTACCTGCCCCCGTGCCAGCCTCACCCCGACTGGTTCCTGCCCCCACAGAGCCGGGTACCTGCCCCCGTGCCAGTGTCAGCCTCACCCCGACTGGTTCCTGCCCCCACAGAGCTGGGTACCTGCCCCCGTGCCAGCCTCACCCTGACTGGTTCCTGCCCCCACAGAGCCGGGTCCCTGTCTCCGTGCTAACCGCCAGCCTCACCCCGACTGGTCCCTGCCCCCACAGAGCTGGGTACCTACCCCCGTGCCAGCCTCACCCCGACTGGTTCCTGCCCCCACAGAGCTGGGTACCTACCCCCGTGCCAGCCTCACCCCGACTGGTACCTGCCCCCACAGAGCCGGGTCCCTGCCCTAGTGCCAGGCTCACCTCGACTGGTTCCTGCCCCCACAGAGCTGGGTACCTGCCCCGTGCCAGTGTCAGCCTCACCCCGACTGTTTCCTGCCCCCACAGAGCTGGGTCCCTGCCCCCGTGCCAGCCTCACCCCGACTGGTTCTTGCCCCCACAGAGCCGGGTCCCTGCCCCCCTGCCAGCCTCACCCCGACTGGTTCCTGCCCCCACAGAGCCAGGTACCTGCCCCCGTGCCAGTGTCAGCCTCACCCCGACTGGTTCCTGCCCCCACAGAGCTGGGTACCTGCCCCCGTGCCAGCCTCACCCCGACTGGTTCCTGCCCCCACAGAGCCGGTACCTGCCCCCGTGCCAGTGTCAGCCTCACCCCGACTGGTTCCTGCCCCCCACAGAGCTGGGTACCTGCCCCCGTGCCAGCCTCACCCTGACTGGTTCCTGCCCCCACAGAGCCGGGTCCCTGTCTCCGTGCTACCGCCAGCCTCACCCCGACTGGTCCCTGCCGCTACAGGGCTGGGTTCATGCCCCCGTGCTAGTGTCAGCGACACCCCGACTAATCTCTGCCCCCACAGAGCTGGGTACCAGCCCCCCGTGCCAGTGTCGGCGACACCCTGACTGATCCCTGCCCCTATAGAGCCGGGTACCGGCCCCTGTGTGAGTGTCAGCCTCACCCCGAGAGGTCCCTGTCCCCACAGAGCTGGGTCCTTACCCCTGTGCCACTGCCAGCCTCACCCCGACTGGTCCCTGCCCCCGTGCCAGTGTCAGCCTCACTCCAACTGGTCCCTGCCCCCACAGAGCTGGGTCCCTGCCCCCTTGCCGTGCCAGCCTCACCCCTACTGGTTCCTGCCCCCACAGATCCGAGTAACTACCTCTGTGCCACTGCCGCCCTCACCCCGAGAGGTCCCTGCCCCCACAGAGCCAGGTACCAACCCCCATGTCAGTGCCGACAACCCGATATGTCCCTGTCCCCACAGAGCCAGGTACCTGCCACCGTGCCAGTGCCATCCACACCCCGACTTGTCCCTGGCCCCACAGACCCAGGTACCGGATTACGTGCCAGCGCCAGCCCCACCCCGACTGGTCCCTGCTCCCACAGAGTCTGGTACCTGCCCCCATGCCAGTGTCAGCGACACCCCGACTGGTCCCTGCCCCCACAGAGCCAGGTACCTACCCCTGTGCCACTGCCAGCCTCACTCCGACTGGTTCCTGCTCCCACAGATCGGGGTACCTACCCCTGTGCCACTGTCAGCCTCACCCCAACAGGTCTCTGCCCCCACAGATCTGGGTACCTACCCATGTGCCAGTGCCAGCCTCACCCCAACAGGTCTCTGCCCCCACAAAGCTTTGTACCTGCCCCTGTGCCAATGCCAGCCTCACCCCGACAGGTCTCTGCCCCCACAGATCTGAGTACCTACCCCTGTGCCAGTGCCAGCCTCACCCCGTCTGGTCCCTGCCTCCACAGAGCTGGGTACCGGCCCCTGTGCCAGTGCCAGCCTCACCCCGACTGGTTCCTGCCCCACAGATCGGGGTACCTACCCCTGTGCCACTGTTAGCCTCACCCCGACAGGTCTCTGCCCCCACAGATCTGGGTACCTACCCCTGTGCCAGTGCCAGCCTCACCCCAACAGGTCCCTGCCCCCACAGAGCTTTGTACCTGCCCCTGTGCCAATGCCAGCCTCACCCCGACAGGTCTCTGCCCCAACAGATCTGGGTACCTACCCCTGTGCCAAGTGCCAGCCTACACCCGACAGGTCCCTGCCCCCCACAGAGCTTTGTACCTGCTCCCGTGCCAGTGCCAGCCTCACCCTGACAGATCCCTGCCGCTACAGGGCTGGGTTCATGCCCCCGTGCTAGTGTCAGCGACACCCTGACTAATCTCTGCCCCCACAGAGCCGGGTACTGGCCCCTGTGCCAGTGCCAATGACACCCCGACAGGTCCCTGCCCCCACAGAGCCGGGTACTGGCCCCCATGCCAGTGCCAATGACACCCCGACAGGTCCCTGCCCCCACAGAGCCGGGTACCGGCCCCCGTGCCAGTGCCAATGACACCCCGACAGGTCCCTGCTCCCACAGAGCCGGGAACCAGCCCCCATGCCAGTGCCAGCCTCACCCTGACTTGTCCCTGCCCCCACAGATCCGGCTACCAGCTCCCGTGCCAGTGCCGTCCTCACCCCGATTGGTCCCTGCCCCCACAGAGCCAGGTACCTGCCCCCTTGCCGTGCCAGCCACACCCCGACTGGTTCCTGCCCCCAAAGAGCCGGGTACCGGCCCCCGTGCCAGTGCCCAGCCTCACCCCAACTGGTCCGTTGCCCCACAGAACCAGCGCTGCCCCCCCACTAGTGCCAGTCTTACCCTGACTTGTGTCTGCTCCCAAGAGCCAGGGCTGCCCTCCCCCCCTGCCAGTGTCAGCCTCACCCCGACTGGTCCCTGCCCCCACAGAGCCTAGGCTGTCCCCGTGCCACTGTCAGCCTCACTCTGACTGATCCCTGCCTTTGCAGTGCTGGGGCTGCCCTCCCAACCTTGTTCAAATGTCAGCCTCACTCTGATTGATCCCACCCCCCACAGAGCCAGGGATGCCACCATGCCAGTGTCAGCCTCACTCTGCCCCCTATGCCAGTGCTAGCTTCACTCTGACTGTTTTCCTGTTCCCACAGAGCTAGGCCTGCCCCCCTCCCCATGCCAATATCAGCCTCACTCTGACTGATACCTGGTCCCACAGAGTCATTGATGCTCTACATTGGCTGCTCTGCACCCCAGTGGCACATTCACTCCAACTGGACCTCCTCTACACCCTGTTTTCACTCCTTCTTTGATCCACCTTTATCATGGTGCTGAGTCAACTCCACATGCAAGAGTTACTTTTGCTGTGTCTCGTCCCTTGACTCCACAAAGATGGGGTTATTCCAAACCCTATTGTCATGCTGCTGCCACCACCATGAATTCAGGGCTTCTCTGAATTCAGATTTGGACCCACTCCAAGTGCCTGAGTGTCCTGTGAATCCAGGTATGCTCTGAACTAGTGCTGTCAATTAATCACAGTTAACTCACACGATTAACTAAAAAAATTAATTGCGATTAAATAATTAATCATGATTTATCAGTTTTAATCACACTGTTAAACAAGTAGAATACCAGCTTAAATGTATTAAATATTTGCACTTAAAAATTATAAAAGAAATAATATTTTTCAATTCACCTTATACAAATGCTGTACTGAAATCTCTTTATCATGAAAGTGCAACTTACAAATTGAATTTTTTTGGTTACTAACTGTAATCAAAAACAAAACAATGTAAAACTTTAGAGCCTATAAGTCCACTCAGTCCTACTTCTTGTTCAGCCAATCGCTAAGACAAATGAATTTGTTCACATTTTCAGGAAATAATGCTATCCGCTTCTTATTTATGATCTCACCTGAAAGTGAGAACAGGCGTTTTCCATGGCACTTTTGTAGCCAGCATTGCAAGGTATTTACATGCCAGATATGCTACCCATTCATATACCCATTCACGCTTCAGCCACCAATTCCAGAGGGCATACTTCCATGCTGATGATGCTGGTTTAAAAAATAGCTGTTAATTAAATTTGTGACTGAACTCTCTGAGGGAGAATGTATGTATTCTGCTCTGTATTTACCTGCATTCTGCTATATATTTCATGTTATAGCAGTCCCGGATGATTTACCAGCATGTTGTCATTTTAAGACGACTTTCATGGCAGATTGACAAAATGCAAAGAAGATACTAATGTGAAATTCTAAAGATAGGTCTAGCACTCAACTCAGGGTTTAAGAAACCTGAAGTGCCTTCCAAAATCTGAGAGGGACAAGGTATGGAGCATGCTTTCGAAGTCTTAAAAGATCAACACTCCAATACAGAAACTACAGAATCCAAACTACCAAAAAGAAAACACCTTCTGCTGGTGGCAATCTGACTCAGATAATGAAAATGAACATGTGTCGGTCTTCACTGCTTTGAATTATTAGTGGGCAGAACCTATCATCAGCATGGAATCATATCCTCTGAATGGTGGTTGAAGCATGAAGGAACATATGAATCTTAAGTGCATCTGGCATGTAAATATCTTGCAAGCTGGCTACAATAGTGCCATGCCTGTTCCAACTTTTGTGCATCTGGCACGTAAATATTTTGCTACAATAGTGCCACACCTGTTCCAACTTCAGGTGACAATGTAAACAAGAAGCAGGCAGCATTGTCCTCCTGCACATGTAAACAAACTTGTTTGTCTGAGCAATTGGCTGAAGAAGAAGTAGGACTGAGTGGACTTGTAGGGTCTAAGTTTTACATTGTTTAATTTTGAATGCAGTTATTGTTTGTGCATAATTCTACATTTGTAAGTTCAACTTTCATGATAAAGAGATTGCACTACAGTACTTATATTAAGTGAATTTTATTTTTACAGTGCAAATATTTATTTAAAAAATAAAGTGAGCAATGTACACTTTGTATTCTGTGTTGAAATTGAAATCAATATATTTGAAAATGTGGAAGACATCCAAAATATTTAAATAAAAGGTATTCTATTATTGTTTAACAGCCAATTAATCGTGCAATTAATCACAATTATTTTTTACTGCTTGACAGCCCTTCTCTGAACCCTAGTGTCAGGACTTTTGCAATTCAGTGCTGTAGAGCTAGGACTGCGCCAAGCCCAAATTTCACACTCACTCCAGCTATTGCCACCACAGGACTGGAGTTTCTCTAAACTCCAGGTTTGTGCTTCTCTCTAGCCTGTGCTGCCACCACACAGCTGGAGTTGATCCAAACCCAACTGACATACCATCTCTACCATGGAGCGGGGGCTGCTCTATCCCTAGAGTTACCTCAGAGCCACCACCCAACAGAGCCAAGGCTCCTCTAAACCCCAGTGTTGCATCAACTCCAACGGCTGCTGTCACAGAGTTGGGGTTACTCCAGATCCCAGTGCCATACTCACTATGAGATATTCCACAAGCTACTCCACAATTCAGTGTGCGTGGGGTATTTCCAATTGAAAAGTTATAAAATTAAAGAAAAGTTGAAACATTCCACATGTAGTGAATGTCTGTATAAGATACACATAAAAGTCTAAGTTATTTTATTTCATTGTTTGCTTTTGACAGTTTAAAAGAACAATATAGAGGGGGAAATGGAGCAGAAATTGCAAATGTTGCAGGAAGAATTTGTGGTTGGGTAAGCACTGACTTCTGTTTTGGGGGTTGGAGCCCTTATGGAATTGAATTTTTGTTGTTTTTTTAAAAGATGTAGAACATGGGGTAGTAAAGTTTTAAGATAATTCTTCTCCCATGCCCTTCATTGCTTTTTCTATGTATATTATGGAGAAGTAGTAGTCACTATTAGGTAAGGCAGTACAGCTCACTCCATGGTAATTTAATAATCTGATGCCTTATCTGTCATTTATTTACATTTTTAAAACTAGTTTAATTTATGTGGACAAAAGAAAGATATATGAGTTATTTTTGGAAGCCCTAAGAATTTTCTTAAAATTGTTTTTAAAAGAACAGTTAAAGTTGGTAAGCCACAGTAGTATAGATACCGATCACATCATTTACAAAACCCAAGCTCTTAAGAGCAAGGAAATGAAAAGTTAAAGATATAATTAATCTTAGGTTGCCTACATAGTAAACATAAACACATTATTTTGATCTAGTATTAAGAAATGCACTTTTTATCACAACAGAACAGTCTTAACTCTGACACAAAATAACTACAATTATTTCATCTGTAATCTCAATACACAACCTTTCTAAAGAAGAAATATAAACATGGGTCAGATTGTGAACTTCTTTCTTAATTTCTGACACGAATAATACCATTTAAATCAATAGGATTTATTGCAAAGCACTGTATACTACTTAACATAAGGGTGGTAGAATCTGGCCCTATATATGTACACATTAATGAGACATTTATCTGCTTCAGATACAAGTCCATATACATATAGCCAGACTATGGCTCATCCTGCTCGCTGCTAGAAGGGAGCAGGGGGGTCGTAAGGGATCCTTTTACTCTTTTCCACTAGTGCCACATACCTCTGCTTTTTGCATGCAAGGGAAGCAGGCTTTGCAGAACCACTCTGTCCCTTCCCTCACCCAGGTGGGTGGAACCTTGATTCCCCATATGGTGTAGTTAAGTTGACACATCAGGGAAAATATACTATCAGTATAGAGACCTGGATAAGTTTATTCCCTTCCCAGAGCAGCAGAAAAACCAAAAGAAACATTGTGACTTACTGTGGTTTTCCAGGAGCAGCACAACAAAGCACCACCCTTTATTATTGGTTAGGCAACAAATTGATGATTTGGCCCATAATTTATAAATAAAAAATGTTATATTTTCCTATAAAGCAACATATACAGCATTGTTAATCTCAAGTAATTATAACTGTTTTATAAAAATATTCTGTTTATAAATATAATTGATAATTTTAAAAGTATTCCTTAAAATTATACAAAAATCAATAACACAAAAAATGCCATGGGTCAGAATAAAGATTGTGTTGTACTGAAAAAGGTGTTTGTTTACACTTGTTAAGAATAACTTATTTATGTTTTGTATAGAATCGTTAAAAATGTATTATGTTACATATATGGTTTAATATGCCTTGAATTATTTTTTTTGCTTATAAGTGCTTGGATTTTGTAAATGATCTGATAGGTAAGTATGGTGATGTCACACAACAACCTTAACTGTTTTTCTTAAATAAAATTTATTTTTATATTATATTTAAAATTAATTGGAAGGATTCTTTTAAAGGTCAAATTTGCTCTCCTCACTAATAAATCTGACAAATTTTTACTTTATTTTATCAACTGGTGGTTTAACGGCTTTGGTTGAGATTTCAGACATTTTTGCAGTAATTCACTTCACATAAAAAGCAGTTTGACTTAAAAGTTGGAAGTTTGCAAATTTTTTAGCCATATCATAAACTAATTCCTTGGTGATAAAAAAAAATCCATCAGCCAAATATTGCTGTCTTAAAAAGCAGATACTGCTCTTTCTTAAAGATCTTAATATGCATAGTTACTGGGACTAGCCCAGTGTACAGTTAGCCATCAGTATACTAGGGAAAAAAGAATATTCCCTGAACATTAGCAAGACAAATTGTATAAGGGTTAGCAAAATAATGAAGATTATTTTACTGCTACAAACACTCAAATTACACAGATTATCTATCCATGTATGTGTATGGATGATGGAAGGAGTGTAACTGTTAAGTAACTGAGCTCTGACTAATGCGATTAGGTTTGGAGAATTTGATTTTTTTAAATTTTGACAGATAATACTGATGTTTATTTTTAAATGTTTTGATTTGTATCTATTTAAATTTTCACAGTTGTACAAAATTATGCATTTTAAGCCTTTTTAAATCAATTTAGATTTTCAAATTGTGGGAAATTGTAGAGGAACCTGACAGTAATTGTTTTATGATGGTGGATTTTGAGATTCAAAAAGTTAAACCTAAACTGTTAAAAGTTAACCCATTAAAACATGAATTGTCAACATCAAATGTCAAAATTACAGTGTAAATATCCTTAAATCAGAACTCTAATAAATTCTCAAGCAACATTTTTCTTACTTTGCCTATCTGGAAATTTAGATTATCATAGATGGAAATTTTTTCATCAGTTTGTGTATGTATGGTGAAATCAATGTTACTGATATTTTCACATAAAAATCTAATCCATCCAAGCCTAAATTTAATAGAACTTAATAGTAGCAGATCCTGATGGACTATTGCAGGGATCGGCAACCTTTGGCAAATGGCCCGTCAGGGAAATCCGTTGGCGGGCTGGAACGGTTTGTTTACCTGCAGCGTCCACAGGTTTGACGAATCGCAGCTCCCATTGGCCATGGTTCACAGTTCCAGACCAAAGAGGGCTGTGGGAAGCAGTGGCCAGCACATTCCTTGGCCCAGGCTGCTTCCTGCAGCCCCCATTGGCCTGGAACGGCAAACCATGGCCAGCAGAGCTGCGATCCACCGAACCTGCGGACGCTGCAGGTAAACAAATCGTCCCGGCTCTCCAGCAGATTTTCCTGACAGGCCATGTGCCAAAGGTTGCTGATCCCTGGACTGTTGTATTAATAATCAGATTACATTATTCCTTTTTTAAAAGCTATAATAAAGGGAAAATACATTAACATTCTAGTATCTGGTTTAAATATCTAAAGACAAGTGAACTTATGATTTAAGATGAAACTGTCCTTAACCTATGTTGTTGTGCATAGACTTTGGTTCACATTTACATACATAATATTGTAGGTAATGATCCAGATGTCTGCAAAATCTAAGTATAATGAGGAGAGAGGGCAAAAAGGAAAGAATGGTTTTCTGAACACAGCATTTTTACAAAGTTTTAGGCTCTAATTTCATTTCTAAATTAAATTTTAACTATTATAAAGAATAAGACAAACAGGTTCTTGTTATGTCTATTAGGAAACATTAGGAAAATTATACAAACTGTCTAGAAATCTGGATGAGAAGGAGAATGAACAGAATTGGTGATTGAAGAGAGGGGCATGACTAGTGGGTAGAATCAACTATCGAATTAGAAGAGAGAGGCGTGGTCATTGGTAATAGGTTATTAATTATTATCATTGTATATATTATCTTAGTGCCTAGAATCCCCAGTCATAGAGCAGGTACCCATTGTGCTAGGTGCTGTACAAACACAGATCAAAAAGATAATCCCTGCCCCAAAGAGTTTATAGTCTAAGCATACAACAAGAGACCACAGATTGATACAGGCAGATGGGGGATACAAAGAAACAATGAGACATTATGGTCAGCATGGTAGGCTGTGGTCTCAGCACCTGAGAGCTGACTGTTGACAATGTTTTTGTAGACTCCATGGCAAAGGAGAGTTTGAAGGAGGATAATGAGTTGGTTTTGCAGATGTTTACTGGGAGCTTGTCCCTAGGATGAGGGTGCTTGTTTGAAAATTTAACAAGTGTATGATAGAGGCTAACATCATGGACAAATTTGAGGTTGGAGTTAACCTTTAATACTGAATGAGAGAGGATAGGTAAGGTAGGGATAGGTCTTGAAAGACTTGAAAGTGAAGACAAGACCCTTATGTTTTATACGATAGAGAAGAGTGAAGTAGTGAAGGGATTCAAAAGAGAGGGTGACCTAGTTAAAGTTTGCTAATCTAATTCTGACCCAGTTCAGTAGTAAACAAAAGTTGTTACAGCCTGAAAGATATTTTGTGGTTTATGTGGAAAGTTGTCCACAGTACAAACCACTATCCAAAGCTGGCATTTTTGTTGGCAGATTTAGTACAGAAGGCTGATGAAAAATTACACAGAGTGTGGAAAGGTGGGTTTAAGCAGAATAAAGTAAACAACCTGCACACATACACACACTATTTGCTTTTTCTGGTGCAGCCCATCCTTCCATTCTGTCGTCAAGTAAATTACATCAATTTACCGATGCGTAATTTACGGCACAATTTAAATGGGTTGTGCCCTGGTTACCTCACAGCCTCTTTCTCTGTGTGATACCACAACATATGGGTTCAGCTGAGGTGCTGAATCTAAACAGCCCATAGCTATATCGTACAGGAACTGTTGGTGCAGGAAGTTTTCAGTAAGGGGCCCTCAATTATAGGTTCATAGATTCAAGACAGAAAGGACAATAGTGATCATATACTCTTTCCTCCTGTATAACACAGGCCATAGAACTTCCCCCAAATAATCCCAGAGCATATATTTTTGAAAAATATCCAATCTCGATTTAAAATGTTTGTCAGTGATGGAGAATCCACCATGACTCTTGGTAAATTGTTCCAATGGTTAATCATGCTCACAGTAAATGTACACCTTATTTTCAGTCTGAATTGGTTTAGCTTCAACTGCCAGCCATTGGATCCTGTTATACCTTTCTCTACTAGACTGAAGAGCCCATTAGTAAATATTTGTCCCCATGTAATTATTTATAAACTGTAATCAAGTCACCCCTTAACCTTCTCTTTGTTAAGCTAAATAGACTTAATCTGTCACTATAAACCAGGTTTTCTAATCATTTAATCATTTTTTGTCTCTTTTCTGAACCCTCTCCAATTTCTCTACATCCTTCTTGAATTGTGGTCACAGTACTCCCAGCAGCAGTTGCAGCAGTGCCAAATATGGAGGTAAAATAACCTCTATATTCCTGCTCGAGATTCCCCTGTTTATTCATCAAGGGAGTGAGTGCATGTTGGCCACAGTATTACACTGAGAGCTCATGTTCAGCTGATAATCCACCATAAGCCCCAAATCTTTTTCAGAGTCACTGCTTCCCAGAATATAGCCCCCCATCAAGTAAGTCTGGCTTACATTCCTGATCCTAGATGTGAACATAACATACATTGTTTGCTTGCACTCAGTTTACCATGTAATCCAGATTGCTCTGAATCAGTGACCTGTCCTCTTCATTATTTGCCATTCCCCCAATTTTGTGTCATCTACAAACTTTATCAGTGATGATTTTATGTTTTCTTCCAGGTCATTAATACAAATGATAGGGCCAAGAACCAATCCTTGAGGGACCCACTAGAAGCACACCCTTTCCATGATGATTTGCTATTTATAGTTACATTTTGAGACCTATCAGTTAGCCAGATTTTAATCCATTTAATATGTGCCATGTTAATTATATATAATTCTAGATTTTAATCAAAATGTCATGTGTACAGTCAAATGCATTACAGAAATCTGAGTATATTACATTAACACTATTACTTCTATCAACCAAACGTAATCTCATAAAAAATAATTTAGTTTGACACGATCTATTTGCCATAAACCAATGTTGATTGGCATTAATTATGTTACCCTTCTTTAATTGTTTATTAATTGAATACTTTATCTGCTACTCCATTATCTTGCACAGGATCAATGTCAGACTGACAGGCCAATAATTACCTAGGTCAACCTCTTTATCCTTTTTAAATATTGGCACAACATTAATTTTCTTCCAGTCTATTGGAACTTCTCCAGTGTTCCAAGACTTATTGAAAATCAATAAAAACAGTCTAGCTTGTCAGCCAGCTCTTTTAAAACTCTTGGATGCATGTTATCTGGACTTGCGGATTAAAAAATGTCTAACTTTAGCAGCTGTTGTTTAACATCCACCTGACATACTAGTGGAACAGAGTGTTATCATCATCGTATGGTGAGACTATATTATCAGTCTTTACTCAAATACTGAACAGAAATATTCATTGAATACTTATGCCTTTTCTGTTATTATATGTAATTCTACCATTTACATCTGTAACCCTTCTACCAGGGCAACAACAACAGGGCAAATTGGCAACAACAAGGGCCAGGTTCTAGTCTAGTGGTTTCTCTTAACAACACAAAATAGAACTGGCTCAACGTCCCACCAAGCAATCTGGGAAAACAAAATAACACTGCTGGGTGCTTCTAAGGGGTAATACTTCCCCTCTCAGAAGCATTAAGTCTGTTTACAACAAAATGAACTTTGATTAAAAGGGGAAAGGGGACCCAACATTAATTTGGCAAAACACCACAACCATAATTCGAAAGCATGTGACGATAGGCAAACACCCACCTCACAGTATGTTGGGCATGGTTCTTTGCTTCAGTTTCTCACTTTGTAGTGTGAAAGCCCAACAAACAAATGTCCCTTAACACTAACCCCCCCCCCGCCCCTGTTGTACCCACTCACATTTGCTGTCCTTGGTTAGTGGAGACCCAGAGTTCAGGTGTATTCACAGAGGTTCACTTCCCACCCCAGGGAGGGTGAAGGCATCGAGCAATGCCTCTGCTGCTGCAGCCACTCTGCAACTGCCTCACAGTTGCTGCCGTTCCCTTTGCCATTGCTGCCCACGGCTGCTGCTGTTCATTCTGCTACATCGTTCACTTTGCCCTGCTTCTCTACCATGACATAACATTCTGAAGTTCCAACACATAATCCAGCTCTCAATGACTTCAGCAGATAGTGGGGAACCTCATTGCTAGTGCAATCTGTTCAGTCACTTTCAGTTCAACACTGTCCCACAGCAGGTCTAGGGTTCAGCACCCAGACCTGGTTATCAGTGACTTCAGCTCTAGTGATCACTGAACAAAACAGGGACTCTCAACTGACTCTTATCAGCTACCTCTTTAAACTGTGGAGACAGGAGGCCCAAATGATGTCTAGAACTCCTTAGGCAGTACCCACAGCATCATATAAGAACACATAGGTGCCAATTTTTCCCGGTACTCATGCCCTCTGGCTCCGCCCTGACTCCACCCCTGCCCTGCCCCCATTCCAACACCTTCCCCAAAGTCCGCCCCCAAATCTGCCCCTCCCTGCCACTATTGAACTCCTCCCCAAATCCCTGCCTCAGCCCCACCTTTTCCCCTGTGCACACTGCGTTCCACCTCTTCCCCCCTCCCTGCCTGCACGTGCCACCATGAAACAGCTGTTTCGCAGCGCAAGCGCTGGGAGCCAAGGGGAAAAGCGGGCTCACGGCGCACTCAGGGGAAGAGGCGAAGCAGAGGTGGAGGTGAGCTGAGGCAGAGGGGCAGGTTGGGGAGCTGCCGCTTGGTGCAGAGCACCCACCAAATTTTCCCCGTGGAAAAAAAAGTTTCAAAAAAAGTAAATAGATAATTCATTAATATTAGGGGGGAATTGCATATGTTGATGACAGACTACTGAAAAAGTCATTAATTATACAGATGTTTTACAAAAAGGAAATAAAAGTGATAAGTTATTGGCTTCGAACTGTAAAGGCATTCAGTAGCAAAACAATCAGCAAAAGATAGTTGTTCATCCTAATGAAATGTGTCACTTTTGCTGCTTTTTATAAAGGTATATACTTCAGATACTCCAAGCTCTGAAGGTATTCAAAATTATCTAGAAATACAGCAGGCTTGCTAAAGATGTATAAAATTGATAAAGAACCTTTAGAGAAGAAACAGAAGAAGAAAAAGTGATAAAACTCCAGGACCTGATTGACTTTCAGCTACATTTTTCAAGATATTTATATTGAGGGGTACCTTTAATTGTCGAGGAACTTCCACAATCTATGAAAGAAGCTACTGTTGGTCTCCCTAAAGTTGGAAAAGACCTTATCTTTATGCATCTCTTATAGGCCATATCACTGCTGAATCATGATACAAAGATTTTATCAAAAATACTAGCTAATCAATGTGCAATCCTGGCATGGAGGAGAATGAGAACAGCAGGAAAGTTAAACTATTATTTACCTTATTGGGGAACAAGGCAGAGAAATCTGCACCACTTTGAAGCTCACCATTGCCTCCAGCCTCACTGCAGTCCTAGGAGCCCTGGAGACCTGTTGCTCTCCACAGCAAAACGAAACTGTGGAGCAACACAGGTTTTTCACTGGAGACCAGTCTGAAGGAGTGTGGAGATAGACCCCTTTGCTACTGTTTTATATATATATGGGGACTAGACAGACTTCCTTAGTCAGGACTGTGGCAGTTGGGATCACCACCTGTGGGAGCGGCTGCTCAGAGAAGATGATCCCATATTAGACAGATGCTTAAATATGGGGCATGCACTGGAAGCCACAAATGACAGGATGAAAGCCCTAGGAAGCACTATACCCCAAAAAGTACATGAGATGAGACAACAAAAGGAGAGCAGGTGGCCAGACTATCATACCCATAGTGAGATGCATTTACTTTGGGAGAAAGCATGACTGGTAAAGGAGCAGTGCCTGAGCTAGGACAGTATTGCATATGACAATTTGAGCCATTGTCAGTGTATGCAAGAGCAGAGGAAGGTCTCAAAGATTCAGTCAGACTTATACAAGAGAGAAATGGACAGCAATGATGACATGAGTCTAAGAGCATATCAGGTTCAGGCTGCTGGGACACAAGGGACAACACCAACTTCTGTACATGCAACTTTGTTAATAGTGAAATGCCCTATGCGATTTCAGCTAGATGGTGCGGCTTCCTGCAGTGTGATTCCTCAGTGTAAACTGGACTCAAAGACACTCATTACAAAGGGAAGGTGCAGTCTGCTAATGTACAGTGGGAGCATAATGTAGCCCAGGGATCGGCAATCTTCGGCATGCGGCCCACCAGGATAAGCCCCTAGTGGGTCGGGCTGATTTGTTCACTTGCCGCATCCACAGGTTCAGCTGATCACGTCTCTCACTGGCCACGGTTCGCCGCTCCAGGCCAATGGGGCTGCAGGAAGTGCATGGGCTGAGATATACTGGTCGCTGCTTCCCGTTGCCCCCACTGGCCTGGAGCGGTGAACCATGGCCAGTGGGAGCCGTAATCAGCTGAACTTGTGGACGCGGCAGGTAAACAAATCAGCCCAGCCTACCAGGGTGCTTACCCTGGCGGGCCATGGACCAAAGGTTGACGATCCCTGATGTAGCCTATAGGAATATGTGACCTCACAGTAACTAACCTGAAAAGTAACAGATGGTATCTGATGTTTGTGGTTGTGGCTGGTAAGCTCTCCAGACCTCTCTTAGGGTATACAGCTATAGAAGCCATGGATCTGATCAGGATCTAGTGTCAGAATTTTATAGCTGCAGTGCAAGAAGCAAAAGGGGGCGTTCCATGGACAATGGAGACAATTTTAAAAGCATATGGGGATGCTTTCAAAGGCGATGAGTGCCTCAAAGGAAACTGCAACCGGAAGTAGACCCCACAGTGGAACCTGTATGCTTACCACAAAAGGAAAATTGCAGTGACACTGTGCCATCCAGTACTGAAGGAGCTCGAAAGTCTGCAGAGCATGAGTATCATAGAACCTGTAGAAGCCCTAGAACTGGGTAAGCAGCATGGTGGTGGTAAAGAAGCCAACAGGCAAATTGCACATCTGCAGAGACCCAAAGCCAGTGAACCAGGCATTGAAAAGATGCCACTATCTATTGCCCACAATTGATAAAATTTTGCCAGAACTTTCCAAAGCCAGAATCGTTATGGTATATGATGTGAGAAATGGGTTTGGGCACATAAGCCTGGATAAAAAGTCCAACATGCTGACACCTTTGCAACACCATTTAATGCTATAGATGGCTGTGAATGCTGGTGGGCATAAGCCTAGCACCCAACATGTTCTAGATGGGACCCTGGAATGACTGCCTGTGTTAAAATAATTGCAGATGATATCCTCAGTATAGGTGAACAGAGCAACGAAACAGAAGCTGAATAAGACCATGACAGAAAACTCCAGGCTTTTCTGCAGCAATACAAGGACAAGAACATAAAACTCAGCCAGAAAAATGCAACTCAGAGAGCATGAGATGATATTTTGGGACATCTGCTCACAGCAACGGAACTGAAAGCAAATTCTAACAAGATCAAAGCAGTCAGAGGCATGCCTACGCCAGTGAATATAAAAGGGGTTCAGCTCATAGAAATGATACATTTTCTGTCCAGTTTTTCTCCTTCCTGTCTGCAGCAGTGGAACCAATACATCAACTCACAAGGCAGGATGCTGAGTGTGCAGCTCCCAACAGCAAGCATTTAACATACTGAAATAAATTATAACAGATGCTAGAAGAGCCACTGACACTCCAGTACGATGCACTGGAGAAAGGTTTGGGTGTAGCTCTTTTACAGGAGCAGCCGGTCGCTTATGCCCACAGAGCCCTGTCAGAGATTGAACATGGGTATGCCCAAATAGAAAAAGAGTTTGTGGTTGTTGTATTTGAGGTTAAGTGATTCCATCAGCACATTATGATCACTCATTAATAGTGCAGTCAGACCACAAAATTCCTAGAGACAGTTATGGCAAAGTCCATTCTTAGTGCTCCAAAGAGATTGCAGTTCATGTTGATGCACCTCCAGCACTATCAGGTGGAGATCAGATGTTGTTCAGAACAATTACTGGTGTTAGCTGACGCCCTGAGCAGGTCATATATCCCAGCACCAGGGAGTTGGGGGAAGAGGAATCAGGATATTAAATCCATTAACTTGCTGCACTATCTACTAGTTAAGATGATGGAAATCAAAGACATTATGAAAAAAATCCAATTACAGGCAGTCAAGACAGCATACTAGCAGGGTGGCCAGAAGACAAAAGCTAACTACTGGTAGGAGCAGAACCATATTTTCAAATTAAAGATGAGCTGAGTGTGCATATTTGAGGAGGAGAGCTATTGTCCCCACCTCATTGCATTGGGATGTCATAAAAAATATGCCTCACAGCTGGGCATGACAGCTGTCTTAGACAGGCTCAAGCATATGTTTACTGGCCAGGAATGAATACATTTGATAGAAGGGTGTGACACCTGTTTATGTGATAACCACTTGCAGAATGAGACTTACCACATGAGCTGCCCACCTGACCATAAGAGAAAGTGGGAGTAGACTTATTTACCTTCAAGGAAAAACAGTACTTGCTTACAGTGGATTACTATTTGTATTTTTGGGAGGTTGATGCCCTGCCTGATACAAGAAGCAAGTCAGAGATCAGCTATACCCTTTTCATATCCCTGGTTCTGGAATGTCTCTGTCAAGGTTTCTTTCCCCACTCTGAACTTTAGGGTACAGATGTGGGGGACCTGCATGAACACTTTGAAGCTTAATTACTAGCTTAAATCTGGTAACCCTGCCACCAGCCAGAAATTAGTGTCTAGCACACTTTCTGTTCCCCCAAAACCTTCTCTGGGGAACCTTGGGTCTTAAAACAAGGAGAAATTAACCATCCCCCTCCTTTTCCCCCCAGACTTTCCCCTCCCTGGGTTGCCTTGAGAGGCTTCACACTGCTCCAAACTCCTTGGATCTTAAAACAAGGAGGATGTTTATGACAGTCTCTGTCTGCCTTGATCTTTAACTGTCCCACTCTCCATGGTACCAGGCCTTCAAGTTAGGCATTATGGTTCAGATCCTCAAAGATATTTAGGCTCCTAACTGCCTTTGAAATCAATGGAACAGTGGTTCTCAATCTGTTTACTACTGTGGACTGCATATGCAGCTCTCTAATATATATCCTACCTGTATGGCCCTGAGGATGTCACATGGGTTGCAGCTGTGTGCTGATTGGGCCATGGGTTGAGAACAATTGCAATGGAAGCTAGGAGCCTAAATACCTTATCCCAGCCTATGTGTCGCAATTTTCTAGAAAAGTTATTTTATACAGAAAGCTAACTTTCATAGACACAATAATGGCTTCTGGTCAATTAGGAAAGAAAAAATCTAACTAATTTATATCAATCTTTGAATAGAGTCATAGAATTTAAGGGCAGAAAAGACCACAAGATTATTTAGTCTGACCTCCTGACATCTTTCCTAACAAAGCAATATAGTTTATATATGCACCAGAGGAAAAGGATTGGATAGACAAATTACCTGAAAGGAATGGGCCTTGATCTGGAAAAGAAGATGACCATAAACTTCAGTTTGTAGTACAATAAAAGAAAATTTATTTAAGATCCTGTTTCAGTGGTACTTTGCAATGGAAAGAGACATTGAATGGAGGAAATGTTGGAGAAATTGTGATTAAAGAGGAGATTATATTCATGATGGACATTTCTAGTCATTAGAGAGCATTAGGATGTGATTAGTAATGAAATATTAAAAATCGTTGGGGCTTCATGGTAGAAATGGTCTCATTCAAAGAAATGAAGAATTAGTCACTCATGTGCTTCTAGATTCCAGGCTACTGATAGCCTCTCATTGAGAAAAGAAACACAGTTCAAAATTAGAGGAGTGGTCCTAAAAAATAAGGGAGGATGTTGTTATGGAAAAATTAAGTCAGTTACATACCCCAGTAAAATAGAAGACAAACAGATGCTTAGATACTTGATTACTATTTATTCAATACTCAGACAATGTATATTCGCCTGCAAAGAACTACCATGCCTGCCCAATTTTTTTTGAATATTAATGTTTGATAGAGACACCTGGTTTGATAAATAGAGTAGTCAGTCGTTTCATTCACCAGAAACAAGACAGTCTGGTGGTAAGAGGCTCACTTTGTAATATGATAACATCCTGCTAAATAGAGAGATGTTCACTGTTACATCATTGCATAATGTTTCTCTAAACAAAAATATAATCCCAGTGTTGTAATATTAATGTTTTATTCCTAATATGTATATGGCAATTATTGTAAACTTTCTTAAATAAACAGTTATAAAAATGGTAAGAGGTGTAGTCCTCAAATACACATTTGATTTAATGTTTGGATAATAATTGAAAATGTTTAAATAAATTTAAAAAATGAGATAATACCCTGACTTACTTTTAATTGAGAAGGCAACAAATACTGAGTTTCTGATTACATTTCCTCTTACCGCCTTTAATATCCAGTTCAGGAATGTAAATACAGGGCTAGTTAGTCTCTGTTCAAATCTCTCGACAGTAAATAGCCTTCCTGCTTATGAAGAGTCATGACCTGGAAATAACATTGTAAAAATGTCATTCATCAGTGTCAAAGGAGTCCTGTTGAAAAGGATGAATTTCAAACTTAACTTCAAAGGTTTGGAATCATTACTACTTTGTGTTTGAAGATATTGTGCAATTCTGCTTTTAGGAACAGCACAAGTACAATGGAAAAAGGTTTCTTCATCTCCTGAAAAGGACATTTTCTCATGACTGGGCTTTTTTCTTTTTAGTGAAAGTAAAACTGTTGATTTAATAGGAGATGCTTTGTTGCTTGAGCTCTTTTACCAGTCAGACTGGGAAAGTCAATAACTAGCAATCTTGTTAAGTAGACTTAGTTTTAAAACCTTTTGGCCTTCACATTGGTCAAACAACTGGTCACAAAGACCTCTAAAATACTTTTGTTGTATTGGTGACATTCTGGAAGTTATTTCTGTACTAGGACTGCAGGATCTGAATGATTGCTTTAGTTTGATAGTGGGAAGACAATGGATATGTCTACATCAGAGAAGGAGGTGTAATTTCCAGCTGTGATCAAGCTAACACCCTACAAATAGTAGTGTCACTACAGCATTGCAAGTGGCAGGGTCTAGCTGCTTAAGTATATATCTGTTTCAGATGTGATCGTACTCAGATGGCTAGCCAACCTGCTGCTTGCATCACCAGGGCTATACTTCTATTTTTAGCACACTATCTCAATCAGAGCTAGAGCAAGTATGTATATCCAAGCTGGAAATTACACCACCAGCTCCTAGATGCCCAGTGTCTGTCACTTTCTACTGCACTATGTGAAGAGCACAGTCTGTATGCTATTCAGAGATGTTAATCATATCAGTGAAAAATTAACCTGCTTGAAACAAGGTGTTTTTTAAACTTATCTCAGTGTCTGATGTTGTAACAAAAAATATTGCTGTTAATATATCAAGCTTTTCTAATTAAAATGTTTATATTTAAATAGTTAATCTGTTTCTGAAAATATCAGTTCACTTATATGTGATAGAGTTAACTATTTCCCCTTGAATAATTAGAATAACCACCTTTTCTTTTGGGTAGAAATATCTGTACTTGCTATGTGCAAGCTTTCTAAATACTCAGCTAATTTAAGTCTCTCCGTCTAGGATTTTCAGGGTAGGATTTGTTTAAATGCCCAAATTAATGGAAGTGTTCAGTCAAAATATTCCCTTCAACTGGCTTATCAAGCTTGACCACACCAATTTTTCAGTTGCTCTCTTTTGGTAAGACTGGACTCACAATAGCATTACTCTTGTTTTACACTGGAATAAATCCACAGAAATGAAGTTACACCTGTGTAAAACTGGAGTAATGAAGCAGTGAATCAGGTTCATAGTTAAAGAAAAAGACATAACTTTTCCATACGAGAGGGTGAATGGAGAAGAAATCTCATAGGACAGATGCTGGTCTTCCTGTTTATCCTTCACTCTGTAAGGCACCCACATACCAGAGTAATGGGTATGGTCTAAACAATATAGAATAGAGACATAGGGATGGAAGCACTATCTGACAGCCTTTCTTAGGGCTCCAGCAAATAAATGTTGGGAACCATTATATTAGCTATGGGTTGTATGACCAAATCCAGGTCTGGCAGGATGTAGTTTTGCACTCTCCACACTTGGGATTTTGAGAGATGGAACTTGGTGGAAATTACAGTTTACTATTCAGCAAAGCATGTTATTTATATGACCTACTATCAGATCTGCAGGGGAAAATATCAGTTTGACAAAAAATAATGAAATCAAGCTGCTAATTTAACTATATATTATATGGCAGCACTATTGTGTGGCTACTGTTGTTGCATTGATTCTTCCACAGTAGTCCACTGTAATCAGGAAGATTATAAGATATTTATACTTGATAGGAGGTCCAGAATACATGCAGGAACTGCCACGTAAGGGCTTTAAAAAAACACTGTAGCCTCCGACCCTAACTTCAAGCTAAGGTAAGTATCATGAACTGGGATTTGACTACGTTTGAAGTCATCCTTTAGCTTTAAGGCTCCTCCCCTTCTGCTCCCACCCTAAAGATCTGGTATTTCTATGAGAGTAAATAAATTACAGTAATCTGAATAAAAATATTTTTGTCTCTAAATCTATATTTGGAAAATTTGTGTTTTTATTAGAGCTTCTCCATGTGAAGCTGAGCTTCAGAATTAATCTACCAAATTGATCATGGTAAACAACAAGAAACTGGAATGGGAAAGGAGGGTGCAAGCTTTAGAGGCAAGAATGGATGTCCGGGATCAAGAATTAGCAAATGCCCAAAGCAAGTTGGATCTGAAAGGTCAAGAGGTACGTACATGAATACCATCTCCTATAAAGAAAGCATTTAATTCTAGGAGTTAGTTAATAGCATGCTTTATAAATATGCCTGTTCAGTGTATCACATCAGAATACAGAACAAGTTCTAAAAGATCATAATGATCTCTGATATTTTGTATTAAAATGTGGTTCTGCTCTGCAAAAATTACTGTAAAAATGTCATTGAGTGGTTCAATATTTAGTGTGTCTCAATTATGTCCAGTTCAAATATGTCCACTGTTTACAAGTGAAAAGTTGATTTGATGGTTTTTCTAAATGCCAGCCCAGTTAATTCAATCTGGGATTTTAAAGTCAAAATGGATTCTTTCCTTCTCACTAATTATAAAGGTTCTCCAGGCCAAATTAGGCCTTCATTTACACCTTGGCAACTCCATCATTATTACTATTTATATTGCAGTACCACCTAGGATTACTAATCAAAGATCAGATGCCCTTTCTGCTAGACACTGTACAGATGCACAGTCATATCTACTGAGTATACATTCAGAGACAATAGTGCAATCCTAATGTCTCCCAACAATTTGCATTTGTGTAATTCAAGTTTAGTAAAGAAATTTGGACAAAAATCCATCTTGCAAATTATTATGTAAATATGCAATGGACTTTTTGGGTACAAAATCTCAAACTTAAGCAATTTAGTTTGTGGTATCTAATTTTACTTTTTAATAACTTGTTAAAATATGTACAATAAAAATATTTACCTTTGGGGCACCAGTCCTATTTACAATTTTGTCAATGTTAAATATTAACCTTTTAGAAATTGTTTGGAAAAAGTAAATTTGAATGTTTATTCTAAATGTAGGTAGGTATACTTCGACAGAAGTTAGACAGCTTGCAGAAGACTAAATATGAGATGGCTCAGGATTTCGAAGCTCAACTTCAAGCATTGAAGTCTCAAGTAAGGAAAAAAATCAGATTCAGTATTTTACAGTGGTTCAATATTTTCAGGTTGGTTTAGTAGATTTTGAACAGTTTTCTAAACTTCATCACTTTATATTTCCATTTCTTATCATATCAGCTAATAATTCTTTAGAATTATTTAAAGACTTACTTTGTGTTGAGAATTTGGTTTGATAATATGAAGTATTTTGTACTTGTTCAATTTGTGTTATCTACATTTAAAAATTTTATCCTTAACTATTTTCTAAAAAATGTTTCTAATGTATAATTTAATAGATGTGTCTTCAGGGATTTGTGAATGGTAAATTATCAAACTTCTTAAGTTTGGGTGACCATATCCACTTTCATGGGTTCAATTATAATTTCTATAAGGAGAACTCTGAATCTACTTCTCCACATTGGACTTACTGTAACAATGTGATCAAAGGACATGGAAAGAGTCTCTGCCAGATGTAAGACCTGTGTATTATGGATTAAGTACCTTGAAGGGCTAAAATCACTTAATTAGGGTCATGATAATTAGAAGATGATTGCACACAAGGAATCTTGATTTGAGAACTGTCTTTATGTTGATGTTTTAGATTGCTTAAGGTTGTATGTTTTTAAGTTAAGATTATTTGTGTTATGAAGGCTACTGGAAAGCTCTGGAACAGCTTTCAGGTTCATAGTTCCAGCTATGAACAGATTGGTAGTTTTCCATGAGAGAGGAGGTATAAAACCAGAGCGAACTGGAAGGAGGAGGCATCAGGTTGGATTCGTTTTGCTTTTTGATTATTTTGTTTGCTCATTCTGTACTTTTTCTCTGTTTTTCTCTATTTTCCACTCTTAGCTATGATTCTAATGGTTTCAGGTTAACTGAACTTCAGTCCATAGTGTTTCTCAGATTTTAACAATGTAGCCTAGACAGTCCTAGATTTGTCTTTTCTTTCTTATCTGATGGTGTCTTCAATGTTTTTTGCTAATGGGAAAGGGAAGGAAACAAAGGCTAGGGCTATACTTAAAATTTATACCAGCATAGCTATGTCAGTCAGCGGTGTGAAAAAAGCCATACCCTAGTGACATAGCTTTGCTGATAAAACCCCAGTGTAGATGCAACTATGCCAACAGAAGAGTGCTTCTGTTGGCACAGGTAATGTTATTTGGAGAGGTGTTGTTCTGACACCAGCAGAAAAACTCCTGTCAGCGCATGCTTCATCTACACCAGGGGCCTGTGCCTGCATAAGCTCTGTAATGTAAACATAGTTTGTCCAACAACCAGACCTCTTCACCAAATCAGCCTTCCATTAAAGCCTCAGATGGACCTCGGACTTGGCATGGCCAAGTAAAGAACTATAAGTTTGATCTGATGGTGACAACATTCCTCACCCATATACTACCAGACTATAAAATGGAGCATCTGTTCTTTTTTAAACTTTCATTTCCCTTCCTCAGTCTTCTCTTTATCTGTTTGCCTTTATTTGGTTGGAGAAATTGATTTGACAAAGAAACAGCTTTGTAAATAAGCTGAGAATGTTTTGGTTGTCAACTAATTACCACTTTCAGTCATTTAAAAAACAATTATGAAACAAAAGCTGATTCCTCACTTCCACTGACTTCTTCATCACAAACCTCAATGACGGCACTGTCAGCACCACTGACACTGACCTATTCTTTGCCTTCCGACCATTTTGCCTGTTTCCACCAGCTCCGTCATATACATCCTCTATGTCAGTACCGTTAGGACATTCACTAAGGAGAGTTATATCACCTCTTCAATTTGGACTATGATAGACCTGTATTTCCACCACTGTCTTGCGGGTCTCCTTTTCAGTCCCACTCTAGTGATGCCAGAATCAAGGGGCAAGATTGGCATTTTTACAAGGAAGTTCTTGTATTATGCCTATCACCCTCATCGGCAGTTCAAAGAGTGGAATTCCCCTTTGGCTTTATTGTGCATCTTGGACTTCCCCAAGAGTGTCTAGACCACTGTTGGAGTCTCAGTGTAGGAGATGATTGCATTCTCCCTTTCTGGAGACTTCAAGGGAGAATACTCCTACCATTCCTCAATCCCCTCCTTTGCTGAAGCCCACAGAAAAAGATGCAAGAGAAGAACACCTAGGTGTTCCCATCACCATATTTCATCTTCTTCGATGCATAAGGCCATCACCCCACAGTTGACATCACCTCCTCCCCATCCCACCCCCAATAGAGGGCTTTAAAGTGTTTCAGGACCTCATGGCCACATCTCTAGGATTGCAGGAAGAGCTTGTGCAAGACCACCTACACAAGTTTTTTCGATATCTTACAAACACCTACCACAAGAAGGGTTGCCTGTCCCAAAAATGAAGCCTTTCTCGAACCTGTGAAGAACCTCTGGCAGATGCTGGCCTCTGTCATGCCCCTTCTTAAATATGTGGACAGGTGTTATCAGGTTCCTCAGCAGGAATTTGATTATTCTTCACCATCCTGTCCCGGAATCCCTTGTGGTTATGGTAGCCAATGAGTCTTCAAAGCAGTCTCATCCTAGGGCCACTTCAAAGGATAAATTTAAAAGATTGGATTTATACTGCCTTTCTGGCACTATCAATCGGCCTATATCACTGTGCTCCTTCAGATGAGGGTGTTGAATTATCAGGCACTGTTGTTGAAATATACCTTTATTAACTGGTGAGCAGTTTCCAAATTGGGGGACAAAATTGCCTGAAGAATACAAAGAACAGTTCTTGGCCATGATCTCTGAAGAACATCTCACTGCCTGAACATCACTCCAAGTGCCCATCAGTGTGGCCAACACTACCTTGTTGTGTACAATGGATTGTATATGTGCACAATCACGTAGGAGGAAGAAAAGTTATTTACCTGTACAGTAACTGTTGTTCTTCAAGACGTATTGTGCACATTCTTCAACTCTCCATGCCTTCCCCACTATTTCGGATATTAGATAGGCAGTGGTGTGAAGGAACAGAGAGGGAAGCTGCGGGTCAGACTCCTTTTATGCCATCACTCTGAGCATAAGGAGAGGAAATGCTGCCTATTGTGCTCCCTGGTGATAATGCTGGCAAAAGTCTTTGGTTCAAGTGCACTGGGCACACTTATACTTACAGTGAAATATATGTGCACAACACATCTCAAAGAACAATAGTTACTGTACCAGTAAGTAACTATTTTTTTTAGCACTAGTTGTGGGTGGATTTTGGTACAATTAAATAATCCATAAATTACATCAGATCTAAATCCTGCCTACATTATCATATTTCCTGGTTATCGCTGTAGTATCTTGGATCGCTTGCCATCATCTCAAGTTAACGTGATCTACTTTTTTCTCCAAATACTCTCCACTGCCATCATTTTCTGTTTCTGCTAACAACTTCACCATCCTCCACTGTTACTGAGACTCACAATTTGGCGGTCATAGATTTATATATTCAAGGCCAGAGGGGACCATTGTGATTATAAATAAGAAATAATAATAATATTGAATAATTAAGGTAATCTTTCATGACAATTGTGCCCTTAAGCATATTTTCTTTCTTCTGCACATCCAAACCATGAGCAAATCCTATTTGTTCCCTTCATATTTAAAAAAAAATCTGACCATCCTACCCATCTAACAACAGTCAAATTATTTGTCTGCACTCTGAACATCTTCAACACCAACCAGCATAATTTCTTTTTTCTCTGCTCTTGGGTCCCAGCTTGCCAAATTTTCTTTGTTATCCAGCACTCAGACCATTTCAACTTCTCTTTGAATCTCTTCATTGATTTCTTATTGCTCTACATGTATGAATTGCAAACTTCTTGTTCTGGCTTGTAATGCCATACATCACTCTCTCCTGACTTCAGCTGCCACCTGCTTTTGCTTTCTGAGACTTTCGGCCAGCTATGCCAGTCTTGGATGCACCCCTTCTTTACATTCTCCCTCTTCTGCTTCTTTGCCTTCTTTCATGCATCTCTTTGCATGGAACATCCTTCAAATTCTTATTCACTAAGCTACCACTCGCTCTTTCCTCATTCAGATCCCTGCTAAAAGCACAATTCTGTCCTGAAGAAGATGAGTATAAGCCTCCCTATCCCAGATGTATCAGTTATACACATGCCTAAACTAAGTAGCCACATGATCTGATTAGTGTAATCCTTTTCCAACCTCATTTCTTCACCTCCCCTTGTTTGTTTACTACCCTCACTTGTGTGTTAAACCTAACCTAAACTGTGAATTCTTCAGGGTTGAGACTGCGGGCCTAGCATGCTTCTGAGTGCAGAAAAATGTATATCATAATATATAGGGTGTAATCTGAGGCCCTGCTAATTAAGATTAACATTAATTAAGGCTAAAATTCACTGGAATGTAAACAGGGACTGGCAGCTCTACACTTCCAGATTATTTGGAGAAGTGTCCTTGGTAAAAATTGTAAAATATTGGTAAATGTGGTGACTGGCCATTTTAAGTATGGCCCAGTTCCTTCCACCTCAACCCCTCAAGAATCCTCCTGCTACTGCCTGATTCCCTCCCTCTACCCTGTCACCAATTCTTCTGCTGCTTAGCTTACCTTCTTCCATCTTGTACCCAGCACCTGAGTTTGTTCTTGTCCTCCTGTGGCTATCTCCCTGTTCTTTCTATGGCTCCAGAGCCATCCCTTCATTATAGGTATCAGTATGCAGAGTATATTGGTATTATTTGGTTCCTGCTGATCCCAAGGTAATGGAACCACCATATCCCTAATATATCAACAGTTTTAATGTTAAAATTAAGCATTTAAATATCTTAACTGCTAAACGTCTTCAGAATATGTGAATATACACCAGTTAATCCCTTATTCTGATTACTGAAGTACTTTTAAAAATTGTCAACACAAGATGGCACTAAACAAATGTAAAATGTAAATGTAAATGTAAAACAATTTATATAAATACAATAAGAGAATTGATTTTACATGGTTGAAAACAAAAGTGCCATAGAAAATTTCAACAGAAAAAAACAACTGTGAAGTAAATCTGTGTTTAACTGTGTTATATGAAAGCTTAGTCTTGTTCATCTTTAATCATTTAGTTTTAGTAACTGGTGCTTTGTTACCGAGATTCACTAATTAGAATGTTTAAACTTCACTGCATTTACCAATTATGACTTAAATAAAGATTATCTGAGATAGAAGAGTGACACATATCTTAATATTCATATCTCTTTTCATTTTTAGTTTTGCAGACTCACACAAAGCTATGAAAAACTACAGTTACACCAGATAAAACAAGATAGGGTTCACGGTTAAAGAAATATGTGCAGAAAATCTGGAAACTCCATTTGAACGAGCAATTTAAACCAGAATTGGAAGTAAGTATATTTTGCTGTGATAGTAGACCTAGTATATCTTCAAGGATTCATACTTGGTTTACAGTTTCAGACTGTAAATCCCATAAGCATGTACAGTGTTCTGTATACAATATGGAAAGAACTGTGTTTTGACAGTGCTTTCTGTTCTTCAAAGGCATTAATTTTATTAATGCTGTTTTTAGTCCTGTTAATATATCTCAGCCAGCTCATACATTAAATTTGAAAGAAACAGTAACTCTGTCCCTGATCTCTGAGGAACATATTATTCAATAAGGGAATGGTTCAGGAGAATTTTTGCATTCGGGGATGTTCTAGGCTTTTCATTTTATGGTCACTAGTAATTAGTTTAATAGATTTCAAGACTAGAAGAGACCATTTTGATTATCTAGTCTGACTTCTTGCATAACATAGAGCATAGGATTAACTCCTCCCACCTACAGAGGATTGCTCCTGCCTGACAGGGCACATCACGAGCCCTCCAATAGTTGTGTGGCTATCTTTTCCATGTGGAAAAGCCCAGACCATTATAAAATCTGGCAAGCCTGGAGCCCACCAGAGTGGCTAACAGTTGTTACTACTAGAGTAATGCATGGTTTATGCACCCACCTAGGGCTATGTATAGATCTTCCATGACACTGTCAGAACCTGCTAATCTGAGAATGACCTTATCCAGGTTTGAACATGAATACAATGCAACATAGTGCTACCAGTTGGTAAATTATGCAATATGAAAAATGAATGCTTGGAATGTGTTCAGCAGAGTCTAGTTTTAAGAAAATAATGACTGTATTGAAAATCTACTGAAGCTCAGCAATACTTTACTAGTGCCTTGAACCTGCAGTCCTCACTTTGTAGTCGGATGAATATGCCTTGTATCTGATGTGAAGAAATAAAAGTTGTTTATATTTGCTTATAATTCAGAAACAGATAGTAGTAAAAGTATAGTAAAATTATGGATCTATCAGCTTCATAGAGCATAGATCCAGCAAACAGAATCTGACTGTTCAAAATTCATAATTACACTGAGATAGGAAAACTCTGGAACCTACATTTCCATTTGGAAGAATGAAGTTCCTAGTCTGGGTTTTAAATATATTTTAGGGGTGTGGGTTGTGTGTAAATCAAAGCATTGTTACTTTGATTCTTTATGCAAACTGAAAAAGCACAATCTTCAGTAGCTATGGAGTACAACTAATTATTTTATTGGGTATAATCTTCAAAGTCTAGTTATGAATATTTAAATTCTAATACATAACTTTAAACAACTAACTAAAATACACTCAGCTCCATTACAGAAATATGAAAATAATAGAAATTGTTAATCAGGTTTGGGTTTAAATTCTGTGGACTCAGGGCAGGAATTCCTCCTACCCCTTAAAAAACCTCAAAAAAACCTTTACCAGAATGAGCAGCAAAAAAGGGCAAGAGAGGAAATGTTTCCCCATTAGCTGCCCTCCCACATTCTTAAGAAAAAATATAATAATTTCAACACTGAAATTGTTCATCTGAATACCAAGAGCATGACTTACTGCTGCATTATTCTAATTTGTACTGGTGTAACTCCATTGAAATCAAAAGAATTACACTGTATAAAACTGGAGTAACACGGTGGTCAATCAGGCCTCTACGGTCTACAATAACTGAAGATATATGAAACTTTAAAAATGTTTCTAACATTTTACTGTAGTTATTGTGAATATATTCAGCTTGCTCAGAATAACAACTTTTTCAAATGCTGGAATTTTCTCTTGTGGCAAGAAAATGAAAAACTTTTTTTGCATTTTTTGACTTCTTTTCTTTCCACAGATTTGATTGTCCCTCATTATTAATAATAAATATATATTAATTACACAAGTGACTTTTCTTAGAATTATAAAAAAATCTGAGTGTTCATTATTAAGAGTGCACTAGTGCAACTTGGAGAAAAATTATTCAAGGCTTAGTGACCTCGTGCTGCTTTTTTCAGGAATTTGAAGCAAAATCAAGAGAATGGGATCAGAAGGAGACACTATATCAAAACCATCTCATTTCTTTAGATGCCCAACGAAAATTATTGTCTGAGAAGTGTAATTTATTTCAGGTATAGTTCCTACCTTCCTGCTTTAGAAAAATATTAATTGAACCATGAGCTCAGCTTAAGAGCTGTTTTAACTAACACTAAAATGTTTCTAAAACACTTGTTTGCAGTGGTGTTATAGCCGTGTCGATCTCAGGGTATTATAGAGACAAGGTAGGTAAGGTAATATCTTTTGTTGGACTAATTTCTGTTAGTCAAAAAGGTCCTACATATGCCTATCACAACATGCAGTATATCTCATCCAGTGCACTAAGAGCCCTAATAACAATTATGTGGGTGAAATGAGACTATGTTCTCAAATTAACTCACACAGAAAAATGATAAAATACTAAAGCACCATATTGCCCCTGGGAGAACACTTTCAGAAACAGTCACTCCATATCTGACCTCTCAGTCCTCATCCTCAAAGGAATCCTCATCACTTTAAAAGATGAGCCTGGGAGTTTAAATTTATAACTTTGGTAGACACTAAAAATCATGGATTCAATAAAGATACTGGATATATGGCTCATTACAACAATCTATAACCCACTAACCTCCTTTGTTCAATGACTGCAGAGATCTTAACTGCCCACTTCACATTGAATGGTCTCTTACATGTTAACTCTTTATGCGAAACAATCTATTCCACCTTGTATTTAGCTGTGACCCTCTGAGTAATTTTCCCAGACCTAAAGAAGGGTTCTGTGTAAGCTCAAAAGCTTGTCTCTATCACCAGCAGAGGTTGGTCCAATAAAAGATATTACCTCACTCATCTTGTCTTTCTAAAACACTGCTAAATTTACTGTGACTCTAAAGAATTCCTATGCACAAATTTTTGTAAATACAAGAGAATCCTCTCTGAAACAACTAATACTTTATACTTGGAGTAGTTTTTATTTAAGTTTTTCTTGTATATTGTGAATACATACCAAGTGAGTATTACAAATATTTGGAATAGATAAATATGGAAAAATAACGTATACTCAGTTTTGCTTTAAAAAAGCATGATGCATATGGGGTCTTGCTCAGGTTCTTGTCTAGGTGGCATCTCTTCTATGCTATTTATTAATATACAGTTCATTAGGATGATCTGTACTGCAAGAAAACTTGCAAAGTAAGTAGTGCAAACTATTAGTGTTCATTCAATAACTGTCTAAATTGATCCCCATTCATGAGAACAGTGCGGCCCCAGAATTCAAGGTAAAAAATCTTCTAGAAAGTAATGTTTGATGTGTCCACTCATCCTTCTCTCCTTGCGCTGATTTCTGGGATTATAACAGTTGAAGTGGCTTGAATCACTTTCCACTCCTCTTGACCACCAAAGGTTCAGCAAGTTGTCCTCTGTGCTCTCCTCATTGGCTTTGGGGGTTACTGTTTTGTTTATATAGTTACTTGGTCAGTCATTTTTAATTTTTAATCTACTTTAATCCTAGCACAAAGGGTAGATTTTTTTGGAGTCTTGATAGATTATACAACTATAAAAGCCTTCTTGCCTAAAGAAGGTTCCATGCCATCCAGGAGATAGGCTCCAGGCTATCAGTCTTGCGGAGAAGCCTGGCTGGGGCCAAGATCTGGGGTGGACTGTTCCCTGTCAGGGCCTCCCTGAGAGAAGGGAATAGTTTATATTTCTTTGCATTTATTTTGAACTTTGGGTACCCTGGGAGGGGTGGAACTGCTGTGTGACCTAACTGGAGGGCTAAATCACCTGGAAGTTATTGGTAGCTGGATAGATCAGCTGAAGGCCGTGTGAGAAACAGAGGCTTAATCACTGCTGCACCAGTCCATCCCATAAGAAGGCATGCTGGCATTGAATATGGCCACAGGCAGATAGGTGTCTGAATACTTTTGTTGAGCTAGCACTTCGTGTAATATGAGGCTAAAACCTTGGGTCAGTTTACCTCATCTTAGACGGGTGTTGAGCCATCAAAAGGTATCAGAACACACAAAATAGGACGTAAGACAATCTATAGCATGCCTTTTCATTGCCTCCATCAATTAAATATGCTACTTGTAGCTCTGTACACTTTTTATGCAGCATTACTCTTTCAAGTGAGCTTTAGACCTGATGCCCAATTGAAGGAGCAGTCCTGCAATAATTTTTCAGCTAATTCAAGTCCATCTTCTGGATAATTACTGCTGCTTACGTATCAGAGGGGTAGCCATGTTAGTCTGGATCTGTAAAAGCAGCAAAGAGTCTTGTGGCACCTTATAGACTAACAGAGGTTTTGGAGCATGAGCTTTCGTGGGTGAATACCCACTTCGTCGGATGCATGTAGTGGAAATTTCCAGGGGCAGGTATATATAAGCAAGCAAGAAGCAGGCTAGAGATAACGAGGTTAGTTCAATCAGGGAGGATGAGGCCCTCTTCTAGCAGCTGAGGTGTGAAAACCAAGAGAGGAGAAACTGGTTTTGTAGTTGGCAGTCTTTGTTAAATCCATCCGACAAAGTAGGTATTCATCCACGAAAGCTCATGCTCCAAAATGTCTGTTAGTCTATAAGGTGCCACAAGACCCTTTGCTGCTTTTACAGATCCAGACTAACACGGCTCTCCCTCTGATACTTGACACCATGCAAGGCACTACATTTAGCCGTATGGAGTGGAAATCCATCAACCTCATGAAGAAACTTGCACAAATAGAGACAGATATCATCTTCTTTTCCAAATGCAAACGGATGGACATCATACCGGATGGACTAAAGGTAAAAAATCCACTGCTATCTACATACTACACAGACCACAGTGAGAGACTATGCCATACTCTATCAAAGAAACTGAGGAACCACCTGATCAGCATCCTATACAGCAAACAGGAAAACATCAAAAAAGAGCTCTCCAACCTGGACACTCTCATAAATAACCAAACTACCATACAAACGGACTTCACTAAAATAAGACAGGAGATCTACATTACTCACTTCACCTCTCTACAAAGGAAAAAGGACTGTAAGCTGTCTAAACTCCTACCTGCTACATGGGGCCACAACCATGGTACCCCTAACCCACCCAGCAATATCGTCAATCTATCCAACCACACACTCAGCCCAGAAGAAAAGTCTGTCCTATCTCGGAGACTCTCTTTCTGCCCTGCCACCCCCACTAACATGATACAGTTCTGCGGCGATCTGGAAGCCTACTTTCACCGTCTCCAACTCAAAGAATACTTTCAGGATAACACTGAACAGCCCACTGATACACAGTTACCCTCCCACCAACAGCACAAGAAGAAGAACTCCACATGGACTCCTCCTGAGGATCGAAATGACAGTCTGGACCTATACATAGAATGCTTCCGCAGACGTGCACAGGCAGAAATTATGGAAAAACAACATAGCTTGCCTCATAACCTAAGTCGTGCAGAACGCAATGCCATCCACAGCCTCAGAAACCACCCTGACATTATAATCAAAGAGGCTGATAAAGGAATTGCTGTTGTCATCATGAACAGGTCTGACTACCAAAAGGAGGCCACCAGACAACTCTCCAATACCAGATTCTACAGGCCACTTCCCTCAGATCCCACTGAGGAATACACTAAGAAACTGCACCATCTACTCAGGACATTCCCTACACTAACACCAGAACAAATCAACATACCCTTAGAGCCCCGACCAAGTTATTCTTTCTATTACCCAAGATCCACAACCTGGAAATCCTGGATGCCCTATCATCTCGGGCATTGGCACTCTCACTGAAGGACTGTCTGGATATGTGGACTCTCTACTCAGACCCTATGCCGCCAGCACTCCCAGCTATCTCTGTGATACCACTGATTTCCTGAGGAAACTACAATGCATTGGTTACCTCCTAGAAAACACCATCCTAGCCACCATGGATGTAGAGGCTCTCTACACAAACATCCCACACACTGATGGAATACAAGCTGTCAGGAACAGTATCCCTGATGATGCCACGGCACAACTGGTTGCTGAGCTCTGTGCCTTTATCCTCACACACAACTATTTCAAATTTGATGACAATATATATCTCCAGATCAGTGGCACCGCTATGGGCACCCGCATGGCCCCACAATATGCCAGCATTTTTATGGCTGACCTGGAACAAGGCTTCCTAAGCTCTCGTCCACTCACGCCCCTTCTCTACCTATGCTACATTGATGACATCTTCATCATCTGGGCCCATGGGAAGGAGACTCTGGAAAAATTCCACCATTATTTCAACAGCTTCCACCCCACCATCAACCTCAGCCTGGACCAATCTACATGGGAGGTCCACTTCCTAGACACCACGGTGCAAATAAGTGATGGTCACATTAACACCACCCTATATCGAAAACCTACCGACCTCTATGCCTACCTTCATGCCTCCAGCTTCCATCCCGGGCACACCACACGATCCATAGTCTACAGCCAAACACTGAGGTACAACCGTATCTGCTCTAACCCCTCAGACAGAGACCAACACCTACAAAATCTCCATCAAGCATTCTCAAAACTACAATACCCACACGAGGAAATAAGGAAACAGATCAACAGAGCCAGACGTGTGCCCAGAAGCCTCCTACTGCAAGACAAACCCAAGAAAGAAACCATCAGGTCTCCACTGGCCATCACATACAGTCCCCAGCTAAAACCCCTCCAACGCATCATCAGGGATCTACAACCCATTCTGGACAATGATCCCACACTTTCACAGGCCTTGGGTGGCAGGCCAGTCCTCGCCCACGGACAATCTGACAACCTGAAGCATATTCTCACCAGTAACTGCACACTGCACCATAGTAACTCTAGCTCAGAAACCAATCCATGCAACAAACCTCGATGCTAACTCTGCCCACATAGCTACACCAGCGACACCATCACATGACCTAACCAGATCAGCCACACCATCACCGGTTCATTCACCTGCACGTCCACCAATGGAATATACGCCATCATATGCCAGCAATGCCCCTCTGCTATGTACATCGGCCAAACTGGACAGTCTCTACAGAAAAGGATAAATGGACACAAATCAGATATTAGGAATGGCAATATACAAAAACCTGTAGGAGAATACTTCAACCTCCCTGGCCACACAATAGCAGATTTTAAGGTGGCCATCCTGCAGCAAAAAAACTTCAGGACCAGACTTCAAAGAGAAACTGCTGAGCTGCAAATTTGACACCATCAGCTCAGGATTAAACAAAGACTGTGAATGGCTTGCCAACTACAAAATCAGTTTCTCCTCTCTTGGTTTTCACACCTCGGCTGCTAGAATAGGGCCTCATCCTCCCTGATTGAACTTACCTCGTTATCTCTAGCCTGCTCCTTGCTTGCTTATATATACCTGCCCCTGGAAATTTTCACTACATGCATCCGACGAAGTGGGTATTCACCCATGAAAGCTCATGCTCCAAAACGTCTGTTAGTCTATAAGGTGCCACAAGACTCTTTGCTGCTTTTACTGCTGCTTGTTAATCTTCCAGGGGTGGGGATCCACATGGTCAGTTCTTGAAACAGTGAAAGTGGTTACCATAGTAACTGATTTTCCAAGGTGACTGTGGATCCATAAACACTGCCCACCTTCCCCAACTTTCAGTTCAAGGATTCCCTAATTAGCAAAAGGGACTACAGGATGGTTGGAGGTCAATCCCATCATACTCTCAGCTCAGATCCCTGTGTAATAGTACTTTCTAGAAGATTCTGAAGGTACAATTATTCCGCAGTTGAGTGGATCCATGTGGGCAATCATCTCAGAGAAGCACAGTTACTATGTAACTAACTGGGTTTTTTATATATGGATTGTGTGGTGTTAGCTTAAAAGTGAAGGGCAAATTTCTGCCTTCAAATGCACATACACAACTCTTATTGAAGTCAATGTACTGGAGGGCAAAATTGCCCTCAGCTAATTATTTTTCTGTAGCTTTGTGGTCCAAATATATCATTACATTCACATTAGTATTTACTCACATTATTGTCTATATCCTTCCCTTCTAGGGACATAAGCAGAAGAAGGGAAAACTCTTTGAGAAATTCTGCAAACTTAACTTTTCAGAGTTTCAACCACATTCTTCCACTGAGGGCAAGGGATTTGAGGCCCAATAAAGACAAGAGTGAAACGTCCCTTGTATTTTGGAGAAGCAGCAAGGAAATCCTCCAGTGGGCACAAGCCTCTCTGTTGTGCACTCTCCAACTCCCATTGTAGTTAATGAAAAGACCACTACTGATTTTATTGTTAGTAGACTGGACTAAAGGGACAAAATATAGTTTTTGAATTTCATTGAAATTATTTTCTTGTTCTATAGAAACAGACACAGAATTATCAATTCCAAATAAGCAATAAGAACCAGAAACAGGAAGATGCAGCTACTTCCAGCCAATCCAAAATTGAGAGGGATGAGTTCATTATTGAAAAATTAAAGTCAACTGTGAATGAAATAGCAATAAACAGGAATAAGTTACAAGAGGAAAATCTAAAGCTACAACAAGAACTAACAGTGTACCAAACACAGTGCCAGGTAATGACTAGTAACGGTATTTCTTCTTTATAAGTACAATGGAATAAAACTAAAGGAATTAATGTAGAAGCATTAATTATTGAGGAATACATTTTCAAAATTCCTTTGGAACACTTGTATGGAGGACGATTATGTAAAGTACATTCATTCTTTACAAAACCATAATGTGCTTCCAGATGTGCCATCTTTTGAATGACACAGAAGAGAAAACAAAAATGTTTTTTGATATGCAGTACTGTCTTTTATTTTATCTTGTCTATGTTTTATACCTCACACTTTACACCTCAGACTTCACCAAAGAAATCCAGCTTCAATTTACTGTATCTTGTGTATCAATGGCTTTCATGAATGTTGTTTGTCTGGCTTACGTGGAATAGTACACAAGATGCTATGAAATTGTATCTAAGTATCTAGAAAAAATGTATGGTAATATATTTTGTTATAGACAGAGCTGGTAGCGCAACCTGGTATTAGGGTTGCCCACCATCCTTGAAGCCTGCCGAAGTTGCAGAAGCCTGTCCCCTGGTTTTGTGGGATTCAGTGCTGTCTGGAATCTCTGCAGTGCTATATACTGCAGCCCCATCTGCAATATACCCTGCTTTCCCTCAGCTTGCCTTCCATGCCAGAACTTGGGAGGGTGTCCTCAGAAGGCAGTCTTACTGGTATCTTTTTTAGTTCTTCTTTGACTAGGGTCTTTATGAGTGCTCCAGTTCGGTGTGATTTTCGGTAGCAGTGTCAGCTATGTAGGGCTGCGTGGGCAAACTGCCTTCAGTTCCTTCTCAATCACCTAGACCTCAGACAGAGTATTTAGCATGCCCACGTTAGAACTGGTCAAGCTTGCCTCTGGTTTTCAGTTAGTTATAGTGTTTTGTTTAATTTAATGTAGTATTTAGTATTTATTTTCTTTATTCTTGAGAGTTTTTACTTATTTCTCTTGATCGTCCTCTCACCCTCTCCTCCTGGGACGTCTCCCTCCATTTGAGGAGATATGCCAGGATCATTGGGACTCAAGCATGTGTGACATTTATGCAAATTATTTGTAAATATCTAATTAAATCATTTGCATGTATGCAAATTATTTGTATATACACATACATTTCTGGTTAACATCTAAGCAGCACAGAACTTGGTAACTGTGGCAGGAGGGTGGGTGCCTGAAAGGTTATTGGAGCTGCCTTGGTGGGGAGGTAAGCTGTGGCAGGTGGATTTGTGGGAAGGTCTGGAGACTGTATGGGAGGAGGTGGCTGAGAGATGCTGCACCATATCTGAGGTTTATGGGGCTGTTTGAACAGAAGATGGGGTAACTGTGGTATTGTAAGGGAGGCTGGATGAAGCTGTGTTTGTAGGAGTACCCAAGAGGGAGAAGATGGGGTAAAGTCATTGCATGAGGGAAGATGGGTAATAGCTTAGGGAAGATATGTTTGTGGGGGTGTCCAGGAAGATAGTAGGGGAGGTGTCTGGGAGGAAAGAGCTGGAGAGGGCATCTTGGGAAAGTTGGGATGAGCCGAGTGGGGTGGTGAAGGATTGGGTTAGAGCTGGGTCCTATTGGGAATGAGGGAGAGAGGAAGCATGGATGAGGGGGACTGGCTGGTTACTATGGTGGGTTGCCTGGGGCTTGTATTGGGCCCTCCTCACCTTCTGTCCTTCCCACAATTAATTGCCTGCTACTTCTGGCTGTTTTTTCCCCCACTGGGATCCATCAGAGGAGCAGTGAGCCAGAGGACAATTGGCTGCCTGCTCAGGAGGAGCCACAGCAGCCAAGAAAGAGATCTGATGGGATCATTGTGGATAGTTCTCTAAAAACATCCATTCAGTGTGCAATGGCAGGCAAAAAAGCTAACAGAATGTTAGGAACAATTAGGAAAGGGATAGATAATATGACAGTAAATATCATAATGCCACTATATAAATCCATGGTATGCTCACATCTTGAATACTGCATGTAATTCTGATTCCCCATCTCAAAAAAAGATATATTAAAATTGGAAAAGGAACAGAGAAGAGCAATAAACATGAGTAAGGGTTTGGGACAGCTTCCATATGAGAAAAAATTAAAAAGACTGGCATTAAGTGGGCATATAATAGAGATCTATAAAATCATGAATGGTGTGGAGAAAGTGAATGAGGAAGTCTTATTTGTACACCTTCACAAAACACAAGAACTAGGGGTCCCTCAATGAAATCAATAGGTAGCAGATTTAAAATAAACAAAACGAAGTACTTCTTCACACAATGCACAAGCAACTCGTGGAACTAATTGCCAGGGATGTTATGAAGGCTAAGAGTATAACTGGGTTCAAAAAAGGATTAGATAAGTTAATGAGGATAGGTCCATCAAAGGCTATTAGTCAAGATGGTCAGGGATGCAACCCCATGCTCTAGGTGTCCCTAAGACTCTGACTGTCAGATTTTGGGACTGGATGACAGGGGATGGATCACTTGATAATTGCCCTGTTCTGTTCATTCTCTTTGAAGCATCTGGCATTGGCCACTGTTCGAAGACAGGATACTGGGCTGGATGGACCATTGATCTGACCCAGCATGCCTAGTCTTATGTTCTTTAGCAACCATAAGCCATGATTAAAGGTCATTCCTCAAGCTTGTTGAACTGATGTTCTTTAGCAACCATAAAGCCATGATTAAAGGTCATTCCTCAAGCTTGTTGAACTCAGTCTGGGCTGTGGTCTGGAAATATTTGAGGTGTGGCCTGTATGTGTGTGTGTGACACTTGGCAGGTCTGCATAGTTCAGGTGGTGGCAGTGAATTCACTAGTGGTAATGAATTTACATGACAACTCAGTCACACACATCTAACAAAGAAGCTGAATAGGTACAGGGAAGAGTTGAGTAGAGTTGGTTGGAAATTTTCGAAAATACTAATTTGTCAAAACTGAAACTTTTTGCAGGAAAGTGTTGGTTTTGACTAATTATTTGAGTAAGAAGAGTTAAGAAAAAAAAGTTTTGAAATTGTCCAAATTTTTCTTTTGATATTTTCAGCACAAAAAAATCCAGTTTTCCGGTTTGAAATTTAAGCTAATTAGAATAAAAACATTTTGAAATTATCAAAACAAAATGGTCTAGTTAAGGCACATAGTGGACAAATGAAACAGTTTGTGAGAAAAACTGCTGGCTTGCTGAAGATTTAGGCATAGCTGCATTCTGGTTCTTTGAATTATAAACCTTGCTACTGCTTTTATTATTTAATGTCCATTCCTGCTCAATTCCAAAGCAAGAGTTATACGATTATAAATATAGTAATAAGAATTTCCTGGGTTTGTGTCCACTCACTATCACCTCACAAGGAGCTGTCAGATTCCCGGAATCCAAATCTTTCCTGCCTCTTTGGAAGCCAAACTAGAAGGTCTTTCAGAATTTCTGGTATTTATAGTAAATGCTGACAATACATCTATACATTTAAAATCAATTCTTAAAAGAATCAAACTCTAAGGTAGCCATGAGTAAGTCCTTGTAGCTTCTATTAAGAGTGTATTAAATTTAATTTTTACTTGGAAATGCTCAGAGATGCACTTCGGTGTTTAACTAAAGCTTTTGACCCTTTAAACAAAGGGCCAGCCCAGTGGTGGAGTTGTAGCACAATACTTTGAAATGCTAGAGATCCTGTACGCAATTAAAGCTTGGTCCACCCCATCTCAAGCCAACAAAGGCTGTGACAATTTAGTCAGTATGCCCAACTCCTGCAGGAGAGAGGGAGTGCTTCACATCACTCTTCAGCAACCCTTTCAGGCAAACAAAACCACAGTCCTCTTTGGATTGGAAGAAAAGTCACTCTAATCTGAGCCCCCTCCCTTCTGGGGGAATAAACCCTTTGAAGGAACTCTCTTGCAATAGCTGTTCTGGATTCACTCTTCTGAGATGTGAATTTCCATGGTCATTTTTGAAGGTTAACAAGCTTTCTTTTCACTTTTAAATGTATTGAAATAAAACGAAGAAGTAATGAAAAACACTAACATTTTTTTAGCATACTATTTTAAAGGCAAAGTCTACCACCATTGGAACATTCTTGTTTCTTTTATCCACTATTTGTTTTTTTTGCCATTGCTCAAAAGTTATGTTTTCAAATTATATGCTCATATTTTGGTATAATTGTGCTGGTTATAATGAGGGCTTATACATAGATATTATTTCAAGCATAATACCGTTGCCCTTTTTGACCCAAGCAGCTAGTTGAGTTTGGGCGCTGAGGGTGTTCCAGTTGGGAGTAGAAATTGGAGTTAGGTATTTCCTTGATGCAGTTTTGTGTATTTACAAAGAATGTACAAAGTCCTGTGATCTCTGAATGCAGAAGGAATCAAATAGCAATAAACAGATTATTTTGCTTACAGCACCAAGAGCACTCTTATCAGCCTGCACTCTCTGTCCCAAAAGTCTCTCTCCAGGTTTCTTCCAGGATCAGTCATCATGCTCCTTTAGACTGTCTTTTTCTTGTCTGTTCTCACTGTAATCACACACACACACACACACACACACACACACACACACACACACACACACACACACACACACACACACATGCTTGCTCACTTCTGGGCAGATTCGCACACTCCTTTTGCCTTATGTGGGGCTTCTGCTTACAGTTAGGGTGAGTTCACACTTATCAGTCTCAATCCCATAACAAGCTTTCACCAAGCTCATTGCAATGTGATGTTTACATGTCAGTTGTTTGTCACATTTTTAATTCCAAGAAATGAAAGGTGAAGTAGGATCAGCACTAGAGAAGTCCAAGGGTAAAGCTCAATAGTGATGGTTTGAAAGCTTGTATAGTTGATGCTATAAATAAACTGTCATCTCTGACTAGATGCAGATAGCTCTGGAGATGAATGAGTGCATGTTTTAGCTAGATAGATTCTACTTCAAAGTGGCCTCTGCATGTTCCCACATGTGAAATCTAGTTGCATACACTGCAAGCTTCTGGAAGCTTTTAGAGAGTGTCTATTGGAGCCATTCACCTCCACCTAATCTCCTTATTCAGGATTCCAAGGATATAAAATGTTATACTTCAATGTTAGAAAAATATAAAATACCACTAAATGGTGCCACTGAATCCTGCATCATAGAATGTGATCTAGAACAGTAGTTCCCAACCATGGGTCTGTGGTCCTCTGGGGGGCAACAAGCAGGTTTCAGAGGGTCCACCAAAATAAACTGGGCTTCAGCCTTGGGTAGTGGGGCTCAGGGAGGGAATGCCACCTCCTCCCCCAGTGTCACCTCATTGGGCCACCCAGCCTGTAGGTCAGCACCAACAACAAGTTTCACGCTAAGTAAAAAAAAAAAAAATTCAGTTTTTTATTTTTGTACGTATAGTCTCCTTTTCTTTTTATATTATATATGGGTATGTGTGTGTTTAGCTCTATAATTATCAATTTAATACAGCTTTTAATATACTGGATATGCAGAAAAATAGTTGTTATGGCACAGGTGGGTCATGAAGTTTTTATAGCATGTGTCGGGGGGGGTTCAGAAAGAAAAAGGTTGAGAACTCATGATCTAGATAGAACACACTGAAACAAACTGAAACTGTTTTGGAAAACTTAAATAAAATGAGAAGTTACCATAACGCTGTAGAAGGTTTCCTATGAATATGTCAGAGACAAATGCATCTTAGCAATGCATGACCTAAAGAACTTTAAGTATCTTATTTTTGAATGACGTTTCTAGAGAGAGAGAGAGAGAGAGATTGACTGTTGAAAACCTTAAAAAAGCAGTGCCTACTCCAAAATAGGAACTGGCCTCAGAATAAAAAAGATTTGTCAAATAAAAATTGCTTCTTACATTCATATTAAATATGTAATATTAAGTATATGTCAGAATATTTATGCTACAAGACCACAGAATTTAAAGCCACTATTGAGTCATTTGAATCATTTATTTATTTAGAATGTGGAGGCAGGACTTTCAGAGATGAGAAATGAGCTGCAGTCACATGATGCCCTCTGGAGAGGGATGGAAGTGGAATTCCAGCAGTTGCGTAAAGAATTATTGAAATATGGAGAATGTAAAAACATCCAAGAAAATCAAATGAAGTATGTATTTGAAAGATATCATTTACATTGTAGAGAATTTGTGAGCTAAATAACGTTTTTCTTCCCTTTGGTATATATTTAAAAGATACTGTAGATTAGAAAATAAAATTCATGTTTGAATTAATATTTTAGTAATTTTATCTTATGAGATCGTAATCAATAGCTACGCACTCAGTTAATGGTTTTCATGATGCCTAATTGTTTAGGCTTTATATGCTTATTTGATTAAAAGAACACCTTTCCTTTGATCTAGGTACTCTAACACAGTTTTTAAAAATGCATTGATTAAAAAAACAAGACTCTCTAACACAACCCACCCCCTGACAACAATTTGTATGATTTTTACAGCTAGGCTAGTAAATGTGTGTTTTGCTGTAGCCACGTGGCATTACATGACATGTGGATTCACAAGTGATTTCAGGATTTTTACAGCAGACAGGTGATCCATGGATCTACCAAGCTCCACCCTGGTTTAGGTGACCAAATCTCCTGCCTTTTCCGTAAGAGGGCAGCCCTTCCCTGATTGAATGGTGAGGCAAAAAACTGTGGCTCATGGCACTGTCTGCCCATTTCATGGGTTTTTCTCATGCAGGGAACAATTTGACCCTCAATAATTATTATTATTAATACTTTTTTATTTAAAGGCTTCAATCAGCCTATGCACAATGTATTCAGGAACTGGAAAACAAAAAAGCGGAGGTATTACATTTGGAACAACACCAGGACAGTCAGCAAAAAGAGCTAAACAAGGTATTTCACATTTGTAAATATTTTGAAATCTTAGTTGTAGTAGAGTTTTTTGGGTTTTTTTTTAAGTATTAAGGCAAAATCATGACCTTGCTTATACGAATGCACTAAAATGCATAAGAGAATAGCTGCATTTTCACAGGTAAGAAGGAAATTTATGTGCGTACTGTGTTCCCAGAAGAAATAGAACAGCTGTACACTCAACACCACTGTGCACAGGGCAAACACCAGAACTGAGTGAAACGTGCAAATAGAGGCAGAGACCCATGTCAAAGTGGCACAGTCATGGAAATAACTCCTACACAGACCATTTGGTCTGAAACATAAGCTGCATTGGCTGAACAGCTGGAGCAAGTTACCATGGGCACTTTGGAATACAATGCACATAACATAGCTCAGTGCAGGGCTTCTTTGGTTGAACTGTGTGCCATACTGCTCATACAGGACCCTGGTGATTTCAGTATAGTAGTGGCATGAGGTGACATATGGCTTGGCGGGTCTCTATACCAAATGTGGCTGTGTTACTCTCTCTGGTGTGTAGGGGTGCCCAGCCCGTTCTTCTCACATACAACTTATACCATTGACCAGGGATGTGAGCAGCAGCATCTGCAATTGGGAGCAGACTATGTGGTTGCTGAAGCAGATTTATAGTGACTTTGACATGAGATCATGATATATCCCTTAGATGTTTATATCTAAATTTAAGTGTTCTAAAATGTTTATTTTTTTAATAAATGAAAATATCAACTATTGATCATGTGCATTATTATGGGATACTAATTAAAACAAATTCAGATGTAGTTTGGCTGATTTTTGTTCTTGTTTCTAAGTAATATGAAAATCTTCTGATGTTGCATTATTTGTTACTGGCAGAAGGATTATGAGACCCAAATCTCTTTATAGACACTCTGGAGTATCAGACAGGGGAAGGTTTTGCAGAAAATATTACCTTAAATGTTATGTATTATAGCAGCAGTAGCTGTCATAAAGTGATTTTGGTGGCAATTTTTTATTCTGTAATAGGTAATACCAATAAGAGCTCTGTTTCATAATACTGTATAAGCTCTTTATTTCTGTGATTATTTCTCATAAAGAGCTTCTTTGGATTCATTTTGAGTGAAGTGAGTGCTTTTAAGACAGCCTAAATTAATTTAGAGGTAAGGTAAATACATCTTAGTAAGTAATACCTTTCAATAGATTTAACATAAGAACATAAGAATGGCCATACTGGGTCAGACCAAAGGTCCATCCAACCCAGTATCCTGTCTACTGACAGTGGCCAATGCCAGGTGGGAGTGAACCTAACAGGTAATGATCAAATGATCTCTCTCCTGCTGTCCATCACCACCCTCTCACAAACAGAGGCTGGGGACACCAGAGATACTTTTTGTCTTAAGGTATAATTTTTAAAATTAATATTTTTACAAACCCTATGATTATTGTTGTTGTTGTTGTTGTTGTTGTGAATTTAAATATTGCTACCACCTTTGACACCAAATAAATAGACAAGTGATCTAAAGAATAAATTATGGATTGTGAAAAGATGCTGAATAAAGAAAAAAGTTAATTGCATTGAATCATAAAGACATTTTATTTTAAAATGGCCTTAAAATCACTGATACAGTTAGAAGAGTTGGTGTACTGGAATAGGAGAGGAAAAAATCACTAGTAGGTAATAAGTGATGCGATCTTATATACTGCATAAACATTGTCTTTTGGGAACACATTTGCTACAGATAAGGGACCATCTTTATCACGAGGAGCAGTCCCATAGCTCTGAGCAGGAAAGAATGAGGACAGAAATCTCTGACCTGACAGAAGAGCTTCATCAGAAGGAGATCACTATAGCAACTATCATGGAGAAAGCTACTCTTCTGGAAAGAAAGTTAAAAATGGAGTTAGAGATAAAAGAAAAATTGTTAGCAAAACAACAGGTATGCAAGCAAGCAAAAAAAACAACAACTTGTGCTTTTGTTTTCATTGGCCTACTATTATATTTAAGCTTTATGAAATAATACTAAAATAGAGCCAAAATGGTGCCCGAACAATAATGGACCAGAAACATCAATTGTGCAACACCTAATTTTAACATACAGTCCATTTTGGTCATCAGTACTGTAGTTACATTTAAGCACATAGAAGATCTTGAAAAATTGGTTTTATTATATGTGCTGGTTTTATTATACCTACTGTATCATTAAAATTGTTCATTAGATTAGCCAGAAACTTTGTCTAATTTTGACCACTCTTTTTAACCTATTGATTAAAGAATGTTTATGAAATTTTTTGGAGATGTGTGTCAGTTGTAAAGCTCGATTGTTAATCTTGCAGTATTGTAAAGCATTGTAAACTTCAGTTTTAAAAACAGATAAGCTCCATCTTTACTCACATATTTGAAAACATCTGGGTAGCAGAAACACAACTTACCCAAACCCTTGAAATTTAAGAGGTGCTAATTTTCTGCTTATGTAGAGAAATTAATGCTGCTTCTTTCAAGAAAAACTTTCACTATATTAGTGTCATGATTCTTTATGAATGTTTTGAGTAAAGTATAAAATTAAACGTACACAGAACTATACTGAATATTTTGTAGCTAATATTAAGTTCAACTAAGAATTTAATTTTTCCTCAGATGTCAGAGATGAAGTATGAAGCTATCAGATCGGAAAACACACATTTGAAGAAGATGATAGAAAATTTGCAGTCTAGAAGATATATGGTAATTTTTTTGCTATGAAATATACAAATCAGTTATTTGTTTGTTGTTGTAATGATCTTGGGGTTCATTAAATAACAAATCAGTGAATGAGAAAAGGAATAAAACTTTAATAAAAGAAACTGGAGAGCTTTTGCACACAGCCATGCAGTGTTCCCAACCTTGCCTCTAGGGAAAATCTCCAAATTCCTACACTAATTACGTTGTCTTTTATGAGGGAATGTAGACGTGTGGACTCACCCCTGCGGCGCCTCCTGCTGGTTGTCCTTGGGAATTAGCTCTTTTCCAGCTAGGAGCGCCCGCTGCAGGCCGGTATCTGCCTGTCCTCTTGGCCCCCCATGTCCCTCCTTGGACCCCGGTATCCTTTCAACTGGGGTGCTGCCCCCTGGCAGTATCCCACCAATCTGGGTCTCCCCAACCTACTATCCCCACTTTGCCTCAGTTTTGGCTACTGCCCAGTCTCCATCTAGCCCCTATGCTCTGGGCAGACTGCAGTATCAGCCACTCATCATAGGCAAAGGGGTTTGGACCTGCTGCCTTTGCCTACCCCTGGGTTGCCCCAGTACCTCTTGGCCTTATGCTCGGCGGCAGCCTGGGCTTTCCAGGCAGGAGCTCCCCAGCTCCTCTGCCTTTCCCCAGCCCTGCTCCACTCAGGTACCCTGTGTCTAACTCCCTGCAGCCAGGCCCTTCTCCCTCTACAGGCAGAGGAAGATTGCCTAGGCCTCTGGCTCACAGCCTTTTATAGGGGCCAGCTGGGCCTGATTAGGGCATGGCCACAGCAGAGCCTACTTTTCCCAGTCAGCCCAGGCTTCTTGCCCCAGCCACAGCCCTCTCCTGGGCTGTTTCAAGCCCCGCAGGGCAGGAGCAGGTAATCACTCTGCTACAGAGAACATCTCCAAAACACAATCTTTCATAAATATTGTGACAGATTGCCCCTTTTTGGTTTCCCCTGTTGTGCTGAGATACCATTGAGCCTGCCTGTTATGCAGCCTGGGTACCCTTTGTACCTGTCTTACTGAGCCAAGCTAGTAAGCTTCCTCCAGCACACGGGGTTATGTTATAAAAAAGAAATAAGTATATTAACTACAAAAGGTGAATTTTAAGTGAATATATGAGATAACAGACAGAACAAAGCAGATTACTGAGCAAATAAACCAAAGTACGCAAGTTAAGCTCAATATACTTAAGAAACAGGTTACAAAATGTAATTTCTTACCCTAAATGTTATTTTAGGCAGGTTGCAAAGATTCTGTGGTTCAGGGATCCAGTTATATTTCCTTTCAGACTGGACCCCTGTCTCAGACTGGACTCTCCCCCTGCCTCCCCTTCAGGTGGCTTTAGCAGTCTTTCTTCTTGGGCAGACAGACCACGGAGAGGAGTCCCGTTTGCCTTCCTCCCCACCCTTAAATAGGATTTACATAAGGCAGGAATCCTTTGTTTCCCAAACTTGACTCCCCTTCCCTTCCAGTGGAAAGTTACAAGAAGTCCCTAGTAATATTTAGGATCAGGTAACAAGACCGACTGACCTAGTAGTGTCACAGTTACCTCCCGAACAGCTCCCAGGAGAGAGAGGGATTAGTATCTTCATGATTTTGTTGTTCCTTCCTGATGGCTCATCAAATTTGATGGCCTGTCATCTGGCGGGTATCTTCCCAATATACACCCAGTTGTAATTGTTACGTAGTTCCATGTTCCTAACTTTACATACAGAAATGATACATGCATACAAATTGGATAATCACATTCAGTAAATTATAACCTTTCCAATGATATTTTACAACAGGGGTAGGCAACCTATGGCACGCAAACTGATTTTCAGTGGCACACTGCCCAGGTTCTGGCCACCGGTCTGGGGGGCTCTGCATTTTAATTTAATTTTAAATGAAGCTTCTTAAATATTTTAAAAACCTTATTTACTTTACATACAACAATAGTTTACTTGTATATTATAGACTTATAGAAAGAGACCCTCTAAAACGTTAAAATATATTACTGGCACGCGAAACCTTAAATTAGAGTGAATAAATGAAGACTCGGCACAGCACATCTGAAAGGTTGCCGACTTCTGTCTTACAAGATCCATCTTGCATAAAGTACATCTCCATTATGTCATATCTATAACATTTCCAAAAATTCTAAGGCATTCTATTTCAGGTTAATAGAGAAGCTTCCCAACCATTATAAATATAAATCTGTAGGTGCCTATATTGTTTCCATTGACACATTTATTTTAAACATTTTCAGTGAAATCTATAGACCATTTTCCCCTTTAAGAACCAGATGAATTTATTCATTAATAGAAAAAAAAACATTATTTGCAACTTTAATTACTAAAATTATGACCCAAAAAAGCTGCTTATATTGAAGTATTTCCTTCATGGATTTTCATTTGTGTTATATAAGAGCCCAATTCTTTGATGTACTAAGCACCTCCAGTAGAATTCAGAACTTCCTCATTGTCTGTGGAAGTTAATGGGGGTTGAAGATGCTCAGAACTATGAAGAAGATGCTCAGCATTTTGAGGATTTTAGCCTTTAATTCGTAAACCCTTTTGCACCTTTCCAATTCTTCTAACCCCAAAAATCTAACAAGACCTTCTTTTTTGTACTAGTTGTAATTTTGGTTGAATCAATTAACTTTTGGACCTGCAAACTAAATCATTTTACAGTAGCTTTTATGATGACAGTCTTGCAAAGTCACCTCTGAGGGTAGTGTTGGAATTGGATTTCAATCTCTAAACTCAGTTACCATTTTTTTTTCTATTGCATCTTTTTGAACTCCAGGGAAGCCTGTTTATTTATAAACAAATGTCTAAGAAGATTTCTCCAGGTTTTTTATCAGTAGTCTGACATGTCTTTCTGGATATTTTGCCTTTGACACCAATGTATTGCTACTATATATAGCGTTTAAACAAATAGTTTGATAATGCCTTTGTGTATTTTTTCTTATTATTCTTTAGTGGAAATATTACTTGAGGAAGAAATATAGTTAAATCAACTGCAAGCTTTGGCAGCTAAGGATTACTTTCATGACTTAGTTTTTCAAGGAGAGTAATTCAAATAACCGAACAATTTTACCACTCTAGTGCCTTGAATGCATTGTTTGTGGAAAAATTCTAATTTAATTTCATTGTGTTTCAAAGGCTATTATTCCCATTTATGTAGTTCTTTTTTTCTAGAGGCACTTCTACTGGTGTGTCATTTACTATGAATGCTGTGTGATTACATATGGTAACTAAGTATTTAGCAAACAGTGTTGCCTTGTGTTTCATTTTAAAAATATTAATTCTAGTTACAGTGAAAAAATGATGATTTAATGATGATTTTATTTTCTTCCACAGACTATAGATTTATCTAGCACAGAACATGAGAGTTACACAGCTTCCATTCATGAACTTGAGTGTGAGAATGAAAGGTTACGGAATAATCTTGGTAAATTGCAGAGTGATTCGGAAACATCAATATTGGCTACTCTGGATAGATATGGAGAAACAAAGCAAACTAAGCAAACCCAATTAGAAATGCAAGAAAAGGAAGAGAGGTAAAATTTAAGTTGCAAAGATACATTAATTTTTCCATAAGTGTTTTATAAGTCTTTTGAAAGAGTCAAATCCTGAAGTCCTTACTCCGTTTTTGTTCATTTAAAACTCCCACTACCTCAATAGACATTTAGTTCAATTAGTAAGCAAGTAAGGCTGCACAATTTGGCCAGAATTTAAATTATTAAAACATCTGTTTATTATTTATAGATTATTTTTCTGCTGTTTCTTCTCAAATAGTAAAAATTTTGAAGATAAAGTACATTGGCACCTGATACTGGAGACCCATGGAAGCCAGTGGGAATCTGCAAGTGTTTAATATTGCAGAATTGTACCCAATGGATATAAACCCTGGTTTCTGAGTTGCAGGCAATATTACAATATAACATCAGAAATCTGGTATAATAAATTTAGCAATAAATCAGGACTATAATTATAATTTTAGGGTTGAGATCTGCTCTTATACAAAAAATTCTCATTTTTGTTTGTCCACTGCTTATGGTGCAGGAACTCCAGTGTGTGCTAAGGTGCCTAACTGAAGAGAACAGAGGCAATTTTCAAGACAATTTAGGACTATATCTAATTTTCATCTACATTTATATGAATTTTATTATCAAAATATACACAACCATAATTTGTGTGGTACTTCAATCTTCCTTGATAATATCCTAATAGAAATATTTTTGTTTGTTCTGAGCAATAAAAATTGGCAGTTTATCAGCTTTGTCTTCACTCTGCAGTCACAGAGATAAGTTACTCAGGAACACATTTTTATGACTCCAGGGGATACATTTGAATCTCTGACACTAACCTGTGCATCTTATGTTATTCAAATATGAAGGGAAATTATGGTTTCATTTACTTATTCAGATGTATATACACACTAAAAAAGAGCAAATATCTATTTTTATGGGCACCCAGAACATAACTGAAATGTATATCTATCTATCTATAAAAATACTGAAACATATCTAAAGTACAGCAGTACCATTCAGTATGGCCCACCACCAGCAAATCAAGGAATACAAAAGCTTAAATCTCCCTTCAACAATTCCCCCCTCTGACATCTCCTCTCCTAATTTTGAATTCCTGTGAAAAGATGAGCTTTTCAGAATACCCTGATCATCATCAAGTTCAGGCTACTTTGGGCCAACACCTTTCATCCCAAACTGTTTTCCTAACAAAAAAACAAAAATATACATGTAGTGGTGGAGTGGACATTTACCTTTCACCCCCTTATGGCCAGGGATTGCTTTACAAGAATCCTCTCCCTATTAACCCCCTCTTGCCAGCCTGTTTAAGTACTACTCACTGTCTTAGTTGTGGCTTACAGCACCCCTTTCTGGGCCTGGTTTAATATCAAATAAAGTTCACACAATCCTCACAGTCCTTAATCACAATGAGTCCCACACATAATGTCCATAACCGTAATTTAACAGTACAGACTTAGCTCTGGTTCTTGAGCCACACCCAAAGCTCTTCCTCTGTTCCACCCAAAGCCAATAATCCTGTCTGGCTGGAGCTCACTGTTTTGGCCCTGGCTTCCCTCTGCATCAGTGTCTCCCTTCATCTGAGACAAAATGCAATCTATATATTGCCCTCCTCCAGAGAGCTCCTCTTGATTGGCTGGAAGCAGGGCTGGTGCAAGGATGTTTTGTGCCCTAGGTGAAACTTCCACCTTGCGCCCTCCCCCTCCATGCCCCCGCCCTGAGACGTCCCCCCTCGAAAGTCCCCCCCCACCCTGAGGTGCCCCCTCCGCGGCAGCTCCCCCCTGCCTTGAGGCATCCCCCTTACGGCAGCTCCCCACCCTCCGCCCAGAGGCACTCGCCCCACCCCAGCTCACCTCTGCTCCGCGCACGAGCACCCCAAGCACGCTGTTGCTGCTTCACTTCTCCCGCCTCCCAGGCTTGCGGCACCTAAGCTGATTGGCGCTGCAAGCCTGGGAGGTGGGAGAAGTGAAGCAGCTCACCCCTGCCCCGCCTTCCGAGCACACCGTGGCTGCTTCACTTCTCCCACCTCCCAGGCTTGCGGCACTAATCAGCTTAGGTGCTGCAAGCCTGGGAGGCGGTAGCAGTAAAGCAGCCAGGGTGCACTCGGGGAGGAGGCGGGGCAGGGGTGAGCTGGGGCGGGGAGTTCCCCTGCGTGCCGGCCCCGCCCTTACTTGCTGCAGGCGGCCTTCCCTGCGCTCCCCTCCTCCAGCTCCCTCCGCCTAAATGCCGGCGGCGACTGGGGCAGCCAAAGATCCGGCCGCCGCGGTCACTGCTGAAGAAAATAGCGCCCCCCAAATGCCAGTGCCCTAGGCGACTGCCTAGGTCGCCTAAATGGTTGCACCAGCCCTGGCTGGAAGAGAGGAGAGCCTTGTTCATCATACAGAGCTCCTGATCCTAGGCCCTTAAAGGAACTGTGTTCAAGGGTTTTTCCCACCTCATGCAACTCCTAGTTCTGCAGGACCACTTCCTCTGTTCTACTATCATTTTCTGGGCCCATTTTCCATTCCAACAGCTGACACTAGGTCTTCTGGCCCCCGTATTCTTAAAGGGCTAGTATGCCCTGTTATAATAAAGGAATCACGTCACCATTAAAATAAAATGTGGCCATCATTAGGGTGACAGGGTGGCAGCCAAAGGGCAGCTACCACATAGTATTTTGCACAACAGTGAACGTAGTTGAAAATGCACTAAGGGAAAATCTTTTCTCTTAGAGAGTACCATGAGATTATTATTACTTATTATTTATGTAACGCTTCTGTTGGGTGCCATCGACAGCACCAAGAGCTCTGTTCCATATCTAGGGGCTTCTCTTAACATTACAAAACCAAATTGTCTTGGGCCTCCATTCAGAAATTTGGGAAAACTAAACACCACCCCTGGGTGCCTCTAAGAGGCAATGTTTCCCCACTTGCAAGCACTGAGTCTGTGGATAAGAAAAGAAAACTTTATTAAGAGCGGAGGGATACACAGCATTAACTTGGGAAAGCACCACCACAACAACTGAGAAGTAAGTAAACAATAAAGTAATTAATTAACTAAAGCACCCTCCTCACAGGATCTTGGGCAGCAGTTCTTTGCCTCAGTTTCCCACCTTGTGATGTGAAAGTCCAATGGATAAATATCCCTTAAACACAGCATTTCCGTTTTCCCTCCACTGGACCCCACTGATGGTTTGTTGTCTGAGGTTAGTGAAGTGCTGCATTCCAAGGGTGAATTCAGGTGGGACAACCTCCCAGCCCACCGTTGAGGGCTGGCAGAGTGATGATACTGACTCTGCTCACCGGTGTTGCTGCCACCTCTGTCACTACTTGCAGTCATTGCCTTCTATTGCTTCTTGCCAGCAGTCACTGGCACTGTTCGCCACTGTCACTCCACTAGTCCATTTGTAATTTCAGCTCTTAGTGATTTCACAGGGTAGTAGGCAACCTCACTGGGACTGCCTCCTAAGCATTATATTTTGTCACAATACTGTCCACACTACGAGGTCTAAGGCTCAGGGCCTACCCCAGCTTATCAGAAATCTCAGCTCTAGCAGTCACATAGAAGGAACAAAGACTCACAACTGAGTCTGATCAGCTCTGTCTAAACCATAGAGAGGGAAGGTCAAATGGTTTAGTACCCTTTAAACAAGTCCACACAACCAGATAAAAACTCCTGTCCACAGCCATCTCTTTCACTTGGATTTGGCATCACTACCACTCACTTAGCGAGTGAATTTAGGGTGATCCTCCTCAGTTAAGGCATATTAAATATAGTTCTACTGCTCTTTACTCATACAATAAGGATAATGACATTACATTACCCCTGCATCCAAGACTAAAGTTAATTTTAACCCAGACCAGCCAAAACTGATCACTTGGCAGAGCAGGCTGGTCTGCTGATCACCTAGGCAAAGTAGGTGTGTCCTTGAAAATAAGGTCTGCACCTGAAGTCTTTCTCCCCAGTTCATCAATTAATGGCAGGGGAGAGCTCATTCAGACAACTATGTTTAAATTGTGATAGCACCTAGGAGCCCCAGTCATGACTATGCCCCCTTGTGTTAGGCACTGTACAAACACAGAACAAAAATATGGTCCTTGCCCCAAAGAGTTTACAATCTAAAGATCTTTAATGACAGACAGACCAGACAAGAGCACAGTTTTTAAGGATTCAGCAGAAAAACACACAAATTAAACTCTATAAAACTTGGTTTATGCTTATCAGATGGTTTAAGAACTGTATTTATATTTCTTGAATTTTAATCTTAGTGGGTCTAGTTTTTTCTAAATACGGGAAAGTTGTGGCTTTCAGTCTCTGGAATGCTGTGATATTGGAGCACTTCGTGTGCTTTAGAAGGAAGCATGATAACTATGGTGGTCCTAATGCCTCTGGGGGCATTGGAGGAGTCTGCTGAGGAAAGAGGTGGTCTCCCCTGCCTATATTTTTATATTGACATCAATGAGACTACTCACATATTTACAGTTAAGCAAATGCTTAAATGCTTTGCTGGATTCAGGCCAGAGTATATAATGCCATGTGGGATCATAATGAGGAAGTATATTCTTTGTGCAGGTAATGATGTACTTTGTTGAATCTATTATCATAATTTGTAAGAGGAGTCTTTTTATGTCTTTTAAATAGTAACAGTTGAATGTAACAGTTGAATTACACAGTTTGTATACTTCTAGCAAGCCACACAGACTAAATAGATGAGGTGCTTTTTCCCCACCAAAAAGCAGCATTTAGCATAAACTGAGATTAACACCAGACAGCTACTTATAACCCTGTAACCCTTCTGCCCCTCTGAGTTGGCAGCAACAAGGGCCGGGTTCAGTATCCAGAGGTTCCGTTTCAGTAACACAATGCATAACCGGTTCGAGCCCCCACCCAGTGACCTGGGACACTCACATACCACACCCCCGTGGGCGCCTCTAGGAGGCAATACTTCCCCTCTTGCAAGCACGGAGTCTGAGTGTAGCAAAATCTTTTTAATATAGGAAGGAATCAATGCGGCATCCCATTGGAGAAACACCACAAACAGGGTTATAACACAAACCATAAACAAAAACCCACCTCCAAGTACGTTTGGCATTGTCCTTTTTCCCCTTAGGGTTTTAAGTCTAATCACCCCAAAGTCCAACAACCCAAAAGTCTCTGGTCAATGCCACCCCAGAGTTCAAGAGTTATCTGTAGAGGTCCCTCCCCCCAGCCTGGGTAGAAAGGGGCACCTTACGTGGTCTGGGCCAACTGCCCTGCCTCTCCGTGGGTTCTGCTTCCGCCTTCTCCACGAACTGCTCCGCTTTACCAGCTGCTCCACTCTGCTCCTCCAGCCGTCCTCAGGAACTGCTCCGCTCCACCAGCTGCTCTGCTCCATGAGCTGCTCTGCAAAACTGCTCAGCTCCGCTCGCTCTGTGGGCCGCTCCACTCGTCCCACAGCTACTCCGCTCTGCCAGCCGCTCTGCTGCCACCAGCTGTCCCATGATCCGCGCCAGCCGTCCCCACAACTGCTCCACTCCACCAGCTGCTCTGTTCCACAGTATAACTTCAGGCTCCCCCACTAGTTAGCACAGTACTCAGTGCTCTCAGCTCAGTCATTTCAGCTCTTTCGTGATTTCAACTCTTAGTGATCTCAGGTCTTAGTGGGGAGCCCCAGTGCTAGTGCACCATTAGCCCAAAGTGCATTCAGCTCAGTAACCTGTATTTAGATTCTTCAGGGAATAAAAAAAATCAACTCTGACATTCCACAGTGGAGAGAGGAGGGGGTGGAACTGGTGCTTCTGGCTCCACAAGGAGCCTGCACCACCAGACACAGATACCTGTCCCCAACCTCTCTCAGTTCACTGGGTTTTGGAACCCATGTCCCTTGTCTAGCAAGTACCACCCAACTGAGGGTGAGTCATTTGTCACCAAGCAGTCCCACCGCTCAGCAGTCTGGGATAGGGTAGGCGTGCCTATGCAAATACACTCTGACATTCTTTCCACCAGATGTCAGGGTAGAGCTTATCCTGACTCTGCTTACAACCCAAAGAACCAAGTAGAAAGAAACAATCAATTACCAGCCCAACCATTGCTGATTTTGTTAGGAGAGTCAAAATCCTACTCACTCTATACAAACAGTCCAATGTCTACACAATCATAAACTCTTACCGGGGAAGTTAAGTGTCTGTAAGTTGCAAAGTTCATTAATTGATTAAATCCTCATATCCATATTATTTTACTATCTTTTCACTTCTCCGTAACTTTTCTCGGGATGAAGTAACAGCATAGTCTGAAAATACAATATTTTTGAGTCTGTATGTGACTCATCTCTGCCAAATGGAAACTATTGTGTTGTTTCCGTGTTCTGTAAAGGGCTGTTTGTATTGGTAGCCTTTTCTTCAATCATGTGGCTCAAATCACGACAGCAAGATCTGAAGCTTGTCATAGTCTTATCTTAGTTTACTATTAGTATCAGTATTGTTTTTGGTATTTTTATTAAAAACTGTATTGATAGTCATAAATATTGCATTTTGTAACGGGCCCAGCTCCATCCTTGTCCCGTGCAGAAATCGCACAGACTCCACTAGGTGTGCTCTTAGTGACACTTTATTTCTATTTCTCTTCTCCAGTATCACCACAGACCCCGTGCTCCCACCTATTTACAGTGTTTGCTGAGTTTTATGCTCACTGAGTAGCATCTGCAAGGAACAGAGATCTTCCTACTCTGGGACCACTGCATTGCCAGGCTCAGCTAGCCCTGTTTCTCCCACCCACCCCTTCTTGCACTTCCTTCCTATGCCTCTTTTATCAGGGCCAGCTGAATGTTTACCCCACCCAGCCCATCACCTTGATTAGATAATTACTCCCATTCAGCTTCTCCTGGGACACTAATTAGCCTCCAAGTGATCAGAGTATAGGCTCACCTACTTACTCCCTGGAGAAAGACATTCTTAGTATGCTTTATGATTCATATGTCAATGTACATTACTGTACCAAGTAGCTTGCAGTATTGTGCAGGATCTGGATATAAAATATTAAAATAATCTATAGCTCTCCAACTGCAAAACACCCATACTTATTAGTCAAATGAAGGTCATGTTAACAACAATTCTCTCCTTTCCTAAAATTCTCCTTTCATACAATTCCTCATCCCCTCAAACATTTAGAAAGCTCTGCTGAGATCCTTTACATATCATCCACTAATGTTTTACTCCTCTTTCATTAAAATCATAATGCAAGACATTGGCTGGGGAGTATCAGAGGTGCTAAATTACTTTTGTATTTATTCTAAGATATTAATATGGATACAAAATTTGCATAAAACATTTTTCATACATTTTTGTTTTTTTCTATAAGACAGCCTTTTACAAATGAAATATACTGTAAATGTTTATTAGTAATGGAGACTGATATTTGTATGTGTGGTCTTGCCCATTTTTCCTTTGAGGATGTTCTTGATGGAATTAAATGCACACCATCCTGCCCGAATCCTTCGCGAGAATTCTCCGTTCCTGTCTTGGCGCATATTAACTTCTTGGCCCAAACATACATACTGTTACACTTCTTCAATTTCTTCTCGTGTTACCTCTATTCGGGCTTTTCGTAAGACATCTGATCACATGTATTTCGTTTTGCAGCAGTTCATTTTCAGACTGACCTGACTGCTTTTCTTATTGAGTCTCCATAGCATGCTTTGCAGTTGGTTAGTGCTTTCAGCAATTAGTATGATGTTGTCTGCGAATCTGAGATGAGATAATTGTTCTCCATTTATATTAACACCACTCTTCCAATTGATCTTGTTCCTGACCATTTCAAGGTAGGTGTTAAATAGTTTTGGTGAAATTGTATCTCCTTGCTTTATGCTTTTCTGGATTGGGATGCGGAGTGGAGTTTTGAAGAGAGTAATGTCTGTTGTACATCCAGTATTCACTTCCTTCAACAAACTGAGGTACTGCGTATTAATGCCCTCCTCTGTGAGCGCCTTTAATATTGCATTGAACTTGACGCTATCGAAGGCCTTTTCATAGTCAATGAAAGCAATGCACAGCGGGAGTTTGTATTACCTCGCTGGCTACTGGTAAATATATGGTCAATCGTGCTAAAATTTCTTCTAAACCCTGCCTGCTCTCTCGGTTGTTGTTCATCCAGACTCTGTGAGAGTTGGTTCATTATCACCTTTGTAAAGAGTTTAAAGATATGAGAGATCAGGCATATAGGGCGATCCTCCTTTTTGTACAGCAAGATAGTATTCGACTCCTTCCAACTTGATGGTATTTTTCCTTCTTGGAGATACTGACTGAATTTTAAAGCAAGGGCCTTCCAATGTTTTTCGCCTCCTGCAGAAATCATTTCTGACGTTATTCCATCTTTGCCTGGAGCTATTCCCTTCTTCATCTGGTGTAGTGCGCTTCGTACTTTGCTGACGATTATTGGGCGGACACATTCTTTTGACTCTTGGAGCGTTGAGAGAGGGACGTTGATTCTTGCTTTGAACAGTTCTGTATAGAAGTCCTTGCAGACCTCCTCCATCCCTGCTCTGTCAATTACTGTCTCTCCATCCTTGTTCTTCAATGCTGTTACACCAGTGATTTCCCTAGACCCCCCCCCCAGAGGGGTGTACACCCCCCTGAATTTCCCCAACACCCTCCCTAGTTTTGTGAGCTAGTTACATACCAATTTAGTGACTGTTTGGAAATCTGAATTAAAACTGAAACATTAATAAACACTTAAAAGCTTATACAGTGTATGATAAAATATGTGTATCTGAAAAAGTATACTAGATTTGAAAAGTATAAACATAGACTAGCTTCCTTGCTTCTTTATACAGCTGTTTTTTTTTCTACGTCAGTGCATTCATGATGTTGGCCAACCTTATGATATCAAATGATGATTTGTAAGCAAAGTCTAACAGCTAGTGATGACCTGGGGCTGTGGGGCCAGATTATATTTACATTCACACCTAATCTACCTAGGTATCCTGCAAACAGAGCTGTGTTGTCCAAGTGATAGATTTTGGCTGCGGTTGGGTTACAAACCACTTGAATGTGGCGGCGGGGGGTGGGGGGGATGAAATGTTGTTCTTATTGTATGAATAAAGGGCAGTAGAACTGTACTTAGCCTGTGATGATTTGAAGGCATCAAGAGAGAGGGTGGGGATCTGTCCCTCTCCACTGTTTAAAGACAGAGCTGATTAGGCTCCATAGGTAGTCTTTTATTCTGTTAAGTGACCACTGCAGCTGAAATCACTGACAATCAGGTCTAAGAGCTTAGTCCTGTTGTGGGGATAGTGTTTTTGTGGAAGAGACAGCCCAGACTGCACTAGCAGCGAGGTTCCCCCAATGAGAGCTCAGCTGAAATGACTGAGAGCTGGTGGAACCTCAAGAGACCAACTCGCAGAGGTCACAGGGGCAGGTGGCAGCAGAGGGTGACTGCGCAGGGCCATTGGCAACAGAATGGTGGAGTGAACGGTGGCACAACAAACAGCCGTGGCCAGAGCAAACAGTGAGCAGCTGGAGGAACGAGCAAGGTGCCTTCTTGTCCCCCACCTGGAAGGTGTACTCATGTGAAAGCACCTCTGAACTCTGAGTGTACTCTCCACTGACCAAGGACAACACCGGTGAGTGGGGTGCGGGGGAGGGAAAAGTTAAATAAACATTTGTTTGTTAGATTATATTTTAGTCACTTTGCTCCAGAATGCTAGATTTGTGACTGGGAATGGAAAGTTATATAAATATGTTTCCTAGTAGGCCAAGATTTTTAAAATGCTTTATTTGCCAAGGTTGTTATCTCACATTGTTGCTATCTTGGGAGGTCATTATGTTGGGGAGTTTCTGTACTAAACATTTTTATTAATATAATTAATTTTTACATAAGAATGGTCATACTGGGTCAGACCAATGGTCCATATAGCCCAGTACCCTGTCTTACAACAGTGGTCAAGGCCAGGTGTCCCAGAGGGAATGAACAGAACAGGTAATCATCCAGTGACCATCCCCTGTTGCCCATTCCCAGCTTCTGGAAAACAAGCTAGGGACAGTCAGAGCATGGTGTTGCATCTGTCCCCATCTTGGCTAATAGCCACAGATGGACCTATTCTCCAGGAATTTATCTAGTTCTTTTTATAATCCTGTTATAGTTTTGGTCTTCACAGCGTCCTCTGGCAAAGAGTTCCCTGGGTTGACTTTATATTGTGTGAAGAAGTACTCCCTTTTGTTTTTTTAAAACCTGCTGCCTATTAATTTCATTGAGTGACTGCTAGTTCTTGTATTATGTGAAGGATTAAATAAAATTTCCTTATTCACTTTCTTCGCACCAGTCAAGATTTTGTAGATCTCTATCATATCCCCATTAGTCATCTCTTTTCTAAGCTGAAAATTCCCAGTCATTTTAAACTCTCCTCCTGTTTCATACCCCTGATCATTTTAGTGGCCCATCTCTGTACCTTTTCCAGTTCCAATATATATATTTTTAGGATGAGTGACCAGATCTGCAAACACTATTCAAGGTGTGAGCGTACCATGGATTTATATAGAGGCAGTATGATATTTTCTGTCTTATTATCTATCCCTTTCTTAATGATTCCCAACATTGTTTGCTTTTGTGACTGCTGCCGCACATTGAGTGGATGTTCTCAGAGAACTATCCACAATGACTCCAAGATCTCTTTCATGAGTGTTAACAGCTAATTCAGATGCCATCATTTTATATGTATAGTTGAGATTGCTTTCCAATGTGCATTACTTTGCATTTATCAACATTGAATTTCATTTTGTTGCCCAGTCACCCAGTTTTGTGAGATCCCTTTGTAGCTCTTCGCAGTCTGCCTGGGACTTAACTATCTTGAATAGTTCTGTATCATGTGCAAATTTTGCCACCTCACTGTTTACCCATTTTTCCAGATGAATATGTTGAACAGTACTGGTCCCAGTACTGACCCCTCAAGGAAACCACTATTTATCTCTCTCCATTCTGACACCTATAATTTATTCCTACCCTTTGTTTCCCATCTTTTAACCAGTTACTGATCCATGAGAGGACTGCCCTCTTACCCTATGATGGCTTACTTTTCAAAAGTCAATTTAAATTAAATACTTTTTTTTTAAATGTATATTTTTTTAGAAATCTAGACCTGTTATGTGCTTTGGTGTAACTTGTATTATTCTTATGTTAAATTTGCATAATCCTAACAAAACATTTACTTTATTCATATCTCTTTTATTTATCTCATTGGTCCTGACACCCCCCCCCGTAAATTCGAATACCCCCCCCTAATTTCAATTCCTGGGGAAACCACTGTGTTACACTCAATCTATACTGCGCCAATTCCCGCTTGCATGTCCTGAGGCTCTTGTGTGATTCAGCTGTTCTAAAGAGCTTTTCTTTCTGGAAGTTTTCAAAGTCGTCCTTCAGTTTTTGCCTTATAAGCTTGCACAGAATGGAGTACTCAAGGTTGTTATCCGAGCTCCTTTTCATATTTCTCCGCTTCTCTAACAAGCTTTTCGTTTAGTTCAAGATTCTTCCCTTTGCTTTCTTCATCTTTTCAATTTCAGCTGCTTTTATGCAACGTCTCAGCTTGTCAGCAAAGATATTATAGTCCTCATCATGCTTTTCTGTCTGGCTCCAGTCAAACCCAGAAATCACTTTCTTCAGCTTTGCTTCATCAAAAATACTATTATAAATATTATAAATATTTTGGAATTTTTTCTACATTTTCATATTGATTTCATTTACAACACAGAATACAAAGTGTACAGTGCTCACTTTATATTATTTTGATTATAAATATTTGCACTGTTATAAAGATAAACAAAATAAATAGTATTTTTCAGTTCACCTCATACAAGTACTGTAGTGCAATCAATCTCTTTATGAAAGTGCAACTTACAAATGTAGAATTATTATGTTGCTTTATTTCTAGTGGCTATGTAAAAAAATGTAAAACTTTAGGGCCTACAAGTCCAGTCAGTCCTACTTCTTGTTTAGCCAGTCGCTAAGACAAACAAGTTTGTTTACATTTACAAGAGATAATGCTGCCCACTTCTTATTTACGTCACCTGAAAGTGAGAACAGGTGTTTCTGTGGCACTGTTGTAGCCAGTGTTGCAAGGTATTTACTTGCAAGATATGCTAAACATTCATATGCACCTTCATGCTTCGGCCACCAGAAAGGCAATTCCTTAAGGTATGGTGGGCAATTTGTTAACAAGAAAATGGGTTCATCCCTAATAAGGTTTATGAGTACTCAGTGCAAAGAAATATTAGCTGTTAAAGCCCTGTGTAGCAGAAGTGAAGTATTTATGAGTCTTGACCATCAAAAGATACCTGGGTATCAAGAGGGCCTTCCTCTCTCTGCCTAAGTTCAGGCATAAGACACTCATCTATGTACAAGGCAAGTAATTTTTTTTAATGGCTTATTCCCAGCTGATATCTGATCCTTTCCTACTCCTGAGACAGCATGTAGGTGTCTCTATAGCAGTAGGGATGGACAAATGCTCACAGACCTTTTGCAGTTGGATAGCTGCATATATAGGCAGCTGTTGGGTATAAGAGAAGGTGGGATGCTGTGACACTTCCCAAGGGTACCTAGGGTGTGAGGCACCTTGCTAGCAGCTGCCCTTAGCGGGAGAAAGCCTTGTTTGTGTCTTCCAGGGTTCAGTTCCCTGACTCCACCAGCCACAGGCAACAAAAGCACTCCCCTCTCAGCCCACGCAGCCTTGGCTGTCCCTCATCAGGCAAGCAATAGGCACACTCCAATCTCCCAACACTCCCCCTGGAATGACCAGGCCTATGCTTACAGAATTCAGAGATACACTACTCCCAGTGCAATAACGCATCCAACTTACCACTTTCATATCTGCTTGACTCACAGCACTTAGATTTGTTTACAGAGAAAACAAGTAAAAGTTTATTTTTCAAAGAACAGATATTCTAGAAGAAGCAAGTAGAATTAATGGAAACAAATAGTTATGTATAAAATAAAACCATAACTTGTTTTCTAGAATTTAAACTTAACTAACAAGTCTCTTAAAGGATAGCTCATCCAAAGTTTTTCTCCCAGTGTTAAACAGCCAGACTGGTTGTGATCTTCCATCCATAAGAACAGCCAGCTAGCAGCTTGTCCCCTAGGTAGATGTACCTTTGCACCCCCGGAAATAGTTCCATTGTTTTCACTTGTGAACAGGATAACCCCTGCTGCTTATTTTTGCCTGTAATAATCTCTTGGAGAGAGTCTTCAATCACTTGATTAGCATTTTGCTCAGATTGTAAATATGTATTCATTGTGAAGGACAGGATACTTAGTTTACATATAGCATACAGGTAGATAAGCATTTCCTGCCTAAAAGAAACTTGTTTATCACCTTAAGAGCATAATTTTCAGTATAGATATATAACTCCTTACATATTATCTGTACGCATATTTTGCAGTGTGTGACATAGGTTTTCAGTATAGATGTTACGTGACACATTCCCTTCACATACACAACTCCTCCTCTGGTATGTCAGGTTTTATTATTATTACATCGCCAGAAGTGCCCATGGCAGGGCTCAAAAGGCCTCAGAAATTTTTGAGGCATAACTTCCTTTGTTACACAATGTCAGTTATGGAATTAAACTCTAGTTATGCATGGACAGGTTTATTTATTGTCATAATTATATCAATAGTTTCCCAACAGATCCACATAAAGGACCTTTTATCTTACTTTTTTGCATTTGATAATATCAGTTACCCCATTCAGTACATCTGAGTCAAATTGTTACCCCTTTCTGGATGACTGCAGGAATTTGATAAGAAATAATACCCTAGACATTTCCTACTAGTGTTCTGTATTGTTTGTTTAGATATACAAAAAGTTGAATATAGCATATTTTAACTGATTTTTTTAAACCTTGTTTTGTATTCTGTTTGTGTTATTCTTTTGCTACTCACTTTGCAAAATAGTACAGGCTATGTTAATACTGCCTGATAAAACAACACGGTGGGGGCATATACAAACCAAGATGAGAGGTAAACTGCTCTGCAGGAGATTATCTTAATAAGCAGTTAGAACTACAACTCCTGCTGCATAGCCTTGTGTCCTGCCAGTTTCATTTGTTGGAAGCTTCATTAAATGCATTTTAATGCCTTGTCTGCTTTTGGTGTTCTTCAGTGACCTGGTTTTTAAAAGAAACAGCATTTCAGATGTCCTGAATAAATTATCAAGTTAAACTCCATATTAAGGGGAAAATAGTGAATGCAGACGCAGAAAAAAAGCATATTGTAAAAGTATCTATAGTTCTCAATTCATTTTAGCCAGTGAAGTACTGAATTACTCCAAAATATGTAATAAACATTAAATTGAAAAATAAAAGACAATTAAAGTAGTTAATTAAAAGAAAAATAAACTACTTACTATCATACTTTATTCAGTATAGCAAAGTAAAAATGAATGGAAAGATAAAAATTGTGATTTTACCAATTTGAAGAACCTGTGCAACAGCAAAATTCCAGGAAGTAAAGATTTGAATAATTGGCAGCCACAGATATTATATGGTTTAGGTTTTCTGAACCTGTATATTTAATTCTTGGCTACTTCTACTTTCTAAAAGTTATACTAGTGCAATATAATAATACATTTGTCTAATTATCCTCTTATATTCTTCAGCCTAAAATTTCCCTTTCAAAGTGAATGTACTGTTGTTGCTATTTTTAATCATAACATTTACAATATATTGTTTCTGGTTGCACCAACTGTATGCTAGCCACTATAAAAGGAGGTATGGTAATTTTCTAAAAGAGCTTTAAATATTTTTAGAATTTTATTTTCTTACTTATCAGAGGGATAGCCGTGTTAGTTTGGCTCTGTAAAAAGCAACAGAGTCCTGTAGCACCTTATAGACTAACAAATGTATGGGAGCATAAGCTTTCATGGGTGAATACCCACTTCGTCAGACACATGCGTCTGACGAAGTGGGTATTCACCCACGAAAGCTTATGCTCCCATACATTTGTTAGTCTATAAGGTGCCACAGGACTCTCTTTTCTTTTACTTATTGCTCAGGAGAATCTTAGTGTTAGAGGCAATAGAAGAACCGAGGTACTTTATAGAACTTTTATTTTATAACCATCTGAGATTTGTTAAATGTTATTCCAAACTGTGAGTGCTGATCTTTCTCTCATGATGGAAATCTAAAAAGTACCTGTGAATAAAATATAACTGTAATTCTAATTAGCTTTGTTAAGAACTTCAAAGTGAGACCCTCCCCAAATCTTTGATAAAACTCAGATATATACCTACAGAATTTCCCTTCATTCATTAATCTTGTAATTTAATCAAAAACCAATCCAATTTTTCTGGCATGATTTGTTGTTTATGCTTCCACTACCCTTAATAGAGGGGGAGAAAACCCACTAATTGTTTCTCTATTTTATTAGAGATTAAAGTTAGATTTAATGGATGGTGATTGCCAGGATCTGTTTGTTTGTTTGTTTTTTGAAGATGAAGACTGCACACAAGCACAGCAGTGTATACTATTTAAAGTTATTGTAATGTAATTTGGGATACTTTGAGAAAGAAATGTGTTCCACTTTTTATAAGATACTTAAATATTCATTGGGTCAGACAGAGAAAAACTCTATAGCCCAGTGGGTGGGATAGTCACATGGAAGACCCAGGTTCCAGTCCCTGCTCCAATCAAATTTTAGTATTTTATACAAAGTGGAATAGCTTCAATAGGAGGGAGAGCGAGAGCAAAGCCCACTGCTGAATATCCTATAGCCTGATTGTTAGGGAACTCACCTTAGAAGTGGGAGATCTGGTTTTCAAGTCTCTGCTCCAAATCAGGCAGAGTGGGTACTTGAATCTGGGTCTCACATTTTCTATGTGAGTGCGCTAACCATTTGGATTTTAAGAAATAAGGAGGATAGCTTCTCCTCAGTTTTTTGTGGAAAAAGGTCTGATTTGGCTTAGGCACCTAACTCCAGGAGAGGGCTTATAGTTGTAAATCCTGAGTGCACAAGGGCACTTCCCTCCAGCCCAAAGTTAAGAGACTAACTCCCTTTGAGGAATAGGGCTTACGCCACACCCCTCTCATTGGCATTTCCTACTGGCTAGTTTAGGCAGCTCTCTGCTCAGCCTGCTGGTTTATGTAAATTCTTTTCTTAGATTCCAAATTTTTCCAATGCATTTATGGTAGCTTGCGAACCTAACTCGGGGCTGTGGATTCCACTAGGTGCCAGGAAGCCTAAAAGTTGGATGTTGTGGGAATATCTACACTGCAATAAAAGACCCATGACATCAAGTCTTAGAGCCCAGGTCAATTTACTCAGGCTTGCAGGGCTTGGGCTGTAAAGCTAAAAATAGCAATATAGGCACTCTGACCTGGGCTGGAGCCCAGGCTCTGAAATCCAGCAAGGTGGTAGGGTCTCAGAGCCTGGGCTCCAGTCCAAGCAGGGATGGCCTACACTGCTATTTTTAACCCCTCAGCCCAAGTCCCATGAACCCAAGTCAGTTGACCCAGGCTCTGATAATTGGTACGACGTGTTTTTCTTTGCAGTATAGATATACCCTGTAATGCTGAGTCTATTGCTCTTATTGTGTATTTAGAGCTTAGGAGACTAAGAGCCATATTTTCAAAAGTATTTAGGCACTTAAAGATGCAGATAGCACTCTAGGACTATATTTTCAAAGGTATTGAGATACATGAAGGTCCAGATACACCTAAGAACAAAAGAACTGCCATCCTGAGTTAGACCAATGGTCCATCTAGCTCAGTATAATGTCTCTGACAGTGGCCAGTACCACAGCTTCATTGGGAGAATGTACAGAACAAGACAATTTTGGAGAGATCCACCCCTGTTTTTTTCTCCAAGCTTCTGGCAGTCAGAGGTTTAGGGTTGCCCCAAGCATGCGGACTGTGACAGGGCTTGGGTGGCCAGGCGGCCTAGTGGTTAGATCGTCAGGCTCTCAGATGCCAGCTGGGCTGAGTACTCTTAGTCCTTAAGGCTGAGCGGGTGGTAGGGGGACCCGGGCCTTCCCTCTCCCCCAGGTCCTAGCTCAGGGCCCTGTGTATATCAAGCTCTGGACAGTTGGTATCTCTCCTGGTGGACAGTCAGAATCTGCTGTCCTGGACTAGTTCTTACAAGTCCCTCACAGCTACTCTCTGCCATCCCAGGAAAAGAAGTTGGCATTCAGGTGGGCTCTTCTAGTCCAGTATTGAATGTGGAAGGAAAAGGGATAGAGGGAGAGGTACCACTTCATAATTCAGGGGTTCCTATCATTCATGGCATGTAGCCATTGGAGAGGGGCATGGTCGGTGACTAGAGTGAAGTGAGTGCCCAGAAGGTAATCGCATAGTGAATCCATAGCCCATTTTACTGCCAGTACCTCTTTTTCAATTACAAAGTGAGCCTTCTCCTTTGGTAATAGTTTCCAGCTAATGTACAGAATGGGTGTTCATCACCTACTACTTCCTGGGATAAAACTGCTACTGTGCCCACATCCGAAGCATCCATCTGTAGCAGGAACTCCTTGGTGAAGTCAGGGCTATATAGAACAGGTTCTTGGCAGAACTGGACTTTCAGGGTTTGAAAGCCTCCTCCCAGGCTCTGGTCCACTGGATCTGTTTTGGGCTCTTATTCTTGAGAATATCGGAAAGAGGGGCTGCAATGGTTGAGAACCCTAGAGTAAATCAGTGATAGTATCTGGCCAGTCCTAAAAAATGGTATAATTGTTTCTTCGAGAAAGGTGGGGGGCACACCTGGAGGGCCTTAACCTTGCTGACCAGAGTCGTACTGTGCTTTTTCCCAAAGTATACCTGATGTAGGTGGTTTCATCCTTGCAAGGTGACATTTAGCGGGATTTGCCATCTGGCCGACCTCCTTGAGAGATTGCAATACAGTTGTCACATGTTTTAGGTGGTCCTGCCAGTCTTGACTGTAGATAACAACATTGTCTACGTATGCAGCAGCATACTGGCTGTGGAGCTGGAGGCATCTCTCCATTAGCCTTTGGAATGTGGCAGCGGCCCCATGCAATCTGAAGGGCATTGTCTGGAACTGAAGAGCCGAAAGGGGGTAGAGAAAGGGGATCGGCCAATACCCTTTTGCTAAATCCAGAGTGGTGATGTATTCTGGCTTCCCTAGCTGGTCAAGTAGTTTATAAATGTGAGGTATCAGGTACATGTAAAATTTTGATACTGCATTCACCTTTAGGAAATCGGTGCAAAATCAGGTAATCCCATCAGATTTAGGGACCAGCACTACAGGGCTTTTCCAGTTAAAAAACGTATTCTTGAACACCTTCGGCTTTGAGGCCTTGACAGCCTGTGGGCCTAATTCAGGCTCTGGTGGGTAAGAAGTTATTAGTAGGCTTTCTTGGGCTTTCCACAGTTTTAAAATGTTCATGTGGTAGATTTGTTATACCTTCTGCTTGTTGGGTTGTCTGATTTCATAGTTCACCTGTCCTATGTGTCGGATCACCTCATACGCCCCTGCCAGTGGGCTAAAGAGCTGTATCAGAGCTGGGCAATAACAAAGTACCTGATCACTAGGCTCAAACTGCTGGAGGAGAGCCCATTTATTGTAGGCTGCTTCCTGAGTGCTTTGGGCATGTAGGAGGTTCTCCCTGACAAATGAGCCTAAAGATTCAAGAGATGACTGCTCTTCTAACATTTCCCAAATGAGGTCCAAAATCTCTCATGGTTGCCATCGATATAAGAGCTCAAATGGTGAGAAGCCAGTGGAAGACTGGGGAGCTTCTCACATCACAAATAGAAGAGGAGAAACTAACTGGTTCCAGTGTCAGACATCCATAAGGATGAACCTTCAGAGCATCTTTTTTAGTGTTCTGTTAAAGCGCTCCATTTACTTGATTTTCAGTAAATGGCAAAATTGCTTCATCAAGTTTGTTCCTTGATCTGTTAAGATCTCCTGTAGCATCCCAACTCAAGTGAAGATTTTCATAAATTCTGTGGCAACAGTTTTGATGTTCATGGAGCGTAATGGTACAGCTTCTGGGTACCAGGTTGCGTAGTCCATTACAACTAAAATGAACTGGTATCCTGTAGCGCTCTTCTCCAGTGGGCCAACTATGTTGATTCCAATCCACTCAAAGGGTATACTCATAAGCAGGAGGTGAATCAAGGAGGCTTTCTCAGTTGGTCAAGAGCAGTGAGCTGACACTCCAGGCATGAGGCACAGAAATCCAGCACATCTTTGTAGACCCCAGGCCAAAAAAAATGGGCCAGAATCCAAGCTAGTGCCCTTCCCTGGTGCATGGTGAAGGGTATCGCATGGGCCAGTTGCATAATCTCCTTCCAGTAGGGTCGGGGCACCAAAAGCTGATTCCAAACCTCCTCAGTTTCTCAGTCGTTCTCTGTGCATTATAGATGGTCACCCTGAATCTCAAAGTGTGGGAACAGTCCCATTCGATGGGATTCGACAGATTCCCCATTTATTGCCGCCACTTGAGTATTCCCAGCTCATTGTGTTGTCTGCCTGTTGCTCTTCCATGAAGTTGGAGAACTGAATCAGAATCTCTGACTCAGGTAATGGAGGGGGCTCCTCATCTGGTTGAGATGGGGTTTGGTCTTGCTGGGTTGGCACTGAAGAACAGGAAGTCCCCTCACCTGCAAGTATAGCATGGCAGGACTAGCTGAACCCAAAGGTTTTCTTTAACCCTTGCTATGCCAGCTGGTAGTTTCTCTGCTTCATCACAGGGACTTATACTGAAACTATCCTCCATTAACATATCTAAGGGTATGTCTACACTACCTGCCGGATAGGCAGGTAGTGATCAATCTATTGGGGACTGATTTATCATGCCTAGTGTAGACATGATAAAATCAATCCCTGATCGCTCTGCCGTTGACTCCGGAACTCCACCGTGGTGAGAGGTGGAATCGGAGTCGACGGGGGAGCAGCAGTGGTCAACTCACCGCCATCCTCACAGCCAGTTAAATCGACCTAAGATATGCTGACTTCAGCTACACTATTTGTGTAGCTGAAGTTGCGTATCTTAGGTCAACTCCCCCCCATTGTAGTCCTAACCTAAGTTTTTTTTGAACACAGTTATATTTTTGGCCATCGCTTTTGGCAGTGAATTCCACAGATATTGTATGAAAAAGTATTTCCTCTTGTTCGTATTAAACCTGGTGCCTTTTAATTTCATCAGAGAACCCCAGTTTTTGTATTGTGGGAAACAGGGGTGTTGGAATAATTTGTATAGTGGGGATGCTGAGAGCCACTGAACCAAACTAAACCCTGTATGTGATGGAAACCACTTCAAGCCAGGAAGTGCGGCAGCACCCCTAGTACCTATATTTCTAGCACTTTTGGTGGGAAAGGGTAAATAGCACTTCTCTATTCACTTTCTCCACACCATTCATGATTTTATTGACCTCTAGCATATTCCCCCCCCTTAATCAATTCTTTTCTATGCTGAACAGCCCAAATCTTTTTAGTCTCTCCTATTATGGACACCACGCTACCCTTGACCATCATTGTGGCCCTTCTCTGAACTCTTTCCAGTTCCACTACATCCTTTTTGATATGGGGTAACCAGAACTGCACACAGTATTTAAGGTCATGTTAATGGGCACTATAGGGAGAGAAATCAAAATTGAAGAAAAGAAACTTGAGAAGGTGGACAATTTTACATATCTTGGAAGGACCATCAGCCAAGATGGTACTAGTTCCAAGGAAATAATAAGAATCAGGAAGGCAAAGACTGCATTTGGAATACTCAAAAACATCTGGCAACTCAAAAACATCTCCCTCAGGACAAAACTGAATGTGTACAAAACAATTGTTATTGCCATCACAACATATAGCAGTGAGACATGGCAACTTACCAAGAACGATACGCAAAAAGCTGGATGCATTTCACCACAAATGTCTTAAGAATACTGGGAATAACATACAGAGATAGGAAGACAAATGAAGAAGTCAGAAAAATTACTCGACAAGGTACTCTCTCACAAATACTCTACAAAAGAAGACATCAGTGGCTGGGACATGTGCTGACTTACTAAATACCAGAACACTTACCAAATACTGCTCTTGAATGGAAGCCAGAAAATGCAAAAAGAAAGAGGGGAAGACCACGAATAACATGGAAACAAACAGTTTTGAACGACATCAAGCACCTCAACATGAAACGGGAAAGTTTGGAGAGAAGGGTAGTTGACAAGCAAGGATAGCAAATGTGGGTAGCCCAATGTGCAGCAAAGCATGGGATGGACTAAGGTCTAAGGTAATACCATGGATTAAAGTGGCATTATAATATTTTAAGTGCCAAGGCACCTAATTCACATTGAAACCAATGGTAGTTAGGCTCTAAGCACTTCTGAAAATCCCACAAGCATCTGCATCTTTAGGAGCCAAAAACTCCTTTGAAAATATGGCCTTTAGGCACTTTTGTAGTGTAAGAGGCAATGAAAGAACCCAGTGGGCATATAGACCTGTGGTTTTTTATAACCATAACATCTCAGAACAGAAATCTAAACAGGTCTAAACAAATACTTCAAAATAAAATATAACTAATTCTAATTAACAGTGTTAAGCACTTGGAAGTGTGACCAATTTTGACATTCTAGAAGAGTTTTTTGGTTACTTCTTTGTGCCCCACTTTCACTAGAATTTCAAAATGCAAAGAACAATAGGTGACATGAGCACCTTTCTGTGATCGGTTTGTAACTGAGGTCACTTTAGTTAGCATGTCAACAAAGGGGGGGGAGGGGCAGTACCCTGAATTAGTGCCTGTTTATGCTTTTGTGTTGGTGCAGTGCAGTGTCAGGTTTGAAGGAGCCAGAACTTTGTAGTTGTTGCACATGAAAGTAGAGAACATATTTGCATGAGCTAAGGGATTTAGGGCTTCTGTGGCTGGCCAAAAATTTCTTAGAGTAGGTCATGAAGCTACTAAGATATGTGATGGCTCTTTAACTGGTAAATCTTGGGTCTGGTTTTCAAGAAGTAAAGGGCCCACGTGTTTACAATTTAAAGTCTAATTTACATATCAGTTGCCATAAATGCATGCACAAACTGGGAACTTGTGTTTACAAATATGATAATTGTCCATGCAAATCAAATATGCAAATTCCACATGTATTTTGTATGCACATTAACATACCAGACTTTTTGAAAATCAGGTCCATTGTATGTTTCTAATTTTGTGTTCCCAAACAGGGAACTACATCAACATTTTCCCAGACAACTAGAATTAAATTTTCAATCATCAGATGTATGCAGATGAACCAGACAATTGTTGCTGATTTATTATGAGGCTAGGACATGTTTTATTTTATTATGAACATAAACTATGTTATTTCTGTTTTAATTTGCTCTTTTGTTTCCATGGTAATTATGACATAGGAGAAACAGCAAAAATATATATATTTTTAGATAGTAAAAATAGAAACATGTGGTGCTGCTGGTGGGTTTCTTACTTTTAAGTAGTAATTTCTAGATGCCATGCTGGATTTTTTTGTTTGGTTTGGGGGTTTTGTTTGTTTGGTTTTGCTATTTGTATTCATAATTCTGGCATAATGGAAAATGAGCCTTCATTCAAGTGTATTCTTTAATGCTTTCAGCCATACCACCATGATTTATATTTCCACCAGAACCTCAGGGATAAGCCTGGTCAGTAGCTAAATGGGAGACCCCCAGGGAAATCCAGGATGTTGCAGGAAGTGATATTAGTGATTTAGGAGGTGGGATTCTTCTGTATCAGTTTTTAGCCAATGTCTGAATGTTAGGGGCATTACTCTACTGTCTTTCAGCTGAGACATATAACCAAAATATGACCACTTGTGGGCATTAAAGATCCCTTGGTTCTGTTTCTTAAGAGTCAAATGTTAACTTTGGAAAACAGTCTAGGGGCTTGATTCTGTATTATTGATGTCACTAGGGGTCTTGTAATCAGGGGCAGCTCCAGGCCCTGCATGCCAAGCGCGTGCCTGGAGTGGCAAGCCACGGGGGGTGCTCTGCTGGTCGCCGCAAGGTCGGAAGGCAGGTTGCCTTCGGCGGCATGCCTGCAGAGGGTCCGCTGGTCCCGCGGCTTCGGCAGACCTCCTGCAGGCGTGCCGCCGAATCCACGGGACCAGGGACCTCCCGCAGGCAAGCCACCGAAGGCAACCTGCCTGCCGTGCTTGGGGCAGCAAAATACCTAGAGCCGCCCCTGCTTGTAATTGATTTCAGTAGGAACAGTATCAAGCTATAAATTACAGTTTGGGTTATTACATTTTGCCTATGTAAATTTCCCTTGCAGTTTCAGTTGGATGGGGGTTACTTTGTGTCCACCAAAACAATAAAGTTATGCCTGTGCTGTATGTGTATATATTAATGATTCCATCCTAGACCAAATGATAATACAAATAATAAGCAAAATGCAAAAACTTGATGAATGGTTAACCTGCACCTTTTCAGAATTTGACTTGCCTGTATAAACAAACAGTCATGTTTTCACAATTTTTCAGATCTTTTCATACCTTTAATCTTGTATTAAAATTAGAACTCTGTTTTTATACATTATGGTAGATTGAATTGGCAGAAATTTAGGTCAAAATGATCAAACATGAATGTCTAAAGTTAGGATACAAAATCCATAATAAGGCACCTAAATATAGATGGCCTGTTTTTCAAAGTTAGTGTGCAGCATAGATCCATTGACTTCAGTGGAGACTGGGGTTGCTAAGCACCTTTGAAAAATGATACCATCTATATTTAGGTACGTAAATATTTTTTGTTTTTACTATCTTAAAAAATATTATAACTGTGGACCCACAGGTTTGGAAATGTTGGCCTTTGTGAAGTAAATTTCCATATAAATCAGTAATAACTATTATTAAATACATAGAGAATCAGGTTTGAAAAACAGAACACAGAGACCTTTGCTGTGGACTTTTCGAGGAAATTACTTTAAAAAAGGTCAAAACACAAAATGAGCATGTCATAAACAGATAAGTAAGAGTTAATAGAACAGAAGTACTTCATGTCTGTTTTGCCTGTAAAGGGTTAACAAGTTCAGTGAGCCTGGCTGTCACCTGACCAGAGGACCAATCAGGGAACAGGATACTTTCAAATCTTGAGGGAGGAAAGTTGTGTGTGCTCTGTTAGTTTTTGTTTGTTGTTCTCTCTGGGTTCTGAGAGTGACCAGACGTGCAACCAGGTTTCTCTCCAATCTCCCTGATACAGGTTCTTATAGATTCAAAATAGTAAGTACTAGGTGATAAGGTGAGTTAGGCTTATGTTTGTTTTCTTTATTTGCAAATTTGTATTTTGCTGAAAGGATTTTAATTTGTACTTGTATACTTAGGCTGGGAGGGTATTCTCAGTGTCTATAGCTGAAAGACCCTATACCTATTCCATTTTAAATTTACAAAGATAAAGAAAAAACAGTAAAAATTCTTTAATTAAAAGCTTTTCTTGCTTAAGAACCTGATTGTTTTTTACTCTGGTGAGACCCCAGGGGACTGGGTCTGGATTCACCAGGGAGTTGGTGGGGGGGAAGGAGGGAAGGAGGAGAGAAAGGTTAATTTTCTCTCTGTGTTAGGATTACTTTCTCTCTCAGGGAGAGTCTGGGAGGGGGAGAGAGAAGGAGGAGGGAAGGTGCATTTTCCTCTCTGTTTTAAGATTCAAGGAGTTTGAATCACAGGTATCTTCCAGGGTAACCCAGGGAGGGGAAGCCTGGGAGAGGCAACGGTGAAGGAAAGGGTTTACTTTCCTTGTGTTAAGATCCAAAGGGACTGGGTCTTGGGGGTCTCTGGGCAAGGTTTTAGGGGGACCAGAGTGTACTAGGCACTGGAATTCCTGGTTGGTGGCAGCGCTAAAAGTACTAAGCTGATAACTGAGCTTAGAGGAATTCATGCTGGTACCCCATCTTTTGGACGCTAAGGTTCAGAGTGGGGAATTGTACCATGACAGAGCAATTCCATGCCAGCTCTCATCACTGTAGAGGCTTCTTCACTGTGCCCTTAATCCAAAACAGGACTAAATAGGCTTTAAAATGGTGGGTTGGGGAGGATTTATTCTGTGCTCCAAAGAACAAACTGTATCTATTCAGTGAGCGGTAAGGAGTAAAGTGGAAAATTCTGCTAAAGGTAGAGTGAACATTAGATGACTTTGAGGTCTTACTTTCAGAGTATCTCATCTTGGATTGGATTATAATTACAGCATTCCAAACCTTCTGCACCTGAGTATTATATTCTGCTTATTTTAATCCCAACTTCATTTGTAATTAGAGAAGATATTCTTCATTACTTCTTTGAGGTGGCCTTTACATATTCCCACTTGTGGGATGCTCCCTCCCCCCACAACTCCAGCACCAGTGAACTATCTAAAAAGTATTTAAAAAGTTCCTAGTATTACTGCATAGACACCGCCTCACAGCATCAAATATTCAAAATGAGATTATACAAGGTCTGTGTGATCTCTAACTGTCTCAATTCCTTCCTTTCTGCACCTAGCTATGGGAACAGGGACCTTCACTCCATGCTTGGAGACTATTTTTTTAAGTCAACTTCCTTTGTACTGGGTAATGTTGTGCTCTTTTGAACACTTGTCAGATTTTACCACAGAAGTGTTGGTATTTCAGTGAGAGATAAAATAATAATTGTCAAAGTTTGTATACTAGTATATTATATTAGTAAAATGCTTTGGGATCCTTTGGGATTTAAGTTGGTATATAAATTTAGGATTGCTATAGTATTTAATTAAAGTAGTTATTGAGTACTCCATGTTACCTACAAAAGCAGAACCCTTCTTTGTAATAAGCTCAGACTTTAATACAATGGTGGAAACATTTACCACTACGAAAAGTATTCTAAGAGAAAAACCTGCTATGTAAGAAAAAATGAGGTTATCGGATTTTTCTGTTTTTCATACTTTGGTACATATTACAAATAAAGATACAACTGGAAATTATTCTAATTAAGAAAGCATGTGTATAAGTAAGAAGAAATCAAAACCGTGTGCTATTTCTCAGTATGTTTTTAACAGTTGCTTAGACATCTACCAGGAGAATTTGTTTGCAATGGGTAGCAAATAGATTTCTTTTCTTATACAACAGTTAATTACAATAGTTATTACTTGACTGATCTTCAGGTAGATAAAAAATGTATGATTTCACATCTACTATGGATTACACAGTCAATAGGTCCAAAAGATTATGGAGCACCATAATACTGTACTTGAAGGATTCTTGAATCAGCTTGAAGTTCTTCAGTTATTATTGTTAGAGAAAGAAATACCCCTGTTCAGTTTAAATATGTATTTAATGTTTCTTCTTTTCGCATTCTTGTTTTGACCCTGCACTCACTGAAGTCAATGGAAAAGCTTCCTATTGAGTTTAATGATGCAGGATCAGGGGCTCCACATGCTAAAGCTTTAATTTGATTTATTAAAAGTATCAGTTCTAAATCCTAGGCACCTGCATGTATTTACATCCATACGACATTTGAATGGATCAAAATCCACTAACCAAAACACCATAAATAAGGTCTCCCCTTCCTATCTCTCTTACACTCTCATATTGTAGCTCGTTGTATCAGTTAAAGCGTGAGAAAATATAGATGTTAGCAGGCCTGCAGGTCAACTACATTGGACTGTATCAGACCAAGGTGGGGAATAAATTTCAGAGATTAATGTCATTCTCTGAAAGTGCCATGCCCACTACTATTTTAAGCTGATTTAAACTTATCCATCATGGAACTCATACATGAAGCAGTTTGAAAAGCAAAGAGGACAAAATTATATTAACAGAAACCATGGCCTAACCACTATGTTTCATAGTTTAACTGGTCTTCATATTTTGAAAACATTATTTTTATTATTTTAGAACTTTCCAAAATAAAACTGAATGGCAAATCAAACCTATGCAATCTACTATCTATGACCTCTGCAGAAACCAAAATCATATTCTACATGGTCAAGGTGATATCATCAGTACTAAAAGTGGCAGCAGTTTACCATCTCAGAGACTTAGCAGAGATCATGACCAGAAACTAGATGGTAAATCTCCATCACCACCAATGTTATATCCTTCACACTACAACAGCCCATTTCCTGAAAAGCATAGGTGTGATGTTTTACTGAGCCATGTGTACAGTGTGGAAGAAGTCAACCCAGTGGTGAGTAGTTATTTTACTTTAAATACAGAGGTGGCCAAAGTTCAGTCTATAGGCCAAATGTGATTCATGGATTCCTATAATATAGTTTACATTTGCTGTTATGGTATATTTCATGCAGAGCCATACTTCAGTGTTAATGGTGATGGTGGTTATCATCCGCTATTATGAAAATAAGGTATGAGATTCAGGCTTTTAGCAAGTTGCCAATATGGCCTTCAGCTGGGGCACCCTGCTTTAACAACTCTATCACAGTAAATTCATAACGACTCTAATAAGGACCCTAATGTGCTGTTAGAAAAATAAAATTTCTTTAGAAGTAGATTAATGGATTAAATGAAAGGAATCTGTGTACCTGTTATTCTATGTGTAAACTATTGTATCCAAACATGAAGGAGAAAATCCTGAATGTTGTAATCTCTATTTTTCTTAAAGGGAAAGAGTAAAATTATAGCATTCTCAGTCCTCTCCATGTCACTCTTTACAGTAGGGTGTTACCCATCTCCATGGCAACTGGGGGCAGACAACGTCTTTGCTGCAAGCCTGAATTTAGGAGTACCTATCAAGAAGAATAGCCCAGAATTCTCGGCCTCCAAACTGCACGTGCTGCAGACTCCAGGGCTCCCTTTGTAGCAGAACTTTTGCAGAGAGAGAGTGTGTGTGCGTGTGTCTCAATTTCTTCATTGGCTTTAGTTTTTTTGTCCTTTTTTGTCCTTCCATTTTGTTAAATGGAAAAAAAAATATTCTTTTGGCTCTCTGAAATGGATTTGAAGGACAGCACCTTTCCTCCCTGTCTCCCTTCACAGTAAATGGCAGACAAGGACAACAGGCCAAAGGGAAACTAGCTCCCAGCCAGCACATGGGTTAGGTCCATGTTCTGACAATTGAGCAGACCATTTGTAAGCTGCTTTCATTGAAACCAGGCCAGTATCTGTGGCATGGGTCATAGAGTAAGTTTTTCAAAACCCATGCAGGCCCCCATACCCCATCCTCCCCTAGTCATAGGGCTCCTATTTCAACAACTTGTAGATGAAGAAGGAAAGCTTCACTGGAGCCTCCTGACTCTTGCAGGAGGGCAAGTTCTCCCCAGGAGGAAAAATTTCTGCTCCCAGACAGCCTGTAGGCAAGGTCTATGCCAAGGTGCTTGAGAGGACCACAAAACATGCCCTCTTCCTATAAGCAATTTTACCTGTAAGGCCTCAGCTGCCATGAAAAATTAGATTAAATGACCCTTGTGATCCTGTCTAATCTTATGGTTCTATACCAGCTCCTGTGACCTTTCTAATACTGATGGGTAATTTGCCTTCAGTGGCTCCAGCTCATTCCTCATTTTGTGCAGTTAGTCCCTAGTCAGCACTGATCCAGCAGCAGGTAGCATGGGGTGAAGTGATTTAGATCCTCTACTCTGGTAGATAGGCCTCCCTCCTCTCCCCTTCCAATCTACAAGGGTGCCACAGGAGGTCATAAAATGGCCACTATTTTCCTTAAGGAAATATGCAGGATACATGCCTGTAGACTTTCCTTACAATCTCCCAGGAATAGCACTCTCCCCTTCATGGGGCCCCTCCCACCTTTTCCCAGGGATTTTTGACCTAGGGACTGGTGAAGTATCTTAGCATTTAAAAGGACAGCATAAGAACATAAGAATGGTCATACTGGGTCAGACCAAAGGTCCATCTAGCCCAGTATCCTGTCTTCCACCAATGGCCAATACCAGATGCTCCAGAGAGAAAGAACAGAACAGGTGATCATCAAGCGATCCATTCCCTGTCACCCATTCCCAGCTTCTGGGAAACAGAGGCTGGGCACACCTTCCCTGTCCATCTTGGCTAATAGCCATTGATGGACCTATGCTCCATGAACTTAGCTAGTTGTTTTTGAACGCTGTTATAGTCTTGGCCTTCACAACATCCTCTGGCAAGAAGTTCCACAAGTTGACTGGGCGTTGGGTGAAAAAATACTTCCTTTTGTTTTAAACCTGCTGCCTATTAATTTCATTTGGTGACCTGGAGTTCTTGTGTTATGATAAGGAGTAAACAAACTTCCTTCTTTACTTTCTTCACACCAGTCATGATTTTATTGGCCTCTATCATATCCCCTCCCCCTCATTAGTTGTCTCTTTTCCAAGCTGAAAAGTCCCAGTCTCTCCTCATATGGCAGTTGTTCCATACCCCTAATCATTTTTGTTGCCCTTTTCTGAACCTTTTCCAATTCCAATATATCTTTTTTGAGATGGGGCGACTACATCTGCATGCAGTATTCAAGGGGTGGGCGTACCATGGATTTATATAGAGACAATATGATATTTTCTGTCTTATCTATCCCTGTCTTAATGATTCCCAACATTCTGTTAGCTTTTTTCACTGCCGCTGCACATTGAATGGATGTTTTCAGAGAATTCTCCACAATGACTCCAAGATCTCTTTCTTGAGTGGTAACAGCTAATTTAGACCCCAATGTTTTATACGTATAGCTGGGATTATGTTTTCCAATGTGCCTTACTTTGCATTTATCAACATTGAATTTCATCTGCCATTTTGTTGCCCATTCACTCAGTTTTGTGAGATCCTTTTGTAGCTCTTCACAGTCTGCCTGGGACTTAACTATCTTGAGTAGTTTTGTATCATCTGCAGTTTTTGCCACCTCACTGTTTACCCCTTTTTCCAGATCATTTATGAATATGTTAAATAGGACTGGGCCCCGTACAGATCCCTGGGACACACCACTATTTACCTCTCTCTATTCTGAAAACTGACATTTATTCCTACCCTTTGTTTCTATCTTTCAACCAGTTACCAATCCATGAGAGGACCTTCCCTCTTATCCCATGACAGCTTACTCTGCTTAAGAGTCTTTGGTGAGGGACCTTGTCAAAGGGTTTCTGAACATCTAAGTACACTATATCCACTAGATCCCTCTTGTCCACATGTTTGTTGACCCCCCTCAAAGAATTCTAGTAGCTTGGTGAGGCATGATTTCCCTTTACAAAAACCATCTTTACTCTTCGCCAACAAATTATGTTCATCTATGTTTCTGACAATTTTGTTCTTTACTATCATTTCAGCCATTTGCTCGGTACTGAAGTCAGGCTTACCAGCCTGTAATTGCTGGGATCACCTCTGGAGCCGTTTTTAAAAATTGGCGTCACATTAGCTATCCTCCAGTCATTTGGTACAGAAGCTGATTTAAATGATAGGTTACAGACTACAGCTAGTAGTTCTGCAATTTCATATTTTGAGTTCCTTCAGAACTCTTGGGTGAATACCATCTGGTCTTCCTGACTTATTACTATTTAGGTTATCAATTTGTTCCAAAACTTCCTCTAATGACACCTCAATCTGGGAAAGTTCCTCAGATTTGTCACCTAAAAGGAATGGCTCAGGTTTGGGAATCTCCCTCACATCCTCAGCTGTGAAGACCAATGCAAAGAATTCATTTAGTTTCTCCACAATGGCTTTATCATCCTTGCATGCTCCTTTAGCATCTCAGTCGTAAGCATAAAGTCTTAAATCCTCTGAGAGAGACTCTCCTCTTTAGATTCTCTAAAGAGGCAAAATCTCTAAAACTGAGGCTCTGAGCAGACTCTCAACTAAGTTTTCCAGAACTAAGCACAAATGGGTGTTTAGCTTCACAAGTGCTTATTTTCTTAGAAAATGAAACACCAATAAATAAGTTAATAAATAAATAAAAATTGGAAAGGTGATGAAGAGGTGTGTGATTTTTCCTCTGCTGGTTTATAAAGGAGTGAGAATTTCTCTACTGAGACCTATTCATACCTAACGACTACAAATTTTTCATTACTCTGCCTCAAGTTAAGCCTGTTGCATTCTTAGTAAAGGAGATAGTTATACTAATGGAGGGAGTATTCCTGCCAAATACACAGACAGGAAAATAAAATAATTCAAACAAAACTTGTATACAACTGCCTCAGGGCTGATAGTGTTGGCTGCAGTCGCTTATTGTGGGAGGTCTATGCTAAACTCAGAGGCCACTGGGACTATGCACAAAGAAAAACATGACATAAAATCTACTTTAACTACACTTCCCTAGCAAGTTTTTCAAGAATGATTTTCTATACATTCAAATATATGTTCCCAGGGCAACCATAGAATAGCATTCTAAACTCTGATATCCTTCTAAATGTTTTGTTGGTAAGCTCTTTAGGGAGCACAGAGACAAAGCAGTCATTGATGCTTTAAACAAGGGAATAAGGAGTTTCCGAAGTGTGGGCAGATTTCCCCCTTTAACTGTCATCTGGGAATGAATTATCTAAGAAAATGGGTGCTTGAGATGTCCAAGAGACAAGTTTATCCTTTCCCCATGTACGTTAAAATAAACCAACACTATCAGTAAGACCCTTTGTGATAACAGAAGATAAAAGGTGCAGTCGGCCATCTTCTACTCATTGGAACAACAGAACCAGCTTCATGAAGAAACAGTTATTTTGGAAAGGTCACAAGATTCTTTGTGGTACAAAGAGAAACAATGACATAGAAATCTCAGGTGTCCCAACAAGTCCACAAGGAGATCAATATTTTAAGTGGAAAAACTGAAATCCATCATTGCAGAATTTTCTTCCCCAGACATTAGAATACAAAAACAAATTTCCTGTAGTCCCTGCTGATCAGGGAGAGTCACCCAGAGATACTTTAGTTTCTGCAACACAAGAAGCATTTTCAATACAAAGTACTCACTTTTTGGACTTGTAACTTCTATGCGGTTCACAAATGCCGTATTTCATCCCTCCCTTCAAGAGAAAAGGATACATGTCTGTCTTTCTCTGGACAACCTTCTCATCATGTTACTCAGGCCTCAGCAGCCATCACAAAATACTTTCAGAAACAAAAGTCTGAGCAAACAAGTGGAAGGGCCAATTACAGCACTCACAAAATTCCAGCATTTAACTTATCTTCTATGATAACCTTTATTTCAGAAGAGAGACAGAAGAAAATAAAGTCTGACATTACCAGACCTCTACTAAGAAAAAATCTCTGACAGCTCCTGGGTTTTTTGGTCTCGTGTATACCCAGCACAATTGTTTCTTCACTTCCAGCTAGCAATTCCAGCAAGTAAGTATATAAAAATCTTGGTCCAGATCCAGTACTAGCATCTCATGTTGAATTTATTCTTAATATTATTTAATAGCTACCTGATGTTGGGTCTAGATAACAGATGCCATGTGGACTCTTATGTGGGGGATATGGTTCCAAGATGAGACACGAAGTATAACCTGTTGCACACTATGGACTTCCAAGCTCACTGCTCCATTTTCAGCAGATGATTCTTCAAAAACATGGTGTTTAACTGCTCAGAAGGCAGAAAACCTTCAGCACAGTTTAGAGAAGTAATTTTGTTTATGTCCTGGATGGAAGCCTTGGCTCTGTTTCTCAGGGCCTTAAACAATGAAGAAAAGTCAGGGTTGGTCAGCTCAGGAAGACACACTTAGAACCAAGTGATGCAGTCTAGCTTTTTGGTGCATCACACACCAGGCTGGAAGCCTGTTGGTGAACCTATTTGCATCCAAGTCCAGTTGGAAAACCAGAAGAGATACTGTGTGAGAAAGGGAAACTCAAAAGCAGAGGCTGTGGTCCCCTTATCTGAGAAACCACCAAATATTGTTCAGTCTTTTGACTATCCCAAGCAGCCTCTATGGCCTTTCTACTAGTATTCCCATATTAGACATTTGCAAAGTGACAACCTGCTTTGCTTATCTTGTCATACATTTACCTCTCACAATGGATGAGTGGTTCAACAGACTCCGAACCCACCTCCATTTGGAACTGCTTATGAGTCATCTATAGGGGAATGGACATATGCAATCATTCCAAAAAAAAAACAAAAAACCAACCAGTTACTAACCTTTCTGTAACTGTTGTTCTTCAATATGTGTTGCATATGTCCATTCCACTGTAGGTGTGTGTGCCTGTTGGGGCATCCTCTTCTGTATCATGCACTGAACATAGGCATGAAAGACAGAGCAACCCCTGATGCCGCCTCAGTTCCTTCATACCAGAAGACTCCAATAGAGAGGGGAAGGAGGATGCTTCATGGAATGGATATGTGGAATCACTGAAAGAAGAAGAAATGGTTTCTGTAACTGTTGTTCTTCAAGATATACTTTGCATGTGTCTATTCCATCACCCACCCTCTTTCCCCTCTCTATTTGAGTCTTCCAGTAGGAAGGAATTGAGGGGTGGCTCTACCCTTTGTGTGTGCATTGCTTGTACAATATTAGGGTTTGAAGGGACCTCAAGAGGTCATCTAGTCCAACCCCCTGCTCAAAGCAGGACCAATCCCCAAATGACCCCTTCAAGGATTGAACTCACAAGCCTGGGTTTAGCAGGCCAATGCTCAAACCTCTGAGCTATCCATCCCCCCTGTGCACAAGACAGCAGAGGACACTTATGCCATACTGATGGATACAGCTAAGGAGGAAAACGCTGCAGCAGCTGTGCACTGGAGTACACACATACCTAAGTGAAATGGACATGTGTGACATCTCAAAGAACAACAGTTACAGAAACAATTTGTAATGGTTTCTTCTGGAGAGTTCTTCCTGAGTAGCAGTCCTAAGTCCAGCTCAGACCAAAGATCTGGTCTGCTTCAGTTGCCATGGAGATGGGGAACATCCCACTGTGAAGACTGTGTGACATGGAGGTCCTAGAATAAAAATTCACTGGTAGGAGAAATGAGGTGTAACCCACACCAGGTTGAGGCTAATACTAACGTTTTTCTGAGTGTCTTGGTTGCTAGTATTACTGAATTAACATTCTTTTAGGGGACCGTCTATCTAACGTCTTAAGATGCAAAAGAAAAAAAATGGGGAGGGCGTTTTTATTCAATATATCCCATCATTTCACACACTGTTTGCTGGAGGCTACTCTAAACTACAGCAGGGACTGAAGAAGTGTTCTGTGACTGGCCCAAGGGTCTTGAGGATAGCAGGGGAGCCAAATTGTGACCAGCAGTAGTACATTTAAATATGTAGTGACACACCTAAGGACTAAGTCTAGTAAAAGAAAATGTGCAAAGTTACCAGCTTGTAAAACTTAAGATGAAAATCTTATTTTATCCTTCAATAATGTAAAATTATTGCTGTACTTTCAATTCTGTACTAACTGTGCCTGCTCTATGTATTGTTCAGCTTCCCACAGAGATGTCCTTACCTACAACTGCAACAGAAAAATTCTTTCAAGAAGAAGAGAAACGAGCAAAAGAATTTGAAGAGATTTTAAATTCACACATTGAAGAACTGCAAAGGCATTCTGAAAATATTGTCAAAAAATATGCCAGGCTAAAGCAAAATAGACATATATGAGCCTTTTAGCTTTTTATATGCAGTTTAAAAAAAATAAAGGTATAACCAAATAGTTACTCTTCTGATTCTCAAAACTAAAATCTGCTACCATTTTCCTGAATTTACACAGAAGACAGCTAGTGTCTTGTAATATAAATGGGGAGGAGGGGTTTGCATTCCTATATTAACATGACACATTGCTCTGTTATGGCTTTAGTTACAGCATATATTTGCAATCTAAGACATATCTAGAAATTAAATATGTATTTTTTTTGTCTACTTGAATTGTGTGCTCCAGAAACCCATTTGGACCACTGTAAATTAAGTAATGATACATGAAACTTGATGGGGTAAGGGAGCTATATAATCAGTGGAGCTGGCCACTTGAGATAGACCTAGTCTAAGGGGATTCTCTAGCTTGCATAGAACTGGAATAACAGTTTTACACTGTCCTATTCACAGCTTATAGCGTCAGAGGCATAGCTGTGCTCTGGTCATGCTTGGCTACAAGGATAGCCGTTTATGTCCATTGCAGCTGAGCCTGCTCAAACCCATGCTTAGCACCAGGCAAGCCCACGGCATGGTCAAGAGTAGGAAAAGAGCAAACATATCTTGAATTCACCGTTCTCACCACTGTTTGCATTACTGTGCTAAGCAGAGTTCTGTTGCAACAGAGCATCTTACCCATAATTAGGGCCCTATCAAATTCATGGCCAGGAAAAACACATCATGGACCGTGAAATCAGGTCTTTTGTGTGCTTTTACCCTATACTATACAGATTTCACAGGGAAGACCTGCATTTCTCAAATTGGGGATCCTGATCCAAAAGAGGGTTGCACGGGAGGGAGAGGGAGGGTCGCAAGGTTATTTTATGGGGATCACGGTATTGCCACCCTTACTTCTGCACCACCTTCAGAGCTGGGGGGCTGGAGAGCAGCAGCTGTTGGCCAGGAGCCCCGCTCTGAAGGCGGCGTCCCACCAGCAGCAGCGCAGAAGTAAGGGTGGTAGTACCACACCATACTATCCTTACTTACTGTGCTGCTGCTGGCAGTGGCTCTGCCTTCAGAGCTGGGCACATGGCCAACAGACACTATTCTTCAGCTGCCCAGCTCTGAAGGCAGCACTGCCGCCAGCAGCAGCGCAGAAGTAAGAGTATCAGTACTGCAATTGTGACCCCCCACACACACAACTCCTTTTTGGGTCAGGACCCCTACAGTTACAACACTGAAATTTCACATTTAAATAGCTAAAATCATGAAATTTACTATTTTTAAAAATCCTATGACCATGAAACTGACCAAAATGGACTGTGAATTTGGTAAGGCCCTTCCTATAAGGCTGGTCTATTGTTTTTATGACAGTGTAGAACATGTAAAACCTTTGTCCTCAGACTACCTAGATTGCGGAACATCCCTTTTGTAAAGGTTCTCAGCAGTTACTACTTTTCCAATCCTCAATCCTTCTTCCAACCCAGTGCTCTGCATCTTGAGCAACTGTCTGTTTTACACAACAGTTTCTTTTATTTGCAGTTCATACTAAATTATTTCGCTGCGTAAGTGGAACAGTCAGAAAGTACAAGAGACAGATTAACAATCAACTTTAATGGAATAGTTACAGAAAAACTACAGTACAGCATATAGTGCATTTTCTGTTTGCAATTTCATGGAAAAAGCTGGATAAAAATAATACTGGTGAATCAAATAGGCTGGTTTGTGAGTAACAGAATCATCATTAATATTCAAACCCACACCAAAATGTGAATTGTTTTTGGAAGCTATATTTCCAACATAGCAAAACACACTATTTCACACCTAGACAAAATAGCCAGATTTTAAATAATTTGCTCAGTTTTCGATAAAATAGGTAATGATAATGAAGATGTCAAAGAACCTTGAACTCAGGCAAATAACTAAAGAAAGCTGGAGAGCAAAGAGTGAACAAAAAGATGATGAAAGAGTATTTGAACAAACTAAATAAAGGTATCAGAGGGGTAGCTGTGTTATTCTGAATCTGTAAAAAGTGACAAAGAGTCCTGTGGCACCTTATAGACTAACAGACGTATTGGAGCATAAGCTTTCGTGACTGAATACCCACTTTGACGGATGTAAATGTAAATCTTCAGTTTAAAAGACAATGCATCTGGAATTTTTAAAAGAACTATGGTATAAATTTAGGAATCTCTGGAAATAATATTCAGTAAATTATAAGTAAGAAGTTGTCCCTGGAGATTAAGAAAGCAAAAATTTGCTTTTAAGAATGACAGAAAGGAAGATACTAGAAAATATTAACATATTAGCCTTGTTTCTTTTCCAAGTAAAATATTCAAACATATAATGAGTCAGTATTGCCCAGCTCCTCAAAGGTACTTAGGTGTTACAACATGCTGTGGAACACCACCTAATCCCTGCACAGTCCAGTGAAATCTTCAGCACCAAGCATGGGGAGAGTTATGTGCCTGAGGCCAGATTCACAATGGTACTTAAGTGCATTAAGTACTTAACTGCCTCTTTAAGTGTCAACATTTAGGCACCACTGACATTCTCAAACCACCACTCAGATGTCACTTGATCTTGTAGCACTGGAACACCTAAATACCTTTGTGAACCCAGCCCATAGGCGCCAACTCCGTGGGTGCTCCAGGCTTAACCACAGAAAAAAAAGAGGGGGTGCTCAGCACACACCAACCATAGCTGTTCAGTGGGGTCCACTAATCAGCTATTGGTCAGCTGGCAGGGAGGTGCTCATGGGAGGGCTGAGAGCAGGGAATGGCGGGGGGTGAGAAGAGGAGAAGCGAGGGCAGGGTCTAGGGGAGAGGGGGCTGAACAAGGGGAGGGGTCAGAGACAGGGCAGAGCCAGGGCAGGAAGAGGCAGAGTGAGGGCAGGGCCTCAGGGTGGAGCAGGGGTGGAGCACCCAACAGGAAAAACAGAAGTTATACCTGTGATCCAGCCCCTAAGAAAGGAATCGTCAGAAGTCAGCAAGCTGAGCTGGGAGCTGCTTGAGCTAACCAGGAGTGAAATGGTGAGGAGGGAGGTGGGAAAAAAAGAAGGGCTTAGGCATCTAAACTGCTGACCTTTTGTACCTGCCTGATGGGCCAGAGATAGGTATTTCCTTCTGCTGGTGTTCCTCAGCTGCAAACCTTCTCCTGGAGTTAGGTGCCTAAGCCAGGTCAGCCGCTTATGTAGTCCATGGCCTAATAGCTGATACCATCTCTCTCACTGCCTTCTGTTCATGGGCAATACCTCTCTCATGCTTGCCCTATGTTTCCCTGCACGCCCTACCTATTGGTGGCCTACATCTGGACCACCTGCTGCAGGGTCTGACAGGTATGTGCCTGCTCTGAGCATGCCTACAGGAGCAACCTCCTCTAGTTGGAGAATCCTGCTTTGGGGCCTCTGGAGCTTTGGCTTGAGTTAGGGCTTTGAGCTGTTCATTAGCTGTGGGCAGCATTAGGGTGTAGGTCGCTTTGTGAATGCCAGCCAGCAGAAACTTAGATGCCTACAAGGTTAGTAGCACCTAAATGGTGGAATTAGGTGCCTAAAGAGGTAGGTAGGCACCCAAATATTTTTGGAGATCTGGGCCTATGTGACTATTTAGAAGAAAACTGTCCAACACATAAGTTTATTAAAAAAATACATCTGGCCAAATTAATAACCTTGTTCGCTGCAATTACTCATTCAACTTTCTTGCAGTGCCATATACCGTAGACTCACGGTACACAGTGCACCAAAATGCCATTTGTAACTTCAGGTAGTGCACATAGAAACCTATTTGCTAACCAATGTTTCTTCTTCGAGTGCTTGCTCATATCAATTCCAGTTAGGTGTGTATGCGCACTGCATGCATGGATGTCGGAAACTTTTTCCCTAGCAGCTACCCGTTAGGCTAGCTGGGGAGGCCCCTGGAATGGCACCGGTATGGCACTCTATACAAGATCCCGCCGGCCCGACTCCTCTTCAGTTCCTTCTTACCACCAGTGACAGTTGTTGGAACAGTGGTCTCTTGGTTATCAAGTATTCCACTAATCGTTAGCTTTTGCTTATCTAATACTTACCTTTATTAGTTAATTCTTAATAGTTACCCTAGTGTTAAGTAGTTATTGTAGTGTTAAGCTTAGTATAGTAGTTATTGTAATGTTAAGTGTAGCTTTATAGTTGGGGGGGAGTTCCTCCTTTCAACGACTGACCTGCGGGGCTCCAGGGCTTCAAACCCTGCCATTCTTGTGTCAAAGTTAGACTCAGGACACACAGTTTGTCAGACCACTCTGTTTTATTAGCATAGCGCTCTGCTAATAACACCTAGATAATGTGAGCACCATGCAAGACACAAACTATCTTATTTATACAGATAAAAGGGCGAGAACTTAACAAGATAACAAAGGAAGCAGAATCTAGCTAGCGCGATCTATTACCTCATTGGTATCATCAGGTATAAACACACAATGTTGTTTTCCAATGAGAGCACGGGTCCCTCCTTTGGCTGCCAGCACTATGTCCAATGCCTGACGATTCTGGAGGGCCATCTGTCGGATCACCCCTGTTTCTTTAGCCAGGGCTCTTAAACTTTCTCTGATTTCATTTGCCATTATTTTAACTACTGCTTGTAACCTAAGGAGCCTTTTTGCATGGTGTATTACTCCCCCAAGTGGGATAAAGGAACTGCCAATAGCCTCTTCCCAGGTGTCACTACTGTTCCATATTGTGTTAAACCGACAAGGTCCTCCAGTGAGGTCTGGGGAATTGAGTGAGATAGCCAGGACAGGAATACCAGTTTGAGAGTGGGCTGGGATGTGGCTGCAGACCCAGCATTTAGAAATATTAAAGGTCTGAGCTATCCACACTTGCTGCTGGATAAAAGAATTGTCATTGTGGACTCCCCAGACTTTAAGACACCAGCAGCCGAGGAACAGGCGCCACCAGAAGCGCATGTTGGAGGCAGGGCCCTTCTGGTTCTGACAACCTCAACTGAGGAAACCGCAGTCATGATTTTATGTCCACCAGGCAGCAGGCGCTATTTATACAGATAAAAGGGCGAGAATTTAACAAGGTAACAAAGGAAGCAGAATCTGATACGTTTACCAGGGCTAGACATGCATATCTTATTTCCTTACTATTACCGATCTTCTGTTAATGTTTCGCCATTAGCACTATTGTTTATGCTTAATGTTTCTTTTCCTGGCACCTGTATTTCAACATTTCTTATTTCTGCTTAAAGGTACATACAACATTTCTTTAATCCATTCTTATTTTTACAGTATAATTCATTCTACTTTCACAAGCTCATGTCCATGTGCGATGCCCATGACTCCTGCCTTAGGTGTCTGGGGGAAGCCCATCAGGCTGACAAGTGCAAGATCTGTAAAGTCTTCAAGGCCCGGACTAGAAAAGAGAGGGAAATCCACCTCAAACAACTCCTCATGGAGTCTGCATTGCATCCCTCTCAAGACTCAGGCCCCAGTGCCTCGGTGCACAGTGCTCCTCCAGCAATACTGGCCACGGCACCGCAGAAGATCCTGCACCTGCCTCGGGACCAATGATCCCCTAGGCCCCAAAGGTGTCCATCCCGGCACCGCTCCCACACCCCGGTCACTTGAAAAAAGCAAGCCTTGGGAGGATCTTCCAATAGGCCCGAAGCGGTCACTGCAACCCTGGTTGAGCAGATTTCAGACCAGATCTCTAAATCTGACAAGCCAGTTAGGCCTGGCCTGCTCCAGACAGTCCCACGCAACAGGGGCTCCTGCAAGTGGAGGAGGTTACACTACCTTCCACTCCAGACACCTTCAAAGCCGCCAGAGGTCTTATCAAAATGACAGCACCGGTGCCCCCGTATCAAGCGCCAGCCCCAGCTTCAGCCCCGGCATTGTTCGGACAGTCCGCCACTAGACCAGCATCTCCACGTTGCTCTGAGTCCCAGAGTCATTCGGAGTCCCAGCACCATACCACATACCGGTTTGACTCACGACACCGGTCTGACTCGCGGCGCTGGTCCTGCAGCCCCGACTCTCGGAGCCGTTCGCACTCAAGGTCGCTGTTAGCTGCCATAACATGGTCCCACTCAAGGTCCAGATCGTACTCAGCAACCTTGTGGCACCGCTCAGACCAGCACTGTTCCGGGTACCGATCTCCACACCATTCGTTGCCACAGCTCCAATCTGCAACTCGTCGACGATCCTCTTCGCGACACTGCTTCCCAGCGTGGTAGTGCTCCCCATTGCAGCACCGTGCCCCATCGCAGCACTGCTCTCTATCATGGCACCAGTCTCCACTGCAGCACCAGTCCCCAGTGTGGCACAGGCCTCCTTCACAGCACCGCTCCCCAACATGGCATCGGCCTGCCTCGTGGCACCACACTTCAACATGGCACCGGTCGTGGTCACAGTCGGCATTACAACACCGTTCACTGTACGACCCTTGTCTTCCAAGGGACTCGGTGCCCCCGTTGCTGCATTTGTGCACCGCTCCCCCCCTTGGTCGTCACACTCCCAATCCCTTTCCAGTAGGTCGGGGAGAGCTTCAGAGGCTTCGGACATCCCCCGTTTGGGCCCAGAAAGCCTTGGCCATGACCCCTTGCTGTCCCACTGGCAACCCCAGTGGCAATTTTGGACCCCCTGGGCATAACCATCAGGCCCAGGGTGCCCATTCTGTTTCCCGCCCGCCGATACAATCAGGCACCCGGCCCCCTGAGGCAACCCTCAGCCGCCCTCCTCCAGACTCAGAACAACCTGCAGAGCCAGTCCCTGTGGTAGATGTTACCCCAGGCACCCGGGAAAATTTGCCCCCAGAAGACCAAAGGGCTACTTCCAACCCAGCTCTCCTGGTGGTGTCATCCTCATCTTCCCCTGATGAGACCGCGGCTGGCACATCCAGGTCTGGCCGGCACATCCACGTCTGGCCCGCCCCGATGGACTTCAGGGTCCTCCAAGAACTACTCAGGCATGTAGCCCTAAATATGAACTTCCAAGCTGAGGAGGTCGTGGAAGAGGAGGATTCTATGGTGGACATAAGGGCCTTCCAGGGTGGCCCTCCCCATGAATACAACCATACAGACCAATGCCAAAGCACTCTGGCAAACTCCAGCCTCCATCCCCCCCACAGCCAAAGGGGTGGAAAGAAAGTACTCTGTCTCCACCAGGGGATACGAATACCTTTTCACCCACCCTGCCTCTTGTTCACTTGTAGTGGATGTGGTGAACGCAAAAGAGAGACAGGGCCAACAAGGGCCCGGCCCTTAAATCAAAGGACGCCAAACTTTTTGGTGAAAAGTTTACTCTACTGGTGGTCTCTCACTATGGATTGCAAACCATCGTGCGATCCTCAGTAGGTGCAACTTCAATTCATGGTCTGCAGTCCTAAAATTCCAAGAACTCCTTCCAGCAGAGGCTCATACGGAATTGGGGGCCATTGCCGAGGAGGGCAAATTGGTAGCTCGCAACTCCCTTCAGGGCTCCCTTGATGCTGCGGACGCGGCAGCATGCACCCTAGCATCCGGCATCGCCATGCGCCAAAATACCTGGGTCCAGTCATTGGGTCTTCCGCCTGAGGTGCAACATACCATACGGGATCTCCCCTTTAACAGTCAGGGCCTATTTGCGGAGCAAACTGACTCCCGTCTTCATACCCTGAAAGACACAAGAAAAACTATTAAGTCCTTGGGCATGCATACCCCGGCTACCCAAAAAAAGCTGTTCAAATCCCAGCCCACCCAACAGCACCCCTTCTCGCCTAGACCCAGGCAGGACTTCTCCCGCAGGAGAAGCAGGTACCCTCGGCATAGACCGTCATGTCCTCTCCCTGTGCAGGGTCAAGGGCAATCTAAGCCACCACCGGGCCCCAAGCGCCCATTTTGAAGGTACGCTATACCTTCAAGGTAAACTTTAAAGCCTATTTGCTCTCCGTTCCCCAGAGGCGAGGACCAGAGAGCGGTAAGAGAATGCACTTTGGTCATTGTGAATAGGTGAGGTCACTCTGGTCTATTTGATGACATTTGTAAATGAAGGGAGTGGCAAAGGGGTTGTGTACAGATATCTGAACCAACAAACTATGCAGGGGCATATTTTAAAAATCAAAATACATTTTATACTTTTATTAAGTATGTAAAAAAAGGTGAAAACTCAACCATGATCAGATTGATTGGGAGGTGTAATCTAAAAATTGCTGGGTGATGGGGCACCTAAAATACTTTGTGCTCTAACTGCCACATTTTAGGAAAGTTAGTGGAAAAACTAGGAAAATTTATGGTGACCAGCAAATATAATGAGGATTGAGATATACTATATGTGATGACCAACTGCAGGAGCTAAATTTGTCAAGAAAAGAATCCTCAAAATGGGACATGAATCAGAGGCTATATAAACTTGCAGGTAAGAATATAAATTAAAACATTTTAATAAATTACAATTTAAAATAACTATGAATTATTATTCATAAATTCATTCAGAAGTTGCTAGGACAAGGTGCAGTGACCTGATGCTAAAGTTTACGAAAACTTGAGTATGAGCAATTGGGCAATGGAGCAGATATCTAAGCAGCAACACTGTTTTTAACATTTTTCAAAGGCCTCCCAAAAATATTTGTAGCACCCCTATTGAACGGCTCATTTTAAATAAAAAGTTGCCAGCTTTCTTTGCATCAGGAGAAATGAAGATCAGTTGTGTATAGTTGCCAACCTGTTTTATCACGGGATAATTTTGAAATAGATGGTGGCCTAGGGGCTGCTAGCATATCCTATCCATTTTTTCCCAAGACTTACATTGGAAGTGAGATCTGTCAGTGAAACAACAATAACGGAGCATAAATATATTAAAATCACTCACCTGACAGTTGGGTAGGTATTTTCTCCTTTCCTTCTCTTTGGCCTCCTCTTTTTCTTACCTTCCATTTCCCACTCATCCTGTCTATCTCCAACCCAATTTTCTCATTTGTGTTTTCTCTTATTTATTATTCTGTCCCACCTCATCCCTAGAGCTATTGGTGGGGCTATTCAACACACACACAGTCACCTACAAGTCAGTTCAGGGGCTTCCAAAAACCTTGGTAATCCACAAAGTTTGTGGGTTCCAAAGGTCAGCCATTCACAGCCATGTTGAGAACTAGGAAAAAACCCTAGTGATGGGCTCGCAATGTGAAAGTTAGCTTTGCAGCAAAATGAAATTCATCTCTCATTTAAATGAGACGGGTCTTTTATTTAGAGAGTCCTAAAGAGCATGTGGCCCAAAGGCCAGCTCTGTAAAGTGACAGGATTAACCTGTCTTGTACACTAAGCCAAAGCTAGCAGTGTCGGGCCCCCACATTCCATTCCACTCTAAGGGCAGGAAGTAAAAACAGCTTGCTCCTACAAGTCCCACCATGGATGCTACCAGTCATACTAGATCTGAACCTGACTAACAGGCAAAACTTGTAATGAATGCAAGAACAAGTCAGACACTATGTCTCAATGATCAGGGAGTGGCTACCAGGGGCAGCTCCAGGCACCAGCGCAGCAAGCACGTGCCTGGGGTGGCAAGCTGGGGGACGGGGGGGCTGCCAGTCGTCATGCCCGGGCAAAACTGGAGGTTTCCACACAAAATGTCATCATCCTCTATTGGACATAAAGTGGAACAACTTCATTCATGACGCAGATGTTTACGGTCACTCTGGTCTATACTGGGGTCATTTTCCACTGCTGGCATCTTACACTTTTCGGACATGTCATGTCACCAGAATGCCTCAAGACGTTCTGACAAACGCCATTATCTGGGTGGCTTGTGACATCCAGGATAAAATTCCACCAACAGAGAGGTGGAGACGGCCCATGGGTGCATCAAGTCTGTTCCAACATTGAACTTTTGGCCTATCAAGCCTTTGCGGCCTTGAACAGGAACATACCAAATGGCCACCGATCACTACGGCTGACTCTTCAGCAAAGTGATGAAGAAAAAGAAGTATCTGAGGATCCTGTGGGCACAACAGTACCAGACCTAGAAGTCAGTGATTCCGAGACCATCGACTAAGCAGGAAACCAAGATCTCTTTGGAACAGTCTCCTTATGAGGTGAGTCAGAGCCTCTCTTCCTGGGACCTTTACAGCTCTCTGAGGTAGTTCCCCTTCTTGGAGAAGTGATGTACCAAAGTCAAAGGGGCACTAGCTCTGCCTGGACCAGGGCTGCCTTAGGAGTGGGCAGGTTGGGTCCCTGCCCAGGGTGCAGTATTCAAGAGGACGCCGTGCTGGTAGTTCCAACCCACCTCATCTGCTGATGGCCAGCAGGGCTTAGAGGCAGGCAGCATCTGGAGTGAAGGAAGAGATTGAGCTGTGAGGGGAAGGGAGTTGGAATAGCCAGGTAACTCCTCCGAAGTGGGGGTGCCCCTCTCCCTCTACTGCCCTGCTGTCTGCAGCTGCCGCTGCTCCTGTTCTCCTTCCTCCCCCAGCGTATGGAGTCACCCTGGGCCAAACTTTGACCTGGAGTCTGCCTCATGTGCTGTCACCCGCAACCTGCGTACCTGATCTCTGCTGAGCTGGGGTGGTGGTCAAGGAGAGCATGTCTTTGCTGATGCTTCTGGGTGCAGACGGGGAGCTGCTGGAACTGCTGTTCAGGCTCCTGAATGCTCTTCTCAAGTGACACAATCACTTAGGCACACATACGCTCCCCCCAACACACACACACTCATGCACACACTACCCCCAGCACACATTCACCCTCTCTCTCACACTCTCAAAATACACATTTATCCTCTCTCACACACATATGCATACTTTCTCCCAATACACACACACACACTCTCACAAACACCTCAAAACACACACACACCCCAACACACACACACACACACACACACACACACACACACCATCTCTCACACAACCAACACACACACACACACACTCCCCCTCTCACACACACACCTCCCAAAACTCCGAGCTGGGTGTCAGGCTAGCACCAGCTGCTCAGCCAGTGTTTAATTTGTTCCAGGGCTGAGCCCTGCACCTCTTTCAATACAAATTAAGCACTATGGGAGTCAGTGGGGCCTGGAGGGGAGTTGTCAGGGCCAGGGACGATGGAGGGGAGTTGTCAGGGCCAGGGACGATGGAGGGTGTCTGCCAGGACAGAGGTGCCAAAATACAATTTCACCCAGGGCACCATTTTCACTAAGGCAGGCGCTGCCGGAGACCAGTGTACAGAGGCAGTCTCCGGGCCTGGCTCCAATCCAGAATGAAGGGAGTGCTTCATCATAAGAATTCTCAGCTTGATCTCCTGGTTCTTCCTGGCCCTAGATTTCAGACCTAAATAGAAGTTACACTTCTGTGGGACGTGTAATTCCCCTAGGCAGTGGAGACACCTGGAGTGGCCATTGCCAGCTGGGATAGTCTCCCAGCAAGCGATGTAATGTTTTAATTCTGGAGAGCCAGGCATGATCTCCCGAAGAAGGCAAGTCTTCCCAAGCGGGGGGTGGGGTGGGGGGGGAGTAGGGAGAAGGCTCTCCTCTCGCTAAAAACTAAACTAACAACTTAATAAGCTGAACTAACAGTAAGAAAAAGATTCTAAGAAGATGAGGCATGCTAAAAGCAGGTCTATCTCAGGTGAAGGTGGTTGATAAGGAATTGATGGCAGTTCACCCACAGCACAGGACACAAGGATATGTACAGTGCATGTGTGGGCTGAAAGGACACAGCTAATGAAAATCTCTAATTGCATGAGCACCTGAAGTGGATCACCCATAGGGACACTACTTGAAGAACCTGACTTATGAGGAAAGGTTAAACAAGCAATTGAATGTTTAATCTTGAGAAAAGACGACTGAGGGGAGAACCTGAAAACAGGCTTCAAATATGTTAACTGCTGTTATTAAAAAAAGACAGTGAACAACTGTTCTCCATGACCACTGAAGGTAGGACCATGAGTAATGGGCTTAGTCTGCAGCAAGGGAGATACAAATTAAAACTTTCTAACTATAGGGATAGTTAAGCTTTGGAATAGACTTCCAAGGGAGGTTGTAGAATCCCCATTATTGGAGGTTTTGAAGAACAGGTTAGACAATCACCTTCCAGGGAAGGTCTAGGTTTATTTGGTCCTGCTTCAGCTCAGGGGGCTGGACTTGATGACCTCTTGAGGTACCTTCCAGGCCAGCCCTACATGTTTATGATTATATGCAGTAACAGGTAAATACCCATTGGTTCTGACCCAGCAAAGATTTAAGCCCATTTAAGTGTATGCATGAGTAGCCCCACTGATTTAAATGTAACTACTCACCTACACAAAGTTAAAGCACATGCCTGAGGGTCGAATTTTAAAAAATGTCTTAAGTGAATTAGGCACATAGATCCCTAAATACCTCTGAGAATCTGGGCCTATCTACCCCTTTAGACACCTAATCCACTATTTAGGTACCACTGACACTTTCAAAACCAATGCTCAGCCACCACCTAACCCTGTGGGTGCCTAAGTTTCCACTGACCTAAACCCGGATGCTGACCCATGCATAATGAGCAGCTCAGAGCCCTTGCTCAAGCTGAAGCCCCAGAGGCCCCAAAGCTGGATTCAAGCAGCAAGCAGGGGATGCCCTATCTCATCAGCAGAGCCTGGTCCTGTAGGTATGGAGCTTAACACTTGATACCTGTCAGACCCAAGCAGAAAGGCTGGCTGCAGGCCAGCAATAGGTGGGAGAGAAGCACAGAACCCACACTGATGATGGGGGGCACAGGAACTCATAAGGCCAGTGGGAAAGAAGTATCAAGCAGGAAGACAGTTTCAGCTGGTTGGGCCAGGGCCAGCTGAGATGCCCAGCTCTGGACCATCAGCCAGGTGTGCCAGGTCAGCAACTTGGGTACCTAAGTCACTTTTCTCAGCATCTCACTCCTGTAGAATTTAGGTGGCCTCTCATTCAGCTTATTAGCTTCTATGGGGTCCTTTTTTAGGCACCTCTCTCTTCTGCATTGTAGGGTGGGAACCTGGATGCCTAGCCCAGGGTTGAGGATTCCCCTGGGCAGCAAGCCACTTCAAAGTTAGGCATTGCAATGCTGAACAGAGCGATGCCTAGGTATCTTTGAGGGGCAGCGCCCCAAGCACTTAAGTACCATTGACTTGCATTTTATCTGGCTAGAGGCACTCAGAGACTACAGTAATGAACAAAGAAGAACCAAAATAGGTAAAGACAATGACTTTATTGTACTTATCGCTGAACTGACACAGACAGTCAGCATTATTTCCAGGTGCAGTGAGGCCTTTAAACACCCTTCAGAACTTTACTGTTTGAATTGCAGAAACTTCAGTCAAGTCTCTAGAAGAGGCTGAACAGCTCAGATGGACCTGGCCAATGTCCCAAATGTTACATGCTTTAGGAGTCTTCAGGGTATCATATTTGCATTCAGGTAAAATAAAATTAATGTAAAAAAATTAACAGTAAGGGAAAATGCATTTAGAATTGAGAGAGACACTCAACTTTAAGAGGCCCAAGGTATTTTTCTCAAATCAATTGGTAAATTTCATGTAATTTTTCAAGACTTTCCTATAAATATTCCACACAAAACTCAAGCTTAATCAGAGAGACAGTCAGAGAATCAGGGCTGTGATTGCAATCTCCTTGGGCCATCTGTGTATGTGATCTCTGCAGATGCAGCATACTCAGCTCTCGGGGGAAACAAAGGATGTTCCCTGCACTGCTCCCAATTCTGGGGTGGTTGTGTGGCTCTTCTTTACTGGTCATGGTGAGATCTATGATGAACCTTTGTGCATGAGGGAAAAGGCTGCACAACATCTTTGAGAGAATGAACTAGGGGGACTGGACTAGATGACCTCTCGAGGTCCCTTCCAGTTGTATGATTCTAAGCAGGATCGATTCCTCCTCTGCCAAGAGATTATTGGAAAGTATTTTTTTAAATGTAACTCAGGGTTATTCTATCACTCACTGCTCACACCCTGTAAACAACCAATTTGGTGTTGGGGAAGGAAAAACAATTTGAAACTTACATAGAAGATAAAGACTAAGTTAAGAAAAAATGAAATAACTTTTGTTTGCAGTGTTGTTCTGGCCTCTCAGTCCAAGAATGTTAGAGAGACAAGGTGGGTGAGGTAATGGCTTTTATTGGACCAACTTCTGTTGCTGAAAGCCACAAGCTTTTGAGTTTACACAGAAGAGCCCTGTGTAAGCTTGTCTCTCTCACCAATAAAATATTGCTCCAATAAAAGACATTACCTCACCCACCTTGTCTCTCATGAAACAACAGGTCGTTCATTACAATGGTTTAACTATTAATTGCTATTTCATAAGTACGATTTGCAAGCCAACCTCAGGCTGGAGAGCTGTAAAAATACTAAGCCTAGTTTGGAAGATCATATATACATTGTACAACAGTTTAACTTCACTGATTGCAGTGCAATTACTCCTGATCTACACTAGAGCAGTATTGCCACCTTCAAACATTCAGTGAGATCAGCTTAAATATCACAAGATTTAAAAATAAACACTTTTTTTTTTTTAAAATTTACCTTCTGGCTTTTGAACCTTCAGGCTTCATGTTTTCAAGCTTTTCTCTGCGCTGTGAAGGCTACTAAGTTACTTTTTTTTTTTTTTTAAAAGTAAAAGCTGACATTCTCTCTTGTAATCACATGGCTCCAGAACCTGGTGTCTTAAATAAAACACCACATAATGTGGGAGTTGGCAGTACTGCTAGTGGGGAGTCTACATGAGCTACATTCTATACAGAATATGGCCCTAGATCCTGCAATTTATTGTGCATAGGCAGACGGCAGCATCTGCAAGGCGCTTATTTGATCCAGTGTAGTTCCTCATGAAAGCAACAACATGCCAAAATGCAAAAAAAATCACAGGATGAGGGCTGGCACAAATTTGAAGAGCATTCTGTGTTTGAGCTTCTCTTTCAGTATATCCCCGGTCTGCATAGATATTTTTTGTCCATGCGCCCTAGTACATATTATTCCTTTTTTTTTAAATGAAGGCCAATTTCATATTTCCACTATTAACTTTACCAAAAATAATTTTCAAAGTGAAAATTTAAAGAGGCAAGCATGCTCCTATTGTGTGATTGAACCAGAAGACTGAAGATCAAGTGCTCTAGCATCTAAAAAATGTGTAGTTTTACCCTCAAAACCCTTTGCAGTGTCAGTTGTCTTGTACGCTATGGTGACAGGGATTAAAATCTTGTTTGAGAAATAGCCACTTACACCATTCTGTGAGTATTTGACATAACTCCTTTATTTTCTTTACACTTCAAAGCCATTTATAAAAACTCCATTAAAACCTTGATCTTTATTGTATATTACTTATATTTGATTTATGCTTTGAAAATTTGCTCCTAATAAATTGCTCCATAACTTGATTTATCAGATGGGAACACCAGCTTTATAATGACTTCACCTGATAATGAGCCCTCTTGGAAACCATATCACAAGACATTGTTGCAGAAATACCTCAGCATGATTTCCTTGTAAAATGCTTGTAATCAATCATTCAATTTTGCCACAAGCCACTATATGCTGGGAGACAGTTTGAAATCTTATTTCTAAAATACTTGTGAAGTCTAATGACACTTGGGATAATACATAGTTAAAAAATCATAGATACAATTAAACCTTTGTCTGGCACGTTCAGAATAGTTGACATTTGACCAACTGCCATTAGTTTAGTTCCTGATGCTTAAGTGTCAGTGATTTATGTCAATTTTAAAACATGATAAAGGAAATACATTTTTCTAATGCATATTCCCATATGCTGTAATTAAAAGATCTCAGTAAAAGATGCCAAAGTTGAGGTGCAAAATGTGATCGCCACAACATAAAAATATTGACAGGTCTATAATCATTTTTAAAAGATTTTTTTTTACAAGTTTCAAATTAAGGCCATTAAATTTATTCTATGTTATTTTGCATAATAAACACCTCAATAAGTGAAGTGTTATATTTTACTCCTGGAGGTAGCAGTCTTTAAAATTGCATGTTCCAGTGCACTGGAAATACTGTACTGGATATTAGAATATCAATTTGAATGAACATTTTGATCCATATAGTTGATTATTTTGATTACAGTAGCACTCTGAATACATTAGATGTGACACACTGTCCTTGTCCTAAAGAGCTCAATATCAACGAAGATAAGTGACAAATGAAAAAAATGAGGAGAGAAGACATGATCAATGAGGTTCATTATTAATTACTTGTGAGTTATGGTAGAAACAAGTCTTGATCGATTTTAAAGGAATAGCATAGTGACTTTGTGAACTAGTTCAGAGGCAGCCTTCCAGTTCGATAGTGCTTCTCAGGATGGCAAGGAACACACAACAGACTGACCAAAAGAATCCCTTTTTTGAACTCAGAGGGAAAACTTATGGGATTTAATATAGAGGACACACAAAGAGCAACCCTGGATAGACAAGGATGGCAGAGCCTTATCTGTGCCCTAAGCAATATCTGACAGGACAGGAAGGATTCAGATTCAAGGCTGGTCTTTAACTAAATGCAATTTTACTTACACTTGAACAGGCAGACGAAGGACACTGCAGAATTTACATGTAGGTTGTGTGGTGGTTTGTTAGCTTCCTCAGCCACAAATTTTAATTCATTCTTATTTAAGGTAACCAACTTTTATCCAGTGAGGACAACGTACAACACAGAACCATGGCTGTCCCTAATAAAAAAGTAATTCTTCGTCACAGGAAAGTAGAGGAAGACAAACATTATGCGAAAAGCCATGAGAACTACAGTAACAATTGAGAAGGGGAGCATCAGAGATTGACCAATTCCAGCAGAGATGTCATTTAGCTTGATCTCTAACCACACGAGGGCATTTCCTCAATATAAGAGGTCCAGATGATTTTTCAAGAACAGGAGATGCTTTGAGCAACAAGTGATAGTACAGTGCAACCTCAAAGATACGAACACCAGAGTTACAGACTGGCCTCTCAACCGGACACCATGTGGAACCAGAAGTAAGCAATCAGGCAGTAGCAGAGACAAAAAAATCCCTCAAAAACAAAACCCAAAAAAACGTGCCTGTATTGCATCCTAAAGGTAGGCACATCTGGGCTGCCTGTTCCGACCCCCCTAATCACCACACAGGGGGCAGCCACTTACAGATAGGTGAATTTCACAGGCACAGCTATGGAGGAGCAGCTCAGTTTTAAAGGTCCATAACCTTCACCACGTGCCGATGCCATGGTGCCTCACTCATCAGTCTTGCAGACAGGGGGCTAGAACCAGCTGCCTGTCCCCACCCCCACTTGCTGGGCAGCCACTTACAGGCAGGAGATGAAGACCCTGAAGTTTGCAGGCACAGCTGTGAGCCCCCACTCTGAGCAGTCCGCCCTGAGGAGCATCCCATAAAGTCTTGTTCAGAGTTATGGACAACCTCCATTCCCGAAGAGTCTGTAACTCTGAGGTTCTGCTGTACTTGGTCATTCAGTAGATAGCACACCTGAGACAGCTGTGATTCAAGACCCAGCTTGGAGCTAGTGGTCACTGTGCAAACATGTCAAGTGAGTAGCAGGAGAGAGATCAGAACCACTTCTGATCATTAAAATTCCCAGCTCTTTTTCTGAGCATAAGGATTTTAATTCCCACATCAAACCAAATCCAAACAGACATTTACATTTTGCTGACCCAAAATTTCTCCTGCAGTTTCAATGTGATACAGCATTCTACACAGTAACATCTTTACCACACAAGACTGCAGGAGGTGAATTAGGTCCTAAACCTGCATATGAGTAGTTCCAATAGCTTCACTGGGACTGTCCAGGTGCTGATAGTTAAGCACATGCAGAAGAGTTTGCAGGGTTGCAGCCTTTTTCACTTCCTGCACTAAGCAACCGTGGGAAATACTGACACACAGCTGCTGCGTTGAATTCATCCTGAGCAGCATCTGCCCTGAAGTGATCCCTAAACTACCTCCCCAAAACGTTTTGAGGGTTTTTTTGGGTTCTAAGTGCTTTGAGATCCTTCGATGAAGAAGGGATGAGCAGTAGAAGTACATAGAATTATTCCAGGAATTTCTTTTCTTTTTAACTTCCTGGAGTGCAACTGTGGTGGTTTGATGCTAGGTTCTAAAGAGAAATTGGGATCCATATAAGAATGGTCCATTTGAATAAAGTGTTTGAAAGTCTATCCTACATTATTCCATATTTTCTTCATTTAAAGAACAGAAGAGTCACAGCTTGTGATTGTGTCTTTATATTAGTTATTTTGCCATGACAAACCTGTGGAATCTTTCTCTTGGGCTTCTGCAAGATTGTTCCAGTACATCTTATGTTATTCACTTTGAATGTTCAAGTCTCACATGAAAACGAAATCTTTTGTAAGCGCTCTGTATAGCAGCGGTTCTCAAACTTTAGCAATCTGAGGACCACCATTCTGATTTAAAGTTTTTCACAGAGCCCCAAAGTTCCCCTGCTAAGCCCCATGCCCTGCCCCCACTCCACCCCTTCTCCCAAGGCCCCACCCCACCTCTTCCCACCCCTGCCCCTCCTCTTCTCCACCCTCTCTCTTGAGCACACCCCATCCCTGCTCCTCCCCCGCCCTCCCAGTGCCTCCTGCAGGCCACTGAACAGCTGTCCCACAGTGTGCAGGACGGACTGTGTGGGAGTGGGAGGAATTGATCAGTGGGGCTGGCGGCCCCAGACATGCTTCCACCCCCAAACATGCCTCATCCTCGCTCCTCCCCCTCCCGCATGCCACTGAACAGCTGTTCCCCAGCATGCAGGAGGCACTGAGAGGAAGGGAGAGGAGTTGATCAATGGGGCCTGCGGACTCCCTGGGATACGTTCACGGATCCCGAGGAGTCCACAGACCCCAGTTTGAGAAACTTTGCTGTATAGCATTTAATGAAAAAATATTACATAATGTAGGTCATGTTTCACAATCAAGCCACTTTCTAGCTAAACAAGATGAAGATTCTAAGTAAGATTAATATCTTCTTTATTCCAAAAATATATATATATATTTTAAATCAGAGCATTTCAAATGACATTAAGCACAAAGAAGAAATGTACTTCTTTGGAAGTTGTGAAACAGACATACAAAAACTCATGGGAGCAACATTATAGATTACAGTGATAAAATCTGAAAGCTGATTTATACAAATTTATAACACAACAGAGTTTCCTTTCACAATATAGAACTTCAAAGAGCTTTAAGGACAAAACACCATTTAAAAAGTCTGAAAGGCACATCAACTGGACCATAAAACGTATTGGCACGCTCACTAATCCGTTTTATGTTACATTCCAAAACAGAAATCACAGCACTCTAATTAAGTAGAAGACTGAAGATGACAGTAGGTTCCTTTGTAAAGTACTATTAAAAAGTGGGATCTTGGAAGAAAGGTTTTGGGGGTTTTTTTGGCTCTTCATAAAATATGAGTATTAATACACGAAGTTAGAGAATTTTAAAAGCTGCATTATTCAGTTGTATTTGGGCGAGTCGCCACATAAACAAACACAACAATTAAAAGCACAACAACAGCCATTGTGGGAAGCACAACAGTGGTGATTTGTTGTCGAGCCTCTTGCATTGCCTGCTTTCTCTCCTTTTTATCTCTGGAGGTCTCCTTTTTGGGTTTTCCTTTCAGCTGCCTCATTCTTCTCTTAGGCTCTTTTGTTGTCCCCCCGCCAAAACAAAAAACAAAACAAAAGTTGAGTTGCCGAGAGATAGGCCAGGGAAGGTCTTTGAAAAGTGGTGTAACAGTCCTTGCTACTTCAAATGGCTGCCTGTGCCACACTCTGTAAAAGAGAGGAAAAACAAATCTTTCAGACAGGATCAATGTGTATTTTGAATAGTGATCAGACACATTTTTGGCTCCCCTTCGATATCACTTTTATCTAACGCACACCAACATTTACACAGCTACTGTCAATGAAGGCTGCTCTCTGAAGACTCTCACTTCATTAATTATACTGTCCATGTGAAAAATTATAGACGTTCATCATGGTGTGTACATTTGTCCAAAGGCCACTGAACTTGTGCTATGTTAAGTCAGATACAGTGCAGGGCACCACAGGTTGGATGCACCAAAGCAAACAAGATAATAGAACTAAAGACAGTGAGAATAATAAGAATTAGTTTTCTGTCACTACACAGCACCAGCTGCCTCTTCTTGTAACAGCAGGGGTTCCCTAACAGAGCTCTATGGCTTCCCGCCGATTTGCATTACAGATAGCATGGGGAGTAAGTGCATACCTTATCATTATGTTCAAAGACATCACACATTTATTATCCCCATAAGGCATTTAGTGGAATAAAGGGCCTTCTGATGGAAAAAAGAATTGGAAAGATGCGTTTAAAGCATGGATCTTGTTCTCTGGCAGCAAGAACAGTATTAAAGCATGCCATGAAACAATGTTGTGCCTGTGATTTTATTAAATTTCGCATTTTCAGAAGGAGGAATTCATTCCAAGTGATAATCCTTGAGGCAAACCAGACTATTCTACACATGAGGTCACTGAAAATAAGCTGCTGTGAAGCTTCTACTAGTCCAGTGTCTAAGCAGAAGTACCTGTGAGGTGAGGTTAATAAAGCCCAGTACACAACGTGGAAGTCTCTCTGAGATGTATCTGCTCTGCCACATTCACATGCAGATCTCTTATTTGTGCATACACATGATTCTGTGCCTGCACAGTGCGCAAATGTCTGCTCTGTCTGAAAATTAGGAGTGAAATAACACTTGACCCTTTCATTTATATATTTACGGTAAGTTAACAGACCATTAGCCAACCTCGTAACTGAATCTTTAAAAGATGCTACAGAGCACCCTGCTACCATGGAAATTTCCCAGCAATTTAACAATTACCTAAATGTGGCCAGTGCCAGATGCTTCAGAATGAACAGAACAGGGCAATTATCGAGTGAGCTATCCCATCATCCTGTCTCAGTTTCTGACAGTCTGAGGTTTAGGGACACCTGGAGAACAGGGTTGCATCCCTGACCATCTTGGCTAATAGCCATTGATAGACACATCCACTATGAACTTATCTAATTCTTTACTGAACCCAGTTATACTTTTGGCCTGCTCAGCATTCCCTGGCAACCAGTTCCAGAGGTTCACTGTGTGTTGTGTGAAGAAGTACTTCCTTTAGTTTGTTTTAAACCTATTAATTTCATTGGGTGACCCTGGTTCTTGTGTTATATGAAGGGGAAAATAACATTTCCTTATTCCATTTCTCCACACCAGTCATGATTTTATAGACCTCTATCCTATCCATCCTTTAGTCATCTCTTCTAAAATGAACAGCCCCAGAACTTTTTAATCTCTCTTATATGAAAGCTGTTCCATGACCTTAAATCATTTTTGTTGCTTTTCTCTGCATCTTTTCCATTTCTTATAGTGGCATTTTTATTCTTGCAGGTTTGTGTGTGTGTTTTTGGAGAATGGGGGGGGCGGTTATTGGACTAAGCTTAGAGAATGTTTATTAGGTGTATCTGGCTCTCACATTCTCTCTCTAAATTCCCCTCGCAAAACTCCCCTCTTCACCAGCTCCTCTGGTTGCTCAGCAGCTGGCTTTTAAAACCTCTGTTCTCCCTGAGTTAACAACGCCTCCTTGTCAGGGAATCCTAAAGGGAGTAGGGATGAAAGGATGGCAGACCAGAGCCTTGTTGGGAAGCTCTCAGTTTTCCCTAGCAGGACACTAGGCACAGCACAAAGACCCTCTCAACCTTTCAGACAGACCATACTATAAACTTCAATCAAGCAGGCACACGACAAGCACACAAGAACACACAAACTCACCTCAAGGGCTACATAGTTGCTCCTCCTTCACCTGGAGAACTCCCTCACAAAATTCCCATTTGCTGCTCCTGTTTGCTAGCTCAGACTTCACTAGGGGTAACTCGACTGTGCTTGGTGGTAGGCGTCTACCTGGATAGCACCCTGGAGGTGCCTCTCAGAACATGTTGTCCCTCTCTATATTAAGCTAAACATTTTTGGAATCCAACATCTAAAGAAATTCAAGGGCTTTTTTTTAGGTTTTTTTTTTAATGAAATCTGATTATGAGGAAAGCAAAATAATTGTGATTATCTTTTTATCATGAAATATATACATTGTGTTAACGGGCATGACTGCACAAAAAGTTATCCTAGGTAGGAAGCAGCATAAACCCAGCAGAGCAGAGCTGCATACCTCCTCCAATTCATCAGACCCAAGTTTTCTGTTTTTGTGTCTCTCATTGCTAGTAATTAATAGCTTTGTGATCACTTCATCACAGCTTTAAAAGGACAGAATATTGTTAATTTCTATCCATCTGGTGTTCTTGCTACACATTAAGGTACACAATGTCACTCCAGATGCCAGTAAGCTCCTGCTGATAGAACAGAAATCTGCATAAATGGCCTCCCTATTGACTGGAGGATGTAGCAAATTACTACAAAAAATAGTATAATTTTACTGCAAGTGGGTTTGTTTTTTTTATTTTCACCATCCAGCCCAAGTTCATAGCTTGACAGCAGAAAACAAAAACAAGCTAAAATCGTTTTGATTTACAGAGTAAGAGTCATTTTAATTCTTCTATGGGACAAACTACATTGCAAAGGAATTTTCCCATCCTCTCGCATAAGTAGTAATACACTGACTGCTGAGGTTCCCATCCAGATTTACTGTTTCACTGAATGAAGTCAGTGTGGCATCATCCTACTTACCCATAACTTATGGAAACATTCAGAATAGCACAGCAAACATGTAATACCAGGAAACTAGAAGTAAATCAGTAGGCATGTGTTTCTGTCAGAGTCAGGTTCTGCATGGATAGAGACTACAAAAAAAAAAGGATAGTTGGGGAGTTTGTGTTTCTCATGTTGTGACGAACTAGGAATTTTCTGTAATATTTTTATGAAGCCTATGCATGCCTCAGTTTCTCCTGTATTTTGCATGGTTACCCAGTTTGGCGGGGAGCAGGGAGAAGGACTAAGGTTGCTCTCGGGGCAGACTGGGAGACATAATGTACATGCCACTTCGCTGTTCCTTCAAGAGACCATTCCAAACTAGGGGGGTAGCACTGATCCTATGGGTCAGTGACACTTCTGACTGGTCCTGTATCACCTGTTCTCAGTTTCCAAACAAAACAATGTTTCTTCTGACTGACACGCCTGCAAACTCAACCTGGATTCGGAGACAAGCTTGTTTTTTTCCCCCTCTTATGTTTGATCAATAGAGATTCCGGCAATGATGATGATGATGTACAGTGAGGACATAACCCAGCTTGACTCTTGGAGAGAGTCAGTTCTTTCAGCGTACTGTGACCTGGCTGAGTAACAGGCCATGAGGATCAGAGATGTTCAGTGAACTTCAGGATGGGTGGCAAATCCTACATCACCACAACATTCAGATCACTCGACTTCCTGGATTTCCAGTTGGTTTCTGGATCATCTTCAAATGAGACTGCCTGTTTTTAAACCTCTGCATATACTTTCTTCAGCTCACCGTGGCCTCTCTCTCCCTCCACATGCTCCCACTGCTGTTGATTAGGGTGAGGGTCTTTTACACTCCTGAAACAGCCTTTTTATATCTGCCTCAACTTTCCTTCTTTTAAACCATCTGAAAAAGAATTTCTTTTGTCCCTTACATTCCTCAATTCCTCTCTTCCTCTGGTACTTAGCTTTATTATTTCACTCTAAAACAGATGATGTACAAAAGAAAAAGTTTTATATTTGCCATTCAGTATAACTAATGATCTGATATTACAGCCTGGAGAGAGAGAGAGATCAACATGAAAATATTGTTTCTATTATTAATATAAGTCAGCATGTTTCATATTTTTGTTACTTAAGGGACCAGGGAAATGACCAACAGGAAAAGCCTGTGGGACTTCCTATGATCCACAGTAGCAAACAGAAGTTAAAATGAAACCAATTTCTCACTCAGACAATAAACATGTGCCTCGTTCTGTACAGCATAACCCATCATTAGCTACACAGAGACAAAAAACATCAATTGTTTATAACCTCTTTAAAATGAATATTTCATTCTGAAACCAAATTAATGAAATTCTTAAGTATTGGAACAGAAGGTTTTCCATAAATGTCAGTTCCATTAGAATTACAGACTACTGCTCCCAAGTTTGGGAACCTGGCATCAACATACGAGTATGTTTCCAGTAGGTTTGAGCCATTTGGCTTCATCGCTAGCAGAAGCTGGGCTTATGTAGAGATCCGGTCTGAGGATTTCAGGGAAGGTTAGTGAGGCAATTCTTAGGGTTTCACCCAAACTGAACTAAATCATTTGCTATAAAAATAGGGAGGAGGATCTCCTCAGGTCACTGCAGGACCCCTGCTACACCTTTTACCAGGGATCCATTCATAGCTTCCAATATTGAACAACAAACGTTGCAAGAGAGAATTTGTCCAAGTCACTCAAGACTCAGCCATGGGAGAGCTGTGCACATGTTCTGGTGCAATGTAGCACTTACACAGGATTTTACAAACAAACAATAACTAAGCAACAGCTTGGGATTTGATACTGTTCACTTGTATAATAGGAAAGAACAAATCTCCACACTGCAATAATTCCTGGGTGAAATTCCTGGGCTATGCGAGTGAGACTAGATGGTCACAGTGGTTCCCTTCTGTCTTTGAAATCTATGGTTACACACCCACATCCATTCCGTTTGGCCTCACTGTAATGCCAGTAAGTTTCCCCATCTGTAGACTGGGGATACTAAGACAGAAAGGTTAAGAATCTTTAACCAAAGCCATGGAGCAAATCAATGCCAGAGTTGGGATTAGAACAGAGTCCATTGTTCTCAATCCCATTCTTAGACCACCAGAACACACTGCCTCTCTTACTGAGCTACCTCTTCTTGTGGCCAGAGGTCATGCTGGCCGCTCAATACAAAAGCCTAATTCAGGTGGAGGCAGAGTCAGTGCAGCTGTGTTGGTCCCAAGATAGGAGAGAGACAAGGTGGGTGAGGTAATATCTTTTATTGGAACAACTTCTGTTGGTGAGATAAGCTTCTGAGCTTACACGAAGTTCTTCTTGAGGTGAAAGCAGAAAAGTGCTTGCAGCACCCTAATGCTATTGGTGGCAGCCTGGGTATTGGTGATCCCTACAGGTCCAAAAGTATTTGGGTCCTCCCCAAAACTCAAAGGAACTGTGCCCACTGTTTTCATAAACCGTAAGGGCCATCAGCCCAAGGTGACTGTATGGAGAAAAGGGGCTAGAGATGGATCACGAACTGCCTGAGTTTTTGGTCAAATCATTCATCTTTTGATCCTAGTGTGGTCAACCGACTCTCTTTGTAAGGCAAAGAGCTGGAAACTTAGCTTTTCTTTTGAACTGCTGTGCGCTCAAGCAGTTCAAAGCAAGTTCAATATAACACAGTAAGATTTTTTGGCTCCCGAGGACAGTGTTATATCGGGGTAGAGGTGTAAAATGAAAGCTATCTAAATAGTTCAACCACACACTATATAAACAACTATGACCAACTGCTACAAGACAGTAAAGGCAAGGCTGTTTCCAGTTATTCTAACCAATGCCAACTCAACACTACAATCTCTACAGCTCTCTACACAGAAAACACACCCACAAAAGACTGTTTACCTGCACTTAGCATAATCACATCTAGACAGCTCAAGAATTTATTATAGCCAGTCTTACGCCATGAATGTATTAGCCACATGAATCTGAATAATGTCTTCTATCTCCTAATCAAAAAGAGTTTGCAAATCAAACTGGACTGACTAGGCCTTGCTGTCCTGTGTAACACCATAACACTCCATGAACAGCTGCAATGCTTGAAATTCAAACAGGAACTAATATTTATAATTTAAGGTATCCCTCAGGGCACCTGCATATTAATAAATCACACATCAACAAATTAGCAGTGAAGCAGGTTTTGCTCCACTGAAGATAGTTGATGGCAGTGGGGAAAAAGGGATGCTAGGAACTTGAACAGACAATGCTCTGCAGATTACTGTAGTGGCACTTGGAGATACCCCTCTCCGGAGCAGAGATTAAATTGGGAATACACTCTAGCCTTATTATAAGAACATTTTCCACTAGGAAATGTGAAAAATTGCCTTTGGTTGCAACACTCCTGAAGCAAGATACCATATTGACAAGAGATTCTGTGGGAGCGTTTGCTTACTTATCAGTGAGTTTGTCTATACAGGGGCAGTTCTACCATGCAGCCAGAGGGGGCAGTCACATGGATCTGCAATTTGGTCTCCTCTGCCCAGGGCTTAGCTATCATGGCTGAAACTCTGTTATGATGGAAGGAGATGCAGCCATGTTGGGTCAGTATGAGCAGTTCAGTTCTTGGGGGAGAACATAGTAGGGTAGGTCTGTACATGTGCCCATGAGTGTGGTTTTGCCACAATCCCCCTTTTGACCACATCTAAGCCCCAGGGGCACGTGTCTGAGGGTGAGTAAGCTAGCATATCTGAGGGGTGTTGGTAAGTACACACCTCAGGCTGTGGCAAGGCCTCATACCCATGCCAGTGTGCAGTACACATATGGCCAGATCTCAAGTTTCAACTGTCCTCAAAGCCCACACTGCACTGAACCTTTTTCTGCCTGACCTTTTCCCAAGCTATAAAAGGTCCCTGTCCCGCCACTGTCATCATAACAGCTTTCCATTGCAAGCTTTACGGATTAATGCAGGTGGACATGAGCAGCCACTTGGTCCACCAACCACACCGGGATGGTGGTTGGAGTGCACTGTCCTTCATGACTTGGACCAGAGTTGCAGGAACATTCACCTGTACCGGGACACTTCATGGAGGCTGAAGCAGACGGACATTCAGCAGACTCCAGCCTAGTGCCAGGAATGCACAGAGCACTTGAGACTCCTCTACAAGAAGGCAAACAACTCCAACAGTCGTTCTGAGAGGGTTCGTTGTACGTGGCTGTGCTATGAAGAGCTGGACCGGGTGACATCAAGGGCTCTCAGTGCAGAGTGCGAAGTGGCTCACGACCCCCTCTTCATCCCAGCCAGCTTCACTGCTCCACAGATACCGACGAGGGCCTGAGCCAGGAGTGCCTGGAAGCTAGATACCGCAGACCTGGGCCCCTATGGCTCAGTCAATAGAACCCTGAAGAGCTGGTCTACATAGAAGATTAACATGGAAAGAGCCACTGAATCATCCTCCTGCTCCCTTTTGGACCAACTCACCCTTCAGCAAGGCCTAGGTGGCTCCATGATTCAACCTATGGCTCCTATTACATAACAGACCATCTGCCATTGAAACAGGTAAGTGTATTTAAAACAGTGCCCGTGTAATTGCTGGACAGCTACTGTTTACAGAGGGAAATGGAAATTATTAGCCTGATTATGCAACCTTTACTCACACGAGCAGTCCCACTGTGGGGACTAGAACTACTCCTGTACGTACTGCCCAGTAAGAGTTATGCAATTTAGACCTAAATGACTGAAAGCAACATGAATAAGACTTACCCCTGCATTTTCAAATTAGTGATCTGGGTTATAGCCGTATGACTTATTCAGTTAAGAACAGGTAGGACACAGCTAAAATCATGCACAACCAAGGAGTTAGGAGTTAATGTTAACAACTGCCAGGATTTTGAAATTACCACATTTCTGTGACATTTTTATCATATAGTTTCAAAAAGGGCTAACATTAAGACATTGATTAGAAGAGAATATTGGACCCTCTCCTCTATAACATAAAGACACATTTTTGTGATACTACAAAATTTACCTCCGTCCACTTCACTGTGTCAAAGTATTATGATTTGCTGCTACAACCCTTCATTTTGAAGGATAAAAGCATTTAGTTGCATGCATTACAATGAGAGAATTATTAAGGTAGTGCAAAAAATCTTTGTCCTTAGCAGGGTATTTTTTTGCCAAATTACAGACCTAAATCAAAATTGACTCACCATTACTAGAACATCACATTTACAGTAAGTGCTGCTTTGAGAGTCTCTAAACTATTCACTGCCTTTGGAAAATGAAAACCATCACTATATTCTTCCCCGGTGTCAGAGGGGAAAAAAGGTTGTCAAAGTAAAAAGAGCTATTTCAATAGAATTGTAACAGTTCTGAGGACTTATGTACAAAAATAACCTGTACTGGGGGAGGAAAAAAAAAGATTTATACATCTGGGAAGATGTAGTTCTTAAACACAGGTCAAGTGCTAAAATTTTTGGTACATATGGCAGTGCTAATTTGTAGTTTTATTCCATTAACAGAGCAGAACTCCATGAGAGAAGAGGAGAGAGAGAGAGAGAGAGAAGCATTTTAGGCTCCGTTAATTAGTGCTATCAGCAACAGATATTTTTGTAGGTAAAGATCAGTATCAAGAAGGCTCTTAGGTCAGGTTCTAGTATGAAGTAGTTTTTCAGGAGGGGGAGAGAGAGACACACACACACACGCACACACACACAGAGAGAGAGAGACAGAGAGAGGGTGCACTCAAGTTAAAAATAAACATGGATTTGTCACAGAATGTGTTAGTTTGGGGGAGGTTGCCAAAGGAAGAAAAGAAAACCTTGCCATTTCCTATTTTAACAAACAAACAGAGATCTTATTAAACTTAAATGCAATATGCTGCACGGCCCAGCAAATGACTTGATATGTTTGCTGAGCTGTTTTCTTTTAAACTGCAATTTTCTGCTGCTGTTACTGACAAGAATCCTCTGAAAACAAGCTATTTCTCTTACTGGTGCATTTGTTCAGTTCAGTCAGTTTCTAAACAACAACAACAAACTGGAAGATTTAAACCAGTCACTGATAGCAGCCTGCAGTGATTTCAAACAACAAGCATTCAGCCTTTGTGAGAATGAACAGCAAAGGAAACCAAATGTGAAAACAACATGGGTTTTCCAATATAACTATGTTAGGGTTACCTGTCCACTGGGAATTTGACTTTCACTACCAACTCCTTTCACAAACTGAACAGTCATCATTCATCCTTTGAACTGGTGATGACCTAAGATGGGAAATACTCTGTTTCCTATTATCCAATATATATACTCTGTTACCTCTTACAAAAATCCACCCTGTGAAACTGCCTAACCATGAATCTATATATGAAACAGATTTATAAAGCACAAGCACAACAAAACACCAGGAAATCTGAAGCCTGATGTTGCAGTTTTGTAATATGAAAGGACTGTTGATGCTTTTCATTATAATCCCCTTTGTTGTCATTAAAACTTTGGCACTGAAAATGCCATTCTGGCTCAAACTTGGCAGGCAAAGTCTATGCCCACAGCAGGAGGGGACTGTTAATTTTAAAAAACAAAAATTAGTTTTTTTTTTTGGCAGGGAATGGGAGAAAACCAGAGGAAGCGATTCCCCAGATATGGGGGAGCATTTCAACAGCAGCAGACCAGCAGCCTTCTGACCACAAGGTGGCTGGGCCTATGTTGGATCTAGGGTGACCAGACAGCAAAATGTGAAAAATCGGGACGGGGGTGGGGGGTAATAGGAGCCTATATAAGAAAAAGATCCAAAAATCAGGACTGTCCCTATAAAATTGGGACATCTGGTCACCCTAGTTGGATTTGAATTGTCTGGGGGAAAGGGTGATTGCTCCATCCAGGACATAGAAGGAGGAAAAACCTCCTGTGGCTGGAAGTTACGGAGCAGTCTGAGGAAGCGCTCATGCGAATGAGCTCCTTGTGTCCTTGTGGGGCTTCAGTACAACCAAGCTGGGATGCTTTTTACTTTACTCAGGGCTTGGCTACACTCGAAACTCCAAAGCGCTACCGCGGGAGCGCTCCCATGGCAGCGCTTTGAAGTGCGAGTGTGGTCGCGGCGCGAGCGCTAGGAGAGAGCTCTCCGAGCGCTGCAGGTACTCCACCTCCCCGTGGGGATTAGCTTGCAGCGCTGGGTTTACACTGGTGCTTTGCAGCCCTGTAACTTGCTGCGCTCAAGGGTGTGTTTTTTCACACCCCTGAGCGAGAAAGTTGCAGCGCTGTAAAGCGCCAGTGTAGCCAAGACCTAAGTATCTTGGCGATACAGATTTAAAGTGAGAGGAGGCTGCTGCCAGTGCATTTTGAGTGAGGGGCCCTGGTCTCAAGCACACTCCTTCAGGGCAGGTTGGAAGCCCTGCTGGTCAAGGCTTCTCAGTGGATAGCTGTCGAAAGCCTCTGCTGGCTTTCGTGCCTGTCTGCTCCTGCTTGCACATGCACCCAGAGACATCTGATTAGCTCACTAGATAAGTACTGCACGGTTTATAAATAAATGTAAAGCGAATCCCTCATCCCCAAAACAATCATTGACGAGGGCGAGCTGGGAGCCCGGAAACTATCCCTGCAGGAATTAGGAAGGAGAGGGACTCCCCTGCCAATCACCACGTTTTCAAGTTGGATGGATATTTCAGAACGTAAGCGATGTGATGGCTTTGTTGGTCTGGTTTTCATCTATGCCCTGCTCTCCAAAGCACTCACTCAGAGTTGGAACATTACCGAGGGGTGATAAAGAGATATTCTTCTCCCTGGCACACATATCTGCACACCCAAAAACCTGCCATCCCCACATTAAAATAATATCAAAATGTTAGGAGAGAACTGCCCAAACCATGTATACTCAAAGCAGGGTTCCCCCAGTGCTGGGGAATCCAGGCCTGCTGAAACTACTCTCAAGTTCTTGTTGCTCTTACATGCTTTATAATCTTTCCAGGTGGTGTTTGCTGCACACTCGGTCATTAGAGTCAGAGTTTTCATGGGCATTTTAGGGTTTTTCCCTCCAATTTACTAAAATCTAATTCAATCTACTCTCAAGCTGTCTCCTACATTCATGTTATGTTTTACTAAACTATCTCACATGGTAACAAAGCACCACGGCTCCTCTGCCTTGATTGAACCCACCTGCAAGGTGACACATCATTACATAGAGCTGGATCAGACTGATCAAATCCCTGTTAGTTCCACTCAATTTACACATAAGCAGCCAGGGCAACATTAAAGTAAACTAATTAAACTTTCTGCCTTTAAATTAAGACCTAATAAAACAAAAAAGACAAAAGGAAAAGCTTTACATTGTCTAACCAAGGACTGATTTCCCATTATAACTGTCCTCTAATGAGAGCCCATGAGGCTTAGGAACAAAAAACTGCAGCCTCATTTTGTCTCATGAAGGTAAAATCTAATCGGTTCTGCAACAATGGCTCACCCAACACTTGAGTTAGGATTTTCCAGCAGCACGAAACCCATTGGCAGTAACAGATGGCTCAGAGCCAGGTGGCTAATGCATCAGTCCATTACCAACAAGCATGAGAAATGCAGGTGGCTATGGGAGATCATCTTGTAGAAGTTCTTCTGGAAGTTCAAGAAACAACTACAAGTTCATACCACAACCCGGAAAACAAAATAGAAACACAAAAGTGACTTTAAAAAACAAACAAACTTATCAGTTCCCCTTATGTAACAGAATTAAACAAGAAAGGAGGAACAAAGCACAATACATAACCCTCTCCATGCAGTACTTCTACAAACAGTTGTTAGTATTCCATAACCTTGGGAGGCAGACACCGAGGATCTCAAAGTACTTCTAAACCATCAATTAGCCTCACAACCCTGAGAAGCAGACACTGTTTTTCACCCCTATTTTGCAAATAGGGAAGGTTCTGGTCCAAACTTTTCAAGTGCATGCACTTTTGTGCATGTGAGTAATTTAAGGGAAACTGCTCAGGACCACATACACGTACGAGTACATGTGCATGTGACTCCCGAAGCTGCATATAAACATCTGGTGTTGTGGATGTAAAACCTGGATAGGTACACTATTTGAAACACTCATCTAAATGGCTTAAGACCTCACAATGAATCCAATGCAGAATTGGAAATGGAATCCAGGGGTCCCAAATCGCAGTCTCCTGCTCTTATCATTAGCCCATGCTCCCTTTTTTCTCTCACACAATATTTTATAATACATTCAACTCCCACCCCAATTTGTATTTATTTGTGTATTTTGATTTACGGACCCACCCACTGCCCAGGAAGCATGTTCACTTACAGGCTGTGTTTGTACCAGTATTTTTCAGGAAGTTCCAACTGGTGCAGCAATGATGGGAGCACTAGTGTAGACCGAACACAGGTGTAATTGCCACAGTGTATCACAGCAGGCCTAGACCACAGGGCTAAACACAGCTTGTGCTCAGCAACACTGTCATGGAAAATGGAGGGTAGTGCCACACTAGGATATTTTCCAAGAAAATGGCAGAAAAGGCATTGAAAATACAATAATTTGAAAATATCATCCAACAAATTAAGCCCTCCCAGGTTCAATCACATCCCACCAAAACACTCAGTACTCCATCCAACCTTCCACTCAGATTTCATATCCCTTTAATAAAATAACTGACTTCTTATTCTGAATGTCTCTTAGCCCTGTTTATGTTTTGCTTTCGCTGGCAGCACAGTTATTTAAGTCATTTCTCAGTCAGGACCCATAGTAATTTTTCTTGTTTCCACTCCATTGCAATCTTTCAAACCATCAGAAATTAGTGCTTCAGTTCCATTGCTTTCTATTTATAATATCACAGACACCTTGCTTTCTCTGTAGATTCATGCAGATTGTTCCAAAAGTCCTTGTACATTATGGCAGTTTCACGACACATGCCAAAATTAAATGCTAAAAAGCAAATTTATTACCTAACAGTTGTTACTGACCACATTCTTAAAATAGTGCTCCCTCTGCACAAAACTGAACTGAATCAGCTGGTGTCTATCTACTCTTAGTATCTCTTCTGGAGATTTCAGAACATGCCAAATGCTCTCCTGCTATGTACCTTCAATTACACCACACTTCCCAGATAGCCTAAATCTGGATCACTTTGAGCTGTAATCACAACTGAAGGTGGTGTAAGCACAGTCAGCGTTTGGGAGTGTGAGCAATGTGAGGATCTCAAAGAACATTATAACATCCTAATCCTAATGACTAAGTCACTGGATTAGGTAGTACCTGACCTTACTATATACCTATGTCATTTTCAGAGGTTTCAGATGCCTCTAGTCTGTCATGCAAAATTTGACACACTCAGAATTTCTGAAACACAGTATAGGACACATTTCTGAATGAGAAAGCTCCAACTCGCTATTTGCCAACAACAAAAATAACCTTGATATTCCTGATATTTCTATCTTAGAAATCAGCAGAATTCTATTTTTCAGTGTGGGAAGAAAAGGGAAATAAATCTTCAGGATCTCTTTGGACATCATAAAGAAGGGCACAAATTCAATTCCCACCCCATCCCCCTTTTACAGGTCACCTTTAAAGAGAGCATACTCCACATTTCTTTCTAGCCTCTGGCTGACACTTAGAAGTTCCCATCCCACATCATCTCCAGTTTGCATATATTTCATTCTTCCATTACTCCTTTTCTATCCTCCAGGGAGGTTTTTCACTTGGTGTCACAGCAATATCCAATAAATCTGCAATGAGAAGCCATGCTGTCTATAATCTATATTTCTGAATCTATAGCTAACACACAGTTTTGGGCTTTGAAGCAACTAGGACAACTTAAAATGGCAAGTGTTGTTCTGTCTACCCATCCATAAATTAGGAGTGACAATAGCAGATTATTACTCATTCGCTCCAAGTGTTTGTTTGGCCCTGAGAGAACTGGCTTTGTTCCAAGAGCTGGCAAACACTGGTTAATATACATGTAAATGTATTATTTCTCTCAGAGTAGGCAATTTCACAAAATGAAACACTGAATTAAAGACGAGCCTAGTTTCCTGCTGATGTGTGTCTCAGATGCAGCGTTGCTGAAAGCCTTTGCAATCTTTTTCACACTGAGTCAACAGGGAAAAGCCACCATTTCATTTGATAGTGAGACAATTTCACTGTGGAAACATGAAAGCATTTTGTATAAATATTAATCATTGAAGTTCTAATGGAGTTAAAGTGGGATGGAGGCTAGATTACATAAAGCTCCTGTACTGACCTGAGAGACCAGTATATGCTGAGGACGTATCGCCAACACTGTTCCAAATTAGGATGCTCTTCAGTACAATTATCAACCCTAGAAATCGATCCAGAAATCCCAATTTTTATCATGTAGGTGTATTTTCAAATACCTTACACAATTCATAAGAGGCAAGAGGAGGCATCTTGCCATGTCAGCTTCCAAATTTCGGGACTGAGCAAAATGAGTATGTTGTTTTCTTAGCAAATTACTACTAACCAGGAAGGGTGGGGTGGGTGGGGGGGAGAATGCCATAGAAACCACAAAATATTTAAAAGAAGAGGTAAGTAAACTAATGCACCAAACCATGGAGAAAGGAGAAAATTAAATTTGTTTAGACACGACCTATCTAGGTGGTTATGTCATGCTCATCACTCTTGTAAGCTTGAAAGCTTCTCTCTCTCTCTCTCTTTCTCACCAAGAGAAGTTGGTCCAACAAACGATATTACCTCACCCAACCTTGTCAGGACACATCAAGTCAGACGCACATTCTGCCTAGTCCAACCAAATGGGGGAGGTCCTGCTGTACAAGAAGCTCAACTGGGAAGCCCATGTCCAGGTGTACACCCTTCACAGCTCCAGCGGGGCTCTCTTCTCTGTCAAGCAGATAGGGCTAGGGATGAAGGCCGGGAGGCTGATCTACCAACCATTGGTGTCTATCCCCATACAATAGAGGTGCATTTGCTATGGGAGCTATTGCAACTTGAAGGCTCCAACAACAGTCATAAAGCAACCTTACAGGTGGGGTTAGTGTTTACCCACTAGCACTGGGAAGTGCTCCAGCCTACAGCCCCACATGAGCCTGGTGGAAGGCTGAGGAACACCTAACATCAACGGATCCTAATACTGGGTCTCAAATGCTAACTGACTCTCTGTAGAGCAGAAACACCAAAAATATTTACACACTTCAGAAGAAGTGGACTTAGAAGGAATGCAAAATGAGCTAGAAAAAGCTGTCTGGGATCCAAATAACGTATTGGAAATCAGCAGTAGGAAGTGGAAAGCATTTCAGAAACAATGGGGGCAGCTGCAATCAACATTCATCTCCATCAAGTGAAAAAAGGACACAAGCTGAATGAAAACAAATGGCAAGTAAACCAGCTATAGACAGACGTTTAAAGAGAGAAAGAAACCGGACAAGACCCGGATTTGTGGGGCTACAAATATACAGATGGTGTCAACAGCAAGGAGGGAAAGGAATTACTTAAGTCCCATTCATTTCAGCCAAGCCCCCAGAGAAGCATGAACGTCCACTCCCAGGGAACAGGATGTGAGCTTTACCATGGTAAAGACGATGTAAACTAGGATTACTGTGATTAAATTTAGAATGGGAAATGTTAGAAAGGGTTCCTGTTCAAGCCTATGAGGAAAAGAATACTAGAATTCCCTGATCATATATATAAACATTATACGGACCATTAAATAAATTAAAACCACATTCAAAATACCTTTAATATTTATTTTTTAAAATAGTGTGGATTTTTTTTCTTTTTTATCCAATCCACAAGATATCCTGGGGCTCAGTATTGCTGAAATAATCACATGACTCGAAGGTTGATGACATTCAGCTATGAACCTTGTATCTAACAAGGCATTTTGCAGCGGTGTCTTTATACTAAACTCCTCCTCCTCCCTATTGTGTATGGACCCTTACATGGTACATATAGATAATCTCCCATGGACTCTCCAGAACGGAAGGGTGACATAGCAGCATGAGCCAGGGTCAGACAGAACAAAGGAAAAGATTTTAAAATTTATTGTAGGGCATCACTTGAGAGCTCAACTTTGTATGACAAAACCACACTTGACTAAAGTGCTACACAAAACACCTCTCAATGAAAGATGAACTATTACTAGATAAGCTAACCAGTGAGACATCATTGATCACCACATCTGACAAAGATTTTAACTGCACATGAGAAGTGACAGATAATCAGAATTCTTCATAGGTTTCATTCAATTCCAGTGACAGTTAACACATACTGCATATAGGATTTGGAAACAGATTTTTCCTGCAGCACACTATTCCACTGCTGCATTTTATCGTCATTTTGACTACTGAGACTTAATGCTTATCTAGGAGAATCAGAGATGGGAAAGCACAAGTTATATGAACTGTCAGGAAGACGTTAATCAGTACATCCAGACTCTGTCAAGATGGAAACAAAACTGGCCTGTGAATAAAATCAGAGCCCAGAGAAAGAAAAAAAAATTGTTTTCTTAAACAAGTATCATAATATAACTCAGGTTTGGTTGTGTGTGGGGGGAGGGAGTAGTGGGCTTTTGGGGAGATTGTTTTTGAAAGGCTGACGTTGAGTTAATCAAACTTTACAATTTCTTTCTTTTAAAAAAAAAAATCAAAAAATCCCTCCACAAAATAGAAACAGATTCATTACATGCAGACTATATGATAGAAGACCTCCCTTTCTTTCATGTTCTGTTCCCACAAAGTTATCTAAACTGCACAGGATTTTAAACCTTGAAATGAAAGTGCATTTTTATTCTACATGCCTCTCTAGAACTCAAAACCCAATGCATATTTCCCCCAACTACTTTTGCTCTTTGTGTTGCTCTCAACACTTTCCTAGAAGGGAGCTTCATTAGCATGCAAAGCAGCAGCTCAATATTATTACTATTGTTTTATAAACGGACACAGTCAACTTGAAACTCAATCAGTTTCAAGAAATGAGTTAAATGTAGTTTGAGGTCTTAAACCTGCCTCCAAATCTCCCTGACAACATTCCTGCTTTTCCAACCACATTGTCCTATTTTTTAAATATTTGACTCAGAACAGCTCAACTGTGTGGCATTGGTCCTATACTGTTAACCACACCCAGAGATTCTCCTTTACCTCAAGTGATTGGGTCTGATCTTTTAGACCAGGATGATCTGAGTTTTCTATCCCCCTCTGCTGCTGTGAAGTACTGAGCAGCCATGGTGTGTAGCCCAGTGACAACAGTGAAGGCCTCAGGACCTACGAATTTCTCAACTTTCTATAGCTATCATTTTGACCCACTTATTTGATTCAAAGCTGTGTCTATGCCACTTTCAGTGCTAAAACTTTAATCGTTCGGGAGTGTGGAAAAAACACACCCCTGAGCAACAAAACTTTTAGCGCTGAAATATGTCAGTACAGACAGCGCTTTATTGCCAGGAGCCACGCTCCCAGCAATAAATCTACCACCCCTCGTTCAGGGTGGTTATTTTTTATCGCGGGGAGAGTTCTCCCCCAGCTATCAAGCGTGACTACGTGCTGTAACATGGGCAGTGCAGACATACCCCAAAGTCTCCATGAATGCTATACCTGCTTAGAGAAGACCTGACACAAATGGAAGCAAGCGTATAGTGACAAACCTCAGCACCAGGAAAAGCAGAGGAAGAAAGCTCAACTGCTCATTGTTGGCAGAAAAATGGAGATTGCCGTCTCATTCAAAATGAGTAAAAGGGACGACGGCAGATCCAGGGAAACTTTTCTTAACCGTGAAGAACATGCAGAGGACAAGGCTGTCACAGAATTAGAGAATGAACAGCAACTGAGCTCAGGTATAGGAAATACATGGTCAGAAAGGGATATTAAAACAAAGGGCAAACACATTCCAGAGAAATGCCTGAGAAACTCTAGACAACTGGAGCAGAAAATAATTAGACAAGTAAGAAGCAAGTAAAACCACACAAGAACACAGAGCCTTAAAACCTTCATGCTGTTTCTTAGCTCCCTAATGTTTCAAGGATTTATGTATTAAGATGTGATGTCAGAGCACCCAAATGGCAGGGAATGGCTTCACAGATGGTCGTCAGCTGGTGGCTCTGCTGGATTATTTTCCATGGGCCTTCAACCAAATAAGCGAGGACAAATTTTGACAGCAGACGCTCTTGCATTGAAACACAGAAGTGATACGTTTACATTACGTACAGGGCTCGCTAGAATTTTGCGGCAGCAATCCTGTATTTGCAAGACTTGCCATTGGCAGGAGAATTCCAGAGAACTTGGAAACATCCCACTTTATGGAAGCATGTCCCAGCCTCTCCAATACTGTGAATTCCACAAGGCAGAGTTAATTAAGGGAAGCTCCAATGCTGGCCAGGAATATTGGCAACCTTAGCAGCTCCCCAGGGCAATAGAAACTAAGGGTAGCCTCTGACTCTGGGGAGCTCCTTAAAATATTGTGATGGTAAAAATATTGTGATGGTAAAAGTTAACCACCTCAGCTAGAATCCAGTTTGCTTTAAAAAAAATTAAATCAAATTAAAAAAAACAAACAACAACAACAAAACACAGGAGACCTTAACAAATTCAACAGTAAGTCTCAGAAATACTGCAGCATTGAAGCTGAGACTCAGGGTATGTCTACACTACGGGATTATTCTGATCTTACAGAAACCGGTATTTGGGAACAGACTGTATAAAGCTGAGTGCATGCGGCCACACTAAGCACATTAATTCGGCAGTGTGCGTCCATGTACCGAGGCTAGCGTCGATTTCCGGAGCGTTGCACTGTGGGTAGCTATCCCATACCTATCCCATAGTTCCCGCAGTCTCCCCCGCCCATTGGAATTCTGAGTCGAGATCACAATGCACGATGGGGCAAACAGTGTCGCAGGTGATTCTGGGTAAATGTCGTCAGTCAATCCTCTCTCCGTGAAAGCAACGTCAGACAATCATTTCGCGCCCTTTTCCCTGGATTGCCCTGGCAGAAGCCATAGCACAGCAACCATGGAGCCTGTTTAGCCTTTTTTCACTGTCATCGTAAGTCTGCTGGATGTTGCTAACAGACGTGGTACTGCAGTGCTACACAGCAGCATTCATTTGCCTTTGCAAGTTAGCAGAGACGGTTACCAGTCCTATTGCACCGTCTGCTGCTTTGGAAATTGACGATGATGGTTACCAGTCCTATTGCACCGTCTGCTGCTGTCACAGGAGCTCCTGGCTGGCCTCTCTGAGGTCAGCCAGAGGTGCATGGACAAAAATGGGAATGACTCCCCAGGTCATTCCCTTCTTTACGTTTTGTCTAAAGGTAGAGTCAGTCCTGCCTAGAATATTGGGCAAGCCTACTAAAAAACCAGAGGGGACAGCCGTTTGGGGTCAGAGCCCCAGCCATGCCGCAGAAATGATGAGCTGCATGCCATTCTAGGGGGTGCCCCTGCAACAATCCCACCCATTGCTTCCCTCCTCCGCCAACCCTCCTGGGCTACCGTGGCAGTTATCCCCCCATTTGTGTGATGAAGTAATATAGAACGCATGAATAAGAAACACTGACTTTATTGAGATAAAACGGGAAGGAGGGGAGGAGCGCAGCCTCCAGCTGCTATGATATTCCAGCCAGGACTGAATCTCCAGGACACAAAGCTTAAAGAAGGGAATGACCAGGAGTCATTCCCATTTTTGCCCAGGCATCCCCGGCTGATCTCATCGAGGCCAGCCAGGAGCACTCACAGGATGAGGAGGATGGTTTTCAAGCCTATTGCACCATCTGCCATCAGGAAAGGAAGGGGATGAGATGCTGCCATTCAGCGCTGCAGCACTGCATCTACCAGCAGCATCCAGTAGACATAGGGTGACATTGAAAAAAGGCGAGAAACGATTTTTTTCCCCTTTCTTTCACGGGGGCGGGGATTTATGACACATACCCTGAACTACCCACTACAATGTTTTTGACCCTTCAGGCATTGGGAGCTCAGTTAAGAATGCAAATGGTTTTCGGAGACTGCGGGGACTGTGGGATAGCTCAAGTCCTCAGTCCCCCCTCCCTCCCTCCATGAGCGTCCATTTGATTCTTAGGCTTTCCGTTACGTTTGTCACACAGCACTGTGTTGAGTCCCTGCTGTGGCCTCTGTCTATCATAGCCTTGGAGATTTTTTCAAATGCTTTGGCATTTCGTCTTTTGGAACGGATTCATCTCCCCACACAGAGCTCAGATTCAGTATCTCCCGTACGGTCCATGCTAGAGCTCTTTTTTTATTCTGTGACTACATGGTCACCAGTGCTGATCAGCACTTCACGTTGGGCAAACAGGAAATTAAATTCAAAAGTTCACAGGGCTTTTCCTGTCTACCTGGCCGGTGCATCTGAGTTCAGATTGCTGTCCAGAATGGTTACAATGGTGCATTGTGAGGTAGTGCCAGGAGGCCAGTACCATCGAATTGCGGCCACACTAACCCTAATCTGAAATGGCAATACCGATTTCAGCGCTACTCCCCTCGTCGGGGAGGATTACAGATACCAGTATTAAGAGCCCTTTATATTGATATAACGGGCTTTGTTGTGTGGCCGGGTGTAGGGTTAATGCGGTTTAACGCTGCTAAATTCGACAAACTCATAGTGTAGACCAGGCCTCACTTAATCCCCCCATTCCTTGTACTGTCTCAGCTTTATAGGTTGGAAAAGGATTCCCAGCCCTTTCAAAAGAATGAAGGGGCCATGGACATGGCCCTGAAAATTAAAGGCACTCTGCACTTCAGCACAGCTAAGGATAGCAACTGGGTCCTTTTAACGTTAATATTGTAGGTGGAGCTGATAGCGCCCCCTAGAGTTAATGTTGCCCATTACTTTCCATGCTTTCAGTTGCTTATAACAACTCTGCCAAACTTTAACCATTTGGACCGAAGTTTTCCATTCTAGGTGTCTGTCCCAGGCTGAATTTTTTTGGAAAGTTTCAATTAAAATAGTTCAGATCTGCAAGAATGAGAATAGGGGAAAATATGTTGTTTTGTCCAGGTTTTAAAAAAAAAAAAACCCAAAACCCACAAAAACCTAGTCATTTCACTAAGGGCTTGTCTACATCAGAAAGTTGCAGCGCTGGTGAGGGAGTTACAGCGCTGCAACTTTGAAGGTGTACACATCTGCAGGGCATCACCAGCGCTGCAACTCCCTGTTTGCAGCGCTGGCCGTACTCCCGTTTTGTCTCGGGTGTAGAGGATCCAGCGCTGGTGATCCAGCGCTGGTAATCCAATGTAAACACTTACCAGCGCTTTTCTTGACCTCCGTGGAAGGAGGAAGCCTCTGGTAATCAAGCTGGTCTCCTTCCCCAGCTTGCTCTCGCGTTCCCGGAACCCCGAGCAAGCAGGTCTCCTTCCCTGCGGTTTGCAGGGGGGTTCGGGAACGCGAGAGCAAACCGGGAAAGGAGACCAGCTTCGCCGCGGTTTGCTCTCGCGTTCCCCGAGCAAGCAGGTCTCCTTCCCTGCGGTTTGCAGGGGGGTTCGGGAACGCGAGAGCAAACCGCTGCGAAGCTGGTCTCCTTCCCCGGTTTGCTCTCGCGTTCCCCGAACCCCGAGCAAGCAGGTCTCCTTTCCTGCGGTTTGCAGGGGGGTTCGGGAACGCGAGAGCAAACCGCAGCAAAGCTGGTCTCCTTTCCCGGTTTGCTCTCGCATTCCCCGAACCCCGAGCAAGCAGGTCTCCTTCCCTGCGGTTTGCAGAGGGGTTCGGGGAACGCGAGAGCAAACCGCGGCGAAGCTGGTCTCCTTCCCCGGTTTGCTCTCGCGTTCCCCGAACCCCGAGCAAGCAGGTCTCCTTCCCTGCGGTTTGCAGAGGGGTTCGGGGAACGCGAGAGCAAACCGCGGCGAAGCTGGTCTCCTTTCCCGGTTTGCTCTCGCGTTCCCCGAACCCCCCCTTGAAGCCGCCCAACAGCACTGCAGTGTGGCCACATCTAACACCACTTGCAGCGCTGGTTGCTGTAAGTGTGGCCACTCTGCAGCGCTGGCCCTATACAGCTGTACTAATACAGCTGTAACAACCAGCGCTGCAAAATTTTAGATGTAGACATGGCCTAAGAAGCTCTGATTGAGGTGGTACTAGAGGTGGAATAATATGTGACGATGCAGTTAAAGACTATCATAATAGACACACCCAAGGGGCCTGAATTAAGACTCTACAGGCAAGTTTAATTCTGGCGCTTCCAAATTTGAGTACTTGACTTGCAACCTTCGTGTTCTTTTAACGTAACGTTTTGAATTTATACACACATTACAGCAGCACCTATAGGCCCAGAACGAAATTAAAGCCCTATTGTGCCAGGCACTGTATAAACATGTAGTGAGATGCATTCCCTACCCCAAGAACTCATAATCTAAACCAGTGGTCTATGCACAAGATCACTTTTTTAATTTAAGTGCAACCCAGGGTCTGCCCCACCCCTTCCCCAAAGCCCTGTTCTGCTCACTCCATCCCTCTCTCCCTCCGTCGCTCACTCTCCCCTACCCCTCACTCACGGTCACTGGGCAGGGTGTTGGGGATGAGGTGCGGGCTCTGGGCTAGGGCCAAGGGATTTGGAGTGTGGGAGGGTACTCTGGGCTGAGCCTGCGGTAGGGGGGTGGGGTGCAGGAAGGTGTGAGCTTTGGGAGGGAGGTGCAGGACGAGGCTCTGGGCTAGGGCAGAGTATTGGGGTGCAGGAGGGGGTCTGGGCCCTGTGAGAGAGTTTGGGTGTAGAAGGGGGTCAGGGCTGGAGCAGGCGGCTGGGGTATCAGAGGGAGTTAGGGGTGCAGGAGTACATATGAGGTGCTGGCCATTTCTGGGAGCAGAGTGGGGCCAGGGCAGGCAGGGAGACTCCATTAGTTCCACCACTCCGCCGGACTTTTAGTGGCCGGAGATCACGATCAATTGGCAAAAGCAGCAAAGAATCCTGTGGCACCTTATAGACTAACAGACGTTTTGGAGCATGAGCTTTCATGGGCGAATACCCACTTCCTCAGATGCATGTAGTGGAAATTTCCAGGGGCAGGTATATATATGCTAGCAAGCAAGCTAGAGATAACGAGGTCAGTTCAATCAGGGAGGATGAGGCCCTGTTCTAGCAGTTGAGGTGTGAAAACCAAGAGAGGAGAGACTGGTTCTGTAGTTGGCAAGCCATTCACAGTCTTTGTTCAGTCCTGAGCTGATGGTGTCAGCAGTTTCTCTTTGAAGTCTGGTCCTGAAGTTTTTTTGCTGCAGGATGGCCACCTTAAGGTCTGCTATAGTGCGGCCAGGGAGGTTGAAGTGCTCTCCTATAGGTTTTTGTATATTGCCATTCCTAAGGTCTGATTTGTGTCCATTTATCCTTTTCCGTAGAGACTGTCCAGTTTGGCCGATGTACATAGCAGAGGGGCATTGCTGGCATATGATTAATTGGCAGAGGCTCCAGGATAAACCAGTTGATCACGATCTATGGGTTGGTGACCACTGATCTAAACAGACAAGACAAAGGGTAGTAGGGAAAATAAAGTCACAGAGAGGTGAAATGTCCTTCCCAATGTCACACAGCAGGTCAGTGGTAGAGACAGAAAGACAATGCAGCTCTCCTGACTCCCAGTCCAGTGCTCTCTCCATGGGACTATACCGTCTTCCTGATATTCCCTTGTCCACAGTGCTTCTAAATGCTACAGCACTGAGAAGCCAATCATCACACCCGCACAAAAAACCCAAACCCCTCTCTCTTGCAAGAGTCGGAACCTTCACAAGGTAGTATCTACAGAGGCACATCTTCTACTCAGCTCTGGAGCACAATTCCACAGGAAACTTCATGCACTCAGCCCATGCAGGATTTTTTTTTAATGACTTAAATTTAAACATGCAGGGGTTATATCTTGTGATAGATATGGCAATTTCCTGCCATATCCTTATTGCATTAGGTTTATGTATCACTGGGGGCCAGAAATGTATGTAACCTCTCAAAGGGGAAGATGTGACAGATATTGCAAGCGCACGCAGTATCTTTAGGATTCATTATTGTAATAAACAGATAAGTAAGAGTTAATAGAACAGAAGTGCTTCACATTTCTTTGCCTGGAAAGAGTTAACAAAAACAGTGAGCCTGGCTGTCACCTGACGAGAGGACCAATCAGAGGACAGGATACTTTCAAATCTTGAAGGAGGGAAGTTTTTGTGCTGTGCTGTTAGTTTTGGTGGTTGTTCACTCTGGGGGCTCAGAGTGACCAGATGTGCAACCAGGTTTCTCTCCAATCTCCCTGATACAGGTTCTTATAGATTCAGAATAGTGAGGACGAGGTAGATAAAGCGAGTTAGGCTTATGTTTGTTTTCTTTATTTGCAAATGTGTATTTGGTTGGAAGAAGTTCAAATGTGCATTTGGCTGAAAGGAGTTCAAATTGGTATTTTGCTGAAAAGATTTTAATTTGTACTTGTATACTTAGGCTGGGAGGGTATTCCCAGTGTCTATAGCTGAAAGACCCTGTACCTATTACATTTTAAATTTACAAAGATAATTTTTACTGGTATTCCTTCTTTAATTAAAAGCTTTTCTTGTTTAAGAACTTAATTGTTTTTTTTATTCCGGTGAGACCCCAGGGGACTGGGTCTGGATTCACCAGGGAATTGGTGGGGAGAAAGGGGAGGGAAGAGGGAGAGAGAGGCTGATTTCTCTCTGTGCCAGGATTACTTTCTTTCAGGAAGAGTCTGGGAGGGGGAGAGAGCAAGAGGGAGGAAGGTGCATTTTCCTCTCTGTTTCAGGATTCAAGGCATTTGAATCACAGTGATCTTCCAGGGTAACCCAGGGAGAGGCAACGGTGAGGGAAAGGGTTTACTTTCCTTGTGTCAAGATCCAGAGGGACTGGGTCTTGGGAGTCCCCGGGCAAGGTTTTGGGGGGACCAGAGTGTACCAGGCACTGGAATTCCTGGTTGGTGGCAGCGCTACAGGTTCTAAGCTGGTAATTGAGCTTAGAGGAATTCATGCTGGTACCCCATCTTTTGGACGCTAAGGTTCAGAGTGGGGAATTGTACCATGACAATTATATTAAATGAAAGGTTTATGTATGACCACGCTCTGCTCCCTGGGGGAGGGTTATCACAGCTCCTTTTGGAACTGAAAACAGTGGGTGGTGACTAAGACAAATCAGCCAGGCTGTAACCCTCACCGATGGGGGATCTCTGGTAACCTTTTAGCATGCATATAGGAACTTTTATTGTTTTTTTTTTTGTTTTCTCGCTAATGCTGTCACCTTAAGAATAAATGTGTTTGCTTAGGAAGAGCTGTGGGGTAACTTATAACTACTAGCAACTACACTGTTCATGATCTTTGGAGGGAAGGCAAAGCACAGACACTCGGTGTTTAGGCCATCTGGCTTGCTGGAGATATCACAGTGTAGGCAGGAACTGTGTAGCCTGGAAAAGCCCCAGTCAGGAGGATCTCTAGCCAAGAACGATGACGGCAGAGGGAGAATACAGGTACAGTTACCCTGAACTGTGACAAATATAAATTTCAAACATACACTAGCAAACATCCATACACAAAAATTAAGTTACAGTACAGATTGCTTCCGTGTTTACTATAACTCTTATATAAATTACAGAAAAAGAACACACACAAATGACCAGTTATGGTAATTCTTATAAATAATCCATCCTCGTTACATTTTGTACATTCAGTGAATGACAATATTCACATGTAAAACACTACCCCATGCACTGCACAAATAAACTTCTCTGAAACACAAGACAGTAACAAAATCAGGACGTACAGCCAAGTTTTTGCCGTATGCCCAACTAGTACATATAATCTAGTAAGAGCACAGTGTGGAACGCACACTTTTAAAATTAAATTAAAAGATTAAAGGTTTATATATAAACGTTAACCATTTCTTTTTTTGGAGTATATATTTTGTTAACTGTTTTCCTATACTGTATTTTGAAATGTTCAGTAATATTGACCTATTATATAGCTCTTTTCATCAGTAAATCTCAAAGTGCTTTGCAAAGGAGGTCAGGGCCATCATCCCCATTTTACAGATGGGAAAACTGACATGCCACAGAGCTTAAGTTTAGTGTCTGCCTCCTGTGGCTGTTTAGCTCCCAAATACTGTCAGTGTTGCAAAAATCTAATCATGTGGGAAATGTTTAATGCTCCAGCTACTGTCACTCTTATAAGTGAAAGGGGACCGAAAATGTTAAAATTAAAATTAATTCCTCAGGCTAATCACAATCCGTCTTTTCTCCTTGATTCCTCCTATGCTGCTTTCCAGTGCTCGTGGGGGTTGTCAGAGCCTGAACTGCCAGCATACCTGTCTTACTTCAAACATTTTCTCTTTCAGAGTGCTCCAGCTCCACACAGGGAGTCTTTGAATGGACTCCACTCTGCTGCATATTAGCTAGCTCAAGAATTAAAAAACAACCACCCTCAGCTCCTATTTAAAATACTAGATTCTAAATAGACAGCTTTTAATATTTGCTTTTTCAGCTAACGTATGGAAAGAAGCCAACTCTGTTCCAGAGGAGCCCTACTCAGAACTCAGGCACTGACAACAGTGCCATAAAACAAAAACACCACAGCCTCAAGCAGCTCTGAAAGTACTGGATCAAAACAAAGGAGGATGAACAGTGAAGGGACGGTCCAGGCACACACTTTAAAATGAATTCTTCAGCTCCTTTCAATACTAAATATCATTACAGTTGGGGTCACGCATGTCAAGGTGCATCGCTGCTAGGGCCCCATCTTGCATTCTTCAGGCACCCCAAATTCCCACTTAAAGTCAGTGAAAACGCAGGCATGCAAGGAATACAGGATCAGACCTCTGCCACAGCATGTGCCGTCCAGCGATGCCAGGCATTCAGCAGAAAGGTTTCAAGAGCTCTGGGCTCTTTTCACTGTCACCGTAAAGATAGGGGAAAGGCCCTAGGTAGCTAATGACTGGAGACCACACAGACCCTCGATATCCAATCGAAGAGTCAAACGCACACGCACTTCTATTTCCCTCTTAAAAAGAAAACTAAGGGGGAGACTTTCACAGGCACAGAGGACCACTAGGTACCCAACTCCCATTGGAAGTTGGACACCTAGCTGTTGCTTTGTGCCTCTGAAATCTCCGCCTAAAGGAATATGAAAATTAAAGCCCCTTTAAAAAAACAAAACAGGTCCTCATGCGTATTAGTAATAATAATAATACATTTGATTATTAACAGGAGAAGGATTTTAAAAGTAGAGTTTATTTTCCCCCATTGTGCCATTTAATTTTTGCATTGCACTCAGCTTGGACACAGAGGCCACGTCCAGACTACCCACCGTATCGGCGGGTTAAAATCGATTGCTCAGGGATCGATATATCGCGTCTAATCTAGACGCGATATATCGATCCCCGAGCGCACTTATATCGATTCCGGAACTCCATCAACCCCAACGGAGTTCCGGAATCGACAGGGAGAGCCGCGAACATCGATCCCGCGCCGTCTGGACGGGTGAGTAATCCGATCTTAGATATTCGACTTCAGCTACGTTATTCACGTAGCTGAAGTTGCGTATCTAAGATCGATTTCCCCCCCCAGTCTGGACCAGCCCAGAGATAACAGACGGGCTTCTCTTTCTGGTTCTCTGACCAGCAGAGTGCTGCAATGTTTGAGTGGGAAATGTAAACATCAAACTGATTACAGTGACATTTTAAAAACACCATGCAAGCGCTTATTAGAATTAGGTCCTTTAAAAAACTAAATACACAACCTAAATTGTGAAGAGAAGGACACTTGCAAGTGGATTAGCTCAAAATCTAGTTAATTTGAGTTAAAAGTAATTTCAAGCATCAGACCTACCGCCTTTTCTCCCCACTCCTACCCCATGACCTTCTGACAAATTTTTTGATTTTACAGTCACCATTTCCTATTTTGTTAAATGTTTCTTCCCCCCCTTATTGCTGTCTGTGAGTGTCTTTCCCTCAATGCTGGAAACCATCAAGGGCCTTGTCTACACTATGCAATAAATAGCTGCAATTCAGCAACAATTGTGTCTTCTTCTATAGCCTCTCCATTATTGGAGGTTTGAAACCATGGTAGCCCAATTCCCTACAATCTGCTAATCTTTGTGGATGAATAGTCCTTCTGATCCACCCAGGATATCATATCATCAATCCAAGATCTTCTCTTTCTGCCTCATGGTCTTCTGCCATCACCTTTCCCTTCCAGTGCCCATAAACGTGCATCACCCACTGAACCACTTAAAATGTGCCCTACAAATTTAATCTTTTTTTTCATAGTATCTCTGACAAGGGTCTGTGGCATTAGAGTCATCTCCAGTCCTTTTTCACTGGTAAATTGCTCTGTCCAGGATATTTTGGAGGGAGGTGGGAGGTGTGAGGAGCAAGGACTCGGCATACAGGTTCCCCCTCCCTCCCCAATGCAGCAAGCCAGCTGATTTTCCCCAGGCAGAAGGGAGGGGGGAGGAGCGAGGACTGGTGGGCCTTCCCCCTCCCTCTTGAACGTGGCAATCAGCTGGCTTGCGGCATTCAGAAGGGAGAGGAGGGAGGGGGAGGAGCCAGGATGCAGTGTGTGAAGTCAAGGGGGAGGGAGAAGAGGCAGGTCAAGGGTGGGGGCTTGGAGTAGGTGGACTGAAGGTGAGCCCCCCCATCCCTGGTGCTTGCTGAGTAGGGGAAGCTGCCCTGGAACCTAACCCCCCCCATTTACATTAATTATTATGGGGAAATTAGAGTCGCTTAACATCGTTTCACTTAAAGTCGCATTTTTCAGGAACATAACTACAACATTAAATGAGGAGTTACTGTATTTTCATTTTCATCTCCCATTATAATTGCCTTCTCGTTCCTCTATACTTGTTTTATTACTCAGAGTTTGTATCCATCAGTCCCTACAGATCTTAATATGTCGAGCAATTTGTAGGTGTGGATTTTGTCAAATGCTCTTTGGAAGTCAACGAAACAGTGCCATTTTCCCCATTCAATTGATCGTTTTAATATAAACTTCAAGTTCACAATGGTGTATATTGTGCCTTTTCCATGTGTGAAGCCATACTGTTGTTTGCTTATTTCTTGTCAATCTTTCCTTGTATTTGGTAATCATCCCTTGTATTCAGCAACAATTAGTCACCAGCAACCAATGAAGCTGTATCAGTGTTGACCTCTACTATTTAGTCCAGGGCAAGCATTTTTTTACCTCCTAGGTCAATCACTGCATATCTCTGTCTACACTTGAGGGTTAGCAAGAGTGCTTGCTACACTGATTGCTGAAGTGTAGCTATTCCTGGGTGTTGACAAGGCTTCAGTGATTGACTAAGTAGGGGGGGAAAACAGTGACGCTGCTGTCAAATGCAGTACACAAATGGAAAAAAAATGGAAATATTTTTTTCTTGAGTCTCAGTTACAGTAAATCTTAGGTCATACTTGCAACAATGGAAGGTAAAAAAAATTCAGTCCAGAGTATGACTTAAACTGAAAGTGTTCTAAATGCAAAAAAAAAGAGTTAATAACTTGTTATAGCTGAGATTCTACACAAGAATCAGGAAACTTAACATTATGATTCTCATTGCAGTTACAGCTCAATCATATTTTGTGAATATATGCACATGAAGGGATGAATTGTGTCCTTGGATACCCTCATGTGGATACACCAAATTCTACAGGAGCCACATGCTGTGCTCCAAGGAGCAGAATTTGGCCTTAAGGTATTAAAGCTAACACCATATCCAACAAGACCAGACAGCAGCAATAGGTGAGGTTACAAACACTAGATTATAAGAGCACAGTCTGACTGCACAGAGCTGGACTTTGTCCCTAAGTAAGTCAAACAAGAGAAACAGAATGAATATAAGGAAATATCTATTAAAATTGCCTGCAATTCAATACAGGTAACTGCATTCTGCCAACCTAAATTCCCCAAGCCGTTTCAAACTAGATATTTTATTCTTCAGTTTCTGTCTTAAACTGCCACGTTGCTGAACATCATTAAACAGCCGCTGCCTTTATTCCAGAGGTCACTGAACTGTAGTGATAATAAAGCAGTTCCATATAGACCCTGATCCTGTAAACATGCAGGTAAGCAACTTTATACATTAATTCAATGGGACTACTTTGAGTGTAAATGACTATAGGATTGAGGCCATATTTATAAAGCACATTAAGACCCCACAGAATGGAAAAGTGACATATAAACATGTAAGATGTTACCAGCATCTCCTTCTGACTGTCAGCCATGCTAGGAAATGAAATACAAAATCCAAGACATCTAGGTTGAGTTTTAATAATAGTTTGTTTATATAGCTCCTCTCCAAGCCCTGGCAGTTAGGGCACGGTGTCATATACACAGAAACACCCTCAAAAGTGTCAAACAAGAGCAAATTGACACAGGGGGAAAGGGTATGGGGATAACTTAATAATATGGGTAAAACTGCCGGAGAACACGAAGGATTTTGGTGTAATTAGGAGGTGGATCTGAATTCCAATCCCAAGGGCCCAGCATACCTAAGGCATGGTCACACATACACAAAGGGTGGTGGGAACCCCAAAACGAAGACAGGTTGAAGGCGAGCATATGTCCCCATCAAGACAAGGTGCAAGGAGAAAGTCTTGAATAAAGAGTGCCCACAGCATTAAAAGTTACCGTAACATTTTAAAAATATTTGCTCATGATTTTTTCCAAGTTTGTGGAAGTTCGATCATGGCTCTTTAACCTGAGTACATTTGCTCTCTAATCAAATGTTTTAGTGCTGCTGTTGGGCAAAAATCACAGCCAGGTAACTGCTTGTAAACAACAGGATTGAGGCAACAAACAGACTCAGTCAAACTGCTTTGGTTCTGTGGCACACACACGGTAAAAAAGAGTGCGCAATATAACTCACTTCCCCGGGCAAGAGCACTCTTTCCTCTCAAGGAGTCATTTGTGCCCTGGGCAAAGGCTGCCACATTCTTACTTTCCTTGCGACAAAGACACAAGCACATTGGTTTAGGCAGAAGCAGCTTTTACAACTGATGCTGCTCTTTATTCTCTGCTCCTTTTGTGCAATACAGAGACAATTCTGAGCAAAGCCTTTGGGGAAAGAGCTTTACTCAAAATCACTAGTGCTCTGACTAGCACAATGAGAGTGGAGAATGCAAATTAGTTTCAATAGAAGCAGCTGGCAATCAATAGGGGAGGGCTGGTCTCCAAGAGTGAAACCAGCTCCTTTGAGGATAAAAGTTGAAAGGAGTAAAATATAAGACGATGAAAGCAAAGAAAGAGCAAGTGTAAACAAAATTTAAAAGGAAAAAAAAAAGACCTAAAACCAAGGGGTGTAACTAAAAATAACCGAAAAGAGGAGTGGCAAATAAAGAACATATCTGGGGAAAAGTTATTGGTGAAGAAAACACACAGAATAATGAGTGTACAGAGCAAAGGATCATTAGAAAAAGTCTAATGAGAAAGATCTACAGTCCGCACAGAAGATAAAATAGAGATCATGAAAGGGAAGAGGATCAAAGGCCAGCTAGGACAATGGCTAAATGCACTAGCCACAAGCTCAAATTCTGGCCTGGATAATAAGCACTACTGCGTTTGATAATGAGTCTCAGAGCTTGTCTTCTCATACAGGGCTCCAGCGCACAGCTGCAGCGCTTTAATGAAGACGTGACTACACCACAACCACTGATTCCCTCAAGCACACAGCTGGGCTGCTGGAACTAAACTGAGTATACGTCTACATTAAGGGCGTGTCTACGCTACCCGCCTGATCAGCAGGCAGCAATCAATCCAGCGGGGGTCGATTTATCGTATCTAGTATAGACACGATAAGTTGACCGCTGAGTGCTCTCCTGTCGACTCCAGTACTCCATCAGAATGAGGAGAGTAATCGAAGTCGATGAGAGAGCATCAGCTGTTGACTTACCGCAGTGAAGACACCGCGGAAAGTAGATCTAAGTATGTCGACTTCAGCCACGCTATTCATGTAGCTGAAGTTGCGTATCTTAAATCGACTCCATGTGGTAGTGTAGATAAGCCCTTAAAATGCCACAACAGCACAGCTGCAATGCTGAAGCTGCACTGCTGTATCCCTTCAGTGTAGACACTCACTGCAGCAATGGGTGAGGTTCTCCCCTCGCTGTAGTTAATCCACCTCCTAGAGAGGTGGTAGTGAGGAGAACAGAAGAATTCTTCCATTGACTTAGTGCTGTGTATGCCAGGGGTTAGGTTGTCACAGTTACGTCGCTCAAGGGTGTGGATTTTTCACACCCCTAATCAGCATAGTTATACTAATACAAGTTTGTAGTGTACACCTGGCCTCAGCCTCCTTTCTGGTGCTCTTCTGGCTAAATCACAAAAGCACCATACACTTGCCTCACAGATTTTAAAGTCAGAAGGGACCATTATGATCATCTAGTCTGACCTCCTGCACAATGCATGCCACAGAAAATCTCACCCATCCACTCCTGTAACAAACCCCTAACCTATGTCTGAAGTTACTGAAGTCCTCAGATCGTGGTTTGAAGAAATCAAGCTGCAGAGAATCCTCCAGCAAGTGACCCATGCCCCATGCTGCAGAGGAAGGCGAAAAACCTCCAGGGCCTCTGCCAATCTGCCCTGGAGGAAAATTCCTTCCCGATCCCAAATATGGCGATCAGTTAAACCCTGAGCATGTGGGCAAGACTCACCAGCCAGCACCCAGGAAAGAATTCTCTGTAGTAACTCAGATCCCACCCCATCTAACATTCCATCACAAACCATGGATGTATTTACCTGCTAATAATCAAAGATTAATTGCTAAATTAATTGCCAAAATCAGGCTATCCCATACCATCCCCTCCATAAACTTATCAAGCTTAGTCTTAAAGCCAGATATGTCTTTTGCCCCCACTACTCCCCTTGGAAGGCTGTTCCAGAACTTCACTCCTATAATGGCAGCAAAGAATCCTGTGGCACCTTATAGACTAACAGACGTTTTGGAGCATGAGCTTTCGTGGGTGAATACCCACTTCCTCAGATGCATGTAATGGAAATATCCAGGGGCAGGTATATATATGTGTGCTAGCAAGCAAGCTAGAGATAACGAGGTCAGTTCAATCAGGGAGGATGAGGCCCTGTTCTAGCAGTTGAGGTGTGAAAACCAAGAGAGGAGAAACTGGTTCTGTAATTGGCAAGCCATTCACAGTCTTTGTTCAATCCTGAGCTGATGGTGTCAAATTTGCAGATGAACTGAAGCTCAGCAGTTTCTCTTTGAAGTCTGGTCCTGAAGTTTTTTTGTTGCAGGATGGCCACCTTAAGGTCTGCTATAGTGTGGCCAGGGAGGTTGAAGTGCTCTCCTACAGGTTTTTGTAAATTGCCATTCCTAATGTCTGATTTGTGTCCATTTATCCTTTTCCGTAGAGACTGTCCAGTTTGGCCGATGTACATAGCAGAGGGGCATTGCTGGCATATGATGGCGTATATTACATTGGTGGATGTGCAGGTGAATGAACCAGTGATGGTGTGGCTGATCTGGTTAGGTCCTGTGATGGTGTCGCTGGTGTAGATATGTGGGCAGAGTTGGCATCGAGGTTTGTTGCATGGATTGGTTCCTGAGCTAGAGTTATTATGAGAATGTGTTTCAGGTTGGCAGGTTTGTCTGTGGGCCCGCAGACAACCTGCGAACCTGAAACACATTCTCACCGGTAACTGCACACCACACCATAATAACTCTAGCTCGGGAACCACAATGCCCCTCTGCTATGTACATCGGCCAAACTGGACAGTCTCTACGGAAAAGGATAAATGGACACAAATCAGACATTAGGAATGGCAATTTACAAAAACCTGTAGGAGAGCACTTCAACCTTAAGGTGGCCATCCTGCAGCAAAAAAACTTCAGGACCAGACTTCAAAGAGAAACTGCTGAGCTTCAGTTCATCTGCAAATTTGACACCATCAGCTCAGGATTGAACAAAGACTGTGAATGGCTTGCCAATTACAGAACCAGTTTCTCCTCTCTTGGTTTTCACACCTCAACTGCTAGAACAGGGCCTCATCCTCCCTGATTGAACTGACCTCGTTATCTCTAGCTTGCTTGCTAGCACACATATATATACCTGCCCCTGGATATTTCCATTACATGCATCTGAGGAAGTGGGTATTCACCCACGAAAGCTCATGCTCCAAAACGTCTGTTAGTCTATAAGGTGCCACAGGATTCTTTGCTGCTTTTACAGATCCAGACTAACACGGCTACCCTCTGATACTTGACTCCTATAATGGTTAGAAACCTTTGTCTAATTTCAAGATTAAACTTCCTAATGTCCAATTTATATCCATCTATTTTTGTGTCCACATTGGTACTGAGCTTAAATAATTCCTCTCCCTCCCTGATATTTATCCCTCCGATATATTTATAGAGAGCAATCATATCTCCCCTCAGCCTGCTTTTAGTTAGGCCAAACAAACCAAGCTCTTTGAGTCTGCTTTCATAAGACAGGCTTTCCATTACTCGGATCATCCTAGTACCTTCTCTGTACCTGTTCCAGTTTGAATTCATACTTCTTAAACATGGGAGACCAGAACTGCACACAGTATTCCAGATGAGGTCTCACCAGTGCCTTGTCTATCAGTACTAACACCTCCTTATCTTTACTGGAAATACCTCGCCCGAGGCACTCTAAAACTGCATTAGATCTTTTAACAGCCATATCACATTGGCAGCTCATAGTCATCCTATGATCAACCAATATTCCAAGGTCCTTCTCCTCCTCTGTTACTTCCAACTGATGTGTCTCCAATTTATAACCAAAATTCTTGTTATTAATCCCTAAATGCATGACCTCGCACTTTTCGCTATTAAATTTCATCCCATTACTATTACTCCAGTTTACAAGGTCATCCAGATCTTCCTGTATGATATCCCGGTCCTTCTCTGTGTTAGCAATACCTCCCATACCTTTCAGTATGACCCGTTGTAGTCTCCCCTTTAACCAGTTCCTTATCCATCTTTCAATTTTCATATTCATCCCCCTCTTTTCCAATTTAACTAATAATTCCCCATGTGAAACTGTATCAAATACCTTACTGAAATTAAGGTAAATTAGATCCACTGTGTTTCCTTTGTCTAAAAAATCTGTTAACTTCTCAAAGAAGGAGATCAGGTTGGTTTGGCATGATCTACCTTTTGTAAAACCATGTTGTATTTTGTCCCAATTACCATTGACCTCAATGTCCTTAACTACTTTCTCCTTCAAAAATTTTCCCAAACCTTGCATACTACAGATGTCCAACTAACAGGCCTATAGTTGCTTAGATCACTTTTTTTTCCTTTCTTAAAAATAGGAACTATGTTAGCAATTCTCCAGTCATATGGTATAACCCCTGAATTTACAGATTCATTACAAATTCTTGCTAATGGGCTTGCAATTTCACGTGCCTTTAGTATTTTTGGATGAAGACTATCTGGGCCCCCCGATTTAGTCCCATTAAGCTGTTTGAGTTTGGCTTCTACCTTGGATGTGGTAATATCTACCTCCATATCTTCATTCCCATTTGTCATCCTATCATTATCTCTAAGCTCCTCTTAGCACCTTCTGCCACACTGGACACTACTCCAGCATGTCACAACTATCCAAGTGCACCAGGCACCCACTCTCTCCATTCATATTCCTCCTCCAAATTCACCACCCTCTGGAAAGCCCACAGCTTCTAAACCATATTAGTAAAATGCAGTGAAAGTGCCCTCATCACACCCACCATTCCCTAGGACAGCAACTTCCCCCTAGTCTCCCAGCGTGTCCAATTTGTATCATCATTTAGACAGTAAGTTCTGTGCCTAAGATAATAAATGAGAAAAATAATTTGGCACATTTGGCAGCCTCTAATCAGGAGAGTACAGGTCATTGCAGGTCTGGACTGAAGTGCATTTAGAATGCTGCGGTGTTTGCCTGCCCACACAGCTTACACCTGGTTCTGGGTGCTGCTTTTATCAATATCCCACACAAAAAGCTTGGGATTAAGGTCACCGGACTGCAGATCCCACAACAATGAATATCACGGGGGGGGGGGGGTAGAGACAAAGTCACTCAACTGCCTGTCATCCCAAATGATCCCACACAGTTTACCAGTAAAGGATACATCCACCACCAAAATGCAGCCAGTTCCTTCTTTAAGAAGCAACTGTAAGCATATAGCAACTATTCAGGACAGGAAATGTCTACTACATCCACCTGAAATCAAAAGGGGGAAGTCCAATCAGTATAGTGTAATTATTTATTCAGATTAGAATTTTACCAATAATGGTAAATCTGTGAGAAAAGTCTTTGTAAGCTCTCTATATACCAAATGTAATTTAGCTAACTTTGGAAATTTAAAGAGCCATTTGGACAGGGGATCCCCTACTCTTGTGAAAAGGGGCATGGAGTTTTTAATTACTAAAATAGGCAAGACTCTTTAGTCTCTTCACTTTCAAAAGCAAAAAAATCTCACATACAAAAGGAAGAGATGACAAAAGCCACAAAGCAAAAGCACAAAAAAGAGGAGCAAGAGACCAAATGGAACAGGATAGGAAGAAAGAACTAAACTCAGGAGGAAAAAAAATACAGAGACCAACAGAACATACCACATTCTCACCCCCTCAAGGCTCAGGTCCGTCTAAAGACCCACAGCAGAAGGAACAGATGAATTCATCTTCCTGTGGCTGAATATGTAGAGCAGCCCCATAGCATCCGATCTGCAGTTTGTCAGCACTAATGTACTGAGCCTACTTCCTCCCACTCCCATTCTCAGCAGTTGTTTTAGGGCTCATCTAGACTACAGAAATTTGCACCATTGTAACTGCACTAATGTAATTATGCCAATGCAAACCCACAACCTAGACATACTGCATCAGCACAAAAAGGAGCTCGCTGTTGTGTAGAGGGCCTACATAACACTGCAAACTCATTGAAGCAGTTAATACCAGCACAAATTTCCCGATTCTAGACAAGACTTTCATATCCATGGACAGCGAGGCCCTTCCAAGTTAATATGTCTATATCCACAAACAGGGTTAACCATGAGCTTCATGGATTATCACAAGGCCCAGCTGCTGCCTCAGCTCTTCTGCATACATGCAGAAAGCAAGAGACTTTGTCACCTTTATCGGGAACTGAATGAAAAGTTCAGGCAAAAAGACAACGCAACTGTCGGGCCAGAGAACGTCAGCACAAAACAATGCGCTCAAGGAGATTCCTAGGGTCTCTCACATGCTGAAAAATGCCATGTATGAATAAAAAGCCCATGTCTATATTTTCAGAGCTGATACCATGAAAACAACTAAGCCTGCAGTAGTCGTGGAGGCCTGTGCATGCATAGCAGGGAATCAGAAGGGTAATGCAGTTGCTCCTGCAATGGCCAGTTCATTCCCTCCTCCAAATGCATGCGTCAGCCTGAGACAGTCTACGATCTCACTGAGAGACCCCAACAGGGATTTGGCCACCAGCCCTTTCTCCTGTTGTCACAATGGAACTCCCATCTCCACCTCACAAGAGCTGTAAGAGGAGGTGGAAATAAGATACTTCAGTGAGCAAGTGACTGTAAAAGCAAGTTAAACTTGAGTCAAGTGGAATGCCACCCCCCAGCACCTATTGCTGCAGCCAGCACTATAAACTCCAGGCACCAGTATTCAGACTTGGAATCCCGTGTGTGCACAAGGGCTTTGTCTGGCAACCTCACTCTGCCAGGCAGCCAAAGATGCTACTGGCCAACATGGATGCATCTTACCCCTCAGGGTGAGGGACAAGAAGGTAGCCAATGAACCACACAGACCACAGAAACTGGAAGAGGAGATGCCTGAGACATTGTCAAGAGCCGTGTGTGCAGAACTGGGATTTAGCCATAGCAGCAGAGACCGAGCCCAACTCACTCCAGGAGGGGAATCTGGGGATGAGGCACTGTCTAAGTCAGCTAAGCAGCTTTTTATTGTCAAGTGTACCACCAGGGCTGATTTTGCAGGCTTGGACCTGACAGAATTTCCCAGGTTCTTATGAGCACTGCCATCACTGTAAAAGGGTAGATACATCCTCCTCTTAGAACAGGAGCATCCATCTCTCCCTGTGCTCTGCCAGTTCCCATTCCCTCTCCCACACACACCTCCATGATACATGTGGCAGTTACCACCTCCCTCCCTAGCCCAGCCATTTTGGTTCCTCTGTAACTCCCTAGGGTGGGAAAGTGGACACCCCACTTACTAGCACCCCTGCTTTCAGCAGCACTGGCCACTATTCCCAGTCAAGGTGCTCGATCTGGTGTGAACAGCAGCTGGTCAAGTCATGTCATTTGTCCAGCAGTGAAATGGCAAGAAGAAGAGGATTAAGCATAACACAAACTGCATTTCAGAAACTACAATGTTATTGCAATAGTAAAATATCAGGCACCATAGCCAAAGGATTTATAGTACAGTGTATCTATCGTCCCACGTGCCAGATCATGGCACCTCATTAGCATGCTGCCCTTATCTACACACATCACATTTCACTCTCTTCCTATTTAATATGTGAAAAATATTCTTAGGCATAGTATGCCAGCAAACTGACACAAGCCACAAGTGAGGAAATAACTACACTTATAACAACCTGTTGTTGTGATCACCACAACAGCAGCTACTACTGTTCATATCCCAGCCACAGACTGGTGCCCAACTGGCTAGTTACTCTGCAGCTCTCATAGGACAATCTCCACTCACCCTGCTGCATTGGCTACCTCAACACAGCAATGTAGTTCTAAACAAAGAGATACAAAGGTGCTGCAGTTATGTAGCTACAGCTGTGGGTTCCAGGTCTTGAGAACAACTGAGTCCCGCCAGTCTGTAATTATGGATCAGGCCCCAAAGCAGCATTCTACCTGCTAAAGATCATCCCCAGGTATAGTACACAGACAAACATGTATCCAGATCAGGGGTCAGCAACTTATGGCATGCGTGCCAAAGATGGCACGGGAGCCGATTTTTAATGGCACACTGCTGCCTGCCCTGCCCTGCCCAGCCCAGCCCGGCCTTCCGCCCTCCACTCCCCCCCCCACAAGGCCAAGGGGCAGAAGCTTGGTCCTGCTGGCTTCCCTGCCTCTTCCCGTAGTGTGCTGAGTTCCTGCCCCTCCTCTGCCTCTCCATCCCTCCCTCTTTGCCGATCAGCTAATGGCCCATGCAAGGGAGGGGTCGGGAAGAAGCAGAGTTAGCATGCTCTGCTCGCTGCTCCCAGAGGAGGCAGAGAAGACGCGGAGGCAGGGGCTTGGGGAAGGGGGGGGTGGAATAGGGGTCTATCCCCTCCAGCCCCCTGCCCTGATCCCCCCCCACACACCCAGCCCTCTGCCCTGAGCTCCACAGCCATGCACACACCCCAGGCCCATGCCCTGAGCCCTGACCCCCGCCCCCACACCCAGCCCTCTGCCCTGCGCCCTGCACACCCCCGAGGCCCGTGCCCTGAGCCCCACACACACTCCAGGCCCCTGCCCTGAGCCCTGTACCCCCCTTATATACACCCAGCCCTCTGCTTGACTCCTTCACCGCCCCCATGACCCCAGCCCTGACTCTGGCAGCCCCACACATACCCAGCTCCGCCCCGACACCTGCACCCCCATCACATGCCCCCAGCCCTCTGCCCTGACTCTTGCATCCCCCCACATACCCAGCCCCCCCACCCCATGCACCCCACCACATCCTGACTTTTGCATGCCTCGCATCCCCATCCCCACCCTGAGCACCAAATGGGAGCTCCTGCACCCCCCCCCCACATTCCCACCTGCACCCCTCACACCAAATGGGAGCTGCCCAGGTAAGTGCCCTACATCCAAACCTCCTACCCCAACCCTGAGCCCCCTCCCTTATTCTAGCTCCTGGCCAGACCCTTCACCCCCAGCCCTGTGCTCGGTCCACTCCCACCCTCAGCTCAGTGCAGAGAGAGGAAAAGAATGGGCCAGAACCAGGGAGAAGGTAGGTACCCACTGTATGAGGGCAGGGCCGGGACCCCAGACCGACAGTGTGATGAGCGGGTCTGGCAGCTGGGATCCTGGCTGGCAGGAGCCGGCGTATGGAACCCCTGAGTGGCAGTGAGCCGCTCGGCCCACTGCTGGTCTGGGGTCCTGGCTGCAGGCTCCGCACAGCCCACTGCCAGTCTGGGGTTCTGGCTGACAGACCCTTCCCAGCTGGGGTCCCGGCCTCCGGTCCTGCTCAGCCCGCTGCCGGTCTGGGGTTCTGGCTGCCGGACCCTTGCCAGCTGGAGTCCCGTCGGCAGGCCCCCCCCAGTCCGCTGAACAGAACCCCAGACCAGCAGCGGGCTGAGTGGGTCGGTGGCGTAAGATCAACATTTTAATTTAATTTTAAATGAAGCTTCTTAAACATTTTGAAAACCTTGTTTATTTTACAACAGAACACTAGTTTAGTTATATAAAATATATAGACATAGAGAGAGACCTTCTAAAAAAACATTTAAATGTATGACCGGCACCCAAAACCTTAAATTAGAGTGAATAAATGAAGACTCAGCACACCACTTCCAAAAGGTTGCCGACCCCTGATCCAGATATTGGTGGAAGATGCATAATAACTGCATGACATAGTTGGAAAGCTGCTCTCCGCATCTCCACTTCAACTGCCAGAATCCCCTCTACCACCTCACTGCAACCACTGTTCAAACGCTTCAACAAAAAACTCCTTGCTGAGCTGAACATAAGCATCGAGGGTTCCATGTTGAGGAAATGCCTGAGAAATGGGCACAGCTATGGGAATTTTTCCAGGTAATTACTGAGTTTCCCAGCGAATGAAGGGAATTTGACTGCTGTACCCAAATTTTCCTTTTGCAGAAGGCCCTACTAAAGCCTAAGGGGACATACTGTGCCACTGGTACTTACACTGGTTCAATTACCAATAATTCAGTTTTCTAGTGCAGATATTACCTGAAAGTCCATAGCTCTAGCACAGTTCAGAAACACATTTCAAAGACACTTTGTTCTCAACTATACTGCAAGATGGCTGTATGTTGTAACTAGGCCTCTAAAATGCAGTTAGGATCTAGCTCAACAAGACACATGAGCACATTTCAATTTTTTTTTTTAAATGGCTTCTGCCACAAATCTTGAGCTAACAGTAAAATAATTGTCAACACACATCTGGGATGAGAGAGTTTTATAAGAAAAAGGCCAGGAAACATGCTAAGGCCCTGCTGCTGCAATGTAATCCGAATGGATGTAGGAGTTTGAGCAGATTTCACAGCAGAATTGGGAACACAGAAAGGGAAATCTCCACTGACAATCATGTTTTTTTTTCCCCTTTTTCTTCAATACAAGATTTGAAACATTAAGAATTAAGTGGCTTATAAACACAACAACAGTTTTTTGTAGGTAACTGACAAAACACAAAAAATTAAACTTGCCTCCGAACACTACTCACGTCTTGCCCCTACAAATTGACGCATTAGGCCTAAAAACTAGACAAAGCCCCATTACTTAAATTTAAAATGGATTATCCTACAGTTTACTGGGGCTCTTTTTAATGCTCTCCTAAGATTTTCAGTATGCCATTTCACTACACGTCTCAGTCATTGTTCAATTACAATTGTTCCGAAAGTCTGGGGAGCTTAAATCCAAAAATTCAACAAGGAAGACGTTTCTTATTTAATGATGTCTTATGAATGTCTTCAGAATACTCAGAACTATTTTCAAGGGGAGTGATTTAATCTTAATAAAATTATCTAAGGGAAGTATGTGATGTGTCACCAGCAACAAATACCGTAATTCTTCTTAGACTAATGAACGGAAATGCATAACTGATATTGGTTTAAACCACTGACAGAACCAAAAAAACCCCACTCCAAATCGGTGAGCACAGAAACAGGCAGCAACAAAAACTGTTATTTCTAGTGAAGTACTGCCCATGGAAATTTCGTTTTAACGACTAGTGCTAAAGGCCTTGACTCTTGGTCTACATCTTCACAGAATAAATCAAGAATGAAAGAATTAACAAGATTCAACTAATTACTCTAAATTAATAATTAAGCAGCCTTTACTCTTCACTATTCAGATAGGACTGAAATGTTAGCCAGCAGTTCTGGACTGTCACTTAGAGTTTCCTCTTCTTATTCAGGTTTCCTATGGCCAAACTAAATTTACTTTTATAACTACCAAAACCTCCCAGACTCGCTCTCTGCTCAGATTATTACATGCCCAGGTGCTTTTCTTTTTAAATATAGCTGTTTGAACCACAACTATCCTTCCCCACCATATAGGAGCTCTTAGAGTATCCCGGTCTGTCCCCAGGCACCAGTAAAACACTGTAATGTTCCCTTGGACACTAAGAAAGATTCCCCAAAGCACCAGGCTCCCTTCGGAACCGGTTTCCTCTTGGTTTCAGTTCGGTTGTAAATCCGAGCCCACGCTATTGGGGGATGGGGGTCTGGCAGCGGTGGCGAAGTCCGCAGGAAGTTGGCCTGCATGACTCTACGCCGGGAGTTAAATCCACTTACTGCAAGCAGGAGAACAGCTGTCTGGCAGCCCCGCGTCGGGAGTCTCCCCAGCCACAGCAAAGCACCTGCTCCCTGTAGCTCCACACGTAGCCTTGATCTGGGCACCCCCATGTCCCCCTCGGTCTGCGCAGCGACCTGTCCGGACCCCCCACCCCCCCTTTAACTCCCTGGTCTCTGCCAAAGCCCCAGCAGCCATGCCCCCCTCCCCCCATGCCGCTCCAAGCCCTGATCCGGGACTCTCATCTCCCTTCCCTGCAGCCCCAAACTCCCCCGCGTGCCCCTTTCCCTCCCCACCCCGCCCTCGCTGGCCCCTTTGTCCGCAGCCCCCCGACTCGCCCCTTTCCCCGCGGGGAGCTGGCAGGGGCGCTGCCGCGTGTCCTTACTTGGAGTTGTCTTTGCCGCCAGGGGTCCTGGCTCTGCCGCCTCCAACTTGCCAGCGCCCGGCACCAGCAGCTCCCCCGTCCCGCCCGGCTCCCCGCGCACGTGGGGCTCCGGCAGCCGCGCCGCGCCCGAGTCCCGGCTCAGCCCAGAGGACGTGGCAGCACCAGCTGGGAACCGGCCGCGCCGAGCCGAGCGGCGCAGGAGGCTCCTCCCGGCTCCGCTCCAGCGGAACGCGGGGCGCCCTCTGCTGAACATAGGCTGGACCCGCTGCCCCAGCCTCCAGCCCAGCCTGCCTCGGCCCAGCCCTTCCCAGCCCAGCTGCCCCCGCCGCTTCCCGACTGTGGGAGCCGGAGGCCGAGCTAGGCTGACTCAGGGAAACCCTGAACAGGCTCCGTCCTCAGGGCAGAGCTGCGCCCTGGAGGCTGCTCCCCGGGGACACGGTCTAGTTTAGCCTCCACTCTTATTCCTTTAGCTTGTGGTAACACAGGCACGCCCCCCCCCCCCCAGCTCCAAACCCTCAGAGCAATTCAGCCCCCGCCTTTCCCCAAACGCATGAGATACACGATGAGTTTCACAACACGTCTAGAAAGTTGCTTCACAAACCCAGGCACCCCTGGGCCCAGGGAGGCAGGGACTTCCAGAAGTTGAAGGACCTGCACAGAAAATACCCCCCTGCCTGCACCTCCCTCCTGTTTCAACCGGAGAGAACTGAACTATGGCAATATTGCACGGGGAGAGTGGCCATCTCTCAGGTAGTCTGGGCCCAAGCCAGTTAGGTTATGTAGATCTTCGCACTCCAAGGCAGGGCTGCCCCCGGGGGGGGGGGGGGGCAAGAGGGGCAATTTGCCCTTGGGCCCGCATGAGACTTTTGTGGGGCCCCTGGAGCGGGATCCTTCACTCGCTCTGGGGGCCCTGGAAAACTCTCATGGGGCCCAGGCCCCCGGAGCTTCTTCCACTCTGGGTCATCGTCAGCAATTCGGCGGGACACCCCGCCAATGAATTACCACTGAAGCGGGACCCGCTGCCGAAGTGCTGGGTCTTCGGTGGCGGGGGGCGCTGCTGCGGGTCTTCGGGGCACTTCGGCGGCGGGTCCCAGAGCAGAAGGACCCCCCGCCACCAAATTACCGCTGAAGCAGGGGCCCCCACCACCACCGAAGACTGCAGGCCCCCTGAATCCTCTGGGCGGCTCTGCTCCAAGGGAACCTTAACCTAAATTCTGCAGCAAGGGATGTGGGCCCTGGAGATAGAACATGATTTAGGTGGTTAAATCAAGCACTTGAGCACGTTCAACCTCAGTTCAGCCCCCTTGTGCAGTATGATGGGTTCTCAACCTTTTTCTTTCTGAGCCCCTTCTCCCCCCCTGCAACATGCTATAATAACGCCACGGCCCACCTGCGCCACAACAACTGGTTTTCTGCATATAAAAGTCAAGGCTGATGTTAGGGGGTAGCAAACAGGGCAATTGCCTGGGGCCCCTGTCAAGTTACATTGCACAGGCTTTGTCTTCAGTCCCGGGTGATGGGGCTCAGGGCCATGGGCTTCAGCCCCATGCAGTGGAGCTTCAGCTTTCTGACCTGGACCCCAGTGAATCTAATGCTGGCCCTGCTTGAAGGCCCACCCGAAATCTGCTTGTGGCCCCCCAGGGGGCCCAGACCGCTGGTTGAGAACCACTGCAATATGATACCATTTTTAATTATGTGATCACATACTATTTTTTCTATAGGCCCCCTGCCACATGCAGTATTACAGAATGGATACACAAGAGGGCAGAATTCAGGTTGCATGGGCAACCCTAAAGCTGCTATTTCCTTCCTCTCACTACTTGACATGCAGCCTAAAAACATTATTTTAATGGATTTTTGTATGCAATATTTTATTTTATTAATGAAATAGGAGAATGTTAAGAATATATTCAGTTACTTTACTTTGACATGTGCCAGTGGGATGGAGGACCTTGATCCAGAGCACAGAGTTGATCCAGAATGATTGGCCCAGAGTAAAACTGTAAAGGGATCTGCAAAACTCCCCAGGAGAACAGAGGCTGAAGGTGAAACAGAGAGAGTGGATAGGGCTTAACCGTGACCCTTTCACCTCCATGTCAGTAAGGCCCAGAACCAGCTGGCTGCTACTGCCTCCACTCCAATGGCTCAGAACTGGCTATGCACTAACAGAGAACAAGGAGGCTAGAAGGATGGACAGTCTTCCTGCCCTCGGTGCCTTCAACTAGTGCCTCCAACACCCTAAGGCTGGGAGGAATCACTATGGGTAAATCTCTGACCTGGTCTACACTGAAAATTTACATCAGCATAACTGTCCTATAGCACCTTATAGACTAACAGACGTATTGGAGCATGAGCTTTCATGGGTGAATACGACGAAGTGGGTATTCACCCACAAAAGCTCATGCTGCAATATGTCTGTTAGTGTATAAGATGCCACAGGACTCTTTGCTGCTTTTACACATCCAGACTAACACGGCTAACCCTCTGATACTTATCAGCATAACTGTATCTCTCAGGGTTGTGAAAAATCCACACCCCTAAGATATGTAGCTATGCCAACCAGACCTAACCCCGGCACACACAGCGCTAGGTCAAGGGAAGAATTCTTCTGTTGACCTCGCTACCACCTCTCTAGAAGGTGGATTAATTGCAACAAGGGGAGAACCCCACCCATCATTGCAGTGACCTGCCCATGTGTAACCCACACTCCTCCCGGGTGTGGTGCTCTGTCCCCGCTAGTGGTACCAAGACCACTTAGAGATCAATGAGTCTGCTACAGCCTTCGCTAAGGGCTGTATGGCTTTTAGCTCATGCAGTAGAGCAGGGGTGGGCAAACTGCAGCCCGTGGGCCAGATCTGGACTGCAGGATTGCTCCCCGTGGCGCTGTGGGCCCCGAGCTGCTCTCAGAAGCAGCTGGCACCATGTCCTTGTGGCCCCCGGGCAGGGGGCAGAGGGCTCTGTGTGTTGCCCTTGCCTCCAGGCACCGACCCTCGCAGCTCCCATTGGCTAGGAACAGGGAACCGCGGCCAATGGGAACTTCAGGGGAGGTACCTGGAGGCACGGCAAAGGCAGCGCATGTAGAGCCCTCTGCCCTCCCTCCCCCAGGGGCTGCAGCACTTCCTGGAGTGGTGCGGCATGGGGCAAGGGCAGGAATGCAGGGAGCCTGCCCTGGCCCCGGTGTGCACCACTGCCACTCCGGAGCCGCTTTAGGTAAGCGGTGCTGGACTGGAGCCCGAACCCCGCCTGCACCCTGACCCCCAACTCCATGCCCTAAGCCCCCTGCCTGCACCTTGCACCCCTCCTGCACCCCAACTCCCTGCCCTGAGCCCCCTCATACACCCCACACCCATCCTGCATCCCAACTCCCTGCCCTGAGCCCCCTGCCGCACCCCACACTCCTCCTGCACCCCAACCCCCTTCCCTGACCCCCCTCATCCCACACCCCTCACCCCTCCTCTGCCCCAATCCCTTGCCCTGAGCTCCTTCCTGCATACTGCACCCACCACGCACACCCCGCACTTCCTCCCGCACCCCAACCCCCTGCCCCAGCCCTGCATACAATTTCCCCACCCAAATGTGGCCCTCGGGCCAAAAAGTTTGTCCACCCCTGCAGTAGAGACTCATGCATTTAGCTCCAAAGATCACAGGTTTGATCCTGCCCATTGATGACTGGGGTCTGGCAGCATTATACATGCACCCAAAGTTATAAGGGAGGTGGTGACAGAGCCTCTTTACTGGTCTGGGTGATCCCCAAAACCTCACACAGGTATTAACTCATAGTCCACATTTTGCATTTCTGTTGAGAACCTCAGTTCTTTCCAGTTGTGAGCAAATGTCTAATCTCCAGGCACACTGCCCCTTTGAGATTAGAATCTGACTTTCAGGATGCAAAGAAATGTTATTGCCGATGTTCAAGTCACACTGAGCTGCTTGGGGCTAGAGCAGAGAAGAAATAAAACTGTATTTTCTAAGGCAGGTGTGGGCAAACTTTTTGGCCCGAGGGCCACATCTTGGAATAGAAATTGTATGGCGGGCCATGAATGCTCAGACAATTGGGGTTGGGGTGCAGGAGAGGGTGAGGGCTCTGGTTGGGAGTGAGATCTGGGGTGGGGCCAGAAATGAGGAGTTCAGGGTGTGGGAGGGGGCTCCGGGCTAGGGTGGGAGAGTAGGATGGGATGAGGGCTCCAGCTGAGGGTGCAGGCTCTGGCGTGGGGCTGAGGATGAGGAGTTTGAGGTGTAAGAGGGTGCTCTGGGCTGGGACGTAGGGGTTCAGAGGGTGGGAGGGGGATCAGGGCTGGGGCAGAGGGTTGGGGTGCAGGAAAGTGTGCAGGCTCTGGCTGGGGGTGCGGGCTCTGGGGTGGGCATTGGGATGAAGGGTTTCGGGTGTAGAAGGGTGCTCCAGGCTGGGATCGAGGGATTCATAGAGTGGGAGGGGGATCAAGGCTGGGGCATGGGGAGAGGTTCAGGCAGGCTCCGGGTGGCGCTTACCTCAAGCGGCTACCAGAAGCAGCGGCATGTCCCTTCTCCGGCTCCTACACAGAGGTATGGCCAGGTGGTTCTGCGCACTGCCCTGTCCTCAGGCACCATTCCTGCAGCTCCCATTGGAGTGCCGGAAGGGATCATGCTGCAGCTTCTGGGAGCTGCATGGAGCAGCCCCCGACTTTGCTCCCCAACTGGAGTGCCGGAGGGGGACAAACCCCAGACCCCGTTCCCCAATGGGAGCTCAAGGGCTGGCTTAAAATGGTTGGTGGGCCGGATCTGGCCTGTGGGCTGTAGTTTGCCCACCACTGTTCTAAGGGCTTGTCTACAATTGAAATGCTACAGTGGCACAGCTGTACCACTGTAGTGCTTCAGAGTAGACTCTACCTAAACTGACAGGAGGCGTTCTCCTATTGGCAAAGGTAATCTACCGCCCCAAGAGGCAGTAGCTAAGTCAACAGAAGAATTCTTCCATCAACTTAGCGCTGTCTATGCTGGGAGTTAGGTCAGCTTAACTAGGTCTCTCAGGGGTGTGGATTTTTCATACCAGGCCTAAAACACCTTTCATGCTGTGGGTATCTCAAAGGGTTTTATGACGTAATGTTAGATGGGGTAGTGCAGCGGTTGTGTGTACAAATGTAGTAGTCATTCTACTTCCGAAACACGTATCTTGGAACATTAGACTCTGTAGGCCTGAACACCAGGTTACTCATAATCTCTGAAGAGTACTATAAAATATTTAACTTTCACCTGCACAGCCATGGGAGATGGACAGAAGGGATCACAATTTGAAACTGGCACTGAAGGACAGATTATAATTACAGTGTTCCAAATTCATTCCTGGTGTACCTTCAGTAGAGTTACCTAAGGGATGAATGTGGCCCAGTATGTTTAATATTAAATTGAATGGGTAAATCTTTCTTTCTGTTTTGGATTCTGTGAATTATGTATTAAAGGTCAGACTTTGTACAGCCTTTATATGAATGGCATTAAGGTTTTTATATATTTATGTACCATTGTGAGAGAAAGTTATGTGAATAAAATACAACAGCCACAGGGTAAAAGTTGTATGAATGTTGGTCACAGAGAATTTTCTGTTTAATTGTCTGGGACCAGGACTTAAGAATCAGAATGATTCATAGGCCCTAAGTTTGTGATTTTCATTCATTTTAATATTTGTGGTTTTAAAGGACATGTTTAATGGTGCATCTTTACTTGAATTGCACTTAGCAAACTTAATTTAATCAAGTTCTTTGTTATTTAATTGCTAGTCTGGTCTGGCAGAATGTTTATTATAAACCTCTAGTTTAAGACAGTACTACAAAATTTCCAAAATTTTGCAGGTTTCACATATCAGATTGTATAATAGTTACAGTCTTTCACTGAAGTATCTCAAAGTGCCTCAAACATATCATTAATTATTTCTCATAACATCTCTGCAAATATTATCATAACTATTTAATAGATAGGTAAAATGAAATACAGAAAGGTTAAGTAACTTGACCAACATTAAACAGCAAGTAAGTGGCAGAACTGGGAAAAGAATGCAGAAATCCTAGCTCCCTCTCTTCTGCTCTAACTACTGCACACTCTTCCCAATGGAATATCAATGTAGGTCAAAGATCAGAAGTGCTAAAGAAGTCTGAGGATATGCTTCTGTAATATTTTTGGACTTTAAAATGCATAATTAGTTGATTATTAATTAAGTTTTATTGTGTATTTGTGCTGAAATACCACAATTGGGAATCTCAAAACTTTACGTAGATAAATCTGTCTAATACTGGCTGATATATGATGAACAGTTATTTTAACCTTTCTAACTTCAACATTTGGATGTAATTTACATAGATTTTATGTCAACAAAATGATGTAACACTAGGACATTGTCAGTTACATAATAAACAGAATCACGTCTAACTGTTCATAACAATGACTATATGAAGGTAAATGGGATTTCCCATCTGCTCCTGTCCAGGATAAACATGATTAAGTACATTTTTGTTTCGTTATTGATTTATTTACCTGTTTTCCTCTGAATGCAGGGCATGTGCTATACATTTTGTTCAAGAGAAATAGGGCACTTTGGAGTATTGATTGTAGTCAGTAATTCAGTACAGTAAGTCAAAAGATTTGGCTGAAATTTTAAGATACTGACATTTGTATTCTAATACTTTTTAAAAATGTACATCACTTCTCAGTAAACACCTCTTTTGACTTCATATACAAAACCCAATGCCAGGAGGAATTATTATTATCTTTACTATTTTATTCAAAAATCTGTAAAAAAAAAGTCTGCTCAGACAATTTGGAGTTATGAAAAAACCCTACTTAAAAATTGCTTATAGTTTGTAGATGATGTTGTATGATAACATAACTCAAAGATTTTTAAAGCATTTTTATTTTAACAAAACAGTACAGTATCTCCAGTGAACCAATAACTCAATATTAATAGCATTCTCCAAAACACAAAACAAAACTCCATCAACAACAAAAAACACTACCAGCATGTGACTGGATCTGCTCCTCTTTCTCCTCAACGTAAATAAGTGCTGTAGGGAAAGGCTGTTGGACAGTTGCTTGTGAAAGAGAAGGAGAAGATAAGCAAGTAGGACTCCACACATAGGGTTTTAGAACTGGGATGAATGCCAAGCTAGAAGGCACTGATTCTTCCTCGTTAATCTTTGAGGAAAAGACCTTGCTGACTGTGGCTGCAGTATTTTTTCTTCCTGCTGAGTGTTCCTTGCTTGGAGGAATTTTCCCAGTCAATTAAGGTAATTACATCCCTCCTGTGTCCATGCCTATAGTGGTGGACTGTGCGTAGGAATGTAGGAAATGGGACTGGAAACGACCCCTGGGTCATCAACTGCCTAAGACACAATGTCTGGGCCTGCACTACAGAGCTTTTGCCAGTAGAGCCCCCTAGTGGAGAACACGGCACAAGCCAACAGAAGGAGTTCTGGTAAACTAAACCACCTCCCTGAATGACATTAGTTAAGCCAGCAGAAACAGACTTCTGTTGGCATAGTTGCACCTGTATTGGGGGCTTTGCCAGCAAAGCTATATCAGCCAGAGGGTGTGATTTTTTCACACTCCTAGCCAACATAACTATGCCAGCAAAACTTTGTAGTCTGAACTAAGCCAAGGTCACTGGCACGTACTATTGTCCAACATACAACACCTGGCAGGAGTGTCAGGCAGCCCACCTACGCTGGCCCCTTGAAAAGCCAGAGAACTGATTTATATACAATTATATATAAAGTATGTGCAGGCTGGAGTCAGCTTTTGGCCAACAAGCAACACAGGAAAAGGATTTCTTGGACAGCATCTCTGTTCAAATGCCGTGGAAGGGCAGCAGAAATGGAGCAGGCAAACATGGGATTAAAATGCACTGCGGACCAAGGGAGGTGTTAGACAAGAAAGTGCAGCCCATATGGAATTTTGGGATAGGACTGGAGGACTTCTCTTTAGCCTGCATTCACGCTGCAAAGTAAGCGACTTGCCAGCCTGGGCTGAAGCAAAACCTGAGCTCAAACCTATACCTCAGCTGTGCCTGCGAGCCTGGGCTTCAAGCACCTTTGGGCCTGGTTTAGAGGTTTTCCTGTGTGATTGAAAAGGGGGGTTAGGGACAACACCAGGGTGTAGCCTGGGCTAGCTCTGCAGGGAAGACATACACCTCATGGAGGGTGAAAAGTAAAGATTAAAAAACTGTCTGGCTGCCAGAAAGAAGCAGTAGGGAGGCCAGAGCCTCTGCCCAAAATTTCTGGTGGAAGGTGCGGCACTAGGATGGCTTTGTACAGTCCTGTTGGATAGATTCCAGAGGGATGTATTAGGCTTCTGCTCCTCCTACGCAACAGCCTTATGATTAGCATTCCCATGAGCATCTTTCCTGTCTCTTTTCATTTTGTTGGCTTCTTGAAGAGATAAAGATGCTACAGCCCTCAATGCGCCCTGTATGCTGACAGCGCCCATCTGTGTCTCCTCCTTAGTCACAGCTTTCACACAGATGTGTGAGTGCCTGAAAGGGAGAAGCATAGCTGCATGGATGAAAATCAGCTGGCGCAAGCTCAGCCAATGCCGGCAGGAAATGCCAGTAGCTAGCCAGGACATTGACCTCACCCATCTGGTGACTGTGTTTAGCCAGCAGTTATACAGGTAGACTGCATTCTCTGGATGAGGTTGGACTCCTGAACACTCCAAGGGTGTGAGTGTGTGAGAGAGAGGTGACAGATGCCAACTTCTGCTTTTGGCCAGCCAGGAGGTCAGACCTCTTTTGTGCCAGAGGAGGTCTTCCCCACAATTATTAATTCCAGGTTGGACTATTGCAGCTCAGTCTACCTGGGGCTGAGGGAGAAGGCTGCCTAGAGACTCCCAGTTGTTCTATATGCAGCGGCCTGCCTTTTGAACAAGAAAAGTAGGCAAGAACCCCCGTGTTCTGTACACTCCTTTGGCTCCACATTCAATTCTAGATCCAAGATCTTGGGTCCTCGTCTATAACGCTCTGCATAGGCTAGGGCCTGGCTGTCTTAGAGACCATGTCTCCATCTGTAGTTCCCTAACACAGCAGCATTCATCAGGGATGCTGAAGCCCACAGTGAAACTTTCGAGAATGCTGTGCCTTCAGCTCCCCAAAGCGGCCCCAGATTGTGGAACTCATCATCACAGGGGAGGAATCCCAGACTAACAGTGTTCAGAGAGCAATGGGAGAGCCACTTTTTCACAAAGGCCATTCCATAAGGGCAGAGCTCAAGAATGACCCAGCGCTTCATAGATTAAGGAAACAGTGGGGAAGATGAAAGAAGAGAGCAAGAGAGGGAAAAAGGAATATTGTTGTAAAATCTATATAGCACCAGCTAAACCTAGCACTCGGTGTCAGCATCCTTTGCAGTAAAAACTTGATGATTTATTTTGGGGTTTCCCCCTTTCCCTATTCTCCACTCAGGTCTGTATCCCCCATGGGAATCTCTCTACATTGCCCTAGCAGGACCATTTCTCTCCCCTAACTCCTCTCTTTCTCTCACACACAACTTCACCGATTTGTTTGCTGTCAAGATATATTTTAAACCTCCAAAATGCCTGACAGCGCTAAGGGCCTAGTTCTGCTCCCAGTGAAGTCAATGGCAAAACTCCCATTGACTTCAGTAGTGCAAGACTGGACCCTGCATTTTTTTCTCCTGGTGAGAACTTACCTGGTGGGTAACTTAGGTGAATGACAGTATGTGCCTTCCCTGCAGTGCTAGCTAACCAGTTCAAGAGTGACCAAACACTATTACTATGTGGAGGCTATTTAATAGCTTCTGAGAAATGAGAATTCTATCTACTTCTTAAGTGGTGTTCTTGATGGCAACCTCATTAGAGAGGCCAGTGACTGAACTAGCTAAGAGACTGCATTACTTTCTCTCTCTCTCTTCTGGAGGAGGTTCCTCCAAAAGCAGGCAGTTCCATATTGCCAAGGCAATAGGAGTGTCATGCATTGCTGCTTTTCCTGTTGGACTCATTCTGCAAACAGGAGACTACAGTCTCCTGGGCTGCCTATCTGAAGCATCACCACAAACACTAAAATTCACTTAATACGTTTTTTTAGTTTGAGGACTACATGCAATTTACCAAAGAAAAGCTGTCTTTAGAAGAACACGTGGATTGTGACAGAAAATAAAGAGCCAGCTCCTCAGCTTCTGTAATGTAGTCTAGCTCCACTGAAGTCAGTGGAACTATGCTGATTTACACCAGCTGAGATGCTGGCCCATTGGCATTTAAAGTGAAGAGTAAAACACGGAAGCTCTTCTTTTTCTCTGCAACTCCTCGTTATGCCTCCATATTACGGGACAAATGAACAGCAAAATTCCTTTCACAAAAGGAACTTTTAGATAATGTTTTCACCTCTTAGTTCAGAGAGCCTACTACTACTACTACCATCACCATGTTTGTATATATCACTTTCTTCAGTAGATCTCAATGTGCTTTAACAAAGGAGGTCATTATCCCCATTTTACCAAGGGGGAAAACAGATAGTGGTTAAATGACTTGCCCACGGTCACCCAGCAGGCCAGTGGCAGAGCCAAGACTAGCCCCCAGGTTTCTGAAGTCCTGATCCAGTGTTCTGTCCACTAGGCCACACTCCTCCCATTAGAAATAGTACATCATAACAATAGCTGAATTTACCCTGAGGGCTAAAACTATTATCTAGCCAATTCTGACAGCTCATTTACCATTTATATGAGAGACAAGGTGGGTGAGGTAATATCGTCTAATGGATCAACTTCTGTTGTGAGAGAGACAAGCTTTCAAGCCACACAGCCCTCTTTCAGTACCTGAATATCGAGTCATAGCTTTTACAGCAAATAAAATGTCCAGTAATATCTTTTACCTGAAGAGCTCTGTGTAAGCTCGAAAACTTGTCTCTCTCACCAACAGAAGTTGATCCAATAAAAGATATTACCTCACTCACCTTGTCTCTGTAATATAGGACCAACATGGCACTACAACATCACTGCACATTACCATTCATGTGTTATGTACGCTACAAAAAGTAATATATTTTATAGATAAATTCTGTTCTAGAAAATTTACTTTTTGCATATTTACAATTGCATTTTTCATTTAAAAGAATCATTTGTAAATGCTATTTGAGAATAAACAAGTATACCATCTGCTTTCAAAGGCTCACAATTCCCAAACCAGGATAGACATAGGCTGTAAAAGCAAAATTATGGTGTTATATATTTCATGCAATGTTATACAGGAAATAATGTGAACAATTATAAGTAGATCTCATAGTGTTTATTTCAATATACTGTTGTGAAGAATGCCTTGTCAATGTGCATGACATATCTCTTCACTTCTGTGACACATGATGCATGTAATTTTGTGCCACTGACACTGCATAAAACTTACAAAAACAATGCCTAAAGCTCCCTAAATCACCTACCTACAGTTTCATATTCAACCATCGCAAATGTAGTAGTGTATGTATAACTTATGTTGCATCTCAGAAAAAAATAAGCCTGTGAGGATATACAGCATAATTTTCTCTTCAACCTTTCATCTCTTCTGAAGAACCTGTCATATCTGCAAGACTGTTAGAGTCTGTACTGTGGGCTGGATCCTGGGTGGTGCTGAGCAACTTCCTGCAAGATGCTAAGCACTCTCAACTCCCATTGATCTCAGTAAGAATTGAGGTGACTGGGTAACTCACAGGAAGAACTCAGTTCTTTGCAGAATTGGGGCCAAATAAGATAAATTATATTATGCAATTTTAGTTACTGTTGGTTGTAGTTTGACATTTCTATCACACCGTCCTTTTTAAATCACAGAAATGTATTTAAATAACAAACACCTAGCTTTGCTTCCCATGGGTTTTTCACACCAATCTTCAACTTTTTTTTTTTTGAAGGTTATATTCAGTGTCAGGAGGACAAGAAGATTTTTTTAGAGAAACTTAGAAACAAAATTCTTTTCATTTTAAAAGGTCTTGTGCTATTCATGGACTTTCGGGAGACAATTGGACTCTGTGTATAAATATACTGCTACTGTGGGATCCACTTCTAATTTTCCTAAATCATAGCAAATAGGTGTCCAGATGGCTCAGACATTTGGGATTTTTTTCTCTAACCACTACCTTAATTCCAGCCCATACTTATTGGCAGTTCAGTGATCCGTTAAAAGGTTCTATGGCATTTCAGTGTATAGTTGTGACTTTTGCAGCATGTCCTTAAAGCCACCTCATTCTGGCACCTACCTGTGCCTTCCTTTGATGGCCACCTTACTGAGGCTGGGTAGATGGAACAATGCATTCAGAGAGTGTTTTTGATTCCACGGAGGCTATGTCATATATTGGCTGGGTCCAGAGTTGCTTTTATCCATTTTGATCTGGCTCGGAGATTGGGACCCTTCCTTCTGGATGTGGACATTGCTGCAGTTCTCTGTGAGAGGTCTTCAGATGTGGAACCTACGTCTGCCTGGTTGGTTCAGAACAGCCTGAACTGATGACATTTAAACCCCACCAAAAAGCACAGGCTATTGGGAGAAGTATGACACAGGCACTTGTCTATGTTAAGGAGAGGCTATGATCAAGCTTTATTTTTATTTGAGTTGGCTATAGTTGGCTTGGAGAGTGGCTTTGCTTTGGTTGGCTGCGATGAGAGATTTTATCTAAGGTGCTAGGATAGACAGGTTTTCCCTATATTGTTATAAACAGAAATAAATTAGGGCATGGCTACACTTGCAGATATAGAGCGCTGTGAGTTAAACCAGCCCTTGGAGACCGCAGCAGGGAAAGCGCTGCAGTGTGTGCACTCTGTCAGCTGCCAGTGCACTGGCATGGCCACATTTGCGGCACTTGCAGCAGCATTGGGAGCGGTGCATTATTGGCAGCTATCCCACAGAGCCCCTCTTCCCATTCTGGTGCTGTGGCTTGTGGAAACGGGGCGGGAAGGCATTCTGGGTCCTGTCCCAACTGCCTGTAATGCATCGCTTTGCATCCCAGCAATCCCTGTGCTTCCATCCACATTTGGCACCATCTTTCAATGTTTTTTGTATTGCGCGCTCTGTCTTCTCTTTCGGTCTGCAGGAATGGAGCCCGAAGTGCTGATGAATATGCTGATGGGTCTCGCCAGCATGTCACGTTTGGCAGTCAAACTCCTAAAGCTACAAACTGACAGTGAGGAGTTCGATGATGATGTTGACTCGCGTAACGCATATGACACGAGATTGCTTGTGGCATTCACGGACATGCTCACCGCCATGGAACGCCGCTTTTGGGCTTGGGAAACAAGCACTGAGTGGTGGGATCACATCATCATGCAAGCCTGAGATGATGAGCAGTGGCTACAGAACTTTCGGATGAGAAAAGCCACTTTCATAGGACTGTGTGATGAGCTGCCCCCACCCTGCGGCGCAAGGATACGAGATTGAGAGCTGCCCTGCCGGTGGAGAAGTGGGTGGCTATTGCAATTTGGAAGCAGGCAACTCCAGACAGCTACCGATCAGTCGCTAACCAGTTTGGAGTGGGAAAGTCAACCATTGGAATCATGTTGATGCAAGTTTGCAGGGCCATTAATTGCATCCTGCTCTGAAGAACTGTGACTCTGGGTAACATGAATGACATTGCGGCTGGCTTTGCATAAATGAGTTTCCCTAACTGTGGAGGGGTGATAGATGGGATGCATATTCCAATTCTGGCACTAGCCCACCTTGCCTCCGAGTAATCGGAAGGGGTATTTCTCTATGGTTCTCCAGGCGCTTGGGGATCACCGTGGGCATTTCACTGACATTAAGGCAGGCTGGCCCAGAAAGGTGCATGACGCACTCATCTTTCGGAACACTGGCCTGTTCAGGAAGCTGCAAGACAGGACTTTCTTCCCAGACCAGAAGATCACTGAAGGGGAAGTCGAAATGCCCACTGCGATCCTTGGAGACCCCGCTACCCTTTAATGCCATGGCTCATGAAACCCTACACAGGGAGCCTTGACTGCAGCAAGGAGCAGTTCAACAACAGACTGAGTCAATGCAGAATGACTGTGGAGTGTGCTTTTGGCCATTTAAAGGGCCGCTGGCATTGTCTGTGTGGGCAGCTGGACCTGGCTGATGACAACATCCCCACAGTTATATATGTGTGCTGTAACCTCTATAACATTTGTGAAAGGAAGAATGAAAGATTCACTCAGGCACAGAACTCGGAGGTTCAACACCTGGAGGGTGAATTTGCACAGCGAGAGAGAAGGGCTATTAGAGGGGCCCAGTGTGGGGCTGCAAGGATTAGGGATGCCTTGAGGGAGAAATTTGAGGCTGAAAGCCACCAGTAATGTCTGGTGCCCTGCACGGAAGTGAAGTGCAGTGGTTCCAATGTTAGTAGGAATCTGTATTTGCTACATTGGCTTGCAGTGCTTGTTGCTTTCCTGGGCTACAGTATCTTTTACTTAATGCAATAATAAAGAATGTTTTCAGAGACAAAAAATCCATATATTTAAAAGAAAGTTCATTTATTGAAAAGAAACACACTGCTTGGGAAACAGAAAGGGCAATGGGATGGGGTGGGGAACAGTTCAATCACAGATTTGCGTATCTCCTGTTATCATACTCAACCTTCCTGTCTGGAGTGCCGTGCAATGAGTGCTGCACTTCAGGCTGGCTATACTGCATGGTGATGGGGGTTGACTGCAGTGGGTAAGGGCCATAGTTTGCAGGGGTGGGTGGTGAAGCTACAGGTGTTGGAGGCAGCTGGTGACGATAAGAAACCGGATGTGGGGGAAAGTGGGTTGGAGGTGACATGGGGGCACAAGAGAAATAGTTTTGGGACAAGGGCAGCGGGGGGCGGTAGTGCTCCACCTGCATGGATACGAGCGCTTGTATCGAGTCCGCTTAGCATGCCATAATGCTTAGCCGCTCCATGCTTTGGTGCCAGCGATCTGCATTCTGCTGGTGGACCCAACTTTCACTCTCCTGCCATTCCTGCGCTTTTTGATTTTCATTAAGGGACTGCTGCATTATTTCATGCAGCATGTCCTCTTTGCTTCTATGTGGCCTCTTCCTAATTCTTTGGAGTCTTTTGGCTGGGGATAACATGGGTGGCTGAGATCTCAAGGTTGCATCTGTAAAAACAAAATGCAACACTTAACAGAGGCAGCATTGTTCACACCATACAGAGCAATGATTCCCCCATACTTAAAGACAAGCACAGTCTACGCAATAGCTGAATTTGCCCATCCCAAAGCGAGTGCACATGACCCATAGGAGCCTCAAAATGGTGAGTAAGAACATGGGTACTGTTCTCTGGGTTTCTGTGCCTTGGGGAGAGCCAACAGTTGCAGGGGGCCCCTATACTGAACACTGTCTCCACATTTTCCACAGGATGAGTTCGTCCTAGAAGATATCTCACTGCTGAGGGTGACCTGGGAAGCAAGGGAGGGTCTTCTACCACAGTGCGGCTTCCGCCCTGGCCCATATGCAGCTTGACTGTGTGCAGCAATGGTCCCTCTGCCCCTCATAGCACAGTGGTGCGGACATGTTAGCCTGGCTGGAACAAGGAGCACAGTAGCTCTGCCAAGGAACCTGCGCACGCACATTGCCCAGCTTCTGCATGAGACCTTGGAAGAGATCACTTAGATGTGAGATTACCGTGATGTGAGAGAGAGCACATCAACACCCTATTCCACATCTAAGCATGCATGCAGCCCTAACCCTCCTTGCCTCAAGAGCCCACACCAAACAACTTCCTTCCCAAAATAAAAGCCTCTTACCTGGCACCTCTCTGGTGTTTATCCTTCCCCAAGCACTGGCCACTGCGACTGGCTATCTTCCTCCTGGCTTGAGAACAGCTCCTGGCTGCATGCATATAGGGATGCCTGGCTGTCTCCCTCCTCCTCAGCACCCTCGCTCCTGCTTTCCTCCTCCTGCCTTGTTGAACTGGGCTCTGAAGTGTCTATGGTGGTACTCGGAGTGGAGGTGGGAATCGCCCCCAGTTATTGTGTCCAGCTCTTTGTAGAAACGGCAGGTCGTGGGGGCAGCACTGGAGCAGCAGTTTACCTCGCCGGCTTTGTGATTGGCATTCCACAGCTCTTCACTTTAACCCTGCACTGCAGTGCGTCCCGGTCATGGCCCTTTTCCATCATGTCCCTTGATATCTGCCCGAAGGTATTGTAATTCCTACTACTGGTGCGCAGCTGGGACTGGACAGCTTCCTCCCCCCAAATACTGATGTGGCCCAGCAACTCGCCATTGCTCCAGATTGGGAATCGCCTGGCACGTGAAGGCACGGTCACCTGGAAAGATTAGCTGAGAGCACTCCACGCTTGGCTGAGCAAACAGGAAGGGGATTTTCAAAATTCCCTGAGAATTGAAAGGGTGGGTCTGATGGTTGGTCACCTGAGGACAAGGCAGTAGAGTTCAAAGTGATGACCAGAGTGGCTAGCACAGGCATTGTGGGACACTTCTGGAGGCTGACCAGAGTGCATAACAAACCAGGGCATCCATACTGATGCTGAGGCCTTCCAGCCAGGGCACAGCAAGCATTATGCCTCTTGTTGAGGTGGATTACCAGGAGCACTCCAGCCACGGAGTCTGGGTGCTCTACGTGCCTTGCCAGTGTGGACGCAAGTGTAGCCAAGCCCTTAGTAAGTAAACAGAAGTAAAATAAACTAGTGATCTCTACTGAGCTCCTAACGGACAGGAGAAGCCCACCTGGCCACAAACACCACAATTAGCACTAACTGGAATCCTTAGTGGCACTGGCCTTGGAGTCCCAGGACTAGACTGGCTTGCAGACTGAACTAACCCTGGGAGGCATGTCCCTCACATGGCTATGCAAGTTTAATTCCAGCCTAGAACCCTTTCATTTATTAATGGAAGGGCTTCTGTGAAAAGATATGAAGAAATCTGTCTGCATCAATAATCATCTCTGGGCTCAATTCCAAAGTCTCTCTTCACATTTTATTTGCAGAAGTTCATATCAGTTCAGTCCCTTGGATTCCAGCAGATAAGTCTGTAACCTCTTTTGATAATATCTCCCCAGGACTCACATTTACAACGCAGACACATGTTATATTCCATCACAGTGCTCACCTCACCACAGGTTGCAGTGGCAATAAATGATTGAGAGTGATTCTCTAGTTGTGAAAATGTGGTTAACGAATCAGGCTAATAGTGATTAGAGAAAGTTCAGCTTTGAAACAGGATCTAAATCCAAACTTCCCCAAAGTTAGGGGGTTGGACAAGTGTGCGGGGGTGGAGGGGTTGACAAGGTGTGTGTGTTTCAGATCTGGTCTTCTGGTTTGGAACCATTCCTCATAGTGACAAGCATCATTAAGAACCTCAGTAGTTGTAGCAATGTCTCCTCATATCTTGACTTTTTCTATTTCCCTTCCTAAAAATATTAGGAATTAGCCTTTTTTCCCTCGGTCGTTGCAGTTGTTTTCTTCTATAAAATTCAACAAGAAAGAAGAAATCCAAGGCATTTACACTCACAGAAAACCAGTCATGCAAAACATTAGTTTATGAAAGAGAGATGGCTATACTGAGTCAAAACTAACACAATTACCTACCTGAACAGGCTCAGCTACTCTACACATTACCTAATTTTGGCTCTTTAGATTTTTACTGTTTTTCTGTTGCTGTGAGGTTCTTTTGTGCATTCTTTTATACTTTTGTTTGCCTGGACCACCACTGGCTAGAAATATAGCAGTAGAAGCTGTTGTCATGGAAAATATGAATTACCTCTACAGATATAATCTCCCTGTCACTGCCAACAAAAATGGATGCAAGATCTGCAAACTGTACTAATAAATCTGAGATTGTCAGGAAAAGGGGTTTCAGTCCCATGAAAAATTGAGATTTTGAAAAAAAAATTCCAAATCAGAACAAAAAAGCCAAAATTTCAATTTTTCCCTCTATATTATATTTTTCAGAATTCATTCTGGGTCAGTCAAAATGTTGTGTTTTGATTTTGACCCTTGTCTTTTTGTTTTTTAAAATAAAAAATAAAGTGCATTGTTAAATGAAAAGTTTCAAAACAAAAAAAAATCAAAACGTTTTATTTCAAACTTTTAAACAAAACTTCATTAAAATCAAAAAGATTTCATGAAAATTCTGGGATCTAAATTAGCTGTTACCACTCAGGAAAGATCTTGGAGTCATTGTGGATAGTTCTCTGAAAACGTCCACTCAATGTGCAGCAGCAATTAAAAAAACAACTCACAATGTAAGGTAGCATTAGGAAAATGATAGCTAATAAGACTGAAAATATCTTAATGCCATTATATGAATCCATGGTACGCCCACACCTTGACATTCTAGTCACACCTCTCAAAAAAGATATATTAGAATTGGAAAAGGTAAAGAAAAGGGCAATAAAAATTATTAAGAGTATGGAACAGTTTCTGTATGAGTAAAGATTAAAAACACTGGGACTTTTCAGTCTGGAAAAGAGACAGCTAAAAGGGGATATGGTAGAGGTCTATAAAATTGTGAATAGTGTGGAGAAAGGGAATAAAGTGTTATTTACCCCTTCACATAACACAAGAACCAAGAGTCACCCACAGGAAGGTTTAAAACAAACAGAAAAAAGTACTTCTTCACACAAGATACAGTCAACCTGTGGAGCTCATTGCCAGGCGATGTTGTGAAGTCCAAAACTATAACTTGGTTCAAAAAAGAATTAAATAAGTTCATGGAGGATATGTCGATCAATGGGTCTTAGCAAAGACGGTCAAGTATACAACCCCCTGCTCTGGGTGTCCATAGTCTCTGATTGTCAGAAGCTGGGAGTGGACAACACTCCAGGGGATGGATCGCATGATGAATGCCTGTTCTGTTCATTCCTTCTGAAGCACTTGGCATTGACCACTGTCAGAAGATGGGATACTGGACTAGATGGACTATTGGTCTGACCCTGTATGGCCATTCTTATGTACAGTGTTCTTTACTTCCTACCATATCCTGTCATGAAGTGTTGCTGCGCACATGTGCAGAGTGTCTTTTTCCCTTCCAGAGGCTGCCACATTTCAGTACTGGGAGATGTAATTTGAATATAAAGTTTGTAAAGCAGTTTGAGATGTTGGTTTTAGGATTAAAGACCCTATAGAAATATAAGGCTGTATTGTTTATAGACATTTGTGGTGCTGACCATAACAATGGATTTATCATCACACAATACACCTGTAAGGTAGGGAAGTATTATTACCCCAATTTCACCAATGAGGAATTAAGATTAATTAAGAGAGAGCCTTGCCCTAGGGTACACAGGAAGTCTGCAGTAGAGCAGCAACGTAAACCTAGATCAAGTGTGTCCCAATCCTACGCCTTAACCACAAGACTATCCTTTCACTGTTATCATTATTTAGTTAGGAATAATTATTGCAGTCTTCCTTTCACACTGAGGGAATGGAGCATGAAGGTCTTACTGCTCACTGTGTAGTTAGAAGAATATGAAGAAATAGCTATTCAGAAAAGTATGCTATTGAAGATCTACATTGCTTCAATCAGTCTGCAGCTCACAACTGTGAAATGGCCTGTTTTCTCAAGCTTGTCAGTAATGTATATCATTCACTTGACAACACATGAAACTTGAATTGGCTTATATACAGCAATTTCCAGTTGAAGTGTTGGTTAAATTGATACATTCACACAGGGAAATGAAGTAAGGATGTTCTCTCTTTATTTATTGGTGAAAAAAAGTCCTGCATGAATATCCTTCTTAAGTACTAAGAGCAGAGGAAGAGTGTCTGTGTATAAGGAGAAAGATAGGGGGGAAAGGGGAAGCAATTGTAATGCCGACAGACCCCACAATCATTGGTGGCCAGGATCAAACCTGGGACCTGAGGAGTGTAATGCATGAGCATCTACTGTAGGGGTCGGCAACCTTTCAGAAGTGGTGTGCCAAGTCTTCATTCATTCACTCTGATTTAAGGTTTCGAGTGCTGGTAATATATTTTAATGTTTTTAGATGGTCTCTTTCTATAAGTCTATAATATATAACTAAACTATTGTTTATGTTTATGTAAAATAAATAAAGTTTTAAAAATGTTTAAGAAGCTTCATTTAAAATTAAATTAAAATGCAGAGCTCCCCAGACTGGTGGCCAGGATCCAGGTAGTGTGAGTGACACTGAAAATCAGTTCGCGTGCTGCGTTCGGCACGTGTGCCATAGGTTGCTTATCCTTGATCTACTGCATGAACTAAAAGATACACATTCTTTAGCCGAGGCTGTAGCAGACCCATCAATCTCTAGCTAGTCTAGCTGCCACTTGAAGTCAGAGTGCCACACCAAGCAGGCATGGATTACACAATAAAGAGGAGAGAGAATGTTTCTTTTGAGCAAATTGCTTTAATCTTTTCATTATTGTTCTCATCTCCCTGTTTGAACCCAGCGAGAACATAAATTCACCACCCCCCCCCAGCCACAGCACAACTAATGGTAGAATTTGGTCCTAAATGTATAACTGCAACGAATGGAAGGAAGGCATTCCTTCCTGAAATGAGTGGAAGGTGGGCTGACTACCCTCTTGAAAGAAGACGATCATTTTGGTAAGTAGGGAGAGCCCAGGAATTCATGACTATTCCTCACCAGCTAGGAAGGGTATGTGTCCGTCTCATCAGGTGACTCTGATATTTTATAGTTCTTCTAGGGTTCCCTGTGTGAATGGTCCAAATTCTGTGAAAAAGGGTATGGATTTATGGTTTATGTGCACGGCAATCAGTTCTCGTAATCCTGCCTTGGATTCAGGTGATCTTATCTGCAAAGTAGGCTGAAAATTCTTCCCAATGAGCAGTGCTATCTCTTTCTGGAGCTGAATGGGGGCATTAACATTGCAGTTTATGATTCAGTATAGTTCTGCTGAGCATGACTTCCTGGCTGTTCTGGTGTAGGAAAAAAAGAAACTCTTGGCATTTTGTACAACTGTGGCATAAGACAGGAGGAATTCCTTATGCTTTAGGTTGTCAGTGGCTGCTAGTGTTTTCTGCCACTGACATTCATTCTCCTTCCTTACAGTCAGAGCACATAACAACTACTTCTGTACATGCTAGCAAAAGAGATCGGACTATGTGCTTTATTATTTAACTAGTTGGCCGTAGCTATGGCAGAAAACATTTTCCATTCCTGTTTCTGCTGAGTGAAAAATATTTCATTAAAATCTTTAAATAAATTAAATACCCCCACTGTGCATCATTTAGTTTCAGTCTCTTTTATATTAAAATAATTTTTGTCTTTCACCTTTGCACAGCTCCTGTATGTTTAGTAACCATTTTCAACTATCATGCAGTGCTAAACAAAGCTTTTACATAGTGGGCTTATTTTACTTCCAGCTTAGATACTGGCCCTTAATTACCCCAGTATTGTTTTAAACTCCCTCAACACATTCCTGTCTGGTGTTCTGTGCTGGAATAACACTTTCACACTATTGTATGCATTTACAGTCGGAGGCTTGACAGGAGGCAAAGGCAATCAAACCACATTGTCTGGCCTAACAGTGGAGAAACTGCCATGTTTCTTATGCAGAAGGTTAATAATAGACTCTGCTATCTGTATAACACAAAATATGTCATGCTGAGAAGTTGCATCCTGTGTGATATTGTCACTATGGGAGCCCAACATGAGACATTCAAGAGAGGAATTTTAATCTTTAATCATGAAGCCTATTGCTTAAATATCAAACAATAAAGCTCTTCTGCCGATGTCAGACTAAGATGCTAAGTTTAGACAGAGGTTATAAATGACATCCCTCTTCAGCAGGAAGGTGCAATTAGCAGGTTGCTCACAAATAACTCTTTCAATTAAAAACTTTAGAGGCCATATTCTGCTCTCAGATGCACAATGAAAATTATGCTGATGTTGCAGTAGTCTGGGTCATGGTGGCAGAAGATTGTGGCACAAGCTAAAGCATTAGTATGGGCAAGAGAGAAAGGGGCAATTTTATAATTATTATTGAAGGAGGATAGACAATATTTGATGAAATTTCAGGTGGAAAGAAAGAAAGAAAGAAAGAAAGAAAGAAAGACCAGGATTGCAAGTTTAGAGTGAAAGAAGGATTATGGAGTTTTCCATGGTGTGGGATGGGGAGACAATTTGGGAGAAAGGCTACAGAGGTCACTTTGTGCCATGTTTAATCTAGGGAATTAGTGGGGTGTCTAGGAGGATATATTGGAGAGAAAGGAAGAGCTGAAAGCCTTGTGATAAGGTGGGAAAGATCAGAGAGAGAAAAATACATTTAAGAGTCCTCTGCTCAGAGCTGTTGAGAGACTACGGGAGCAGATGAAGTCACCCAAGGCACCTTCTCCCTTCTAGGGATGAATTTGATCCATCCTGTGTTTCCTGTGATCCATCTGATCCAGAACATTTGACTGAACAGTAAACCAGCATTGTAACACTCAATTTAATTGAACTTATCTAAGGAACGAGAAAAGGCTAACCATGAAAAATGTATGGGTGTGTGTATGAAAAAAAGTCCTGATAATAAGCTTGCAAGGAATTTAAAGTCCTTATAATGTTCAAAGCATGTCTGTTTGGCTTGAATCCAAGATACGTAAGTTTGTTCCGCAGTGATGAAATATTCACTCAACATTAAATCCTAATGTGTTATTGCAAAGTGTTCTGTAATGATGGCGTGCTTGAGCTGTTAATTGATTATGAAATGCCTTAAGAGTTTTATGAAAGGCATAAGATACAATTAGTTATTATTGGATCATGGAGCTCATTAACTGTAAAGAAAATAAATATGCTGAATTCCAATTTGCCAGTGAATCTCTTTTGTTTGGAAACAGATTTGTGTTATTTTCCTTTTCTCTGCTAACATCAATGTCTTCTGCCTGTTAGAATGGAAATGTGTTCAGAAAGATTAAAGGCCTGAACCAAATCCCATTGAAGTCAGTTGGAGTCTTTCCCATTTACTGCAGTGGGAGTTGGATCGGGCCCTGACTGACCTGTCCAAGCTCAAGCAAAAGATCTGTGGAGAAGAGCTAAACATAAAACCTATCTATTCTATTCTATTCTAGGTCCAATTCTTCCACATCTATTTGAGTCGCAAGACATTTACAGTATAGACACTCTTTTGAGAATTCTATCTATATCCAGGACTGGACTTTACATTTTGAAGGTGGTTTGAGCTTTGAGTTCAGGCCCATCTCTCTTTACTTTGTCAAAAAGGTTTCTTTATAAATGGTGAGCAGGGCCGGCTCCAGGCACCAGCTTATCAAGCAGGTGCTTGGTGTGGCAACTCGGGAGTGGGGCGGCACTTTCAGGGATTCGGCAGCAATTTGGTGGAGGGTCCCTCACTCCCGCTTGGAGTGAAGGACCTCTCACTGAATTGCCATAGATCACGATCGCGGCTTTTTTTTTTTGGCTGGAACCGGCCCTGATGGTGAGATTAAGGCAATTAGGATCATATTTTCAAAAAGTGACTCCTAATGTTGTGTGGTGTGACGCTTTGTAACTTGTAGGAATACCCTGAACCCCCACGTTCATCCTTGTAATATGATTGTGTGGTATCCAGTGCAAAGTTTGTCATATCCTATGTCTTCAGAAGGCTCATGATACACTGAGCATTGTTGTTAGAATAATCTTACAGGTTGTAATTTATTTCATGTATATAGTTATGAGGCTGAATATGCCTCCTCGTAGCTTAAAACAAGGCCAGGCAAAACTCTCCAGGAACAGAGGGGTAGTTCACACCTCATCAGGGCATGTATGGGACAAACCCAGCCCATCCTCACAGGAACAAAGGACACTGGTCTAGGCAGCAACAAAGGATCTGCTAGACTCTCGAGTGAGTCATGCTCTTTCCCTTGGTCACTTTGGGACTATGATGAGGTAATGCTCACCTGACTCTGAAGGGGGAGGGGCACAAAGCCAAGTGGAAAGAAAGAACATGATAAAAGGGAGAGACATTTGCCATGCTTTCTCTTCCACCTCCATTTACAGACATCATCACCAAGTGACTGAAGCACTGATCAAAGGGGAGAGCCTGGTTGAAGGGCAACCAGCCAGCCTGTGGTGAGAAGCATCTAAGTTTGCAAGGGCACTGAAAGTGTTAAGAGCAGCTTAGAATGCATTTTGCTTTTATTTCATTTGATCAAATCCAACGTGTTATGCTTTGACTTATAATCACTTAAAATTTATCTTTTGTAGTTAACAAATTTGTTTGTTTATTCCACCTGAAGCAGTGCATTTGGTTTGAAGTGTGTTGGAGACTCCTCTTGGGATAACAAGCCTGGTACATATCAATTTCTTTTTGAAATTGACAAACTCATATCAGCTTGGAGCGTCCAGCGGGCATAACTGGACACTGCAAGATGGAGGTTCCTAGGGTTGTGTCTGGGACCGGAGATAATGGCTAGTGTCATTCAGTTGCACAATCCAAACAGTGGCTGGCCAAAAGTGCTCCCTCACGTAGCTGGGAGTAGCTTACAAGCCAGAGGCTATGCGTGAACAGCCCAGAAGTGGGGGTTCTCACAGCGAAGCAGGTTAGTTCCCAGAGTCAAGGATTGGAGTGACCCAACAGATCACCGGTCCAGATAACACCAGGGGAATGTCATGGGTTGGTCCACTCAGCACTGGGGTGGTGCCTCCTCCTGGTCCTTCTGGGGAATAGCTATCCAGATCAACACTCCTTCTTGCAGTTACACGCTGTTCTCCACCTCTCTCTCTGGGTGTGCGGCCCCTCCTTTGCTCCACTAACTGGTGCTACCTCTTCATGACTTGGCCCTCCAGTCAGGTCACCAAATGGCTTCCCCTTCTGTGATTGGAATGTCTTTCCTTGCCAACAGTCCTAGGCAGTCTTCCCATTCACTGCCTCATAGACCATTCCCTCAGTGGCTGGCAGGGGAACTTGCCCCCCCCCCTCCAGTTTCTGGCTCAGGGACCCTCCAGCCAGCAATCAAAATCTGTTCCCTTCTAGACCTTACTGACTTTTCCTGAGCCCCATCCCACCTTCCTGGCTTCCCCTAACTCTGAGTTTGCCCGCTCAAACACACCTCCCGCATCCCAGGGAGTGACGGCAGCCTCTTCTGCTTCCAATTTCCTGTCTTTATAAGTTCAGCCCAGCTCATTCCTCCTCAGCTGGGCTCCCTCACTCAGTCAGGGGATTACTTGGCCACCTGATTCCCCTCAGCTGTGGCCCATTGCGTTAATTAGCCCCAAGCTCACTCTGCATTAACCCTTTCTGGGCCAGTGTGGGATAAATACCCCATCACATGTGGCAAAATTGTTTGCAGACATTAATGCAATAATTGTGCAACAGCCCCTCCCCACATTTTAAACCTGTGGAAGCCCCACCATTAGAAAACTGTATGTCTGGGGAAGCTGTGGCTTGGCAAGGAACCACTCTGTTCCATCACCTAGGAAACCCACAAGGAAATACCCATAGGGACTAATACTCACCTTGGAAGCATAAATTTGCCTTGGTTCCTGCTCCATGCTTTGAAAAACCCCAATAGAAGCCAAGAGGGCATGGCCCAAGAAAGAACCAAACTACCCAGGTTGAAGGGAGCTTCAGAAGTAGCATGGAGAAGCTTATGTCAATAGCCCAGCTCTCCCTCATCCTGTGAGATCTGCATGATTTGCCTGCAGACCTCCATGCACTAGTGGATCTTGAGACATTCCACAGGTGTGCAAAACCTCAATTTTTGCACGCATGATCAACTCAGAGTACAAACTCATTCTTATGTCTGTCTAGGCCACAGGAGGGCAGTTATAGGTCTTAGTCCTTGAAGGGCAACTATTGTTATCACTACACTTAATTGCACAGAAGAATAAATGACTAAAGAAAAGTATTTCAGGCCTCTTAAATATATTAAGAAAATAACAGTGAAATAGGAGTTTCCATCCTGAGACAGTAGAAGACCCAGGAAGGACAGTTCAACATTTAGTAGGAGACTTTCTACTTTGTTGTGCAGAAAGGTGGTTGTTAAATTAATAAAACAAAAATTAAAATTAGAATTCATCTCACATTATCAATGAGAACTGCCTGCCTGTCTCATGCATTCAAATGCTGCCATCTGAGACACATAAAAATCCCACCTGATAATGAAGTATATCAGGGAAAAGGCATTTCTCATTGAGAAACATCAACAGCACCACGGATATGGAGATAATGAAACAGGACAGATGTTTCTCTGAGCCCTTTTCCAAACTGAGTTTTGAATACGGATTATTAGTTAATAAATATTTATTTGGCTACTATAACTATAACTGTAACATTCATTTAGATAAGGTACTATAATCAAGGCAGTTTTCCTTTACGAAATGCTGGTTTTGATTTTGTGATTATTGAGGTGTTTCCAGCCTCTGATTCTTCTCTCCATCAGAAGAAGTGTCTGGAAATGGGCAATAATCTCTAGAGTACTGCTAAAGTTCAAATGGATTTAATTTTCTAACTCAAAGAATGCCTTGCAATCAATTTTACATAATTGGTTTTCTTGTAGATCTTACCTTCTGAGGGAGCTTAAGTGTGACTGGCAATTTCTATTCTTTAAAGTTCTTCATTTTTTCTTAACTATTTTCATATTTGGATTTAAAAAAAATTAATACTTCTGGGGATTGGGATCGGGGTGCGGAAGCAGGGTCAGGGCACAGGGGCTTCCCTCGCTTCACAGCAGGACTGCCAGGTGGGTGGAGCAGGGTAAGCTCCCATGCCCTGACACCACTCAATTTGTGCTGGGGCTTGCCAGGATTGAGCCTTGGCACCTCTTTCATTACAAATTAGGCACTGTACATGAGTATACCCATTGTCCCACTGTGCTTCAGAATTCAACAGAAAACAAACAAAATAATGCATTTGCATATAAAGAGGCTCTTAATTTCCATTCTTTGCTCATTAGCAGCCTCCGAAAACCCATCTGTCTTTGCTGCTGTTAAATTTACGCAGAAAAAGTCACATATCTGATCAAGTAGAAGTTCATCCAAAAGTAATTTATTTCTCCTTCCTGTATTTCTATAGGACTTAGATCTTTCTAGACATAGGACAATTATTTCTAGACACAAATGAGAAGAGAATTCAAGATTCTGGGTTTTTTTTGTTAAATTTTTTCAAGCTAGTGGTGTGAAGACGCTATTTAATTACAAGGTGCTATTGTTATAGAACAGGGAACCAGGATCTAGACAATATTTAGACCTGCCATGGGAGCAAGAGACTAGACTAGAAGACTTCTCAAGGTCCCTTCCAGTTCTATGATTCTACGATCTCTTGAGTTCTAGTCCTGACTTTGCCACTGACTCATTATTTGACCTTGGACAAGTCACTGAAATGCTCTGAAAATGATACTACTTTCACTTTACTGGTGTAAATCCAGAGCAACACCACCAAAGTCAATTGAATTACACTTTAAAATACAGTTTAAATCTGGTAGAAAGGAAAAGAGAATCAGCACCCTCTCTTTGTTACCCATCCGTACATGAGCTTAATATTATTATTCATAATAATTATGTTTATTACAGCAGTGCTTGTAGTGAGCGGCCTGGCTCCCAGCTGCCCTAGAGAGGGACAAGCCCCTCCAGATGCCAAAGTGGGCGGAGCCACTGGAGCCTGCACCTGCCCCCCAGAGGTCAAGGTGCAGGACAGGAAGTATAAATGCCTGGCCGCTGGAGAGGCCGGATGGTGGTGCCCTAGCTCTCGCTGGGGAGACTCCTGCTGCCTGTGACCGCTTCGAGGACTGGCCATACCCGTTGAGGTCGGATGCCGACCAGACACCGGAGAAGCCAGTAAACCTACCGGTGAGAAGGGACCCAGAGGAGCTGCCCAGCTCACCGCGTGCTGAGTACCCTGAGGAGCCCATGGTGCTTGATGCCGTGGAAGACTCCGACCAGACGCAGGTACTGCTAGAGGGGGAGGTCGGAAGTAGCCCAGGGGCAGCCGACTCTAGTCTGGCTGTGGCACACCCAGAGCTCAGACTGGCCAGGATCCCCACTGACACAGCAGCAGGTTGCCTGCCGCTGTCAGGGCCCCAGGCTGGGAGGCAGTAGAGTGGGCAGGCCTGCGTCCCCCCTGCCACCCCACTCACGGGTGGCAGTCTCCCCCTTGCCCCTGACGCTCAGGACCAGGAGCCTGGGCTTTGTGCTTGAACTGTCTGTTTGCTGTGCCGTCCTGACCTATGGCCTGGGCTTATTATTGAACTCTGTGCTCAGCCCCTGCCTGAGGTCTGAGCCCTTGACTGTTTCCTGCCCCACCAGGCTAATTCGCCGACTCACCAGACTTGTATAGTGAGGTGGCCTGGCTCCCAGCCGCCCCAGAGAGGGGCGACCCCAACAGCACACGCCTAAAGGACTAACCAAGAGTCACAACTGGGGCCCCGTTGTGCTAGGCACTGTACCCAGAAGATAGACGGTCCCTGCACCTATGAGCTTACAATCTAAATAGACTAGACAGATACTTTTCTAGCTCATGGGAGTGTTGTGAGGCTAATTTCGTTAACACTGGCTCTGTACCGTATCAGATGCTAATAGATTACAACTTTTAGTGCCAAATATGTCCTCTGTAGGGTGAAAGAAATAGTTAACACACAGGGCAGTCATGCTTAAACCATTTTGTTGAAGAAACATTAAAATGTATTGGCCTTCATTATAGCACCCGTGGCAAATTTTCCCATTATTATTTTAATTAGGGAGAGCAGAGTGGTCTATTACATTAGGAGAGCCTCTGGATGCATATAAATAAATTACCACCAAAAAGTTACAGGGTGTAAAACTTAAACCTTGTTTGTGCACAGGTCAAAAGAGAGGTGTCACAAGCTGAAAATAAAAAGTTCGGGTCTGCTAAATAATTTGTTATTATACATTGTGAGAGAGAAGAAAATCTACACACACACAAAGAAGACAGATAGGTAAATTATTACCGCTAGAAATGGTCTAGAGCTGTCTGTCTATCCTGTTAACACTCCCTTGCCTTGTTATATCTGTATATAAATGAGAAACTTTTTAGTAGGAAGAAGCAAGAATAATACTGATACCAAGCATGAAAACCTCAGTACGTCTGATACAATGCAAACAAGCAAGAACATAACTTTTTATTTATCTCTAAGTGTCCCAACATCCGCCACCTACAAAATGCTATTGACCTGAGGCAAACCATCCTTGAACTGTGGACATGTCAGGTCTCACAAAGCTAAGTAGAGTCAGGTAGGAATGTGACAATACAATAATAACACTTTGCATTCCTATGTAGAGCTCTATATCCATAGAGCTCAACACACTTCACAAAAATGTGCATCAAATTATCCTCATTTTGCAGATGGGTAAAGTGAGGCATACAGGTTAAGTGTCTTGCCTAACCAAGTCAGTATAACAGCAGGAAATAGAACCCAGGTCTTCCAACTCCCACTGTAGGGATAGATTCACAGCAGTTGGATGGGAGCCTTCACATGTGCCACAGAAAAACTGCCTTGGCAATTTGCTAGATGGCACTCTTTCCTCTGAATCAATGTGTCAGCATGGCATGAAGGGGCACCAGGCTACTGAAGATGATGGCATTTGGATCTTATGAATACTGTGCTCCTTATCCTTCCTTCTGCCAGTCCTTCAAATTGTTTGTTACACCCTCTTAGTGCATCATGTCTCAAACTAAAACCTCACTACTCTATCCAAAGCTCAAGAGAGCTATTTCCAATTAAAAACATTCTAGGCTGGTAACATAATATGACTGAAATACTCAGTGCAGAGAGGTTTGCAAGGAATACTGTGTTGTGTAGTTGTGCTGAAGCTAAACAATTACTGCAAAATACCGACATACAAACATTTTGTTCCCAAAATGACGCTTCTGTAAATGAATATATTAAGGAAGAAAATAATGTTATTTTCTAAGACATAATTTAGCAAAGAGATGCATCAAGTGACTTGTTTATAGCCTTTACAAATTAGCAATGCCATTGGTTTGACCAGCGTCCCCTAAAATGAGCTCATTAAGTCTCACTGAAAATGCCATATAGCAAGTAATTGTATGATTAAAAAACCTCTATGAATTTTATGTCCAATTAGAAAAATACTCTGCAGTGTTCAGCACTTGATTTCAGTTGTGAATGTCTGCCAAAATACATTTAACTAAAGTGCACATATGGGTTAAATTAATACTCTTTGAGACAGAAGCAGTCCTGACAACAGGGAAGTCATCTATCAAAGGAAATAACTCAAAGAATTCAGCAAAATTGCTTCTTAAAAGCTCTCATAAACTGGTGGAAATATCAATGTTTATTTAAAAAATGTATTATCTCAGATGTAACTGGATGGCTTAGCGGATAAAATGATGAAGATTCTTTCATTTTTCATAGCTCCCAGCTTGACCACAGTCCATCAAGAGGGAGAATACATTCCTTGCAAAAATAAAATAGGCATTATTTTGCTTTCCTGCAATCAGAAAAAGTGGTGTGTGGGGAGGAGTAATACCTATTTAATGGAATGGGCTACAAGGAGTGAAATTTCCTTAAGGCCTAGTTTACATTGCGGGAGGTGTGGCGGGGGGGGGGGGGGGGATTGATCTAAGTTACGCAACTTCAGCTACACAAATAGCATAACTGAAGCTGATGTACTTAGATCTATTACCGCGGTGTTTTCACTGAGGTAAGTCAATGGCTGACGCTCTCCTGTCGACTCTGCCTGCGCCTCTCGCCCCGGTGGAGTACCGGAGTCGACAGGAGAGGGCTCAGCGGTCGATTTATTGCATCTAGACTGGATTGATCGCTGCCGGTTCATCCAGCGGGTAATGTAGACAAGCCCTAAGTAAGGAGCCCAGTCAGCCTTTCTGGTCTCTTAGCTCAATGACCAGTCTATACACAGATATTGTCAGACACCCTAGATTTAAACTCTCCTCTCAAACGTCCTACTATATTACCCTCTTCTGGAGCTAGTTTAAACCTAGAAAAAAAAAACTGGTACATACTCCCTTGCTTTGTCCCTTCTAGAATGTGGTCCTGCTCTTTCTCTCTCTGTAAAATATTTCAGTGCAATATTTTCAAAAGGAGGTTTTAGTACAAATATCAAAATAAATACAAAATCATGGCCAATATTACTCTCTTAATGAGTCTTTAGTGGCAGAGCTATATGTTAGAGCAGGGGGTCGGCAACCTTCAGCACGTGGCCCATCAGGATAATCTGCTGGCAGGCTGTGAGACATTTTGTTTATGTTAACTGTCCACAGGCACGGCCCCCCGCGGCTCCCATTGTCTGGGAACGGTGAGCCCAGACATGGCCCTACCCTGGACTGGACCTGCTGGGGCTGGGGGAGGGGCACCTATCCTGCAGCCCCAGCCCCAGAACTGCTGCAGTGGCCCCCACTCCCCAGGTGCTGCTGTGGGGAGAGAGAGCTGGGGGGAGTCCTCTCTCCCCACCATAGCCCCAGAGCATCCTCCTGCACCCCAAATCTCTTATCCCTGGCCCCACCCAACAGGGGCGGCTCTAGACATTACGCAGTCCCAAGCACAGCGTCATGCCACGGGGTGCGCTCTGCCGTTCGCCGGTCCCACAACTTCGGTGGACCTCCCGCAGGCGTGCCTGCGGAGGATCTGCTGGTGCCTGCGGGAGGTCCTCCGAAGCCGCAGGACCAGTGGACCCTCCGTAGGCATGCTGCTGAAGGCACCCTGCCTGCCGCCCTCCCGGCGACTGGCAGAGCGCTCCCCTCCCCCCGGCATGCTGCCCTAAGCACGCGCTTGGCGTGCTTGGGCCTGGAGCCACCCCTGCCACCCCAGAGCCCACACCCCCAGCTGGTGCCCTCACTCCCTACACCAGCCCTGAACCCCTCATCCCCAGCCCCACCCAGAACCTGCACCCCAAGCTGGAGCCCTCACCTCCTGCACCCCAACCCATTGCCCCAGCCCTGAGCCTCCTCCCACACTCTGAACCTCTCGGCCCCACCTCCACCACATGAATTTTGTTATGTGCAGCAGTACGAAGGTGTGTCACACATCACCTCCATATTGATGCACATGACAAAATTCATTCCATGCATGGGTGGGAAAAATGAGAGGAAAAATGGGCTTGCTGCTTATCCTAGCTAGCAGAGACATCCTGACTCCAGCAGAATGTTCGTCAAGCCTGTATTTACAGCTTAATGTTCCAGTCACCTTCCCAATTATGGCCACCAAGAATGAAGCAACTTACTTAGGTCAAGCGAAGCCTATAGTACATGGCCCCATTCAGAAACTAAGGCCCATATCAATAGGAATTAGGAACCTAAATGCCTTTGAGGATTTGGGCCTAAGTGACTTGACTACGGCCACATGGGAAGTGCGTGGTACAGCAGGGACTTGAACCTAGGTCTCTAGAACCTCATACTAGCTCCTTATCCAGGGGATCATTTGCCCTAACACATGCTCTTCTACTATGTCTCTCTTGTCCTCCTGCTCTTGAATCTAGATTTACCTCCTCCCAAACTCTAGCAAGCTCCTGTTTTTTCACATCTCCTCCCATTTGTATGTTATTCAGTGGCATACCATAGAGAGAAATCATAGGGCTTTGTAAGTATTTCTGAGGGGTTCATTTTCTAAAAAGACAAAGAAACTGTACCAGTATTAGAATTTATGCATAGCTACTCTACAGTCACTGCATGTTTACACTCTTACTCTCCATCCCATTGCTCATGCTTCTCCCAAATGCTAGTTGGTTCCCTTATCTTACTCTTGTCTTCACACCTTCTTCCATGCTGCTCCTCACACTCAGAGCTCCAGTCCCATACACGCATGCCAAATGACCACCATGCTTTCTTCATTTAAGCCTCACCTTGAAATACACTTTTACCGTGAAGCCTTTTAATGAGAGAAACAAGAATTTAGTTCAGTAAAAAGATATTACGTTACCTACCCTCTCTCTCTGATATCCTGTGTGCAATATGGCTACACCCCTGCAAAGAAGCCTTTTAATGATAATCCACCTGTGACCTGAAGCACCTAGGTATTCATACCCTATACATTACTGTGAAAATCTTTTGTACAAAATATGTCTTATGAGATATCATTTAAAAACTAATAACTTGCTGGTCAACAATACCATGGTAAAATGTATGTAGAAACATTATACATAAAGTTAACTCCCCCAGTATGATTTTACTAGAACATGTGAAAGACCAAGTGGCCTTGCCTAGGTAAAGGTGTTAAATAGGTTTGTCCTAAACAAAGTAATGTAGGTTTGCCTCAATTTACACATAAGCAGTGAACAGGACCACCAAAAGAGCAGGCGGGGGAGACTGGAGGAAACAGAACAATTTGCATTTTAGCAAACACCAGCAAAGGAAAAAATACAGCATGGAGCTTCCTTCATCACCAGTCTCCATGTCGCCCCCTTCTCAGCTTGAATAAACTTTACTTTGAAGGGATAACATTCAGAAGAATACATTGCAAAGATTCGCAGGTCTGGAAAGGGGGGGGGGCCAAAAAGGGAAAAACAGGTTCCCTCCCAAACAGGAGAGAAAGCAGCTATCTACCTGTCTCCAATGAGATTAAGCACGATGTGACCAAAAACAAGAGAAGCCCCATTTATATAGAAATCAGCAGAGGGATGAGGAGTCCACATGAAGGGAAGAACAGCATGAGGTTATCCTGCCTCTTGAAACAAAGTCACTGAACTTTGGACGATATAAGCAAAGACAGAAGCTATCTTTGGCATCCATCACTAGACAGACACAAGGAAATAGAACTCTTGAAAGCTGAGAAAGATGGGCCCTTCAGCCAAGGGGGAGAGGGTGGGTCTGAAGTCTCTGGAAGCTGAATATAAGTGAGACACTTGCTTAGGCAAAGAGCTTTCACCTAGCATGATAAGGGAAGCCTGCTTCTTGGTACTTCTGTAAGATCCTGACTGAGGAAAAGTCAGCTATGGCTGGGAAGAATGACTGGTGGGAGAAACCATCTTGAACAAAGCCTGTGCCTTGCTAGATTTAAAATGTTGCATACACTGACACTACATACATTCATGGGAGGGAGTCTCCCATCAGCGTGTGTAATCCAGCTTCCTGAGAGGAGGTAGCTAGGTTGATGGAAGAATTTTCCATCAAGCTAGTACTGCCTATACTAAGTCAGCATGCCTCCTTCTCTCCTGGGTGTGGGTTTTTCACACCCCTGAAAGATTCCCATGACACCATTTAAGAAAGAAACATATTTAAAGAAAATCTCTAAGATACTTTGTGACAGGACTGTCATTTAGTGTATTGGACAATTTACTATGCTCTATTTGGTTTAGATTGTGAGGGTCTTGATTGAAGTTGTGTCCACAACTTCTGCTCCTTTATTTTTCATATACTACTGGTATTCCATAAACAACAATAATGCATTGCAATACATACCTACTGAAAGTGACTCACACTTTCAATTGAGTTCGTTAGTCACAATGTCTTGGGCCATGTAGAGCAGAATTTGCTACAGAGTTCATGCCATGATGGCAGTGCCCAACATCCACTTTTCTAGCTGCTGTAAGAGTGGCTGTTGAGACACCAAAATGGTTCCCCAGTGACATTAAGCCAGCTATTGACAGCACCTTACTGTTTATTCAGTTTTTATGCTTGCATACAAAACTTTAACCTCCACTTCAGCACTTTGTGGAGCTATGGCCTCAAACTGTTATTGAAGACATACTTCCACTGATTGGTTGCCTGTAAATATGTTTTAGAGGTATATCTGGGAGAAACAGGAGCTTGCTAAATCTCCATCAAACAATTTAATGACATTAAAAGGTGTGCTGGACACTGCCAAGGGAGAGTGCACTCTAAGCAATAATCTCTAGTACGAGGCCTGTTCCTGACTCCTAATATTGTCCTTGAGCTACACGGCTGTCCTTCCACTACAGGCAAGCAGATGAACATGTGGAGTAGAAGAGAAACAAAAAACAGGAAAGCTACCAGATGTCAATTTAACTTGGAGAAAGCTACCACAAACAGAAAGGGGAAAATATACTTCAAAATGATGAAAAATTGCTTAGATGGTCGTCCAAAGTTTCATCATGAAGAGACGATGCTGTTTCATGTTGACAGAGGACTGGACTAAAAGAGAGAGTCTGACCAAAAAAACAGGTATTTTCCTATTAGGCAGCTTTTCATACTATTCAAGAGAATTTGCTGCAGTGTGTTAGATTCAGTTGTTTCAAAAAAAGACACTGTTCCAGTTTATTCTCTGCTTAAAATTATCTGGGCAGTAAAGCAGATAATATTCACTTTATAGTTTCTGAAATTGAATAAAGTAGGTATTTTAAGTAGGAGAATTAAAGGAATGTTAGCCAAATAGAACAAGGTACAATAGTTCAAGAAGAATTGCAGAAGAACTGCTGTAGGCTCATTGGATTGAGAATAACTACCCTATTTTGCACATAATTATTATGCAAATAATAATAATTGGAGAAAAATCCCTTTTATGACTTCAGTATGTTTTTAAAATGGCTTCAGCATGTTTTACAATTTAGGGTTGCAGGATTGTTAAAATATGTGCAAATTAACAAACAAGTCCATGCTGTATTATTGTGCATATGCTTATATTTTGAATAATTCTCCCAGCTGGCTCCAAGGACATGCAAACAGTGCAGTTACACATAGCTTCCCCTTATCCATATGCACCTGGGGCCAAACCTAGTTCAATCCTACTGGCTTAATTATTGTGATGCCTAAATTGAATGTCCAAATCCAACATTTGGTATACTCATATCAACACGGAAGCATATCAATAGATCCATATGGACCTATAAACACCATTCATATACACTCAAGTGCTAATCTGAGCACCCAACCACAGGATATAGACCAAAAAGACACCTGTAAGGGTGTATGAACTGGTTCTTTCAATCTATACTAGGAAGACAGCAAAAGGGCACTGCGGAAGGTCCTAAGCAGAAATTCTACACTGAGTCAAAAGAAAGAGCAAGAAACTTTAAAGGTAATACAGTTTTCTTTATTCTAATAAAGTAGGATTGGGCATTTGATTGGTCAAAAACAATTGGTCAATCGTCCATTCAAACATCAGGCAAATATTGTCAGATAATGTAAAAAATTGTCAAATGTTTTAAAGACTTAATGGTCTTCAATAGTCTTAGACTTAGATAGATACTTATACCTAATTACAAAAACCAAGTTACTTAACTGAGTTATTTTAATTCAAAAAAATGTGAAACATAAATAAATGAAGTTCTTAAATATGAAAGAATTATCACTGATTTTAGCAACATTAGGTTAGCATTTAATTGTGAATGTCATTCAAGACTGAACAGTTACCAAAAAAAAATTAATAAAACAAATAAAACAAACATATAGCAAATGTAAAATAATCTCATTTTTAAATGCATTTATGCTAAGTAGACAGCAGGCCAACTTGTCAAGCATCTTGATTTTCATCATTATCTTTCTTTATCAGTTTGATCAAATCCATCAATATCTCCTTCTTCCTCTTCCATGTTATGAATACTGAGTCAATGCTTCATCTGCCACTTTCTTCTTTAATCTTAAATTGTGAAACACAGTCACCAGCTTCCCAGCCGTGGGAAGTCTTAAGTCTATTTCTGGTTTTTAAATGGATGATTCCCCAACCTGACCAATTTTGTTCCACACAAGTGTTAAAAGAATTTCTGCCACTGCATCTAGATTGCAAGGGGGCCACAACCCTTTTCACCCTGATTAAGTAAGCTGTTTTGATTCAACTGCTGGGATACCACTCCACATTGTTTTATGACTGAACAAGCTGCTTCTTGTTTTACAGTTTGCTATCTCCATCAGAATTGTTTGTATATTCTTTGAAATTTGCAACAGCCAGTAGGCACTCACAAGCTAAATCAGGTTCATCATAAACATCTTCCTGGAAGTATGCATCAGGAAAATAGGGAGCATTATGTGTGGGAGAGATCACTCAATTTTTCTATGATATTGTTTTCTTATTTTTTTCTATTCAACTTTTATGACTGTTTTCAGTATTTCCACAAACATTTCTTAATGTTCAGGAACTTGTTCTTGGCACCAAACACTGTACAATTGTCATTTTTCTATATTGTCAATGGACTGAGCTATGGGTTCAAGCAGTGAAAAAGATCCGAAAGACATTGTCATCAAGAATGTCAGTGCAGATTACTTGGGGGCAACATCTGGCAACCTTCCTTCAACAGCTGCTGAATGAACAGCCTTCTTGCATATCTGAAGATCTTTGAGACATTTAATAGAAGATGCCCATCAAGCACAAAAAGGCTTACTCAATGTAGATGAAATTGAGTAATATTAAAAAATATATGCTGGAAAACAGATACTGGTATTTATTTGTTTTTGAAAATATTGACAATGCTTTTCACTTTTGACACACGTGATGAGAAAGTTGTCAGATCTTCAACATCACCATTGAAAAGCTGCATTGTATGGGCAGCGCATCTGTAACACAGAAGCTAGGGATACTCATTTATCAACAGAGTCCAAGCGGCTTTCATATTAGCTATTTTGTTGGTCACAATTGAAATAACTTTTCATGGACCCACTGATTATGTTTTTAACTTGTCAGCAATATGCTGGGCTATGTGGTGATGCTCAATTGTACATTGAAATGAGTAAAACATTGGTTGTGGAGCTGACACCATGAAGTTGATGACGCCCTCTTTGAAAGTATTGCTCCATCCACCAGACTCTGGAGACATGTGAGGAGCCTGTGCAATAAGAACACCGACTCTCTTTTTCACATTGTCTACTTCAGCATTCAGAAGACTTCCTTCAAGCATTTCCTACTTGATACTTTGCAAATTGGATTTAACTGATGGAAAAATTCTAGCATATAAGGATTTTCAACTATATGAAGTGGTGTATTGCGGACATAAATACCTCTAGCGAATCTACAGTCAAGTTCATTTTTCTGGTCATGGGACATTCTACCCAAAAACTCTTAATACTAATTTGATGAACGTCTGAAGACTTTACAGGAGTAGGAGTTTTTGATGCTAAAGAAGATGGAGTAACAAAATTCTTATAGGAGATGAAGAAATGGAATTAGCTTCATTTTCATTGTTACATGTCACTCATGGTGCTATCTTCATTAGTAGATTCCAAGCTTTGTGATGATGTTGCCAAAGACAAAGTAGAAGGAGAATCCACAGAATTTTTTTCCTTTCTTGCTGTTTGACTACAACAAGCTGTGTTTGAGAGTAGCTGGACACATGTCACAAGAAGTCAACAAATGTTTTCCCCATTCTATCTACATGTGTTACCTACTCAGAACAACAGAACTCCCACTGAGCTTTAACAGTTTTTCCATGATTGGGTCTAGTAAAAATAAAAAGTCCATACAAATTATTTTGGCTTTCCTGATGCTGCATAATTTTATGTCACTGTTATTAATCTCTCACTACTTCTGGAATGCTCTCTAGATTATGAAATATCTCCTGTATTTCCATCAACCAATAGCCATTCAGTTCTGGTTTTAACAGCTGGTGTTCCAGAAAATTCCAACTAATAAAAATATTTTCAGGAATGCTGCCCCTTTCCTCCCAGAACCCTGACAGACTCCCATACCATATGCAGGTAGCCTCTCCTTCCTGCAGCAAACACAATGGACTCAGCAGCAGCAGCAGCAAGAGGAATAGAGCACCAAGGGAGGGGCATCGACAGCTATGTACTGTCAACCCCCCCTCCCCCATTACCATAAAACATTTCTTATTATCAGCAAGATTTGGCTGGGGATGTGTGTGTGTGGGCAGGTGCGGGAGGGTGGGTATGACATTCAGGGGTGCAATCCAGACCAGTGAGGGTCTGTGTCACCACTTGCCCTTGACCCTGCACCTAGACTTGTCAACATTGTATTTAAAAAATAAGGGACTCTTTTCTTAGAGCCCCCACCCCACCCCTCCTCCTGATATTATCATTATTATTATTATTATTATTAAGAAGAAGAAGAAGAAGCAGTACTCACCTACATTCACCAAGCATATTTGCTGCTTTTTGCAGCACTCAGCAATTCCCAATTTTGTTGTACAGAAAGGAAAAAATAAGGGATGTCCTTTCTAATAAGGGACTGTGGGTGATAGCACTCACATCACTATTTTGTCCCCAGCTCACCTTGCCACAGAGTACATCAACAGAAAGATGTACTATTTTATGGTTAAGCAAGCGTGGGTGGATCACAGAGGATGCCTTGCCAATATCAGAGTGGGCTGGTCATGGAAGGTGCATCATGCTTGTATCCATAAGATACTCCTGAGGGAATTCTGCACAAAAAAAATTAAAAATTCTTCACAGAATATTTTAAAATTCTGCATGTTTTATTTGTCAAAATAACACAATATAATCATGCCAGTTTCAATTATTTTGGTAATTTATTTCAAAATGCAGATGCACCCTGACTTACATAATCATTCCATTCCAGAAAGCCTTGTGCAACTCAAATTTTGCATAAGTTGGAAATGTATACTCGTACATTACACAAAAATTTCTGCAACTCGAAAATCCTATTTCTGGCTTATGGGAACTTTTTCCATAAGTGCGAATTTGCATAAGTCAGGTCTTGTGTAACCTGGGGAGCATCCGTACCTGTCAGCAAGTGTGTCTGTAACAATACAGACAACAAAAAAGATTCAGGAACTGTTCTTTGACAAATAGATTCCTTACTAGGCATATTAATACAGAACTCTGAATAATAATTTGTTTAAACTACAATACAGAAACGTATTTCCCGCACCCCTCAGAAGCAGTGCAAAGGCTTGAGGGAGTCAAGGATCACAGAGGAGCTGAGGGAGAGGGAAGTAATTGCTGGTGAGCAGCCTGGAAGTGAACCTGGAGGATTGTTGGGTGTGGGTGGAAGAGTATGAAACTGTTTTTGGGGGGGGGCGGTAGGATTGTTAGGGAACCTCCCCCAAGCAGACCCTGGCTGACCCCCAGCTTTCCTCATTCAGGCAGGCACATCTGCCCCATCCCCCTGCGACTCGGCATCCCCACTCACCCACCTCCTCGTCAAGCTTCGTCCACCGCCTTTCTGGCCCATGTACCCATCCAGGAGATCTGCAGGGCAGCGACTTGGTCATCCATGCACACCTTCGCTTCCCACTATGCATTAGTGCAGCAGTCCAGAAAGGATGCAGCACTTGGTTCAGCAGTCCTTCACTCTGTGACATCTCACTCTGATCCCACCGCCAAGGTAAGGCTTGGGAGTCACCTAACTGGAATGGATATGAGCAAGCACTCAAAGAAGAAAAGACGGTTACTCACCTTTGTAACTGTTGTTCTTCGAGATGTATTGCTCATATCCATTCCAAACCTGCCCTCCTTCCCCTCTGTCGGAGTAGCCGGCAAGAACACATCTTGAAGAACCTCCAGTTACAGTAAGTAACCTCCTCTTCTGTGGTGCTGGGTGCTTTGATTGCTATGCATGTGTGGTAGTTTTACAAAAAAAACCCAACACCCTATGTGCAAATTAAAAAAGGACAATACAAACTTCTAACAAATTAATGGAACTTTAAAATTAGGAAGGCAAACATTCCTGTCCATTTCAGTGCACCAATGCAGTCCATTTTGGCTACACATAAACCACAGAGGCCACCTACACTAGGGCATTCTTGCTGGAATATTTTACAATATTTGACCATGGTTAAACAAAAGACAGTAAACTGAGTGGCTTACCAAACCTGCAATAAAATTTCCTTCTTCAGTGTAATAGGAAACCAACTCTGCAATTCTTCACCATTGGCATATGGCACCACCGATACCTAAACTCAGCCCAGAATTATTTTTGTAACAACTTGAAAGAATTCACAGAAACATTTTTGGGCCTTGTTATGACACTGTAAATACAGGATGTAAGTTAAATTTGTATACATTAAATAGTTGAGCTTAACCTCTCAGACATCTTCCCCTTTACCCTCCACATCCTGCAGTCTTGGGGGTGGATTTATTCTTTAATGTGATTGTATACTGTCAGTCCCATGTACCATAAGTACGCAGGGCAGAGACTATGTGTTTCAGACACTGCCAAACTCAATGGGACATTGGACTCTAAAAAAAAAACACCAGGTATTATTTCTCCTTGAAAAAGTCTAAAATGATTCCCCCAAACACACTTGATGCACGTTATTGCCCAAATTCTCTTCAAGCTTGAGTGCAAAATCTGAATGTGTAAAAAAAAAAATAGCACTTGAACATACAAACTATTTAATGAAATTGTAGAATTTTTAGATTGTATAAGACAGAGAGCTACGGACTTTTGCAAAAAACGGCCTTCCATTAATTCTTATGGATCATGATAGTTAGAGTTTTATAATGGGGTAGATTAAAAAGTTCTGGGGGAGAGAAAGAGAATGACAAAACAAAATAACATGAACCAAAACATTTAAAGCAATATGATGTCCTATGTTATTTGCAAGGATCTGTTGTCATTCCTACTGAGAAAGACTAGGTGCATGCAGGAGGCATCAGCACCTGCCCACTTGATGTGAAGGACCTCCTCTCAACTCAGCAGAGGGCTGTAGGTGGCGGCCACTGTTGACCCAGCAGAAGTGCTTCCACACACTGCAAACTTTTTTGAGGCAGTGAAGCTGATGCTGCTCTGAGAAAGCAGCAGTTCTGAAGATGGAAGCTGCAGTTAGCCTGAACACCATTTGTGCATCATCACCACGTCACCTCCAACAATGTTCGGGGGTGATGAATTTCTTCCTATCCCACCAACGGCTCTGTTTCAGGTGATGGCAGCAACCCCTTCCTGACAGTGCTCAAACAGGGACACACCTGGGGAATTTCTCTACAAGCTATTGCAATCTGAAGCCGTAAGATTGCTAGTGAGAAGGGCCTAAATTGCCTATTACTAGAGGCTAGCAGATGACATACACCTCTTCCTTCTATACTACAACCCCAGTTCAACAAACTTGCACTGCAAGGAGAGTTTCACTCCCCACATTTGAACAGGCCTGCAGTTTTTGGAAGGAAAGGAATGTAGCCTTTTATTTTATTTAATGTGAATTTTGTAATGTGGTATTACACCACCATGGGTTTGGCTCTGGTGGCTACAGTTTCAAGCTTAACAGAGTGAAAGTTGCCTCTGCTACTTGCTTCGGACTTAGAGTCTCTTGGAACACATAAAGACCAAGGGTAGTGACCACACATACATTCACAAGAACAAGGTCTAGTCTATTTTACAAGTTTTATTAAAGTTACAATTAAAGTTATGATTACCAAAGCATATAGAAATTCTATACAGACCTATAAACAAGTTACAAACATAGTTGTACTCACATCCTCCTAGAAAGTGTTAGGCTCTGATAGGTCTCTCATGGATTGATCATCAGTAGAGGGATGGTTCCTGCTGGAGTTTCCCAGAAGGAGCTCAATTTTCCCACTTTTTATAATGTGATTCTGACTATGATGCATTAGCATTTATGCACATTATGTACTCTGTGATTAGGGCATGTGTTAGAAAAATCTGTCTACTGGGTGCAAGCAAAAAATACTCTTACTATTAATTTTTCACAATATCACCTTTTCTCATAATCTTAGGGAATCGGGTTATTCTTCGGTCACTTACTTATATCAGCATTTCTTATCTCCCAAGCCTGAAATAGCTAAGCTAAAATCTTGCAGGCCTCAGCCTACAGGCCTTGCGTTTCAACCCTACTTAGATACCTAATACATGATTATTCCCTCTACATACTGATCAATCTTATACTTCTATAATCTTAGAACTTAACTCTATTTAGCATACAATTATTATATATGACATAATATGTTACTTATAACATCACAAAATAAATGAACAATAAACTGAAATCACTGGCTACAGGAATTAGTTCCGTCACTTATCAGATATTACTTTTCTGTGCTTGAGCTAGTTTTGGGATATCCAGAGAGACTGTAATAACCAAAAAGGCAAAGTGCTATAGCTCGTGATTCTTCAGCAAACCGTTGACAATGTATATAATTTATATACCATATATTCCATGTTTTAAATGCATTTGGTACTCATTTAATAAATAAATTATTGAATGATTTAATTATTTTCAGTTTTATTATAGGAATCTGTTGTCTTTAGACATGATTCCACCCCACTCTGATTGGTCCTCCCAGAGCCTTTTGGCTGAGGATTTGATCTTCCAAGGCAACGAGCATCCTCAACTCTCACTGAAATCCAAATGAGGTTCAGGACTTAACACCCTGAAAATCAAAATACTTTTTATTCAGGTGACTAAGTATAGTTAAGTTTCGCTTTAATCAGCCAAGTTTGAAAATGTTGGCCAAGTTTTCATTGTAGATGCAGGCTTTTGTCACTAAGTGCTTCAGCTAGCCCAGTGTTTCTCAAACTGAGGGTACTCAAGGGGGTCTGTGGGCCCCGCTCCCCCTCTCTCCCAGCACCTCCTGCATGCTGGGAAATAGCTGTTCTTGGGAGAAGGGGTGGAGGGGATGAAATGGGGGCCTGTGGGCTAAGTGGGAGGTTTGGGGGTCCGTGAAAAAATAAAATAAAAATGGGGGTCCTCAGGTTGCTAACGTTTCAGAATCACTGAGCTAGCCCATGGTTTAAAAAGACATGAAAACCTAAACCAGAACAAAAAAAAAATCAAAGAAAGTTTCAAATATTTTTATTTGTAAAGTCATTGTAAGTTTCTGGAAAAAGTAATAAAAGTAATAAAGCAATAAAGTTTTTAAAACATTCAGCGATTCAATGTGAATGTGCGATTCAACATCTTTATTGCTACAAATACTAAACACAAAATTCCCTAACATATATTGAAGCTCAGGGCTGAAAAAAAGATGACTTCATAGCTTATTTAAAAATATATACCTATGTATTTCAGGATTACCATTATCTCCATGGTCCAGTTTGATTAAGCAATTAATGGATCATCCTGAATTGCAAAAACAATTACAAAAATTTCAGAAAAATGCCCAAAGGTTATGATTACTTTTCACCACTCTACTAAACAAATGGAACAAGTGATGGAGCATAGAAAAAGTGACACCAAACATAGTTGGTGGGTACTCACTTCAGGGATGGTCTCCCACAGCAACAGAATTCTTTAATGTAATTTTACATTCTATTGTGATAGTCTTAGAAGAATAAATTGAGGATCAATTTATGGTTATAGGTAAGCCAGTACTGGAGTGCCTTGGGTCCAAATTTTGAGGCAACAGCTGATGAAACAAGCCATGATGTTGTTGTGAAGCAAAGGCACAAGATAGCAGACCTCTTTGAGTCCAAAACCATTGTGAGACCCCAGTGTGAAACGGAAGTTCTGGCAATAGATCCTGCAAAGTTTGACATCGGAGTTTCACCATTATCTGAGGAGTGGAAGGATTGCCTGAGGAAGAAATTTTCTGAAAGATCCAAGATATTCTCACTGCATGAGTGGGATGTGCAAAAGGAGTGAAACACATCAGACTACAAGACTCCTGACACTTTAGGGAGAGATCTAGGAAGATTGCTCTCTCAGAGATGGAAGATGTGAGACATCATCTTCAAGACTCACTCACTCATGCCTATCACCCCAATCGGGGTATGGGCCGCCAACCACAGATCTCCAGAGTCCTCTATCATGGGCCATTCGCTCTAGCTGGTTCCAGGTATAGCCCATTTTTTTGCTATCAGCCTGAAGGTCGTGTCGACAGGTGTTTCTTGGACGGCCTCTTTTCCGCTTGCCTTGGGGGTTCCACCGCAGTGCCTGTCTGGTGATGTTAGTTGGCTGTTTACTTCTTAGTGGCTTCCTCACGGCTTTTACCACCCAGCGTCATGCATCTTCGAGTTGAAGACCGTTCTTTTTCCAGAGTAAAAGTCTCTGTTGTCTCTATTGTTGGTGTTTCTGTAGCAGGTTGATTTTTTACAAGGTGGAGTTGCTAGCCCCACGCCCAACCCTCCTCCTTTATCCTGACTTGGGACAGGCAGATGGCCCCAAAGGACCTCTCTGGTGGAGTTATCTTCAAGAGCTGATGGTGAATTGCAACATTACAGAGTCTCACAGGCCGTATGGCTCACCCAGTGTGGTGATCCATAAAAAGAATGGGAAAATCTGGATGTGTATTGACTACCGCACCTTAACAGCCACACTGTAGTTGACCAGTACACTATGACTCAAGTACAAGATGCCTTGGATTGTTTGCTGGGGAGCCAGTGTTCGCAGTATTGGATCTCCAAAGTGGATACTACCAGATCCCACTGGGAGCAGAATATAAGGAGAAGACAGCCTTCATCTGCCCAGTTAGGGTTTTATCAGTTTGAATGCATGCCTCAAGGGATTTTTGGAGCAACTGCCATATTTCAATGTCTTATGGAGAAAGTTGTGGGAGCCATGAACTTACTGCAAGTCTTAGTTTATTTGGATGACCTTAAGGTATTTGGAAGAACCTTGAGGGAACATGAAGAAAGATTTCTTAAAAGTGCTTGACAGGTTGGAGGCCTATGGACTGAAGCTTTCAATTGCTAAATGCCAGTTTTGCAGAACATCAGTGAAGTATGTGGGTCACATCATGTCTCAAGAGGGTGAGAGTACTGATCCGGATAAAATAGAAGCACTTCTTACATGGCTGTGCCCAAGTAACTACAGAGAGCTTAAGACTTTTCTCAGATTTAGTGACTACTATTGCAGGTTTGTGAAGAATTATGCTATCATCATGAAGTCTCTCAATGATACCCATTGACAGGATACCCTTCCAGAAGAACAAATCTAAGACCAAAAGTAAGGGGAGGTCCCAAGACCTCCTAAACAGAGACACTATGGTCACTTAGAGCCCTTTAGAGCATGATGGGATGAGAAAGGTGAAAGGGCTTTTTGAGAAATCATTAACTGTCCTACTCATGTTTCAGTCCTAGTCTTTGCTGACCAAGCCATTTATCCTTATATACAGATGCCAGTTTGGAAGGTTTAGGAGCGGTCCTATATCAGGAAGTTGAAGGCAAACATAAACCTGTGGCCTTTGCCAGCTGAGAGTTGTCTGATACTGAGACTTGCTACCCTGTCCACAAGCTGGAGTTCTTGACCTTGAAATGGGCCATCACTGAGAAGTTTTGTGACTACTTGTATAGTGCTCAGTTTCAAGTGTGGACAGACAATCCGCTGACTTACATGCTAATAAGTGCTGTCGGAGAAAAACTTAGTTCTCACTTTTTGGTTGGGTGCAGCAGAGTCAGATACTTTATTCTGTTTAGCAGCTACAGCAGGGAGAGTGTGCACTAGGACATAGGGTCTCCCCTTCCTAGACAGGTCTCTCAACAGGTAAACAATTATAGCAAGCATTTATACTTTTGTTACAGACAATAATAAGCAACAGCTGCATTTTGTTTATACATAGGTCATCCTGATATCTTGTTTTTCTCACTTAAGAGACTCCAGTCTACATTTCGTATTATCTACACAAGGTCAAAACAACTTCTCACACAGTTCTTGTCCATTCGCCTCATACAATCCTCGCTTCTACAAATCTCGTGTTATTAGGGTCACAGTTAGCCTAACTCTTGCTAACAGAGACTGTCATGCATTAAGATCCCCTACAAATTCCTGTCAGTTCTTTCTCTACTTCCACAGTGCTAAGCTGGATGCCACAGGGCAGCGATGAGTGCCACCTTGGCTAGCTATGAGTCAGCATTCAGTACCGATCAGGGAAAAGTAATTTAGATGTGAATGCATTGTCCTAGCATCTGCAGGCATCAGAAGTTGCTGTGATTCCAGTGGATGGAATGAGAGCTATTTGCAGTGAGAGTTGTCAAGAGCCAGAGGCCCAGAAGAGTCTTTATGGTTGTGTTGCAGAAATTCTGGGCCTACCCCCTGAAAGTGTGCCACCTGCCTCAGTGAACTATATTGCATTGGACCAATCTCTGTTGCCCTGCAATACTGCCAACTGGCAAAAAGCCCAACTGTAAGATACTGACATTTGTGTCACACAACTTGCATAAAGAGAGTGGCGAAATCCTGCTCTCAGAGGTAGATGGAAATTATTCCATCTACCTCTGAGAGTAAACTTCTATTGAGGGAATGGAGAAAACTAAAACTGATATGGTGAGCGCTACACTGAATCACAGCACATCCTTAAAAAAAAAATCAACGAATGCAACTAGTGCTACCAAAAGAGTACAGAGCCCTGGCCATGAGGGCCCTGTATGATGACTTTGGACATTAGGGAGTGGAGAGAACCCTGGAACTTATTCGTAGTAGTTCTATTGGCCTCAGATGGCTGAGGACGTTTGCAAGAAATATGAGACATGCGCTCGATGTGTTCAAAGAAAAAACTCTGCTCACTAGAGAAGCGTATCTGAAGAATATCACCAGCAGCAAACCTTTGGAGCTGGTATGCATTGATTTCTTGTCTTTAGAAGTTGACAGGAGGAATGTTGGGAACCTTTTAATAGTGACTGACCATTTTACATGGTATGTGCAGGGAAAACCCACAGGGGGCCAGAAGGCCACCATAATTGCTCGAGTGTTATGGGAGAAATACTTTTCACAGTGTATGGATTCCCGGCTTGGATACTCTCTGACCAAGGACAGGACTTTTTGAGAATCACCTTCTGGGTGCTGATGTTACCAGAGGTTGTTTTTTTTTCCCACTTGCTTGACGCCTGTGTAAATTGCAGTACCCTGGATAGGGATACTGACAGCGGGGGAGGGGGAACATTGGGAGTAATTTATCTCTCTCAATTAGCATTTCAAAGGTAGTGTTAGCATCAGAATGCTTTAGTTTGTAGGGGACAGTAGTTAGTTTTAGGCTAGATGCTTTAGGTCAGTTATAATTAATGATAATTTGCAGCTAAAACTTCAAAATGGTGGACACATTAAATTTCTATTCGGAATTCCCAAGATGGAGGACAGACTAAATTGAACAATAGCATGCAAAGAATAAAGGTTGAACAAAATTCAGGAGTATGACTCAAAACACTTGCAGAGAGCGGGGCAGGTGGAGGAGTAGCTATGACAGGGGTGGCCAACCAGTGGCTCCAGAGCCACATGCGGCTCGTCAGAGGTTAATATGCGGCTCCTTGTATAGGTGCCAACTCCGGGGCTGGAGCTATAGGCGCCAACTTTCCAATGTGCTACAGGGTGCTCACTGCTCAACCCTTAGCTCTGCCCAAGCCCCACTCCACTCCTTCCCCCAAAGCCCCTATCCCTTCCTTTGAGTCTGCTGCACCCTTGCTCCTCCTCCTTCTCCCTCCCCTCCAGCCTCCTGCACACCACTAAATAGCTGATCGCAGCGGGCAGGAGGCACAGAGATGGAAGGTTAGGTGCTGATCAGTGGTGCTGCTGGCGGGTGGGAGACACTGGGGACAGGAGCACTGCTGATGTGTTACTGTGGCTCTTTGGAAATCCACACTGATAAATTCTGGCTCCTTCTCAGGCTCAGGTTGGCCACACCTGGGCTATGATGTCAGCATGAAGCTGATTGGCTGAATGGGTTGCCACCCACGCAGGGAACAGGCAGCTTGAAAGGTCAATCAATCAGAGAAGGCCAGAAAACTGAATATAAGAAGACAGTTGGCAAACTAGTGTGTGTGGTTGGAGAGAGAACTGAGAAGAAAGGAGACCAGAAGGTGAAGATCAGCAATAGACCAGCAGTAGCAGAGGGAGAAGATAATGAACAGCAATAGACAGAGCCAAAGGACCATCATGATCAGAGGGAGTGAAAGAAGTGTAAGTCTGATTGTTGTCTATTTTAAAAGACTGCTTGTGTGTGAGAGAGAGAGAGAGAGAGAGAGAGAGAATAAAGCTGGATGCCTGCTGCTGAGTGAGCATTGCTCTATCCCATCCTGTGAGCAGCTGGCCGCTGCTTGCAGAATAGTAATTGTTAATTGTTTCGTGTTTCTTTAATGCTATATTGTAGTACTATTTTATGCACATGCATTGGGTACTTGTATGTTACACTGTAATGAGTCTAAGGTTATTGCATTATAGGCCTCATGCATATGTATGAAAGGTTCAGTGTATGCCGATATTGCAATATTCTCTTGTACCATTTAAATACATGATCTTTAAAAATAATCCAATTTTGCCTTATTGCTTAATATACACTTTAATTTTTTCCCTCTCTTTTTCTTTTCTTCCTTTACTAGATATATTGTAACCACCTGACTTTCTCTTAATAAGACTTTGTTTTTGAAGCATTACTCCTGGTGTGCCTATTCTTGATCGGAGGGCTGTATCTGTGTCCTTTCCAGGGTTAGCAGGATTAACCTGCTCTGGGGAGTCCTTTGCGGGTCAGAGGCAGGCTTCCTGGCAATATCCTGGAAATTCCCTTAGGGTGGGTCACTACCTTTCTCCCCATTTGGGAAGAATACATTAACAAATCAATTTATAATTATAGGCAGACCAATACTGAAGTGCCTTGGGTCCAAACGTTGGGGTAACACTGAGGATTTTAGGAATTAAGAAGTCCAGGACAATGCCTTATCACCCACAAGGTGATCCTAAACCAGAGTGGTTTAATTGAACTCTGTTGGATATGCTGGGGACTTTATGGCCAGAGCAGAAAGCAATTGGAGCCATCATGTTGCATTTTTGGTGGATGCCTACAATACCACAAAGAACGATGCTACAGGAATCATCCCTTATCTCTTGATGTTTGGGCAAGAATCAAGATTACCCATAGACTTGTGCTTTGGCATGTCAGAGGATGGAAATAGGTACAAGATGCATCAGCAGTATGTTTCTCGACTAAGAGAAAAGCTGCTGAATGCTTATCGTTAAGCTAAGGCTGCTACCCACACGAACTCAGATCGTAACAAGCACCGATATGATGCTAGGGTGTATTTGCAGGATCTCCAGCCAGGGAATGGAGTTCTCCTGTGAAATTTGGGTGTTGCTGGCAAACAGAAGATTGCTGACAGATGGAAGACAATATCTTACCTGCTGGTGAAAAAGCTGGGAGATCTGCCAGTCTACAAGATTAAACCTGAGATGAGACTAGGGCAAATAAATACATTACACAGAAACCTCTTACTACCTGGGGGAGAACAGGTAGGCACCTTTTATGGAATGGACCATGATATGGTACCTGGATGGAAAAGAGGTGCTACACCAAATCCATCACCCAACATGTGCAGTAGGTCCCCTCGGGCTAACCCACCCCTATTTAGTGCATATGAGAGTGAGTCTGAAGAGGAGGACACTACCATGGTGTACCCTAGACTGGAGACCAGATTTTGACCTTAAAGGAACGAACTGAGGGTGGTTGGAGATTCCTATGATTGGTGTAGCAGGGTGTCAACCCCCCATTTTATAGCCAACCTTAACCCTCCTACAAGGAAAGTGGGTGGTAATAAGGTCTCGGCAATGGATTTGCTGGAGGGACCTGGATGGAAAAAGAGGGGGAGCTGCATGGAAGTAGCATTTAAGCCTGTTGCTGGCACACCCATACCAACAATGAGACCAGCTTGGGATAATGAGCTTGTTCCACCAACACTCCCAGACCTCCTGGAAGAAAAAACAAGCCTATGATGATGCACCTAGGCTGTTGGACATTGGGGACATACAGATGGAAGGTGTCCATGGTGCCCTGTACCTTCCAGTACCAGAACAGCAGATGCACATCTGATCAAAAAGTTCACAAAAGGATCAGTTTGAGAGATAACTTTCTTAACCTGGCTGCAGTATACCCGTAACAAGCCTGGGTCTTTTCTACAGTGCAACAAACAAGTGATGTCAGATTCAGGGCAGGTGCAAGGATGTTTCACGCCCTAGGCCCTTGCCCCCCCTCCCCCACCTAATTTAATCTTCTATATAGCCATTTAATCCTATAATATACATAAAGAAAAGGGAGTAGAAAATCTTCAAAACTTTGAATGAGACAGACCCTTTAATTGAAACATCTTAACCCAGCAGCACCAGTTTCCTTATCTCAAAAATTGGACTCAGTTGTGACCAGTTTCCTATAATATAATTCTAGAGCATAGCTTTGACCTCTTAACATATATTTTTCAGTGAAGAGAGTTAAAAAAAACCCTATAATCTCAATTACTTCCTTAATAAATTATTCTCTAATTATTCTCTATTTATTCTCCTGAATTGCAGGAAACAAACTATTTAGAGAGGATATATTAAATGGAGAGCATGTCATAATGAGGAGTCTAAAGGACAAAAAACCCACTAAGATCTAAGGAGATCAGAACACAGATAGCCATTTAGAAAAACACACTGTTCAAGTTTAATTCATAAAACATGGATATTGAACATCTGGTATCTTCAATGCACAATTAAGTATTAATAGCCAGCAGTTTGCGCACAAGCCCCAAACACTCAATTCACAGCAAGACTCTCGCAAGTCACTGCACCTCATGAATTTTAATCCACAAATAAAGCAACATAGCCTGGTAGTAGTAAAAATAGGGAGGTAGCAACAGCTCCTCCACCTTTTTTATGATTAAATCCCAAGCAGCCTATCCTTCATCCTTCTTGGGCCTAACTATCTTACTTGCACCTAAGATTTTCAAGGCCTATATAATTCCAAGGCTTAACCAAGGACTGCAGCCCCATACAGGCTACTGAACAAGGATACAACCTCAAGTCCTTTTGCAGGAAAGTGGATAGCAGACTTACCCTGCACGACTTCCCCTAATTAAACCTATCCAAAAACAAAACAAGGAAGAAGTGGAACTAACATTCCATTTGCTGCCATTGATACTGGAGAAATTTTCTAGCTTTCATTTTGTGTGCCTAGTCTCTATTCTGAATATGCAGGAGTCACTCCACCCTACAATGGAAGTTGTAGATCATGAACATGCTCACTACAAATTTGGAGCACGTGCCCGGTAGTAAAATTGCATAAAATGAGGTATGGCCATGAAATAAATGGTCTGAAGCATGAGTAGTAGGGTCAGATGAGGTAATCATGCCTCTGAAGTAAAAAACAACATGAGTGAGCATGTGTAGAATGAGAATGTATAGCGATGAGTATGTGCAGTCTGAAGATGAGGTAATGTGTGTAGGGTTGCCAATTTTGGTTCAACAAATTCCTGGAGATTTAATCACATGACATAATCTTTAATTAAAGATTAATCTTTAATTCCTGGAGACTCCAGGGCAATCCTGGAGGGTTGGCAGCCCTAAATGTGTTAGTGAGCATGCTTAACAGGGCTAAGAATAGCACTATAAAAGAACACTCAAACAAAACAGAATATAAGGCAAGCGATCGGCAGGGAGTTGTTCAGTTGGAAGCCAGTGAGAAAAGCTGCTGGAAACGACTCACCAAGACGACAGAGGAGTAGCTGAAAGGATCAAAGAGTTCCAGGGAGAGAGTAACAGATTAGAATCCTAAGGAGAGCACTGCTGAGAAAACACTTCAGCAAGCAGCAACATTTGTGACAACACAGCAGAATCAACAGATAGTGTAAGCCTGTTAATTAGCATAAAGTATAGTTTCATATTAGTATGCATGAGTATGTGAATGAATGGTAAATTGTAATTTTCTTATGTAAAATTTAAAATATAGGTTAAGAATTGCTGTCTAGGGCCAGCCTTTGGGATGGGCTGTCCAGACCCCTGCCCAGGGCAGCCTGCCAAAGAGGGTGCCACGCACAGGGTTTGGATTCCCACCTGACCCACTGAGGTTCCGCTGGACTGAGGGAGGCAGCAGGCAGGCAGGCAAGCAGCAGTGTTGGAGAGGGAGTGGGGGGGGAGACACCTGAGTTGCAGGGGGCAGTTGGACGACCAGCCTTCCGAGCCAGGTGATTAGGGTTCCTCCTCCCCCATGCTCCACCGCTGCTGTTCCTGTTCCCTGCCCCCTTCCTCCATGGAGCCGCCCCTGGCCACTCTATGCTGGGAACATCCTCCTGTCTGCTGGGGCAGGGGGGCTGATGTCACTTGCTGAAATCACTTGCTGTGGGACCATAGTTTCTGCCCAGCCTTCTTCAGCAAGGCAGTTCCCCCACTAAGAGCTGACAATCACTGAGAGCTGAAAATCACTAAGAATTGAGTGGAACCTCAAGAGACTGACCTGCAGAGTTAACAGCAAAGAGGCAGGTATTGGCAGAAGGTGACAGATGGCGGGTGGAGCAGAGCGGCGGATGGAATAGAGCAGAGCAGTGACTGGCAGGGCAGCCAGCAGAGCGAAGCAGTGGCTGGCCAGCAGAACAATGATGCCAGATCAAGTACTCAGATGTCAGAGCAAGCAAAGTGTGTTCTTCCCTCCCACTCCGGGTGGGAGGTGAACACCCACAAATGTACCTCTGAACCATGGAGTCCTCACCGATCATGGACAACCACTGTGAGTGGGGTGTGGTGAGGGAGCAGAGACGAACATGGTAAAGAACCTTTTGGTTGTAGAATTCAAGAACTTGAGGCAGAAGACTCTGCCCCATGCACTCTGGGTGGTGTTCTGCTCATGGTGTTGTGTTTATGCACCCTGCTTGCAGCATTTTTCCTAATTAATGTCAGCTGACTTCCCTGCTGTATTCATCAGATAGAGGAGCTGAAAGAGAGTTTCTCTGATTTAAGAAGCAACAAAATAAATGGCTTCAGTCAGGTGCTGAAGCTAACTGATGAACTAATGGAGAAATGTGGTATTAAGAACGAGGACGTAGCTTTTTCTCGAAAGAGAAAATTACCAAGCCATCTGGAAGATTCAGTTGTGAATTCATTTCTGGGAAAATCAATCAAGGTGCGTTCTGACGAAGATTTGAGAGCAACATGGAACCAAATTCTGGATTGTCAACGTAATGAAGTGAACTGTCTGCCACTTTCAAAATGACTTGTGGCATCATGAAAGCTGTGGCTGCATACTTGCCAAAATCAGACACATTCAGCCCAGTGATGAGATGCCAAAAAATTACCAACCGGCTCCCTCCTCCTCACCCCACGAGGGGGTCGTGGCTCCTCCCCAACCCACGGGACTCCTGCCCCATTTAACCCCCCATGTTCCTTGACGCCACCCCCCCGGGACTCCTGCCCCATCCACCACCCAATCCGTCCTCTGACTGCCCCCTGCCGCCCCATCCAATCTCTTCTCTCATTCCTGATGGCACCCCAGGACTCCTGTCCCCATTCAATCCCCCTGTTCCTTGCCCTCTGACCGCCCCGACCCCTATCCACATACCCCTGAACTCCCCTGCCCTCTTCCAACACCCTCACCCTGCCCCCTTACCGCACTGGAGACCCGGCCAGGGATGCTGGGTCAGGCTGGAGCCGCTCAGCCGGGGCCGCTTGGCTGAGGGTGCCCAGCCAGACTCGGGGCCAGGCCGGAGCCACGCCGCCCGGCCAGCCGGAGTCAGGGCCGGGGCGCGCCACCTGGCTGGGGCCAGGGTCAGAGGTGGGCCAAGCCACCAGGGCCAGAGCCGGGCCGTGTTACCGGAGCCGGGTCGGGACTGAGCCACGCTGCCCAGCAGGACCTGGGGCCGGGGCGCCTGGCTGGAGCTGGGCCACACCACCTGGCCGGGACCAAAGCCGGAGCAGGAGCCAGCGCCACCTGGCCGAGGCCAGGGAGCTGGGCCATGCCGCCCCTACCCAGAGCCCTCCTCACTTCCCCGCCACACACACACCTGTGCAAAGCTGCCCTTCTCATCCCTCCCAGGCTTCCCACATACAGGGGAGGAGGCAGAGGTGAGCTGGGGCTGGAGGCGGGGCAGGGAGCTGCTGGAGCTTTACTGGTTGTTAAATTTAAAAGCCCATTTAGAACCAGTTGTCCCGCATGGGACAACCGATTCTGAAAGGGCTTCTAAATTTAACAGCTGATTCCCGTGAACCGGTGGGAACCGGCTCCAGCTCACCACTGATTTGGCTATAGAGAGCCTCAGGTTGGCAACGTGTCCATACATGGACACAAGTATCTGTTGTAAAAATTTTGAGGTCTGTGGCATGGGGGGGTGCTCACTTGGGGCGGCACAGCTCCCCACAAATGGCTCCCCATCCCTGCCGTTGCTGGCAGAGGGGAGGCGCAGCCAAGCAGCATGCTGCCTCCGTCTCCCCTTCCCAAGTGCTGACTCTACTCTCAGCCCATTGCAACAGCAGGGATGGGGAACCGCCCAAGGTGCTAAGAAAGAGATTGTTTGTAGCTGTTGGCACTGTAGGTCTCTGTAATGAAATGGATCCCTACACAATTATCCACTTTTGCCCACTCTCCCATGTTGGTAGGCTATGTAGAACAGGGCCATCTCAGCAGGAGCACCAGGAGGCACTGAACCTGATGGGAGCATAATTAATCCCAGACACACAGGATTAAAACTCCCACTGCCTCATCCCTTCAGGGTAAGTTGCTTGCTCCTTACCCTCCTGCATCTGACCAGTGGGCAGGCCACCCATGACCCTGCCGCCTCCTCAGCCCCTTTTGTGCCCAAGGAGTCCCACAAGGCTCTGCTGTCACAGAACATGGAAAAGTGGAGCAGGAACTACATCGCTGTAAACCTGTAAAAAGTAGTTATTTTTTAAAAGTATTCATAATTCAAAAGCATTTCTTCCATATTTAATAAGTGTATAAACCGTTTCTAATAATTGCAAGCCTAATAAAATGCAGTTGGGGTACCTTTTATTTTGCACAATGCTATGATCTACCTATCCACACAACAATTTACTACATGTGGGATACATTTCTGAGTGCCATCAACTTCAGCTGAAATAAGCCCAGTCCTGAAAGGTCCTGAGTATCATGAACTCACACTGAAGTCAATGGCTGTTTAGGGGCCTCAGAAGCTCAAAGAAGCTACTCAGCACCTTGCAGTATCAGGGCTTTATTCTCTTTCCAAACATCTACCTCAGTACTTATATGGAACTCAGTAACATAGTATTTGAGTGCATCATAAACAATGAGTTTAGCCTCATGCAATCTTTATGAGATTTCCTTATGTCTGCCTATACATATGCTATTATAGCCCAAATCCATAGCAAAAGCAGACTTGGCAACACTTACATGGCACTGTTTCTCATTTTCAATCTACGCTTTTCTCATTGCCTCTGGAATCTTTGATTACTTCCTCTTTTTTTGTTCCTTATCCATTAGTGCTATATTATAGAAGCAGAACAGAACTAAAGCTAAAGAACTACATTTATAATGAATTCCCAGCACTTATAGTTTTCCACTTAACTTGTCTAGGTTATTTTCCCTACATTATGAAAGTAAGTATTCCACCATAAGGGCCAAAATCTGTCCTTAGAGATGTGTGTAGGCAGAACTGTACATCATCAGCCACTGTATGAAAAGGATGGCTATAATAAAGAATAAATACAGAACACTGGCAAAGTCTGATTAACATCATGTTAAACTGTTTCATATTGAGATGACTGAAGACATGGGAATAGGGCATCCATTTCTGATGCCTGTTTGCTGTATGTATGTACTATGTTAGATCAATCAATCCCACCACAAGTTTTCCCTTCTTAGGGTCTTTTACTAGTATAGTACTTCTTGATCATAGTTTGTAAATATGGAATCTACATTACATGAAATTGGTTCTGCCTTTTCTTAGTGGAATTTAACTGTCCTCCTGTAGCAGGGTGGTCACCTGCTCCTGCCCTGAAGGGCTGAAAACAGCCCTTGGCAAGGGCTAGGGTTGGGGAAACCTGGGCTGATTGGGGAAGTAGCCACAGCTAGCCCTTATAAGAGGGTAGTGGCCTGGGAGCAGTCAGTCTCTCTCTGAAAGTAGAGAAAGCGGGGGGGGGGGGGGGGGGGGGGGGGGGGGGCTGGCCGGCTGGCCAGCCGGCCAGGAAGCTCAGGGTGCCTAGCGTGAGGCAGGGCTGGGGAAAGGCTGCAGAGCCTTGTCCAAGGCCCCACAGAGGTACTGGGTTGCAGAGAGAGGCAGCAGGTCTAGACCCAACCTTGCCTATGATGAGTGGCTGACACTGCAGTCTGCCCCAGGGGTGTGAAGGCAAGTTGGTGACTGGCAGTAGCCTATGACTGAGGCAAGGTAGGGATAGGGGGTGGGGGTTTCCCAGGGAGGGGAGACCCTGAGACTGAGGGGTGTACTGCCAGGGGACAGCACCCCAGATAAGGGGGCACTGGAGTCCAGGGAGGGACACAAGGGGCCAAGTGGCAGTGGAGAGGGCACTCCAAGGCTGGCAGAGCTAATTCCCAGAAGAGACCAGCAGAAGGCACCAGAAGGGTGAGTCCCACACACCTACACCTCCTTTTTATTCAAGTCCTCAATTTCTCTTTTGTTTCCCCTACTGCAGATGATCATTAAATTTTAAAAAATACATTCTAACAGGGATGTCACAAAAAAGACATTTATATTGAAAACAGGTTGCCAAAGCCTAGGAAGATCTGTCAAAATACTTCTCATTTCTTAAACTATTTGGAAAGAGTTCATGAAGTTTGAGCTTCTTGAGATCCCCCAAGAACTTGTTCTCAAGGGCCCAATCATGCAAAACTCCCAAAAAGGAATTTGAGAACAGGCCCTAATTATTATTAAACCCTCAGGAACATACAGTATGTGGCATTCTCTACATCTGAAAATATCACATGAAAAGCATTTGAAATAAATTTTCAAGCCATATTTTCAGGATGCTGTTTTTCCTGTAGCTCCTACTGTTTTTTCCACCATTGTTCAAATTTATGCTATTACAGTTTTCTAGTTAATTTAATATACTGATCCTACAGCCATTGAATTCAGTGAGTTTTGCCTTTAAAAGCAATGGATACAGGATCACGCCTTTCACTGAATGTATCTGAACTGAGTTTCTGTGGGGGTTTTTTTCTCTAAAGTATAACTTAAAAAAACACTTGTTATGAACATGAAAATTCATGTTCAAGAACAGAACAAAAAAAAGTAGTGACAACAATGCACTGGATATATGATTTTAGGATAAATATTTAAATTCCCCATCCCACAAAAATATTGACTTTCATTTTGTAACAAAAAAACAGTACTGGATGGACTTCACAGAAAATAGAATATACACTGATAAAAACAGAATAAAAAGATTAAAAATGGGGGTATTCCATATTTTTGCCTCATCATGTCAGACTGATATTTATCTTGAAAGTTACTGAATTACCATTCCCATACTACCTGTGTCAGGAGCAGCATGATAGCAGAGTTTTGCTTCATTGATTAGAATAAAGTACACTAGGGCCTTGGCTACACTTGAGAGTTACAGCGCAATAAAGCCACCAACAGTGCTATAACTCACTCCCCGTCCACACTGGCAAGGCATGTATAGCACTGTATCTCCATGGTTACAGTGCTGCTTGTACTCCACCTCCCCAAGAGGAATAAAGAGTATTGCGCTGCTGCTGCTGCGCTGCGGCACCAGTGTGGCCGTGCAATGTGCTCTGATTGGCCTCCAGAAGTATTCGGCAGTATCCCACAATGCCTGTTCTAGCCACTCTATTCATCAGTTCAAACTCCATTGCCCTGGCCTCAGGTGACCAACTGTCAGACCTGCCCTTTAAATTCCCAAGGAATTTTAAAAATCCCCTTCTTCCTGTTTGCTCAGCCAGGTTTGGAGCGCTATCAGTGAATCTTTCCAGGTGACCATGCCTCCACGCGCCAAATAAGCCCCAGCATGGAGCAATGGCAACTTGCTGGATCTCATCAGCGTTTGTGGGGAGGAAGCTGTCCAGTCCCAGCTGCGCTCCAGCCATAGGAATTATGATACCTTCGGGCAGATATCCAGTGACATGATGAAAAGGGGCCATGACCAGAAAGCACTGCAGTGCAGGATTAAAGTGAAGGAGCTGCGGAATGCCTACCACAAAGCCCACGAGGCAAACCGCCACTCTGGCGCTGCCCCCACGACCTGCTGTTTCTACAAAGAGCTGAATGCGATACTTGGGGGTGACCCCACCTCCACTCCAAGCACCACCATGGACACATCAGAGCGGGGGCAGGAGGAGCAGGAAAGCGGGAGTGAGGGTGCTGGGGCCGGGGGAGACACCCCGGAATCCCTGGAGGCACGCAGCCAGGAGCTCTTCTCAAGCCAGGAGGAAGGTAGCCAGTCGCAGCAGCCGGTACTTGGTGGAGGACAAACAGAAGAGCAGATTCCCGGTAAGCGGCTTTTATTTTCAGGAAGGAAATTTTTTGGGAGAGGAGGGTTAGGGATGCATGCATGCCTAGATGCGGAATAGCGCATTGATGTGGTCTATCACATCGCGGTAATTGGCCTCGGTAATCTCTTCGAAAGTCTCATCCAGAACGTGGGCAATGCGCTTGCGCAGGTTTATTGAGAGAGCCACCGTGGTCCTTGTTCCAGTCAGGCTAACATGTCCGCACTACTGTGCCGCGAGGGGCGGGGGGACCATTGCTGCACACAGGCAAGCTCCATATGGGCCAGGGCGGAAGCTGCATTGCAGTAGGAGACCCTCCCCCTTGCTTCCTAGGTCACCCTCAGCAGCAAGATATCTTCCAGATAAACTCCTGTGGAAAATGTTGGGACAGTGCTCAGTTTAGGTGCCCCATGCAGCTGTTGGCTCTCGCTAAGGCACAGAAACCCAGAGGACAGTACAGCCCTGAAACAATCTGTCCCCTTTACTCACCGTTTTGGGGCTCATGTGGGTTATGTGCGCTCTCTTTGGGATGGGAAAATTATGCTATTGTGTAGATGGTGTCTGCCCTCCCCTTAAGTGCAGGAGAATCATTACTCCATCTGGTATAAACAATGCTGCCTCTGTTAATCGTTGCATTTTGCCTTTACAGATGCAACCTTGAGATCTCAGCTGTCCATGTTATAACTGGCTGAGACTGCAAAAACTCTGGAAGAGACCACGAAAAAGCAAAGATGACATGCTGCATGAAGTGATGCATTAATCTGTTACAGAGAATCAAAAAGTGCAGGAGTGGAGGGAGGGCGAAAGCAGGATCCGCAAGGAAAACGCAGCGCACTGGAAGCAAAGCATGGAGCAGCGGATAAACATCCCAGAGCACCAAGTGGACTCTATCCAGGCGCTCGTAGGCATGCAGCTACCACACCCACCCCACCCTGCAGCCTTTGTCCCAAAACTCTTTCCCTTGTGCCCCCATGTCACCTCCAACCCACTTTTCCCCAACATCCGATTTCTTACTGCCACCAGCTGCCTCCAACACCTGTATCTTCACCAACCAGCCCTGAGAACTGTGACCCTTACCCTGTGCACTCAACCCCCATCACCAGGCAGTATAGCCATCGTGAACTGCAGCACTCATTGCACAGTACTCCAGACAGGACATATGCAAATCTGCGATTGTACTGTTCCCCACCCCACCCACTTGTCCTTTCTATTCCCAAACAGTTATGTTTCTTTCAATAAATGAATTTTCTTTTCAATAAATGGATATTTTGGCTTTGAAAACATTCTTTATTATTGCATAAAGTAAAAGATACCTTAACCCAGGAAAGAAACAGGCACTGCAAATCAGCTTAGCAAACAGATTCCTACTAACATTGTAACCAGTGCACTTCACTCCCGTGCTGGGCACCAAACATTACTGTTGGTTTTCAGCCTCAAATTGCTCCAAGGCATCCCTAATCCTTGCAGCTCTGTGGTGGGCCCCTCTAATAGCCCTGCTCTCTGGCTGTGCAAATTCAACCTCCAGGCGTTGAACCTCGGAGATCCATGTCTGACTGAATCTTTCACGCTTCCCTTCACAAATATTATGGAGGGTACAGCATGCGGATATAACCATGGGGATGCTGTTTTCGCCCAAGTCCAGCTTCCCATATAGACATCGCCAGCGACCCTTTAAATGGCCAAAAGCACACTCCACAGTCATTCAGCACCGGCTCAGCCTGTAGTTGAACCATTCCTTGCTGCTGTCAAGGCTCCCTGTAGGGTTTCATGAGCCACTGCATTAACGGGTAAGCGGGGTCTCCAAGGATCACAATGGGCATTTTGACTTCCCCTACTGTGATCTTCCGGTCTGGGGAAAAAGTCCCAGCCCGCAGCTTCCTGAACAGGCCAGTGTTCCGAAACATGCGTGCATCATGCACCTTTCCAGGCCATCCTGTGTTAATGTCAATGAAATGCCCACGGTGATCGACAAGTGCCTGGAGAACCATAGAGAAATACTGCTTCTGATTAATGTACTCGGATGCTAGGCGGGGTCATGCCAAAATAGGAATATGCGTCCCATCTATCGCCCCTCCAGTTAGGGAAACCCATTTGTGCAAAGCTATCCACAATGTCCTGCACGTTCCCCAGAGTCACGGTTCTTCTTAGCAGGATGTGATTAAGGGCCCTGCAAACTTGCATCAACACAATTCCAACGGTTGACTTTCCCACTCCAAACTGGTTCATGACTGATTGGTAGCTGTCTGGAGTTGCCAGCTTCCAGACTGCAATAGCCACCCGCTTCTCCACAGGCAGGGCAGCTCTCAATCTCGAGTCCTTGAGCCACAGGGTGGGGGACAGCTCCTCACACAGTCCCATGTGTAACCCTTCTGCCCCTCTGAGTTGGCAGCAACAAGGGCCAGGTTCAGTATCCAGGGGTTCCGTTTCAATAATACAATGTATAACCGGCTTCAGCCCCCACCCAGTGACCTGGGACACTTACATACCACCCCCCCGGGCGCCTCTAGGAGGCAATACTTTCCCTCTCGCAAGCATGGAGTCTGAGTGTAGCAAAATCCTTTTAATAAAGAATGGAAACAATGTGGCATCCCATTGGAGAAACACCACAAACAGGATTATAACACAAACCATAAGCAAAAACCCACCTCCAAGTACGTTTGGCAACGTCCTTTCTCCCTTAGGGTCTTTAGTCCAATCACCTCAAAGTCCAACAACCCGAAAGTGTCTGGTCAGTGCCACCCCAGAGTTCAAAAGTTTATTTGCAGAGTTTTACACACACACACCCAGCCTGGGTGGAAATGGGGGGGAAGCCCACACAGGGTGTTAAGGGGCACCTTAAGTGGGCCAGGGCCAACTGCTCTGCCTCTCCGTGGAATTCTGCTGCAGCCTTCACCATGACCAGCTCCACTACACCAGCTGTACCGCTCCTCCAGCCGACCCGTGAGCCACTCCAGCCACCCCTGCAAACCGCTCCACTCTGCTCACTGTTCCACGGGCTGCTCCAACATGCTGCAAACTGCTCTGCTCTGCTAGCTGCTTAGCGATAGATCTTCAGGCTCCCCCACTAGTTAACACAGCACTCAGTGATCTCAGTTCAGCTCTTTTAGTGATTTCAGCTTTTAGTAGGGGAGCCCTGGAGCTGGTGCACCATTGGCCCAACATGAATTCAGCTCAGCAGTCTCTAGATAGACTCCTAATGGAATCAAAATTAGCTCTATTCTTTGACAGTGGAGAGAGGAGGATGTGCAATTGGTGTTCCAGGCCCTCAAAAGGGGTCCATACCATCAGATACACACAGCAGGCCCCAACCTCTCTCAATTCACTGGATTTTGGAACCCATGCCCCTTGTCTAGCAAGTACTACTTAACTGAGGTTGAGTCATTTCTGTCATAAAGCAGTCTCGTAGTTCCTCATTCACATAATTAGAGTGACACCACTTTATTCTTCCTGCCCCAATAACAAAGAAATTGGGGATCCCAGAGCTGTCAAAATAACCATCCCAGGCTGCCGTGGGCTATGCTAGGTGGGGTCGGTGTGCCAATGCGAATACCTGAAATTCCTTTCCACACTCCCTGAAATTCACCACCAGATGTCAAGGTAGAGCTCATCCTGACTCTGCTTACACATTAAAGTGGCTTTTCTCATCCAGAAGTTCTGCAGCCACTGCTCGTCATCCCAGACTTGCATGATGATGTAATCCCACCACCCAGTGCTTGTTTCCCGAGCCCAAATGCAGCATTCCATGGTGCTGAGCATGTCCGTGAATGCCACAAGCAATTTTGTGTCGTACACATTACGCGACTCGCTATCATCGTCGGACTCCTCACTGTCACTTTGGATCTTAAGGAATAGCTCAACTGCTAAACGTGATGTGTTGGCAAGACTCATCAGCAGACTCCTCAGCAGTTTGGGCTCCATTTCCCGCAGACTGAAACAGAACACAGATTGCGCTGTACAGAAACCGTTGAAAGATGGTGTCAAATGTGGATAGAAACACAGGGATTGCTGGGACACAAAACGATGCAACATGGGGCGTTGGGACAGGACCCAGAATGCCCCGCAACCCCCGCCCCCTTCCCACAGCGCCAGAATGGGAAAAGGTGCTCTGTGGGATAGCTGCCCATAATGCACTGCTCCCAATGCCGCTGCACGTGCCGCAAATGTGGCCGTGACAATGCACTGGCAGTGTGGACAGACTGCAGCGCTTTCCCGACTCAGCTGTACAAAGGCAGGTTTAACTGTACAGCTACAAGCCATACTCTAGGTTACTGTAGTACAGCCATACTCTAGGTTACTGTAGAATCTTGATGACACGTAACAAAAGAGGCTTTGTTAGTCAATCAAACAAAGCATTAGCTACGTTCCATCAATGTTGTATGCATTTTTTCCCCTCATTCCAGTGAGGAAAAGAACCTGAACAACATGGTGCTGAATTCGAAAAAAAGATTGTTCAACCCAGCTTGGGAAAGAGTATTTTATGTTCAAAAGACCCACAGATTGTTTTATGGAGTGCACAAGATGTGGCCAAGTAATGAAACAGCTCAAGTCAACTGTAGATCCCGACCATGCTGAGAAGTGGTGCAAAAAAATGTCCATGGCTTCAGACATGTCGAGTATAGGGAAGGACAAATTCATCGAGGAGGCCAAATCAAAAAGAGGAAGAGAGGTAAAGTCAATGACCGACTCACTTGTTGGTGGCCTGCGGTGCGGTGTGAGGCGTGGATTGCCAGGCACACAGAGTTGGAGCGCTACGATGGAGGCGGAGGTAGCAGGTGCAGACACACTGAGCATGACCGGATGCGGTAGCTGCGGCATGTACATGGTCCTAGAGGGAGCACCTGAAAGGAGTTTCATCTGCATGAAGTGCCGCCTGATAGAGCTGCTGGAGGAAAAGGTAAGGGGGCTGGAGATGCAAGTGGAAACTCTGGCTGAGTTTAGAAGGGGATTTGAGCAGATGATGGAACACAGACATGATGAGGCACAGGGGACAAGCTCAGACGAGCTGATAGAAGCAGGACCAAAGGACTCTGAGGAGGGGCTGCTGGGTGAGGAAAGTGGACGGTGGAAGCATGTGACTAGGAGAACCAGGCAGAGGAAAAGACGGGCCAGTGATGGAGAAATAGAACTCAGGAACAGGTTTGCTGAGTTGGGAAATGAAGATGGAGCACAGCAGGCTACTGAAGGAGAAAGGGCGAGGAAGAAGAGGCGAGCAGCTAGTCCTGCAGAAGGAGGGGAGGAGTCAGTGCAGGCGACACCAAGTATGAGCCCTAGAAGGATTGTAAGGGCGAATACAAATCGAAAGGAATTGCGACCACCTGCTGTGGAGGATAGACCGCAGAATCGCACTGTCACCAGGAAAAGGCAAGTCTACGTGATTGGAGACTCTTTACTGAGAAGAGTAGATAGGCCTGTAACTAGACCTGATAGGGAGAACAGAAGGGTGTGCTGTCTGCCAGGGGCTAAGATACAGGACGTGGACCTGAGGCTGAATACGATCTTAGCGGGAGCGGGAAAGAATCCGTTGATTATCCTTCATGTGGGAACGAATGATATGGCTAGTTACTCGCTGGACTGTATCAAGGAGGACTATGCCAGACTGGGGAAGAGGCTCAAAGACATCGAGGCTCAGGTGATCTTCAGTGGGATTCTGCCGGTTCCTAGAGCGGGGCGACGAAGGAGTGACAAGATTATGGCGATCAACAGATGGCTTAGGGAGTGGTGTTATAACGAGGGCTTTGGGATGTACGGTCACTGGGAAGCGTTTACGGATAGACGACTGTTCTCTCAGGATGGACTTCATCTAAGCAAGGAGGGAAATAGAATTCTAGGATGGAGACTCGCCGACCTCATCAAGAGAGCTTTAAACTAGGAAGTTGGGGGAGATGGTTGGGAGATGTTCGGGAGATCTCCACGCCGGAATATAACCTGGAGAGGAAAGTAAACAAAGTGAGAGGGGATACCCTTGCGGTCCCAAGATTTGATCCAAGGAGGAATAGTGGAGTAGAAACCAGAGTAACGGGTGATGCTGGTGGTAAAAGGTCTCTGCACGACGGGGGAAAGAATGTCTCTGACGCCAAACGCTGAAAATTAAAAGGTCTGTACACTAATGCGAGGAGCCTAGGTAACAAGATGGAGGAACTGGAGTTACTGGTGCAGGAAGTGAAACCGGATATTATAGGGATAACTGAAACCTGGTGGAATAGTACTCATGACTGGAGCACGGGTATTGAAGGCTATGTGCTGTTTAGAAAAGACAGGAAGAAAGGCAAAGGTGATGGAGTAGCCTTGTACATCAATGATGAAATTAACTGTAGCGAAATAAGAAGCGATGGAATGGATAAGACAGAGTCTGTCTGGGCAAAAATCACACTGGGTAAAAAAGCAACTAGAGCTTCCCCTGAGATAGTGCTTGGCGTGTGCTACAGACCACCGGGATCTGATTGGGATATGGATAGAGATCTCTTTAATGTCTTTAATGAAGTAAATACAAAGGGGAAATGTGTGATTATGGGGGACTTCAACTTCCTGGATATAGACTGGAGGACGAGTACTTGCAAGAATAATAGGGGTCAGATTTTTTTGGATGTGATAGCGGATGGATTTCTTCATCAAGTAGTTGAAGTACCTACGAGAGGAGATGCCATTTTAGATTTGGTGTTGGTGAGCAGTGAGGACCTCATAGAAGAAATGGTGGTAGGGGACAACCTTGGTTCGAGTGATCATGAGCTGATTCAGTTCAAACTAGATGGAAGGATAAACAAATGTAGATCTGGGATTAGGGTTTTTGACTTCTCGAGGGCTAATTTTAAAGAGTTAAGGAAATTAGTTAGGGAAGTGGATTGGACGGAGGAATTAGTGGATTTAAATGCGGAGGAGGCCTGGAATTACTTTAAGTCGCAGCTGCAGAGACTGTCGGAAGCCTGCATCCCAAGAAAGGGGAAAAAAAACCATGGGCAGGAGTTGTAGGCCAAACTGGATGAGCAAGCAACTCAGAGAGGGGATTAGACAAAAGCAGAAAGCTTACAGGGAGTGGAAGAAAGGCAGGATCAGTAAGGAAAATTACCTTGGCGAGGTCAGAACATGTAGGGATAAAGTGAGGAAGGCTAAAAGCCGCATTGAACTGGACCTTGCAAAGGGAATCAAAACCAATAGTAAAAGGTTCTACAGCCACATAAATAAGAAGAAAACAAAGAAAGAAGAAGTGGGGCCGCTATACACTGAGGATGGAATGGAGGTTAAGGATAACCTAGGCATGGCCCAACATCTAAACAAGTACTTTGCCTCAGTTTTTAATAAGACTAGTGAGGAACCTTGCGATGATGGAGGGATGATAAACGGGAATGTGGATATGGAAGTGGATATTACCGCAACTGAGGTAGAGGCCGTACTTGAACAGCTCGATGGGACGAAGTCGGAGGGCCCGGACAATCTCTATCCGAGGATATTAAAGGAACTGGCGCGTGAAATTGCGAGCCCGTTAGAGAGAATTTTTAAGCAATCGATAAACTCGGGGGTTGTGCCGTATGACTGGAGGATAGCTAATGTAGTTCCTATTTTTAAGAAAGAGAATAAAAGTGATCCGGGTAATTATAGGCCTGTTAGCTTGACGTCTGTAGTATGTAAGGTCTTGGAAAAAATTTTAAGGGAGAGAGTAGTTAAGGACATAGAGGTCAATGGTAATTGGGACGAATTGCAACACGGATTTAGTAAAGGTAGATCGTGTCAAACCAATCTGATCTCCTTCTTTGAGAAGATGACGGATTACTTAGATAAAGGAAATGCGGTAGATATAATTTACCTAGATTTCAGTAAGGCGTTCGACACAGTTCCGCACGGGGAACTGTTAGTCAAATTGGAAAAGATGGGAATGAATATGAAAGTTGTAAGGTGGATAAGGAACTGGTTAAAGGGGAGACTCCAGTGTGTCGTATTGAAAGGTGAACTGTCAGGCTGGAAGGAGGTCACTAGTGGAGTCCCTCAAGGATCGGTTTTGGGACCGATCTTATTTAACCTTTTTATTACTGACCTTGGCACAAAGAGCGGGAATGTGCTAATAAAGTTTGCGGATGACACGAAGCTGGGGGGTATTGCTAACATGGAGAAGGACAGGGATACTATTCAGGAAGATCTGAACCACCTTGTAAACTGGAGTAATAGAAACAGGATGAAATACAATAGTGAAAAGTGCAAGGTTATGCATTTAGGAATTAATAATAAGAATTTTGGATATACGTTGGGGGCGCATCAGTTGGAAGTGACGGAGGAGGAGAAGGACCTTGGGGTACTGGTTGATAGCAGGATGACTATGAGTCGCCAATGTGATACGGCTGTTAAAAAAGCAAATGCGATTTTGGGATGCATCAGGCGGGGTATTTCCTGCAAGGATAAGGAGGTGTTAGTACCGTTATACAAGGCGTTGGTGAGACCCCATCTGGAATACTGTGTGCAGTTCTGGTGTCCCATGTTCAAGAAGGATGAATTCAAACTAGAACAGGTTCAGAGACAGGCTACAAGGATGATCCGAGGAATGGAAAAACTGCCTTATGAAAGGAGACTCAAAGAGCTTGGCTTGTTTAGCCTGGCCAAAAGAAGGCTGCGGGGGGATATGCTTGCTCTATATAAATATATCAGGGGGGTTAACGTTAGGGAGGGAGAGGAATTATTTAAGTTTAGTACTAATGTAAGCACGAGGACGAATGGGTATAAACTGGATATTAGGAAGTTTAGACTTGAAATTAGATGAAGGTTTCTAACCATTAGGGGAGTGAAGTTCTGGAACAGCCTTCCGAGGGAAGTAGTGGGGGCAAAAGACTTTCCTGGCTTTAAGACAAAGCTTGATAAGTATATGGAGGGGATGTTATGATAGGATCGTTAATTTGGGCAATTGATCTTGGATTACCACCAGATAGGTCTGCTCAATGGTCTGCGGGGAGATGTTGGATGGAATGGGAACTGAGTTACTGCAGAGAATTCCTTCTTGGGTGCTGGCTGGTGACTCTTGCTCACATGCTCAGGGTTTAGCTGATCGCCATATTTGGGGTCGGGAAGGAATTTTCCTCCAGGGCGGATTGGCAGGGGCCCTGGAGGTTTTTCGCCTTCCCCTGCAGCGTGGGGCAAGGGTCGCTTGCTGGTGGTTTCTCTGCAGCTTGAAGTCTTCAAACCAATTTTGAGGATTTCAATAACTCGGTCCTGGGATAGGGGTTGTTATAAAATTGGATGGGTGGGGTTCTGTGGCCTGCCTTGTGCAGGAGGTCAGACTAGATGATCAGATTGGTCCCTTCTGACCTATGAGTCTATGAGTCTATGTCAAAGATGCACAGAATGATCTTTGCCTTGCCTACAGTTTAGCAAAAGCCAATTTGCCATTAACAGCAGGTGTCGTCTTCAAAGAAATCGCCCAAAAGATTGACTCAAAATCTGCTCCTTTTCAAAGACTGCACTGCAGTGCCAGAACGGTGGCAAGAAACACAGAGGATTTAGGTGGCTACATTTATAGTGAAACTGTTAAAGCAGTAGTAAGTGACCAGACAGCAAGTGTGAAAAATTGGGACAGGGTGAGGGGGTTAATAGGAGCCTACACAATATCGGGACAGCTGGTCACCCTAGCAGTAAATGCTTTGTTTATTAACTTAACGTGTAACAAGAGTTGTGACGTTATTGATATAATCTGGGACCATATAGAACATGGTTGCAACCAAGGTCCTGTAGTGGCACCAAATTTTATGTAAAGAAGGTCATATAAGGTCATATACATGTCTGTATTTCAAATTTGTGCTGTGCTTCTGGGAGACACCCTAGACAAGCTGATGTTAGCTCTGCCTAGCCTGCTTGATGGCCCATTAAGGACCATCAGCTACACAAATGACCCATTGAGAGAAGGCAGATACACCTTGTAACTCAGTAAAGTATGCAGGGACTTGCCCATGTGACTCCAGACTCCATTTTGCTGTAATTTTCCACAGTAAGAACAAAGAGGTTCTTACACCTGGAAAAGCCTATAAAAGGCGGATGTCTCATCTCCATTTTGTCTTCAGTCCTGCTTCTTACCTCTGGAGGGACTTTGCTACAAACTGAAGCTCTGAACAAAGGAGATCCCCCCCAGTGGGGGATGTACTCCAGAAACTTGATTTGAACCTGCAGTTTACTCCATCATTGCTACGAGCCTGAACTAAGAACTTGGCCATTACTGTATGTAATTGATTCCATTTAACCAATTCTAGCTCTCATCTCTATTTTTTTCCTTTTATGAATAAACCTTTAGATTTTAGATTCTAAAGGACTGGCATCAGCGTGATTTATGGGTAAGGTCTGATTTGTATATTGACCTGGATCTGGGGCTTGATTCTTTGGGATCGAGAGAACCATTTTATTTTACTGGAGTATTGGTTTTCATAACCATTCATCCCCAGGATGAGTGGCACTGGTGGTGATACTGGAAGACTGGAGTGTCTAAGGAAATTGCTTGTGTAACTTTTGGTTAGCCAGTGGGGTGAAACCAAAGTCTTCTTTGTCTGGCTGGTTTGGTTTGCCTTGGAGGTGGAAAAACCCCAGCCTTGGGCTGTAACTGCCCTGTTTAAGCAATTAGTCCTGAATTGGCACTCTCAGTTGGGTCCTGCCAGAACTGCATCATCACAAGAGTACCAACCAATGAGACAAAAGTCAGCTTATTATTTACCATCACTTTGTGAATGTTGACATAAGTGAAATTAGCTCAGAGTTTTTTAACTTAATTGAAATTGCTGAATGCTGTAATGTTGAAAATAAGCATTGGTTGTTTGGAAAATGACGAAAACAAGAACCCTGTGGAGAAAATTGTGGAGTTTAGATCGGACGGGGCATCTGTAATGCTATCCCAACGTCAAAGCATTTTGAAGCGACTGAAAGATCGCTATGGTAATTTATTCATCCAGCACTGTAAGACTCATTGCCAAGCCTTAATGGCTAGACACGCTGAATCAGTCATACCTGACTTTGTGGAAGATATGATCAAAATTGGTATGTCTACACTACAGGATAATTCCGATTTTACAGAAACCAATTTTTGGAAACAGATTGTATAAAGTTGAGTGTATGCGTCCACACTAAGCACATTAATTCGGTGGTGTGCGTCCAGGTACCAAGACTAGCGTCGACTTCCAGAGCGTTGCACTGTAGGTAGCTATCCCATAGTTTCTGCAGTCTCCCCTGCCCACTGGAATTCTGGGTTGAGATCCCAATGCCTGATGGGGCCAAAAATTTTGTCATGGATGGTTATGGGTAAATGTCGTCAGTCAATCCTCCCTTCGTGAAAGCAACAGCAGACAATCATATTGCGCCCTTTTCCCTGGATTGCCCAGGCAGATGCCATAGCACAGCAACCATGGAGCCCATTCAGCCTTTTTTCACTGTCACCGTATATCTACTGGATGTTGCTAACAGAAGCAGTACTGCAGCACTACACAGCAGCATCCCCTTGCTTTTGCAAGTTATTAGCAAAAAGAGTTACCAGCCCTACTGTACCGTCTGCTGTTTTGCAAGTTGACCACGACGGTTCTTCTTCGAGTGATTGTTCATGTCCATTCCAAGCAGGTGTGTCCGTGCCGCAAGCCGGAAGATTTTCCCCTAGCAGCGTCCATAGGGTCGGCCTCGGCACCCCTTGGAGTGGCGCCTCCATGGCGCCCTATATAGGGGCCTGCCAACCCTCCATCCCCTCAGTTCCTTCTTACTGCCGGTGACGGCTAGCTGGAACCTTGCTCACTTACAGCAAGTTTAGCAGTGTCTCGTTGTTAGTGTATAGTTTAATTTTTAGATTAGAGTAGTTGTACATAGTTGATAGTTGTTGGGGGGGCTCCCCTAATGTACTCATTGCCCCACTGGGGCATGCCCAGATCCCCAGGGTTTAGACTCTGCAGGGACTGCGGGAAGTTTATGCCGAAGAGTGACCCGCACTCTGCCTGCTTGAGGTGCCTTGGAGAGCACCACCAGAGAGACCGGTGCAGTATCTGCAGGGGCTTCCGTCCCAGGACTCTTAAGGACAGAGAGCAGAGAATCAAAGTTCTCCCAATGGAAGTGGCCTTGCAGCTACCCTCTGACCTGAGCCAGCTGACCTGGTGCCCAGCACCTTGTCTTCAGTCTGTCCCCCTTCTATCGTGCCTGGTCCCGAATCACATCAGTTAGTTGGGTGCTTCGCACAGTAGAGAGGGGATATTCTATCCAGTTGTCCTCCCCTCTGCCCCACCAGCCCCCCTCCCCGTCCCTCTTCAGGGACCCCTCTCACGAGCAACTTCTAACTCAGGAAGTGCGGTCCCTCCTCACAGCGGAGGCAGTGGAGGAAGTTCCTCAGGAACTCAGGGGCAGGGGTTTCTACTCCCATTATTTCCTAATACCAAAAGCAAAAGTGGGCCTCAGACCTATTCTGGACTTGCGGCGTCTGAACAAGTTTGTGAAGAAGCTCAAGTTCCACATGGTCTCCCTGTCCTCTATCATTCCCTCCGTGGATCCAGGGGACTGGTGTGCCACCCTCGACTTGAAGGACGCGTATTTCCATATTGCCATGAACCTCCAACACAGGCATTACTTCAGGTTTGTCATAGCCGACGCTCATCTTCAGTTCACAGTGCTGCCTTTCGGCCTGTCAGCAGCCCTGAGGGTTTTCACAAAGTGCATGGCAGTTGTGGCAGCCTTCCTGCGTAAGCAGGGGATTCAGGTATTCCCCCACCTGGACGATTGGCTCATAAAGGGCCATACCAGGGCACAGGTGGAGGCTCAGGTGCTCTTCATCAGACAGACCTTCCTCAAACTCGGCCGCCTGCTGAACGAGGGCAAGTCCACCCTGTCTTCCACTCAGAGGACAAAGTTTATAGGGGCAATTCTGGACTCGACACACGCCAGCGCGTACCTACTGGAGTCCAGGTTCCAGTCTATGTCTGAAATCATTCTCGGTCTCCAACGCACCCCGACCACCACAGCAAGAAACTGCCTCAAGTTACTGCGCCACATGGCGGCATGTACCTATGTGGTGAGCCATGCCAGGCTCAGGTTGCATCCTCTCCAGTCTTGGTTGGTGACCATATACCGCCCAGCCAGGGACACCCTAGACTCGGTGGTGACACTCCCCTGTACGGTGCTGGACTCCCTTCAGTGGTGGTTCGACCTGCAGGAGGTGTGCGCAGGAGTTCCCTTCGCCAGCCCCCAGCCCTCCCTTTCCTTGGTAACGGATGCATCGGATCAGGAGTGGGGGGCACAACTGGGGAACCTCACGACCCAAGGCCTGTGGTCACCAGAAGCTCTCTCCTTGCATACCAACATCAGGGAGCTGCGAGTGGTGCGTCTGTAGCATACCTAATCTTCAAACCTCACAGACAACACATCAGCGATGTTCTATATCAACAAACAGGGAGGTGCACACTCCTCTCCCCTGTGTCAGGAAGCCCTAGCATTATGGGACTTTTGCACACAGAGCGCAATTCACCTGACAGCATCGTACCTCTCAGGGGAGCAGAACAAGCTGGTGGATGCCCTCAGCCACTCATTCCATGGTCACGAGTGGTCCCTTTGCTGGGATGTAGTGTGCTCAATTTTCTGTCTCTGGGGCTATCCCCAGATAGACCTGTTTGCCTTGAGAGAAAACAGGAAGTGCCAATGTTTCTGCTCCCTCATGGGCTGCAGTCTAGGGTCCCTGTCGGACACCTTCCTCCTCTCCTGGAAAGACGGTCTGCTTTACACCTTTCCCCTGATTCTCATAGTTCACAGGGTACTTCTCAAGATCCGCAGGGATCGTGCCTGCATAATCCTGATAGTGCCGGCGTGGCCACACAACACTGGTACATGTCTCTCCTGCATATGTCCACTTGAGTGCCCCTCACGCTGCCCCTGCTCCCAGACTTGATAACACAGGATTGGGGCCACCTCCGCCACCTGAATCTGGAATCGCTCCACCTCACAGCCTGGATGCTCCATGGCTGAACACTGTGGAGATGCAATGTTCTTAACAGTCAGGCAAGTCCTGCTTGGTAGCAGAAAACCATCTACCAGGGCCACTTACCTGGCTAAGTGGAAATGCTTATCCAGCTGTGCCGAACAGTGGGGACAGGCGCCATTGCTGGCCCCGATCCCTCTTATCCTGGATTACTTGCTTCATCTGAGACAGCTAGGGCTTTCCCTCTCTTCAGTTCGGGTTCATTTAGCGGCCATCTCAGCGTTCCATCTAGGAGAGCAAGGTACTTCGGTTTTCGCGAACCTGCTGGTTGGTTGCTTCCTCAAGGGCCTGGGCAGGCTGTTTCCACATACTCGACAACCAGCCCAGCCTAGGACCTCAATTTGGTCCTTTCCGGCCTCACAGGGCCTCCCTTTGAGCCCCTGGCTTTGTGCCCTCTGCTCTCTCTCTCATACAAGGTCGCATTCCTCGTCGCTATCACCTTGGCCAGGAGGGTCTTGGAACTCAAGAGCACTGACATCCAAGCCCCAGTACACTGTCTTCCATAAATACAAGGTCCAACTCAGGCCACACCCGGCATTCCTTCCAAAGGTAGTCTCCCAATTCCACATGGATTAGGATATTTTTCTCCCTGTGTTCTATCCAAAGCCACACTCTTCGGGTACGGAGCGTAGACTGCATTCCCTGGACGTCCACAGGGCCCTAGCTTTCTGTATTGAACAGATCAAACCGTTTAGGAAATCAACCCAGCTCTTTGTTGCTGTGGCAGATAGGATGAGGGGACTCCCAGTCTCGTCACAGCGGATCTCCTCATGGATCGCGGCCTGCATCCGGGAATGTTACCATTGGGCTAAGGTCCCTACCCCTCTGATCACAGCCCACACTACAATGGCACAGGCCTCCTCCGCAGCATTCCTGGCCCAGATTCCGACTCGGGAAATACGTAGAGCTACCATGTGGTCTTCAATCCACATGTTTACATCGCACTATGCCAGCACACACACGGCCAGAGATGATGCAGCCTTCGGCTGTGCAGTGCTTCAATCAGCAGTGAACTCCAACCCCACCGCCTAGGTTCAGGCTTGTGAGTCACCTGTTTGGAATGGACATGAACAATCACTCGAAAAAGAAAAAATGGTTATCCACCTTTTAGTAACTGTTGTTCTTCGAGATGTGTTGTTCATGTCCATTCCAATACCCACCCTCCTGCCCCTCTGTCGGAGTGCCAGCAAGAAGGAACTGAGGGGATGGAGGGTCGGCGGGGCATCATGGAGGTGCCACTGAGGCCGGCCCTACAGACACTGTTAGGGGAAAATCTTCCGGCTGGCGTCCACGCAGCACGCACACACCTGCTTGGAATGGACATGAACAACACATCTCAAAGAACAACAGTTACTAAAAGGTAGGTAATCGTTTTTTTACCAGTCATACTATATTGTCTGCTGCTGTCATGGATGCTCCTGGCCAACCTTGGTGAGAGTCAGTCAGGGGCGCATGGAAAAAAATGGGAATGACTCCTCAGGTCATTCTCTTCTTTAAAGTTTTGTCTAAAGGGTTATCTAGAATATCAGGCAAGCCTACTAAAGAACCAGAGGGGCAAATGGCACCTCTGGGTCAGAGCCCCAGACATCCCGCAGAAATGATGAGCTGCATGCCATTCTAGGGGGTGCCCTGCAACAATGCCACCTGTTGCTTCCCTCGTCCCCCACCCCTCCTGGGCTACCGTGGCAGTTATCCCCCCATTTGTGTGATGAAGTAATAAAGAATGCATGAATAAGAAACAACACTGACTTTATTGCATCTGCAAGCAGAGATCAAAAAGGGGAGGGGAGGGCAGTCTCCAGCTGCTATAATATTCCAGGCAAGAGTGAATCTCCATTAGACAAAGCTTAAAGAAGAGAATGACCTGGAGTCATTCCCATTTTGGCCCAGTTGCCCCCGGCCGACCTCACTGAGGCCTGCCAGGAGCATTCACGGGATGACGATGATGGCTATCAGTCCTACTGTACCATCTGTCATCCACAAGGGAAGAGAAGGGAATGCTGCTGTGTAGCTCTGCAGCACCGTGTCTGCCAGCAGCATCCAGTAGACATACGGTGACACTGAAAAAAGGCAAGAAACGATTTTTTTCCCTTTGCTTTCACGAAGGGGGGGACAACATACCCTGAACCACCCGCTACTATATTTTTGACCCTTCAGGCTTTGGGAGCTCAGCCAAGAATACAAATGGTTTTCGGAGAGTGCGGGAACTGCGGGATAGCTACAGTCGTCAGTCCCCGCACCCTCCGTGAGCATCCATTTGATTCTTTGGCTTTCTGGTACGCTTGTCTCAGCTTCTTAAGTTTCACGCAGCGCTGTGTTGTGTCCCTGTTGTGGCCTCTGTCCATCATAGTCTTGGAGATTTTTTCAAATGTTTTGGCATTTCGTCTATTGGAACAGAGTTCTGATAGCAGAGGCTCATCCCCCCTTACAGAGATCAGATTCAGTATCTCCTGTACGGTCCATGCTGGAGCTTTTTTTTGATTCTGGGACTGCATGGTCACCTGTGCTGATCAGCGCTCCACGCTGGGCAAACAGGAAATGAAATTCAAAAGTCTGCGGGGCTTTTCCTGTCTACCTGGCCAGTGCATCCGAGTTCTGATTGCTGTCCAGAGCGGTCACAATGGTGCACTGTGGGATAGCTCCCGGAGGCCAATATCATCGAATTGCGGCCACACTAACTCTAATTCGAAATGGCAATACCGAGTTCAGCACTACTCCTCTGGTCGGGGTGGAGTACAGATATCAATATTAAGAGCCCTTTATATCGAAATAAAGGGCTTCTCTGGTTAGCTACAAAAAATGCGCTGGTTATGTTTGGCTGCCTGCATTGAGAGGTTCAAGCTACTGCGGGATTCTCTTGTGCAATATTTTGAGTGTGTGTCATTTGGGAATGGGTCGCCAAATTATAGAACAAGTTGCCAGAATATTTGACATACTACAGTCTCCTAAATTCATTCTCAGAGGGGTAGCCGTGTTAGTCTGGATCTGTAAAAGCAGCAAAGAATCCTGTGGCACTTTAGAGCCCCGACCAGGGTTATTCTGTCTACTACCCAAGATCCACAAACCTGAAAATCCTGGACGCCCCATCATCTCGGGCATTGGCACTCTCACTGAAGGACTGTCTGGATATATGGACTCTCTACTCAGACCCTATGCCACCAGCACTGCCAGCTATCTCCGTGATACCACTGATTTCCTGAGGAAACTACAATGCATTGGTCACCTCCCAGAAAACACCATCCTAGCCACCATGGATGTAGAGGCTCTCTACACAAACATCCCACACACTGATAGAATACAAGCTGTCAGGAACACTATCCCTGATGATGCCACAGCACAACTGGCTGCTGAACTCTGTGCCTTTATACTTACACACAACTATTTCAAATTTGATGACAATATATATCTCCAGATCAGTGGCACTGCTATGGGCACCCGCATGGCCCCACAATATGCCAATATCTTTATGGCCGACCTGGAACAACTCTTCCTCAGCTCTCGTCCACTCACGCCCCTTCTCTACCTACGCTGCACTGATGACATCTTCATCATCTGGACCCATGGGAAGGAGACTCTGGAAAAATTCCACCACGATTTCAACAGCTTCCACCCCACCATCAACCTCAGCCTGGACCAATCTACATGGGAGGTCCACTTTCTTGACACCACGGTGCAAATAAGTGATGGTCTCATTAACACCACCCTATATCGAAAACCTACCGACCGCTATGCCTACCTTCATGCCTCCAGCTTCCATCCCAGACACATCACACGATCCATTGTCTACAGCCAAGCACTGAGGTACAACCACATCTGCTCTAACCCCTCAGACAGAGACCAACACCTACAAAATCTCCACCAAGCATTCTCAAAACTACAATACCGGCATGAGGAAATAAGGAAACAGATCAACAGAGCCTGATGTGTACCCAGAAGCCTCCTACTGCAAGACAAACCCAAGAAAGAAACCAACAGGACTCCACTGGCCATCACATACAGCCCCCAGCTAAAACCCCTCCAACGCATCATCAAAGATCTACAACCCATCCTGGACAATGATCCCAACACTTTCACAGGCCTTGGGTGGCAGGCCAGTCCTTGCCCACAGACAACCTGCCAACTTGAAACATATTCTCACCAGTAACTGCACACCGCACCATAATAACTCTAGCTCAGGAACCAATCCATGCAACAAACCTCGATGCCAACTCTGCCCACATATCTACACCAGCGACACCATCACAGGACCTAACCAGATCAGCCACACCATCACTGGTTCATTCACCTGCACATCCACCAATGTAATAGACGCCATCATATGCCAGCAATGCCCCTTTGCTATGTACATCGGCCAAACTGGACAGTCTCTACGGAAAAGGATAAATGGACACAAATCAGACATTAGGAATGGCAATATACAAAAACCTGTAGGAGAGCACTTCAACCTCCCTGGCCACACTATAGCAGACCTTAAGGTGGCCATCCTGCAGCAAAAAAACTTCAGGACCAGACTTCAAAGAGAAACTGTTGAGCTTCAGTTCATCTGCAAATTTGACACCATGAGCTCAGGATTGAACAAAGACTGTGAATGGCTTGCCAACTACAGAACCAGTCTCTCCTCTCTTGGTTTTCACACCTCAACTGCTAGAACAGGGCCTCATCCTCCCTGATTGAACTGACCTCGTTATCTCTAGCTTGCTTGCTAGCTTATATATACCTGCCCCTGGAAATTTCCACTACATGCATCTGAGGAAGTGGGTATTCACCCACAAAAGCTCATGCTCCAAAATGTCTGTTAGTCTATAAGGTGCCACAGGATTCTTTGCTGCTAAATTCATTCTGTATCTCAGTTTCCTGAATTGGGTTTTGTCACTTCTCACAGCAATGAATTTGGCACTCCAGAAAGAGAACTTTGATCTGTACAATGCATGCTACTCTCTGCAGAAGTACTGCAAGGTCATTTTGAAGCCGTTTAAACAGCCTTCAAATGAGGATTCTATGCTGGAATTTTTCATATCTCCAAGCAACCTGTCTGTCCCTAGTGCCAAGGTCACAGAGATGGCTCAGGGAGTGTGAGGAGTACCACTACCTGCCAGAAACAGATTGCTCAGGTAAAATCAACGTTCATTGAATATGCAAAGAAACTTGAACAGGCATTCAAGGTCAAGTTTCCTGTAAAAGACTTGGTGAAATTCTCAGAAATTCAAAAACTTTCAGCAAAATTTACAAAGCATATTGACTCCAGCAAGGTTGAAATGCAGTATACATTGTATTGCGAGGATGACGTGGTCAAGATACTTTTCAACTCAGACTGCTGTGATAGTAACTTTATCAAATTATGGTGTCTTTTGTTTGTCAAGTAAGAGTGACTACAGTGACCTAGCAAGGCTTTCACTTCTTTTACTGACACTGAGCCCTGATGCATGTTGCTGTGAAGGAGGCTTCAGCCACATGAACTCAATCAAAATATCCATAAGGAATCACCTTGAGAACTGCCAGGTTGATGCCTGTCTATGTATTGCAACTTCAACAACGAGCACAAAGGACTTTGATGTAGCTGTGGTGGGAAGGCATATTAAAAAACACTAAAGTGAGTTGAATTTATTAGCAGCTAGATAGGTTACTTGATTTTTTTCCAGTGTGGAAAACTGTGTGCGCTATTTTACGGGTTGAATGACTGAATGACATAATCCCCTGCCAATGTCCGTCACTAAGTCTGGTAATTTTGTCAGTGTCTGTAGCGCAACATGGTGGTGCTGATCCACGGAAAGCCTCAACACAGCTCATATTTTGTACAGTGTTAATGTAGATGAAGCTGAACTTGTGTTTTTTCAGGAAATTAAGGGCAAATGTTTTCTTCCCAGTTGAATTTCAACACTAATTGAAGTGTTAGACGAGTGCCACATGGATATCTTTGCAAATATGCACACACTTCTAAGGATTTTGATCATGCTCCCAATGACCACCTGTACTATAGAAAGGCTCTTCTCAACTGTGAAGATGATTAAAACTGCTGCTCGGTCCTCTATGCTGACAGGTGACCTGAAAATGCTCTCTCTCCTGTACTTTGAAAGAGACCTATGTGATTCTCTGCATTTTGACTCCATGATTGCCATCTTTAACAGCAAGCCCCAACACCTTATACTGTAAAACAGTGGAGCGGACACAGTGAGTACTGTTCTTTATTGATTAGGATATATAAAATTCAATATTATTGTGTTTGGTATAGTTTAATTTGTTTTAAGGACATTTACTACAGATTGATGTATTTTATGTGTTTAAATGCATTTAGTATATGTGACAGATTCCAGATTTAAATGGATTTTAATTTTTTTTCAATGTAAATGGTTTGCATTTATGTCACTCCTATTAGATATTGCCCATCTGTAATAATCTGCAGCCCACCCAAACTTACATTCCTAATGATGTCACTGGCAGGCCATTTCTTTCATCTACCAAAAGAGACAACTGAGTTATTGAAATAGGCAAGCCATTGGCGGGGTAGGGGGGTGGAGATGCCTTGAGTCTGTTTTGGGAGGTAAAAGCCACCCCACTTTTGGCAGGCCTGGGTCATCTCTGCCTGCTTTACACACATTTCAAGCAGACAAGGGGAAGGCAGTTTCGAATTGAAATCTTTGCTAATAGTGTGTACACTTTTGGAGACTATTAATTTTAAAACTGAGTCACACAGTGGTGGAAGCAGTTGAGAAATACAGAATTCTCTTTGATAAAGTCATTGCTTTTGTACAGAGCATGCATAAATGAACAAAACCTGGGAACTCATTATATGTGTGACGTTATTGATATGAACTGTGACCGTATAGATCATTGTTGCAACCAAGGTCCTACAGTTGCACCAAATCTTGCACAAAGGAGGTCAAGTAAGGTGTCTATGGAAAGGCTGTAATTTGATGGTTATAATTACGCTGTATGTGTGTATCATTTTTGTATTTGAAGTTATGAATATTGGCTATGTACTTGTATCTCAATGTGTTTGATTCTAAGTAGCATCAGTAAAGCATTTGGTCAGCTTCTTGAGAAAGGACTGTTCTGAGAAAGTGCCCAATCAAGAAACTCTTAACTGACAATCAGGGCCAGCTCCAGGCACCAGCCCAGCACTCAGGTGCTTGGGGTGGCCAAGGGGAAGGGGTCGGCACGTTGGGTTCTTCAGCAATTCAGCAGCAGGTCCCTCAGAGTGAAGGACCAGCCACCGAATTGCTGCCAAAGACTGAAGCAGCGACGGTAGAGCTGATCACGATCGAGGCTTTTTTTTTTTGCACTGCTCGGGGCGGCAAAAACCCTGGAGCCGGCCCTGATGACAATAGACTTTGGGAGATGCCAATCCACATCTGAGCTTTCCTGGGAATGTTCAAACTAACATGTAAACAATGGTGTCGGCCTGCAAAAAGCTGAATTATTCATGGACATGTGACTTGGCCAGGTGGCTACAAACTCCATCTTGTTGCTGTGATTTTGCACAGAGGAATAAAGGAGTTTCTGCCCACAAGGGAGAATATAAAAGGCCCTGGAAGCCTCTCCATTTTGCCTTTAGCTAGCTCAGGAGATTGGCTCTCCACCCCAAAGAGATGCCTGAAAGAAACTGAAGCAAAGGACTGGAACTATGAGGGTGTGAGTGATTGCTGGACCCAGGCCATAAACCATAACGCTGGTCTCAAAAGGATTGGGCCCAGACTAGGAAGAAGTCTAGTCTGTGAAAAAAGCTTATTGGAACATCTCTGAAGGTAAGATTTACCTGCATTCAGTTTCCTACAGTATTAGGCTAAGACTTGCATGTTTTGTTTTATTTTTCGTGGTAACTTACTTTGTTCTGTCTGCTATTACTTGGAACCACTTAAATCCTACTTTTTATACTTAATAAAATTACTTTTGTTTATTAATTAATCCAGAGTAAGTAATTAATACCTGGGGGAGCAAACAGCTGTGCATATCTATCAGTGTTATAGAGGGCGGACTTTATACAGAGTGAAACAGATTTATTTGGGGTTTGGATTCCATTGGGAGCTGGGTGTTGGAGACAGAAGTACCTGTTGAGTGGCTTTCAGTTTAAGTCTGCAGTTTTGGGGGGGTGGTTCAGACCCTGGGTCTGTGTTGCAGCCAGCAAAGGTGTCTGGCTCAACAAGACAAGGTTCTGAAGTCCCAAACTGGAAGAGAAAATAGGCTCAGAGGTCCTCTCAGCATATCAGGTGACAGGCCCAAGGGGGGTCTCTGTGACCCTACCCGTCACAATATGTTTATGACATTCTCTTGGCCTTACTACTCAGTAAGCCTTGGGAAGTGATCATTCCCATTCCATCATCTTTATAAATTTCCCAGCTGCATTTACTAACTATAGTAATTGTTGCAATTCCTAGATCCAAAACAGAAAAGGACTTCTCCGCTGAATTAAATTTAGTAGATATTGTATTCAATATTCGGTTATGCATATCAATAAATTGAACTAAGTTTTTACTATTTCGGCCACCTTTCTTAGTACCCCATAGCTCATTATGACTATTAAAGTCTCCAGAAATTATAAATGGGTTTTTGCCTGTATTTACTTTTCTAGTTCTACCCACCCCCCATTTTTACATAGAGCGTAAACATTGTAAGTAAGGCTAAAACTTTGTCACAAAAGTCATGGAAGTCACGGACAGCTGTGAGCAGCAGAGGGACCCCCGCTGCTCCAACTGCCTGCTGCTGCCACTGCGGGGCTGCAGTGGAACTCCTGCAGCTCCTGTTCCTTCCGGATGGTAGGGGCACCCCAGAGCTCCAGCCACCACAGGCAGCAGGGTGGCCATGGGGGGTTCCAAGCTACCACAGGGTGGACCTTGCAGCTCCCCTCTGCCTTGGGCAGCAGGGGACTCTGCAGTTCCCAGACACAGGCACAGGGGGATCCTGGACCTCCGAGTCCCTGCCCCCACAGCTGCCCAGCAGCTCCCCATTTTGTCATGGATATTTTTAGTAAAAGTCAAGGACAGGTCATGGGCAATAAAGAAAAATTCACAGAAGCCCATGACCTGTCTGACTTTTACTAAGAAATCCATTACAAAATTTTAGCTTTAATTATAAGTCTGTATACAAGTGTTTTTGTTCTGTATAGGAATCTCAATACCATTATATTCAAAACTTAGCTTTGTTGAAATGGATGTGCAGAAATTAAGTCCCTCTTTTCTAAATATACAGACTCCCCCAACCTCTGTAGTTCCTCAGTCCTGCAGGAATATATCATAGCCTGGTAGACTGAACAAAAAGCATATTTATTAGCCAACTATTATCAGGCTCTTTTCCGCAATTTCAGAGATGGCTTTCTTAAATTCCTGTCCATGCATTATTAAAATATGTGTATTCCAGTTAAGGATCATTAAGACCATGTTATTTAAGATGTATTATTGCTTTCATTTAAAATTGTGAATGTGATTTATCAAGAAGTTGTCTACCTTAACCAGGAAATCTTCAATGATCTGAAACTCTAAAAAGTAAACATAACAGAAGTACTAAAAAACTTTTCTGTTTCAGGTTTCACGAAAAAGATTAGTAGTGATTCAACATAGTGAATGAAAGTGAAAATGAGGTAGGATCAGAGGTTAAAACTGGGCAAGAACAAGTTAAAAATTACTTAGACAAGTTAGATGTTTTCAAGTGACCAGAGTCTGATGAAATACATTCTAGAATATTCAAGGATCTGACTGAGGAGATATCTGAGCCATTAGCAATGATCTTCAAAATGTCATGGAAGACAGGAAAGATTCCAGAGGACTGGAAAAGGCCAAATATAGAATCTATTAAAAGTGGAATAAGGATAACCCAGAAAATTACAGACCAGTCAACTTAACTTCAGTATCCGGAAAGCTAATGGAGCAAATAATCAATTTGCAACCCCCTAGAAGTTAAAGTGAAAAGTAACAGTCAGCATGGGGAAGCAGTAGAGGTGATATATCTTGGCTTTGCAAGTCCATCAAAAGCCTTATATTACCTTCTCATAAGCAAACTATGGAAATACAACCTAGATGGAGCTACTACAAGATGAGTGCATAACTGATTGGAAAACCATTCCCAAAGAGTAGTTATCAGTGGCTCACAGTCAAATTGGAAGGACATATCATCTGGGGTCCCATGGGGATCAGTTCTGGGGCTGGTTCTGTCCAATATCTTCATCAGTGATTTAGATAATGGCATAGAAAGTACAGTTATAAAGTTTGCAGATGATACCAAGCTGGGAGGGGTTGCAAGTGCTTTGGATGATAGGATTAAAATTCAAAATGATCTGGAGAAATGGTCTGAAGTAAAGAGGATGAAATTCAATAAGGACAAATGCAAAGTACGGCACTTAAGACAGAACACTCAGTTGCACACATACAAAATGGGAAATGACTGTCTAGAAAGGAGTACTGCAGAAAGTGACCTTGGGGTCGTAGTGGATTACAAGATAAATATGAGTCAACAGTGTAACAGTATTACAAAAAACTCAAACATCATTCTGGGATGTATTAGCAGGAGTGTTCTATATAAGACATGAGAAGTAATTCTTCCACTCTGCTTCACAGTGATATGGCCTCAACTGGAGTACTGTGTCCAGCTCTAGGCACCACATTTCAGGAAAGATGTGGACAAATTGAAGAAAGTACAGAGAAGAGAAACAAAAAGTATTAAAGGTCTAAAACACATGACCTATGAGAGAAGATTGAAAAAATTGGGTTTGTTTAGTTTGGAGAAGAGAAGACTGAGAGGACACCTGATAGCAGTTTTCAAGTACATAATTGGTTGTTACAATGAGGAGGGAGAGAAATTGCTCTTAACCTCTGAAGCTAGGACAAGAAGCAATGGCTTACATTTCAACAAGGGTAGTTTGGGATGGACATTAGGAAAAAAAACTTACTGTCAAGATAGTTAAGCACAGGAATAAATTGTCTAGTCATTGGAGATTATAAAGAGCAGGTTAGACAAACACCTGTGAGGAATGGTCTAAATAATACTTAGTCCTACCTGGAGTGCAGCGGACTGGACTAGAAGACCTCTTGAGGTCCCTTCCAGTCCTATGATTATATGATCTTTAGATATCAAACGCACCAGAAGACTAGGATTTTAATCCTTTTACATTTTTCGCATCTGCAAGAAGCAGTTGATTACTTCTATAATGAACATTATAAACTTCTTTCCCTACAAGCAATATATTGTCTCCCGTTCTTCTCATTCTCCTCTTTGATCAGAGATGTGTTCTGCTGCCCCTGTACATCTTCTCTTACTCGTGTATTTTGCTTTTTCTGTTTCCCGCAGTGGATACTTTTTGGTGGCCTCCACGTGTACTTTATGAATAATTTACATTTTTGGTATTTTCCAGCTCATTATGCTACTGTACATCCTTTATATGCTGCACCATGCTTTTCCCCATAATTATTGCATTTTGGTTGTTCCTGCCGTACATTTCTCATATGAGTGATTTCCTCTACATTTACTGCACCTCACTGTTCCCTTACAAATGGCTACTTCATGTCCAAACCTTTGACAATTATAGCACCTCACAGGGAGAGGAATAGATGGTTTAACTCAAAGATTGACAGCCCATTTTCATCCTATCTGAAAGTGGCCCACCTTTAAGTGTTGTCCATACAGTCACAAGTGGCTGGTTTTCTCCCTCCCTCCTTCCTACTAAGTAGCTGTTGAACCAACAATATTTTTGACATCATCCTCAGACAATCCTAGTTGCACTCCATACATAACATCTCTTGCTTCTGTCAGGATTTTAGACACTTGACAAGTAACTTTCATTTTCTCTAAAATACAGTTAAGGAGCAAGATGAAACACTTCTTGTGTGTACCCTCTATCACTAGCACTCTACTTTGCATTACTCTTATCTGCACCGCCGGTGGTTCCAGAAATACTTTTTAAATAGATTAAAAATATTGTAGATAAATGTGAAGGTAAAAATCAATGTGGCCCTTCCATGTTAGTTTGCTATCAACTGTCACAGCCAGGAATGTGTAGCTTTTATCTTCACCTATTTTCAGTCCCTATAGAATATTTTTCTTTAGTGACTATCAATCCTTTAATTTTGTGAACTCAAAATTTAAAGCCCCACGTTTCCCAATTCCCCATGATATCAGTCAGCTCTGTGTTTTTGGGGAACCAGGGCACAGTATCTAGCCTGTCTGACTCATGAAAGACACCCCCTGCCAGTCTCTGCTTGAACCAAAACTGGATCAGAGAAAAGGCTTGCAGAGAGCAGTGAAGGGCATCGTGAGATACAGCTAGACCCCTCCTGACAAGTGTGACAAGATTAAGTCATCTTCATTAGCATACAGAAGGAAAACAGAGAACCGCACTGAACTCTGGGACCAGAAAAGCAGGGAAGCACTGCTTCATGGGGGATCTCTGCTCCAGATGTTAATGAACCTACGCCTGCACACACCCAGCTCAGCAGTTATCAGACCAATATCCAAAATACTGAAGTAACCTACATGTATTGTGAGCTCCCTGGAAGAAACCACCACCCACAGCAAAGAGTGATCAGCCCCTATTGTCTAGCCTAAAGAAAACCCTTAAGTCACCAGTTTACCCATGAACAAGTCTAGTGTTTTCTCTTGAACCCTTGTAGCTTCTCTACAAAACCCCCTACCTATGTTCAAATAAGTGTTCTGATGCATGGACCCAAACTCTGCATCAGATCCATTGGGATTTCATCTTCTCCTGACTGATCGTGCTGGGGGCTCTGCCAGTCTCCAGCACTCAGGACTCTGAGCTACCACCATCACCTAGGAACCCCGACCAATTCAAGCTTAAGGGAGCGGTGAGATCCTTCTCTCTCTCTCTCTCTCTGTGTTTTCTTCTCTATCTCAGTATTAACCTTTAATAATGTAAGTTATGTTGGTTTAGCCCTCCTTGTGTAGTTATCACCATTATTCAATAAATAACTTCTATGGTTAAGCTGGTTGTCTCTCTCTCTCTGAACTTTACTCTTTTGTTTTTTAGCTTCACATTTACTCTGCAGCAACGCTTCTTTTACCTAAGCTAAAGATCCCTGCAGCCCCCAAAAATACTGTGGGGTTTGCTCATCAAGTGGTTACTACCAGTACAATTGTGATGTGAAAGTGGGGATATGGACGTGCTGAACCTGTGACATACGAGGGTGGCAGCTTGAAAGTGCTGCTTGACCCCACCTACTGAGTCCAGGGACATAAAAGGGGTCAGCTCAGACTTGCTCTGTTAATGTGTGTGTGTGTGTGTGTGTGTGTGTGTGTGTGTGTGTGTGTGTGTGTGTGTGTGTGTGTGTGTGTGTGTGTGTGTGTGTGTGTGTTCATCCGGTTCTGGGGCTGGAGGAACCTAGCCCTGGAGAATCTAGGTCCTGCAGGATAGCTCCATTGGGAGGAGACTTGCATAAGGCAGAAGTAGAACTCCAAATGAGAACACATGGGACACAAGCAGTACATATATAGAATTACAGAACACCCCTCCCCCACAGAACAGTAACCCTAATAAATGAGCATACACTAAAGTAATGGGCAGATCTGGTAACACCCACTTTTTCTAAGAGCTTCATTATTCTCTTCTTGGCTATTTCCTGGTTCCTGTTTTTATGGTGTGGTATCTGCAAACAAGGAAATACCTATTCCTGCTCTCATTCTTTTTTGGAGGTTGTTTATCATGTTGAATAAAGTAGGGTTGATTACACTCCCCTGTGGAGTATCATTTGTGATTAGAGAGAGAGAGGGAGAAGGCTTTCCCTACTTTAATCTGCATAGTTTTTACTTAAGAAATCCTTTACCTATATATTCTTCTTTATGTCCATGGATGCTATTTTATGCAATGAGCCCTCTCTCCAGAATACATCTGATGCTTTTTCAATATCTAGGAAAGCTACTTATTTCTCATTCTTTTTTGTGTTTGTCTTAAGTCTACTATATAATCAGCTATACTCCTTCCTCTCCTGAACTCACTTTGTATGTTCTTTGTAAGTACATTTCTCTTTATATATGTTGTTAATCTTTCATTCTTTCCATGGCTTTACCCATACATGATGCAAAGGCAACTGGCCCGAAAGCATCAAGTCTTTTTGTTTGAAACTTAGAATGTGTTTTGCTTTTGTTTCATTTGACCAAATCTGACTTTTTGTGCTTTGACTTATAATCACTTGAAATCTATCCTTATAATCTGTTTGTTTATTCTACCTGAAGCAGTGTGTTTGATTTGAAGTATGTGGGAATCTCTCCCTGGGATAATAAGCCTGGTACATATCAATTTCTTTGTTAAATTAATGAACTCATAACTTGCACTGCCTGGTGGGAATAACTAGACACTGCAAGATGGAGGTTCCTAGGGATGTGTCTCGGACCGGAGATATTGGCTAGTGTAATTCAATTGCACAATTCAAGTAGCAGTTTACATGCCAGAGCCCATGCACAGCAGAGCAGGGTAAAGCTAGCTCCTACAGTCAAGGATTGGAGTGACCTAGCAGATCACTGGTCCAGATAACATGAGAGGGAAATGTCACAATCATATCATCTTCCTTGCATCTTTTCTAGTTCTCATGATTCTCTTTAACGATCTCACCTCAGTTCTCCCCCCCCCCCCCAGATTTCAATACTCTAACTTTCACCATTGGTAACATTGTAGAATATTTCTGCTAAGGCTCCTCTTCATTAGAGCCTTTCATTCCTTGGCCTTCTACAATAAGCCCTGGTATAGTATTACTTATTCTGTGCTCAGCCCTGCCCATTGCACTAGAGCAACCAGGGGCAGCTGCCAGTAAGCCTGCTGCCTGCTCCAGTGCGCAGGGTTAGGAGTGGTACAGCTACACTGGAGAAGCTGCTGGCGTAAACTCCTGGGAGCAGGAGCAGCAGCAGCTCCCCCACCTCCCCAGGCTGCTGCTTTTGCCATTGTGATTCCCGGTAGAGCCCTGCAGCTCCATAGATACTGATTTTTAACCACAGATATCCACAGCCACAGATATAAATGTTGTACCTGTGCAGGGCTCTATTGACCTGGGGGACCTGCTGGGAAGCAAACCAACCGGGGCTCTTTCTGAGCTACAGCATTGGCTCTGCCTATTTCCTATTATTTGAAAAATGCATGAGACCCAAGGTGTGAAAAGAGGCAACCTTCTGGAAAACCAGGACATATGGTAACCCTCTTTCTAGCCTCTATCTTCGCAGCCTTCCTCCACTAATGATCGCATTGTTATTCATTCCTGCTTTTCCGCCCGTTGGGCTTTCCTAGCTCTGGCCCAGCCACACATTTATTTTCCCTAACTCTGCCCGGCCCCTTCCCCTCTGCTAGAGCCTCCGTTTTCAAGCCTGGCGTCAGCATTTTCCCCTAGAGCTTCCACCCGCCCACGAAGCAGAGCCCAGTCTCAGCCCCGCGCCTCCAACCCAGCCTCGCCCCTGCAACAGCCCAACCAGCCCCCACGCCGCCGCCTTTCACATTGGCGCCAACGCCGCCCTTTCCCGCCGCTTAAGAAGTTTCTCGACCGCACCGGCCAGTCAGCGCCCTTCTTAGCTACCATTGGCCAACAGGAGCCATGATGCTACCTCAGGGGCGTGGCTTATTCCCCTGGTCACCAGCCGGCCAGAAAAACCCAAACTTCTGATTGGCACGAGAGCGGAACCAGCGCCTGAGCTTCCCCCGCGCATGCGTAATATAGGTTCATGTCCTAGGCCGCTGGGGGGGGGGCTTCGCGCTGCTCTCTTAGCCATCGGCGGGTGGTTCGAACGGCAGCGGATGTGACGACGTGGGCTCCCTACCCCGTGACCGGAAGGAGCCGTTTGAAACGACGGAGGCCGGGCGCGGGCAGGTCAGTAACCAGCAAGGTTATGGGGGAGCCGTTGTTGAGAGAGCGGCGCGTGCCGCCTGCTGCCAGATTCGCCCCGCTCCCGAGCTGCTGTTGCGGCGGCAGCCGGGGTGCCGGGTGTTCTGGTGGGTCGCCCCAAGCAGTATGCGCCGCTGGGGAAAGGGAGGTTGCTGGCGCGCCGGCCTGCCTCGCTGCAGACTTGGTGTGTTCCCGGGCCTCAGGTGGCGGCCGGGACCTCGCTGTTCTGGGCACTCAGCTTTTAGGGGGAAGGCTGGCTTATGTGCGAACCCCTTTAAGGGGAGGCGGGGTAGTTCTGGAGAGACACTAATCCCTCCGTAACCCTCCGTGTGCTTTGGGGCCCCATCCTGAGAGAAGCCGGAGATGGGGGTGCAGGCTGAGCCATGGGGTAAAGCACAAACGCCGCTAGCCTGGAACAAATATTTAGGGAGTGCCTCTCTCCCATGTCTTCCCACGTGCACTAACTACCCTGCACTGAGGGTCAGCTAGTGAGGTCAGGGTCAAAAAGACCAATGTAGACAGATCACGTGGGTAGATTATACCTATGGCTAATGTAAAGTGGCCTGTTGGTGGAAAGAGAATGAAGTCGGGTTTTAGAGGGCTTGTGTGGGGAAATGGTAAGAGACAGAACACTAGAAACTGCCTCTCCCAAATGAGAGTGCTTGGTGTGCATGCCAGCTTGCATCTTTGGGCTTGTCTACATCAGAAAGTTGCAGCGCTGGTGAGGGAGTTACAGCGCTGCAACTTTGAAGGTGTACGCATCTGCAGGGCATCACCAGCGCTGCAACTCCCTGTTTGCAGCGCTGGCCGTACTCCCGTTTTGTCTCGGGTGTAGAGGATCCAGCGCTGGTGATCCAGCGCTGGTAATCCAATGTAAACACTTACCAGCACTTTTCTTGACCTCCGTGGAAGGAGGAAGCCTCTGGTAATCAAGCTGGTCTCCTTTCCCAGCTTGCTCTCGCGTTCCCGGAACCCCGAGCAAGCAGGTCTCCTTCCCTGCGGTTTGCAGGGGGGTTCGGGAACGCGAGAGCAAACCGGGAAAGGAGACCAGCTTCGCCGCGGTTTGCTCTCCCGTTCCCCGAACAAGCAGGTCTCCTTCCCTGCGGTTTGCAGGGGGGTTCGGGAACGCGAGAGCAAACCGCGGCGAAGCTGGTCTCCTTTCCCGGTTTGCTCTCTCGTTCCCGGAACCCCGAACAAGCAGGTCTCCTTCCCTGCGGTTTGCAGGGGGGTTCGGGAATGCGAGAGCAAACAGCGGTGAAGCTGGTCTCCTTTCCCGGTTTGCTCTCTCGTTCCCCGAACCCCGAGCAAGCTGGTCTCCTTCCCTGCGGTTTGCAGAGGGGTTCGGGGAACGCGAGAGCAAACCGCGGCGAAGCTGGTCTCCTTTCCCGGTTTGCTCTCGCGTTCTCCGAACCCCCCCTTGAAGCCGCCCAACAGCGCTGCAGTGTGGCCACATCTAACACCACTTGCAGCGCTGGTTGCTGTAAGTGTGGCCACTCTGCAGCGCTGGCCCTATACAGCTGTACTAATAAAGCTGTAACAACCAGCGCTGCAAAATTTTAGATGTAGACATGGCCTTTGTTATGTTCCCTCATTATAGTGAGTGGTTGTTTACTCCAGTGATGCCTACAATGCAGAATTCTACTTCTTACACTAACTCCTTGCACTACATTTTACCAAAATCTGAAATATCAAACATTTAGAAGTGGCTTCTGCTTTACTGATTTAGTTTGTTTCTTCTTCCTGAAATTTCAGTTCTTCAGGTTTTGCATAGGGGTAGGCAACCTATGGCATGCGTGCCGAAGGTAGCACGCGAGCTGATTTTTCAGTGGCAGTCACACTGCTCTGGTCCAGGGAGCTCTGCATTTTAATTAAATTTTAAATAAGTCTCTTAAACATTTTACAAGTCTTATTTACTTTACATACAACAATAGTTTAATTATATTTTATAGACTTATAGAAAGAGACCTAAAAACATTTAAATGTATTACTGGCACCCGAAACCCTAAATTACAGTGAATAAATGAAGACTCAGCACACCACTTCTGAAAGGTTGCCGACCACTGCAGTAGGAAATAAAATGTGTGTCTCTCTTTTTTTCTGTTTTTTTTTTTCCTCACTGCCTATGTCAAACTTTTGATTCATAATTTGTTAGCATTGATAAGGGACAGATACCAGTGGCACATTAAACATTTTTTTTGTAGTTAAAAAGTCACTGAGAAACTGGTTATTTTCTAGTCATTTTTACAAGCAAGCTATTGCTGATCTGGATCACAGCTTCATATGGTAGACATTCCCCATCTGGTCTGTGGAGAATTTACAGGTCATATAATCCTCACTCTTTGTTTCCAACTGCTGAATTACATTAAAAAACAGTTTAAAATACTTTTGTTTGTAATATTACTTTTTCTTGTAAGTAATTGCTGTAGTTGGTACAAGGATATGAGATAAGTGTGAAATAGTAGGTAAGGTGATCTGCATGAGGAGGAGGTAAGGCCATAATGCCATTTAGTCTGTCCACCCTTTGAAATATTCTTCCATAGCAGGAAGTCTGACTGTTTCAGTCCAAATAACCCAGTACAATGATCTTTTATTGATATCTGTTTCATAAATGGAGTGAAGTTGTGGCATGCATGCTTTTTGAGGCTCCAGTTGCTCAGTGATTGCCTTGTGAATGGAGGAGTTGTCCATGCAGAGCTTATTGCAGGTTTAGTGGCCAAGTGATAAAAGCATTTGATTGTAAGCTTGTGGCAAAGACTTATGCTTAATGCCACTGAGTTTTTTGGCGAAGTGTGCAATGAGCATGAATATCTTTATAGATTTTTAGGATTGTGCTGAGATTTCTGATTTCCTGTAAGTATTTTTAAATATAGTATTTTTACTTTATTCTCTAATGTTGTTTTGATACAGAAGTCAAATATTCAATGTATGCAAAGATGAAAAGAAAAGTGGCAAAAGGTGGGAGACTGAGGCTTAGTCCTAACGAAGAAGCTTTACTTTTGAAAGAAGAATATGAAAGACGACGAAGACTAAGGCTTCAGCAGGTATGTCTGCATTATCAACGGTAGGTTTCATTTAGATGGTTGAAGAAAAGAACATCTACAGTTTAGGAATACACTTCTTTAAACAGTACTGTCACACAGCAAAATTTGCAGTTTGGTAACTTACTGTGTTGTGTTTTGCAGAGTAAGTTTGTGAAATGCTTTCGTTGTCAATTCATTGTACCTTTTGTGGTGGCTTCTCTCTTCACTGCTCTTTGCCCAGGCCCCATGGGGCTCTGTCGCTTCTTTCCTTCCTCTACACCTTACTCCTGAACAATCACATCTGAATGTCTCTCTTCAACTACCACTCATCTATGTTGACAATTACTACTTGGATATGTCTCTCTACTCTTGAGGTATCACTTCCATACAGACTCTCATTCCTGACTGCCTTTTAGACATTCCTTCTAGACAATGCACTGCCAAATCAAACGAAACATGATTAAAACTGAACTTCTCCACTTTCCACTTAAACTTCCCTTTCCTCCTTGGTCACCTTTGGGGAAATTCTGTGATTCTCCATGTACCACAGCTTGGTGCCTTAATATAAAATTGAACTCTTCTCCCCTCTCTCTGCATCCATGTGGCTGATAAGTCCTGTAATTTTTTCCTAGGTAACATATTTAAAATCTGTCTCTCTCTCCATATCTACTGCTCTCTTATTTCATCCCTCATCTACTGCAACCTTCCTCTCATTGGTTTTCTGGAGTCTCATTTTGTTTTCCTTCAATCTATCCAAAATGCTGCCATTAAATTGTCTACTTTAGCTACTGCTGTGTCTGGCCCCTCTTTTAATGCCATTATTGGCTCCTCCTGGTACAGAGAAACGAAAGCACCTTGCCTTTAAAGTTCTTCAAAGCCTGGCTTCTAATTGCCTTTCCACCCTCGTAACTTTCTGGAAAAAAATGCCGCATTTCCTGCATCCTTGTATGTTCTCTGTTTAGATTGTGTGGTCTTTTGAGCAGAGACTTTCTACAACTAGTAAATCTTTCTTTCAGCAGTGGTCACTGATTTGGCATGGGTATGTTCTAACAACATGCAAGACTTGTTTGCTAGCCTCTTAACTCTCTCTGTTGACAGGTGACTTTTGTCTTGTGTAGAGAGAAGGATATTAAATGTTAATGGTTGTCAACTGTAGCTCATTATGAATAATCTTATTTATTTAAGCTTTTTAGTTTGGAAAAGGGAGAAAATGGTAACGTAGATATGCTCAGAACCCAGTTAGGTTGATCTGAGTAGTCAGTAAGGTGGATGATACTGAAAGAGTCACTAGCAAGTTGGTTAAGGGTCTGCTACAAAAATAAACTCTGGTAAGTCACTAATAAAATGTAATTTACTTGCTCAGGTTAGAGAGCAGGAGAGGTACATTGCCGTGCAGATAAGACAAGAAGTGAAGCAGAGGAGAGATGAGCAGCTACATCAGTTGGCAGAGGAACTGAAGGCAGAGTGGTGGAAAGCACAAAATCAGAAGATTAAAGCCTTGGAAAAACTTTATCTATCAAGTTTAAGAGCTGTGGGAGAGGGACACAGACAGGCAAAGGAAAATGTAAGTAAACAGTCATTTGATATTGTGTCATAGTCAAGGCTATCAGAAAATATATGCTGAACTAAAATTATAAGGATTATGGCTTACAGATTTCTGTGACGCTTCTGCCCTTGCACTTAAAATGCCTGAAGTGATATGTTTTTTTTTTAAAAAAAGCCAATTTTGAAAACTTGCAAAAATATTGACATGCACCTTTATACACAAACATGTACCATGAGATAAGACATGGTGTGTGGTACTATAAAAGTTTTTTATTGGTATTTATTTACATTTGCATTGCTTTATGAAGGATGAAGATCTTCAGGCCTCAGAATGCAAAACAGCCAATAATTGATACGTTTTAGGAAGAAGCTTCTCTTATTGGTGGGTTATGGCGTACAGGGTTTCTCATGACTTCCTCTAAAGAATCTGGTACAGGTCACAGTCAGATAGGATGGACAACTGGTCTAATTCAGAAATGTAATCTGTTAAGCAGACTTCAGAAGAAAGATGTTTAAAACTTGGCATAAACAAAATACATGATGGTGTCTGAGAGTATAAAAGTTTTATTGGTATGCATTTGGGATGACTTGTTTACTTGTGTAAATAGTTATCCCAGACACATACTCAAAAAAATATTTATACATTATCACATCTTTTCTTAAACATACATGTGAATGTACGTGAACATCTTTACAAAAATCCTGTGCAGAGCCCATCACATAACTCCTGTTATGAGCTGCAGAGGACTTTATCTGGGCTTTCTGCCCTGGGGTCTTGTCACAGTCCCACCAGTGGTTGTAAACTGTTTGCACAAAAACTTGATTGTTTTTCTTCTGACTTACACTGCACAAGATTCAGAACTCATTGAAATAAAGGAAAATCTCTCCAATGACTTCTGTGGACTTCGGATCAGGTTTGTAGAGAGGACGGATTGTCATGCCCCTAGCTCCGTGCATTAATTGTATGTCTAAACAGCAACTACACATGCGTGGCTAGCCTGTGCCAGCCAACTCAGGCTGTGGGGCTTGGGCTGCTGAGCTGTTCAGTTGCTATGTAGACTTGTGGGCTCAAACAGCCCGAGCCCAGTGAGCACAGGACAGCTGAAAATGTCTAGTTGCTGTGTAGACCTACCCTAGAAGTCAGGAGACCTAGCCCTGCTACAGATTTCCTGCATGACCTTTAGTAAGTCACTTAACCCCTGCCTCAGTTTCTCCATCTATAAAAAGGGGATTATGCTACTTCACCTGGTGTTGAGACTTAATTATTACAGAACTGCTTTAATATCTAGGATGGAATGTTCTGTAGAGTTGTATATATGCTGTAGAGGAGGCGACTGATTACAAAGGATAGAGTTACTGCTGATGTATCGTAGGAATTGGCAACAGTGAAAAGGAGGTACAAAAAGGATGTGACATTGTAAGGAGCTTTTGCTAAAATATTACGCTGTAGATAAATTGTGGTAATAGTTCCTTGAAATGCTAGTATCATTTTGCTATGAAATAGGTATTTTGAAAAATTATTCTTGCTTCCAATAGATGAAGTTAGCAGTCAGTGAGTAGATGCAGAGGGAAGCTAAACTTTTCAAACTGTTCCAGTGAATGACAGGGGGAGGGGGAGTGCATGGCAAATTTGTTATTGGTACAGTACTATGCAAAGAGCGAATAGGGAAGGCAATAGAGTAAGGGTAAGTGATTATCCAGAATATTTAGATTTTTGTAGCATAGGATTAAACATATTGATGCATTTCTATCATATGAGTTGCTATTTGTCAGCAGTAACACTTGAATTGTCATGTTGATAGTATTATAAGTAATTAGAATGTGAGTGAAATGTTTGTTATAACATTAATTACATTTCATTGTAAAGGAACCTGATTTGGTGGCTCTGGCAAAAGAAGCAGAGGAAAGGAAACAGAGAGCAGAGAAGAGATATAAGGAAGCCCTGAAAGAACAGAAAAATCAAAAAGAAAAATTGTTGAAAGAGCAAACATGGTATATAGCGGTAATTTATTTTATTTTTCTTTAAAATGCAGATTATAGTGTATAAAGAGTGAAATGCAGGAACCTTGAGACTTCTTGTTTGGTACGTTTTGTAGTTTAGGAATTCCATGTAGTGCTTGATGAAGTTATGGAGTTTGGTAAGAATTCTATCTTGAGAAACAAGGGGATAAAATGGTCAAATGAACTAGATGGCTCAGTGAGCTCTAAGTGCGATGAAGGACTTTTCACCTTCATCACTGGTTTCAGCCCACTTTGGTAGTTGACAGCTGGTCAGTGACACATGAAGTGAATTGATCTTGGTTCAGTTCTTGAGGGCAGATACCTACTTCATAAAATCCACCATCATATTTTTCACTGGCTGACAAGCTTCTTAGGGCTCGTCCAGACTACGGGAGGGAAATCGATCTTAGATACGCAACTTCAGCTATGTGAATAACGTAGCTGAAGTCGAATATCTAAGATCGAATTACTCACCCGTCCAGACGGCGCGGGATCGATGTCCGCGGCTCTCCGTGTCGATTCCGGAACTCCGTTGGGGTTGATGGAGTTCCGGAATCGATATAAGCGCACTCGGGGATCGATATATCGCGTCTAGATTAGGCGCGATATATCGATCCCCGAGCAATCGATTTTAACCCGCCGATACGGCGGGGTAATCTGGACGAGGGCTTAGTGTTCTCAGCAGATGAGTTCAAATCTGAACAGATGTGAAAAAATAAATGATATTTGTTAGAAGATAGTATTACTAGAGGAGAGATGAGGTGCTATAGGTAAGTTTTGCATACATGTGAAAAATTAAAGTGGGCAAACCAAAGTGACACATGCAACCCAGTGATATTCAGGAAGCTTATTTGAAAAGAGGGGTTGATTTTGTTCAGAAGCTTGTGCACTCTGCAATTCTGATCACTTTTTTACCATACGCATTATTTCAAGCTATTGATTACTCACGTTACCTTCTATTTTCAGTTACGTGTTCACTCATCAAATTACGCCTGTTCACTCACCCCTTGAGAGTTATTATAAGGGTACATACAAAGATTAATTAAAATAAGTTTTTAGGTTTACCTTTGATTTTTACAATACTAGTATTCCTGTTCGAACACTTTTTTTCCAACCGTTCTTCGTTTTTTCCTAAGGCGAACAAATGCACGTAAGCATGCAATGTATGTCGAAAAAGAGAGAGCTGCCAAAATTGCAGGCCTGCCACCACCTCCACCCCATCCTTTTGAGGTGAGTATCCAATATGTGGGGATGGTGATAATTTCAGGGTAAAATACAAACATTACTTTGGCTTTATTCTGTCTTCTAGAAGCATAACATCTGAATTCGTTATTTGCATGTTGTAAGTTGCAGTAGTTTACCAAAGACTATTCAAGGGCAAACTAAAGAATTAATTTTATGCACAAACATATTCATTGTCATTAGGTTTTTTATATTTAATTTGGGTGGTGGTGGTAGTGGTGGTTTTTTTGTTTTGTGAGACTAATGATTTTTCTTGATTGATGAACTCTTTCTGTCTTTTATTAGTGTCAGGGTCTCCTTCCCACTTTGAACTTTAGCATCCAGAAAGTGGGGACCTGGATGTCCCTTCTAAGCTTAATTCCTATCTTAGTTCTGATAATACTGCTACCAACCAAAATATAGTGTTTGGTACACGTTCTGTCCCCCGAAAACCTTCCCTGGGGAACCCTGAGATATACCCTGATCCAAACTCCTTGGATTTTAAAACAGAGAGGAAATAACCTTTCCACCCTCCTTCTCTTCCCCTCCCAGACTCTCCCTGAGAGAGAGACACTGATCCCAACTCCTTGGATCCTAAAACAGAGAGAAATTAACCTTTCTCTCCCCCTTCTCCCTCCCAGACTTTTCCTGAGAAGTACACTGATCCCAACTCCTTGGATCCTAAAACAGAGAGGAATTAAGCTTTTCCTCCCCCTTCTCTCCTTTCCCCCACCAATCCCTGGTGAGTTCAGACCCAGTCCTCTTGGGTCTTACACAAGGACAAAATCAATCAGGTTCTTAAAAAGAAAAGCTTTTAATTAAAGAAAGGAAAAAAAGTAAAAATTATCTCTGTAAAATCAAGATGGAAAAATGTTTACAGGGTCTCAGCTTTACCCAGACCAGAGGGACTCCTCCCTCCCAGCCTAAGTATAAGTTACAGCAAACAGAGGTGAAATATCCTTCCAGCAAAATACGCATTTGCAAATAAAGAAAACCAGCAGAAAGCGGATGAGATTTATATCTATTACTTACTATCTTGAACCTGAGAGACTGTTTCAGTAAGACTGGAGAAATTTGGTTGCACCTCTGGCTTCTCTTAATCCCAAGAGAGAACAACAAACAGAACAAACAGCACAAAACAAGACTTCTCTCCACCAAGATTTGAAAGTATCTTGTCTCCCGATTGGTCCTTTGGTCAGGTGTCAGCCAGGTTCACTGAGCTTGTTAACCCTTTACAGGTAAAAGAGACATTAACGCTTAACTATCTGTTTATGACAATTACCATTGAGGCAATTAAATGAAAGTTTAAATGCTCTTCCCCCAAAATACATATACAGCCCCAATGCCCTGTTTTAATGATTTAATAATGTGATACTTTGGTTTGCATGTGTAACTGAGAGCTTTAAGATTGTTAGCTTTTCTTCTTCTGCTGTTTTTGCATTTTCTTTGTTACGCTTGTGGAATATGGAGTACAGAATATATGCTAGAAAAATTTTGTGATGGATTTGGGCCTATTGAGGTGTCATCTGATGTGCTGAGACATCACTGATCCTGTCTATTATGCCAGCCTGGGTCTCCTTTACCCGGCCTTGCTGGGTTATGCTCACAAGCTTCTTCCAGTGAAGCACACAGGCAGGGTCACACCCAGCTGCACAGAGAGACGGAGATCTACTCTGGAAAGATTCAGCCGTAGGGGCTTGCTCCAGCTGTCTGATGCCCACTCCTTTTAAGAGATACAAACCTAAAGGTTTTATGAAATTTGCCCTCTTCCTCAATGTGGAGGGTGATATACACAACTTCTTGCCTCCTCCCCCCATTAGAAATTACATAAATTGTGTTATGTTATTGTCATAAACAGATAGTTAAGGGTTAATGTCTCTTTTACCTGTAAAGGGTTAACAAACAGGGAACCAAACACCTGACCAGGGGACCAATCAGGAGACAAGATACTTTCAAATCTCGGTGGAGGGAAGCCTTTGTGTTTTTTGGGTTTTGCTTTGTTCTCTCTGGGCTCTGAGAGTGACCACACGTACCTACAGGCTCTCTAATCTTCTACCAATTTTGTGAGTACAAAGGTAGAAAGGCGGTATAGTCTTTTTATTTGTTTTCCTTTATTTGCAAATGTGTAGTTTGCTGGAAGTATTTTAAATTGTATTTTGCTGGGGGGGGAGGCTTCTTTCTAGTTTCTATAAGCTGACAGACTCTGTAACTTTTTACCATCTAAATTGCAGAGATAAACTTTTTACCTTTTTTTCTTTTTTTTAAAAGCTTTGCTTTAAGACCTGTCTGATTTTTTTTTTTTTTTTTTCAAGTTAAGGCTCAAAGGAACTGAGTCTGGGTACACCAGGGAATTGGTGGAGAGAAGGGAAAGAGAGCAGGGGGGAGAAGGGAAAAGTGAATTTCCTCTTTGTTTTAGATTCACAGAGTTTGAATCTGAATCTGGATTGCCTCTGGGTGAAGGGAAAAGAGGAGGGGGGAAGGTATCTTTCCTTTCTGTGTGGTGATTCAAGGAGTTTGAATCACGGTGATCTCCTAGTGTACCCAGGGCGGAAAGGAGCTGGGAGGAAGAAAGGAGGGGGAAGGGAAATGGTTTATTCCCCTTTGTTGTGAGACTCAAGGAATTTCGGTCTTGAGGTCCCCAGGGAAGGTTTGGGGGAGACTAGAGTTTATCAGGCACTCTACTCTAAATCCTGATTGGTGGCAGCACTACAGGATCTAAGCTGGTAATTAAGCTTAGGGGAATTCATGCTAGTACCCATATTTTGGACGCTAAGGTTCAGAATTGGGAATTATATTATGACAGTTATAAACAAGCAAAAGTTTGTTAACTACAAAAGGTGAATTTTAAGTGAATATAAGAGATAACAGACAGAACAAAGCAGATTATTGAGCAAATAAACCAAAGTACACAAGCTAAGCTCAATATATTTAAAAAACATGTTACACAATGTAATTTCTTACCCTGAATGTTGTTTTAGGCAGGTTGCAAAGTTTCTGTCGTTCAGTTTGTTATATTTCTTTTGAGACTGGACCCCTGTCTGTCTGGACTCCGCCCTTGCCTTTCCTTCCCTTCAGGTGGCTTTTGCAGCCCTTCTTCTTGGGTAGACAGGCCATGGAGAGGAAGCGTCTCATTTGCCTTCCCACCCTTAAATAGGATTTACATAAGGCAGGAATCCTTTGTCTCCCAGTGGTGTAGAAAAGTGAATGAAAACTAAGATCCTGATCCTGCAGTAATTTTGCATGCACAGACGTGTTACACCCACTTGGAGTTCCATTGTCTGCTGTGGGCCTTCTGTGCTGTGCACCACAGAGGTCCATCTATTGTAGAATTGGGGCCTGAGTTTGAAAAATAACACGAAACATATTTTAATATTAGAGAAAGAAGTCTTTCAAAACTGTGTCCACTGTTAGTTCACTTAATATACCTGTTGACAGTATATCCACTTCTGGTATTGAAGGATCACAGTATATTATCGTAAAGTGTATGAAAGCCTAAGAAATTACTCTCAGGGCAGTGGCTTTTAGATGTGAATAATTAGGGCCTTGATCCAGCAAAGCACTTATGCACATGCTTGACTGTGAGCACACAGTCCAATTGACTTCAGTGGGAATATTTACATAATTAACATTGAACAAGTGCTGTGCTGGACTGAAATTTTAGTAATGGGGACGGGGGAAATGCTGGGGCCCATAAATTTTTTTTTTTTGAAAAATTATGGTTCTTATAGAAGCACAACAAATTGTTTTAAATTGGTAAACTCTTGATTTCAACACTCTTAAAAATAGCTTAAATTATGTTTTGTTTTTTGTTAAATTGCAGAAAAATTTTCTGCCTCTATGATCAGTGTGCTGGAGTAGGGTGAATTTTTCTCAGGCTGGATTGTAAACTCCTAATAGAAACTCTGACATTCTTAACTACAGGAGCAGTAATAACATTGATCACAAATGGAGAAATAGGCCACTAAATGTCTTTGCGTCCTAAAGAGATTTTTTTGTAGTGTTAATTGGAAAATTACAGCCTTGTGACATAACTTTCTGATCTTTGCAACAAATATTATTTGCAACTCTTGCATAAAATACTGGAGATTTGATTAAAATCTGTTAATGACTAGTTAATGTTAAATTTTCAAATATTTCAAAAGAACTATATCTAATGATATTGCTACGGTTGTAGGGAATAGGGCTAGCAATAGGTAATCTATTTAAGTTTAGTTTGGGAATTGTCTATTTTCAAAGCTATAATTACGATCTATAAGTATTTTAATTTATGTGGGTGTGTTATAATTACTTTCATTTATTGTCCCAGATAATTCTTGTAACTCTTATTTTTATATTGTTTGACATTTTAAATGGTTAAATTGTCAGTGGGGCTATATTATTGATGCATCACCAATATTTCTAGACTAGAAAGCATATGTTTTCAATACTTACAATAGAGTGGTGGTGGTCTCATTCTATTGGGAAGGTTGAAACTGGCTCCCCATTAGCCAAGCCGCTCCCCACAACTAAATACAAAACCAAAAACACCTTGAAATTCTTCATGCTACATCTATCCCGGGGTAAGAAGTTTTTCTGGGAAACCTAGTAAAAAGCAGACAGCTTTGAAGTTACTGGTATTTTAAAAACTTCGCTCTATTTTCTGAATTTTTATTATTCTATATAATATTCTGTATTATCAGAAGTGACTTGGCCTAGAAATTCCACATTTATTTTGTTGGCCTTGGTGAGAAGTCTTTTTTTGGGGGGGCATCTTGGAGGATGGGAGAGCTAAGGGGGAACAAATAGAAGGAAGATAGGAGGTTAAAAAGATAGAGTTTAAAGGGCCAACACTTATAGTGAAATATATATTGGCCACCTTGATGTTCAAAGTGCTGGGCTGTGCCAGAGGCATAGGAAATTAGGGAAAATATAAAAAGGTGTAGAGATGGAAGTAGAAGACTAGAGAAGATATATGAAGAGGTGGTATGAAGTCTGGCTCCCTGATCTTGGAATGGGGACCTCTGAAGGAGATATGAGGTAGATGCACATGAAGGAGGCAAAACACTTGTAGGGCATGAGTGGGTGGGGAGTACAGAGTACGGCAGGAGCAGAGGTACAGGGTTTGTATATGCATGAGATATGGAGAGAATATGTTGAAGTTTTCAATGGGTATAAAGGCCAACCGTCGCCTCTGCTGCATTTGTTTGCATCATACCCTGCTTAGGTACAACTCCCATCCTCTTACAGACCATCTGTGGGCCACTAACATTTGCAGGAGAGAAACCTTGCTTTCGTGGACTGAGGCCCCCTCCAGTAGACATTCTACACCAACCTAATTTAAACCTTTTGGCACTCATTTTAAAAAAGCCCAGGGAAATTGAGAAACAAAGTTTGAAGATTTGTTTCAATTAAGTATTGCTAACTCTCCTGTTTCCCTCCCTTCCTCCCAATTGCATACATTTTGTAGGAACAGCATAGACATCTGCTAATATAAGCAATGTCTTTTCTTGAATGGAACTTCTAGTAATTCTAACACCATCATAAGACATTTAGGCATTTGTAGACATAGTCTGCAGTGGAGTGTATTTGAGAGATTTTATTTTTGCTTTTTTATTTGAAAGTATATTGTGTAGTTATGGTTGTCCTACATCGTGACAGCTGCTATAATTGGGATCTGTATTAGTACATTAAAAACAAAGCACTTTTAAGGTAAAACTGTTGAAAATTGAAACCATATCCTTAAGATTAATGACAGTTGGCAGGGAGGAGTTTGCCTTGGGCTGTTAGACCCTGTCAGTCATTAAACCGTCTCAATATGCCTCATGCTGAATGTGGTTTGTTAGTTAATATATATGTAAAGTTTGAAAATCTGTGCAAATCATTCAATTATGTTCCATTTAGCTCAGTGTTTCTCACACTGGGGTTGCCGCATGTGTAGGGAAAGCATCTGGTGGGCCAGGCCAGTTTGTTTACCTGCCCAATACACAGGTCCAGCCAATCGCAGCTCCCACTGGCCGCGGTTCGCTGCTCCAGGCCAATGGGAGCTACTGGAAGTGGCTGGTCGATCGTGGCTTCCACTGGCTGCGGTTCGCCAGACTTACGGACAGGGCAGGTAAACAGACCAGCCCGGCCCACCAAGGGCTTTCCCTACACAAGCGGTGACCCCAGTTTGAGAAACACTGATTTAGCACATAATGGAAAACAGTGTGGCTGGTAAAGTAACTGATTATTTGTACTTTCTGCTTTTTAGAACTTTGAAGTGAAAAGACTGCCTACGGTGAAAGTCTGTAATGCTGACAATTTTTCTGTTACTCATCACCATCTTTTGGAACCTTATGTGGATAGAGAAATGGACACCCATCAGGTGACTGATACCAAATATGCCTATGGTGTATGCTCCCTTATTTCAATACTATTGTATTGTATCTATGGATTTTAAATCTGCAGCAGCAGATATTAGTTTCACAGAACTTGTTTAAAATCTAGGAGTTGGTATGACATAATTAAAATGAAGACATGTCAGCTAATTTGGATTTCAAATGGTGAAGACTTGTAACAGTGTACATTGTGCGTATGTATTCAGGCCACTGTCCTGCAGATATTTACTTGAGTAGTCCCTTTATGTTCAGTGGGACTGCTGCTTGCCTAAAATTACCCAGGGATTGTTAAATGTTTGAAGCCTAAAGACTGAGGGTATGTCTACACTACCTGCCAGATCGGTGGGCAGCGATGGATCCAGCGGGGGTTGATTTATCGTATCTAATCTGGAAGCAATAAATTGATCCCCAAGTTCTCTCCTGTTGACTCCTGTACTCCACTGCTGCAAAAAACTCAGGCAGTCGACAGGGGAGCAGCAGCAGTTGACTCACCAGGGTGAAGACTCCAAAGTAAGTCGATCTAAGTACATCTACTTCAACTACATTATTCACGTAGCTGAAGTTGCATAACTTAGATCGATTTCCCCCCGTCCCTCAGTGTAGACCAGGGCTAAGGGCAGATGCATCAGAGCGTTTCATATGGGAAACTTTGAAAATGTTTTCCCCTTTGTTGTTGCCTGTGTATCCTTGTTTACTGGCCATGAGTTTTCACATTAACTTTCTTCATCTCTCAGAGGCCAGATTTCAGAAGGCTCTTACTTTGCAGAACTCACAGAACGTGTTGATTTTCTGTATGAATCTGGGAAGACTTCAGTTTTTTCGGTTGTATTAAAAAAAAAAAAATTCTACAGCATAGTATGAAATCAAATGTATAACACTGTCTGTATTCAGCATTATACCTTGTATTGAATGAAAAATCCTGGGTATTTTTTGGTGTAGTCAAGCTACTATAAACACTGTATAAGGGATTTTCCACAGTAGCACTTGAAACTAGAACAATTTGGCATCCCAAAATGAGAGGATTATAGATGTCACTATGTACATGTGCCTTTTTCAAAAGTATGAAAACAATTTTATGCTGCTTCAGTTGAGAGCTGTATACATTACACGTTGTATACAGCCATTCATAACTACTTTTTAAAGTAGTTTGGCTGAATAATTGAATACAGAATTGCTCATTTATTATCAGCTGTATTTTGAGTCTCCACAGTTTCATGATATTTGAACTGTTACTAATTGACTACCAGCCAGATGCTCGGTTAGTAGCTGAAGAGGAAGCAAAGCGGTTGGACAAACTACAAAAAGAGGAAGAGAGAGATAGGAGAGAACAGCTTGAAAAAGCACATCTGAGAGGAAGTCATGCCTTGAAGATAGTCCATTTGGCACAAGTAAGCAAAGTGGAAATAGTACACTGTAATTCTTCTTAATGTCAAAATGACCAGCAATTAAAAAAAATAAATAGTAAGCTGGATTCTAAATTAATTGGTTTGAATTAGAACATGCTGACTTCAAGAAAGACCTTAGAATAATGAATGTTTTCAAAATGCATATCCTTAAAAGAAAACTCTTCTTATTTTGCTCAGCCCTGCAATCAGAAAGTTCAAAAGGTAAGAAGCAATTCTCTCAGTCATTAAAATGAAAGGAATTTGAAAATTAAAGGAATACTGCAGATAGTTCAGATTTGTGGCTAATGCCCAAATTTTATAAAACCTGATATAGCAAATTTTATTTATTGTTTTCAAGTATTTTGAAAAAAAGTTTTGATTAGGTGTAGGTCCTGAGTTGCAAACACTGGAAAAGGAATGTTGAAATGAGTGCAGAAGAAGTGGGAATGTACATTTTGGTTTTTAAATTGACTTATTTTTGTTACCAAAATTGCACACACACAAACATATACATAGTAAATAATGCCTGAGACTGATTTAAAAAAAAAAGTGGTGTGAATTTGAGCTTGCAAACTCTGTTGGTATGCTTCTAAGTTCTTTGCTTCAGAACTATTTGGCTTGATCTTGAAAACTGCTGCCCTTTTAATGTAAAGGGTTTTTAACTGAAGTCCTGCAGTGTGACTAAACTGCTTAAAGTGGTCTAAATCAATAAAGTGGTCAAATAGCAGGTACAATTTAGGCAGTTTCAAAGCTTAAGAATTTCAGAACCCCTATCTCTCGCAGTGTTTAAGAACTGTAGTGGTTCCTTTAGTGACCTTTAAAAATATTCATAAAACTATTATACTAATTTTCTTCAACTCTAGATTAAGTTTTAATGAAGAGTGAAGTTTTCAAAAGTGGGTGAGTGAAAATCTTTGGGACATAGGGTTTATAATTTTTTACTTCTACAAAAGCCTTATTTAAGCTTTATTTCTTATTTTAATTCTTGCTTCAATGCTAAATGAACATTAAAAACTGAATATTGAAACATTTAATTTTAGGCAAAATACAGTTCTTTTAAACATTTAAAAATGAACTATGCATTATATTAAGTAATAGTGACATTCCTGACTTTGGAAGTTGAACTCTAATTCTGATAGCCCTTCTCATCCCCATTTAGGTATTTAACTGTGTTGTTTCATAATGATGACAGAGTGCTCAGCAGTACCCAGAAGTGCATGTGAATAACTAGGCTGTTTTAAAGCTAAAACATATGTTCTGAATTCAGCTTCTCTGCTCCCTTCCTTTCCTAGTTTTATAAGAGATGACAGAGTGATTTTTAATTCTGCATAGTAAAGGTGATTGCAGACTATGTACATTTTAACCCAGCAGTCTTTACAGGCAGCATGAGTGGTCAGACTTAATCCACAGAATATTAGCTGGGAGGAAGGTAATTATCCTCACTTTACAGGTGGGGTAATCTGAAGCAGCAGCTACCTCTTACTAGGAATGCACAAACTTTACCTTCAAAAGCCTAGGTTTAAATTAACTTGAGTGACAAGTTAAATGAGTTTGTTCTCAATCTAGCCCATGTCCCATACTGCCATAGTTCAGCCCCAAGCCTCTCTGCTTGTCTTGAGTCTGTTGATACAAGTCTGAAAAAGCGCTGTTGGCTGAGTGTTTCCAGTGATCGTCCTACCACTTTGGAATTCACATCTCCCTTGATACAAAATACCGGGATCTTTTGAGTTCATTGTGGGGCTCATCTTTTTTTTTTCCCCCCCAAGTTGTTTGAATATGGGGGGCGAGTTTAAAGATGACAAACTGTTGTATGGGGAGAAGGATTTAATTTTTGAAATCAACTTACTTACTAGTGCTGGGTTATATTTGTGATATAATTAAATTATATCTAGGGTGCCTAAATCACATACTACAGTATATACTCGTTCATTAGCCTGTTCGTTTATAGTCCGACCCCCCCAAAATGGATAGGTAAAAGTAGCAAAAACTGTATGACCCTTTGATAAGCCGACCCTATATTTCAGGGATTGGAAAACTTTGGGTCCCGGCCTGTCAGGGTAAGCCACTGGCAGGTCAGGATGTTTTGTTTACTGGGAGAGTCTGCAGGCCTGGAGCCCCTCAGCTCCCTGTGGTCGTGGTTTGCCATTCCCAGCCAATGGGAATTGTAGGAAGTGGCGCATCTCTTATTGACTTCAGTTGGAGATGAGTGCTCAGCACAGTGAAAAATGAGATTTTTGTCTCTTCTGTTTCTTGATAATTTGAGAAGGCTGAAATGATTTTTTAAAATATTTTTCTGCCTTTTTTATTTTACGTAAGCAATTGTGCTTCTGTTTAGCACAAAGGTCTTGATGGCAACTAGAGAATTAGAAAAATTATATCACAAGAGATGAGTGAAAGTTGAGCTTTTAAGAAAAGAATGGATTTTAGTCACTGTTGTAACTCCCTGATTTTTGTTTTAACACTTGTTTAACTTGACTAACATTTTGGAGAAAGGAAGCCTTTCTTAAATTTTCAGTGTCCCCAATCTGTCAGGTACAGTGTGTGAGCTAATGATGTATATAATCTCCTCCAAGACTCCAACCAGTCATCCAGCAAAATTAGGGAAGACCAACATTGACTGCTGATATTTCTAAGGTATAAAATAGAAGGAAAATATTTAAAACAGACTTTCAGAGCTTTTTATACATCATGACAATGCAAGGAGAGTACTAGCCCAATCCAAAAAAAATCCTTTGCAGGTCAGCAATTTAACAAGGACCTAATGTTATGTTCTATAAAATAGAAAACTTGGAGTTCTCCTGTATTTAGGAAAATTTGGTCTCGAGTATATTTTCTGATCTTTAACATTGTAGTGGATCCTTCAGTGCTGTTAATGACTCTTCATGCCAATAAACGAGTGTAGGATATTCTAAATTGATATATATTTTAAGAGGTGGTGTGTGTGTGTATTTAAGGTCAGGAATTTTGTTTTCCAGTATGAAGCAAGCATTAAACAAATCTTGTGGTAGCTAATATCAGACTGTCTGGATGTGAATGATAAACTTTGATTACTTTGCTACTTGAAGGACCGGGAAAGGCTAATGAAAGAGCTTGAACAGATGCAGAATATGGACCTGGCACGCAGAAGACAGATTGTGGCGCAAATGCCACCACAGCTGTTCGAACCTGCATACAGACGCATGGAAATTAAAGAAGACTGGCAGAGGGAACTGGAGTTTGCCTTTGAAGATATGTACAGTGGAGATAGGAGTAAGCTATTTTGAAAGATTGTGAGCCACTGTCAGCATACAGTATTAAAAAAAAATCTTTGTGGTAGGAGATGTAAATTAGATATGTGTTGAAAGACTCAAACAACTTTCTTAGTTTCTTTGAAACAAAGTTTTGGAGTAAGTAAGATTGACTTTTTTGAATTTTGGAACTCTTGAGGAGCTTCTTGTTTGGTGGTCTTAATCTTGCAATTTAAAGTGTTTTTATTCAGATTACAGATGGAATATATATGACTTTCACATGGTTTCATTTCTTTATTTAGAAATGAAAGGAGACATGATTTTGCATCTAGAGCCACAGCCTTTGCCAATTCCCTCTGATCGGTCTCAAGATGAGGACTTGGATATCTCCCTGGAGCCAGATTTTGCATATGAGACTCAATCAAAATTGGATGACGTGACAGAAAAGGAATCCCAGCACCCTAATGAACCAGAGAGTAAGAAACTTTCAAGTTTAACTCTTGTATTGGATATACTTCATTATTAAAGCCATTTGGATGTACCAGAGTGAAAAGAGAGGTATTCTTTTCGTACAGGAATTTTGGAAAATGTAGTAGTGAGTTTAAAAAAAAAAAAAAAAGTAGAAAGTACATTAAATAGTAGAGATCATAGTATCTTCATCTCTTTTTAATTAATTTTAACATTTAGAAACAATTCCAGAAATTGGAGTGTAATAAACACAAACTTCAGATGGAAAAGTGAACCCTCGTTTTTTGTCTCAGTCCTACGTATTGTGTTGAGTAGTACTGAGGACTATTCTAAGCAGTTGCAGGATTTGTAAATGTAACTGGTGAAATTGCATGTTGACTGTAATACATGCATATTATAAATATTTTGAAAAGTTACTTTAAGATATTTATGTTGAGAACCGGTATCTATCCCAATGGTCTCCAAACTTTTTTGATCGCGCACCCCTATCAGTAAAAAAATTTGAGCATGCACCCCCAATATATATATATATTTATTTATGTATAAATTATATACATGTACTACTGTACTAATATATAATGTACATTATAAAACATACACAAAAAATAGAAATTAAAAAAGGATGAGATAAAGATGAAATAAATAATTTTTTTTTTTAAATTTCTGTTTATGGTACAAAAAACCTTTTTGCTCTCTCACAAATTATTAATAATAATTTTTAGTCAGAGCAATGTGATTAGAATAGGAGTACTTGTGGCACCTCTAAGGTACCACAAGTACTCCTGTTCTTTTTGCCGATACAGAATAACACGGCTGCTCCTCTGAAACCTAACAATGTGATTGAATATGCTTCATTATTTCTGAAAATCTTGGTTTAACATTTTGTGATACAGTGATTCAAAGGTCTGGATTAGATTTAAGGTGCAGAAGGGCGCTCAGGGTGGGGTGTGGGGTCTCTGAGGACGCTCAGGGTGGGGGTGCAGGAGCAGGCTCAGGGCTGGGGCAGGTAGGAGATGCAGAACACTTACCTGGGGCAGCTCTTGTTTGGTGCAGGTGGCTCTGCGCAGCATCACCCCCATGGCCACGATTCTGGGAGCCGTGATTCTAGGAGCTGCCTTTAGCCCAGGGCCCTTCAGCCTCTAAAGCCCCAGCATTCTGGGTGGCCCTGCCTGGCCCGGTGTGGGGGGGCAGCTTCCCCACCCGCTCACTCGTGCCCTCCTTCTTCCAGCCACCCCCTCCCTTTTCCCCCCCTCCAGCGATGCTCCTCCTGCCACGCCACCCTTTTCTCCATCGGTGTTCCTCTTTCGCCATGCCCCCCCAATGAATTGTCTTGCGCACCCCACTTTGGAGACCGCTGCTCTATTCCATGTGAGAAAGTTGTCGTATCTCCTTAATCCATTTGTATAAGCAGCTAATGAAAACAAATTTTGCCAAGGTAAATATCTTAATAGGATGATTTTGTTTAGTCAATGACGTACATAATCTGTACCTTGTTTTGTCTTGTTCTTATACCTTTAAGAGTTTGAGGTCTGTGTTCCTCCTAGATCATGAAGTGAGAGTGGCTCCCCAACCACAATCAAAACTAGTCTTAAAAAAATTGCTAAATAAGATACGGAGCCAAAAAAACCAGTGGACTTCAAAATGTGAAGCAGAGATTCAAAGTGAAATTGAGACAATTGAGTCAGGAACACTTGCTAGTGAAGAGAGACGATTATGTGATTCAGATCCTGGTCATGAACAACATACTGATTCAGTCTCTGAAGCCATAGGTAAGTATTGTATAGCTCCCCAACTAAAATTAAATATGCTTTGAGAGCAACGAGGGCCTGGCTAGGCAGAGCGGTGACTACTACTTTACCCCTAAGAATTCTTTAGTGAACAGCCTAAACTTGGTGCTTTGTTCTGTTCATTTTGGAGATGTGGGGTAAAAAGTGGCTGCATGACTTGGCTTAAGTCGTTTTGACTTTCAACGAGACTTAGTTTTTGAAAACTTTACCATTGATCCATTTCTGAATTTTTTTAAAGAGACTTCTTTTACAGCGAAGTTTTTTGGAGGCTGAAATCACTTTCTCTTGTATTTCTTGACATACTGGATATCAAGTACCAATAAATGGGAAGGACATCTGTTTCTGGATTCAGTAGCTCTTTTGAATTATCTTTAACATGAAATAGATTGGGTTTACTGCTTGATTTGTAATTACTTTGCAGCCATTTGTTTATCTCACATTTTGCTTCTTGGATGTCATTGGATTAGTGCATGCGATTGGTTTTTAGAGTCTAACTATTAGGCAGTTCAGTACTGTAATTATTTAATAAATAAATGATCAAGTAACTTTAACATATTAGAATTTTATTTACACTTGTGAATGCATGTGCTGTAATGTCATAGTTAAAATTAAGCAGGCGTTCCCTGAAATTTTGGGGATGGCTTTGCCATTAAGGCGCATGTGTGTGGTGATTTATTACTTCATCAATAAGACGTGAGAAATACACTTTATTAGAGGGGAGCAGGAAACCCTTCCTCATGAATATTGAGAGCTGGTGGTAACAGTGACCATTCTTAATTTAAATGTTCTGTTGAAGCTGACTGGTATTCATGGGGATGCTGAGAAGGCAGAAGCAGAGGCTCAAAACTCTTCTGCTTGAGGGTGCATGAGGAGAGTCTCTTCTGTCTTTATCTAGTTGTGCTGCCTCTACACATCTCCTTCTGGCAGCAGAGACCTGAGTCCCAGCTGCTGCTGTTGCTTTTTCAGTAGCTCATTGAAGACTTAGAATTTTGACAGAAGCAGTGAAAACAAATCATGATCAGATTTCATTGATCTGTTCCAAAAAGCTATGAATGAATTTTGGGGAGAGGAAAAAAGAGTGAGAAGCTTGCTGCTCTTTTTTTAGCAGCTAGGAAGATGGTGGGTTGGAAAGTGTAAATACTGCTTCAGGAGGGTGTGTGGATGAAGAGAAGCCCCCTCCCCATCTCCCTGCATCTGGGAGAACAATGAAAAGGAGAAAGATGAAGCTCTCCATCTTAGAAGTTGCTGTTAAAACACAACCAATATAAAAGATGGGACCCCTCCGCAAGATCCAGGGACAGAACTCTAGGTGTGGTGGGAAGTGCCAATTCCCACCTTCCCAGGAGTCAGTGGGGATATTGGAAGAAGAACTTCTCATCAGAGTGTTTTCCTTAGACTCAATTAGGGAAACCCACCCCGAGATGAAACATTGGGTTGATCTGTAATACTTAAGTTTTTAATGTTCTGGCTAGTAGTTCCCAAGCCCTGACATGAGTAATATTCCTAATTGTGCTATCTGTTAAATATATATATGTTTCAGAATCTCCAGAAATTTTGGAGCATACTATTATAGCTGGAAATTCAGTCTTAATCCACCCTCAGGAACAAGCAGCCAAAATCAGAATGGAAGTAGAGACACAAAAACAGGTGTGTGTGTGTGTTGTTGTTGTTTTTTTTCTTAAACGTCTCAGGATCCTTTTAAAATGTGCTTTACATTATAGTTGCTGTGTTTCAAATCTAAGAATGGCCATATTGGGTCAGATCAGTGGTCCACCTAGCCCAGTACCTTGTCTTCCGACAGTGGCCAGTGCCAGATGCTTCAGAGGAAATGAACTGAACAGAGCAATTTATTGCGTGATCAATCCCCCTGTCATCCAGTCCCAGCTTCTTGCAGTCAGACGTTTAGAGACACCCAGAGCATAGGGTTGTCCTTGACCATCTTGGCTAACAACCATTGATTGACCTATCCTCCTCCGTGAATTTACCTACTTCTTTTAACCCAGTTACACTTCTGTATTTCACAACATCCCCTGGCAACAAATTCTGTAGGTTCACTGTGTGTTATGAAAAGTACTTCCTTATGTTTGCTTTTAAACCTGCTGCCTACTTCATTCGATGACTCCTGCTTCTTGTGTTATGTGAAGGGGTAAATAACTGTTATTCCCATTCTCCACACCATTCATGATTTTACAGATCTCTGTCATATCTTCTGTCCCTTGTACTCATCTCTTTTCTAAGCTGAACAGTCCCAGTCTTTCTTTTCATATGGAAGCTGTTCATACTCATAATCATTTTCGTTACCCCTTTTTTGTACTTTTTCCATTTCTAATGTATCTTTTGTCAGGTTTTGCTGCAAGTGATTTGGGACGTAAGAATTAACTATGTTTTATGCTTCTGTCATTTAATTCTGGAGAATCACTATAGTATTTCTGTGTGATAGATAGAGCGAATAGAGCAACAAAAACAGCAGCAGCTAATTTTGCTTAAGCAAATTGAAGAAAAGAAAATATGCTTAGAGGCAGAGTTTCTGAAGGTCCAAATGAAGGCTCAGCTGGAGGAAATAAAGAAAAAAGAGCAAGAGGAGAAAACTGTGAGTGTTGAGCTGCGTCCTGATCCACTTATGAACCAACAGAGGGAAGTGGAACACAAGGTAAAGTAAGAACACTTTGTATCACAATTCAGAGAGCTGATTCCCATTGCTAAATTGGAGTGACTATTTAAACTTTATTTTCAACTTGTGTGCCGTGAGGCAGGATTTCCTAGCTCCAAAGTGTATTTGTGATAATGTGTAAGCACTGATTCACTTGACATCCACAGACTTTGGGTACTGATTTATTTCTGCAGGATTTTAGGACATTGATCATAGAGGCTAGAAAATTGTTATGCACAAAAACCAAGGTCATGTGGCTGACTTGTGCAGTGAGTTGTATCATTATCTTCTGTGCAGAAATGCATGTTAAAAGAGACTACTATTTTTTTTAATCTGCCTTTTTGACTATATAGAAGCCCCAAACATGGGGAGGGGAGAGATAAGAGAGAATATGGAAAGGGTATGGTCTAATGGCTGCTCTTAAGTGATCTTGAGGCATCTTTCTAGACCCCATTTCCCCCCTTCACAGAGAATCACAGACTATCAGGGTTGGAAGGGACCTCAGGAGATCATCTAGTCCAACCCCTTGCTCAAACTTAAGTGCAGCCATTTTGGATCATTGGTCCCCTAGTCTGTAGCAGGACCCTTGTACCTCTCTGAAATAAGCTGCAGATCAACTGTGAGCATCATTAACTTCCACAGTATGTGCTAGTGAGTAATATCAATTTGGCAGGAGAGAATGTAGCTTTAGACCAGCTGCTTTAGGAACTGCACCCCAGCTCCACTGCCTCAGGCTGAAATGTCAGGGACTTCAAACAAGCGCTAACTAGTACACAGTGGCTTCTGCTGGCTTGAGAGTAAGAGTGAACATGCTGCCTAGCATTAATCTCATTTAATATGTTTTATACTTGTTGTTTGACTTTTCCCACCTGAACAATTTGTTTCCTGTTAGACTGAAACTGCTGCAGTGCCAGGAACTAGCAGTTCTAATGAAGAAAATCATATACAGATGATTCGTAACTATCAACAATGTCTTTTACTGCAAAACAGGTATTTTCCCCATGTAAAATTAATATCTTAGGTGGATTATTTGAGAATTATTTTGTAACTGAAATCTGTTCCAGTAATGAAAACTGTCTTCGTGCTACACAGGAAAGAAATGTTTTTGTTTTTGTTTAGATTGCACAAACAGTCAGTTGAAGAAGCCAGAAAACAGTTGCAGGAATATCAGAATAAGTTGAAGCAAAGATATCCATCTATTTCTATGCCATTAGGCTCTGCGATTACATTGCAATCAAGATTTATTAACTTAAAACCTACTACTTGTGAATCAGTTTTACAAATGCGTGGACCCACAGTGTTTCATAGAGATCATCCATCAGCTAACCAGTCATCTGTACAAGATCATGTACAAGAATATGCTCCGCCATTAACCACACATTCAAGAACACATTTTGTGTTGGAAAAGCCATTTGAACAGAGAGATGAGCAAAGGCATAACATGGGCTCTAGTAGACAGATACAATCTATAGAGGCCTCGGAGTCAGAGCAAAGGCAGTTTCATTTGCCACAACAGAATTACCCTTCACAAGAACAGATGGAAATATTGGGTCCTTCTGATAATCAGGTGAGAGACTTGTCAGAATCCCAGAAGCTGCCTGGGTCAGTCATGATGACTTCACAAGATGCTTCAGTTATGATGCAAACAGAGGTGCATATACAACGGGACAGTTCAGCTTTGCCCACAGAAGAGTCATCTGAGTCTTCAAGAACCCTGGGTCTTGATAAAAAGTCAGTAATGTCTCAGAAGATGCCAAACCTACTAATAGAGACAGAAGCACAAAAACAGCCTCAGCTTATAGTTCTTGATACGCCAGCAGCAGAGGGGTCTCTGATAGCTCAGGCTGCATCATTTGATTCTTCAGAATATCAGCAGGTACCTACAGAGAGCAGCATAAAAACAACCTTTGAACAAACTATCCCCCAGGCTTTTCAACATCTTACTTCGTTATTTCCTGATGAATCTGAAACTGGGGCAATCCAGGAGTCCTTGGCATCCAAAAATGGAGGTGCATCTTTGTTAAATTATTCCAATATACTAAAGTTAAGAGAGAGAGTGCTAGCTTCTTCAGAGAGCATCCAAGCTCAGCAAGACCATTTGAAAGAACTGCAAGAGCAACTGGATGTACAAAGAGAAGCTCTTCTTTCTAGGCAGAGAATGCAGGAAGAACTGCTCTTACGTAAGCAGGCTAAATTAAAGGAACAGATGCAGAGACAACAAGAGGCTTTGAAGGATTTTCTTAATAAGCAGGTATGTTTTGTAAATGTAGTATAATAAGCTGTCTGCTAGTAAGTGTCCAGGCTACAGAAGGGACTTTGCCAATTAGCAGAGTTCCCCATGTAGTGTGCAGACTTTGCGGATGTGCATTTGTCCATTACTGAAACCAAGACTCAAACTAGTGATCTGTGACCTTTGTGATCTGTAATCAGTGGTTCTATTAGATGAGCCATAGGAGCCTCTCTCTGTCCAACCATACAGGAACTGTGATAAACTTGTCTTAAATTGAACTCTGAACGTAGTGTTCATTGAAGTAGTTACAGTTTTTGAAATATTTGGAAGCATAATTCTTCAGCTTTACAACCTTTTAAGTGATAACTCTAACATTAAGGGTGTAGTGAACACTTCTGTCAGGTAAACTGTTTTAAAAAACTGAGCTGTGCTTTTTTATACCTGCAAACAGGAAAATTGGTTTTAAAATTGCTTATATTGGCTGCCTTTTGTTTTGTTAAATTGTTTCTGAATAGCAGTAATATTCTGAGACTTTGAATTGTTTTTTAATCACTTAGATATATAAAATAACCCCTGTTCATTTTACAAAGGAATTTAAAAAATGAAATTCACATTTGTAAAGGCTGATCTGTTTCAAAAGGCAACTTTCCTGTTCTGCATCTCAATTCTAACCTTGTTTGAATTTACGGCTTCTCCTGAGCAGGCAAAAAGCTATGGTGTGATATTTGAGATATGGACAAATATCCATTAAGGATTAGGTTGGGGCACTCATAATTGTCACTTGTAATCTAAGAAAAACTCTCCCCAACCCTCTAACTATGGGGCCTTTTCTAAAGCTTTTTCTTTGCTGAATTTTCCTTTTTTGGGGAAGTTGAGGGGAACGGGGGAAGAGGGCAGTAGCAGAGATCAAATTGTCTATGAACTAAGCTACCATTGATGTTTGAAATTTATTTGAATTTACAGAATCAAGTTCATGTATTAAAAATTCCCAGTCTGCCTATTTTTCCAGTATAAAACTTGTCCATAAAGTCACCTAACGGATCTCTTCAGTTACTGTTTTAAGATTAGAAATGGATGAAGATTTTTCAGTAGATAGTAAATTTGCTGAAAACCACAGGTTCAGGGTAACTAAAACTATTGAATATCAGATTTGAATTCAGCTAATAGTCCATCGGAATAAAAAGTGACTTTTTTTTTTTAAATGAGCTGTTTTGACATTTCATTTTGAAACAACCCATTTTATTTAAGCAAGAAACCAAAATAATTCAGTTTTGGTTCAAAATGAACGTTTTTCCCCCTACATATTTTGGTTCAGCCACTGAACCAAAAACTCAGTTATTTGCTGATCTCTATCCAATATAGTCCACAATATCTTCATGTTAAGCAAGTCTCTTTATAGAAGCTGGCTATACAAAAACTCTTTTTTGCCTTATTTTATTTAAACTGGTCCTGAACAGTAGGCATCATAAAGAATGACTTCATGCTGCTTTGGCTCCCTGCCTTTCATTTGTGCAGTGTTCAGAGAAGTAAAATCCCTGTCAATAGTAACTGAGAAGTAAGGAGAAATATTATTTCAGGACTTGATCCTTCAAGAAACAAAGTATTTTGGCCCAATTCAGCAAAACTCTTAAACACACAAGTAATTAACTTTTAACAAGTACTTACATGCCTAGATATTTTGCTGGGTTGAGTTCTTAGAACCTTTCTCTTTTCATCTTCTGGAAAGTGCTGATGTATAGGGTATTTGGCACACATGAAAAAAAAATAGGTTTAGTAAAATGGGTGTGAAAATTATCTTAGCCACTGTTACTTCCTCTTTTAAGGCAGAAGAATCTAACACGTACAGAGAGATGACAGAAACAGAGAAGTGTGACCACTTCAATCTGATGACTTACCTTTTCAGAGATGCAGAAAATAAATCTCAAGAAGTTAATTGTGGTGATGTGAACAAATATGATGAAAATAGATTGCTTTCACAAAGCATCAGTCGAGCTGAGCAAATCGGTGAGGCCATCTATCATATTATAATGCTGCTGTTCACTTTTTCAATTATAACTGGTTTCTTTTTTCCCTTCCCTCAGATTGGATCTTCAACTGCTTATAGTATGTTACAAATATGTAAATTGCAGAACATTATTTTTATATTACAGAGCAGTCTCAAAGAATTCTGGGAAGAGAACGGAGATGGCGAACTTCAAAACCGCCTCTGGCTAAAATCAAGTTAGGGCTAGATTTGGAACAACATGAACTAAGTGTAATACCAGAGCTAGACACACCAAGGAGTGGCAAAGTTTCTTTTACAGGTAAAAAAAAACAAAAAAAAACGTACTGGATGTTCTGATTAGCTTGAAATATAATTCCTGAAGTAAAAATGAACATTTTTTCCTTTGACTTTGAGGTGGTTGAGGGTGAAGCAGTGGTCTCAGCAGTAGCTTTATTGAGGTTCAGGTATTTATTTTGTATTTATAGAGCAACAAAAAGCATACTGTATTATTTACAGTTAACCGGTGCCTTTCTTGGAGAAATTGCAATCTAAATACAGACTTAAAAGGGAAATTACGTGGAATTTAATTTCAGGGGCTTGGTTATCATGTTGGTTATTTGCATGCCCCTCCCAGTGCAGTATGGTTGGATGATCAGGCCCTATATTTTTATATGAAGGGATTCTTTTCAGAATGAAGGTTAGTGACTTTAAAAATAAAATATGGAATATCTAAAATCTTTCAACTGTTCATTTTTTGAGATTTCATCTGAAACATGCAGCTTCAGTGTAAGTGTTCCCTTATGAATTGTCTTTGAGGTAGTTTTGCTGCATAGAAATTTTACAGATGTTAGGCGCTGTACAGCAGCGGTGGGTTGCTAGAACATACACAGAATATGCAACAGCAACAAAATTAAGGGATGGTGTCAAATTGCTACAGAACTTCTAATAAGCTTGTTGTAAGGTTCATTTAGGACATACTGTAATATAGTAACAATCAAGGGGAAAATGTCAATTTATATTTTCAGACTGTAGTGTGAATACCTTCTGTAGTTATAAGTAACACCCTAGAGGACTAATACTTAACAGGTGGATGAGGCTTTTTTTTTAAACAATTAACAAACTCGTCCAAATCACATGACTTGGTAGTGACAAGGGACTTCAACTACTCATACTTCTGTTGGGAAAATAATAAGTCAGGGCATGTATTATCCAGCAAATTCTTGGATGCATTAGAGACAGCTTTACAGAAGGTGAAGACAGTAGGGAAGAGGCTAGTCTTGATTTGATTCTGACAAACAGGGAGGAACTAGTTCAGAATTTGAAGGTGAAAGGCAGCTTGGGTGAAAATGGAATCATTAACTCTTTATTTCATGATCAAGGAATGATAGAAGGGAAAACATCAGGATAAAGAAAATGGATTTTAAGAAGGCAGACTTCAGCAAAATCAGAGAATTGGTAAATAAGATCCCGTGGGAAGCATGTTTAGGGAAGTTGGCAGTATTTTAAAGAAACATTATTAAAGGCACAAGAGCGAACTATCCCAGTGAATAGGAAAGATAGGGAAACCACTGTGATTTAACCAGGAGATCGTCAATGACCTCAAATGCAAAAAAGTGTCATACAGAAAGTGGAAACTAGGTCAAATTACGGAGGCTGATTATAAAATAACACAAGCATGTAGGAACAAAATTAAATTAAAAACAAGAAGACCATCAAGGACAAGGTAGGCCCATTCCTCAATAAGGAGGGAAAGACAACACTAGGAAATGCAGCAACGTATTACGTTTTTTGTTTTGGTTTTCACCAAGAAAGTTAGCAGCGTTGGATGATTAACATAGTGAATGAACATCAGTGTAAATGGAGTCAGACATGAGGCTGAAATAGGAAGAGAACAAGTTAAGATTGACTTTGCCCTAGTCTACACTACAGAGAGAGCTGTCTTGAATTGACCAAATGTCAACCTAACTCTGTATGTGTCAATGCTAGAATTTCATCCTCACCGATGTAACTCACCTGCTACACTGACTTTATGTCGCTCATGGAGGTGAAGTTACTGAGTCAATGTCGATGTAATTATGTCGATACAGTGTCAGTATAGACACTGGATTGCTTATATCAGCTGTTGCTAGCTTTCAGAATTCTTCCCAAAAAGCCAAACATGGACAATTGAGTTGGTGCAAGTACTCCTAGTGAGGACACACTGCTGACACAAGGAGCAGAGCATAGATATGCACAACCAATGTAATTGCTGTGGCAGTTGTAGGCTGACGTAAGTTAGGTGGACCTTATTTTCTGGTGTAGACATGCCTTTAGACAAGTTAGATGTCTTCAAGTTGGCAGAGCCTGATCCAAGGAGATCTCTGAAGCTTTAGTGATTATCTTTGAGAACTCATGGACGATGGGAGAGAGCCCAAGGACTAGAAAAGGGCAGATATAGTACCTTTTGTATAAAAAGGGGAATATAGACCAGTCGTCTTAACTTTGGTAGTACCCAGAAAGAGAATGGAGCAAATAATCAATTTGTAAGCACCTAGAAGAAAATAAGGTGATAAGTAAGTCTACATGGATTGTCAAGAACAAATCATGTCAAACCAACCTATTATCCTTATTTGGCAGGGTAACACCTTAGGGATCAGGGGAAGCAGTAGATGTGATACATCTCAAATTTAGTACAGCATTTCATAAGTCCCTCACATGGACTTCTCATAAACAAGCTAATGAAATATAGCTTAGACAAACCTACTGTAAGACGGGTGCACAACTGGTTGGAAAAGAGTACTCAGAGTAGTTTATCACTTGTTCACAATTGAGCAGGAAGGGCATATTGTGTGCGTTCTCGCAAAGATCTGTCATTGCTTCACTATTCAGTATCTTCATTAAAATAATTTGGATAATGGCATAGAGAGTACAGACAATACCAAACAGGAAGGGATTGCAAGCGCTTTGGAGGACAGGATTAGAATTCAAAAGGATTTTGACAAACTGGAGAAATGGTCTGAAATAAATAGGATGAAATTCAAGAAGGACAAATGGTAAATACTGCACTTAAGAAGGAATAATCAATTGCACAAATACAAAGTAGAAAATGGCTGTCTAGGAAGGAATACTGCAGAAAAGGATCTGAAGTATAGTGGATCACAAACTAAATGAGTCTATGTAATACTGTTGCAAAAAAAGTGAATATCCTTTTGAGATGTATTAGCAGGAGTATTGTAAGCTAGACACAAAAAGTAATTCTTACACTCCACTCAGCACTAATAAGGCCTCAGCTGGAGTATTGTGTCCAGTTCTGGGCACCACACTTGGGGAAAATATGTGGACAAACTGGAGGAAGTCCAGAAAAGAGCAACAGAAATGATTGAAGGTCTAGAAAACATGACCTGCAATGAAAAATTGAGCTTGTTTAGCCTGGAGAAGAGGAGACTGAGGGGGGACATAACAGCAGTCTTCAATTACATAACAGGTTGTTATAAAGAGGAGGATGATAAATTGTTCTCCTTAATCACTGAGGACAGGACAAGAAGTAATGGGCTTAAATTGCAGCCAGGCAGTTAGGTTAGACATTAGGAAAAACTGTCAGGGTAGTTAAGCACTGGAACAAATTGGCTAGGGAGGTTATTGAATCTCCATGGGTAAAGTTTTTTAAGAGCAGGTTAGAAAAACACCTGTCAAGGATGATCTGAACAATACCGAGTCATTCCTCTATGTAGAGAACTGGACTAGATGACCTCTCAAGGTCCCTTCCAGGCCTACATTTTTATGATTGGAAACAATATTTCTCTTTATGTACTTTGAACATTTGACAATACTTTGTAGATTGTCAGTTTCACTGTTATTTCTCCTGAAAAGTCAGGTAACTTCCTTAATTGCTTAGGTCTTTCAAAACTAGGAAAACCTGGTTCTAAAACTACACAAATGGGCAGAGGGACTCAGTAAATTAGTTTTAATTTTTTTAATTGACTAGAGTTCAAGTTCACAGTATCGCTTTAAATTAAACCTTGAAATTAAATGCATTTTTGCAAGTGCTAAACATTTCAATTGAAATAAAACACTTAACAAATTCAGTACTGTATTTCTGTAGTACAAAATGCACATTTCAACACAGCATGTCTTTTTATGAAACATTACCTCTTACCTCAAATAAATTAATCTTTCAAATTCAGATAAGACAGATTCCGTTGGTGAAGAAGCTTCTCTCATGTCATCTGTGGAAGAGCTAGTGTCTGGCATGTGCAACAGTGAATCGGTTCATGAAGAAAGAGACTTATCCATAGCAAACTGCAAAGAACAAGGTTCTAGTGAGAATCCAAGATACACTAACCAACTAAGTAGTTCATGGCATGAAAGACTGATGGTGGATGCTAGTAGTTCACATGAGCCAGGTGGGAGAATCCATCTTTTTTTAAGGTATATGTAGTTATTTTAACATTGTAAAATATACAGCTCTTTAACTGTCTGACCTGATTTGTTAGAGGATGTACAGTGTGTGTGTGTGTGTGTGTGTGTGTGTGTGTGTGTGTGTGTGTGTGTGTGTGTGTGTGTGTGTGTGTGTGTGTGTGTGAGAGAGAGAGAGAGAGAAGCTTGACTCTACATATATTTAAATGTACTATTCAGTTTTATAGATCGTATTTTAGGGAATTTTCCTTGTATTTATTGTATGATGATTTCCTCAAGGAACCAAACAACTTATCATATGGGTGGTAATTGTGGTCTTTGATGCTTTCATCCCTGTGGCTCTGGATTTCAGGACTGAGTTTGGTATTCCTGCCAAGCATATATTTTCCTTTGACTAACTCTGGTTTTAATAAGATATTGACTAAAGATAGTTTTTTAAAAAAAAACCTGAATGTGTATGAGGTAGGCAATTTATATATAGCTGTGTTGTACAGTATTTTGGTTTAAAATAGTAACTAGATTTTATATAAAAACACCTTAAATTTTCCAGCCTTAAACGCCATTCCATGTTTATCTGCTCAGCCCCCAATCCCAAACAGCCCTGCTAGCATTGTTCCAGATGTGATTTTACTTCCACATTGTTAGCCCAGTCAGAGCTGCTAACTGAACATTGTTCCTTTTCTGATCCATTTTCATTTTGCCTAGATATCCACTTTAATCCAAAATACCTGCTCGTAAAGGCATTATTGCAGGTTGGATTGTCACCTTGGTGTCACCTAGCTTGAAACATGCGCCTTGACTTAGCTCTGAAGGGTTTGTCTCCCTGCTTGTCCCAGCCAATCTTGGGATTTTTTTGTTTCTCATGAAGCAGCTTCTTGACTGGGGTTTTGTCTTAGAAATGTTTATTCAAATCCTTATTACTAGTTTACAACAAATGGACTTCCAGTGAATAAATAAGATATATTCTAGCTTTAATTTTGCAAAAATACTTACATTCATTGCCACGGTGTAATAGCCAGCATATTGAAGTATAAGAATCTCTTACAGGATGCTGGAGGCTGTGGGAGACAATTGTTTTTTGAGTGGGTCAAACCAAGAAAACTAGTGCTTTTGCAGTTTCTGTTGCCATCCTCCAAATACTGTGTTCTTCACTACTGGAACTAAGCAATGAGATCAGGATAAACGTCTCTTTGCTAACTCCACAGAGATCAGCAATTCATTTGGCCTAGGATGTGAAATTGTGATGTATTCATCCCTATGTTAATATCACAAGAATGAACAGGCATTAGTGCTATACACTAATGCAACACATTTTTTTTCAATTATAGCATAGTTTTTTAATAGTCTAAAGTTAGAAGGCAATATTAGATCACCTGGTCTAACTTCCTGTATATCAGAGGCTGTTAAATTTCACCCCATCACGCCTGCATTGAGCCCAACAATTTGTGTTTGACTACAGCAGTGGTTCTCAAACTGCGGCTAATGTGACATCCTCAGGGCCATAGGGATAGTATTAGATGCAGCCCACATAACACATTGTGCACCACATACGCGGCCCATGATGGTAAATAGGTTGAGAACCACTGGACTACATCATAACTTGTGTTTAGCTAAAGCGTGTTTTCCAGAAAGGCATCCTGTCTTAGTCTGAAGACATCAAGAGATGGAGACTCCATCACTTTCCTTGATAGTCTGTTCCAGTGGCTAATCGCCCTCACTGTTTAAAATTGTTTTTGCCTGGTTTCTAGTTTTAATTTGTCTGGCTTCAGCTTTCAGCTTTGGTCTTTATTATGCCTTTCTACACTAGATTGAAGAATTCTTCAGCACCTGGTATTTTCTCCTTGTGAAGAACACATACACTGTAATCAAATCATGTCTCACTCTTCTTTTTGATAAACTAAACAGTTCGAGCTCTGTCTCTCTGCAAGGCTTTTTGAATAATGTTTGTGGCTTGTTTCTGTACTTGTTCAATTTTTCAACATCTTGTTTAAAGTATTGTGACAGTCTTTTGGTATCAGTCTCGCCAATGCCATATACGCCGGTAAAATCACCTCCCTACTGCTACTTCCCTGCTTGCATTAGTCCTTTTTGCCACAGCATCACACTGGAACTCATTTTGAGTTACTTGTCCACTCTGATCTCTAAATCCTTTTCAGAGTCACTGCTTTTCAGAATATAGTCCTTCATTCTATAGATCGGGCTTGCATTCCTTGTTCCTAGATGTAGAACTTTGCATTTGACTGTATTAACTCACATTTTGTTTAAATGGGCCCACGTTACCAAGCGATCCAGATCACTTGTATTACTGCCCTTTCCTCATTATTTATCACTCCACCAATCTTTGCGTTATCTGCACCAGTCTTTTGTGTTTCTATTTCAAAAGTTTGGGATGTGAGATCTGAGAGTCCATTCTCTAATTAGCCTCAAAGAGGGAGCTCTTGGCCTTCTAGGTCAGTGGTTCTCAACCTTTCCAGATTACTTCACCTCTTTCAGGAGGCTAATTTGGCTTGCATACCCCCAAATTTCACCTCACTTAAACTGCTGGCTTACAAAATCAGACCTAATACAAAAGTGTCACAGCACACCATTACTGAAAAATTGCTTCCTTTCTCATTTTTACCATATAATTATAAAATGAGATTTTAGTTTGTACTGACTTCGCTAATGCTTTTCATGTAGCAGCCTGTTGTGAAACTAGGCAAATATCTAGATGAGTTGATAGACCTCTGCGTACCCCTAGGGGTACACATACCCCTGCTTGAGAACCACTGTTCTAGGTAAGTTTTTTCTTTCTCTAACTGTTGATGTCATACTTCCCTCACTGATTAAGTTTTTCAGATAATATTTTGCAAAAAAGCGTGTATCCTTGGCATTTGTAAATTGTAGAAAAGCCAACTAAGGAGAAGCACTCTGTATTTACCAGTGCAATTACTGTTCTTGGAAGTAACACAGTGGCGCAGATAGTGTTTTATAGGTGATAAAGAAGAGGTAAACATGAACAGAAGTCAACAAGTTATATAAGAACTGAGGCAGCAGGATTAAGTATGGTTGCCATCTAGTGTTCAGAATTTGGTAGCATTGGATTTTTAGCTGTTTCCTGTTTTTGATTTACAGCCAACCCCAAGGCTTCTGTTGTCATGGATCAAGATTTACCAGTTTATGCTGCTGACATTGGAAGGGGAGTAATTACAGATTCTGGACCATCATTTAGACCTGATAGTACGGTTAGTTATACTGGAAATTAATATATCATGTCATTTAAAATAACCATACTACTTAAATTCAGCTGACTGTTTTAGTATTTCCTAGACCTTTTTATTAACTTGAAATATGAATTTGAAGGTGACCTGCAAAGTATTTTGCTGGAGGCAGGGGAAGTTAGTTATACCATAATTTTGTTGTTTTATGATGTGTAAAACACACATGCAATTCTGCTTCCTTTTTCAGTAGAAATTCAGGTCTTGTTTGCCCTTTATTTCCTGCAAGTTTTCATAGACTACTAGAGAAGTGGTGTGAATATTACAAGTTTCTGAGTAACTGATTAGATAAAAGGGTTTTAAGTCATTTAAACCTGTTTTGTTAACACTTTAAAAAGGACAGCAGCAAAATCTTTGAAACATTCAAATATCTTGTCCCTTTTAGTTCAGGACTAAGAGAGCACTTATTCCAGCTTTCCTGGTCTTCTAAGGATTTGTCCAGTAAAAACAGGGGAGAGAACTTTGTATCCCTGATATTTTTACAATTTAAAACAAAGCAAAATTTCTAAAAAAATAAAATAAACCTTTTCCGGCCCCATTTATCTGACATAAAGAAGCAAAAAAGGCACAAACCCAGCAATCTTCCTTTGCATGTCACCTATAAAATAAACATGGAGGCTTTCCGATACTGCACTTCTGTTCCTCTGAGATCTGCTCTCTTATTATTGAAGTAGATCTGTGATGAGAAATAGCCAAATCTGAGCACCAGTAGATCACCTGGTTTACATGGTGTATGATCTATATCCAGTTCTGGGAAGCAATATAATGGTTCTTGAAAATGTGGTTGTGTGCGGTTGTGTGTGGGGGGAGAGGTGTGTGTGTGTGTGTGTGTGTGGCGGGGGGTGTGTACACAGGCATGTGTGAGGAAATGGTTTTTACTGAGCAATGATGAACTTTATTTTGTCTGACTCTTCAAATAATGAAGGTTTCTACACTTGAACTGAGCTCAAAATTAAGTGTTTATATTTTAAATAATTTGTCTTGTCCCTACGCAATGCTATAGTCATATTTTCTTGACCCTAGGTAGCACTTTCTAAAGGATGGACAACCAGTTTTGCTCCACCGGCTTGTGCACGAGAGGTAGCCTGTGATTATTTGTCTTCAACAACAATTTCCACTGGCAGTTTTTTAACCAGCGAAAAGTTGGACCTAAGCCCTGCTAACACTGGTAAATACTTTTTTTCTTATAAACTGGATTTTATTTACAATATTATAAAGGAAAATTAGTCTAATACTTTGACATTAGTGAGTTCTTCTGAAAGAAGATTGATTCATGTGAAACTTGACTTAAGCCTTGTTAAAGTTGCCCTCTGAAATAGGGCATAAATAAAATGTAATGCATGTTCTATGGTTGTAGCTTTATTTGACTTTCAAGTAAGCTAAACATATTAGCATGTTAACTACAACTACAGTAGTTTTGGCAAATGGCAACTGATGTTACAAGTACTGTTATCTGAAATACCTCAGGTTTTCAAGTTGGCAAAATTGAAAAAAGAAAACAAACTATAAATTGTTAATTTTTTTTTCTGAATAAACATTTCAGACATGGCTAATCAGCACATACAGTAAGTCTTTGCTCTTCTACAGCTATCTGTGAGTTTCAGTATTACTTGACAGTTGGAGCAGTGATCACAAACTTCAGATGTTTTTTCATAGCATACACTTTGTAGAGGTATGGTTTTATCAGGTCTGATGGTTTTTATATGTTCATAATTTTCTGGGAAAATCTCAATTGGGGAAGAAATTTCATGGTCTTGAGTTAATGTGAATGTGAACGATATGACAAGTTAGTAAACATAAAACATGCACATCGGTGTGACTGAGTTATCATTATGACTAACTTTTCTTTACTCTTTTTGAATACGCTCTTCTGATTAAAGATTTTTCAAAATATTTAATAACGCTTTTACCTGTCGTGTTATGTAAATTTTTTAAAAGGCAAACTGGCACTGCCCTACATAATGAGTGTTTAAGAATACACTAAAAAATTGAGAGGCGCTCCGATGCTGTGGCATTGCAGGTCATATATGTACCTGAGAGAGAGGGTAAAGATCTTCATCCTTTGAAGTTGCTAAGCTCCATTGAGTATTATATAATTAGGTATTGTCAATGTAGAATTATAGAAATTGCTGTTAAGTTTATAGTATGGGAGAGAATTATGATAGAAGACCTTTTTATAAAATCGTCAGTTTACATTGTTTCAAGGTTTATGCTGTCGAACAAAAGTTTATTTTCAGACAAGTTCACTTAAGTGGCTTATTTGCAGAACTGGGTGTCAGACTTATGGTTTATCTTCCAGAGTTGTCGTCTTCAAATAGTGCAGAGGATAGGATATTGAGAGAAACAGCAAGCAGCCCTTGGGACTCTTCAGCATCTCCAGCACCTGCCACTGCTCTGCAGAGACAAGAGAATTCTTCTGGAGTTTGTGAATTTCATCTGCCTGCAGAAGAGAATTTTATCTCTAATAGAAGTCAAATTCAGCAGATCATAGACAAATATACGAAAGATTTGAACTGGTTACCTGAAAACAGTACATCTTTCCATGGTAATAACTTGTTTAGAGTATGGAGAATGAATACAAGAACTAGAAGTATACTGTGAAAAGGAGTTTAACAAGAACATACATTTAACCTGTGTTCAAATTTTAATTACATTTTGTTAATCACTAGATAATATACATGTTGATGTTCCTTGTTCTGCTGATATTCTGCACCCTGTGACCAAATGCCGAAAGGATCAGAGGCCCAATTATATAGTCAGTTGCATATGTGCAACTCCCATTGGCTTCAGAGGAAGTTGTACCTGTGCAGCTGGTAGGATAATTGGGTGGTTTCAAGATATTTTTTACCATTGATTTATCTCAGTCTGTAGTGGAAAACACACACATGCACAGCTAACTGTAAATAATAAATACTAGCATTTTAAACCAAATCTGTTAAAGAAAATGAGATGTAATTTATATAGCATTTTTTATATACCCTTAATGTTTTTGTTAATACTCTGTGCCTTCAAATTAGAAGACTGTGCATGAAAGTATAACAATATGGTCATGAATTACTACTTAACTTCAGCATTTTAGTTTATCACTGTCCCAGAATACTTAAAAACAATCTTAGTTTTTACTTTAAGAGTTGACTCAGCACAACCTTATGGGTATTGTATACACATGCATCACTTCAGAGATACAGTGATGTAGACAGCTGTTTTAACACAAAATACTTGCAAAAACTATTTATAAACTTTTTAAGTCTTATGCATTACATTTATAGCACCTGAGCTGTAGGTGCCACGTTTGCATTTTTGAAAAATAAATTTTCCACTTTTTTTTTAAAAGCTCCAGCAGTTGGACTCGATTTTTCTGAGATAGAAAGAAATTTCCCTGACTTTCAACATCAGCTTTTTCAGCCTTTGGAACCAAGTCCTGACTTTGATATCTCGTCATCCCTTTCTCAACATAGGATTTCTGAAGACAGCAAAGATTTTGGCAAGGTATTACACAAAGTTTTGAAATAAGGGAAGGCACGCAATTTATGTAAGATTACAATGTTATGTGATTAGAAACTTAATCTTTTGACATTTTCAGAAAATACAGTGGCAAGTTTGTGTTTTTAATCTAGAAATTAAGCTGTCATGGGATAAAAGGGAAGGTCCTTTCATGGATTGAGAACTGGCTAAAAGACAGGGAACAATGGGTAGGAATTAATGGTAAATTCTCAGAATGGAGAGGGATAACTAGTGGTGTTCCCCAAGGGTCAGTCCTAGGACCAATCCTATTCAATTTATTCATAAACGATCTGGAGAAAGGGGTAAACAGTGAGGTGGCAAAGTTTGCAGATAATACTAAACTACTCAAGATAGTTAAGACCAAAGCAGATTGTGAAGAACTTCAAAAAGATCTCACAAAACTAAGTGATTGGGCAACAAAATGGCAAACGAAAATTTATGTGGATAAATGTAAAGTAATGCACATTGGAAAAAATAATCCCAACTATACATACAATATGATGGGGGCTAATTTAGCTACAACAAGTCAGGAAAAAGATCTTGGCGTCATCGTGGATAGTTCTCTGAAGATGTCCACGCAATGTGCAGAGGCGGTCAAAAAAGCAAACACGATGTTAGGAATCATTAAAAAGGGGATAGAGAATAAGACTGAGAATATATTATTGCCCGTATATAAATCCATGGTTCTCCCACATCTCGAATACTGTGTACAGATGTGGTTTCCTCACCTCAAACAGATATTCTAGCACTAGAAAAGGTTCAGAAAAGAGCAACTAAAATGATTAGGGGTTTGGAGAGGGTCCCATACGAGGAAAGATTAAAGAGGCTAGGCCTCTTCAGCTTGGAAAAGAGGAGACTAAGGGAGGATATGATAGAGGTATATAAAATCATGAGGAGGTTGTGAAGGCTGGGACTGTAACAATGTTTAAAAGGGAACTGGATAAATTAATGGTTGCTAAGTCCATAAATGGCTATTAGCCAGGAAGGGTAAAGAATGGTGTCCCTAGCCTCTGTTCATCAGAGGATGGAGATGGATGGCAGGAGAGAGATCACTTGATCATTGCCTGTTAGCTTCACTCCCTCTGGGGCACCTGGCATTGGCCACTGTCAGTAGACATACTGGGCTAGATGGACCTTTGGTCTGACCCGGTACTGCCGTTCTTATGTTCTTAACTGACAATGTAGTTCACAGTAATTTGCTTTTTGTGATAAAAATGGATCTGAAAGAAACATTAAAAATTACTGTTGCAGTTTTTGTCTTGTATTATATTTGAGAATATTTAACCATGATCAATAACTCAGCTCTTTGCCATGATTCTTCTGCCACTAGAGTTTCGCTTTCTCAATCCAAAGTCAAGACACATCTGTATTTCCTGAAGACACGTCCTCTAGCTTGAAAGCGAGAAGTTACAATCTGCATTCTTTTCTTAATACAAAGAAGCTAAACAATACTACATCACAGGCAGAGGAGTCAATTAAGGCAAATGTTACTCTGGGTATGGATCTGTTTTTAATGTCTAAATGTGAAGATTTGTAGTTGTTTGGTCCCCTGCAATTGTGTTCTCTTGAAGTTAGTGAGACACTGCTAGCTGTTCGTTACATACTCTGTCTTCTCTGCAATATCATAGCTTAGCTCTTACTCTGTGCCCCCACTGCTATTGAACAAGACTGTGTCCACAGACCTGGTTTCTTAGTTTTTCTGCTGTTGGGTGACATTCCCAGGAATTACACAGTCCAGTTCTTTGCCTTCCCAATTATTAAAATTGACTGTTGACTTTGGTATACATTTCCTTTGAGAACATGTTATTTTTATATTCAGACCACTCTGTAATGTATAGATACTGCTTATTTATTGATACAGTTCTCTCAACCAAAAGGAAAAAAATGCTGTTCACATTTTAAAGCTGTGGGCACCCATTCTGTCTGTCTCACCTTGCTGTTCCTGGGTATTGCAGAGATCCAAATGCAGAATGTATGATGCTCAATATCTGGACATAATAGTGATTTAAGGGTAGAATTTAAAATTGTAATTTTAGCTTAAATCATTAATTTTTCTTAATCCTTGTAAATTGCATCTCTCCAAAACCAATTATTTCATGTACTGAAAATAGAATAAAATTATGTGACATGCATTACTATGGGCACTTTTAAGGTAGATCAGATGACAGACCTAAAATGTGAAGTCTTCTTTTTTTTTTTTTTTAAGCAATGACTGATCTCAAAGTATGAGTTGTTCCTGTGGACTTCAGTTTTTTTGCTGCTGCTGTTCACCATTAGTCAAGTAAAATTACAGATGTTTTGCTTGTGTTCAGGTTTGCAGGATTTGGCCATAGGGAAATATTTTGAAAGTTGTCTGCATATCACAAAGTCTGTTTGTGTGTGACATGAGCCTGCTTATCAATGATATCTTATTACCATATTTAGAGACATGTATATTTGAAAGAATGCTTATCTGCTAACTTCCAAATATTAAAAAACCACCCTAGAATCAGAACCTCTTATTAGATAGATATAATCCCATTGCTGTAGTATCTAAGTGCCTCCTAAGTATAACTTGTTTTGTATGTGTAGATCTTAAGGGAAATCTAAGTGAGAATAACCACCTGATGTACTTGGCCTTTATAAGAAAGAACAGGCTGTGTTCAGATTTTTTTCTTCTGTTAATGTATACAGCACCAGTAATGATTTTTTTCTTCTTTTGCTTCCTTTAGAGACGCTGTCAGAGAGGCTTGAAATCCTAAGGCTTTCTAACTGAATGTGATTTCTAAGGGCCAGATTCTCTGATTGGTATAAATTGGTGCAGCTCTACTGACTTCAGTGTAGTTGTGTCAGCTTACACCAGCAGAGAATCTGGCCATAAACGTTAAAGAAAAAAGGACAAGTTACTATGTCAAGAAATATAAAGCTATTAGAGATTGTGTTTAAAAGAAACCAAAATTATTTTGTGTAAAATAACTATTTTTAAATGAAGATACTTTCCTGATTAATACGTAGGTTTTTTATGATTTGGGTATTTGGCTATCTAGGAAGAATTTCATTCTGATTCACCAAATTGACATAAAAAACACCATAATATCTTAATAAATGTGAATATTATGTACTGGAATGAAATTACTGGAGTTAAAACATTGTTGCCTATTTTACTATAATTTTCTTAAATGCATAAATAATTACTTTCTAGACCATGGCTTGCTTCCTTTTTGTAAACTCTATTGTCTGTATTTAGACCTTTCTGACAGTCTGACTTTTTTTTCAAGCAGGTTCTGAAGAATCTTTTCACCCTCTTCCCTTGGAATCTACCCTGAATGAGCACAGCCAGAGTACTGAACAACCAATAGGTCTTCGCATTGTATTTGAACAAAATTCTAAAATTAAAAAATCAGAGAACGAGAACTACGTTTTACCTGTTGGAGACCAATATGAGGGTCTGGCGAGAAATATAGAGAATACTAATCTCCAGTCTTCATTGGAAAACCTGCGGAGTCCAACTCTGAGTTCATTGGAAGAACTGGGTTCATTTTATCAGCTAATTACAACACAGATTACAGAAAATGAGACTCTCCTGACTGAACATTCAGTAAAAGAAGTTGGGGAACTGAGAAAAGAGAACTTAAGTTTTGAAGAATTACCTGTTGTGACACCAAATAAGCATAGGGATCTTACTGAAACCCCAGTTCTTAAAAATGAAGCAAATAGGATTGTGGAAGGTGACCACTCACCGTGCAGTACAAATATATTGGAGGAAGAACAAAGCATTCTAAAAGTACAGATGTCATCTAGAATGCCTAGAGCAATAGACTCAGAAATCTATGTCAGCCCTTCACAAGCAACTGGACAACAAAATGGTGGTTTGCCAGAAATACCCCAAAACCAAAATTTTAATTCAGTACTCACAATAAGTTCAGGGTCACATTCCTTACAAAGCCGTGTGCCAGTCTGGGTGAGTGAAATAAAGGTTTCACAAGGTAATTGTTAGTGAGTTAAATGCCATTCAGATTTCAACCAATTGCTCCAAGCTATTTTAGAGCTTTTGTAATTTGAAAATTTAGCAAATTTCACTTTACAGTTTTAGTTGGAGACGTCTTAAAACTTGTGTAATTTAATCTGAAATTATACTGATCTTTGTCATTTTAGGTCTATATTTTCTTTGAGAAAAGGCTAGCAATTATGGTAAAGGAAGATGAGGCTAAAATGCTTAATTTAGGAAAACAACGAAGCTGTGTTTATAAATGCTGTTCCCTTACGGATCAAACAAAAGCTACTGTTGTTTGCCAAGAATTAGCTTTCAGGCTGTAACTAGAATTCCGGTTTAGTGGAGGGGTGTAAGGGAGGTTTTGTACAATGGCAAATTAAATATTTAGGTTGGACTGAGCTCCTTTGGAGGAGTTCTGAGTACAGCAAAAATGTGGGAGGAGCACTTTGCCTGAGGTATTCCTTTCACTGCCTGGAGCACATTTTCTTTATCTGTATGTTGAACAATTCTTTCCTTTGTAACAGGCTAACAATGTTGCTGTTGCTAGAAATATTGATTTTTACCTTGATGATGTCTTCTCTATTTTCTAGGAGACAGAGTCAGGGCATGGTATTATGGAAGAACCTGAACTGACTCTGATAAGCTCAAATGACATCAGTGTTGCAGAATCAGACTCGGAACACAGTAGCCAAGAGAAAAAAAGAAAAAACAAGTTTGATAGCCTGGCATATGCTGGCCAGTCTGAACTTAAAAGTTGTTCTGAGGTAAATCTTGATCATCTCTTTTTGAGCCTGGCACTGCTGATATTTTTTTGCTTTAGTAAGAATAAGAAGAAACTTGGCAATTTTAAAGCATATAATACAATATTGTAGATCATTAGCATGTTTTGGGTTCTCCAGATTTGCAAATATTTGAGCCATTTGGTGGTAATGCCATGTCTGATAGGTTGGGCTCATGCTGAGAACTGAAATCCATCCTGCTTTCTTCTCTTCGTCCTTTGCCTTACCCCAGCAGCTTAGTTGAGATGGAGTACTCCAAAGTTCACACTGTCAGAAGAACAGAAATGTCCTGCTGTTGTTAGTAAGGCAGAGCAATAACCCATTCCTGAAAGACTCAATGGGAAAGGCAAAAATCCTATTACCTTACTAGAGAAAGGGCATCCAGGCATTGGATAGAGGCACACTTCAGAGCCATCTGCAGTTCTCAGAATAGACAGAAGAGGGTGGGCTCATTGCATTACTGCACTAGTCTTTTATTATAGTATCCTTTTTGTGTCTCTTACTCAAATTAAACGAATGAGGTTCCCAAACCCTGTAGGGTATTGAATGACTAAGTCAGTGGGTGTGAGTATGCTATTTAAGTTCTGACTGCAGGCTTTCTTATTCTAATGTAGGAAACTTGCCCCAGGGTATTTTGTAGTAGACTTTTAATGAGACTTCTGGAACTGAAATTCAGACAATGTTTAGGGGTCTCTCTGTCCAATCCTCCCTTTTCCTTCTCAGTGGATAAACTATAGCTTTTCCTCAGCGTTGCATGACTCAGGCTAGTGTAGCAACTGTTCCATCCTCAGGATATTTCAACAGCTCTGGAAAGGTCCATGAGGATGCTAATGATAAACCTTTAAAATCAGGTTGTGAATCATTGTTTCCTCATCTGAGAACTGCCAGTTTTCCAGGCATTTCCTTGGTTGGGTTCTCTTTGACCTAGATCATTCAGGCCTTATTCAGATGCTCATATGTTGTCCACAAACTGTCCCTGACCAGTTCCAAGCTCTACAGATAATGCCAGTTAGGATTAAACCATTCTGACAGTGGATGATCACAGGGTAATTTATTCAAAGAAGATACATTTTCTCAAGACTATGTGGATGACTGTAATATAGTTGATGCCAGCCAATGTTATGAAGGAACATGCTAACATAGCTGGTATCTTGGGAAGATGATCGCATACAATCAAATGAATAATAATAATTCAATTGCAGGAGGGCATAGAGACAGTGAAGAGCTCCAAGTGCATGAAGGTGGCTTTTAAGAAACAATTAGACAGTGGAGGAAATTGAGAATAGACTGTTGGAGGATGTTGTAAACATTGGGGCAGGTTTGGGGAATAACATTTATCTGAGAATAGGAGAAGGAGACAGAACTGTGTGAGAGTGGATGTGGGAGCTAGAGATGGAATAGGAAGAAGAGCAATCAGATGTAAGTGGGGGCAGAAATGGTTCCTGAAGCAAAAATGAGATGTTTGAACTTGATGGGGAAAATGGGCTTTATGCGTAAGGATCTGATTTTTTTGTTTTAAGAGAAATTTTTATAAAATTGCTTTTAGGATTCCCTGCTGCTGTGTGCTAACTACATTTTTCTTGCATCTGTGCTAATGAAAGATCTGATTCCATTGGCTCCTTAATTGTTTGTCCCTTGACAACAATGGAGATGGATTAATATTACTTCACTAAAACGTGTAGCCTGTTCTAAGTACATTATGCCAATCGATTCTTCTGTCTTGCAACAGGGGAGAGAATTTTTACCTTTAGACCCAGAAGCAGATTACTCTGTTTTCACGCTTTCTGACTACGCTGCAATAGCTCAGAGTCCTAATGAGGATCAGTCTCCATTACATCAATCTGCAGGTACTCATGTGTAACTTCAGTACACTCATTAGAACTGAAACAGAGAATCTGCAAAATATTAACACACTAGTAAAATACAGCTCCACTTACAGTAGACTTGTAATTATATAAGTGTATGCCACCATTCATTACAGCATTATACTAGATATGGTCCAGGTCCAATGTATGCCACTATACCATGGAAATAGCTTTTTTTGCCTGTTCCTATTGAAAAGTCTGTTTCAGCATTGCCTGTCTTGAAGACTTACTTCAACAAGAAGCTTATTAACTCCTCTCATTACACATTCTATCCTTCCCACTAATTAGAAAATAGTCTTTCACTCCACCATAATGTACCATCAGCGTTGCTGAGCCATTGCGTAATATGTAATGTTCTCTATCTTTCCTAATTTCTTGTTGGTCTCCTGCCCCTTAGTACACCTCTACCCTGATATAATGCGGTCCGATATAACGCGGATTCGGATATAACGCGGTAAAGCAGCGCTCCGGGGGACGGGGCTGTTTTACCTCGTATCCAAATTTGCGTTACCACCAGCGGTTCCTCTGCATCCACCTGTTACTTGCTGCGACCCTCCCCAGGGCCCCCTTCTGCCCCAGCTCACCTCTGCTCTGCAGCTCTGCGTCTCCTCCCTCCCAGGCTTGCCGTGCCAAGCAGCTGATTGCTGGGAGGGAGGGGGGAGAAGCAGAGCTGCAGCGCACTCATGGGAGGAGGCAGAGTAGAGGTGAGCTGGGCTGAGGGGGCCCCGAGAAGGGCTGCAGCATGTCGCCGAGGGGAAGAGAGAAGCAGAGCGGTGGTGGCGCACTCAGGAGACAGAGCGGAGGTGAGCTGGGGTGAGGAGCGGTTCCTCTCCCTACCCTGATATAACACGGTCTCACCTATAACATGATGAGATTTTTTTGGCTCCCAAGAACTGCATTATATTGGGGTAGAGGTGTATTTGTAAGATCCTCAGACCAAAGTTCTGAGGATTGGCATGCAGGGGTGCCCAGTATACTTTGGAGCATTCTTAAAATAAGAAGTACTCCTCTGACAAGCTAGATCTGCTTGGTAGTTTGAGAATGTCTGTCTGTAATTTGGACCCTATTGTTTACAGTATGTTTTAAGGTATTAAGATTTAGTAACGTATTGCAAATACAAAATGCTATGTACGTGCACTGTAGCTTTAAAATAACTGTAGGAAGCATAAATCTGAATTGCTGTTTGTTTAGTAAATTTCCTAATTCTTTTCAAATCAAACCCAGGTACAATCCATTAGAACAGTAAAGCTCAGTTTTAGGACGGTTATTTAAATTCATGGTTTACTACAGCTGATTAACCTATCAGTGATAAAATCAAAAGTACTGAGACCTTCCTTCTTTCTTCACAGTCATGTTGCTAGAGTTCACTTCCACACCAGGTAGTTTACAAGAATCATTTTTAAGGAGAAAGAAAAACTTCATCCAGAAGTCTGCTAAAAGAGTGGAAGAAATAAAAAATAGAGAGAGAAGTTCTGAAAAGCCTCAAGCTAAGCTGTTTCAAAGGGACAAGACTGAAAGATTTAACATGCCAAAGGAGGATTGTCCTACTTCTGGTAAATTTCATTTGGCAATAGGGATTAGGCATATGGGATTCTTCTAGTAATTATTCTGTAAAGCAGGATAGATTCTGCTACTTTTGGATCTTTGCTCTTGCAGATCAGAATATTCTGTAACAGGGGTTCTCAAAGTCTTTCACTGCCTGGATCACATCTTTAAGTAAGAGCATTTCAGAGATACCTCACCCTCTTTCATAATCCTAGGTTCTTCTTCGAGTGATTGCTCATATCCATTCCAGTTAGGTGTGCGCGCCGTGTGTGCACGTTCGTCGGAAGACTTTTACCCTAGCAACTCCAGTGGGCCGGCAGGTTGCCCCCTAGAGTGGCGCCGCTGTGGCGCTCGATATATACCCCTGCCGGCCCACCCGCTCCTCAGTTCCTTCTTACTGCCATGTTGGTCGTTGGAACTGTGGAGCGCGGCATAGCTGTCCTCCACGTCCCTAGCTCTCCTTCGTTTCACTGTTCTCATAGTTGTAGATAGTTGTAAATTGTAGTTAGTTATTGTTAATTGTAGTATAGTTGTATATACTTATTAGCGGGTTTGGGCTGTAGCCCCTCCCTGCGCCCGGCACCGGGCCCATGCCTGGTTCGCTGGGGTTCAAACATTGCTCGGCCTGTAAAATGCCAATGCCGACCAGCGATCCCCACAACGCCTGTCTGAAGTGCCTGGGGGAATCGCACATTTCAGATAAGTGCCACATCTGTAAGGCTTTTAAGCCTCGGACAAAAAAGGAGAGGGACCAGAGGTTAAGGACTCTCCTAATGGAAGCGGCACTTTACCCTGTGGCCTCGACGCAGAGCGCCAGCTCCGGACCCCGCCGGCACCGGAAAGACGCCCCGGCACCGACCTTCCCCGGCACCGGGACCTGACGCAAGACCCTCGAAGTCTGTGATTCCATCCTCGCAGGCTTGAGAGGAGCGCCCGGCACCTACCTCTGCCGCGGCACCACGAGCAGGGATTCTGTCAACTCCGGGCCCCGGAGGTCTGTCGAGTCCGGTCCCTCCTAGCTCCCCTATAAGATCTGGGGTTGAGCTGTTGGTCCCTTCGACGCCAGAGACATTCACTTCAGCATGGGACCTAATTGCTCTCACGGAGCCTACCCAGCCTCAACCTCCGGTACCCCCGGTGTGGGTCATATCTAGAGGCAAGCCTGTGACAATGCGGGCGCCGTCTCCGGACTCGCTCAGCCGGCACCGATCCCCTTCGAGATCCTGGCACTGTGGACGTTCTCGCTCCAGGCGCCGTTCGTAGTCCCGGCACCGCTCCCCTCGGCGGTACTGGTCGCACTCGCGGCGCCGGTCATCTTCCAGACAGTCTCACTACTCCCGGCACCAGTCTGGATCGAGTCGCCGCTACCGGCACCGAGACTCCAGGAGCCGTTCCCGTCAGCGGTCAGCACCCCAGTCGACCTCCTGGCACCGAGCTGGTGGCAGGTCCCGGTCCCGGTCGACCTCCCAGCACCGCACCGGTGGCAGGTCCCAATCGACCTCCCGGCGCCGCACTGGTGGCAGGTTCCAATCCCGGCACCGAGAAGATCGTCGACGTTGAGACCGAGGGAGCCCTACCAGCCACGTTTGGCCCCACCATGGCCCTCCCGGCAGCCGTCTGTCTCATCACAGACAGACAGCATGTACGCCCTAGACGCAGACAGACCCACGGCCCTCTTCCATGACCCTCCTCCGCAGGATCAGGGACCGCAACAGTGGGGATTCTGGATGCCCTGGGCGTACCATCAAGCCCAGGGCCCTCAACACATTCCACCTCAACTTGTGGCGTCTGAGCGCAGGGCTCTGGAGGCCTCTTTGTCTCGCCCTCCCACCTCTCCGGCGGGGGAAGACCGATCCAACCAGCAGGACCCTGTGCTCCCTCCAGAATCAGACGCGCTGGTACAGACGGAGCCCCGCGTGGACCCGCTCCTACAGGGGGTCTCCTCGTCATCCTCCCCCAATGAGGCAGTGGCGGGAACGTCAACCTCCAGTCCTCCCCCACTCGACCTCAGGGCGCACCAGGACCTCCTCAGGCGTGTAGCGCAAAACTTGAACTTGCAGGCTGAGGAGGTTTTGGAAATCGAAGATCCTGTGGTGAGCATTCTCTCAGCGGATGCTCCCACCAGAGTCGCCCTTCCCTTTATCAGGACTATTCAAGCCAATCCTAATACCATCTGGCAATCACCGGCCTCCATCCCTCCTGCTGCACGTGGGGTGGAGCGCAAGTATATGGCACCCTCCAAAGGATATGAGTACCTGCATGTACACCCAACCCCATGCTCCCTCGTCGTGCAGTCTGAACGAGAGGGAACGCCACGGGCAGCAGGCCCCAGCACCGAAGTCCAAGGAGGCAAGGCATATGGACCTGCTAGGCCGGAAGGTCTACTCAGCGGGCGCCCTCCAACTCAGGGTCTCTAACCAACAGGCCCTCCTTAGCCGCTATGCCTATAGCTCCTGGGTGGCAGCGGATAAGTTCAAGGAGTTGTTGCCTCAGGATGCGCATCAAGAATTCGCGGCAATTCTTGATGAAGGCAAGAAGGTCACAAGAACTTCATTGCAGGCATCCTTGGACGCTGCAGACTCGGCCGCCAGAACTCTGGCTTCAGGGGTTACAGTGCGCCACATCTCCTGGCTACAGGTTTCTGGCCTTCCTCCAGAGCTCCAACACACCATCCAGGACCTTCCGTTTGAAGGTCAGGGCCTGTTTTCAGAGAAGACGGACCCCAGGCTGAAAAGTCTGAAAGACAATAGGGTCATCATGTGCTCTCTAGGGATGCACACGCCCGGGACGCAGCACAGACCCTTCCAGCCGCAACAGCAACAGCAGCGCCAGCCCTATCCCCAGTACCCCCAGCGGCAAGACTTTAGTAGACGCCGAAGCAGACAATCGGGCAACCAAGGGGGGCAGAATCAGGGCTCCTCTAAAGCCCCACCTGGCCCAAAACCTTCGTTTTGAAGGTGCGCCCGAGGACGTTGTACCAGTTTCCCCCACGGATCCGTCCCCCCCGTTTTCCAACCGCCTTTCGTTCTTCCTCCCTGCGTGGACCCAAATAACTTCTGACCGTTGGGTCTTACGCACTGTGCAAATGGGATACCGTCTACAATTTATTTCACACCCTCCCTCCCGCCCCCCCCCACCCTCCCTCTTCAGGGACCCCTCTCATGAGCAATTCCTCCTTCAGGAGGTGCAGACACTCCTCGACAAAGGAGCCATATAGGCGGTTCCGGAGAACGAGAAGGGCAAGGGGTTTTATTCCCGCTACTTTCTGATCCCCAAGGCCAAGGGAGGCCTCAGACCTATCCTCGACCTGCGGGAACTCAACAAACATATCCCTGGGGACCATTATCCCATCTCTGGATCCTGGAGACTGGTACGTCGCCCTTGACATGCAGGACGCTTATTTTCATATAGCCATTTTTCCACAACACAGATGCTTCCTTCGGTTCGTGGTCAACCGCCACCATTATCAATTTGCGGTCCTCCCATTTGGCCTCTCTACGGCCCCGAGGGTATTCACGAAATGCATGGCAGTCGTCGTCGCATATCTTCGGCACAGTCGCATACACGTAGTCCCGTACCTAGACTACTGGCTGATTTGAGGCACGTCAGAGTCGCAGATCCGCAACCACGTCCGCAAGATCAGCGGACTCTTTGGAGCTTTGGGCCTCATTATCAACGTGGACAAGTCCATTCTGCTCCCCACGCAGAGGATAGAGTTCATTGGGGCCATTCTGGACTCCATCTTGGCCAGGGCCGTTCTGCCGCTGCCCAGGTTACAGTCGCTGTCGGCCATCATTCGACGCCTACAGACGGCCCCCTTGACCTCTGTAAGGACGTGCCTAACCCTCTTAGGCCACATGGCGGCCTGCACCTTTGTTATGGGTTATGCGTGGCTTCGCATGAGGCCCCTCCAGTCTTGGCTTATCACGCAATACCGTCCGGCCAGGCATCTGCTGGACGCGGTTATCACCATCCCCCAGAAGGTACTGGATTCCCTCCGGTGGTGGCTAGACCAGTCCATAGTGTGTGCAGGGCTCCCGTTTCATCTGCCCCAACCCTCGGTATCCCTAACAACAGATGCCTCAGGCCTGGGCTGGGGGGCCCACCTCGGAACCCTGAGGACGCAGGGCCAGTGGTCCCCCCAGGAAGTAGCCCTCCACATCAACATACGGGAGTTGAGAGCGGTCCGTCTTGCTTGCCAAGCGTTCTCCCATCAGCTTCAAGGTCGCTGTGTCTTGGTATTCACCGACAACACGACGACCATGTACTATATCAACAAGCAGGGCGGCACGAGATCCTCTCCCCTATGTCAGGGGGCAATGCGGCTCTGGAACTTTTGTATAGCCCACTCCATTCACCTCATGGCTTCCTTTCTCCCCGGAGTACGGAACACGCTGGCAGACCGTCTGAGCAGATCCTTCCTTTCGCACGAATGGTCCCTTTGCCCGGACGTCGCCCTCTCACTCTTCCAGAGGTGGGGTTGTCCCTGGCTGGACCTGTTCGCGTCCAGAGGGAACAGGAAATGCCAGATGTTCTGCTCTTTTCAAGGGCGGGAACCAGGGTCAGTAGCGGATGCCTTCCTTATCCCATGGAGGACACACCTGCTCTATGCGTTCCCTCCATTCCCGCTTGTCCACAAGGTCCTTCTGAAGGTGCGCAGGGACAGGGCCCACTTGATTATGGTAGCTCCAGCGTGGCCCAGGCAGCATGGGTATCCGATGTTGCTGGACCTGTCTCTGGCCGACCCAGTCCCCCTGCCCCTTTACCTGGACCTGATCACCCAGGACCACGGCAGGCTCTGTTACCCGGACCTCCAGTCTCTACACCTCACGGCGTGGCTCCTGAGTGGCTGACCAGGTCAGAACAATGGTGCTCTACCCCCATACGTCAGGTGCTACTGAGCAGCAGGAAACCTTCCACTAGAGCGACGTACTCGGCCAAGTGGAAGCATTTCTCCTGTTGGTGCACGGAGAGAGGCTCCCTCCCTAGGGAGGTTTCTATCGCCAGTATTCTCGATTATATCTGGTCCCTCAAGCAGCAGGGTCTGGCGATTATCGTCCCTTCGAGTTCACCTGGCGGCTATCTCCACCTTTCATCCGGGAGGAGATGGCCGTTCGGTTTTCTCTCACCCTACAGTGACTAGATTCCTGAAAGGACTAGAACGTCTCTACCCCCAGGTTCGACCCCCTGCCCCTACCTGGGATCTCAATCTGGTTCTGACTCGGCTCATGGGCCCTCCATTTGAGCCGTTAGCGACTTGCTCCCTGCTCTATCTCTCCTGGAAGACTGCTTTCCTGGTGGTCATCACCTCAGCCAGACGGGTGTCAGAACTCCGGGCCCTCACAGTAGATCCCCCGTATACGGTCTTCCATAAAGATAAGGTGCAGCTGAGGCCACACCCTGCCTTTCTCCGCAAGGTGGTCTCAGCCTTCCATGTCAACCAGGAGATCTTTCTCTCCGTCTTTTTCCCAAAGCCCCATTCATCCCGCAGGGAGCAACAACTCCACTCGCTTGATATCTGTCGGGCACTTGCGTTTTATGTGGAGAGGACAAAACCGTTCCGCAAATCCCCTCAGCTCTTCGTGGCAGTAGCGGACCGAATCAAAGGGCTTCCCATTTCCTCACAGAGGATATCCTCGTGGTTAACGTCCTGTATCAGGACCTGTTATGACTTGGCTCACACCCCTACGGGCCACGTGACTGTGCACTCCACCAGGGCACAAGCATCATCGATGGCTTTCCTTGCCTGCGTGCCCATCCAGGAGATCTGTAGGGCGGCGACCTGGTCCTCCGTCCACACCTTCACTTCCCATTATGCCCTGGTCCAGCAGTCCAGAGATGACATGGCTTTCGGCTCTGCAGTGCTTCATGCCGCAACTTCTCACTCCGACCCCACCGCCTAAGTAAGGCTTGGGATTCACCTAACTGGAATGGATATGAGCAATCACTCGAAGAAGAAAAGACAGTTACTCACCTTTGTAACTGTTGTTCTTCGAGATGTGTTGCTCATATCCATTCCACACTCGCCCTCCTTCCCCACTGTTGGAGTAGCTGGCAAGAAGGAACTGAGGAGCGGGTGGGCCGGCAGAGGTATATGGCGGCGCCACTCTAGGGGGCGACCTGCCGGCCCACTGGAGTTGCTAGGGTAAAAGTCTTCTGACGAACGTGCATGCGCAGCACGCACACCTAACTGGAATGGATATGAGCAACACATCTCGAAGAACAACAGTTACAAAGGTGAGTAACAGTCTTATCACCTCTTCACCTGCTTAGTTATAGCAAATCCCTAGAAAAACAGTAATTGCTTACATAAAAAAGCAGTATTGAGAATGTGACACATTTTTAGCTGCTTTTAGTGGGAATTAAAGGCTGGAAATAAGGCGCAGAGCTAGCATCATTATGACGGGCTAGCTCTCTGGCCCACTATAGACAATAGTCTAAAAACTGAGAGAGCCTTACAACTTGGTGGTGTTTCTCTGTATGAGATAAGATTGTTACTATTGTCCTTGGCTGAGATTTGGAGACTTACTTGCAAAAGAGAAAATTCTACCCCATGGAGTCCATTCTACCAGCCTGTTTCTTTTCAAATTTGTTTTCTCCAAAATAGAAAACATGATTGTTTTTGTTTCAGACCCTACTGCCTTTTGAGGCCAGTGTTCAACTGCTGTCTGTAAAAGGTGTAAACTTATCCTGGTAAAGATCATATAGTAGATACTTCTCCAGTTCACTTTGTTGTCACTGATCTGTATGAGCCCACTTTTGGACTGGCCTCAGTTGCATTTTTAAATTTTTTTTTAAATTTTTTGTTTAAAACAAAGGTGCAGTTGTCAGTCAATTGAAGAAAGTCGGGGAAGTCAAAGTGTGCTCTCGAGAGGACAAAAGATCTGCAGATGTTCAAATGCAGCAGCGCACTTTAAGGTATTGTGTGAATATAGTTGGGAGAAATGAGACTAATTAAACTACTTTTGTTTCTGAAATAATTCCTGTTGCAGTAATATAGAGCCTTAATTTTAGCGATGGTTTTTTATCTCCCATTTATTTCAGCCCCTTAGACTTAAATTAGATGAGTACTTGTGGAAACTAGTATTTTGTGCTTTGTTGGAAGTGCAAGGTAGGAAACTGGGGTAGAGAAGCAATTTTTCTCCAGATCAGATTGGCAGAGACCCTGTGTTGTTGGGGTTTTTTTTGTCTTTTTTGAGGAGGCCACTTCGGGATCTGGGGCAAAATCAGTACTTGGTCCTGTTAGTGAAGGCAGGGGACTGGACTTGATGACCTTTCGGGGTCCCTTCCAGTTCTTTTAGATAGGTGTGTGTGCGTGTGTGTGTGCGTGTGCGTGTGCGTGTGTGTGTGCGTGTGCGTGTGCGCGTGCGCGTGCGCGTAGATATAGATATTATTTTTTGAATAGGACTGACTAAGTGATCATGCTGGTTTCTTCTGACCTTAAAATCTATGAGTCTGTCCACCCAATTCAAGCTTAATCATTTTCACCTTTATTTATAAAACTTCAGACGTAGATGATAGATAAGATGAAATAGGTCAGAATTCAGTAACTTGGGCCTCTATCAGGAAGTTCTCCTGTATTTTGTGGTGATCATCGCCACCTCTGATCCCTGGTGTGGTCCATCAGACTTATTTCTCCAGTTTGGTTCTACTAACCTTCACTTGCATATGTACTGTGGACAAGTATAAGAATCCATTAATTTAATTTTTATCCAGTCAGCATTAAGCATTTTCTTATGTAACCCCTACAGTACACATGTGCAAGCTTCAATTTACACAACTTTTGCTGCTTATACAGTTTTCATGTCTTGTCTTTATTTTTCCCCACTAAAAGGCACTTTTAGGATTACAGGGTTTTATATTTATTACACTGATTAACTTTTCCTTTTATCAAAAATCTAATGCAACACATTCTATGACAAAACATCACCTTTGTCCAGCCAGCAGCAGTATTATTTAAGCAGATCTATGTAAGGGGGCGGGGAATGGCAAAACAACACTCATGCCAGGCAAAGTTAGGCTGAGATCTTGGCCTAAGTCTTGCTGCATCTAAATTCATTTTCTATCCATAATTATAAATTATTCTATATAAAGAGTTTTTTCACTCTTTAATGAAAAGACTTTTGACATACAGAGTTCCATGCAAACAGTTCTTCCCCTTTGGGTGACCTCAGTTTGAGTTGTTATAGCTGAAATAATTATTCATACCAGTGTGTTTTACTATTTAAATCAAAATTCATCATTTTAGATCAGTAAAACATTGGGAAAATTGCCAGTCACATTCTGTCAAATGTCAAGGTGATAATATATAGTAAAACAAATATAAACCTCAAAACTGGATAATAAACTTTATTGGATATAAATACTAATAAGGATTTTTGGCATATAGAGAAATAAACCAAAGTTACATTTTTAATCGTTTCCAGTATATTAACCCTATATACATAACACAAACACTTCAATTTTAAGTTGAGCCCCCATTAATAAGAAGTATACATGTTTTTACTGTTTGGCAGACTTTATAATCAACTAGGTGAAGTGAAAATCAGAAAGGAAGAGAAATCAAGACAAGAAACCTATGCTAAAAACAGGGAAAAGGCTAAAGAGTTTCAAAAGGTAAGTGCATGTGGTACAGTATCTTAAACCCCTTGGTCTAGCATTTCTCTATTTTAATGCTTGTTGTTCTGAGCAGTTCTAATTCCACTGCCCTGTCGGTGCAGGCCCTTTTTAATGAGATTGCTACTTATGTAGTATTAAAAACTGGAGCTCATCTGAAGCAAATGGGGGCGAGCCATTCTTGCAGTAATGATGAAATTCTGCCACCCTATCTCATGGTGACAAATTACAGCCATATGATGTGTGTTTATGGGCTTTCAGCTACTAATTTGTCAATTATTTGACATACTAAAATTTTGCATTTTTCAAGGAAGACCAGGTTGAAAAATAGCATTAGAGAGCTATGGTCTCTAAGGTGTATTGTTAAATTATGATCACTGGCCAAAACAACTGTGGGGAAAGAAATCCTTCTATGTCTCATCAGCTAAACTTTTCCCTACAAATTAAATCGGATTTAGCATTATTATCTGATCCTGATGTTTTCCCCTCATATGACTGTTGGAAAGAGTGCAGAGGTAAAAACATCCAAAATTAGGAGTCAGTGTTTGAAATCTTGGTGCCCTACACTCCAAGTGTTCCTCTTCAAGTTAAGAGGTTACACTAGTTGTTCTTGAAATGGAACTGCTCACTTGATTTAAACCAGGGATCTCAAACACACGGCCTGTTGGGCTCTTGCATGTGGCCTGCCAAGCTCCCCACCCCTCTGCCTACCTACAGGATTGCCCCCTGTGGCGCTGCGAGCCCTGTGCTGCTCTCTGAAGCAGCTGGCAGCATGCCCCTTCAGTCTGGGGTGGCGGGAGGGAGAAGGAGGCAGAGGGCTCCTGCATTACCTCCTTCCAGGTACCACCCTCTACAGCTCCTATTGGCTGGGAACAGGGAACCACGGCCAATGGGAGCTTTGTGGGAGGTACCTGGAAGAGCAGCAAGAGTAGCAGATGCATGGAATCCTGAGCCCCTTCCCCTCCCCCAGGGGCTGCAGGGACATGGTTCCAGCTGCTTCCTGGAACAGAGCGGTGCAGGGGCCAGGGCAGGCATGCAGGGAGCCTGCCCTGGCCCCGGTCGGTGCTGCTGCCACCCCAGAGCCACTCTAGGTAAGCGGTGCCGGGCTGGAGCTTGCACCCTGAACTCCTCCGGCACCCTAACTCCCTGCCCTGAGTCCCTGCCACACCCTTCACCCTTTCTGCACCTCCTGGGGCAGTGTTGGGGTGGGGACTTTGGGGAAGGGGTTGGAAGAGGTGGGCCTAATGGAAGGGGTGGGGCCAGAGGCAGGGAGGGGTTTGTGTCAGTGATGCAGCCCTTGGGTCAATGCACTAGTCCTAATGTGACCCTTGTGGTCATTTGAGTTTGAGACCCCTTATTTAAACCAAACCCGAAGATCCAGCTTTAAACTTCTCGTTGCTGTTTGCACACTATTGCATTCATTGCAACAAATTTAGGATTAGCCTGAGAAAATCCCTTCAGAAGGATGTAATTAGAACATCCACAGCATGACTTTCTGGAATAGGAAGAAATGTAATAGTTACTGTGCTTGTTCTGTTATTTACATAGGGTTGCCTTGTGCCAAATACACTGATGTATTTGAATGCACTGAATATCATTTTTCTGGAATATATCATTGTCTGCATAATCCAAGCTGCTGTTGTGGCAAGTATTCAGATAGTACATTGAAGCTTAGCTAATGCCCTTCTTATAGAGCATTTAGCTATTCATAACACTGCCAGCCTGTTATTTAGGAACTTCAAATCTAAATCAATCTGCTGGATATTCAAATATCTTATTTTTACTTACAGAAAACACTGGAAAAACTACGAGCCAAAAAGACACATTGAACACTACATCCTTTTAAGAGACTTTTGAGAATAAAAACTGCTTGATTCCTTTCTCAGTTCAATCCCAGGACTGTATGAGAAGGCCAGATTCACATTAAGCAGTATCATTATGTAACTGAAGTATTGAGCTTTGATATAGGTCAAAAATTCATAATTTAAATAATGTAGCAACTTAATTTATTCCCTAGATTTGGGTGATCACCCCCAAAGCTTGCCTAATTACAGATTTAGTCTGCCAGTTCATACTCCCATTTCTGCCTGTATTATGATTAAGATTATTGTACAAAGGCTTTTTACATTGAGAATGGTCTGCATTTAAAAGTGAAAGGTCAGCTGAATCTTTTTAATAAAGTTTTGTAATGAAACCTGGGCTTTATGTGCAAGTGGCAATGTATTGGAAAATCAAAGGATAAGAGATAAAATATTCAAATATTCCCATTGATTTAAAATGATGCAATCACCCTTTAACTTGAAGGGAGCCTTTTTTTTTTTTTTTTTGGGAAGGTGCAAATGGTGGTTAGGCCTATTACTATTAATTTCAATAGGAATTAAACCCCTGCCATTTTTCTCTTTGAAAATTTCACCTAATGTATTTTACTGAAACTCTTTTGAGTCCCTGTAAGATACAGATGGTAAACTCCCCTGGAAAGGCTTTAGGGAGTCATACTTAACATGAGGTCTTTGGATGATTAACCAGAAGTAGTGAGGTGATTTTACCCTCTGTATACTACAGTGTTGAGACAGATACTGGAGTACTGTATCTAGTTCTAGTGTCAACATTTACAAATGTTAAAAGTACGGAAGCTGAAGAATATGCCTCAGGCTGTCTGCTACACTAAGGCCTGCATTGGTAGAACTTGAATTAGCAGCTGCTGGGTTCGTTAACCTAGAGTTACAAATGTGTAGATCAGAGGTCTCAAAGTCCTGGCCTGTGGGCCATCTGGGGTTCTAGAACCTCCCCACTGCAGCCTGTGGAGGAGAGGCATACTGCTGATGTCTGCTGCAGGTGCTACCCTTGCAGCTCCCAGTGGCTGGAGGAGAGGGACAGAGATATCATTAGTTGCTGGGCAAAGTCAGTATCACCTTTTTTTCACAATACTGAACACCATCATCTGATGCACACACTGCTGCAATCCTGAAGATTTCAACTGCTCCATCACTGAGGCATTGCTAAGGGTTGGGTAAACACTAAAAACACTTTGGTGGGTGAAAAGTTGTATGACAATTTTATTTCTAAGAAACTTGAAATAAAAAAATACAATATAACTAGCCATTACCTTCAGCCCCCAACTAAAACCTCTCAGGCACATCAAAGATCTACGTGTCCTGAAAGATGATCCCTCACTTACAGAGCTTGGGAGACAGACCTGTCCTTGCTTACAGACAGCCCCCCAACCTGAAGCAAATAGTAACCATACATCACAGAACAAAAACACTAACCCAGGAACCTACCCTTGCAACAAAGCCTGATGCCAACTGTGTCCACATATCTATTCAAGAGACACCATCATAGGACCTAATCACATCAGCCACACCATCAGGGGCTCATTCACCTGCACATCTACCAATGTGGTATATGCCATCAATGCCCCTCTGCCATGTACATTGGCCAAACCAGACAGTCTCTATGCAAAAGAATAAATGGACACAAATCTGACATCAGGATTCATAACCTCTAAAAACCAGTAGGTGAACACTTCAACCTCTCTGGCCACTCAGTAACAGGTTTAAAGGTAGCAATTTTGCAACAGAAAAGCTTCAAAAAACAAACTTCAAACTGCTGAACTTGAATTGGTATGCAGACTAGATACTAAGTATCAGAGGGTTAGCCCTGTTAGTCTGGATCTGTAAAAGCAGCAAAGAATCCTGTGGCACCTTGTAGACTGAGAGAGTCTATAAGGTGCCACAGGATTCTTTGCTGCTTTTACAAACTAGATACTATCAATTTAGGCCTTGGTGACACTTGAGAGTTACCATGCTGGTGGTGGCTTTACAGTGCTGTAACTTGTTCCCTGTCCACACTGGCAAGGCACATAAAGTGCTGCCTATACTCCACCTTGATGAGAGGAATAAAGAGTATAGCACTGCTAGGGTGCTAGTATGAACAGAGCATAATCTTACTATGCTGTAACTGACCTCTGGAACCTTCCCATAATCCTTTTAAGTAAAGATTACTCTTTGTTTTGTTGTGAACTTTGGGCTCTGGGACCTGCCTATCAAAAAAACAAGCAGCTCCTGTTTGCTGTGAAAGAGCAGAGGCAGGGAGCTCCCTTTGGAAAGCCCACAGATAGATAGTGTTTGCTTAAAGAGAGGGAGGAAGGAAGGGGGTTGAGGAGAGAAGCAGCATGGTGGGTGGGAGCAGGGGGTCTGTTTTGGAGTGGCAGCTTATCTAGTCTGTGAGGAAAAAAAAGAGGGCTATTTGCTTTCAGTTAGTGAGAAGGTGTGTGTGTGTCTCTCCGATGCTGTCACACACCACCCCACCCCTCTTTTGAAAAGCACATTGCAGGCACTTGAATGCTGGGATAGCTGCCCATAATGCACTGCTCCCAATGCCACTGCAGATGCTGCAAATGTGGCCACAACAGTGCACTGGCAGCATGGCCAGACTGCAGCACTTTCCCTACTCAACTGTATGAAGGCAGATTTAACTCCCAACACTGTACTGCTGCAAGTGTAGCTATACCCTTAGGCTTAAATAGAGATTGGGAATGGCTGAGCCATTACACATTGAATCTATTTCCCCCTTAAGTAAAGTATCTTGTCAAACTGTCTTAAATGGGCTATCTTGATTATCACTACAAAAGTTTCTCTCTCCTGGCAATAGTTCATCTTAATTAGCCTCTTAGAGTTGGTTGGGCAACTCCCACCTTTTCATGTTCTCTATATGTATATCTATCACCTCACTATGTATTCCATTCTATGAGTCTAATGAAGTGGGCTGTAGCCCACAAAAGCTTATGCTCAAATTAATTTGTATCCACAAAAATACCAGTACTACTTGTAGCACCTTAGAGACCAAATAACATGGCTGCTACTCTGAAACAATATAAACTTTTTTTCCCCTGAGTTAAGGGTTAACATCTCTTTCACCTGGAAAGAAGTAATCTGAACACCTGACCAGAGGACCAATCAGAAAACAGGATTTTTTCAACTCTGGGTGGAGGGAGTTTGTGTCTGAGTCTGTCAGTCTACCTGCTTTTCTCTCAGCTATGAGGAGTGATTTCTATTTCCTGCTCTCTAATCTTCTGTTTCCAAGTTGTGAGTACAGAGATCATGTATTTACATGTCTATAGTTGCTGGAGTGCTTTGAATTGTATTCTTTTTGAATAAGGCTGTTTATTCAATATTCTTTTAAGCAATTGACCCTGTATTTGTCACCTTAATACAGAGAGACCATTTGTATGTATTTTTCTTTTTTTATATAAAGCTTTCTTTTTGAGACCTGTTGAGTTTTTTCTTTACTGGAAAACTTCAGGGAAATTGAGTCTGTACTCACCAAGGAATTGGTGGGAGGAAGAAGTCAGAGGGAGATCTGTGTGTGTTAGATTTACTAGTCTGATTTTGCATTCCCTCTAGGTGAAGAGGAAAGTGCTTTTGTTTCCAGGATTGGAATTAGAGAGGCTGGACTCCCTCTGTTTAGATTCACAGAGCTTGTGTCTGTGTATCTCTCCAGGAGCACCTGGAGGGGGGGGAAGGGAAAAGATTTATTTCCCTTTGTTGTGAGACTCAAGGGTTTGGGTCTTGGGGTCCCCAGGGAAGGGTTTTGGGGGGACCAGAGTGCCCCAAAACTCTAATTTTTTGGGTGGTGGCAGCAAGTACCAGGTCCAAGCTGGTAGCTAAGCTTGGAGGTTTTCATGCTAACCCCCATATTTTGGACGCTAAGGTCCAAATCTGGGACTAAGGTTTGACATCAGTGACATTGATTGGCCTGCTGGGAAGATGAGGACTGGCATTGGCCCTAAGGTAAACTGAGTTAAGACCCCCGCTGTAGATGCTCAAGCAAACTACCAGCTTGATCTATTGAAGTCAGGACAGTACTTTTCAGGACGACATGCTTCAGCCGAACAAGCTGTTAGCTCAGTATAGGCATATGTGGGTGAAAATCTAGGTCTTCTGCTAGACAGGTTAAAGTGGGTGTTCTTTTGAAGGTAATGCATTTAAGAAAAGGTAAGTCATACTTATTCCCTTGCACATAAGTAGAGTTGATATTAGTGAAGTTTAAGTATATTAGAGCTGAATTTAGACACCAATTCAAATAGTCATGAACCAACATGGAAATCTTACTGTTGAGCAGGGAGAGATTCACATTGCATAATATTTCCAGAAGAGCAACTTGGAACACGTGTTCCTCACTGGTTTTCTCCAATCAAAAAGGGGAAACATGATAGTGCATCTTAGACTTCATGTGACTGAACCATAAACACTCCACCAAAATCTGATCCAACCATGCACTCCACTCCTGAGCTCCAGCAAGCTAAGAGCTCCTTGCTTCAGAATAGGGCATAAGATTCAAAGGCACCTTGCACTTGTAAGCATGCTTGGGGGCAGGCTTCTCTTGGCTTCTTACAGCTAAAGGTATGATTTAGTCAGGGATTTAGTAAAAGTCATGGACAATAGACAAGATGTCAGGGCCTGTAACTTAAGTTCCCTCAGCTGTGTGGTAGCCTTTTAAGCATCATGTAGCTGCTCAGGGCTGTGGCAGGGAGAGGAATCACCCCCAGACCTGCTGTAGCTTCCATTTTCAAGCTACTAAACATCCCCTCTGGCACCTTTAACAAATTCCATTGTGTGGCTCGAAACAAAGTCTATAGTAAACTTTCCAGAGCATTTTGTATCAATAAAATATTCAGCAGCGTTCACTGTTTATGGAAAATGCAGCTGGTCTAGTTCACGCTATAATCTACAGCACTCTTCTGCCAGCTAAGCAAGTTGATGCTTCACAGTTCCACCATTACCAGCCACTATTACCCAGACTCAAATCAATTTTAGTTTCCCACGTCAATAGTGTACCAGTAGTAAAAGGAGGTAGCAAGTAAGCCAAAATACTTGACTTGAGAGAAGTTTATTTCACATTTCAGTGCATACAGCTGAATAGTATAACTAGATTTCACATAATCATTCAATAAATACCATACTAAGAACTTTTTGTGAATCAGTGACAAATTTCAGAAACCAATGTAGCAGTTCACCCTGAAGTTTCCTGTTGATTAGAAGTTAACTCATTCCATTAAATCCTCCAAAACAGGTTTTTAAAAATACATGTGACAATCAAGTTCAGTTTAAAAGATTCAATCAAATTTACTACAGAAGTATCCAGTGAAGCAGTGCAAACAACAACATTTTCAATTGTCCACAGCTTAGGGCAGTCTCTCTGACCTAAGAGAGCAAAAAAAAATTCAGGTAACATTGCTGAGCTTCTGGTGATTAAATCAGTGTATACAATTGGTCATGTCCACTACTGATAGATATTTAAGCATGTAAGAAACATGGCCATACCACTCCCTAAAATAAAGCATTACACTGTCTAATTAGTCTGAGAGCATGCATAATTCTATGAGCTAGTTAATAAAGAGGTAAGGGAGGCATCACTTGATTCCCAAGTCTACAGAATCATAATCTAAATGCTGTCACCCTCTGCAGTGTTGCAGCGGAGACTCTGCCCTTCCAGCTCCACTGGTTGGTGGAAATATCCATGTGTCAACAGAAACAGGTCAAGCTGGGTATCATTTGAAAGCCCTTTCTCCCACTAACAATGGTGTCAAACATGAAAAACGACAAGAATTTTCTTGAATACATAAAATCCAATTTAAAATGAGACTCTCAGGCATGTGAGCCTACAGTCCCTACAAAGTTAAACTGTGGCCCCTAACTGATAACACAGTACTGTCAGTCAACGCTCAAAAAGTGTTACAGATATTAAGTATTGCACTGACAAAGAAACAGTCCAATGGTACTGAATACCAGCTTTGTTTATGCCAACAATGTTGTAAGGAGGTACTGGTTAAGACATCAGCTTTCAGCCAGCAATTATTGGAATGCATCAGCAAATGGTAGGCACATAATACATTGTTATGGACATTGCATAAGTTACAATTCCAAAGTAATTTTTATGAAGTCCTTGTGTTTAACACAGGCCTCCCTCCCTAGTGGTATTCTTCAAAAAATTCAGCTACTAGTTGGTAGTGTCTCCCCACTGATAAGTGAAATAAAAACCAATACATCAGTGAAGTGCCACAAAGGAAGAAGTGCACCCATAAACTGAATTTATTAAGGTTGATGGGGAAGGTGCCACAAGGACTCCATTGTTTTTGCTGATACAGACTAACACAGCTAACACTCCAGAACCCTGAAGGCATTTATTAAGCAGTTTCAATATGACAGGTGAGCAGCTCATGAGGCACTAACTTGGACTGAATTGGCCCTGTCACTAGTTCTCCACTTAAAGTAACTCCCTTCTCTTCATGTGTCATTATATAATGCCTGCATCTGTAACTTCTGCTCCATGCAGCTGAAGGGATTTTTTTACCCATTAAAGCTTATGCCCAAATAAATCTGTTAGTCTTTAAGGTGCCACCAGATTAGTTTGTGTATACAGACTAACAACTACCCCCTGATATTCTTAGCAATAACACTGCATGGCAATTTAAGTGGGTGCATTGACTCTAAGACACCCACACATGACATCAAGTGCTACATTAAGAATGTATGTAATGTGTTGAGTTAAAAAGTAAAAGCAACAAAACAAAGTATCAAATTTATTACTGCAAACTGCAACTAGCTGAAGTTCTTAAGTTGCCTCTGACACTCATGGACAAGGAAGTGGTGGCAATGGCTGATGCAGAAGTTAAGTACAGAGAAATATGCACCTCGAACAGGACTGAAGAGGAACAAATGCTTAGCAAGAAAGCCCTTAAGCACCTTATTGAACCCTGTCAGATACGGATCTAGTTTTTAGCAATCTGCAGAAGCTGCAAAAGATATGGTGCTATCAAGAGCAAGAAAGCACTGCTAGCACCAGGAATATTAAGACAGTTTGCAGCTGCTAATTTTTCCCTTAACACTCCCCCCTGCGTGCACACACTACACACCACACACACTGTCCTGCAGTATGCGGGAATCTGAGATCTAACTGATGCCAAACCTGTAGGAAAAACTGCTGACACCCTACTTTAAGTGGTGCATCTGTGGTTGCAGTGACTGCAGCACCAGCAAGTATGACAGTAGGCAAGTGAAGCACCAGGCTGCCATTTTATCAAAGGTTCACGTATGAGTGCCTGAATGAAATGCAGGTTTTCAACATACAACTCTGCAATATTTGCATAATCTACCAGTACAAGTGGGTGTTGGTATAACAGTTCATTCTAACACACATGTACTGTGCTGTAAACAAGGTAGTGTTTTTTGTCAAGGTCAAAATTTCTTGTTCAGGGAATAGTCAAGGCCCACACTCCAGAAAAAAATAAACCAATAGGGATAATAAGTAATAGGGTTGTCAAGCAACTAAAAAAAAATGTAATTTATTAATGCACTGTTGAACAATAGAATACCATTTAAATAGTTCTGGATCTTTTCTACATTTTCAAATATATTGAATTCAATTACAATTACAGAATACAAAGTGTACAGTGTTCACTTTATTTTTGATTACAAGTATTTGCACTGTAAAAAGTATTTTTCAATTAATCTCATAAAAGTACTTAGTGCAATCTCTCATGATTAAACTTAAATGTAAAATTATGTACAAAACTGCATTCAAAAATAAAATAAAATTTTAGAGCCCACAAATCCACTCAGTCCTACTTCTTATTCAGCCAATTGCTCAAACAAGTTTGTTTACATCTGGCAATAATGCTCCCTGCTTGTTTACAATGTCACCTGAAAGCAACAGGTTCTCATGGCACTGTTGTAGCCGGCATCACAAGATATTTATGTACCAGATGCAATTAAAGATTCCTATGTCCCTTCATGCTTCAACCACCATTCCAAGGGACATGCGTCCATGTTTATGGGTTCTGCTCAGTAACAGTCCAAAGCAGTGCAGACCAATGCATGTTCATTTTCATTATCTGAGTCAGATGCCATTAGCAGAAGGTTGGGTTTTTTGGTGGTTCGGGTTCTGTAGTTTCTGCATCGGAATGTTGCTCTTTTAAGACTTTTGCAAGCATGCTGCACACCTTGTCCCTCAGCTTTTGGAAAGCACTTCAGATTTTTAAACCTTGGGTGGAGTACTGTAGTTATCTTTAGAAATCTCATTGGTACCTTCTTTGCGTTTTGTCAAATCTGCAGTGAAAGTGTTCTTAAAGAGAGCAACATGCGCTGGGTCATCATCAGAGACTGCTATAATATGAAATATATGGCAGAATGTGAGTAAAACAGAACAGGGGACAAAATTCTCCCCAAAGGAGTTTAGTCAAATTTAATTAATGCATTTTTTTTTAATATGGTTGTCAGCCTGGAAGCATGTCCTCTGGAATGGTGGCCGAAGGGGCATACGAATGTTTAGGATATCTGGCATGTAAATACCTTGCAATGCCAGCTACAAAAATGCCATGCAACTGCCTGTTCTCACTTTCTGGTAACACTTTGATTTCAATTATGAACAATATATTTGAAAATGTAGAAAAACCATCCAAAATATTTAAATAGACTAATTGAAATTTATGAACAGTGCAGTTACAACTGATTAACAATAATTAATTTGAGTTAATTGTGCAAGTTAACTGCGATTAAATCCACAGCCCTAGTAAGTAAATAAAAAAAGATTCTGAGGTCCATTCAAAAGCATCTGGCAGTCTGGATTTGGTTTGTGATCTGCCTGTTGACTAGCTCAGATTTAGAAGCTGACCAACTCACAGGTAGTGGTGTGTGAATGAATAAAGGGATATTATGAGCTCAAGTGGCTGCCATTTAACAAAGTTAATTCTGCTATCACAGCTTTACAAAACTTTCCTTATTATATTTGAGGACATGGTTCTGGAGTTTTCCCCTCTTGACCTCACCCCCTTATCTTCTGCCTTCTTGAGAAAAGGATGGCTCATCTGCATCCTGGATATAGCTCCTTCAACAAGGTATATAACCCTTGGAGGTAGGGTTAGTCAAGTTACAAGATGGTGTGCTCTAGCCCTTCCCTAGCCTATGGAAGCTACCTCCAGAGCACTACACATCTGAGGTTCCCACAATCAGTGACCAGTGGATTAAAAATGAACATTCCCTGGTTTGGTTCAAACTTCGCCCTTATCTGCAAGTCTGCTTTTGCTTCATTAAGCATAGCTTTGTCACCTAGAGCTGGCTTTTGGTTGATAGATCAGCCATTTACGAACAGATTGCTGTTGGAAGTCAAGTATGTGAAAGTGAGGTAATACAAGTAAACTTCCAAGGTTTTTTGGTACCATACATTGCACCTTTTTTGGGTCCAGAGTTGGTCCTCAATTAGCAAGAGGAAATCTCCCACCAAAGACAAAAGGGCTTAGAAAATACATTTACAATTATTATTATTTCTGTTTTAAATGCTAATATCTAGGGCCAGACCAACTGACTGAAGTGACACACCCAAAGTATGGGACTCATGAAGCCACTTTCCATCATACATTAAATATTTGTTTAATCCATTTCTTCCAGTTCTGGGGTAAGTTTGAAGAACTAAAATGTAACCTAAATTCTGAAGCCAGAGTAAGTTTTCCCATAAACTGGCAGTGACACTGGATCTGTAATTTGGAGTGTTCTTAGTGGCACATCCCTTCTTACACCTGATCAACAGCCTAGCTGCATTATGTCTATCTCCTCAGAAATAGGCCACACAGCACACTAAGTGCTCGTGGCATCCTGCAGAGGATTTCAATATTAGGTCATCGCGTTAAGAGCTGCTGGTTTCACAGCCATGCAAACCCTCTTTGAAATGACCTTTAGTATAGTGGCTGCTGTTGCTTATCAGAATTGCTAGCAGGCATCCTTACCTTCGCAATACAACCAGAAAGTCTTTTCCATATCCATGTTTATTCCTGGTCTTCATTTGGGATTTCCGATCAGTGATTTGTCAGCAAAAGACACTAAGGGGTTAAAGTAGAGTAAGATTTGATAAATCATCACTTGATACTAACCAAGGTGAGTTGCCTGAAGATAAACCAGGAAAAGCACTTTATTCAGAGGCAGTTTACCTCCTAATGTCAGTTTTCTTTAGTTACATTTAAATGCAAGAGTCCTCTGATAATTGCTCTTCCATCAACCATCTGAGGAGCTTCAAACAAAATCCAAACAGATCTTTACGGAATATTTCTAATAAAGTCAGGTATTTTTGCCTATAATCCCGATAAAGAATGTACAGTCCAAGTACTAATTCTTCCATAACTACTATTTTTTAAATTTAGACTGCTTTAGCTGAAATCTGGCTATATTGAACAGAACAAATTTATGTCAAAGGTTTTCAGTGAGGATTTAAGCAAAAACAGATATGGTGACATGAAAGAGTGCTCTTTGATCCCTTACATTACTTGTTTCCAACAGATTTAGTGCTACTAAAGTAGCAGTGCCAAAATCTGATGGAGTTACTTTATGGTCATGTCCACAGCACACCAGAAATGGTATTTCCTAGTATCCTTGGTAAATGACCACTGATTGGGGTTTTAATTAATATTTGAGCACTAAAACCTTTAGAGAAAAAGGCCAGAGTTGTTATATGATGATGCACATGACAACTTAAAGCTCTAAAAATTAAGCTGAGCCAAGCTGTGTAGCAAAACAGTTGTCCTTGACAGATCCCAAAGCATTACAAGTGCTTACACCTCATAGTAGATATGAGTTCTAGCTTCACACAGCCTGGAACTTAAGGTTACTTTTTACCTTCAAAACTGTTTTGAGACACTAAATCAACACCCACGCAAGGTACACATGTAATACCAAGTACATATGTAAGAATTATCCTAATTTCAGATATGGGTCACAATTCAAAATTAAGTGATTTTGCCCAAGTCAAAAAAGTGTTGTCATAATTAGAAATGAGGATTGCCTTAGTCCACGCTTCAGCAGTGTTTCTACTTATTCTAGCACTGTCTGCTTCAGTTTCAGCATATTAGATGTTCTCAAAATCTTAATTGTATTTTGAGTTATTTCACACTGCAATTATATACTGTGACAAGTTCAGTCACACAGACCCTCTTGGGACCGTCACCTGATGTGCTGAGATACCCGAGCCCATTTTCCCTGCCCACTTGGGGCTCCAGAAACCTGTCTTGAGCCAGATACACTAACCTGCTGCAACACAGACCCGGGTTCTGAACCACACCCCCAGAGCTGCCAACTTAACTGAAAACAGCTCAGCAAGTACTTCTGTCTCCAGCACCCAGTTCCCAATGGGATCCCAACCCCAAATAAATTTGTTTTACTCTGTATAAAGCTAAATGGAAAAGTACCAGATTTAAGATGGGTTCCAGTTCAGGTGACATGATCATGTCACTGTAAGACCTCATTCTGCTGATAAGGCTTGCAGGTAAACAAACCATTTACAATCAATTGTCCTGGTCAATGGGAGCCCTCAAGATTCTAATCCACCATTAATGGCCCATACTTTGCATAATTACAGTAGGACCTCAGAGTTATGCTTCATATTTCTAGTTTTAGATACAAGAATGATACATACAAATAGGATGAACACACTCAGTAGATAAGCTTTGTAATGATACTTTACAAGAGAGATTTTGCATAAAGCATATTCTACTTACATTATATTTACACTCAAGCATATTTCCATAAAACATTATGTAGTGCAATGTCATATATACCTTCCAAATTGAAAGATGAATAAATATGTTTCAGCTGTTTGACAGGTAATATACTTACAAGTTGGTGTCATGATACTGTCATCCAAACAATTCTATCATAATGAAATCTGGTCTGTCTAGTAGTGTAGTGAAGTCCCTTTAAAAAGAATAAAGCAGGGAGTGCAACACTGATAGTCTTCTACAGCTGGTCAATGGCAGACATACTATATGGATAAGTGAACATATCTGCTTTTAAATCTATAAAGACTCAAGTTTGTGTCAACAGAAATACCAGGTTTAACAAGCACACAGCAGCATGAAAACCAACGATGCCAAATGCTGAATTACTGTAGCACTGGTTTTGAGCATCCCATCAGAAGAATGCTGTTGGATGCAGATACCTTGCAGTGCACAGTTAAAATAGCGTTTGTAACAGCTTCCACCATCCCAAAGTATCAGCCCATTTTAAAATTACATTTCTGTAAGTAGATTAGCTTCTAATTCACTAACAGCAGTTAACTCAGAGCAAAATTCCATTTTGCAAGCTATGAAGTAACCAGAAGTGTAAGAGGAGTCTTTATTAAATGAAGCTAGTAAAACTCAGTTTAAGATTATAACAGAGATTTGTACTCCAGCTAATGCATTTTTTAAAAACAACATTTAGCTAGTTTTAGTCAAGACACTAATCTGCAGTGATTCTGTGGCAAGATCCCTGGATTCTTCAACACTCCAGCACAGCTAATTGGAATGTCTGCAGCAATTTCATTTAATAAAATACATCTGTTATTTGACACAGATTTTATGCTGCCTCCACCCTGTTTTCAATGTTTTGTACATTTTTGTTCCAAGTGCTTATAGCACTTCAGAAGATGGGGGTTTGGCAACTGGAGAAGAGCCAGGTGACTTGGCACATGGCCATGAAGAGTTCAGTTTGGGATACACAAATTCTGCTGAAGTTTACTAAATCCATTTATGTTGCTTTACTTTCATTTGGATTTCAGCATTAGCAGCCCAGCAAAATAAGTGAGATTCACACCTCAAAGCTATTGTTTCAAATGGTCTACTGATTTAATGTATCTGTTTATACACTAGTCCTGACAACCATGAAGGTTAGAAACAATCTGTTCAAAAGAAAACTGTTTCTCCAGCAAAGGCTGGGTGAAGGATTGATTTCACAATTTCTGAAGCTGCAGAAACAGAAAAGGAGATCTAGTTTTAGTTTGCCACCCTTCAGCTTAAACAATGTGATTCAACAAGTACAATGAGACAGTCAAAGCACAGTGTAAGTCACTCACTAAATCTTACCCAGCAATTTGCCCATTTCCTTTTGTGACAAGATTTTCAATCCATGTTGAGTGTTAACTAAGCTAGTGCCTACAGGACAGAAAATATATTGCTCAGTGTTCACGCAGAGAGTTAAATAGTTACACACACACACACACACACACTGCAATTAAAATCTGTCTTGCAGTTTTATCCCACAGAGCTAAAAATAGATCAATGGGTAAAGCGAAACCACAAGTTTGCTCTATGAGGTATTTCCAACGACATGAACCTACAGGAGAGGCTCCATCGGGATAGACCTCAGTTATGTGGTACTGTAATATAAAATACAGGGGTGAGCTCTTACAGCTTCTGTAATTACCAATATAGGACAAGCTTTGTTGCCATCAACCAGCCTAAACAATAACTTCAACAGGAACACCTACTGAAGAGGTAAAGGCCTGCTTTTTCCATTATTTATAATGGATTTCTGATCTTGTCCTGCCATTTGAGATAAAGTCTTCATTGGACAAAGACTATGAGAATCAACAGGGTCAATCCGGTGTTCTTCAGCTTTCCTCAATCCATTCCACAGCCAGAGTTGATATAACTATGGCTCTATAAATCAGAAGCTTTGTAAAAAACTGGATATCACAGCAACCCCACAGGCTGCTGAAGGGCCCAAACACTCTGCAGCAGCACTAGCTTTGCTATACACATATCCACAGCTTTTGAGGATCCTTCAGTACAATCTATGATGCTGCCCAAATATTTAACAGCTGCCATCTGCTCTATGTCCCATCCAGACAGGTTAATTTAGACAGGTTAAGACTGAACAGGTTATAATCTGGAACTGGAGACTGCTTGATGGTAATGGTCAGTGATTTAGTTTTAGCCAGATTATTAATCTGGACAGGGAAACAGACTACACAAACTACTCTCAATTGCACAAAGTGACTGAAAAAGGCAAAAAAAATCCCTGCTATTTCAGTTAGCCATCTCAAGTGTTATTTGTAACAATAGCAATTAAGATTTTGGGGGAAGTGTAGTTCCATATGTTAATATTTAGCTGGATATTTTTGTATGCATGTCCATTGGAGAGGCCAGTGAAATAGAGATAGCACTTTTTAAAACTAATTAAATTTACTAAGACAAATGCTTCTCAAATTGAAAAATTTGATAGAAAATAAGTTTTTACTTGAAACCAAAAGCCACCAGACACTGAATTTTTAATAGAAGGGTAAGGGGTAGAATTTCCTACCTTGTGAACAGGCATCTAATTTCTGGTTGACAAAGCTTCTTTGTAAATCACTTCACTTGCCTTGCTTTCTAAACATGTATTCCACCTGAAAGAGGTCAGTTTACAGCCACACAAACACATAAGCAGCAGCAATTTTTAACAATGAGGTTGTACCACCATACATTTCCTGAAGCACTTGTGTTCTCCCTGGAAAATCACCCATGTAACTACTGGCCACAACCCTACTTTTGGAGAGGTAAAAACTAGAACCTAGAGGTAAAGTTTAAAAAAAAAAACCACTTGCTATATACACAGAGCAGTGGCAATAGACAAACATGGTAGTCCTGATTCTAACATTTTCCCCAAGGTAAGCTTAAACCATTAAATGGCAACCTGAACTGGAGCACAACAGACAAGAGCCACATAACCAAAATGTTCAGAAAGGCTGTCGTCATTCACTCTTTTCAGAGCAGTTGAACATTTTGCCAATCATCATAACATTTCCTCACAACATCCTCTATGTTCTGGAGCAGAATAAGTTACCATTTATGAAACATCTCCACCTATTTCTTTCAGTATAAAAACTGATGCCAGTTAAATGAAAATAAAGCTCTAATTCTTCTTGTACCAAAAAATCTGATGGCAAGTTTAATAAGACTACCAGAGTTTTATATGGCTCTTCAAAACAGCAAACTAGAGGAAAACTGGTCTGTGCATAATCCTCATTATGAAGCCTTTTGCTTTCCAACAAACAGCATAGATTCTACTCTGATGCTGCACACGCTGGCATAATCCAATCCTATAGCATGCAAATCAATTTTGAGTTAGAGACATGCAATGGCCTTTAACCAGGTAGTTCACAGCACTTTTAGGATACCATGACAGAGTCCTGTGGCACCTTATAGACTAAGATGTATTGGAGCATAAGCTTTCGTGGTGAATACCCACTTTGTCAGACGCATGTGCTTTTTACAGATCCAGACTAACACGGTTACCCCTCTGACACTTATACCACAAAATTCATTCAAGGAGTCACCAGAATTTCTTACCAAGATAACTGAAGAAAATGTGATTGGTGACCGAGTGTTCCACAATTATTTGGACTCCCTGAAAACAAAGAGAATTCAGTTTGTTATACTTGATGCCAGTTAAGTGGCCTCTACAGTTTAAATTTACCTTTTCCCTCAAATGATTATACAAGTAGTTTTATTACTCAATTTGCATTAGACAGAATATGGTTCACAATTATCCATTTTCATTACTTCCAAACTACAGTTCAAATGCTGACATTAAGTAATGAGAGAGACATGGGTGAGGTAATCTTTTATTGGACCAACTTCTGCTGGAAAAGACAAGCCTTTCAATTTACACAGAGCTCTTGTTCAGGTCTTGTGTAAATTCAAGATCTTGTCTGTCACCAGCCAAGTTGGTCTCCATAAAAGATATTACCTCACCCACCCTGTCCCACTAGTATCCTGGAACAAAACCAGCTACAGTAACACTACAAAATACATTGTTATCAAGTCTTTTGAAGGTATCGGACCCCCCACCTCATTCACTAGAGAACCAAACCTTACTAACAAACCTCTTTAAATCCTCCAACAGGACTCCATATATACACAGATAAATGGCCCCAAGTATGAAAAGCCCAATTTCCAAGTAAGTGATGAGACAAGTGGTCTTGTAATCCCATCTTCAATTTCTTGACAAAATACATGCTGCAACACATGTATCTAGATATTAACTTGCACTAGGGATGTAAATGTTTAAACACAATAACCATGTAACCAACTGAAATTCTATTGGTCACCCAGTTAAATGTTTAATCAGGGAACTAAGGGTCGGGGGGAGGGAGGGGGGGGGACAGCTGAGACCTTGGGCTGAGTTGAATAGTTATTGATTGACTGGGTTTTATATCCCTAACCTGCATCTAACGATTTCTTATAGAGAAAGTATATGGTTAAACCACATCTAAGTCACAGATTTTGTTTTGCTGCCCAGGGCAGGGGTTGTCAACCTCTCTTTAAGGCCCCCCTCAACATGCTATGAAACCCTCCAGAACGTACCAGGACTCTACTCCCAGTTTGAACCAAATGGGGGTACAAGGGTTTGTGCTTCAGCTGCAGGGCCCACAGCCTGGTGAAACTGGGGGTCATAGCCCCCTGGCTGAGAACCGCTGGCCTAGCACACAAAACACAAAGTGTCAGAATAAACTGAAGCAGGTGACTATTTTATGATAATCTCAATAGAGTGGACCACTTTTCAGAACCTATGTTTGAATTTACCCTTCTATCTGGACAAAAAGAAGAAAATCATTTTGAGACAAGTTTGTTACAGGTCTCATTGTCACCACTGTAATTAATTTTACAGTGATGGAAGCACAACCTGTTACTTCTATAGCCACGCTGCTCAATTCAGACACATACAGTTAATTGTGCCAATTCTTAGTGTGTAACGAGGCAGTTTCACCCAACTATCAAAAATTCATCTTTTTAAACTAAGCTAGATAGTCAACCATACTACAAAAAACCAAACTATTCACCTAAATCAATAGTCTGTATACTACTGGCTTTCTTCCCCTATTAGATTTAACTTTAAAAGGCTCTGTCTGCACAAGAAAGATGGGGAACCTTGGCATCCCTTCAGAAAGTTCACCACCTTTGAATTTGTTTCAGCTGGTCATACTGTACACTAGGAAGGAGCTAGTTCAAATGGGTCTACACAGATGTTAGGAGGAAGGATTTCAATAAAAAAAACAGAACTAAAAAACCCAACATTTTTACCCAAAGTAGACAGGGCCAAATTACTGCAGGCCAGAAGTAAAAAAATTAAAGATGAACTGCAAGTTCCTTGACAAAAATGGAAGTAATTAATGTGTTGAATGATCTATATAAAGGAAAAAAGGGACATATTTAAAAGCTTCAAAATTAGTTGTCAACCTCAGAAGCTGCAGCTTGCTCAAATTGGCTCTGGTCTGCAAGAAGTCATTCTAGGGCACTGGATACCAGGCACTTCAGTGTAACCAGCACCCAAGTTTGCAAAAATGCGTAGCATATGGAAAGATGTAGGAAAATGTCTTAGATGACACCTACTTAAATGAAACTTGTGGGAGGGCTTCCAGCTCTTCTCATATAGAGACTTTATAGTAAAAAAAGATAGTGTCCCCGTTCAAAACAAGGGTTTATTTCTGCTTTAAAACAAAAAAAAAAAAATGCAGCTTTAAATCCAGTTTAAGGCTTGAGCATGACCTTCAACTGACCTATCCCTACCTTGACACTAGCTATTTTCCTTAGTTTCCTTCCCGATTACAAATATGTATGTTTCCTCTGTACATACCTTCTCGGCAGGAAGATGATCTTCCTGACAGTGACTACAGTCAGGCTGTGTGTCTCTACAGTCAGAATGTCATAGGAAATGCTCTAAAAAAACCAAAGATATTCTGATGCAAAATTCACAGTAGTAGAAAAATGTAAGTGATTTATAAAATACTGTATCGGCACTTCCACAATATTTCAATGGCAACATTTCACCAGCTTGTGAATAAAACAGCCTACGATTTAATTAAACCCACATGTTCCAACAGATATACCAGGTTTAACAAGCGTAACAGCATGAAAACCAACCATGCCAGATGCTGGATTACTGTGGCACTGTTTTTTGAACACTCCATCAGGAGAATACTGCTGGATGCAGATACCAAAACAGCGCAACAGTTCACTAACTACTTTCACCAAAAAGCCATGCATTTTAAATTTTCATTTCCCTAAAGAAAGTGAGTGTACTCGAATGCAGTAATTTAATATGAATGCATCACAGCTTACCCTTTTCACCAACTAGCTACATATTTCCATCTTGATTTCAATGTATTTTGGAAGTTCCAGAAACTATAATGGAAAACAAAAAAGTTTACTAGAAGCTACCACTGTTCTGTTCAGCACAGCTTACAGTAGTCAAGCATGAATTTTTGAAATCAACACAATATTGGCTCACCTTTATATAGAGTTTATATATTTAGCCATTATTTTTTTCTCATACTGGTAGGTTAAATGACAGTCCCTTGTTTAAAACTGCATTTGAGGGGTGCCTAGAAATAGACAGATTGGCTGGCCAACTTACTCAGAACTGATGTTTTATTCAATTCCCCTTGAAATGGTAGAGGATACTATGCCCTTTCCAGCAGGAAAAAAAGTTTCCACCGTCCAGCTGCTAAAGGAAACACTCACAAAAGAAAGGCCAACAGGCAAGACTATGGAATTATCAATCCAAGAAGTTGGCTGGCTGTAGACATTTATAGTATTTGAGCAACTACATGTTTCTTCTCAGAATTTACAGTAGAAGGGTCTAAAACAAAGTCAGTGTAACCGGGACTAAGTGCAAACATTGAATATTTACATTATCCATTTTAGAGACTGAACTTGATGCAAACAGAGACTTGTTCTCCAGTGTTCATAGAAATTCTGTTCTACTGGAAGCACATTCAAAGATTGTCCCTTCTGAAAAGTAACACCGCTCATATATTGATGAGTTGTGGGTTGCAAGAGAAGGATTTATTCTTAGCACTTACTCCAAGATTTTGTCTACAGTGAAAAACAAAAACTGGAGATGTGCTGGGAAAAACAAACTTTTTAAACACAGTCCATGGGACTTCTCACTTTAATTGAAAGTAGAATATTTATGCACTGTTCAAATGCAGCTGGTTCTAATAAGTAGTTGGTTATATATATATATATTTGACAGTATTTACTTCAGCTACAAACCTGCATTTCCAATTTAATAGCAAGAGATTATATTGGCACAGAGTTAGGGTTGCTTGGTGGTATGTCATCCCCCTGCAGAACAATGAGTTGAGCAAAAAGCTCAAAAATTCTGAAAACCAAGAAATGCAGCTATGGTTGCCCATGCAATAATTCAACAACTGTGGGGTTGTCAGAGTAGGAGTATGTGTTATGAGGCATATTGGGGCATTGCTGAAAGAGGGCAGAGTTAAGGATGCACACAAACACCTTAACTATGCATTTCCTGGTTTTCAGAAGTTTGAGTGTTAATCAACTCGACATTCTGCAGGGGACAACATACCACAAAACATTAACAGTTTTTTGTATTGAACTTTAGATTTTAAGTCCAGAAAAGATGCAATTTGGGAGGAGTTAGTAATCATTTAGGCAGTTGTGAAACATGACAAACACTGTTAGGGGATGCAGAGGGCTGGGGTGCCATGCCTCCCCCATCTCCATCCCCATTTATCCCCCTCACCTCACTGCTGCCTCAAACCCCTCTTCCTCTTCCTCCTTTATAACCCTCCCAGGAAGCACTCACTTTTCTAGCCCCCTTCACCCACAAATATTTTGATTATAAAAACAAAACTGTCACCTATGACTTACAAATTGTGGCAAACTTAAGACAAAAGATGTTTTGAAGTGAGTGGCTGAAGTGGAGACTTGTGATGAACTTATCCTTATTTACCAAAGGTAAGCTCACAGCAATCAAAAGTATCAGGGGGTAGCCATGTTAGTCTGTATCCACAAAAACAAGGAGTCTGGTGGCACCTTAAAGACTAATGGATTTATTTGGGCATAAGCTTTATGCCCAAAGCAATCAAAAGGTTTATGGATTCCTCCAGTCTGTCCCTCTCAGTTTAACAGTACACAAACTGAAGATTTTTTTTGATGTAGCAGTAACTCAGAAATCCCTTGGCCACTGACACTACTCCACCCTCTGTGGGGCATACCAAAAGTCAAAGCAATCTGAGTAACAGTTTGTATTTTAAAGAATAAAGTGACAGGAGTAGAAACCCTCTAGTTATTTTATGTATTCTTAAATGCTGTTCTCAATTTGAGTTCCCCAAAGGTTTAGTGGGTGCAATATATTATCTCGCGTAGAACTCAGATGGAGAACATTTTGACCCACATCACATCTAGAGTTTACTCTATAGGCAAAAGCCCTCTAGATATTTCTCTAAGGGGCTATTTTTTCCCTTAAGGTTTCTTTGCAAAACCACTGGCTCAAATGCCTGCAAGTTCAGGTCACTAACCCTACTCTGCATCCTCCTGAAGCACACCAGCTTTAAGAGAAATCCAACTAAGTATGTCAGTTTTAGAGGACTTAAAAGGTCATTAGAACAAATGTCATGACTAACTTAACTACAGTGGCACTGCCCCACTACTATATCTGCTTCCAATTTCCATAACATGCCATTATATTACTCCTGAGGGATTTCTGCAACACTGTGCACGCAGAATTTGCACAAAAAATGTATTTTTGCACAGAATTTGTTTTCTTCCACAGAAATTGGCTGCAAAGCTGCTGGCCACCACAAGGAGCTGCTGGACCCAGCAGAGTACATCTTGCAAGTGGAAGACACTGCTGGAGGGAGCGGGGGAGCTGGAGGGTTCCTGGCAGCTGCAGTTCTCAACACGCCCAGAAAGGAGGTGGCAGCATACAGGAATCTCCACAAATGTCTGGGAACCAGCATCAGTCTGTTTCTTGCTCTGAGATGCCCTGCAGGTGGGCTCTGGGGGGATAGGGTGTGGGTGTCTGGCCTCACTACTGTGCTTGGAGCGGGGGGGGGGGGGGGGGGCGAAGTGGCAGAGAAACAGTAACTGGGTTGTCGCAGGGGTTTCCTTAACACTACTCCTGGAGGAATACGAGTGTGTACTGTTACAGACAGTTGCAGATAGATATTTTGAAATAAATTACCAAAATAACCGAAACTGATAGTTATTTTCACAAATAAAATATGCAGAACTTTGCAAATTTTTACATTATGCACAGAATTTTTAATTTAGGGGGGCAGAATTCCACCAGGAATATTATATGGGCCAAATAAGCCTTCACAAGCACTTGCTGACTGTGTAATATCAGTATTCAAGACACCTGCACAGGGGCAGAGTTACATCCTATATGTAATTAGAAATCACACTGTGGATGTAGGGCAGGGGTCTCAAACACATGGCCCGGGGGGTTATTTCCTGCAGCCCACCAAGTAACCCGCACCCACCCCACCTCCAGACCAAGGGTGGTCAAACCTCACCTACAGGATTTCCCCCTTCAAGCCCCACACCACTCCCCAAAGTAGCTGGCATCACATCCCTGCAGGTAGGCAGCAGAAGAGAAGGGAGAAGAGAAGCAAAGGACTGTCCATGTGTTGCCCTGGCTTCCAGGCACAGGACATGGTTCCAGCTACTTCCAGGAGTAGGTGCCCGCCCTTGCCCCGGTGTGTGCCACTGCCATCCTGGAGCCCAAAGCCCTCCTGCACCCTGCCCCCCAACTCCCTGTCCTGACCTCCCCTGCCTGCACCTCAACCCCTGCTGCACCCCATACCCAACCCTGTGCCCTGAGCCCCCTGCTGCATCCCACACCCCTTATGCACCCTCTGGGGGCAGGGAGGGGGCTGGAATGGGGCAGGGAAGGGGTGGAGTGAGGGCAACAAGGGGAGGTGTCAGTGATGCAGCCCTCAGGCCAATGAACTAGCCCTTATGGTCATTTGAGTTTCAGACCCCCTGATGTAGGGCATAAAACTAGTATTAGTCTGAGGGAACAGGCCAGAACGACAAGATTTTAGAAGTCGGTAAATTTACAAGAACTCTTAAGCTGAGAAAGCAAGATCTCAGATTGAACAAGAACAGCAGCATGAGAACCAACTCCAGATGCCAAATTATTGTATTGTTTTGAGTGTAAGAGTACCTGCATGTAACTGTCTGACCACTACTGTAATCACGAGTTCTGAGTTCTGGTTCCATCTCAGACAAATTTTAGCCAAGTTATTTAATCCGTTTCTATTACTCAAACTCCTTCTACCAAATCAAGTATCAAGGAAGCAAGGTCAGAATACATGTGATTGGCTCTTTGAAAAAATACAGTTCAGATAGTTTTTCAATTTACTGAAAGAAAATCATGAAAAGGAATACAAGGAAAAAAGCTATTTACCTCTTGCAGGAGCAATAAACTAAAATGGTTCCTTTTTCTCTCTCCAAAAAAGGCCAATTGAACTAAAATGCAGAGATGGAAAAGAGCCAGATGAAGTCTCAGGTTTTCAACATTAAAGGTTTCTTTAACCAACACTTATAACAAATGTAGCTGTTTTTCATAGGATTTCTAATCAGTTCTGTTCAGAATTAGAATTTAGTTCATTTGTGAATCACACAGCAGTTGAACAGAGAAATTCATCATGCGAACTGCAATGTGAAGTCAGGTGGAACAAGTACTATATACAGCACCTGCAATACCTTACCCAGGAACAACTCCATTCCCAAATCCAGCATGAAGTTTTTCAAACCACACTGAGATGTTTGCCATGTTCATGCCTAGAAAAAGTTAAACAGTTATCTCAGACCAGCATTAGAGATAGTTTGATACTACAGTCTAAAAATCTGTCTTGCAGTTTTAGGGCTTGGCTACACTAGAGAGTTGCAGCGCTGTAAACCCACCACCAGCGCTGTAACTTACTGTCCACACTTGCAGGGCTCATACAGCGCTGCATCTCCCTGGCTGCAGCGCTGGCTGTACTCCTGCTCTGCCTGGGGTATAAGGATTGCAGCGCTGCTCCTCAAGTGTGGCCACCAAAATTGCTATAATTGGCCTCCAGGGTATTAGGAGGTATCCCAGAATGCCTGTTCACAGCAAACTGAATCCCAGGCAGTGCTTATCTAAAAAACAAACAGCTCCTGTTTGCTGGAGAAGAGGCAGGGGAATTGCTTTGGAATGTTCACAGCTGTTTGCTTGAGTAGAGAAGCCACACAGCCGAGGGGGAGGGGGAGTCCCTGTTGGAGCAGCTGCTTATGTGGTCTGAAGGCTATTCACTAGTGCATAATTTGCATTTAGTGAATGAGAGGAGTGGGGGAAGGGGTCGAAACTTTTAAAATGATTGAAGTTAGCTGCTGTGTATCTCCCAGTCCTTAGAACTCGCAAGGCAGGGAGCTGACAGTGTCAGCTCCAAAAATCCACTCTGTCTCCCCCACGCTCCCTGTCTCACTCCACCCCACCCCCCCCTTTGAAAAGCACGTTGCAGCCACTTGAACACTGGGATAGCTGCCCACAATGCACCACTCCCAACAGCACTGCAAATGTGGCCACACTGCAGTGCTGGTAGCTGTCAGTGTGGCCACACTGCAGCGCTTTCCCTACACAGCTGTACGAAGACAGCTTTAACTCCCAGCGCTGTACAGCTTTAAGTGTAGCCATGGCCTTATTCTACATAGCTAACTCAGTATATAAAAACAAAGCCACAAATTGTTATTTTGAACACCACAAACCAGCAGGAAAGTTCCTACCAAGACTGAAATGATTCAACATAAGAATTACTTAAGAAGCCCAGATATGAAGCCTACAAACTGTACACAGCTAAAATATAGACTCAGACTCTAGGACTGGAAGGGACCTTGAGAGGTCATCGAGTCCAGTCCCCTGCCCTCATGGCAGGACCAAATACTGTCTAGACCATCCCTAATAGACATTTATCTAACCTACTCTTAAGTACCTCCAGAGATGGAGATTCCACTACTTCCCTAGGCAATCTATTCCAGTGTTTAACTACCCTGACAGTTAGGAACTTTTTCCTAATGTCCAACCTAAATCTCCCTTGCTGCAGTTTAAGCCCATTGCTTCTTGTTCTACCATTGGAGGCTAAGGTGAACAAGTTTTCTCCCTCCTCCTGAGGACACCCTTTTAGATACCTGAAAACTGCTATCATGTCCCCTCTGTCTTCTCTTTTCCAAACTAAACAAACCCAATTCCTTCAGCCTTCCTTCATAGGTCATGTTCTCAAGACCTTTAATCATTCTTGTTGCTCTTCTCTGGACCCTCTCCAATTTCTCCACATCTTTCTTGAAATGCGGTGCCCAGAACTGGACAATACTCCAGTTGAGGCCTAACCATCGCAGAGTAAAGCGGAAGAATGACTTCTCGTGTCTTGTTTTCAACACATCTGTTAATGCATCCCAGAATCACGTTTGCTTTTTTTTGCAACAGTATCACACTGTTGACTCATATTAAGCTTGTGGTCTACTATGACCCCTAGATCTCTTTCTGCCATACTCCTTCCTAGACAGTCTCTTCCCATTCTGTATGTGTGAAACTGAGTGTTCCTTCCTATACAAGCTTGTGTTCTATTATTGTCACTCTCTCACCCTGTCCCCAATAGGGATTTTGTTTGAGGCCCCTGACCACCACTATGAAAATAACTATGTCCTATATAAAAACAGGAGTACTTGTGGCACCTTAGCGACTAACAAATTTATTTCGGCATAAGCTTTTGTGGGCTACAGCTCACTTCTTCGGCTGCATAGAAGTGAAGAAGTGAGCTGCAGCCCATGAAAGCTTATGCTGAAATACATTTGTTAGTCTCTAAGGTGTCACAAATACTCCTGTTCTTTTTGCAGATACAGACTAACACGGCTGCTACTCTGAAATGTCCTGTATGTGCTCTAACTGCTAAAACCCTTATTCACACTATTTAAGAGATGACATTTTCACACATTTGTTAGTTTCACCTGCACTGAGAAAGTCTTAATTTCTTTTAGATGTTTGGGATCATTTAGCTCTAGAATTTGAACAGATTGTAGAATGATAGACTGAGACTTCATAAAGAAGAAATGAAAGAGAAAGTTTGTGTAACTCTCTACTCAGCATTTCTACCACCATTAATATAGATGCTCCAATTACTGTCCATGCTTACAAGTAGCACAACTCATGTCATCAGCTGTGGGTTGGAGAAGAGGCATATTTTATTATTTGCGCAGAATTCAATGTTTCTGTCCAAGTTAGACAAAACACAAGAGAATGGAGTGCGTCTGAAAGCGACATGCTGTATGTAATATATGCATTAAGTTTCAATCACACTCCAATTTATATTACTATTTTCTATGGAGACAGAAGGCTGTTCAGACATGATCTTTTTAAACTAAGGTTGGGTGACAGAACGCCATGTTAACCTCTGAACCAATTTAGGTAAGTTAATTTGATATTTTACCTTCCTTCTCTACAGATAGTACTGAGCAAATTAAAACCTCAAAGCTTTATAAGAGCAGCTCCTTTACTACTCTGTTTTGATTGCAACATTTACAATTCTCTCTAGACACTGCCAAACAAATTGTATACTCACCCAAAGGAGACTGATGTAGCATCATCAAGGTTGTAAATGTATAACTTCAATCACTTGCAATAACTGAAAGTTTAAGTTGAATGCTGAACATCATTTGTTTGAAGTGAATGTTTTGTTGACAAGTGGAGCAGCATATGAAGATATGTATGCTCAGGATCAGGGTTACAGCAACCAGCATTTACGGGATTCCATGATGTACTAGTTTTCTGATCTGTGTAGTATCTCCTGTACAGGCCCAGGCCCATCAGCAGCATGTTCTTCCCCCTCTTCATCTTCTCTGATCAGTTTTGCATGCTTTGCTTTTGTCTTTGATTTTTTCTTGCTTGGAATTTTGCTGCTTAATATGAAACAGCTGTTCTCCTAAGTCAATGGAAGATATAAACCTGATCAGAATAAGAGCCAATTATAATAAAGACAAGATTTGAAGTGGGATTTTGCCAATAATTTTGGGAGAGGCAGAATAAATATTTCCCTCAAGAACTCCCCATGAGTAATTCTCAGACCTGTATTCCTCAGTTTAGGATTGTTTGAGGTGGCAAACAAGACAGAAGCATGAATTTTCAAATGCATTTTTTATATCAAGAATCAGGGTCAGAGATGGCATATATAATAGTCCACAGATACAGTTTAATTCCATGAACAAATATTTAATCCAAAAATATTTTAATTTTACTTGATTTTTTTGGTTCATTTGCTTTAAGATGCTACACAGAGGAGTAAAGTTAACTCAGGTTTACTCACAACTATTGTGGCACCAAATTCTTCTTGATCAGGATCCAAGTTGTAGTCATCTCCACTGAAATAAAAATGGTACAGAGTGGTTAGGTTTATGTAACAGCACAAAATATAAAGACTACAAGAGGTCTTTGATTTTTGCTTCCACAAAATCTTGAGTTTCTCTTGGCTTCAATGCTACACCACCTCTAAGGAAAGCCATCCTCTGGAGCCAAAGACATCTTACCGCATTATAGGTGAAACCGCATTATATTGAACATGTTTTGATCCACTAGAGTGTGCAGCCCCACCCCCTGAGCACTGTTTTACCATACTGTATCCAAATTAGTGCTATATCGGGTCGCATTATATCAAGGTAGAGGTGTACTTCACCTACATGAGGATGCCACTCCTGCAAAAGACTGATCTCAAATGACACCTCCCAAGACAATTAGGAATTAGGCAGGACAAGCTTTCAGTGATATTACAAAGAAGAGGATAATTAGGAAGAGGTAGCGAGAACACCTTCAGAGTAAATATGATAGAGTGGACAGGGCAGCCATGACGAAAAGCCAACTGGTATACTGAAGAGATTAAGAGGACAGGTCTGTTTTAAGGCAGAGCAGAGAAAGCCAAACAGCACCGCTGTTACAGCCAAACATGGGCCAAGAGGCAGAGGGATTAGGTTTGCTCAATATTACATCTGTGAATGAACCTGTCATAAACAGATAATTAAGGGTTAATGTCTCTTTTACGGGTAAAGGGTTAAAAAGCTCAGTGAATCTGGCTGACACCTGACCAGAGGACCAATGGGGGACAACATACTTTCAAATCTTGGTGGAGGGAAGTCTTTGTGCTTTTTTTTTTGTTCGTCGTTCGCTCTTGGGACGGAGAGGGATGGGACATCAATCCAGGCTCTCCAAATCTTTCTGAATCAGTCTCATGTGTCAAACTTGTAAGTAATTAGCCAGGCAAGGCGTGTTAGTTTTATGTTTTCTCAACTTGTAAATGGTTTTTCACTGGAAGGATTTTACCTGTTTGCTGTAACTTTGAACCTAAGGCTGGGGGGGCCCCCTCTGGTCTATAGAAATCTGATTACCCTGTAAAGCATTTTCCATTCTGATTTTACAGAGATAATTAAAAAAAGAAAAGGTAAAAATTAAAAGCTCTCTTTTAAGAACCTGACTGATTTCTCCTTGTTTTAAGATCCAAGGGGTTTGGATCTGTGTTCACCAGGAAATTAGTGAAGTCCCTCAAGGCAACCCGGGGGAAACAGAGTGCCCCAGACACTGAAATTCTGGGTGGTGGCAGGGTTACCAGATCTAAGCTAATAATTAGGCTTAGAAGTGTCCATGCAGGTCCCCACATTTGTACCCTAACGTTCAGAGTGGGGAAAGAAACCTTAACAGAACCACAGTTGAGCAACATGTGCAAGGGGTAGTTGTAACTTTTACCCAAGAATCTTTAACATGCATAGTCTGACTGCTCTCTTGTTCATCTTATTTTGAGCGGGGTAGTCAGTCTGCAAAAAAGTTTTCCACCCTAAATGGAATTCTCTCAGAAAATGTAGTCAGAGCCACAACCATTACACAGTTCATACTTGTACACATTAGAGACCAAGGCAAATCCTGCAGCCTTTATTCACAAAGCTATCACTGTCACCAAAGGCAGGAGGATTGTTTTTTTATTCTTACGAAAACGTTTTTCCAGTCTTCAGCCACTGTAAGTTACCTGACCCTTAAAGGAACATATCAACTTGAACCACACTCAGTTTGAGAAGAGTTGGGAATAGATTTGATTGTTGATCTCCAAGCATCCTTGCTAATTGTTATGGTTTTAAATTTTTCCCTCAGCTGGGTGAAACACCCAAGTAAATGGGGGTGCGAAAGAGAAAGAACTGACAGGGATTTGAATGGGTTTTTAATGCATGACAGTGTTAGCAAGAATTAGGCTAGCTGTAATTTTAATAACGTGAGATTTGTAGAAGCGAGGATTGTGCAAAGCGAGTGGGAAAAACTGTGTGAGAAGTTGTTGTGATCTTGTGTTGATAAGGAATGTAGACTAGCATCTAAACACAAGTGAGAAAAATAAGATAAAGATGAACCTATGTATAAACAAAATGCAGCTGTTTTTATTATTGTATTTAACAAAAAGTAAATGCTTGCTGTAATTGTTTACCTGTAGAGAGACCTGCCTACGACAAGGAAACCCTGTGTCCTAGTGCACTCTCTCCCTCTATTTCTCAAGCAATTGCATAAAGTATCTGACTTTGCTGCATCCAAACAAAAAAGGTGAGAACTGAGGGGGAAATGACTGACCACACGAGAACAGCAGAACTTTACATAATAGTCTAATGCACAGTCAGTTAAATTAAGTCTGATCTTTCAGCTATAGAAAGCTCAGCTATTATTTGCAGTAAGTGTAGACAAAATTTCAGACAAGAATGATTTTAAGTTGACTATTTCCCATTCCACTTTGTTCACTGACTCAAACATAAAATGTAAGGGGGGGAGAAAACAGTCCTCAGACTTGACAGGCTGCACTCCACGACCTCCCAATCCAGTTCCTATGCCACAAGATACCAAGGCTTTTTTTTTTTTTTAAAAACTAGAGTTGGTTCTTATGGCTTCCCACACAAAGTGGGACTGCATGAAATTAAGGTGGGAACAGTTTCTCAAAACAAGAATTACTTTTAGTAATTCCCAATCCAGATTTAACTTCTATTAAGTTTAAATTACCAGAGGTTTAAAGTTCATAGATCAAGTCTCATAGAAATGTGCATACAGTGGATGATCGTCTCGCACGGTAGTGAGACTTAGGACCTGAACTGAAAGCCCAGCTCAGCCACAATCTTGAGAAACTAGTTTACTCTGATTCCTCAATTCCTGATCTGTACGGAGATATACTTCCCTGCCTCAAAGAGATATTGCAAGGATAAGTTTCCCTAATGATTATGTAGTACACAGATAGCATTCATCATAACTTCGATGCCAGTTAAGGAAATAGATAGGTGTTACTCTTCTTTGGAAATGAGCGTGAACTTACTTTGTCTCCTGAATAGGAGAAATGGGTCCTTCGTCATCTATGTATTTGTGTTTCCGCATTGCCATACATTCATTTTCTAAATCCTCACTAGCATTCAGATTTTTTAAAGCCTTTTGGAGATGTTCTTCACATTTGAGCATCTTAATGTATTGGAAATATCCCTTTAAAGCCGCTTCCTAAGAAAAACAGATTTCTTGTTACATTATGCAAGACCTTGAACATCAATGCCATTAAGACAGACTATATCTGTTTATTTCCAATACCAAAGATAGACCCTTCAGCATATATTTAAAAATGTGCTATACAGCAAATCAGTTTCAAGAATTAGTACTAACTGATAAATTATGCTGTCAAGTAATCTGCATACAATCTCATCTATAATGTTGTAGTGAAAGTGTGAATTTAATTCACTGTATTCTAACCAAAATAGTCAGTGGTTCTTAAGTGCAAAAGCACAATAGTTACCTTATGGCAACTGCCATTTCAGTTTGTTCTGCCTCTAGAAACCACTCCAATTAAAATAAAACAGAAAAACCTCACCTCATATTCAGAAGTCATTTTCATGGGGATATGTTTCCTTCCATATTCTTTTTCCACAAAAGGAAACTGAAAGCCTCTGTCTAGAAGTCTTTTTTTCTGCTCTTCTTGTGGAAGAGTTAGCCGAGGTCTTCCTCTAGGTTTTCCTGTGCTCTTGTACCTCTTCTCTCTCTCTTTTGGTTTCTCCTTACAACTTTGATGTGCTTGTCTCCTATACTTCCTCCTCAAGTGATAGTCAAAACTGGCTTTCAAATTGAGTGCACATCTAGACAGCCCTGGGGATTTGGCCAACTTAAATGGAGACCCAGGGTCTAGAGAGGATTCAGTGGAAGTGTCTCTGTCTAATGTATTTGCTGGAGAGTTTATGAAGTGTCTTGCTGAACTTCGAGCTGCCGGTGTAATGTTACACTCATGTTGGATCAAGCTGCTAGTAGAATCCGAAAGGTCACTATGATAACAAACAAGAGTAAATGGTTAATGTTTCGAAAGCACAGTTGATGTTCCTGATAAAATTACACACTGACTACAAAGAAATCTCCCAGTATCAAACAAAATTATTTTCTCTACTCTAGTAGCTTTGGCATGATTAGGTGTCTATGGCGATTACTATTAAAAAATTTGATTAAGTATGGCCCTTAGATACCTAATGCACTAGATCAGTAAACATGCATCTTCAATTTCAGGTCAAGCCACAAGGGAGTTAAGTAGAAAGTTGGCTTACAAGCTATGCAAAATTCTTTACTAAAAAAAATATCGCAGTTCTAGGTAGTAGGCAAAACGTCAAATATTTAGAAGTTAGGACTGGACAACAGGATAGATCATTCAATAGTTGTCCTGTTCTGTTCATTCCCCCTGAGGCATCTGGCACCTGCCACTGGGCTAGATGGACCATTGGTCTGCCCTCTATGGCCTCTTATGTTCACATTCTTTGTACGAATACAGAGCCTTTCAGAGATTTCAAAGCTTTATTCATACAGCTTTATAGGTGTGAATTAAGCCTCCATGCCATTGAGGCAGAGAAGTGTATTACAGATGGAAAAACCTATTAAGACAGAGTGGGTTTACAACTTGGCTATGGTCACACAGGAAATCTGACAGCCACAAAAAAAAAAAAAAACCAACTTCCTACCTATACCCATGCTTAACCATAAGACTGCTCTCCTTCCTTGGAAAGTCTGTTAAGCACCAGTTTGACTTCATATAGATTGGAAATTGTATGGCAGCTTGCTGTAACAGGTGTCTGCTTGAAATGAAAGCCAATCTGTTTGGTCACTCTAGCAGAGGTTCTCAAATGTCATAGTGAGCCATCTTAAGGGAGTAGGGGAGAACCAACTGCACCTCCCTATAGGTGCACAGGCAGGGAGCAGGCCCCCAGCCCTGACCAGCTTCAGGGACCCCACATCATCACCTCCTCCTTAGCAGAGGCAAACAAGCTGTTCCCAGGGAGGAAGGTGGCATCAAGAGCTCCTGCAGAGCTCAAAAGCCCAGTTTTGTGACCTGTGTGAAATAAATTGGTCCCAATCTAGTTCCAGGGCCCAGGAGAGTTGGGGCAAACAGTATGTCCCATGGAGGAAATTGTGTTCTCTTATTCTTTTTGTATATGATACCTATATACCACAATGGACAGAGATGTGAGGGGCTGGCAGGTGTTTTACACAAGGAAGTACATGTGTGGGGGGAAGGTCACTTTCTGCATATATATATAGGGGCACTGTTGGGGGTCAGGGGCAGCAGTGCAGCTGAATGCCAAGCTGGAGGTGGTGTGAGCCCCTTTCACTTCTAGTGGACAGGCACCCTCCTCCAACACATGAAGGGCTCCCTCCCCACCATATACATGTTGCCAGAGCTCAGGCGACAGCCATGAAACTGGAGAGGAGCTGGTGTAATTCTGGCCCATAGCAAGGGATGCAGTGTGCATGGCTGAGCAGGACAACATCTCCAGGCTAGTTTCTCCAGCCCCTCTGTGGGGTAGGGGCATTACAGCTGCCAAGAGTCTGTGCCACAAGTGGAGTGTGAGCTTTGGTCCAACCTAAAAGAAGCTGTACAAGAATGAAGGGGGAAGAGATGCTTCTGGGGCTGGGGTGGGGGGGCATGTATTATGGAAGCACAGTGGGCAGGTAGCCCCGCCTGCTCCATCAGCAAGTGCACAAGCCCCAGTAAGAAGGGTTCAGCACTGCTGCACCAAGCTACTAGTGAATGTTAGTGTACAAAGAGGGAGATGCAGTTTGAGCACCAGCTCCTCCCCAGGTGCACACTTACCTCCCTCAAAGTACACTGCAATTTGGTTTGAGAACCTCTTCACCACATTCTAAAAGTTTATAAGGCAAGGCTTCTTGCCACAACCAAGCTTCTGCTTGTACCTTATAAACTATGGCCTGGTCTACACTACGCATTTAAACCGATTTTAGTAGCGTTAAACCGATTTAACGGCGCACCCGTCCACACTACAAGGCTCTTTATATCGATATAACGGGCTCTTTAAATTGGTTTCTGTACTCCTCCCCAACAAGAGTAGTGCTAAAATCGGTATTACCATATCGGATTAGGGTTAGTGTGGCCGCAAATCGACAGTATTGGCCTCCAGGCGGTATCCCACAGTGCACCACTGTGACCACTCTGGACAGCAATCTGAACTCTGATGCAGTGGCCAGGTAAACAGGAAAAGCCCCACGAACTTTTGAATTACATTTCCTGTTTGCCCAGCGTGGAGCTCTGATCAGCAAGGAGGCAATGCAGTCCCAAAACCAAAAAGAGCTCCAGCATGGACTGTACGGGAGATACTGGATTTGATCGCTGTATGGGGAGATAAATCTGTTCTATCAGAGCTCCGTTACAGAAGACAAAATGCCAAAGCGTTTGAAAAAAATCTCCAGGCTACACAGTGCTGCGTGACAAGCGTAACGGAAAGCCAAAGAATCAAATGGACGCTCATGGAGGGAGGGAGGGGGTACTGAGGACTCCAGCTATCCCACAGTCCACAGCAGTCTCCGAAAATTATTTGCATTCTTGGCTGAGCTCCCAGTGCCCGTAGGTTCAAACACATTGTCCAGCGTGGTTCAGGGTATAGCTTGTCAATTTACTCCCTCCCCCCACCATGTGAAAGAAAAGGGAAAAAAAATCATTTCTTGACTTTTTTCCCAATGTCACCCTATGTCTACTGAATGCTGGTGGTAGACACGATGCTGCAGCAGTGAAAAGCAGTATCCGCTCCTCTCCCCTTCCCAGTGGCAGATGGTACAATATGACTGCTATCCGTCATCACCATCAGCCCGTGAGTGCTCCTGGCTGGCCTCGGGTGAGGCTGGCCAGGGGGGCGCCTGGGTAAAAATAGGCATAATTCCTGGTCATTCCCAGTACATGGTACAGAATGGCTGGTAACCGTCCTCATCATAGCAACTGAGGGCTGAGCTCCATCAGCCCCCTCCCTTTCCTGTGTAAAGAAAAGATTCTGTACTGCCTGGACTATCATAGCAGCGGGATGCTGGGCTCCTCTCCCCCGCACTGCTTAATGTCTTGCCTGGACTGTCATAGCAGCAAAAGGCTGCCTCTCCCTCATTTTATCTCACTAACAAGTCACTGTTTCTTATTCCTGCATTCTTTGTAACTTCATGACACAAATGGGGGGCGGAGAACACTGCCACGGTAGCCCAGGAAGGCTGGGGAAGGAGGGAATCAATGGGTGGGGTTGTTGCAGGGGTACCCCCCGTGAATGGCATGCAGCTCATCATTTTTGCAGGATCTGACACGGAGCAGCTGTGCTCTCTGATACACTGGTTCTCTAGTACACTTGCCCCATATTCTAGGCAGGACTATTTTTAGAAACCATAAAGGATGAGTTGACTCAGGGAATCATTCCCAGTTTTGTCTTTGTGCCCCCAGGCGACCTCAGCCAGGGGTATCCATGGTAGCAGCAGACAATACAGAACAACAGATAACCATCTCTGCTATCATGCAAAAGCAAATGAATGCTGCTGTGTAGCGCTGCAGTAAAGCCTCTGTTAGCAGCATCCAGGACACATACAGTGACAGTAAAAAAAAAAGCTGAATGGGCTCCATGGTTGCCGTGCTATGGCGTCTGCCAGGGCAATCCAGGGAAAAAGGGCGCAAAATGATTGTCTGCCATTGTTTTCCTGGAGGAAGGAATGAGTGACGACATTTACCCAGAACCACCCGCCACAATGATTTTTGCCCCATCAGGCACTGGGATCTCAACCCAGAATTCCAAGGGGCAGGCGAGACTGCAGGAACTATGGGATAGCTACAGAACAGCTACCCACAGTGCAACGCTCCAGAAATCGACGCTAGCCTTGGACCATGGACACACACCGCTGAATTAATGTGCTTAGTGTGGCCGCGTGCACTCTACTTTATACAACCTGTTTTACAAAACCGGTTTATGTAAAATCGGAATAATACTGTAGCGTAGACGTACCCTACATAATGCTCTCCTTAGCTTTTTGTTGGTTGCTACCACTCTGCAGAGAAAGGCTATGATACTAGGGCACCTCCATTTCTGTAACTGTTAAAATTGGTTTAACCTGCTTACAGTAAAAAATTTAGTTCAGTAGTAAAGCCCACTGTAAAGCTACTTTGAAATAATCCTTTGAATAGTGGTTTGGATGAAGAAGCTGGTATTCTAGGCTCCTGGGTTATACTCCATACTTGCAGTTTTGCCAGTGACTGACCTTGAGTAAGCCATCCTGTTCTTCACTTAACCCAGCTGGAGAACAGCCACACCTCTCACAAGCCTATAACAGATTTTTGCTGAATTCTCTTACCCAGAAGCTTGTGTAGCCAAAATGCACAATGATGTGCTACCAAATGCAAAAATTTTACTCCCACTTTTGCACTAGGATTGTCTACACAAGATACAGGGTGACAGAATCTCATCCAAAGTCTTCCATAAACAGTGGATCTAAGGAACTAGAGGAACAGAATATTGAACTGAAAGTCACTTCCTTATTACTCAAGTACAGGCACTGGATTATTATTGGAAAGTTTAAAAAGTAAGATTACAAGGTATTTGCAAACCTTTAAAAAAATTTATACCCAGTTGAAAAAAGCCAGATGGAATTTTAGTCCTAGAGCCTTATAATGTTGCCTAATCAAAAGAGGTAATTCATAAATCATAAAAGCCATCTTAAAATGTAGGAGAATGAAGACTGAATTCCTGGTACCCCATCACTATATGGTTTGCTTAAATGAAGCAAATTTTTGTCCCCAAAAAAGCAAAACTGGAAGGGAGTAAAGAAATAAGGAGTTGTGGTTGGTAGAGATATGAAGTCTTTCAAGCCCAAGTAGATATGACATGGGTTAGGACTTCTAGGATACTCTAACTATTTACATAGATATTTAGACTGTATGCTCTTTGGGGCAAAGTCTGCCTTCCTGTGTTTGGAAAATGCTTGTCTAACATGTGAGGAGCTAACAAAGAAACAGCCCTCCCCATAAAAATCACTCAAATGAACAGCAGAACCTCAGAGTTATGAACAACCTCTATTCCCGAGGTGTTGGTAACTCTGAAATGTTTGCAACTCTGAACAACTTAAACAACTTTTGTTCCTTCAAAAGTTTACAACTGAACATTGACTTATGCAAATTTGAAACTTTACTATGCAGAAGAAAAATGATGTTTTTCCTTTTTTTAGTAGTTTGCATTTAACAGTACATTTACTGTAATTGTTTTTTGTCTCTGCTGATGCCAGATTGTGTCATTCTGGTTCCAAATGAGGTTTGTGGTTCAATGGTGTTTGTAACTCTGAGGTTTTACTGTACTGCATATGCACAAGTACATCATCCTAAACAGAAGTCAGCAGTATGAACTGTTTTCAACGAAGATCTCATACAACTGACTCCAGTATCTTAAGCAATTTAGGGAATTCAGACTCCGTTTTACCAGACGTAGTGGGCGGGGAAGAAAAAACTCACATCTCTGAATTGTTGTCATCCAGCAAAGCATTGGTCGGAACATCGGTCAAGTAGGTGAAATATTTGGAAGATCTACCACTAGTGTAGGATTCCTGTGAAGATTTTTCACATACAGAATCTTTCTGTGCAGAGCCTAAACATGAATTCCTTGCAGTTACATGTTCGTGCACATTAGACTGTTCTTGAGGAGTATATATTAGATCTTGGGAATCTTCAAAGTGGTCAAAAGCTGAAGTCTTGGTTTCATCAGCATCAGTCATTCTGATCTTTCTATTTGTTCTAAAATAAAAAAATATTCAATAAAAGATCACTCACCAGGGGAGTTTTTTGGTTACAATTAAGTTCTCTCAGTTCTAATATTTTTGTTTGAACAAAAATGCCTTAGTATAAAGTATCCTTCCTGCCCAACCCCAATATTGAGCATTTAGGTTTTTTGGAGCAGTAAATAAAGTCTCTCCAGATAATCACGTATTATATTGCTCAGTGATATTTCAAAAACAATTGTAATGTTTAAAAAAGTGTGCACTTTTAACAGTATTTAGTTGTGTCAAAAAGAGTGCTTTGCAAACATCTCATCAGTCTCACCACAGCACTGACATAGGAAAGTACACCTCTACCCCAACAGAACACTGTTCTCAGGAGCCAAAAAAAATCTTACCGCATTATAGGTGAAACTGTGTTATATCAAACTTGCTTTGATCTGCTGGAGTGCAAGCCCCACCCACCCCAATCCCAGGGCACTGCTTTACCACATTGTATCTGAATTCATGTTATATCAGGGTAGAGGTGTATTCTTGTCTTACAGGTGAAAAAACTGAGGCAGAGAGGTGAGAGATTCCCCAAACAATGGACAAGGTGTGTTATAAGCGAGAATTAAAATTCAAGGGTGGGGTTTTCCAAGGCACCTGACAGAGTAAGGGGTATACATATTCCATTGATCTGTTCACTTTCCCTCCACCAAGCATACTGGAAACCCCCATCACCACTAGATCAAACTCTTACAGTTTAACCCAATAAGCTAGATAAGTAGTCTGAACATTGACACATACAGATGTCAGGCTAATAGCAGCAGCTGACACTGGCAAAGTGTGCCAGCCTTTGGCATCTGGTGTTAACGGCTAACTACTGAAATAAAGAACATTAGGAGTGCAGGGTTATGATGTCAAAGGGGGAGCCACACATGAGTTTGCAGTCCCTGCAGATAAAGGGGAAAGGATGTAGGACAAAGGATCTGCTTTGGCTAGTTTAAGACTTAAGGAATTGTATTAAGTCTTAAGAACTTTCCCTGCCAAGGGACAATAGTAGAAAAGTGATCCGTACAAAAAAAGTAAACATATCAGTTATGGTCAAAAAGCACCTTTTCTTCTATGAAGGTACATTTTATCTTTCCTTGTGATAGCTCAGATCATTTGTAACAATACTAAAGATTAAGACTGGCAGTGTTTGCTACTACATGGAGCTTTTAAAAAGTGTAAATTTATATAAAGAAAGTTGAACTATATATTATTTAACTACCTATAATACTCAAGACCCCCAGAGAAAAGATCACTACAATCTCATCAGTATACAACTCATTTTTCACAGAAAAATTACTTTCAAACTGTAAGAGGGAAAAAAACTTCCTTAATGGTATTGCAAGCTTTTTTTTAAACCCCGCAAGGTACACAAGATGAAAGATGGGCAGACTGGAATGATAGTGTAGTGGGCCAGGTGAAACATCTGAACAACATTGAGAAGTGAGATAGTATAGTTTTAAGAAATTGGTATCTTGTTTGTGTATCTCAGCAAACAGAATTTCAAGAGTTTTGAGTAGAGCTCATCTCTTATTGCATCTAATAACTAGGTTGGGGCCCAAATATTGTAAGGCAGCTACCAATCCCCATTATTAAGCATGGAGTTCTTAACGGTTGAAAAATGTTTCCAGGGTCATAAACATTACAATTATTTGTACTGTTGTACCAGAGGGCTCTACAGGAAACCGGTGCTAGGCACTGTACTCAAAGACATGGTCTCTGCTTCAAAGAGTTTACAATCCAAGTATAAGATGAGGTACATCAAGTGAAACATCAAAAAAACAGAAAGGGTCTCAAGGTAACAGAGAAATAAGGGCTAGCCACAGCACACCAGCTGGTTAACTATGGTGCTTTCAAACTTACAAGTGTTTACAAACACACAGAAACATAAGACATTTTCATACAGTTCCAAAACACCACTTTTCTCCCTACCCTAGCTTGGTGAGGCCTGATCCCTGCTGCAGCAGCATCCCTCTCCTGGCATAGAAATAATAGTTAGGGTTAAAAATTGAATATTTCAGAGTTTTCCTAAGGTGACCATGTGTCTCGATTTTATAGGGACAGGCCCGATTTTTGGTTCTTTTTCTTATAGAGGCTACTATTACCCCCCACCCATCCCGATTTTTCACACTCACTGTCTGATCACCCTAAGTTTCCCCCAAAAGCCCTGTGTTGCTGTAACAGGGTTGTGTTTAAAAAAAAAAAAAGACTTTCTGAAAACTGCTGCTATTTCCATCACTCTTCCCACTTCTACAGCACCGTGCAGCCAGCCAGGCTCTCACTGTACACACGCTGCTAATTACACCCACGTGTTGTCAGAAGCATTTGACACGTGATTCAGTCAAACCAGTACAGTAGAATGAAGGACTTGCCCCACGGCAGAGCAGAGCAGAGCAGAGAACGGGGGAACCCGACACCCTCCTCTGCCCCATGCGCTGGTCACTCGGCCGGGCCGGGCCATTTTCCAGGTTACACTAGCCCCAAGGCACGTCGCCGGGGGAGGGAAAGCCTCTCTCATGGAGAGAACCGTACCATTAGCACTGGAGCGGGCCATACCATTAGCCAACGGGGGCGCCCTCACCCCGCCAGCCTGGGGCAGGGAGGGACCAAGGCCACAGAGACCGCCCAGGCCCCCAAGCCCTTAGCGGGGAGCGGGGCTGCATTTAGATCCCAATACCTTGCCGCAGCTAATCGATGACCTTCTCCTCAGCCTCCCCCGAGGGTCCCCGCCCAGCCCAGGGGGCCAGCGCCGCGGATGGCACCGGATAGAGCAAGCAACCCCCCCCAACGCGACTCACCCTCTGTCCTTGTCACGCTCTCTGGGAGGCAAAGCAAGGGCTGCAGTAGGGCTGTGCGGTTTCTTAAATAGCGCACTTGCTCTCGCGAGAGCTGCCTGGCCTGATGGGAAGAAGGGAGAGGTAGGGGAGGGCAGTCCACGAGCACCATCTTGGGAGAGGCACTGAGGGTCTCTGCCTGTCTGCCCCCGGCGTTGTAAGGGTGGTGGCCGTAGAGGCGCGGGACACTCGTGCGCTCGCGCAGACGGAGCCCAACTGCGGGGCAGGAGAGCCGCGGAGCCCCTCCCCCGCGGTACCGTAGTGAATAGAATAGCGGCTGCTGAACACACGGTTACCCTGTGCTGGGCGATTCCTTACACCCGCTGGGCCCAGGGTGCTGCCGTGTGTCCGAAAGCGGCGGAGTTAGCGGAAGGGCTGAGGCTAGTGTAGCGAAGTGACGTCGTTAGTGGTTGTACTACAGGAAAAGCCTTGGTAATCCGCCGCTCCCCTTCCTACATCCTGCTTCCCAGCCGTGTCCCTGTAACGGGAGCTCCCCTGCATAACGTGAACAAAGTAAGTACATCAGGTGAGTCATTAACCTAGCTGTCTGGGCATGTTTATTCACCTACCCACTCACTTTCAGACCCGAAAAAAGCAACCAAGAGTCTTGGGGCACCTTAAAGACTAACAGACGTATTATTTGGAGCATAAGTTTATGCTCCAGTACATCTGTTAGTCTTTAAGATGCCACAGGACTCTTTGTTTGAAACTTTTCTATTGTGTTTTGAAAGGGACCTCACAAAACTGGGTGACTGGGCAACAAAATGGCAGATTAAATTCAGTGTTGATAAATGCAAAGTAATGCATATTGGAGAACATAATCCCAATTATACATACAAAATGATGGGGTCTAAATTAGCTACCACCACTCAGGAAAGAGGTCTTGGAGTCATTGTGGACATCCTCTGAATGTGCAACGGCTGTCAAAAAAAGCTAACAGGATGTTGGGAAATAATGAGGAAAGGGATAAATAATTTGGCCAGAAATATCATATTGCCTCCAAAATACACCCATGTCTTGTATACTACATGCAGATTTGGTTCCCCCATCTAAAAAAAAAAAAGATACATTGGAAATGATACAGAAAAGGATAACTAATATGATTAGGGTATGGAACAGCTTCCATATGAGAAGACATTAATAAGACTTGGACTTTTCAGCTTGGAAAAGGAGATGACCAAGGGGGATATGAAAATCATGATTGGTGTGGAGAAAGTAAATAAGGAAGTGTTATTTACTCATCATAAACACAATAATTAGCTGTCATGGTATAACCCCCACTCTGAACCTTAGCGTCTAAAAGATGGGGTACCAGCATGAATCCCCCTAAGCTTAATTACCAGCTTAGATCTTGTAGTGCTGCCACCAACCAGGACTTGCAGTGCCTGGTACACTCTGGTCCCCCCAAAACCTTCTCAGAGGACCCCAGGACCCAGACCCCCTGGATCTTACACAAGGAAAGTAAACCCTTTCCCCCACCGTTGCCTCTCCCAGGCTTTCCCTCCCTGGGTTACCCTGGAAGATCACTGTGATTCAAACTCCTTGAATCTTAAAACAGAGAGGAATGCACCTTTCCCCCTTCCCTTTTCCCCTCCCCAAGAGGTAATACAGATTCAAGCTCCGTGAATCTAAAGCAGAGGAATTCCACCTTCCCCCCTCCCTTCTCTTTCCCTGTCTCCCACCAATTCCCTGGTGAGTACAGACTCAATTCCCTTGAGCCTCAACAAGGAGAAAAAAATCAGTCAGGTCTTAACAAAGAAAAGCTTTTAATAAACGAAAGAAAAAAGTAAAAGTTGTCTCTGTAATTAAGATGGTAAAGGTTACAGGGTCTTTTAGCTTATAGACACTAGAGAGAAGCCTTTCCCCCAGCACAAATACAAGTTAAAATCCTTCTAGCAAAATACACATTTGCAAATAAAGAAAATAATCAAAAAGACTAAACCGCCTTTCTACTGGTGGTTACTGTTTGAACAGAAAATTAGAGAGCCTGGTTACTCCTAGAACCCAAAGAGAACAACAGACAAACAAATAACATAAAACAAAGACTTCCCTCCATCGAGATTTGAAAGTATCTTGTCTTCTGGTCAGATGGTCCAGGTTCACTGCTTGTAACCCTTTACAGGTAAAAGAGACATTAACCCTTAACTATCTGTTTATGACATTAGCAGTCACCAAATTAAATTAATAGGCAGCAGATTTAAAACAAACTAAAGGAAGTATTTTTTTCACACAGCACAGAGTCAACCTGTGGAACTCTTTGCCAGAGGATGTTTTGAAGGCCAAGACTATAACAGGGATCAAAAAAGAACTAGATAAGTTCATGGAGGATAGGTCTACCAATGATTATTAGCCAGGATGGCTGAGGATGCAAAACCGTGCTCTGAAGTGTCCCTAACCTCTGTTTGTCAGAAGGTGGGAATGGGCAACAGGGTGGATCAGTTGATGATTACCTGTTCTGTTCATTCCCTTTGAAGCACCTGGGATTGGCCGCATTCAGAAGACAGGATACGGGCTAGATGGACCATTGATCTGACCCAGGATGGCCATTCTCATGTTTTGTAGAGAAGGGGCTGTTGCTTTTCTGGCTCTGATGAGTTTTTTAATTACTTTTTAAAATGTCCTTTAAGTTATTGCTTCCTTTTAATTGTTTCCAGTGTACTCTGGATTTGTCTTTTAGGCCCCAGTCCGCAATTAATCCTCATGGATAGACCATAACTCCCTTACACTGAGCTCTATTGGAGACAATTAAGTAAAATCACCAGCCCATAACAATTCCCCCAAAAACTCTAGCCAAGACATTCCAATTCTACTGCTGCTCCATGGTGGAAGTTACTGCATAGGTCACGTCTCATTTGTGCACCAAAACATTCCAATGAGGGAGGAAAGAAGGGAAGAGCCCATCAAAGACACTGACTTGTATTTTGAATTGAATGCGGTACCATGTTTTATTTGTACTAAAAATTGACTAAAATGGTAAGTATATATATTTATGGGGAAAAAAAAAAACACATTAGTATTCTTTGTGGACTACTGTTAATCCTGTACTAAGAAGGTGTGGAAAAAGTTACATTTACTAGTCAGACATAGTTGTGAAGGTTTTCATAGAATAGAACATCAGGGTTGGAAGGGACCTTAGGAGATCATCTAGTCCAATCCCCTGCTCAAAACAGGATCATTCCCCAATTAAATCATCGAACTGATTTTTGCCCCATATCCTTAAATGGCCCCCATAAGGATTGAACTTGCAACCCTGGGTTTAGCAGGGTTTAGCTCAAATCACTGAGCTATCCCTTATCCCCGAGAAGCCCTGCTCCTTTGTAACTCTGTACTGTTGGGGTGTCTACTAGTGGCTTGTTTCCACACGCACACTCTTTGTACCCATTTAACTACTGATATAAGCTATACCAACATGAAGGTGTTTATTGGTGGAAAGGCATCCAAACTAGGACTTTACAAGCAGCAAAGAATCCTGTGGCACCTTATAGACTAACAGACGTTTTGGAGCATGAGCTTGCATGCGTTTGAAGAAGTGGGTATTCACCCACGAAAGCTCATGCTCCAAAACGTCTGTTAGTCTATAAGGTGCCACAGGATTCTTTGCTGCTTTTACAGATCCAGACTAACACGGCTACCCCTCTGATACTAGGGCTTTACAATAATTTAATTATATTGGTTTCTAAAGTGATATAGTTAATAGGAACAAAAACTATACCCCTGGACCTTGTAGCTTTTAGAGCAACCTATGACTTGTTCTGATGAAGTAAGAGCTTCACATTTTATCTCTTCCCAAGGCTTCTCTTCCCACAGGAGTGATTCTCCACTACTCTCCCCAACCCCAGCCTCTGTTTTATCCTCTTCACTATTCCATAACAACAGAGCCTGCCTTTGCTGATGATGATACATTTGGATCATGTACCTGGCGTGTTCACCCCTCTCCCTGCTATCTGCCCCTTCTGATATGTGAGAGACCCCAGTGCACGTCTACCTAGAGTGTGCCAGGTTGCAGCCTCTTTTCCGGCTCCTCCAGAACCTTCCCTTTAGGTTCTGCCTGCACTTTTCCCCACACCTCCTAATTTATGCACCCCTCATCCATGGTCCCATGAAGTCAGGAGACCTCCTCATCAACCTCTTTCTGGCACTAGCCCAGGTGACTGTTCATCATACCAGCAGGAAGATTTTTGGAAGGGGAGGCACTCTGCGATTGTGAGGCCTATTTCCGCTCATCCCTTTGATCGCTGATTCGGACAGAGTTTCTCTGGGCTGCGTATGCTAGCTCACTAGATACCTTCGAGGTATCTAGGTGCTCTCCAGGGTTCTCTGCTCAGTGTCCTGATTTTGGCCCTATGACCTCACTACTGTCCCTGTTTTTCATTTGTTGTCCCCTAAACTTGCTTGAGCGGCAGATTAAGTAGCTCATCCCCTTAGGCTGGGGTGGGGCCTTCAGATGTGGGCAGGCTTGTGCCCGGCCATGCCTGGAACTCGGAAGGTGGTCATACATTTGGAAAAGCAGCAATAGCATAACATTGACATGATTCTTGATCCTTTCTCTGCTAGCCTTACAGTTCTGAATGGCAGTAGTGGTACCGCCAAGTGCATAATTAGCTGCATTCTATTACTGCTTGGCAAAGTTGTCTGTCAACAGGCATAGCTGTGCAGGGATGAGAAGCATCGCACACCTTCAGCTGTAGATTTGGCAGCACATCAGTGACTGAGCTGAGATATGGAGAAACCCTGCAATCGGGCAGGTGAGTAAATTTAAACAGGACTGTACATTTCAAAGTTTTGTATTTTGCTTTGGAGAATCACTGCCCTGAAATGGATCTTTTTTGTGTCCCCATCGCTCCTCAATGACACACAGACTGTCTCTAACATACAGAAACTTATCAATCAAGGGAACAAAAACAAAGTTTCTGTTCTATCAGGGATCTTATGAAGGCCGGATGGAAACTGCATAATTGAGAACATTTGTACAGATAAAATTCCTGCCTGATCCTTTAACTTCCTGTCTCCTTATCCTCATGCCCTCGTTTGACCAGCAGCTTCAGATCAGCTCATTCTACATCACAAAATTCCTTATCCAGCCACTACCTGGTCTCCTTCAGTACTACTCGCCTCCCGTCCATCAACCTGTTCTCTTCTCTAAGGGCATATCTACACTACCCGCCAGATAGTGATCGATCTATCGGGGATCAATTTATCTAATTGATCCCCGATCGTTCTGCTGTCGACTCCGGAACTCCAACACGGTGAGAGATGGAAACGGAGTCGACGGGGGAGCAGCAGTGATCGACTTGCCACCATCCTCACTGCCCGGTAAATCGACCTAAGATATGCTAACTTCAGCTATGCTATTCACATAGCTGAAGTTGCGTATCTTAAGTTGACCCCCTCCTCCCCTCGTGTAGACCTAGCCTAAGTCCTCTTCTCCCTCTCCCTCTTCTCCATTGTGTCAACCATTGACTCTCTCCAACCCACACTTTCCACCATCCTTGACTTGTTCGACCATCTCCCCCCTTGCAAAGTTCATCCACTCAAGCAACCTCCGACCCTGCCCAACCCCCCAGCATCTGTTTCTTCTTTTCCTGCTCTCCACCAGCTGATCATCTTCACAGAAGTCCTGCTGTGACCATGCTGACTTCCTGCAGTACAAAATGTACTGTCTCCTTCTACAGGTCTGCCATCTCTCTAGCCACCCAGTAGTACTTCTGACCCCTCACTGAATCCTGCATTTTTGAGATCTGACCTAGTCTCTCAATCCACACTGCTAAAGCTCTTGTCCAGCCCTGGCACTTTGTATCTTGACTATTGCGACATCCTCCTTTCTGTTTTTGATCAATGCAATCTTGCTCCCTTTCAAATCCATTCAAAATGTTGCTACTAAAAGTCATCTTCTTGGTTAATTGCTCTAACTAAATAACCTCTCACACTTTTTCGTTCCGCCACTGGATTTCCCACCACCACCACCACCTCAAACACAAGCTACATACTTTTTTTTTTTTACCTTTTGAGTGCCTTTCTGGCTTTGTATTATTCTGCCTATCAGCTCTAATAATGATTGAGCTGTCAACTCCTGACCTGAGAAGATAAAGGAATCATCCACCAGCTGAAGAAGATACAGCTCCTCCTTAGTTGCTTTCTGCAGCGTAGGAGAGGAAAACATTTCAACTAGTTTTTCAGCAGAAGCCCAGTCAATCAGACACATCCAGCTTCCCAACGGTTGTGCCCCCTCAGTTAGCCATCCCCTAAACAGCTTGGTTACTGAAGGCATTGGTCGGGAAGAGAAAGTTTAAAAAAAGTGAGTGTTGTGGAAAATCGACCACACGATTGATTTTAGATCAGACAGCCTGAGGCACCTTTATTTCATACAAGCATATATGCAGGGAGAGACAGCATATACCCCGCGCAAGAGGCAGGCTGTTCTGCTTTTTACAAATTTTACCATGCTTATAAAGGTTAAAACCGTAAAACGTAGCACGCTGGTTACACGTTATTTGCCTTATTTGGAATATAATGTTGATAACAAGCAAGCTGACCAATTAATTCTCCATCTATGGCTTTTCCTGTTATTGTCTTTGCCAGTCAAGTCTGCAGTTTGACCGTTCTAGCACCTTTTCTGTAGTCCTGACAGCAGGCTCAGCTGTTGTAACTTAACAGATCTCCTGGTTCCCTTTTATCCAATTTCCAGATCCTCTTAGTTGGGGCCCTGACCACATGTATGCTCTTTGTACAGGATAAACAAGCTTAGCTGTTGCTTTATAGCTGTGCTTAATAGGCCTTAGGCCTGCAAGCTTAGTGGTTGCTTTATAACTTTTGCTCGGGCCTAAAGGGTTGCGGGAGGGGGTTCCCTAACAGTGAGTGACTTTATTTTTGCTGCTTTTATTGGAGTGAAGAATACAGTTTTTTCATAGGGGTGTTGGAGGAGCACTGTCCTGATTCCTTCTGGTTTCCTTGTTCTGTGATGAAAAGTCACATGATCTAAAGCCTAGTGAAGTCAATGGGAGTCTTTCATTGACTTCACTGAGCTTTGGATCAGCCCTTAGTAAGCATCTTTCTCCGTTCACTTGGGAAATTGTTGCTATAAAGTATGCTCACCTTCCTCTCCCTCTTTGATCTTTGGTGTTCCCCTGTGTGTCTGCAGACTCAGGAAGACTGGGGGCTCACTTTTGAAAGTAATATTAGTAACCATAAAGACTGGAAACATGTTTTTTTAATTAAAACTTGCATCGTACAGAAGTGGATGGTTAACGTGTGATGGGTTATACCCCTTAGGAAGCTACCTGATGTGCTGAGATACCACTGAGTCTACCTGTTCTGCCAGCATGGGCCCTGTCATGGTATAAACCCCCATTCTGAACCTTAGCGTCCAAAAGATGGGGTACCAGCATGAATTCCTCTAAGCTCAATTACCAGCTTAGTACTTGTAGCGCTGCCACCAACCAGGAATTCCAGTGCCTGGTACACACTGGTCCCCCCAAAACCTTGCCCAGGGACCCCCAAGACCCAGTCCCTCTGGATCTTAACACAAGGAAAGTAAACCCTTTCCCTCACCGTTGCCTCTCCCAGGCTTCCCCTTCCTGGGTACCCTGGAAGATCACTGTGATTCAAACTCCTTGAATCTTAAACAGAGAGGAAAATGCACCTTCCCCCCTCCTTCTCTCTCCCCCTCCCAGACTCTCCCTGAGAGAGAAAGTAATCCTAACACAGAGAGAAAATAACCTCTCTCCCCCTTCCTTCCTTTGTCCCCACCAATTCCCTGGTGGATCCAGACCCAGTCCCCTGGGGTCTCACCAGAATAAAAAAACAACCAGGTTCTTAAACAAGAAAAGCTTTTAATTAAAGAAAGGAAAAAACAGTATAAATTGTCTTTGTAAATTTAAGATGGAATATGTTACAGGGTCTTTCAGCTATAGACACTGGGAATACCCTCCCAGCCTAAGTATATAAGTACAAATTAAAATCCTTTCAGCCAAATACAAATTTGAACTCCTTCCAGCCAAATACACATTTGCAAATAAAAAAAACAAACATAAGCCTAACTTGCTTTATCTACCTAGTACTCACTATTCTGAACTTATAAGAGCCTGTATCGGAGAGAAACCTGGTTGCATGTCTGGTCCCTCTGAGCCCCCAGAGTGAACAACAACTAAAAACTAACAGCACACACAAAAACTTCCCACCCTCAAGATTTGAAAGTATCCTGTCCCCTGATTGGTCCTCTGGTCAGGTGACAGCCAGGCTCACTGAACTTGTTTAGCCTTTACAGTCCGAAGAGACATGAAGTACTCCTGTTCTATTAACCCTTAACTATCTGTTTATGACATGCCCCCTTTAACCTGTCTTGCTGAGCCAGGCTATTAAAGCGTCCTCTAGCACACATACAGAGGCAGGTCCACATCCAGTTGCAGATCAGCTCTGGGAAGACTCCTAAGGGACTTGCTCCAACACTCTGGTGCTCACTCCTTTTAAGGGTTACAAACCCAAAGGTTTTATGAAATTTGCCCTCTCCCTCAATGTGGAGGGAGAGATGCTCGCTCTTGGCCCCCCTGTTAGAAGTTACAGAGCTGGGTTTAATAAAATCTGCCTTTTATAGTTAATAAAATTTGTTTTGTTTATTAAGTGGTAAAAGGGGTAACAAACCAGATTACTAAGAAAATGAAATCAAATATGCAAACAAAGCTATTTTCACTAAAGAAATTGGTTACAAACAGTATTTCTGACTCTAGATATTGTTGCAGACATTTTGAAAAGTTTTTGTGGTTCAGAGATCCAGTTATATTCCTTTTCAGACTAGACCCTGTCTCAGTCTGGACTCCCCCTTTGCCTTCCCTTCAGGTGGCTTTTGCAGTCTTTCTTCTTGGGCAGACAGCCATGGAGGGGAGGAGTCCCATTTGCCTTCCTCCTTACCCTTAAATAGCATTTACATAAGGCAGCAATGCTTTGTTTCCCAAACTTGACCCATCTTCCCTAACAGTGGAAAGTTACAAGAAGTTCCAGGTAATGTTTTAGTATCAGGTGACAAGACTACCTGACTAAACAAGGAGTAATGGTCTCAAGTTGCAGTGGCGGAGGTTTAGGTTGGATATTAGGAAATACTTTTTGACTAGGAGGGTGGTGAAGCACTGGAATGGGTTACCTAGGGAGGTGGTGGAATTGCCTTTCTTAGAGATTTTTAAGATCAGGCTTGGCAAAGCTCTGGCTGGGATGATTTAGATGGGCATTGGTCCTGCTTTGAGCAGGGGTGTGGTCTAGATGACCTCCTGAGGTCCACTCCAACTCCAATATTCTATGACTTTGGTATCACGGAGTCCATGAGTCAGTGGCAGTATGGAGTGGCCACAGGAAGGCCAACTTTTCACAGTCCATTCTCCTCATTGATGGGCTGTCTGCCCTGTCTGGCTTATCCATTGTTGTACCTGAAGTGTTAGCAGTGGGTGTCACTCCAAAGTAGCATAGTTGAAATACAGATACATAATCAATGTTCCTAACTTCAGATACAGACATGATACAGGCATACAGATTAGATAATCACATTCAGTAAATCATAACCTTTCCAGTGATATCTTGTATAAAAGCAAGCCATCTTGCATAAAAGTATCTGTTATGTCATATTCATATCATAAGCATATTTTCATAAATAATATGGAATGATATGCCACATAATGCCCTTGTACTCACTTGGAAAAACTTCTTCTTCCTCATTGGTGGGTAGGCAAGTAGACTTTTTCCACGCCCCACGGAATGGATATCTAGGACTTATTTCCTTTTCATGGGCAATGAGGCAGATGTGACTAAAGAGTTAATGAGTTGGTGTCATTGACTTATGAGCTGGTTCCAACTAGCTCTTCCTGGTGGCCTGCTCCAATCACATGATTGTATGTTGTAGCAGAACTGACTAAACCATAGCTACCTTGAACTTGTGAACTGTGAGCAATAAAATTTTTTGAAAACTGTGTTTCAGGTAGTTGCTAACAAAACAATTGTTACATACCAGGCTACTGTAGGAGAGGTACATCCATCTCTGCTACTGTTCTCCGTCAACAGAAATACTGCAAACCCACTTCTCTTTTGTAGGGGAAAGTCTTGGTTTCATTCCTGCCCAGAGGTCAAACTGGGCTTCCTAGTGAACCAATACTATACTTCTTTGGTGCAGGTGGAAGACTGCCTTTTTGAGCTCATGACTCTCAGCTTTCATAGAAAAACAAATTAAAGCTCCACCTGGGCAAACACCTGCATGTATGCAGAGTCCTTTGAACTCAGGGGCTTGATTACACAGACGGAGTTGGAGGCTTGGGGCTAAGTCCTTATGGATACAGTGCTCTGAATCCTTTCTAGAATTGCATTCTATGCATGTTCTCATTCCAAAACATGCGAGGAAATTAGCATTATAAGCACATACATCACAATTTGTCACTTGAAGCAAAAAGTTCAGTCTACTATAGTTTGTATTCTTAAATGAAATTGAAAAAAACCCCTTACCTATTAAAAAAGTAGAATGCAACTGTGCAAGCCCTTTTTAATCAGTAAACCATTCTGTTTGTTCACAGATCAGTAAGTCTCAGTGCCCGGTGTACTCTGATCTCTTCAGCAGAGAATTTATAAATCAGTTGTCCAGTTTGCTGAAATAAATAGAAAATGGCCAAAGTTGAAAAGTTTGCTCTTCATGTCCCAAGCCTAGAGGAACTTTCTGGGGGTAAGTAATCCAGTTTATAGTGTTATGGAAGTTGTTGCAATAAGAAATGACAATAAACTAAATTTTATATTCAGCTCTTTGCCCCTGTGTCCTAAATAGAGCTGGATAGAGGTTGGCTTTGACCTGATAATGTTTTTCTCATCTGAATTATTCTAAAACAGCAAACTGTGTCTGTGCATCCATCCCTTTTATAATCTTCAGCCCAATGATTGGACACTTGCTTGGGAAATGGGAGACCCCATAATTGAATCCCTACTCTGGAACAGGGACTTGAACTTGCGTCCTTCTGCCTGGGGAAGTATCCTGACCACTACACTACAAACTGTTTTTGGAGTGGGTTGTTCATAATCTTTTCTGTTGAAGCTGTTCCACTTTATAAAAATACTTAATATCCTACATGAGAGGCAAGTTCCATAACCACTGGGCTAAAGGTTATAAGATGGATGGATAGCCACCACAGTGAACATTTTTGGACATGTACCCAATGGTTCTCAGTTGTTTTTCTTCCAACTGAAACCCAAAATCTACCTGTAGTTTCTTGCTAATCCCACTCACATCCCACATTACTTTGCAGCTTTTAAAGATTGCAAGATTGGGATATTGGCAAGAATCCCCTGGTTGAGTGGGAGTGCTACTTTTACCCACTACGTGTTCTGATTGGAGTGGTGCCAGGATCACAACCTCTTGAACCAGTGCTGCCCACAAAAGGGGTGAGGAGTTGCAATAGGGTTCAGTTAGAGAGCAGCCATGATAGGATCAGGAAGCTGAATGTGTTCCTACATCAGCAGCAGGAGAAGTAGAGTGAAAAGCAGAGTTTCCCCTTCCTGATTGGGCCATCATACCAAAAGTTTTGTCTTGCTTTTTATTTTCTCTCTCATCAACCTTTGGGGAATGACTCAATGGAGATCCTTTCAGAGCCTCCTTACTGACCCACTCACCTAGCAGGAGCTAAAACCTCACATAATGCTGCTAAGTAAATTTTGCTGACTCGTTATAGCAAGTTGCTTTAACTCCACCAGGCTAGAAGACAGGCAGGTATGTGTGATGCTGCACTCCAAATGTTTATGGAAATATACTGATGAGTATAAATATGATGTAACTGGAATATGCTTTATGCAAAAAGTCTCTTGTAAAGTATCATTACAAAGTTTATAATCTGAGTGTCTTCATCCTATTTGTATGAATGTATCGTTCTTGTATCTGAAGCTAGAAATATGAAGTGTTACTCTAAACTCCTATTGTAACTATGCAAAGTGTGGGCCATTAATGATGGTTTGGAATCTTGATGGTTCCCATCAACTAGGAAAATTGATTCTAAATGGCTCTATTTACTTGCAAGCCTTCCTTTGAGTCAGGCTGGGAATAATGAAGGCTTGGGATCTCATAGGACGTGTGACCATGTCACCTGGTACGGGAATACATCTTAAACCTGATACTTTTCCATTTAGAAGGAGGGGTGGGGACCCGGAGAAACAAAAGATTTCTGCCTTGTGTCAAAGCTATATAGGGGAGTGGAACAGAACAAAAGAGGCTGCAGTCATGAGAAATCTCCTAGCTACCACCTGAGCTGGAACAAGGACTGTACCGGGGAAAGGATTAGGTCCAGACTAGAAAGGAGTCTAGTCTGTGAAAGAAGCTTATTGGAATACCTCTAAGGGTGAGATTTATCTGTATGCAGTTTCTTTAATGTATTAGGCTTAGACTTGTGTGTGTTGTTTTATTTTGCTTGGTAACTTACTTTGTTCTGCCTGTTATTACTTGGAACCACTTAAATCCTACTTTTTATACTTAATAAAATCACTTTTTGCATAGTAATTAACCCAGAGTAAGTAAGTAATACCTGGGGGAGCAAACAGCTGTGTATATCTCTCTATCAGTGACATAGAGGGCGGACAATTTATGAGTTTATAAAGCTTTATTTATTTATATATAAATATAAAATAAGCTTTATACAGAGTAACATGGATTCCTTTGGGGTTTAGATCCCACAGGGAGCTGTGTGTCTGAGTGCTGCAGACAGGAGCACTTCTTAAGCTGTTTTCAGTTAAGTCTTCAGCTTTGAAGTGCGTGGTTCAGACCCTATCCAACCCCCTTGCTCCCTGACTGCCTCGACTCCTATCCACACCCCTACCCCGTGACAGGCCTTCCAGGACCCCCCCCCCCCGCCTATCCGACTCCCCTGTTCCTCGTCCCCCTGCTTGCCCCCCCATCCCAGAACCTCCACCCCATCCAACCGTCCCCTGACTGACTCCTGGGATCCCCTGGCCCTTAATCCAACCCCCCTGCTCCCTACCCCCTTACAATGCTGGAGCCAGCCATGCCGCCATGTTTCCCAGCAGGAGTGGCAGGCCAGAGAGCTGGCGGCATGGTGAGCTGAGGCTGTGGATGAGAGGGGACAGCACAGGAGGGGCTGAGGGCTAGCCTCCTAATCTGGGAGCTCAAGGGCCAGGCAAGACAGTCCCAACCCGTGAGCCATAGTTTGCCCACCTCTGGCATAGAGCGTCTTTCCCAGATGCGCTGCAGCAGCGTTATACATGTAGATATGCCCTAAGCCAGATTCATCCCTACTTTTGCTCCAGTGGAACAATCCATTGTTTATTCCTATGTGAGATTCGTTTTTGAGTTACTTTGTTTGCCTTTGACATGTAGTGGACCTAATGTTGATACAAAACAAAATGAAATGTTATATCAAGAGTTGTTCAGCAATGTTTCTTCCCTCTGTTCTGTGTAGGAGGGGTATCTTGTTCAGACATCTGACCAAAAAAAGTTCCTTCTCTTTTTTTCCCCCTCTAGTCACCAATTTGAATCCAGCTCAAGTCACAGTGAGGGAAAATTGTTATCCTATGATATCTGCTGGGTGTGTGGCACTTCTGAAAATCAGGCATTTGTGCCTAAATGTGGATTTCTTTAGGAATGTAATTTTAGGCCTCTTTCTGAAAATCGTGGGTGGGTGGGTGGATGGGTGGTAGAAAGAAAAAATGAAACCTTCTGTCCTTCAGCAATATGACAGGATAGCAGAGAAGGATTTATTCCTCTCTGAGGCCCTGATTCAGTGAGGTAATTAACATATGCATAAAAGACGGTTACTCACCTTTGTAACTGTTGTTCTTCGAGATGTGTTGCTCATATCCATTCCAGTTAGGTGTACGCGCCGCGCGTGCACATTCGTCGGAAAACTTTTACCCTAGCAACTCAGTGGGCCGGCAGGTCGCCCCCTAGAGTGGCGCCACCATGGCGCTCCATATATACTCCTGCCGGCCCACCCGCTCCTCAGTTCCTTCTTGCCGGCTACTCCGACAGTGGGGAAGGAGGGCGGGTGTGGAATGGATATGAGCAACACATCTCGAAGAACAACAGTTACAAAGGTGAGTAACCGTCTTTTCTTCTTCGAGTGATTGCTCATATCCATTCCAGTTAGGTGAATCCCAAGCCTTACAAAGGCGGTGGGGTCGGAGTGAAATGTGGCAGAATAAAACTGCCGAGCCAGAGGCTACAGCCTCTCTTGAACCAGGGCATACTGCGAAGCAAAGGTAAGGACCGAGGACCAATGGAGCTTCGCGACAGGTCTCGTGGGTAGAAACACGAGCCAGCAAGGCGGCAGATGAAGCCTGAGCCCTGGTAGAATGCACGGTGATGTGGCTTGGGGAAATATGAGCCAAATCATAACAAGTGGGGATGTCCGCCATCACCCAAGATGAGATCCTCTGAGAGGAAAACAAGCAAGCCCTCCCTTTGGCCCGCTACCGGGGCAGAGCTGGGGCACCTTAGGAAATGATTCTGTCAGCACAACATAATGCGAGCACTCCACAGATGTCCAAGGAGTGCAACGGTTATGCCCATTGCGTTGAGCTGTGGGTAACATGAAAGGCCAAAACACCTTAGGGAGGAAAGCCGGGTGCGGTCATAACTGCACCTTGTCTTTGTGGAACCTTCGTAAGAGCTCTGATCTCAGAGACCCGTCTGGCCAAGACTAGGTTGAGGCCCCAGGGCGGGGCTGGGCGGCGCACCCGAGGGTGCAAGCGCTCCAAGCCCTTGAGGGACCTCGAACCCATAGTGGGACACTGAACGTCCATGTTAGCCTGCTGGAAGGTAGGGATGGCTGCTGAGAGTATCCTCAGCGATGATACCGCCAGATCCTGCCGCTGAAGGCCAGAGGCAGGCCAAATAGAGGGGATCGAGACCTCAGCAGGAGCAAGATCGAGCGTACTGCAGCTGTAAAGGAAACGCTTCCACCTGGCTCGGTACGTTGACCAGGCGGAAGGCTGCCTGTCACCCCGACTCAGGTACGTGAGGCGAAGAGGCTGCAGGTCCAAGTGACGAAGCCCGTCATTGCCCTGAGTGATGAGGTCTGGGCTGACAGGCCGAGCAACGTGGTATGTCAGTGCTGCCTGGACCACTCTGGAGTGATCATGATGATGATGCACGCTCCGCCCCTGCGGAATTTGAGCAGGACGTAACGAACCAGTGGGAACAGCGGGAAGGCATAATGCAGTTGGCCGTTCCACGGCATCAGGAATGCGACCAAGATCGATTCCGAGGAGAGACCTTGGAAGGAGCAGAACACCTGGCATTTCCTGCACTCGCGGTGAGCGAACAGGTCTGTGTGAGGAACCAATTCCACTTCCGGAAAGCGGGACGCCTCACATGGGGCAGAGTGATGACTCGTAAGACAGGAAAGACCTGCTGAGTCAAAGAGATAAGACGTTCCGAACGCCTGGGAGAAAGGACGTCGCCAGCTCCATCGAGTGGGCCATGCAAAAGACCCGGAAATGGATGGCCTCCTGACAAAAAAGGGGGGAGGACTATGTCCCCCCTGAATGCTTATAAAGCACCTGGCCATTGTGTTGGCTGTAAACACCGAGATACAACGGCCTCGCAGCTGCCGATGGAACCCCTGGCATGCCAGGCGGACTACTCTCATTTTTGGGGCATTAATGAGGAATGCCAGCTCCCTAGAAGACCGAAGGCCTTAAGCTCGGAGGTGACCATGAGCACTCGAGCAGAGAGATGATGCGTCCGCCGTCAGGGGCAGTGAGGGCTGGGGCGGATGAAACCGCATCCTGTCCACACCAAGGAGGGAGTTAGCCACCACTCTAGGGAGCCTAAGGCGTTCGAGGGAACGGTGACTACCATGACCATTGGCTCCCTGTCCAAGCGGTACGCCGAGGTGGGCCGGACTTGTAGAGGACGGAGGCGGAGCTTGGCGCGTTTGGTTACAAACTTGCGGGCAACCATGGACCCAGGAGACTGAGACAAGAACGAGCTGAGGTCGTTGGGAAAGCCTTCAGACCTCAGATGATTGATGCCATCGCCTAAAACCGCAGTTGCGATAAGCAGGCTCCGGCTAGGTAGGAGACCAAGATAGCCCCTAGGAAGCCCAACCTCTGCGTGGGAACCAGAGCGGATTGCTCTATTAGTAATCATCAGGCCTTGATCTGTGAATAAGACCGTGACGATGCCCACGGGCTGAGTGGTTTGTGTGTCAGAGTCTCCTCGGATAAGCGAATCGTCCCAATACGGAAAAACGCATATCCGACATAGCTACGGTAGGCGGCGACTATGGCCGTAAACCGGGAGTATTCACCGCTGGCTATAAAGCGGAGGCATCTGCCATGCGGAGGGAAGATGGCATTGCAAAAGTACGCGTCCTTCCTATCCAGGGCGGCATAGTAGCCCCCCGGAGGCAAGGATGGAATAATGGTTCCCAGGGATACCATGCAGAACTTCAACCTTATCCCAAACCGGTTGAGTCTATGCAGGACCAGGGAGGTCTGACCTGTGGTCGAGTGGGGGACTAGGGCATAACGGGAGTAAAACCCCTAGCCCCTTTCGTCCGCTGAAGGGGGACAGGGCTGGAGCAATTTTAAGGTGGTACCTATGCTCCATCGTGCGCAGGACCCAGCGATCTAAAAGTAACTGGGGCCATGCCAGGAGAAAGCGGGATCAGGATCCCGTCCTGCGACTGGTACACCGCCCTCCGGCGAACCTTGGAAGGTCCGTCTTTGGTCCCAGTGGTAATTGCGAGGGACCTTGACTTTGGCTTTTTAGGGGGCCTGACGTTTGTCTGCGACCACCTTGGCCTTGCCGTTTTCCAGAGTTCTGCCTCTGGCTAGGCACAGAATATGGCGGCTGGGGCCATAAAGGCCTGCGTTTGGTCGCAGGCGTATACATGCTGAGACGCATTAGGACCCTATTGTCCAGCAGGCTTCGCAGTCTGGGGCTGTCTCTGCCGCGAAGATGCCTTTACCAACAAAGGGTAAATTCTTTCCCCCGTCCTCCAAGACGGCAGCGAACTCTAGGTGGGAGGTTCGAGGGAGAAACTCCTCCACCCAGGTGCTATAATTATCGCAGCTAAGCAAGGCTTGTTGCTTTGCTACCCAGAGGTGCAGGGCCCCTGCAGAGTACACCTTGCATTCGCCAAGGCTCTTTCCGCTTCGGGGCTGGCGCCCGCTGGCCATGATATCAGGATCGTGGTCCTGAGCATAAAATCCGCGCATATGGGGTGACACGGATGCGTGTCCGGACGGCCATGGAGGTACTAAAAGAGGGCACGGGCCGAGTCCCTGACTCACTCGGACCTTGCCCAACTCGGCACCGGGGACCGGCATCGGGAGGCGTATCGGTACCTGGAACGAGATCCAGACCCGCAACCAGAACGGTGTCGGGAGGTCGACCGAGATCTCGAGGCTCGGAGAAGAGCTACAGGAGTCAAGGTACCTGCCCCGGTGCCAGATGTCGGAACGGTGCCGATAGCGGGTCGGCGAACGGGATACCGACCGGTGCAGTGAGTGTGACCAGTACCGAGGAAAACAGTACCGGGACTGCCAGTGGTGTCCGGCGTGCCGACAGGACTTGGAGCGTCTGCGGGACCGTGATCATAGACGGTGCCGCTCTGCTGTACTGACAGGGGACAGTCCCTTGAAGAGACTGTATTACCCGTACCGGCGGTGCCCGGGTCAGGCCGCACTGACTCCGTCATGGCACTGAGAGCCCTCGCCGTTGGTAACATCTCCGGCGCGCAGGGAACAGCAGGCTCAACCACAGTGCGTACTGGGGAGCTGTCAGGCACCGGATTCGACGGCCCTCGTGGGGCCGGGATCCATGGTACCGAGGTCATCAGAGCTTCGGTAGGTGCCGGTGCCGGGAGAACCGAGTTAGATAAGCCGTCTGGCTGGGGTGCCGTCAGCACTGAAGCAGCGGGAGTAATACGCTCAACCACAGCGCGTGCCGGGGAGCCGTCGGGCACCGGATTCTACGGCCCTTGCGGGACCGGGATCGACGGTGCCGACGTCATCGGTGCCGCAGCAGGTGTCGGTGCCGGGCGATCCGACTTAGACTAGCCCTCTGGCCGCGGTGCCGTGGGCACGGAAGCAGCCGGAGAATTAGCTCGACCACGGCGCGTGCCGGGGAGCCGTCAGGCACCGGATACTACGGCCCTTGCGGGACCGGGATCGACGGTGCCGACGTCATCGGTGCCGCAGCAGGTGTCGGTGCCGGGCGATCCGACGTAGACGAGCTCTCTGGCTGCGGTGCCGTTGGCACGGAAGCAGCCGGAGCAATACGCTCAACCACGGCGCGTGCCGGGGAGCCGTCAGGCACCGGATTCTACGGCCCGTGTGGGACCGGGATCGACGGTGCCGACGCCATCGGTGCCGCAGCAGGTGTCGGTGCCGGGCGATCCGACGTAGACGAGCCCTCTGGCTGCGGTGCCGTTGGCACGGAAGCAGCCGGAGCAATACGCTCAACCACGGCGCGTGCCGGGGAGCCGTCAGGCACCGGATTCTACGGCCCGTGTGGGACCGGGATCGACGGTGCCGACGCCATCGGTGCCGCAGCAGGTGTCGGTGCCGGGCGATCCGACGTAGACGAGCCCTCTGGCTGCGGTGCCGCTGGCACGGAAGCAGCAGGAGCAATACGCTCAACCACGGCGCGTGCCGGGGAGCCGTCAGGCACCGGATTCCACGGCCCTTGTGGGACCGGGATCGACGGTGACGACGTCATCGGTGCCGTAGCAGGCGTCAGCGCCGGGCGATCCGACTAGACGAGCTCTCTGGCTGCGGTGCCGCTGGCACGGAAGCAGCAGGAGCAATACGCTCAACCACGGCGCGTGCCGGGGAGCCGTCAGGCACCGGATTCTACGGCCCTTATGGGACCGGGATCGACGGTGACGACGTCATCGGTGCCGTAGTAGGTGTCAGCGCCGGGCGATCCGACTAGACGAGCTCTCTGGCTGCGGTGCCGCTGGCACGGAAGCAGCAGGAGCAATACGCTCAACCACGGCGCGTGCCGGGGAGCCGTCAGGCACCGGATTCTACGGCCCTCGTGGGACCGGGATCGACGGTGCCGACGTCGTCGGTGCCGGGCGAGCCATCTTAGACGAGCTGTCTAGCTGTGGTGCAGCTGGCACAGAAGCAGCAGGAGCAGTAAGCTCTACCACGGCGCGAGCCGGGGAGCTGCCAGGCACCGGATTCCCTGGTCCTGGGGGACTGGAATCGACGGAGCCGAAGTCATCGGTGCCTCTGCAGGCCGGATAACGCAACTGAGGCGAGCTCTCTGGCTGCGATGCAGGTGGCACGGAAGTAGCGGGAGCAGGGGGCTCAACCACGGCGCGTGCCGGGGAGCCGCCAGGCACCAGCAGGAATCGTAGACTCTCTCGACCTCGGAAGAAGGGAACGGTGCCGAGTCGACATCGGTGCCGGCGACGGTCGGTGCCGGAAGGCCTTGGTGGTACCGGCGGGGTCCGGTGCCGAGGAGGCGCTTCTGCCCGCCGCTTGAACATCGCTCCGCGCCCAAGGTGGAGGGGCAAGTGAAAGTCCCGCACCTTTTTGTTCTCGGCTTAAAAGCCTTGCAAATGGGGCACTTATCTGTCAAGTGTGATTCCCTGAGGCACTTCAAACAGGAGTCATGTAGATCTCTCTTCGGCCGCGGCTTCTGGCAAGCCGGGCCCCTTTTGAAAACCCGGTGAGCCATGCATGGCTCCGGCACTGGGCTCATGGAAGGGGCTACTTCCTGAACCCCGCTAACTAAACTAACCATGTTAGCAAGGAAAACACGTATAACCATACAAATATATATATAAAAGTGTTATAACTGCATAATTATATACGAGAAAACGAGTAGCTAGGGAAGTGGAGGTCAGCTAAGCCGCGCTCCACTGTTCCAACGACCGACACGGGCGGTAAGAAGGAACTGAGGAGCGGGTGGGCCGGCAGGAGTATATATGGAGCGCCATGGTGGCGCCACTCTAGGGGGCGACCTGCCGGCCCACTGAGTTGCTAGGGTAAAAGTTTTCCGACGAATGTGCACGCGCGGCGCGTACACCTAACTGGAATGGATATGAGCAATCACTCGAAGAAGAACCTTGAGCTTGTGACTAGCCTTATTTAAGTTAATGGAATTGCTCATGTGCTTAGTAAGAACATAAGAACGGCTGTACTGGGTCAGACCAAAGGTCCATCCAGCCCAGTATCCTGTCTACTGACACTGGCTAATGCCAGGTGTCCCAGAGGGAGTGAACCTAACAGGCAATGATCAAGTGATCTCTCTCCTGCCATCCATCTCCACCCTCTGACAAACAGAGGCTAGGAAACCATTCCTTACCCATCCTGGCATTAATAGCTATTAATAGACTTAACCTCAATGAGTTTATCCAGTTCTCTTTTAAATGCTGTTTTAGTCATAGCCTTCACAACCTCCTCAGGCAAGGAGTTCCACAAGTTGACTATGCGCTGTGTGAAGAACAACTTCCTTTTATTTGTCTTAAACCTGCTTCCCATTAATTTCATTTGCTGGCCCCTAGTTCTTGTATTATGGGAATAAGTAAATAAGTTTTCCTTATCACTTTCTCCACATCTCTCATGATTTTATACACCTCTATCATATCCCCCCTTAGTCTCCTCTTTTCCAAGCTGAAAAGTCCTAGCCTCTTTAATCTCTCCTCATATGGGACCTGTTCCAAACCCCTAATCATTTTAGCTGCCCTTTGCTGAACCTTTCCTAGTGCCAGTTTATCTTTTTTGAGATGAGGAGATCACATCTGTAGGCAGTATTCAAGATGTGGGCGTACCATTGATTTATATAAGGGCAATAATATATTCTCCGTCATATTCTCTAGCCCCTTTTTAATGATTCCTAACATCCTGTTTGCTTTTTTGACTGCCCCTGCACACTACATGGACATCTTCAGAGAACTATCCACGATTACTGCAAAATCTTTTTCCTGATTACTTGTAGCTAAATTAGCCCGCATCTTATTGTGTATATATAGTTGGGGTTATTTTTTCCAATGTGACACATATGCTTATGTATCTTGCTGAACTGACACCTTAAAATATGTGTTTTATGTGGTGTGTTACTTGCCAAACTAGCTAATTTCTCACTAATATTTTTTTTTACTCTATTCTAGTCCTGCGGAATGGGCTTAAAGAGAACTTTGCTGATGTCCAGGTCTCTGTAGTAGAATGTCCTGATCTGACTCATGATCCCTTCAACTTTCCTGTTAAAGGTAACATACTGTTGTAACCATAAGGTATGACTTTGCCAATATTTCATAGGATTCTTCATAATTAGAAACCCTTGAAGATGATGGCAGAGGAAGAGTGATCTTATGGATAAGCTACAAGGCTGGGAGCACTTGTTATTCTTGGCTCTTCCACTGTCTTGATGTGACCTGACTAGGACAAATCACTCAAGTGCTCTGCATCACTGTTCCTCATCTGTAAAATGAGTTCAACTAACAGATTTAATTCTCCGTTGTATGTTATGGGTTTTGACATCCTCTGATTGAAGGGGCTATGTAGATACCAAGTACTGTCTTGCTATTCAACTTCATTCTAATAATTAGCTCAATCTCTGTTTTATTTAAACTCCCACCATTTCCCCTACACAAGATAGGTGAAAGCATTTATATCTGTACCTGCTACTGTCTTTGCATGATGACACTACAAACTATGCCTCATTAGAGAACCAGTGTTCCTCAGCTGTTGCCTAGTAGATTTTGTGTATGCTTGTAGAGCAGTACTACTTTTGAAACAGGCTGGCTCGCTTTCAGAGGTGAACCCATACCTTATGCATGTTCTTCTTCCAATTCAGGCCTACTTTAGATGGATTTGTAGAACCCCTAATTTATCTTAGTACTCAGAAAAAAATGGTGATTTAAAACAGAGGTTCTTAACCAGGGATCCGGGGTCCCCTGGGGGGCTTCGAGCAGGTTTCAGGGGGTCCTCCAAAATAAACCCAAGAGCAAGGCCAACATTAGACTCGCAGGGGCCCAGACAGAAAACAGAAGCCCAAGCCCCACCATACGAGGGTGATGCCCAAGCAACTTCACTTCACTGGGGCCCCTGTGGCTTGGGGCCCCAAGTAATTGCCCTGCTTGCTACCCCTAACAGCAGCCCTGGCTTTTAATCTACTGGATATGCAGAAAAAGAGTTGCTGTGGCACAAGTGGGCCATAGAGTTCTTAAAGCATGGGGGGAGGACGGGCTCAGAAAGAAAAAGGGAAAGAACTCCTGATTTAAAAGTCTTTCTGAAAACTTAAAGGAAGCTTTTGAGGAACAAATTCTCTGTCTTATTATACTTCAAGTACACAGAGAGAATTTTAGACAGGTTTTCTTGACAAGCTAACTTGCCTTATTCTTGTTCCAGGAATCTGTGGGAAGCCTAGAATAGCAGATGTGGGAGGAGTTCCTTACCTTGTGCCTCTTGTACAAAAAGATAAAGTGAGTTAATGTATAGTCATGGCTTTTTAGTGCACTTGCCAAAGAAGCATATGTAGTCATATTTTGAAATACTATTCTGGCGAACACTGACTAATGAATGTTGCAGGTTTCGACTTGTAAAAAGAGGCTTGCATTGTGAAAGCATTATGGGCCAAGCATCCTGGCCTGTGCTGAGCATAAGAACATGTTAGAAATCCCACAGCTAAAGCTGCATACAAAAGTTGTCCCTCGTCTGGTACCTGTGTGGCTGTTTCTTCAAAGGCTGTCCGAGAGAAGCCATAGAGGGATGTTGGAGGGAATTACCTAGAGTCCATGGCATGGTCTGTATGTTTATGTATTGTATGCTACCTATCACTCGCATCTAGCCATGGCCCTCCATGCTGATTATTACTATTGTTTGTAAAAACAGACTGTGTATGGGGCCGGTATAGGCCAAAGTAGAGTTCACATTAATAATTGCTTATGCATTCTCTTTTGGTAAAGCCTGGGATCTGCCAGAATCTGATTTTATGTGACATCACTTAAGGATATTTTCATTATTTGCTTTAATGTCACTTTGCACAGAGATCGGTTATTTTGCCCTTGACAGCATGGGGCCAAGCTTGTGCAAGAAGACACTGAAGTCCAGCAAATAAGTGGATGCGTCCAAGTCATTAAGATTGAACTTGATCATATGCCAGTGCTGTTTGGATTTGAGGATTCTGCTCAAACCAATCTGTACAAATAAATAATAATGATATTTGGATAAAATCATCAAGAAATTGCAGTGGAATGTAACTGAGATGAGAATTACGAGGCAGGAAAGTCAAAGGTACATAAATGCATGTCTCTTGTGCAGGTTTATGACCTGAACACTGTTGCAAAGCAAATAGAGTTGCCTGGAGCTTTCATTCTTGGAGCTGGAGCTGGGTCCTCTAGGATTCTTGGAGTAAATGCTGAGGTCAGTAAACATGTATAAATATTCCGAAGTTCTCAGAAAATGATTTCATTGATAGAGCAAATATTTCTACACTGATAACTTATATGTAGCACCATAAGTTTGTATGACACTTTACAAAGGTAATGAAGACAAGGTGTCTGCCAGGAGTTACTTATTACTCAGGTAATAAACAACATTTTGTGTTTATAAATTCTACAGGGAGGCATATGGTTACTATGAAGCTAACAGGAAGCAGCCTCTAGTTGTTGCTATACTGAAATTTACAATTAGCTGGTCACATTTTTAATACCAGAGAAGATGAAAAATATGAAAAAAATGGACACCAAAGAGCTGAATGGTAAATTGCTTTAAATACGTAGTGTTAGTCCTCATTTTAAATATCACAAGAGAAAAAATAGTGTTATTCAAGATGCTATTGTTTTAAGACTTAAGCTGTAAGGTCAGGTAAGGATCAGAAGTTAAAACATAATTTAGTTGGTCTGTCTGACATGATGAAATAGATAAAGAAAGAAGTTTTGATTTGAGGTGAATGGAAAACTTCAGTGTAATATGAAAAATGTTCTAATTGCTACATCTAATTACAAAGATGAGTGCGTGACTAAACATATTCCTAAGTAAGTGAAATACAGTCAAAGAAGAAAACTAAATCAATTGAAAACTGCCATCTTACCAGCCTGATACACAATAGGAGTGAGAGAATTTAGCTCTTGGTAGTAAATATGATAACTCAGAGACTTTCAAAGTCGCTGCACATTATTGTTGTTTAAATAAAATAGGAAAGTATTTTTATTTTACAAGTAAGTAGTCAAATTAACCGTTTAAATTATTATAGGCCTTGCCTTACAATAACATTAAGGGTGATATTTTCAAGATCACTCAAAGTTGGTCTAGCTTTGCTCCTGTTGAAGTCTATGGAAGTTTTTCTATTGAGTGCAACGAGAGCACAGTTAAGCTAACAGTATGAACGCTTTTGCAAATGTCACCTGAAAACTTTCATTTCAGTACTTTGTAACAGAAGTTGAATGCTCAGTCCTGGTCATCATCACTAAGCTAGGCCTCCTGCAGCGATATATTAAGTTGGTTGCCTCATTAAGAAACTATCCCATTTACTGTTCTGTTATTTCTACAGGGACTTGAATCCAAATCCCTAGATAAGAGAAAATTCCTTAATACATGTGTTTCACACTTAGTCAATTTTAAATTGAGAGTTTTCCTTTAAAATAATTGTGTGTTTTTGCTAATCTATATGGACCCAATCCTGAGAGGTGAAAATTCTATTGTAGTTCTCAGGATTGGGCCCTAATTTGGGATGCTATCTACCTAGTAATAAAATCAAATTACTAGAACTAAGCAATGTTACATGCTCTTCTTTTCAGCTTATCCCAGTTGCTCAAGCTGAGAGTGAACAAAAGCCTGCTGTAAATGCAAGTTACACTGCTCAGATTAATCCTGCAGATGGAGGGTGCCTGCTGGAGAAGTACAGCAACAAATATAGTGACTGTGAATTTGGACTGCTGGCCAACCTGTATGCCAGTCAGGGCCAACCTGGCAAGGTGCATATTTGCATAAAATGTCACTTCTTCTGTAGGTGATAGCTAAAGTTAAACTTCTTTGTTTCAGGCCTGCCTTTTCTTTCAGGGAATGCTGATGTTAATATTAATTCCAAAAATCACATAAGCGAAATAATGTCCTTCACAAGAAAGTGAAGTTGATGTGAGGGAGTGGATTCCCCAGGGGATTGGTACTGGGGTATGGAATTTTTCACCCTTAAATCACCCATTGTAATCCAGCCCAGGTTGGTAGTGACTGACTGTTATTGTCATCTGATGCTTGATTGGCCTGTATAAACTGAGGTTTGTGGTCTTAGTTCAGTTCCTGGTGGACGAGTGTCTCCCTCAACACAATTGGCACTAGACGGTCTCAGCAGAGAAGCAAGTACTGAATGGAGCATGAAAATTGAACAACCTTTTTATCCCTAGAGAGTGTTCTTTCATGACAGGTTTGAGGCCTGTTGGGTGGGAGAAGGAATCTTACACCTCTGCTTCATGCGCTGTGCCTGTTGTGTGACTAAATTAAGAACTTCAGAAAAACAAACTCTTACATGCAAAAAACGAAACCTGTTGAATATTTTAAGGATGCAAAGGCCGCAGCATCTGTGAGAGAACTTACTTTAAAAAAGATTATAGGATACATAGCAGCTTTGAAATACACTTCTACCCTGATATAACGCGACCCAATATAACACAAATTCGGATATAACACAGTAAAACAGTGCTCCAGGCGGGTGGGGCTGCGCACTCTAGCGGATCAAAGCATGTTTGATATAACACAGTTTCACCTATAAGATTTCACCGGTAAGATTTTTTTGGTTCCTGAGGACAGCGTAATATCGGGGTAGAAGTGTGCATGACGTACATAGCAAACATTCACGAAACATTACAGCATGTGATAGGCATGATAAATATATGTCTACTCTCCAGGTTATTGAAGTGAAAGCCAATGGAAGAACTGGACGGCATAACTTTGTGACCTGTATGAGACAAATTATAGAAAAATGCTATGGAGATAAACCAGTTGGGATAGGAGGTACATTTGTCATTCAAAAGGGGAAAGCAAAGATTCATATCATGGTAAGTTGCTCTTGATTCAGGCTCTTTATCTTTCTAAAAGATAAAGGTGCAGGACAGTTCAGGATATAAGGACTTAGTGCACTTAATTCTTTTGCAATAATAATAAAGTGATAAACAAAAAGTACAAAACCACCAAAATTATGTATCCCTTGACCCTAATACTCTGATCTTTTGTTGGGGCAAAGAAGCTGTAGAAACAAATGCGGATGTATAAGGACTTGGTGAAACACAAAGACAGTAGAATAGTGTGAAAAATAACTAAAAAATTAAAAAATCAATTAAACAACAATCAGAGATATGGTTTAACTTCAAGATTTATCATTTTTTACAAGTATTCAGATCCTAGTGAGGTAAATAAAAAGGAGTATAAACACTGCCAAATTAAGTGTAAAAATGTAATAAGAAAAGCAAAAGAAGAGTTTGAAGAATGGCTAGCTAAAAACTCAAAAGGTAACTGTAACGATGCAGTTCTGGCGGGACCCAACTGAGAGTGCCAATTCAAGACAAATTGCTTAAAACAGGGCAGTTACCACCCCAGCCTAGGGTTTTTCCACCTCCAAGGCAAACCAAACCAGCCAGACAAAGAAGATTTTGGTCTCACCCCACTGGGTAACCACAAGTCACACAAGCAATTCCCTTAGACACTCCAGTCTCCCAGTATCACCACCAGTGCCACTTGCTACGGGGACAAATGGTTATGAAAACCAATATCCCAATAAAGAAAAAAAAGGGTTCTCTCAATCTCAAAGAATCAAGCCCCAGACCCAAGTCAATATACAAATCAGATCATACCCACAAATCACGCTGTTGCCAATCCCTTAGAATCTAAAATCTAAAGGTTTATTCATAAAAGGAAAAAGATATAGAAGAGAGTTAGAATTGGTTAAATGGAATCAATTACATACAGTAATGGCAAAGTTCCTGGTTCAGGCTTGTAGCAGTGATAGAATAAACTGCAGGTTCAAATCAAGCCTCTGGAGTACATCCCCAGCTGGGATGGGTCATTCAGTCCTTTGTGTAGAGCTTCCATTTGTAGCAAAGTCCTTCCAGAGGTAAGAAGCAGGATTGAAGACAAGATAGAGATGAGGCATCAGCCTTTTATAATCTTTTCCAAGTGTACGAACACCTCTTCGTTCATACTGTGGAAAATTACAGCAAAATGGAGTCTGGAGTCACATGGCCAAGTTCCTGCATACTTTGCTGAGTTACAAGGCCTATCTGCCTTCTCTCAATGGGTCAGTTGTGTAGCTGATGGTCCTTAATGGGCCAACAAGCAGGCTAGGCAGAGCTAACCCTAACTTGTGCTGTGCTTCTGGGTGACATCTCAGACAAGTTTGAAATACAGACAGTATAGAGCCAATATTCATAACTTCAACTACAAAATGATACATACATATAGACAGCATAATCATAACCAGCAACCCATAACCTGGTCTTAGACACCTTATATGACCCCCTTTACATAAGATTTGGTGCCACTACAAGACCTTGGTTGCAACCATGTTCTATATGGTCTCAGATTATATCAATAATGTCACAGTAATAACAAAATGTTTTTTTAAGTACATCAGAAATAGAAAGCGGGCTAAACAACCAGTGGGCCCCCTGGATGATTGAAATACAAAAGGAGTCATTGTGGAGAAACTAAACAAATTCTTTGCTTCAGTCTTCACAGTTGAGGATGTTAGGGTCAGGGGCAGCTCCAGGCCCCAACATGCCAAGCGCGTGCTTGGGGTGGCAAGCCGCGGGGGGCGCTCTGCCGGTCGCCGCGAGGCAGCAGGCAAGCTGCCTTTGGTGGCTTGCCTGCGGAGGGTCCACTAGTCCACTGAAGCCACGGAACCAGCGGACCCTCACAGGCACACCACCAAAGGCAGCCTGCCTGCCGTGCTTGGGGCATCAAAATCCCTAGAGCCGCCCCTGGTTAGGGAGATTCCCAAACCTGAGCAGCTTTTGTAGGTGACAAATCTGAGGAACTGTCACAGATTAAAGTGTCACTAGAGGAGGTTTTGGAATCAATTGATAAACTTAACATTAACAAGTCACCGGGACCAGATGGCATTCACCCAAGAGTTCTGAAAGAACTCAAATGTGAAGTTGCGGAACTATTAACTAGGGTCTGTAACCTGTCCTTTTAAATTGGCTTCTGTACCCAGTGACTGGAAGTTAGCTAATGTAACACCAATATTTAAAAAGGGCTGTAAAGGTGATCTGGCAATTACAGACCGGTAAGTCTAACATCAGTACCGGGCAAATTAATTTAAACAATAGTAAAGAATAAAATTGTCAGACACCTAGAAGAACATAAATTGTTGGGCAAAAGTTAACATGGTTCTGTAAAGGGAAATCATGTCTTTCTAATCTATTAGAGTTCTTTGAAGGGGTCAACAAACATGTGGAGAAGGGGGATCCAGTGGGACATAGTGCACTTAGATTTCCAGAAAGCCTCTGACAAGGTCCCTCACCAAAGACTCTGACGTAAATTAAGTTGTCATGGGATAAGATGGAAGGTCCTGTCATGGATTGAGAACTGGTTAAAAGACCGGAAACAAACGGTAGGAATAAATGGTAAATTCTCAGAATGGAGAGGGGTAACTAGTGGTGTTCCCCAAGGGTCTGTCCTCAGGCCAGTCCTGTTTAACTTATTCATAAATGATCTGGACAAAGGGGTAAAAAGTGAGGTGGCAAAATTTGCAGATGATACTAAACTGCTCAAGATAGTTAGGACTAAAGCAGACTGTGACGAACTTCAAAAAGATCTCACAAAACTAAGTGATTGGGCAACAAAATGACAGATGAAATTTAATGTGGATAAATGTAAAGTAATGCACATTGGAAAAAATAACCCCAACTATACATACAGTATGGGGGCTAATTTAGCTACAAGTAAACAGGAAAAAGATCTTGGAGTCATCATGGATTGTTCTCTGAAGATGTTCAAGCAGTGTGCAGAGGCAGTCAAAAAAGCAAACAGGATGTTAGGAATCATTAAAAAAGGGATAAAGAATAAGATGGAGAATATATTATTGCCCTTATATAAATCAGTGGTACGCCCACATCTTGAATACTGAGTACAGATGTGGTCTTCTCATCTCAAAAAAGATATACTGCCACTAGAAAAGGTTCAGAGAAGGGCAACTAAAATAATTAGGGGTTTGGAACAGGTCCCATATGAGGAGAGATTAAAGAGGCTAGGACTTTTCAGCTTGGAAAAGAGGAGACTAAGGGGGGATATGATAGAGATGTATAAAATCATGAGTGATGTGGAGAAAGTAGATAAGGAAAAGTTTTTTACTTATTCCCATGATACAAGAACGAGGGGCCAGCAAATGAAATTAATGGGCAGCAGGTTTAAAACAAATACAAGGAGTTCTTTTTCACACAGCGCACAGTCAACTTGTGGAACTCCTTGCCTGAGGAGTTTGTGAAGGCTAGGACTATAACAGCATTTAAAAGAGAACTGGATAAATTCATGGAGATTAAGTCCATTAATGGCTATTATCCAGGATGAGTAAGGAATGGTGTCCCTAGCCTCTGTTTATCAGAGGGTGGGGATGGATGGCAGGAGAGAGATCACTTGATGATTACCTGTTCGGTTCACTCCCTCTGGGACACCTGGCATTGGCCACTGTCGGTAGACAGAATACTGGGTAGATGGACCTTTGGTCTGACCCAGTATGGCCGTTCTTATTTTCTTATTTAATATATGTATGCAATAGCTGTACATTCTTACTGATTGTATTTGCTTGCATGCTTACCAGAATTTGCTTTCCATTTTACAAGCAGAACTTTCTGAAATGTTAAACTTTTACAAGTCTCCAGTTATTCTTGTCTCTGACAAACCTATCAAATGTCAAAGATGAAAAGATTGTCATGCTGCATTCATCCACCTAAAATTCAAAGGGTAATTTTAAAAAATCTATTACTCTGAAGAATTTTTTTTCCCCAAGTGGATCTAAACATGATACCAATGATGCTCCCCTTTGGAGAAAAGCACCATTCCTGAGTCCTCAGAGTCTAAAAACACTCCTGAAATAGATGTCTTGAATTCATCTATTCACATTGGGAACAATATTCACGGCACTTATTATCAAGGTTCTATTTAGGGCTGTCTATTACTTGCAGTTAACTCACATGATTAACTCAAAAAAATTAATCACAATTAATCTCACTGTTAAACAAATACCAATTGAAATGTATTAAATATTTTTGTATGTTTACATTTTCAAATATATTGATTTCTATTGCAACACAAAATACAAAGTGTACAGTGCTCACTTTGTATTATTATTTTTATTACAAATATTTGCACTGTAAAAATTATAAACAAAAGAGTATTTTTCAGTTCACCTCGTACGAGTACTATAGTGCAATCTCTTTATCATGAAAGAATAACTTACAAATGTTCAGTAACAAATTTAATGCATTGTTTTTTTAACGAGCAACATCAGCATGGAAGCATGTCCTCTGGAATGGTGGCCGAAGCATGAAAAGGGCTATGAATGTTTAGCATATCTGGCATGTAAATACCCTGCAATGCCGACTATAAAAGTGCCATGCAAATGCCTGTTCTCACTTTCAGGTGACATTTTAAACAAGAAACGGGCAGCATTATCTCCTGCAGTTTGTAACCAGACTTGTTTGTCTGAGCGATTGACTGAACAAGAAGTAGGACTGAGTGGACTTGTAGACTCTGAAATTTTACATTGTTTTTCTTTTTGAATGCAGTTATTTTTTTGTACATAATTCTACATTTGTAAGTTCAACTTTCATGATAGAGCAGGGGTAGGCAACCAATGGCATAGGTGCCGAAGGCAGCACACGAGCTGATTTACAGTGGCACTCACGCTGCACGGGTCCTGGCCACCGGTCCGGGGGCCTCTGCATTTTAATTTAATTTTAAATGAAGCTTCTTAAACATTTTGAAACTGTATTAACTTTACGTACAACAATAGTTTAGTTATATATTATAGACTTCTAGAAAGAGACCTTCTAAAAATGTTAAAATGTATTACTGATATGCGAAACCTTAAATTAGAGTGAATAAATGAAGACTTGGCACAGCACTTCTGAAAGTTGCCAGCCCCTGTGATAGAGATTGCACTACAGCACTTGTATGAGGTGAATTGAAAAATACTATTTGTTTTTTACAGTGCAAATATTTGTAATAAAAAATAAATTTAAAGCGAGCACTGTACACTTTGTATTCTGTGTTGTAATTAAAATCGATATATTTGAAAACATAGAAAACAGCTAAATATTTAAATAATTGGTATTCTATTATTGTTTAACAGCATAATTAAAAATGATTAATTTTTTTAATTGCTTGACAGCCCTAGTTCTATTATGATTTCCATGACTAAAGTGGATAGAGATAATGAAATCGTGGTCTAGATTGCTATTCCTGTTACAGTTGTAATTACAGTTTCACTAATGTTGTTCTCAGAAAAAAATCTGTCAGCATCAGTTGAAGAAAACATACCTGAATCCTGTTAGTTTCAGCTGTGTTCAAACACAGCTGAAACTGACGTAGTTCTGATCCCAACATGATAGAACAAATGTAATGTGTGGATACAGGTTACCTGATTCTAAGAATTCTCCATTTGGTACCTAAGGCAGTGGAGGCAGCCATCAGGTAAAAGCTTATGGTTCTGAATTGAGAAACAACCATGGATACTGCTTTTGCTGGTTAAGAAGAAATAGGGAGCAGAAAATAATTTAGGGCTAGTGAAGAAAAATAGCTTAGAAAGAAAAGTTTTGGTCCTAGTATCTTCATTCAACTGATAATGCTTTTTTTTATAGCCCCCAGAATTTTCTGCCTGTCCTATAAACACTGACGAGGAAATGAATAATTGGCTCCATTTTTTTGAAATGAAGGCTCCGTTGATTTGTCAGCCAGTACTAATTTCCAGAGATCCAGTAAGTCTCTATTTTGTGTTTGTCTATGAGTAATTAGCTTGACATGTAATGATTCTGGCTTGGATTTGTTTGGGTTTTTTCTGTTCAAGAATGGGAATTATTTATGGATTATATTAAAGTCTTCGAGGTGTTGGAACGGGTGGCTCAGGGGATTGGTAATAGAATATAACTAAGCCTTTCACTTTTCACTGGTTTGAATTAAACCCAGGTCAATAGTGACTGAATGCTGATGTCTTCATCCTAAAACAACTAGCACAACTGCATTAATTTTGACATCTAGTTGGCAGTCTAAGAAGACAGACCAAGGAATGAATGGGGATGGACACTAAATTATCCTTACCTTCATATGCCCCATTCAGAAATGGGTTGGGACACTTTGGCAGGGCTATGTGGGGAGGCTGGTATTAGCACTGCACTGTATCTGTAATATGGGCAAATCAAAGCCTTGGATATCAAAATATGGACTGAGCATATTTCACAAGCACTAAATTCAATAGTAAAAAATATTAAAGGTATGAGAAAATTCATAAGTATGTCTAGTGTCCCTATCATTAGGAATGTTATTACATTTACATTAGAGTATATACATTAGCCAAGAGTCTTGGGAGGAAAACTAATTACCATCCTTATTTTTTATATCTTTTTTAAAAAATTTATAACGATTAAAAAAACACTTATGCCACGTGGTGAGCACATTAGTGGGACATGGTGTTAGCTCAAGTGCATTACTCCATTGGGTCTCTATTTGGCAGTCTTTGGGCCAATGCTCAGTTGCATATCATTTCCCAAAAGCTAGTGATGATACAATAGGAATGGACATATATCAACAGCTGTTAATGGAATATTCTTCTGAATGAAAGCATGTGACATGTCAGTGCTGTTTTTTATGATGATTGTTACTTATTATTTGTATTAAATTAGTGCCCAGAGAACTCAAGAACCAGGTCCTGTTGTGCTAAGCACTATTTGTTTGAACAAAGACTGTCTCTGTCCCAAAGAGCTCACAATTTGAGAATGACACAAGATGCAAAAGAAAGGAAAAACGGACAGAAGGATGGAGAGTGCATTGCCCAATGGGGCCCTGGTGATGAGGGCTCCTGGGTAGTATGGTAATACAAATAATTAATAATAAAATAGATATATTTTGCTTTCTAGCTAGTAGTCTTAGCTTGCCACCAATTTAGCTGTTAGGCCTAATCACACTAATATTTTTACAATATAATAATGTATTATATCTCTAGAAGGCAAATAGCGCTGTGCCAATGGGAACCTCTTCATTTAGGCAGCTGGTGTGCAGAATCCAACACTTATCACATAGTTCATTATCATCTTATTGTTACCTGTGCTTCCTGCTGTCAGTACCTACTTGTTCTCTCTCAAAATTGGGCCAGATACTATCTTTTTGTTGTGTTTGTACAGTGTGTGGCACAATGGGGCCTTAATCTCTGATTATGGGTCCATAGACCCTACCTCAACACAAATAGATTTAAAATTTTATTAGAGAATGTTTAAAAATAGATGATACAGAGTGTTAAAAATTCAGTTATTAGTCGTCGGGGGTACCATACAGAGTATTGGGGGATGTTGTTGTTTTGATATTGGATAGCGCATAACACATACAGTCTGCAGTATCCCCAATGGGGGGGGTTTAAGGTGGATGAGTCAAGGTACAGTCAGCAAGTAGTACTAAAGCCTGGTTTAGAACAACTTGATTGCATGGAAGAACTGTTGTGTGTTGTAGGGCAGAAAACCTTTCTTTTGAGGCCCTCCCCAACATGCTATGAAAACCTCCATGACCCTCCTGTGCCATAATAACTATTTTTCTGCATGTCCAGTAGATTAAAAGCCATGGCTAGCGTTAAGGGATAGCAAGCAGAGCAATTGTCTGTGGCCCCACAACACAAGGGGCCCTGCAAAGCTGAGCTGCTTTGGCTTCAGCCCTATGTGGCTTGGGCTTCAGCTTTCTACCCTGAGCCCCAGGGAGTCTAATGCTGGCCCTGCTCTCTGGTTTATTTTGGTGGACCCTGAAACCTGGTTGCAACCCCCCAGGGGGCCCCGGACCCCTAGCTGAGAACCACTGGGTAGAGGACTGGGAGTCAGGACATCTAGATTCTAGTTCTAGTTCTATCACTGTCTCAGTGTGACCTTAGGAAGCGACTCTCTCTGCCTCAGTTTACCAATCTATAAAATAGAGTACTAGGTTACTTGAAAGTCTTTAAATAATTAAATGTTTATTTGAAATCCGTGGAAGAAAAGTACAATATTAACTGCAAAATACTGAAGCATTATTTAAATACTTTATTTAAAAGAAAATGTTGTGCTCACATAACATAAACTGGTCTCTCTTTTCTAGGGGTTTGATCTGCGAATGGAGCACACTCATTGTTTCAGTCACCATGGTGAAGGAGGACACTACCATAATGACAGTACACCAGACTGCGTGCAGTATCTGGGATATTTTTTGCCTGCAGAAGTTCTCTTTCGTATTGATAGACCCAAGGAGTCTCACAGGGTTGGGAGAGATTAAACCCATGGATGCACACTTAGTTTGGAGTGTAAGGATAGCAATTAATTTTAAAAAATGAAATATTGGATTTGATCATTATTTTAATTGACTTCAAGCACACACATGAAAAGCTGGCATTTTATTGCAGTCTTAGCCTTTTTAAAGAATGGGATACGTTCAGAGTTTAGATTGAAATTGTTTGAATTCAAATAACTATCACAAATTAATTTTTATCCAAACATCAAAGTCGAATAGTGTGTATCAATGATTTATTTTGTTCCATTTTGATTACTTTAGGCAGGCATTATCAGATGATTTTTCTCTGGCTATAGAAAGCCATCACTGAATTAATGAGAGCTCCACATTCTAAATGGAAGAGGAAAAGAGATGCCAATCAAGAATCATGTGGTAACAACACTACAATTCAGACTCTGATATTGACATGGCTGTGTGCCATTCTAGCTATATGTGCCCTAGTGGGTTATATGTGGGTAATGGGATTGGCCACTTATTTTAATCAGTGATCAGAAGAGACTTGTTTGAAATAAGAGGAAGGCACTTGTAGTTCCACTCATGTAACTTCTAGCTCAGCAGGACTATGGGGTGATGCAATCCTACATCTACAGGAGTCAATGGCAATACCCCGTTGATTTCACTGAGAGCATAGAGGACCTACAGGTATGGAAATGCAAACTTGTCAAAGAGGGACTTGGATCATAGTTAGTTAACTCATAAGCACCAGTAACAACTTAACAAGCACAGGACCATTTCCAGGGTTTTAAATGTTGATGTTGCTATCATGCCATGGGTGCTTGATTATTTTCTCATACCAGTGTAAATGAGGAGTAACTGTGTTGAATTGAGCGGATTTACAGTGGGCTGACTGAAGGATCAGACCCCATTTGTTTCTAGTTTTGAATAAGGCTGAAGTACAGGAGCACTTTGTCAGTATTTTTTTTTCTTTACACTCTGATGATAATTGTGTCATTTATCCTGCCAATAAAGTTTTACTGAATTGAATTGAAACTGTCTTACTTGCTGTCAAGTGGGATATTTGTAGGCTGTGAATAAACCCTGATTAGTAGTTAAAGACTTAACATTTTATGAGTTATTATTTTTCTTTTGTCTTTTTTTAGCAAAAACACACTAAAACACACTAAAAATGTAGATGTGAAGTGTATTTAATATTTTTAATATCTACCTGCTATGTGCTGAAAGTAACACATGTATAAATCACTAACATACATATAACTGAAAGCCACATGCTCACCAGCCTGCAACATATATGAACAGCAATGCATATACAGAGTATAACACACGGTGTGTTAATTGAACTAAAGAAAATACATCACCTGTTCGGGGCCCTGGGATAGCACGGGTACTTGAAAAGAGAGTTGGTGAAGCTGTCAAGCACCAGTTGTGGACAATTTTCTAGCAAACCTGCAGTAGTGTCTGGTGCAAACTGCTTTGTGTAGCAATAACTTATCTGTATCTTGTAATACCCTTACTGCTGAGAAGGACTGATAAATAAGTATGCCCACTGACTTGGCTGTGCTGCTGCCAGCATGGCATGGGTGTTTATAAAATCGAAGGGCTTTTACTCAAAAGTGTTCTGGGCTCGCTGTGGCAGGAGCTGCCTACAGATGTGCGCTGATCTGAAAATGCCAAGTCCCACTACCAGTCTCAGCAAAACTCCTCCTGCCTTCCCCTACCCCAGCAGTGCAGGTGGCAGCAACTCAGTGTGTGGAAACTAGATTGGGGCTGGCAACCTCTGGCACGCATGCCAAAGGCGTCATGCTGGCTGATTTTCAGTGGCACTCACACTGTCTGGGTCCTGGCCCTTAGTCTGGTGGGCTTTAATTTAATTTTAAATGAAGCTATTTAAACATTTTAAAAACATTTTTTTACTTTACATACAACAATAGTTTAGTTATATATTATAGAAAGAGACCTTCTCAAAATGTTAAAATCAGCGACTGGCACGCAAAACCTTAAATTTAAGTGAATAAATGAAGACTTGGCACAGCACTTCTGAAAGGCTGCCGACCCCTGATCTAGATCTTTCTGTGTCATACAGAAAAAGGGTGTCGGGGGACAGGGTGGTAGAGAGACCAGCTGATGCTTTTGGAGGGGAGGGGCTGAGCCACCCACCTTGGCCAGCAGCCCCCTGCCCCCTGGCTAGCTGTGCTCTGTGGAAGTGGCTGCAGGGTGGTGTTGCTGAGGGGTGCTCCAGCTGCCTGAGTCACTGCAAGTTCCTCCCCACGCAGTGCCTGAGGAGCGTTGGTGGGTTCGAACTTCTCCAGGTCACTGGCTGGAGTGACCTGGCTCAGTTCAGTCTGGAAGGGGGGGAAAGATGTGACGAACTGGGGATGTTCTTAATGTTTGCTCTGAATACTGTGTTAGTGCCTGAGTGTCCCCTATGCAGTTCTTAAGTATCCAGGTAGTGGAGTAAGGGTGTGATTGCTACAGAGAAAAGGGCTAGTGAACATAAATGCCTGGCACTCTGTCTCCTAGCAACTGATGGCCTGGGCCCCTCCTCTGAAAAGGTGCCAACTAAGACCTTGGCTACACTGGCACTTTACAACACTGCAACTTTCGCGCTCAGGGGTGTGAAAAAACACACCCCTGAGCGCTGCAAGATACAGCACTGTAAAGCCTCAGTGTAATCAGTGCCGCAGCGCTGGGAGCGCAGCTCCGAGCGCTGCAAGCTACACCCGTAGAGGATGTGGTTTATGTGGTTTATGTGCAGGGCTGGGAGAGCTCTCTCCCAGCGCTGGCGCTCCGACCACACTCACACTTTAGCGCTTTGAAATTTCACGTGTAGCCATATCCTAAGTGTTGGAGCCAAAGAGATCAGGTGACCTCCTGGCCCGGGAAAGGAACTGAGCAGAGAAGGAGGGGTGGTTAGTCTGGAGCTGGCTGGTGACAAGGAGTGAAGTGCAGATGTGAGGGTCTGGCTCACTGCCCCCCCAGAACGGACCCGGCGGAAGGGTCTGGTTCACTGTATCTACAAGCTCTGTTTTAGACCCTGTTCCTGTCATCGAATAAACCTCTGTTTTACTGGCAAAAAAACCAAAAATACTTGGCTCTGGGAAGCCAGTGGCCTCGAACAGAGTTCCTATTGGGTGTCCGTGTCCCACTGCTAAAGCCTCGAACAGAGTTACTGGGCAGCAACTCTAGACAGGCACAGAAGGAAACCCAGCCCTAGGCAGCTGGGTCTAGCCCCTCCCCCTCAACCTAGGCAGCACCTCCCTCTGGTCTCCACTTCCCCGCCCGGACCCGCAATTCCGAACTTCCGAGGTCCCTCCGGAAAGAGCCGAAGCCCGCAGCGGCCCGGAGCTGTGGCCACGCCCCTATGTGGTATGTCCCGGGCCGCTGCCCGTAGTGATGGTGCGCATGCTCGGTGGGGCCTGTCAGTCTCGTCTCGGGCGGGGGCTGCGTAGTCTCCCCTGCGGCCAGCGGCGCCCCAGCCGCCGGGAAGATGTCGGGGGCGCCGGCGGTGCGGATCAGCATCGAGTCGGCGAGCGAGAAGCAGGTGCAGGAGGTGGGGCTGGACGGCAGCGAGACCTACCTGCAGCCGCTCTCCATGTCCCAGAACCTGGCGCGCCTGGCGCAGCGCATCGACTTCAGCCAGGGCTCCGGCTCCGAGGAGGACGAGCCGCCGCCTGGGGCGCAGGCCCGCGACTGGGCCGCGCCCGGGGACGCCGAGGACGAGGAGGGTGAGAGAGAGAACGGGGTGCGGGGGCAGCAGGACTCCCCCGGCTGGGCGCCCCCACCAGGCGTTCCCCGCCGCCCTCCTGGATCCCCAGGGACAGCCGTCCACCCTGGGCAGCGTACTAGTCCAGCCCGCCCGCCCCGGTGCGTTATGTGGTCTGTGGCCAGCCCCTAATGGGCCTGCCGTGTGGGCCCTGATCCGAGCGCTGCGCTGCACGGGTTGACGGCGCTGGGGTCCTGGCAGACCCACCTGTGTGGCATAGCGGGTAGGATCCGTACAACGAAGTGGTTCATGAAATGCTGCTCCGGGACTAAACTAGCCTGCAGCAGAGTCCAGAGCTGTCATGGTACATGCCCTGCCTGAACCTGGGTATCCTGACCACTAGTGACCAAGCTGTAAGAGGGTGGTGGGTTCTACACTGAATGTAGCATGAGATACCTTCCTCCCTCAGCTGAGCAAACTATCATGGTAACTCTTTCCTGGGAGAGACATACTGGTCAAAACGTGAGTTTGGGTGTCCTGTCATTGCATGGCTTATATTAGCTTATATTAACGTAACCTAGTCTGTGCATTTGAGGCTGAGAGCAGTTCAGATCTTCAATCAGCTCTCACTTACATGATTTGACCAGTGTACCAGAGACTCCAAACTAAAAAGCATGTGCTGCTTCATTTTGAGCTGAAAAGCTATGGCTCTCTAGCTGGGGCTATAAAATTCTTATTCTCTCTGGGTTAGGAAAAGAGGAGGATATTTAACATAACCTACATAAATAAAAAATATATTTTAAAATGCAGATTTTTCAGATTATTTGCAGACTATTTATGCTCTGCCTTCAGTTTAAGGACCAGTCTGGTAAAGATACTGTATTTGCTACTGGAATATAAACCTTTGTTTTGTTTTTGTGCTTTAGGGCTCGTAAAGTTTCAACCATCCCTTTGGCCTTGGGATTCAGTGAGAAACAATTTAAGAGGTGCCTTGACTGAGATGTGTGTTCTCTATGATGTTCTCAGCATTGTCAAGGATAAAAAATTCATGACTCTGGATCCAGTTGTGCAGGATCCGCTTCCCCCAAAGCAGGTACAAACCATCTTATTGCTTAATACCATCTTGATAACTTAATACTGAAGATCCCATACAACCGGGACTTCTTACATAACCATAAAACAGATATAGCCTAGTGCAAGCCTCCCCATGCTGTTCTACCACAGTGCCTCATCTTTCAACTGGAGGGACCACTTCTGGGGGAGAGAGGGTAGCTCAGTCTCAATGATGTATCTGCTGAGGCTGCCAACAAGTGTGCCAGTTATAGTAGTGTGATACCTGCATATGAAACTAAGGGCTTGTCTATACTTACATTTTATAGTGCTCTACCTTCCTGGCTCAGGGTGGTGAAAAAAAATCACACACACCCCCGAGTGCAGCAAGTTAGAGTGCTGTAAAGCACCAGTGTGGACAGACTCCGAGTGCTGAGAGCAGCGCTCAGAGCTATTCCCCTTGTGAAGGTGGATTACCGCATGTGAACACACTCACACTTCAAAGCACTCCCACAGCAGTGCTTTGAAATTTCTAGTATAGCTGTAGCCTAATTTCAAAATAAGTTACTAAATAGCATAGCAGGATAACTTTTAGTCACTACCAGTTTCCAAGTATCAGAGGGGTAGCCGTGTTAGTCTGGATCTGTAAAAGCGGCAGAGAGTCCTGTGGCATCTTGTAGACTAACAGACGTTTTCGAGCATGAGCTTTCGTGGGTGAATACCCATTTCGTCGGATGCAGTTACCAGTTTCCAGTAATTAGAACTGTGAGGATTTGTTTAAAAATGAAAAATATTTACAACAGTTCAAAATTGAAATTTATTTTCACGTTTCCAGAATCCTCAGACTTTACAGTTAATTTCAAAGAAGAAGTCATTAGCTGGAGCAGCCCAAATCCTGTTGAAAGGAGCAGAAAGGTTATCGAAATCAGTTGCAGAAAACCAGGAAAATAAGCGACAACGAGATTTCAACTCTGAGCTCTTGAGATTGAGACAGCACTGGAAGCTGAGGAAAGTTGGAGACAAAATCCTTGGGGACCTGAGCTACAGAAGTGCAGGTATGGCAGGTCACCTGTTATCAAGAATGAATCTTAAATCTTTTATTTCACTAAACAATTTTTGATAATTAATTGTAAACAGCAAAGTTGGAAAGGAATGATTGAAGTGGTAATATACTATAACTAAGAGTTCTGTGAAGGAACTAATTAAAAGGAGAAGTTACACTGAATACCAGGAGAAACATCCTAATATTGAGATCTCAAAGATGGTGACAAAGCTGCATCATTTTTGGTACATTAGAAGTACAGTAATTCCTCACTTAAAGTCGTTCTGGTTAAGTTGTTTTGTTGTTACATTGCTGATCAGTTAGGGAATATGCTCGTTTAAAGTTGCGCAGTGCAACGTTGTTAGGCAGCTACCTGCTTTGTCCACTGCTTGCAGAAGAGCAGCCCTTTGCAGCTAGCTGGTGGGGGTTGGAACCAGGGTGAACCGGCAGCTCTCCTTTCAGCTCCCTGCTCCCTAAGTTCCCTGTGTAGCAGCCACCCAGTAGGCTATCAGTTGCTGGTAGTTCAGCTGTTCATCCCCCCTCACTGCCATGTGCTGCTCCTCTCCTCTTCTGTGGAGCTGCTCCCGGGGGGAGCGGGGACAACAGGGCTCAGGATGGAAGGAGCTTGCAGGCAGCAGCTGCTGTCTCGACTTCCTGATCTAAAAGGTACTTAGAGTAGGCCAGCGTTCTTAAAGGGGCAATGCGCATCTATCTCTCTCTCTCACACACAGGGTGTTTGTGTCTGTCTGCCATGTTGTCTCCTCTCCCTCCATTTGCGGGGCCTTGTAGAATATGAGGCTACATAACAACAATGTGTTAACCCTTGAGGACTCAGCTGAGTTCTAGTTCATCATTTAGCCGTAAGGCATTCCCTGGGAAATATCCCACCCTCTTCCACTCTCTGACTCCACCACCTCAACCAAGCTTCACAATCATCATTGCTGTGTACAGTATTAAATTGTTTAAAACTTGTGTGTGTGTGTGTGTGTGTGTGTGTGTGTGTGTGTGTGTAATATATATAAAAAAATTTAGTCTTTGGTGAAAAAAATGTCCCCTCTTTAAATTAATTCTTATGGCGAAATTGGATTCGCTTAATGTCGTTTTGCTTAAAGTTGCATTTTTCAGGAACATAACTACAACGTTAATGAGAAGTTACTGTAGACTGTTTGGCGCACTAGAAAAGGTACTTTTAAGGAACAATCTTGCATTGGAGTGGGTTAGATGAATAGTAGTTTTTCTTCATCTCTGATTTCTATTATCTAGATTTGTTCTGTAAAAATTATGTAAAAGATATTTGGTCATTTTTATTTTTTTCTGAATTGATATACAATCCTCATATTCCAAAGTACAGACTTTACAATACTAAAATGTAGTTTATGAAATATTAAATGAGATTTTATAAATGTTATTGAATAGAATATACAAGGTACTATAACCTGGGAAAGGGTTATAGTAAGAATCACAAAAGGTGGTTGGTTGTATGGTTGATCATACAAGGTTAATAATGTCCTAATGTCTTGATTCAGCAAGTAATTAAACAAGTGATGAACTCCACACACGCATAGTCCCTTTTGAAATCAATAAGTATACATGTGCTTAAAGGTAAGGCCTTTTGTAAGTGTTCACGGAGAACCATGACAAAAGGAAAGAACCACTTTAATGTACAGATTTTTAGATGGTACAATAATCTATGTTTAAAAAAAGAAATCCAAAGAGTTTTAAGCATTATGTGAACATAATACGATCATTTTGAGCTGGGAGTAAAATATTCAGATACAGTATCCCTTACTAGTAAAACCACAGGTACCACGACTTTTAAACCCAACAACTCCCCTCTCATTCTCTTACCTCTCCCAATGCCCAGAAAAAAAGAGAGGAAACCATATAGCCCAGATCATATTGTTCTACTGTATTTCTTTGTGTTAACATGTAGAGCCTCTTCGATTGACAATTATGGGGTAAAGATAAGACATCTTACTGAATTGACCTTTTTTCCCCCAAGAAACAATGTTAGTCAAATGTAAGCAATATCTCTCATGATGCAGAGATGAGAAGACTTCTAATCCATAAAAACATTGTCTCATGAAAGTTTTTAGGTGTTTTCCTGATATTTTCTTACCCTTTTTAGGATCCCTCTTCCCTCACCATGGGACATTTGAAGTGATAAAGAACACAGATATTGATCTGGATAAGAAGATACCAGAGGATTACTGTCCTTTGGATGTTCAGATTCCAAGTGATTTAGAGGGATCAGCCTATATAAAGGTTTGCCAAAAACATGCATTTTATAGTTTCTGTATTATTCATGTAGTTGTAATACAGAACACCAGACAATTAACATTCTTTTTCATTTTCTTGTGTAGGTTTCTATTCAGAAGCAAGCTCCAGACATAGGTGACCTTGGCACAGTTAACCTGTTTAAAAGACCTCTGCCGAAATCGAAACCAGGTACATTCTTTAAGCTCCAGTCTTAAGGACTGAGTTTGCAGTTGACACTAAATTGGTGAATCTCTCATTCTGGAGAAACATTTCAGTAGTATCTGAAAATAAGAACGAAAGGGGAAATAATTTTCTCATTCTTGGTTTAACTGAAATCTTCACCTAAACGCAAAATGAGACTTTGCAAACGTGACACCTTCAAAATGTACATGTGGATATGATGCTGTTGAAGGCGATAAAATTCCTTCAATGACTCTAATGCATGTGCTTGGCTTTTGTTTAGGAGGAGAGTCAACCATCTAACTTGAGGTTAATTGAAAATATGGGTTCCATTTAAATCTTTTTCTCAAATTATTTTACTTATATATATTTTAAATATTCTAAGTATACAGTAGGATGAACTAAGATAATCATGCTTTTGACGGGGACGAGCAGTATGGAGAAAGAAGCACATCAAGTGTCTTCTGTAGTTCATGGAGCTGAATAGCTAAATTTTGCCTGAAAATGTAACTCAGTTTATTTAATATTCTGTTTCAAGCCAAAATTTAGATTGAGATATGTGATGTCAGCCCAGACCATTTAAAAAACTGTTTCAGAATCTGTTAAGAGCAAGTTCTTAAGCTTTATTTATATAAAACAGGACAGCCCATATTTTACAAATTAATTGGGGATTGAGGAGCTCGTAAATTGAACATCTCAAAATTACAGTAGGTGCAGTGCATTGATTTCTTCTTGTCCTTTAACCTGTTGCAAAGCAATTTCCAGTGCACTAAAGGTTTGGAATGTGAAGGCATATTGACCTGTTCTTCATCAACATCACTTTTGTTACGTGATTTTACACACACACACACACACACACACACACACACACACACACACACACACACACACACACACACACACGAAAAATTATCTTTATAACTGGTCATTCGTAAGATTAATGTTCATAAAATTGAGGTTCTACTGTAAATTTAGTGTTTAGAAGATATTTATAAATTGAGAACACAAAATCTATCCCATCAATCTCTTGTATTGCTATTAATTAAACGCAAGAAAAAACACAGTAGGATTAAAGAGAACAACATGAAATAGTTGATGAAAGGAGCATATTACGCCAGCTCTTTAAGTATGCATTAGCTGCCTGTGCAATTAAAAGTATTTGTAGATAATATTAAGTCCTGAATGGTCTGGGACCTGGCTACTTATGCCAGTGCATGGGGAGAGGCAGTCTCTTGACAGCTGAGGTCAGCTTGGATATTCTTGCATATTTCTGAGAACTAAATGTTTCAGGGCAGGGCATTTTCAGTGGGGAGTGCTCAGTGCTGGAACTAACTTTCCCATTTGCCTGACAGACCAGTGGTTTATGTGAATTGACGATATGCTCTCATTTGGAATACCATAGTCAGTTCTGGCCACTTCATTTCAAAAAAGCTTTAGAATGATTAGAAGAGATTTAAAGGTGAGCAATAAAAAGTACGAGAGGCAGGGAGAGCGTGAAAACATTGGTAGTTAAGTCTAGTGAGGAGACAGTTATAAGGGCAATAGAAGTATAAAGCAGGTGAATTGGATGCTCCTATTTACCTTTTCTCATAATACAAGCCCAAGAGGACATCCAGTCTGAATGAAAGATGATACATTAAAAACTCATAAGAGGAAATGTTTTTTCTAACACTTACAGAATCTGTGGAATTTCTTGCCATAAGATATCAGTGAATCTAAAAGCTTAGCAGAATTAAAAAAAAAAAATTAGATGTTTTTGTGAACGGCCGCCACAATTTCAAACTGACATGAGATTTCATGCTTCAGAAGCCAGTCACTAAGTTTTGGGCTTAGAAAGAAACTTGATGCTGGCCACTCATGACAGAACACTGTACTGGATAGACCACTGGTCTGATCTTGTACGGTAATCTTTGTGTTCAGGGCATAAGGCCCGTCTATTTATTCAGGCCAATGTTTTTTAAATAGGAGCCTAAATTTTGGCTTCTAAATCCATACTATAGCACCTGCCTGATTTTAAAAAATGTTGTGTGTGTTTATGTGCATTAGTTAATTTTGCAAGTCTAAACATGCTGTTTTGAAAGAGCTTACTCGGTTTGCAATCTCTTTTAGGCACTGATTATCATCTTAACTGTTTGTACAGTGCCCATCAAAGTGTACTATATGCCCATCGTTAAAATTCACTAGAATTTTGTTTTGTGTTCACTGACGTAATTGAGATGATATTATAACAAGGGTCAGCTCAAGTGGGAACAGCAGGCTAGATTTTTCCAGTCACATTGATCACCTGGTGTTTTAGTCATTCTCTAACAGCTGACATCTGAATTAGTGAAATGGGTTGCTTCTTGTTTCTTTGAAAAATTGGATGGCTTGTGTTTTTCAGGTGCTCCACATTGGCAGACAAAACTGGAGGCTGCGCAAAATGTTCTCTTATGTAAAGAAATATTTGCTCAGCTGTCTCGAGAAGCTGTTCAAATTAAATCACAAATTCCTCACATTGTTGTGAAGAACCAGATCATCTCTCAACCTTTTCCAGGTAGGAAACCTTGCGAGACTCTTGTCATGGAACATGGAATGCACAGAATTGTCTGTTTTAATCCAGACTTAAACTTCATACAATTCAAAGTTTAGGCAAGGTCAATTGACCTCCTTGTTTCTGTACTTAGACCAAATTAAGAATTGAATTAAAAGTAAGACTTCCCTGGAAACCACATTATGCATAGGATCTTTTCTGACTAAAGAGTTGTTCTTTTTAAAATGACTCTCATGGTGCACTTGTATTATTTCAGTAGTACTGGTAGCAACAACAAAAGTTGTGATAGTCCAGTGCACCACCTGGTGGGGATTGGAATTTGAGGCTTTATCGGTCCTCTCCAGAAGCAGGTTTATGGGAGACTACAAGACTTCTGATTGACTTGTGTTAATGGTACCTGAATAGAGCTAAGTCTAATACCCTTTAATCAGGCTGGTCCAACAATATGGGGTCTCTGAAAGCATCCTCTGTGCTCAGAGTTGCCTTGGGAATGCCCCACCCCTGCTAAGGGTGGTTGTGACTCCCATCTTTTGAAGATTTTTTTGGATTGCTTCAAAAATATAATGGTTGGTGAACTGGGTGATATGAGAATTATTTTTTCCCCAATATGCTGCAGGGTCTCGCTCTTAGGAGACGTTCCTTTTCTTCACTTGATAAGGAATTATAAATGAAAAAAACCTATTAAGTCACTAGTTAATCCCTGGGCACTTTATTAATTATATATTGTTTTCTTTTCTGGTTTGCACAGTGTGTCATGATTATTTGTTTGAATTTCTTGGAAACAGCATTGATTGCAGAGCTAAAGATTCTGAAATGGGATAAGGGAAAGGGAAGAATAAATTATTCTGTCTTGTTTCTACTTAGCATGAAAAAGTTGACAGTGGTTTTGCTTTTCATTTGCTTTATACAGGTTTGCAGTTGTCTATTTCTTTGTGTCACTCTTCTAATGATAAGAAATCCCAAAAAGCTGCTTCTGAAAAACAAAGTCCGGAGGATCACCTCTATGTTCTGGAACACAATTTGCATCAGCTGATCAGAGAGGTAATGCATTTTTAGTTGGACACTGAAGTTCTCTTTTTTCCCATTCATAGTCTCTGAGCACATCATATTACTATAATACTGCCAGAGGCCAGTCATTTTCTATCCACCTGTATAAGGCAGCCTCTGTTGCATGTCTGAGAAATGCCATCATTGTGTAGATATGCAGAGCTGGTACCAGGAGTTCCACTTGGACCTTCATGGGGTATTGTTTCCTGGATGTAGCCTCTAAGATGGATGCTTATTTCAGGAGAATGGTCCATGCAGGCAGTGCTTAAAGTAGAAAGAACAGTTATTTACCATAACTCTGGTTCTTTTGAGATCTTTCTCCCCATTCCTCTTTTTCATCTTCTGGAGTCTTACTATAAATTCTTGGTTTATTAGAAGGAGCTGCATTGTTGAGGCTGTGCCCCCTTATATCTCTTTGGGGGCAAGGGACACACAAGGACATGCACAACCTTAAAAAAGAATAGAACTTTCTACTCTAGAAAGTTCTGAGATCATATGCCCAGGATGTGTGCATCATCAGCACCATGGTTCCAGTGAATACTGAAGCAAAATAGGTGTTACACACCTCAGCCTTCTTGATGTCCTCAGTTATTTGGCTCTTTTTCCCCTTGGGGTAGAAAACCTACACTTTTCTTCATCTCTTTCTCTTGCTCCTACTGCATTTAAAGAACCTCTTTTGCCTTTTATGTCCCATTTTGTACCTTAGCCTGATTTTGTCCCTGCATGTTTGTGCTCTTCTTTTGTGTTCCTCCTTAGCAATTTGTCCATGTTTTCTCTTCGTTGTAAGATTCCATTTTGATTTTTCTAGTAATTTAAGAGCTCTTGATGGAGCCATATTGGCCTCTTACTATTCTTGATATCTTTCCTTCACATCGGAATAGTTTTCAGTTGTGCCTTTAATGTTGTCTCTTTGAGAAACTGCCAGCTCTCCTGAACTTCTTTTATCCCTTAGTTTCTTCCCATTTTCATTCCTATGGGTTCTCTGAGTTTGTCTATTTTTTTCAATGTCCATTGTCCTTATTCTGCTGCTCTTACTCTTTGCTTTCCTTAGACTTATGAAATGGATCATCTCATGATCACTTTCACCCAAATTGACTTCCACCTTCAGATTTGCAACCAACTCCTCCGTATTGGTCTGAATCAAATCTAACATGGCTATCCTCCAGTTGCTTCCTGTACTTTCTGAAACAAAAAGTTGTACCCAGGACTCTCCAAGAACTTATGGGAAATTTTGTGTGTTATCATACTACTATTGTAACAGACATTTGGGCACTTATTCCCGCCCATTACTATTAGATCTTGTGTGCTGGTTATTTCTGTTGTTTGTTCTAGAAATGCCTCATCCACTTCCTCTTCCTGATGTTGTTAGTCCATAGCAGACTTTTATCATGATTAAGGCTGTTTTAGTCCTGGGTATTTTTAGTAAAAGTCACGGACAGCTCACTGGCAGTAAACCAAAATTCACAGCCCGTGACCTGTCCATGACTTCTAATATATCCCCTAACTAAAACTTGGGCCGCGGGTAGTGCGGGGCAGAGAGAGGTGGCCTGGGACCTCTGCAGGTGCTGAGGAGATGAGGGGTGGCAGTGCCTGGCCCGGGACCCCCGCTGGTGCTGGGAGGGGAAGATTGGCAGGGCTGGCAGGCTCCCTACCCAGGTCTGCGCAGCTCCCCAGAAGCAGCTGACATGTCCCTGCAGCTCCTAGGGAGAGGGACGGCCAGTGGGGCTCTGCACACTGCCCCCACCACTAGTGCTGGTGCCGCAGCTTCCATTGGCCAGGAAGCATAGCCAATGGGAGCTGTGGGGGTGGTGCCTGCAGGCAGGGGCAGCACGCCGGGCCTCCTGGCCCCTCCACCTAGGAGCTGCAGGGACATGCTGGCCACTTCCAGGGAAAAAGACGGTTACTCACCTTTGTAACTGTTGTTCTTCGAGATGTGTTGCTCATATCCATTCCAGTTAGGTGTGCGCGCCGTGCGTGCACGTTCGTCGGAAACTTTTTACCCTAGCAATTCCAGTGGACCGGTAGGTCACCCCCTAGAGTGGCGCTGCCATGGCGCCTGATATATACCCCTGCCAGCCCACCCGCTCCTCAGTTCCTTCTTGCCGGCTACTCCGACAGTGGGGAAGGAGGGCGGGTGTGGAATGGATATGAGCAACACATCTCGAAGAACAACAGTTACAAAGGTGAGTAACCGTCTTTTCTTCTTCGAGTGATTGCTCATATCCATTCCAGTTAGGTGAATCCCAAGCCATACCTAGGCGGTGGGGTCGGAGTGAGAAGTCGCGGCATGGAGCACTGCAGATCCGAAGGCCGCGTCCTCTCTGGACTGCTGGACCAGAGCGTAGTGGGCAGCAAAGGTGTGGACCGATGACCAGGTCGCTGCCCGACAGATCTCCTGGATGGGCACGCGGGCGAGGAAAGCCAACGACGACGCCTGCGCCCTGGTAGAGTGTGCAGTCACACGGTCCGTAGGAATGTGAGCCAAGTCATAGCAGGTCCTGATACAGGACGTTACCCACGAGGATAACCTCTGCGAGGAAATGGGAAGCCCCTTAACGCGGTCCACTACTGCCACGAAAAGCTGGGGGGATTTGCGGAAGGGTTTGGTCCTCTCCACATAAAACGCGAGAGCCCGACGGACATCAAACGAGTGGAGTTGTTGCTCCCTGCGTGAGGAATGAGGCTTCGGGAAAAAAACCAGGAGGAAGATTTCCTGGTTGACGTGAAAGGCTGAGACCACCTTGGGGAGAAAGGCAGGGTGCGGTCTCAGCTGCACCTTATCTTTATGGAAGACCATATACGGGGGATCTACTGTGAGCGCCCGGAGTTCCGACACCCGTCTAGCTGAGGTAATGGCTACTAGAAAGGCAGTCTTCCAAGAAAGATAGAGCAGGGAGCAAGTCGCTAACGGCTCAAAGGGAGGCCCCATGAGCCTAGTCAGAACCAGGTTAAGATCCCAGGTAGGGGCAGGGGGTCGGACGTTGGGGTATAGACGTTCCAGCCCCTTAAGGAACCTAGTCACCGTCGGGTGAGAGAAAACGGAGCGGCCATCCCCACCCGGGTGAAAGGTGGAGATAGCCGCCAGGTGAACCCAAAGGGACGATATCGCCAGGCCCTGTTGCTTGAGGGACCAAATATAGTCCAATATATTGGCGACCGAAACTTCCATAGGGAGGAACCCCCTCTCCGTGCACCAACAGGAGAAACGCTTCCACTTGGCCGAGTACGTCGCTCTAGTGGAAGGCTTCCTGCTGCCCAAGAGTACCTCACGTACCGGGGTAGAGCAGCGTAACTCGGATCCGGTCAGCCACGCAGGAGCCACGCTGCTAGGTGCAGCGACTGGAGGTCCGGGTGACAGAGAATACCGTGGTCCTGGGTGATCAGGTCTGGGTGAAGGGGCAGGGGGACTGGGTTGGCTATGGCCAGGTCCAGCAACATGGGGTACCAATGCTGCCTGGGCCACACTGGGGCTACCATAATGACATGGGCCCTGTCCCTGTGTACCTTCAGAAGGACCTTGTGGACTAGTGGGAACGGAGGGAACGCGTAGAACAAGTGGGTCATCTACGGAATAAGGAAGGCGTCCGCTATAGACCCGGGTTCCCAGCCCTGAAAGGAGCAGAACGCCTGGCATTTCCTGTTCCCCCGGAGGCGAAGAGGTCCACACGGGGACAACCCCATCTCTGGAAGATCGAGAGGGCGACGTCCGGGCGGAGGGACCACTCGTGCGCGAGGAAGGATCTGCTCAGGCGGTCTGCCAGCGTGTTCCGTACTCCGGGGAGGAAGGAAGCCGTGAGGTGAAGGGAGTGGGCTATATAAAAGTCCCAGAGTCGCATCGCCTCATGACATCGGGGAGAGGATCTGGTGCCGCCCTACTTGTTGATATAGTACATGGTCGTCGTGTTGTCGGTGAATACCGCGACACAACGACCTCGAAGCTGGTGACAGAACGTTTGACAAGCAAGGTGGACCGCTCTCAACTCCCGCATGTTGATGTGTAGATCCACCTCCTGTGGGGACCACAGGCCCTGTGTTCTCAGAGTTCCCAGGTGGGCCCCCCAGCCGAGATCTGAGGCATCTGTTAGGGACACCGAGGGCTGGGGTAGGTGAAATGGGAGCCCCGCACACACGACGGACTGGTCTAGCCACCAGCCGAGGGAATCCAACACCCCCTGGGGGATTGTGACAAGCATGTCTAGCGACTGTCTGGTCGGCCGGTATTGTGCGATGAGCCAAGATTGGAGGGACCTCATGCAGAGCCGTGCATATCCTGTCACAAACGTGCAGGCCGCCATGTGGCCTAACAGGGTTAGGCATGTCCTTATAGAGGTCAGGGGAGCCGCCAGCAAGCGCTGAACGATGGTCGACAGCGACTGGAACCTAGGCAACGGTAGAAGGGCCCTGGCCAAGGTGGAGCCCAGGACGGCCCCAATGAACTCTACCCTCTGCGAGGGGAGCAGAGTGGACTTGTCCACGTTGATCATGAGGCCCAAGGTAGTAAACAGGCCAGTGATCCTGCGGACGTGGCTGCGGACCTGCAGCTCTGAGGTGCCCCGAATCAGCCAATCGTGGAGGTAAGGGAACACGTGAATGCGACTGCGTCGAAGATGTGCGACAACGACAGCCATACATTTGGTGAATACCCTCGGGGCCGTAGAGAGGCCAAATGGGAGTACCGCGAATTGGTAGTAATGGCGGTCGACCACGAACCGAAGGAAACGTCTGTGGTGTGGCCATATGGTGATATGAAAATAAGCGTCCAGCATGTCGAGGGCGGCATACCAGTCTCCAGGATCCAGAGATGGGATAATGGTCCCCAGGGATACCATGCAGAACTTCAACTTCACCAGATATATGTTGAGTTCCCGCAGGTCGAGGATGGGTCTGAGGCCTCCCTTGGCCTTGGAGATCAGAAAGTAGTGGGAATAAAACCCCTTGCCCTTCTCGTTCTCCGGAACCGCCTCTATGGCTCCTTTGTCGAGGAGCGTCTGCACCTCCTGGCGGAGGAATTGCTCGTGAGAGGGGTCCCTGAAGAGGGACGAGGGTGGGGGGCGGGAGGGAGGAAGAGACATAAACTGCAGACGGTATCCCGTCTGCACCGTGCATAAGACCTAGCGGTCCGATGTTATTTGGGTCCACGCCTGGAGGAAAAACGAAAGGCGGTTGGAAAACGGGGAGGGAAGGATCCGTGGGGGAAAGTGGTACTACGTCCTCGGGCGCACCTTCAAAACGAAGGTTTGGGTCCAGGTGGGGCTTTAGAGGAGCTTTGGTTCTGCCCCCCTTGATTGCCCGACTGTCTGCGCCTTCCATTTCTGCCGCGGCGCCTATTGAGGTCCTGCCGCTGGCGGAACTGTGGGTACGGCCGGCGTTGCTGCTGCTGTTGCGGCCGGAAGGGTCTGCGTTGTGTCCCGGGTGTGTGCATCCCAAGGGAGCGTATAATGACCCGATTGTCCTTTAGACTTTTTAGTCTGGGGTCTGTCTTCTCTGCGAACAGGCCCTGGCCTTCGAACAGGAGGTCCTGGATGGTGTATTGGAGCTCCGGTGGAAGGCCAGAAACCTGAAGCCAGGAGATGCGGCGCATTGTCACCCCCGAGGTGAGGGTACGAGCAGCCGAGTCTGCAGCGTCCAAGGAGGCCTGCAACGAGATTCTTGCAACCTTCTTGCCCTCGTCAAGAATTGCCGCAAATTCTTGACGCGCCTCCTGTGGCAACAGCTCTTTAAACTTATCCGCTGCCACCCAAGAGTTAAAGGCATAGCGGCTAAGAAGGGCTTGCTGGTTGGACACCCTGAGCTGAAGGGCCCCCGCCGAATAGACCTTGCGGCCGAGGAGGTCCATACGCCTGGCCTCCTTGGATTTGGGAGCTGGGGCTTCTTGTCCATGATGCTCCCTCTCGTTCACCGACTGCACCACGAGGGAGCACGGTGTCGGGTGAACATGGAGGTACTCATAGCCCTTGGAGGGGGCCATGTACTTCCGCTCGACGCCCCGTGCAGTACGGGGGATGGAGGCCGGCGATTGCCAGATCGTATTGGCGTTGGCCTGGATCGTCCAAATAAAGGGCAGGGCGACCCTGGTGGGAGCATCAGAGGAGAGGATGCTGACGACGGGATCCTCGATCTCGGAGACCTCCTCAGCTTGCAGGCTCGAGTTCTGCGCTACGCGCCTGAGGAGGTCCTGATGTGCCTTGAGATCTAGTGGAGGAGGGCTAGAGGAAGAGGTGCCTGTCACAGCCTCATCGGGAGAAGACGATGAGGGGACCCCTGGCAAGAGAGTGTCCAGCGGGGGGTCTGTCTGAGCCCTTGCCTCTGACTCCAGAGGGAGCTCAGGGTCTTGCTGTTTTGACCCGTCCTCTCCGTCCGGGGGGGGGGGGGGGGGGCGAGACAGCGATGCCTCCGGCGCCCTGTGCTCCGTCATCGCAGGCCTAGGAGGAAACTGTTGGGGGCCCTGGGCTTGGTGATACGCCCAGGGTGTCCAGAAGCCCCACTGCTGCTGTCCCTAGTCCTGTTGAGGAGGGTCTTGAAAAAGGGCTGCTTGCCTGTCTGTGCCCAGTGCATAAACACTGTCCGCCTGCAACGACACAGACGGCTGTCTGGAAGGCCATGGAGGGGCCGACCGCGGCTGGTAAGAATCTCCTCGTCCTGGCGCCGAAGATGTTCTCGGTGCCGGGGACCGATACCGGGAGTCATACCGGTGCCGGGATCGAGACCAGGGTCTGTCTTGGACTCGGTGCCGGGATCAGCACCGGTACCGGCCGCTGACTCGGTGCCGGGACCGGGACCTGCCGCCGACGCGGTGCCGGGAGGTCGACCGGGACCTGCCACCAGCTCGGTGCCGGGAGGTTGACCGGGGAGCTGATCGACGGCGGGAACGGCTCCTAGAGTCCTGGTGCCGGTATCGATGACTAGAGCCAGACCGGGACTGCCTGGAGGACGACCGGTGCCGCGAGTATGACCAGTACCGCCGAGGAGAGCGGTGCCGGGACTGCGAGCGGCGCCGTGATCTGGAGCGACCACGGTGACGAGACCTCGACAGCGAGCGTGAGTCCCGAGACGGCGCTCTCATTGTCGGTTTGCCTCTGGACACAACCTGCACCGGAGGTACCGGGGGTGGAGGCTAAGTTGGCTCAGTCAGGGCAATTAGGTCCCGTGCCGAGGCGAAGGTCTCCGGCGTCGATGGGACCAATAGCTCAACCCCACATCTTATGGGGGAGCTAGATGGGACCGGACTCGACGGACCCTCCGGGCCCGGAGTCAACGGGATCCCTGTCGGTGGTGCCGCGGCAGAGGCAGGTGCCGGGCGCTCCACTCGAGTCTGCCTGGATGGAGTTGCAGACTTTGAGGGCCTTGCTTCGGGACCCGGTGCCGGGGAGTCTTTCCGGTACCCGGTGCCGGTGTAGAGGTGACGGTCTGTGAAGCTGCCGGGTCGAGTGCCGCTTCCATAAGGAGAGTCCTCAGTCTCTGGTCTCTCTCCTTCTTTGTTCTAGGCTTAAAAGCCTTACAAATGCGGCACTTGTCCGAGATGTGCGATTCCCCCTGGCACTTTAGGCACGCGTCGTGGGGATCGCTGGTCGGCGTCAGCTTCTTACAGGCCGCGCATTGGTTGAAGCCCGGCGAACCAGGCATGGGCCGGGTGCCGGGAAGGGCTACGGCCCAAACCGGCTAACAAATATTTACACTATTATTTACAACTATTTACTATATTACTACTTAACTAACTACAGTTAACTACTAACTACAACTATAAACAGTACAACGACGGAGAGCTAGGGACGTGGAAGACAGCAAAGCCGTGCTCCACAGTTCCAACGACCGACACGGCGGTAAGAAGGAACTGAGGAGCGGGTGGGCCGGCAGGGGTATATATCAGGCGCCATGGCGGCACCACTCTAGGGGGCGACCTGCTGGCCCACTGGAGTTGCTAGGGTAAAAAGTTTCCGACGAATGTGCACGCGCGGCACGCACACCTAACTGGAATGGATATGAGCAATCACTCGAAGAAGAACCCCCCCCTTGAGGTAAGCGCCATCCCGCACCCCAGCCCTGAGCCTCTCCCCCATCCAAACTACTGCTGCTGGGCAGTGAGGGGGGGCCCACAGGCCATGGTGGCCCGAGACTGCCCCAGCAGCGGCTGGCTACAGCTGCTGCAAAGTTGCAGAGGTCACGGAATGTCATGGAATCTGTGACTTCTGTGACAGATGTGCACCCTTAATCATGATGTCACTCTCCTGTATTTCTCCCCTTTTGTCTTTATCCAGAGATTTCAGCTGGTCTCCCTTTCACTTCCTTCTGGACCTCAGAACTAGTGTATATATTCTTGATGCATAATGCAGCACCGCCTCCCTTTTAGTTTTCCCTTCCCGGTTGTGCGAAAGATCCACATAAACAGGGAAGCAGACTATACAGGGAAATATGAAATTGACTGTACATAAAGTGCAGTCAAATGCACAAAGTAAAACTGGAAAAATGAAGCATACTTTTTAGTTTTCATTACTGTGATTATAGGTATTAAAATAGCATGCAGCACTTTTTTCAGGAGTGTGACTTTTTTAAATTGTCCTTATAAAACATGTGGTGGTGTATTATAATTGATTAGCTGTATGTGTTAGAGCACGCACTTGAGTTTTGTTATTTTCTCCTTCAGTCATCCCCCCCAACAGCTCTTGTTTGTTGCAGTTCCACAAGCAAACTTTGAGTTCTACAATGATGCCACATCCAGCTAGTGCACCATTTGGCCATAAGAGAATGAGAATGGCAGGACCTCAGGCTTTTGATAAAAATGACATCAGCTCCTTACAACCAAATGAAGGGCTTCTGGAAAAGATCATTAAACAGGCAAAACACATCTTTCTGAGACGCAGGTATGCACACAAGCTATTCTTGGTAAAGCCGTAGTAAAACTAACGCTGTTTTCCACATGGGCTGTGAATTAATTATTGAAAATGTTCCCAGAACTTATTACTCTTATGCCAGAATGCTTTCCTAAGAGTTTTATTGTCGCCTAATATTTAAGATTAAAAATCCTATCTCCAAGTATGTGAGTATAGTGACACTCATGGAATGCAAACACAGAAAGTTCAATACTACTTGTAAGATATCCCTCTACGGGATACTTATAATATAAAATAGTTGTGTCTGCTTTAACAAAAGCACTACCTCAGTCCTTTTCAGCACTTTCTTCTGTACACTGTGTAAAAACACATAGCTGATCTCTATGCTGAATAACATATGTTTAAGACTATCTTTGGAGGTGCATGTAAAGTATAAAGTTTAAGCAGATACACTTCCTTTGCAATTCAGGCACCAAAACTGTTTTGGTCTCCTTGTGTGTGCCCAAACTGCTCACCTTATAATGCAAATAAATGTAGCTTTAGGTGTCATAAAACTTAGTTTGTAAAATAAACTTATTTCACAAGTGTACTTTACAGTACCAGCTAGATCAAACGGATGTCTACTCACTACCCTGTCTTTATTTGGAGAAAAGATGGTGGCACACACTATCTAGCTATCTAGACCATGATTTTATTATCCCTATCCACTTTAGACATGGACCTCGTAATAGAACTAGGGCTATCAAGCAATTTAAAAAATTAAAAGATTACCAGGGTATGGTTTTTCTGTTTTTTGGGTTTTTTTGTTTGTTTTTTTTTAGAACTGCTCGAACCATTGACAGCCTAGCTAGTCGTATTGAGGATCCACAGATTCAGGCCCATTGGTCAAATATAAATGATGTTTATGAATCCAGTGTCAAAGTTCTAATAACTTCCCAAGGGTATGAGCAAATATGCAAGTAAGTATGAAAACTAGAATATCTCTACTTAGATAGAGTTGTCTCTTTTAGCTGTGGTGATTGAGTACATATAACATTGTGTTGCTTCTATGAGATCCAATCCAACTTCAGGCAAACCAACGTGAGCCCAGTATTTGTGTATTTGCTTTATATGTTCAGGAATGGAATATGAATGTGGTTGCAGAGAGTGAGAGAAAATTTAACTTTTCATAGACTGAGATAAGCTTGACTTAAAAGTAACACTCTGTCAAAACAGCTTTCAGAAGAGAAACCCTAAAGTTAAAAAGTTGTCTGCCTTCTGTAGCAAAAATGTTACATTAATGTGGAAATTTAGTACATAGATATTACCTTTTTCTTCAAATGACTGTGACCGTATTCCTTTAGGCAGTGGTCTCGAACCTTTTTCGTCTGGCAGGCGCCAGTTGACGAGCCACAGAGGACTGTGGCAATGGACAAGCATCCGCCAAAATGCCACCGACAAGTGGCAACGTCAACAGGTGTTGCCACTGACAGGCAGCAGCATCCAGAGGCATCTCCGCTGAAAATTGGTGGCATTTCAGTGACAACTCCTCTGGATGACGCTGCTTATCGGCAGCATTTCGGCAGATGCTCATCCACTGGCCAGTACGCGGGCACACTTAGACGCCCCGGCAGGCACCATGATGCCCACGGGCACTGTGTTGGGGACCTCTGCTTTAGGGGAAGAGTCAAATGTTGGGCCAAGTTACTAAAAGTGTCTTTAAAATGCTTTCCTCTACTTCCACACTAGTGGGCTGGAGAAACTGCTAGATCTCTGAACCAACAGATGCAACCTTGTTAAAATCTGTGGGCTTGTCTATATGGAAACTGGAACTAAAATAATCACTTGTAATTCATGCCTTTAATTATTTCAGTGCAATTCTGTGTCTGAACATTCAGTTCTGTAATACAGGTGTCTATACATAGACTTGCACCAAAATAGACATTCATATTTCAGAATTAAATGTCCACACACAGACTTGCACTTAAATAATTAAAGGCATGAATTACAACTGGTTTAGTTACTTTGTTTCCAGTTGCCGTGCTGGTAAGTCCTCAGTTCTGTGCTATATTGGGTGACACTGAATTTATTGAGAGCACAGAAGAGTCCCATGTGGCTTGTCTGGGTCTTCACCCTCTGCTGTCTCTGTTCTTTTAAGTTGACAGGAAATTGCAGTTGATGAGTTTCTGTGTTCTTGGAGCACTTTAGCGAATAGGAATCTTACTAGCTAGAGTGGGACTGATATTGACAAGAATAGAGCTCGCTGGGAGAGAGGGAGGATGCATGTTATGTCACCTACATCTCTGATGATAAACCACATCCACTGTTCTCAGTTAACCAAAATATTTTTAGAATTTACCAAGCAACCTTGAAAGGTTTGTTAGGGCTCCCTTGCCCGCCCTTGTTTCTTGTCACACAGACAGAAAGCAGAAGGCCGGAGTCCGAAGTGCAGGCAATGCTATGTTTATTGTGGATACCAAACAAGCATAATCCCTGCTCTTTGCACTAGGAGAGCTTTTCTTTTTTCCCCACCACCACCTTCTTAACAGGCTTAATTATACCTGTCATACTCACCCCTGGTACCACCCCTTACAGTTTATGGTTATGTTCCATTTTGGAGAGTCTTGAGTCTCTGGGCTTCGGTACCACCTCTTTTGTACCCCATAGGAGGGGTGGGGAGTAAGGACGTGTATTGGCCAAGGCTACCTTTTCTTTGTTTTTTAGTGTTTCTTATACTGCCCCTCCCAACTGGGAGTCGAGGCAGTCATATATTAAACACCCACCATACAACACATTCGCTCTGTTTCTTATCTTTTCTCATTATACAAAAAACCCCATCTGGTTGTAGGCAGAAGCAACACACAGTGTCTTTGTTTCTTATTCACATAGGTTAGTAAGGATATAAGAATATCAAAAGTCAAACAGGCAAACAAAACCCCAAATTCTATTTCCGACTAATAAACAGGCCTCAGTACTATATTATCATCTCTAACAAGGTTCATGCTTTGTTATTCATTCAGATAGAAACTGTTTTCCGTGTCTGTCCTAATCAAGACTATGGGAGTATCAAGCTGGTAGTTTCCTATTGGTTGTTCTTTACCATGTGTAAGATGCTTTTAAAAGTGACTTTTTAAATAGGGACTTTTATTAATGTACTTCTGAACTGCCAACTTCTAGATTTTTCAATAAATATACCGATTGTATCTCTTTGTTTAAAAGGTCCATTCAGCTACAGCTGAACATTGGAGTTGAACAGATCAGGGTAGTACACAGAGATGGAAGAGTTATTACCTTGTCCCATCAAGAGCAAGAATTACAGGATTTCCTTCTATCTCAGGTAAACTCCTGTTCAATTCCTGGGATTTTTTTACTTACATGTGTTTGTCTTGTGTCTGCAATTGGGATGAACAGTAATAGGTAGCATGAGTGTATTTGAAACAAAAGTATTATTTATTGTCAGAAAGAAACTATGTAGAAATTCCACATGTGCAGACAAGAATGCCAATAATTTTTCAGGTAGTGATGATTGACCACATTCTTCATAAAGAAATGTTTGTGTATCGACTGTGGGAACTGTATCACATTTTAGCCAGGTGGATGTGAATTCAGAAATACTAACAAAGAAGTTCATTTGAAATACATTTAAATGCATTGTTTGTGCTATTCACCATGTGAGCCTTCAGAACACAGTGCTGATCTAAGAAGCATGCTGCTTTTCTTAATCATAAGATTCTACTTAATTGTTGGGAGCCATGTCAGACACTAAGGTATTTTTATGTAAAACAAACTTGTTCTAGCCAAACCTCATCAGGAGTAGAGTTCTTAATAGCTAACATGCCCTTAATTAACATCACTTTCAACATTGTGTCAGGGTTTCTAATTGTGCATGTGACATTACTAAATCAGCTGACATTTGAATGAACTGCGGTTTCTTAACTGTTTACAACGAGTCTTGTTGTTTTTGTTTAAATGTGACACTGTCCAATACACATTGTGTAGTAAAGATGCAGGTATTGCATTAATTTATAGATCATTTGCCTTTTTACAGTTTATAATGTGGAACTCTCAGTCAAAGAAAACAATTTGGAACAGATTCTGTTGAGGGAGGTATCATTTTCCTCTAATAAAGTGGTTTTCAAACTGGTTCACAGAGACCTGGCTGGTTACATGGCATTGGCTACTCCCTTTCCAACAAATAAATAATATTAAAAGCAAGCTAAAATGCTTTTTCTTATAAACAATTGCTGTATTTTCACTAAAATGTTACACAGGTGTAAAGTGTGTTTGATAACCCCAACTCTTCTCTTCCCAAATTTGCCATGTAGGAATGATTCATTACCACTTTTCTGCATAATATCCTGAAAATGCTTTACAAAAAGGGTTAGGTCTCTCTCAATTGGATGTGTGAGTAGAGGAAGGACACTTCTGAAACCTTACCCATATACAAGATTTTTGAGTAGCTTTAGAGACTTGTGTTAGTTTAAAAAACAGAACTTGTAAGAGAACCTCACAAAAACTATAAGTTTTAAAGAGTGTTAGATCTATTGAACTGCATAGCTTGTGTATACTGAATACCTCTATCTTCTCCATCCCCAAATGAGCTAGTAACAGGCATATATAAAGGCAAATTTCTACTTGCTATTATATGTATTGAAGTATTTCTGTAAAATTACCAATTTTTCTGAAATGGGTTGGTGCATTTGAGGTGGAAATCACTTTTTTTAAAAGGACTAAGGCCAGGAAAAAAAGAATAGGAACCAAGTACAACAAAAACAGCAAGAGACAAAGATAAAAAGAACCTAAACCTCCATCTTCTTTCAGATGTCCCAACATCAAGTACATGCAGTTCAGCAGCTGGCTAAAGTTATGGGATGGCACGTGTTAAGTTTCAGTAATCATGTGGGTCTGGGACCAGTAGAGAGTATCGGCAATGCATCAGCAATAACTGTGGCATCGCCAAGTGGAGACTATGCTATTTCAGGTAGAATTTTGTATGATTATAATAGAAATGTATGAGAACTATAGACTTTCTAACAGTTTGATTATAGAATCAATCCTGAGAGTTTATGGCATCATTATATAACAAAGTAATTTATAAACAAACTTTTTATTTTATGAGTAGAATTGACATCTATGCAAAGTACTGGTTCAATCAAGTCTGCTACTCATTGCTGTTTAGTATGTGGGGTAATTGGCTTAAAGCTTAAAAATACTGTTTTCAGATTTGTTCTGTACTAAATGCAGGAGAAATAGATAGTTGCATGTTTAAGATACGTTTCATTATGTTTCCATTACACGTAGTATAAGTCCGCTAGAATTGATCATTCCTGGTCTTGTGCTCCGATCGTTAGTCCTTATGCTTCCATATGCACTGTAATGCTTCACTGAAAAGCTTTGCCCCCTCACTGAATCAGTTTGCCTATACTATGTTAGAGAGGCTAGACTCCCACGGTACTTTAAAAAGGAATTGCAAAGATCTCTCTGATAGTAGATGTAACAAAAATGTTGGGAGACTTCATAATTGTCTCTTTGAAAGATTACATCAGATGAGTACACTGGAAAAGAATTCATCTATAAAATCTTCTTGAGAAGGCACACAAATACATTCCTAAGATTCAGACTTTGGATAAAGCTCAGTGGGAATTGGTGGAAAAATGTTAGTATTCCTGTTCTCATTGAACTCTCCTGAACACAGTTGTTGACTATTGATTTGCTCTGACCAGGAAAATGTAGTGCAAAAGAGCAATGAAAACGTGCAGGGAAAATGGGAAACCTTGAGAGTAAGTCAGAAGAAGACTTCATTAGGCATAATAGTGTTTTAATTAGTTTTTTTATTTAGTTACAATATGGAAATGTACTTAAAGGGAAAATATACTGCTAGTGTACTACGTATAGAGCTATTTAATATGATGAATTAAAAAACTGTAAAGGCTTTATGCTTATGTATTTTCTATTCATTGCAGTACGTAATGGTCCTGAAAGTGGAAGCAAAGTTATGGTTCAGTTTCCACGGTGTCAGTGCAAAGACCTCCCCAAAAGTGATGTGCTACAAGACAGTAAATGGAACCATCTTCGTGGGCCATTCAGGGAAGTTCAGTGGAATAAAATGGAAGGGCGTAACTTTGTATATAAATTGGAGCTCCTCATGGCTGCCCTAACTCCATGCTAATTGCCTGACATCTTACTAAGGAGGACACTGGATTGCCGCTCATTTGTAGTGGTATCAACAATCACAACAAGGGGAAACCTCCCCTGGGAGACAATACATGAAAATAGAAAACAATGCAGAAGTGTTCAGTTTTGCAGTTCTTTATAGATATGTATCTATTGTGATTATGTCAGAACTGTTACTTGCTATGTGAAATAAATGTGATTTTTTTAAAATGTTCCTTTCAATTAAAAATACCATTAAAATATTACCTTATTTTTCTAGCTTGGAGTGTTCATGTGATACCAGGGTGCAGTTCTGAAGGTTGCTGTTTATTGCGGATGCCTAAAATTGTCTTTGCATTTTGACTACCGAAAGTTACTGAGAGAACAGCTGACTAATTTGCATGATCAGATTTCTAAAGATACTTGCGCTAATAAACTACAAACATAATACAGCTTTCTGGTAATATTTTAGAGTGGTTCAGATCCAATTGGCTATCCCAGTTTTTCTTTATAAAATGAAGCTCAATAGCCTGTTCGTTCCTGTATGGAAAAACCTCTGTTCGTTGTGACTTTGCAGGTTTCCTCAGAAGACTGCCTATAAGCTCTTCTGAGAGGTGGTGATTTTTGGTCTTGGGAGAGAATATGTTATGCTGCCACTGCGCATTTGGGGGAGCAGTCCTAATATTCATCACATGTTCAGGGGCTTGCTCGTCTGACTGCTAGTAGATTTTTTTGGATGGAAATAGACAATGAAGGGGACAGCAGAGCCCATAATGAATTTTAAAGCCTCATCCGATTCATAATTCATGTTATTCTTATGGAGTGAGTCTCTGATGTATGCCCTTAAATTGGAGTGTCTCTGTGGGATCCTACTTTGGTGTGATCTCTGGACATTCTTTCCCCTATTGTTTTAAGAGAAAAGAAATTTGTTCACTTGAAAGGTATAGGCAAGTATATGTGGGAATGTATCTGGGAACACTCCTTAATGCCTGTTTGTTGACAAATTTTCTACCACTATTAATCATGGATTGAGGTCGTTGACCTTGAATGGACCTACCTGAGTGTGATTCAGATCTTGGCTTTCTCCAGAAGTGTTTTTGTGTAGCACCGAAAAGAGGGCAAAAAGTAGGGTCTTTCGTGTTTGCATCCGAAGGCAGCTGCAAGTCCTCTCTCCTAACTGAATTTGTATGGATTCTGTGTGTGCAAATCCCAGATTAGGTTGAAGATGGGAACTGTTATGATGAACATCTCTTGTAGTAAGCGTGCTTGAAAGCTAACACTGTTCTTGTCTACTTTGGCATTGCAGTTAACTTGGGTGACATCAGTGTTCACACACTAACTTTTTGGGGTGATTCGGGTACCACTGAAACCAAACAGGAAAGAATGGGGGACCATTTCTGGTTGAGATTGACACCTCCCATTAGTTAATCTTTAGGTTATGGTGCAAAGCTTCTCTTTCCTGCCTGAAGTTGAATTCCTAGTGGTTTGTTCTGGCATCTATAAGTTGTTCTAGAATTATGTACATACTGTACACTGAGGTGAGTTAGTACATCTTATAAATCAGATAAAATGTGTGGATTGATTGAACCATCTTATTTCTAGGGTAAGAGTGACTATTTCAGCTATCTTCTCCTAGTGATAGAGACTAGCTATAGCAACTATATATTAGACAATACATTCTGCAAATTGGTTTTTCAATGTGTGTGTGTTGCCAATGGGGAAGGGATAGCTCAGTGGTTTGAGCATTGGCTTGCTAACCCAGGGTTGTGAGTTCAATCCTTGAGGGGGCCATTTAGGGATCTGGGCCAAAAATCTGGGGATTGGTCTTGCTTGGAGTAGGGGGGTTGGACTAGATGACCTCCTGAGGTCCCTTCCAACCTTGATATTCTAAGGCAGGTATTTTAATTACAATATTAACCACAAATATGGAACATGGGTTATCGAAGCACTAGTTTGTATCAGAACTGATTTATGAAGGTGAAAACTTTTCCTTTTAGCCTCTTATCAAAGGGATATTTAAAGGGAGGAAATGTAAAAATATCAATTGAAAATAGTTTACAGGTGATTGAAACCTTACTGGAGGATACATATGACTTCTCCATAACATAACACTAAAGGTACTTTCCTCCCTCTCTTACAAGGGCTTTACAAACGTGGCATTGTCAGATTCCAGGTAGAGAAGGAGATAGTGTGTCTGCTGAACAAAGTTACAAACTTCTGAGACCTTTGCTTCAGAGGCATGATTTAGAATGAGGTTGTTCAGAGTACTACCCCATGCTTCTCTCATTCAGTATAAGAAAATGTGAGATTGTGAGCTAGGCTGAAAATCACAGGACTTCCTTTGGAATTTAAATTCACCTTAGAGATACCACTGCACCCAGAAATAATGAACAAGTATTCCCTGGTGTCAGATATGAGGTCACAGTGAGGCTACTTTAAAAAAAAAACAACGAATTTTGCAGGTTGGTACTTTTGTCACTTTTTGAAAAGGAAAGTAAATGCAAGAGAAACACGTTTTTGTAGGCACTGCACAAAAGAGAAATTGGCCAAGATATTTAGATGTGCATATGTAATGAGGTGTCCACCCCACACGAGGCCTGAAAGGGTTAAGGTGGCTAGGTGGGCCAATTAACTGCCCAGGCTGCATGTGGAGGAGGAGCCGGGGTGCAGGGATTAGATGAGGCTTGGATGGGAACAGGAGCTGAGGCCAGAAAGGGTCTGACAGTAGACTACTTCCCTGCAGCCCTCTGGGTGAAGGCAGGTGGGTTTGGGACTATAGTGTGCAGTCTACAGTTACTCCCTAGGAGGAGGGAGTTTATGCAGGCAGTTTATGCAAAGCAGTGCAAGGTGGTCAGAAAGGCTCAAGGGAAAAGCAGCAAGGTTTAGGATAGTGCAGTCCTTGGCTGCTGATCAGAGTGTTTGCCCCAAGAGAATCTGATACCCCAGAAGGAGAGGACCATAGAGACCTGGCTGGAGGTCCAAGTTACCAAGAGGAAGCTGCAGCTTCTGGAGCAACAGGGGCTGCAGGGTGAGAGAGAATAATGGGCGGAGAGACCACCAGAGGAGTGCACAGCACCCGGGGAAGGAGGTAATTTCCAGAGTAGCCAGAAGGAGACACCCTAGCATTGAGTGAGCCCCGTGACAGAGTGTCAAAAGTTAGGTTCCTAAACCCATGGTTAGACACCTTAATAGGAGCCTGTCTCAAAAGTGCTGAGTTTCCACAGAGGTCAATGGGAGTTCCTAGGAGCCTTATTTTCACTGGTGCTAAGTACCTAATTTCAGACACCTAAATTTGAAAATTTTGGCAGTGTCTCTGTCATTTCTAAATGCTAAACACACAGTAATAGGCAATTCAGCCATTAAGGTTAAGATTTTCAAAGCAGTCTAATAGAAATGGATGTTTTAATGGAAGGTTTCTTAATTCCCCCAGATAGTTTGAAATATTCCAAGCAGAAATCTTGCAGATAGTGTGCTGTGGTAGCTACATTTAGTTTATATCACACCTTTCAGTTGCTAAGCCCCCCAACTATTTAACCATAAAACTATAAATATCTTAATGATCCCACCATTAGCATGTGAGATGTAATTCCAGGGTTGTTTAGCTTTGCCCAACCTTACTGGCAATGATGGTACGTGTGGAAAAAATCTTTTATTTCATAAATGGGTCTCTCCATAAAGGGAGACCAACAGGTTAAATTTGGATTAAAATGTAATATTCTTGTAAGATGTACAGTAAAAATGCTACTATTTTTATAAACTACTGCAACTACTCTTTAAATATCCCTGTGCTGTTCAGAACCCACCCATTGTAGTATTCAGCTAGTGCATTAGAATCTGGAAGTAGATGACAGCACCTATAAGTGAAATTGAATAGTTGAGGGGAGAGACACTAAATCAATATTCTATTAACCAAACTGAAAGAAATGCAAAATTGTGAAAGTTTTCATGTTGTTATAATGCATTTTAAATCTTCAAATTGTCCCTTTTTTAATACTTCCTCTTAACATTTTTAGTATTGTAACTCAAAGGTATAGATGCAAATAGCCTTTCTCAGTGCATTACTTTACATATATGCATTTGCTGAATGTTCCCTGTAATTGTTAAGGGGGCAAGTATCAGTGCAAGAGATGACATTTTGGTATTTCCTGTATGATAGTTCCAGTCTCTTATTTTATGTTTTGTTCGCTGATGTCCAACTCTATGCACTTGGATTGCCTTAGTGATCAACTTCACATTTAAGGCTTAAATCTTTAAGGATAAAGCCACAAAAGTAACCAAAATGTTCACCCAACAAAAACTGTAGACTGTTCTGTGTCTTGTAACATTATCAATATTATGCTGTATGTATACATAGTCACTGTAAATCACTTTGTGAGGAAGGGTGCTATACAAACAAACCAAAATCCAATTCCTTTTGTGCCATGTTGTTTTTTTTTCACATAGAGATTTTCCCAATGTATTGTGTACTTTCTGCAAGAATAAATTTCAGGTACACTTTTCTTTTTTCAGGAGATGAAGCTCTAGGCACTACATCTCTGAAATAATAAATGCTTGTCTACATCCTTGCAGCCTACCGTAGCAGATACGAGGGACAAAAGGAATCAGTATGAAGCCCTTAGGATATGATACGTACTCAGTGGATACCAGTGAGGAAATTAATGCAATATAGCCTGCTAGACACCGGTAGTTAAATCTTTTATAAAGCTTATCTTATGTTTTTCTTTTATGGCTCAGATACTTTCTGGTTGGCCAAAATTTGTAGTCCTTTTTATAGTTAGTCCTGGTTTGGTCTGCTCTACTTAGCTTTAAGAGAAGGGGCAGTAGGAATGTCCACAACACAAAAATGTAGAGCAATTTTATCATTCAAGTACATTTTGTATTTTATTGATTCTGTGATTTTCACCTATAAATTATGCAAATATATTTGTGAAATGGGGTCTAAAAGTAACAAATACTGAAGGCTTCAGTAGTGATTGTCTTGCTTTACCGATATTAAGGTGTCACAGTGCTGCTCTCAGGAAAATTTGGAATCACATTATCCATTAATGAAACACAGTGCAGGACAATAGCAGGTGATAGATCCTAAGTCCAGTTGGAACTTCAGGGAGCAGGCAAAATATAATAACCTGAATAGGAATCTGGCTAGAATAGTAAGGCTTCCTCCTGCACCCTCCTCTCACCCACCCGCATTCTTACAGAAAATGCCATGGGATTTTTCATGACTGCACTGGGGTAAACTTAAAGTTCATCCTTCATCTGAAAGTTGGCATCTCAAGTAGCATAATCTTCCTCCCCGCTTCATACTGGCATGTTGATTCAACACTAATGGGGAAAATTCCCGCTTCCTGAATCCTCAACAATACTTCCTATAGCACTTGGATGTTGCTTGAAGGTCTGCCTACATCCAGACCTGTCCTCACGCTGTATGGTGGCAGGACTGCATAATGTTACAACCTGTTTTGTTTTGTTTTTCCAGGTTGCTTAGCAGGTTACATTTTTAATGCATTCTTTCATGTGTTTCAGGTACCATCTCTGCAGACCACAGCAACTCCCCTGAAACTTATGACATTCTTTTGTGGTGTTTTATTAAGATGATAAAATCTGACATGAAAGGAAGTTTTGTCTAGTGGTTAGGACACTAGTCCAGCATTTGAAAGACCTGACTTCAAGTCCCTATTCTATCACAACCCTCCAATGTGATCTTGGGCAAGTTCCTTAAGGCCAGCTTTGTAAAGGTGCTTTAAGAAGCAGATATGTGCCTATGGGGATTTTCAAAAGTGCCTAGCTTCCATTGATTTCAATCTGTAAAATGGCAATAATAGCACTTCCCAACCTCACAGGAGTGTTATGTGAATAAATACATTAAAGAGCATGAGGCACTGAGATACTATGATAACAAGGACCATATAAGTATTTAAGATTATAGATATCAGTTCAGATACGGACTGATCCAGTGTGTCTCATTTTCAAGGTTTATTTCATAATATAATATTCCTCTCTTCTTACAAAAACAAGATAATTTAGAGCTTAATGCTTTCAAACTTACTTAAGTAAACAAACTTTAGTGCTTTCTGTTTCAAAAAGCCAAATTACTCCACACAGAAGACCTGTGTAATAACCGTAAGTGCAGCAACCAGATACAGACCAGTAGTTATTAGTTCATTTAAAATTTGCTTACAAAAAATAAAAGCAAAAGAGGCTTTGCTGCCATTTAAAACAAATTCTGAAAAAAACAACACCATCTTGTTAAGCAGCTCTCCCAAACCAGATAGACTCAATCCTTCCCTGGCCTGAGTTTGTTGAATCCATGGCACTCTCTACCTCTCTGGATTAAGCTCCATGTCACTTTTTGACCCCACCAGAACTTTTCTGACTGTTCTAATCATAGTCTATTGACGATGTCACCTGCTGTATATTTGCATTGTTCATTGTTTAAGAAGTTTCTATACAATTGGTAAGTGTGCATTAATATCATGGAACAATGTAAACAATCATAAAGATACTGAGAGATGGAATTTCAACCATGGGGTCATTGGCTCAAATTCACTTTTGTCTCATGATGAATTATAATAGTCTTTGGAGGCTTCAGCAATTTATTTGGCCTGAAGATAGCAGCATAATATGCGGTATACAGTATACTGTCCTTCATTTATTTTAAAATTAAAAATTTAATACATTAATGCACATTTGCAGCACGTTGAAGAAGGCTGAGGTCTAGTCTGCTGCCTATTTGTGAAGGGACACTTGCACTAACTGGGATATTCATTAGCAAAACAAATGTCCGTTAAGACCCTAAGCAAGTCCTCTTTATATTTCCCAATATTATGTAGCCAAAGTAGCTTGGTTGGCTTGTTTTTTTGAGAGAGATCCAGGCTAAAGATCTTATGGTATAGCCCATGAACAGTCCCTATGCTCAACAAAGGAAGCATTCTGTTCACTTTGACCTTGTCCACCGTAAATGGAAGAACTGAAATCTTCACACTTGCAAGAGGCTCCATACATGCAGCTCTGATTCCATCTCCCATTGACGTCTTATTTGCAAGTCAGGAAGTTTCTATATCAGTCATGTTAAAAAAAGATTGTATAAAAACTTTACCTTTTGTGGGTTTCCCCCCCTTTCCTTTACCATTATTTTTTCTTGAGGTAGAAATGTTATTTGTTATGAAATGTTCTTGGCTAACACTCAATGGTTTGCAGTTCTATCTCTTCAGCTGTTCTTGCTGCAAATAGAAAGATACATTTATTGATCTGAAAATCAATTAGAAGACCAACACTCCAAAGTTAACAATTCGCGTAATGTTAATATCTGAACCTTTTGTTGTTAGTACAAACTTGCTCAGATATGATTACTCAGGGATTGTAAATGATTTTTTCAATTTAGTAAAGGTATTTAAAAATATTTTAGTTAACCATATACAGTGCCCCTCACCATGTTTAAAAGCATAAATGATACTGGTTTCTTCAAAGAGCAGAAGACCGCTAAGATACCATAACCTCTTGTGACTGACTACACACTGTCATTCCCAAGCTTGACCAGACAGATAGGGGTCACACTTTATTCTGAAGTTTACAAAGCTCTGGCTGAATGTCAGCACTGGCTGGTTTCCAACCTCCTTAAATCAGGACTCACAGCAAAAATAGCATTAGGTTGCAAATGCCTTGATGGAAGATGGGGGAAATGAAAAAGACCTACTGGACCAAATGTATTCCTCCTATAACTCATTGACTTCAGCAGAGTTAAAAAAAATGATTTGGGCCACACTGCCTCAGAACTTAAACTATCTTTACTAGTCTGGTAAAAGGTCTATTTTTCCTGCTTGGTCACAATTAAAAAGTTCAAATTGTGCCCAAATAGGCAAAAATACCAAATTATACCAACAGGAAAAAGCCACTGGAAGGTCTGCACTGAGAAAGTAGATGGCCTAAAATTACTGAAGGGTTAGGTAGGATCTGGATAGAGAAGGAAGCATACTCTCTGTAGCATCCAGTATCATCTTGGCTTGTTACCAGGGCTGGCTCCAGGCACCAGCTTAGCAAGCAGGTGCTTGGGGCGGCCACTCCGGAGCGGGGCGGCAGGTTCAGGTATTCCGCAGCAATTCGGTGGAGGGTCCCTCACTCCTACTTGGAGCAAAGGACCTCCTGCTAAATTGCTGCAGATCGCAATTGCCATTGTGTCTTTTTTTTTTTTTTGGCTGCTTGGGGCAGCAAAACCCCTGGAGCTGGCCCTGCTTGTTACTCAGTCAGTACAAAAGTTGCAGTTCAGAGTTGTTCCTTACTGTACATTTCCTGTGTGTTTTTTTTAAAGTCTAATTATAAGTAGGACTCTTAACAACAGCAAGCATTTTTCATTGGCCTACATTAGAGGCTTGATCTTAATGATCAGTAACTCTCATTGAAGTCAGTTAGAGGTATTGATGCTCAGCAGCTCCCAGGACCAAATCACAAGTGAACAAATGTTCATAATTTAGGCATGGAAACCTCATTGCATCATAATGTCCACATACAGAAAATTACCTTTAAGCTTGTCTCTCTTATTCTGGAATAGATGCACAGATTTATTACAGAACCACATGCAGCAGACTAAAACTGCAGACACAGCAGTGAGAAATGCAAAGAAGACCGCTACAAAATGTAAATCTTCATAGATAATCTCTAAGAATGGAAAAAACATAACATAATGAAGTTGGCCATGAGCACATATACATTTCAATGGTAGAATAAAAGAACTTCCGATTAGTTCATACCATAGACACTTAATACAATGGTGCCGTAGATGTTGGTTCCCAGCTCTTCTGTTATGGTGACAACATAATAGCCAGCATCTCTCACGCCTACATTCAGAAGCTGTATAGAGCCGTTTTCATAAGTGTTCACTCGGTCCTTATAACTTTTGGATATGTTAGTATAACTCCCCGGTTTCCATTCCACAATTTTGTTGGTGCCCCAACTTGACACATGCTTCCACTCAATGGAGACTATGCCTTTGCAAGAATATTCAACGGAGAGGAGAATATTTTGTGCCACGGTGGCATTTATGTTGGGTTGTGGGACTAATAAAGATAATCCTCCTTGGGCTGAAAAAGAAAGGAGAGTTGGGTAACGAGTGCTGATGCAGTACTACAGCAAGCATGACTTATAGTGAAGGCAGTTCACACATTATATTAGAGTGATCAGCATGACAGCGGCTAATGGTCAGGAACAGATCTGATTTCAGGCTAATGCCAGGCTTAAACAATACTGTAGCATTCCTCCTTTAAGGGAACAGAGGTACAGATTTTGCTAAGTGACTAGTGATTTTATGTGCCTCAGTCTTTGAGTGCCCGACTGGAGACACCTTGGTGGGGCCTAAGGGTGGAGGCTCAGCATTCTCTGAAAACTGGGCCCCTTTAAGGTGGCTCAAGTTAGGAAGCCAAAATCACTATTTACTTTTAGAAATCTTGGCTTTATATATATATAAAAAATATATTTTTATATATAAATATTTATATATTTTATATATAAAAATAAAATCATGGATTGTATTTAAATGTACGAACGGAGAAACTGTTATTTTTGCTTCCTGATTTGTTTTCAGTTTATCTATCTTAGGTACATATGTGGCCCCGTCACGGTAGTATCTGACTACCTCACAATCTTTTCGTGTATTTATCCTCACAACAACCCTTTGAGGTAGGGAAGTGTAATTATTCTACTTTATAGATAGGGAACTGAAAGACTGAGGCTACGTCTACACTACAGCATAAAATCGAAATTACTAAAACCAGTTTTATAAAACCGATATTATAAAATCGATTTTATGCGTCCACACTAGGGCACATTAATTCGGTGGTGTGCGTCCATGGTCCTAGGCTACCATCAATTTCCGGAGCGGTGCACTCTGGGTAGCTACATTAAAGGAATGAGACCAATAACTTCGATTTCCGTCCACACTAACCCTAAATCGATATAGTAATATCGATTTTAGGGTTACTCCTTTCGTTGGGGAGGAGTACAGAAATCGATTTTAAGAGCCCTTAAAATTGATTTAAAGTGCCTTGTAGTGTGGATGGGTACAGAGTTAAATCGATCGATCTAACGCTGTTTAACGCTGATCCGAAGTCTAGCACTTTAACCCTGAATCACCCTTCCTCTCCATAAACACAGAATCAGGAGTTTTCAAACTTTTCAGAGTGTGCACCACAGCTTAATACAGAGGTTGTTTCATGTATCACCTCTCATTCCATCTGTGGTTACAATGGCATTTCCCCTATCAGTCATGATCAGATCACATCCCAGTGGCAACTAGAGCAAATGCAGACATGTGAAAGTAATATTAGATTCATGTATTTTAAACTTCTTTTAATACAGTTTAGCAGCTGAAAATAAGGCAAATAAGGCATCACCATGTGACCAGCCAGCTGCTTTTTTGCAACATCAGTAAGTTCCTTGCTGATCACAGTTTGGGAACTATGAATCTATAGACTTTTCCATGTGCAATAGCTAGATGGCTCTGCTTCTCCTGAGGACTAAGAGAAAACAATTATGTAAGCAAAAAGCTTCAACTTTCCCTTGGATTAGCTTGCACTTCCCATGGAGGGATGGATGTTGTTGTGGGGAGATTAGGGTGACTAGATAGCAAATGTGAAAAATTAGAACAGGGATTGGGGGGTGGTAATATTAAAAAAAGCCCCAAATATCGGAACTGTCCCTATATAATCAGGACATCTGATCACCCTAAGGAAGATGCAGCTTCCTCTTAAAAATCAGATGCTCATCCAACTGATTCATTTTAAAAGCAGCCATTTCAGGTGAATTTCAATGTGTCCTCTTCTCTATCCCAATTGCCAGAGAAAAACAATCAGCAAACAGGTTCTGTCCCTCCCTTTCCAGCTTGAATTTCCTTCTTCTGGAGTTTGGCAAAGAGATATACACACTCATGTGCTGTACTGCTACAATTTTAAAATGATTTAGAAGAGATTTAGCAGACTGATTTGATTACAGAAAAAGCAATGGCCACCTGCCATTGGAACTGCAGTTAGAATCCATCCTCAGCAACAGTTAGGGAAAATTCTTCTATCAAAGAAAACCACCTGTGGATTTCCCTACTATTTACAGTTTGCACCATGCAACAGTGAGTCCCATTTCAGATCATCATCCACTTATCACTTGAATATGGGTGTTGTGGCTTTGGCTATGGGATCTGGATATTGTGGATTTGGGGATGGAGGGTGTCATGATATAATTCCCTAATCTGAACCTTAGAGTCCAAAAGATGGGGTACCAGCATGAATTCCTTTAAGCTTAATTACCAGCTTAGATCTGATAAGCTGCCATCACCCAAAATATAGTGTTTTTGGGCACTCTGGTCCCCCCAAAAACCTTCCCTGGGGACCCCAAGACCCAAATTCCTTGAGTCTCACAACAAAGGGGAATAAACCATTTCCCCTCCTTTCTTCCTCCCAGATCTTTCCCGCCCTGGGTACACTAGGAGATCACCGTGACTCAAACTCCTTGAATCACAACACAGAGAAATCAGGTTTTTTCTCCCTCTTCTCTTCCCCTCCCAGGCTTTCCCTCCCTGGGCTATCCTGGAGAGATAGACAGATTCAAGCTCCGTGAATCTAAAACAAAGGGATTCCACCTTTCCCCCCTCCCTTCTCTCTCCCCGTCTCCCACCAATTCCCTGGTAAGTACAGACTCAATTCCCTTGAGCCTCAACAAGGGGAAAAAAATCAAACAGATCTTAAAAAACAAAACTTTTAATAAAAAAAAAGAAAAAAGTAAATGTTGTCTCTGTAATTTATATGGTAAAAGTTACAGGGTCTTTCAGCTTATAAACACTAGAGAGAAGCCTCCCCCCAGCAAAAATACAATTTAAAATACTTCCAGCAAAATACGCATTTGCAAATAAAAAAAACAATAAAAAAAAGACTAAACCGCCTTCTACTGTTACTTACTATTTGAATAGAAAATGAGAGAGAGCCTGTAGGTATGTCTAGTTACCCTCTCAAAACCCAAAGAGAATAGACAAAGAAAACACACAAACAAAGACTTCCCTGCACCGAGATTTGAAAGTATCTTGTCTTCTGATTGGTCCTCTGGTCAGATGGTCCAGGTTTACTGCTTGTAACCCTTTACAGGTAAAAGAGACATTAACTCTTAACTATCTGTTTATGACAGAGGGGTGGTAGGAGAAAGGAAGCTGTGAGATCAGGAGGGGAGGAGAGAAATAATCCAAAAAGCAAACGTTCAGTTGAAGGGAGAAACCTGAAGACAGCACTGGTTAAAAATGACTTTGGGCTGATACTGTGTGATCGTAATGTGATATAGCAAGCAACAAAAGGCCAATGCAGTTTTGGGCAGTAAGGTATCATATTACAGAGAGGGTAGCGGGCACTTTATTACCAGAAAATTATTGATTAACTGGAGAGAATTCAGAGAAAAGCAATAAAAATGGTCAGAAGGTTGGAGGGTATTTAAACCGAGATAGGACAGTGCACAAGTAATTGTACTACTCTAGGGAACAATCCTGCCAGGGGTGGCTCCAGGTCCCAGCACGCCAAGCGTGTACTTGGGGTGGCATGCCACGGGGGCGCTCTGCCGGTTGCCGCGAGGGCGGCAGGCAGGCAGCCTTCGGCGGCATGCCTGCGGAGGGTCCTCTGGTCCCACAGCTCCGGTGGACCTCCTGCAGGCATGCCTGCGGGAGGTCCACCAGAGCCATGGGACCGGCGACTGGCAGAGCGCCCCCCGCAGCATGCCGCCATGCTTGGGGCGGCGAAATGTCTAGAGCCCCCCCTGAATCCTGCACTGGCCAAGGATGTGTCTAGGTCACCTACTGTAAGAGGTCGGTTCCATCTCTGTTTTCTATGTCCAGAAAAAATGACCTTCAATTGCAGTACCCAGCACTTTTAAAGCTTTCCATCCAAAGGCCTCGGACAATAAGAATTTCTCTCTGGTGTTTAAAACATATGTATGGTCTGGAGCTAGCTAAGAGTCTGGTCATGCAGCCCTTACTCGCTAGTGAGTATCACTTGCTTATAGATTCATAGATTCTAGGACTGGAAGGGACCTCGAGAGGTCATCGAGTCTAGTCCCCTGCCCTCATGGGAGGACCAATTACTGTCTAGACCATCCCTGATAGACATTTATCTAACCTACTCTTAAATATCTCCAGAGATGGAGATTCCACAACCTCCTAGGCAATTTATTCCAGTGTTTAACCACCCTGACAGTTACGAACTTTTTCCTAATGTCCAATCTAAACCTCCCTTGCTGCAGTTTAAGCCCATTGCTTCTTGTTCTATCCTTAGAGGCTAAGATAAACAAGTTTTCTCCCTCCTCCTTACAACACCCTTTTAGATACCTGAAAAATTGAGGATTCCCAGCTTTGGGGATCAGCTCTCTAATTATGATCTGCTTGGTAGTCTTAGGCTGCATTTTCCAGCACTTCAGTCACGATTCCCATTTGTTTGAAAAGGACTGAGGCCACGTCTACACTACAAATTTTGGTTCATGCAAGTTATATCAGCATAAAGCCGCCGCAGGTCGTATATTGCTTGTGAGCATGCATACTTGACACCTTGTGGTGGCGCTGTGTGTATTCTTCAGGAGTGCTTGGTCAGAGCACCATAGTTAGGTATCCCAGTGTGGAACCTGCCACCATCCAGTTCACTGTCTTTAGGGAAACTTGGCAATGCCTGGTGGAGCAGAAATGAGTTGCTCAAGGGTGACTGGGTGCAAAGGGCCAAATTCTCAATGTGCAACTGTCTTCATCCCATAGTGTCCTCTATATCTGTCGTTTTTGTGCTTTTTAAAAAATCTCAGGAACCTGCAGAGCCCTCTTTGCTGTCTGCCATCTCTGACTGAAGCATGGAGCCTGTGCAGCTCTGTACTATTGTCATAAGCAAGGATGCATTATTGCAAGCACAGGATGCATAATTCACCAGTTTTTGCAGAGCCCTAAGAAGAACTGAATCAGTGTGGAACATGACTGTCAAGGTTCCTTCCCCACTCTGAACTTTAGGGTACAGATGTGGAAACCTGCATGGACACGTCTAAGCTTAATTACCAGCTTAGATCTGGTATCGCTGCCACCACCCCCAAGCACTACTTTTCTTCCCTGGGTAGCCTTGAGAGACTTCACCAATTTCCTGGTGAACACAGATCCAAACCCCTTGGATCTTAAAACAAGGAGAAATTAACCATCTCCCCTCCTTTCTCCCACCAACTCCTGGTGGATCCAGATCCAACCCCCTTGGATCTAAAAACAAGGAAAAAAATCAATCAGGTATTAAGAAAAAGGCTTTTAATTAAAGAAAAGAAAGGTAAAAGAAAACCCTCTGGGAGAGATTAGCATACCAGCTACTCTCACAGACAACAGATTCCAAACATCGAGGATGTTCCCCTGGGCAAAAACTTAGTTAAACAAAAAATACCCAAATACCCAATTTTGATAATTCCCTTAATGGTACCAAGACAAGTTACAAATGAAATAAACATAAACCTATTTATCCCTTTCTAAAACTTACTACTCTGATAAGAGGCTGGTTCCTTGATCTTTTTCACTACGGCTGAAACTGAAACTCTAAACAAAGGAAAACGTCCCTCCTTCCTTTTGAAACATCTTGTTCCCTCATTGGTTCCTGTGGTCAGGTGTCAGCTAGGCTAGGTGAACTTCTTAACCCTTTACAGGTAAAAGAGGCATTAACCTTTAACTATCTGTTTATGACAATGACGATTTCTTGGAGGACAGATTGCTGGAGGACAGAGCAAGACCATTTTAAGGTTGTTGGTAGCATTCACACAGCAACTGTAGATGATGTGGTGCCACTTCTGGGCTCAAGAAATGAGAACTGATGGGTGGAATCACATCATAATGCAGGGGTGGGATGACAAACATTGGCTGCAGAATTTACAGATGTGCAAGGCCACATTCAGGGATCTGGGTGCTAAGCTCATTCCAAACCTTCAGCACAGGGACACCAAAATGAGAGCCACACTGACAGTGGAGAAGCAAGTGGCGATCATGCTGTGGAAACTGGCAATGCCAGATTGCTACTGGTCAAGGCAAAATCATTTTGAAGCTGGAAAATCCTGTGTGGGTGCTGTTGTCATGCAAGTGTGCAGGACTCATTAATCATCTGCTGCAATGCAGGACTGTGACTCTTAGCATTGTGCAGGATACAGTGGATAGATTTGCAGCAATGGGGTTCCCGAACTGCACGGGAGCAATAGATGCCACATATGTCCCTATTTTAGTATCAGACCACCTTGTCACAGAATACATCAACAGAAAGGGCTACTTTTCTGCAGCTCTGCGAGTGCTGGTGGATCACCAAGGAAGCTTCACCAGCATCAGTGCCGGCTGGTTAGGGAAGGCCAGGAGCAGATCTAGGCACCAGCAAAGCAAGCAACTGCTTGGCGCAGCCCATTTGCAGGGGCGGCAGGAATCTAGCATGGGAGCTGAGAACCAACAGGGAGCTCTGGGAGCTGTAGTTCCTTGGTTAGCTCCCTGCCTATAGAGCCAGCCCTGGAGCAGGGAAAGAACTACATTTCCCAGCATTCCCTTGTCCACTTCCAACTGGAAAGGAAGGAGGGGGACCTCATGCGGCAGCGTGCTGTGAGTGCTGTGAATGGTAGGGAGACCATATTTTAACATTCAAAAAAGCCCCACCCTGCCACCAGCCACGCCCTCTGACTGCTCCCCCCCAAACCCCAACCCATCCAACCCTGCCTTACTCCCTGTCCCCTGATTGCTCCCTCCTGGGACCCCTGCCCCTAACTGTCCCCAGGACCCCACCCCCTATCTAAGCCTCCCTTCTCCTTGTCCCCAACTGCCCCCTCCTGAGACCCCCCCCCAACTTACCCCCTAGGACCCCACTCCCTACCTGTCCCCTGACAAACCCCTGGGACTCCCATGTCTATCCAGCCACTGCCTGTCCCCTGACTGCCCCCCCGAACCCCAACCCATCCAACCCCGTCCTGCTCCCTGTCCCTTGACTGTCCCCCTGGAACTCCCTATCCCTTCTCCAACCCCCCAGCTGCCTTACTGTGCCACTCAGACCAGCATGTCTGGCTCCACACAGCACCAGACACGCTGCTGCATACATGTTGCTGTGCTCCCCTGCGGAGCCCACAGTCCCCCCACACACATACACCCAGCACCTGCCTTCCAGATTTGAACACCTCAAAATTCAGGAGTGCTCAAGCTCAGTTTGGGCAGCTGTTACTTCATTTCTCCCAAATCAAATATACTGATCCACTGTAACTTGCTTAGAAAAAGGATAAAATTGAGCAGGAAATGCTTCCCAGTGGTTATTAGGACTTAAATGCTATTTTCAACAGCCATTGCCTTTTTTTTTGTTTGTTTAAAAGGAAGACAGTGATACTGCATTGGCAAATTCCCCATAGAAAGAAAGAGTGGAACAAAAGAATAATAAAGGCACCTCAACTTTTCCTCATTTATGGACGACAGTCTTATAATATACATCCAGATATCCTCCAATCACACAAGCTGAAAATTGTTCCACTTTACTGTAGTTCTGTAACCACATGGGAACCAATCCTGTCTGTGTTTTGTGCACATCCAAAATTCCTGCTGAATGACCCACCCTGGGAGCGAGTTACCAGTGACTCAGGGCTACAGCGGTGCAGGTGGGTTGGGGGGAGAGTCCAGGCCTGGGGTGGCAGGTGGTGTGGGGGGGCACTAGTGGGGAGGAAGGGGAGAGCCCAGGGCTGGGGCAGCAGGGGTTGTGGGGGGGAGCCCACAAATTTTTTTTTGCTTGGGGCGGTAAAAAACCTTAGAGCCAGCCCTGGGGAAGGCACACAACACTTTCATCTTTAAAAACACAGAACTATTCAGAAAGCTACAAACAAGGACTTTCTTTCCCAACTGGCAGATTACTGTTGACAATGTTGAATAGTCATCCTGGGGAATCCAGCCTACCTCTTGCTTCCTGGGCTCATGAAATCGTACTATGGCCACCTCCACAGCACCAGAGAACATCTCATCTCCTGACTCAGCAGATGTGGAATGACACTTGAATGCGCTTTTGGTAGATTGAAGGGATGCTGCTGTTGTTTACTCACAAAATTGGATGTCAGTGAAAAAAATATCCCAATGGCCATAGCTGCCTGCTGTGTCCTGCATAATATCTGTGAAGCAAAGGGGGAAAAGTTGCCACTGGGGTGGAGGGAAGAGGTAGCTTGGCTGTCTGCTGAGTTTGAACAGCTAGACACAAGGGCTATTAGAAGAGTTCAGTGTGGAGCTATACGGCTCAGGAAGACTTTGAAAGAGCGCTTTAACAATGAGCCAGAGTAATGTGATACAGTGTACTATGCTCTACCTGACCCTGCTGTTTTGGGGCCTGTTAGGAATTGTGTGGTGATTGCTGTACTTTTATGATTATTACCCTGTGTTTGTCACTAAATTCTACGAGTTGAAATGACTGTGTGCTTTCAGAACTGCCAGGCACTCTGCAACATGTGCTGTGAACTAATAAAGATGAATTATTTTCCAAACAATAGAATTTTATTCAGTAGCACAGCCAGTGCAAAAAAACCATATGTGCAATTTAAAAGCAAATACTTAAAAAACTTAATATACTAATAGAACAGAACTTAACAATGTCCATTTTACTCACACATACCACAACCGTGGCTTTCACAGGTCAGTGTATGTGAAGCTGTGGTTGTCTTTAGTGTTCCCTGCAGTGGAGTGGTAGGGATAGGTCCCCTGATGCCATGTGGAATGTTGAGGGAATAAGGAGGTGCTGTAATGGAGTTCTCCATGGACTGCAAAGGGAGGCAAGTCCATGATTGTTGAACCTGTGGGGTCCCCAAGAACCTGCAGCATTTGTGTTTGCTGCCAGAGAAGTCCCATTATGTCCTGGTGCATCTCCCTCCCCTTTTCTTACGGGAATCCTGGGCCTTTCTCCTATCCGTGCTTTCCTTCTCCAAGCTATCTGAAATGTTCACCCTCTGGCTTTTGCTTATGGTCTGAGGCAGCACTGACTTGCAGGATCTCACGGAACACATCATCCTGATCTGGTTCCGGTGTTCTATGAGTGTGATGGGGGAACCTTTCAAGGCTGCAATGGCAGTAGCGGCGCATAAAACATACAGAGGTACAATTGTCAGTATAGTCACAGTGGAAAGTGAAACTTAAGATTCAGAACTCCCTTCCCTTGCTCCCCTAAAGTATGTAAACAAAACATGCTTATTGACACTTCTGCACCACTCACAGCACCAGACGTGGTGCGTGTGACCCCCACCAGGGGTGAGGGAAATGAGGAGGGAATTGCTTGGTTGCTTGTAACTATAAGTATAGGGCAATGGAACTGTATAATGGCACCGTTAGACACAGACAGTGGTGATTTTAGCTGATATCTCACTCCTAAGGGTAACAAAGGCAGAGAAAACACAGCAGCTGCTGGCGTCACAGTTGCTGAAGCTAAATGGGCCCACATGCTGCTGGCCTTTGTACTGCAATGGTACCTGCTGAAGTTATCGCTGACTGGCATGGTAAAGTGTCCTACCACGGAGGAAGAAATAAGGCAGCCATCTCTAGAAATCTTCGGCAGAGAATTTCAGAGTGCCTCTGTGAAAGTTTCACCGAGATCTTTCAGGAATATTCAAGGGACATTCCTCTCTTACTGCAACCTTTTCTAGCATGAGTAAATTAAAAGAAAAGTCAATGGTTGTGTCCTGTTAAGTTGGGGACATCATCGTTATAATGGGAAATAAATTTATACACTTACCCAAGGTTCCTTTCCCTGCATCGGTCTCGCCTGTGCTCGACTGCCAGGACTGACTGGATTGCAATAGAGTGTCAAACAGGTCCTGGCATGTAGCATGTGCCCCATCCGCCTCCTCTTCCTCCCAGGGTTGTATTAACCTATTGTGGGCCTGGCACCAAACATATTTGTGGGCCCCCATGGGGGCAATGGAGCTTGGTGTGGGGAGGTTGGTCCCCAGCAAGGGGCCAGCCTGGGGCAATGGGGCATAGCATGGCCAGACACACACTGGTCCGCCTGGCTCTGTGCTGTCAGTATGCCACTTCCCTTTGGGGGCGAGCCCACACTTTGCCACACAGCCCCTCCACCAAACACCTCCCTGACTCCCTATGCCCAGTGCCCCAAGGACCCACTATGCCCAGAACCCCCCCCACAAATCCCCCTACCATAAATGCACCATGCCCTGCACACCACCACAGCTGCCCAGCACCCCACACAGAACCCCCCACTCCCAACACACACAGATCCTGAGAATCCCTCCAGCCCCTTGGGAGCAGTGCAATCAGCCAGGCCTCCTCTACTTCCTCCTCACCCTTGCTGTTCACCCCAGGGGCCTGTGGCTCAGTCTCCTTGGAGGTATCTGTGGTGGTCTGTGGAGTGGTAGTGGGGTCTACCCCATGTATGCCGTGCAGCTCTTAGTAAAAGCAGCAGGTTTGTGGCTTGGCACTAGATTGACTGTTGGCCTCCCTGGCCTTCTGATACGCCTGATTCAGTTCCTTTGCTTTCATGCAGCACTAGTGCTGGTCCCTGTTATACTCCTTCTCCTGCATCCCCCATGCAATCTGCTCATAGATGTCCATGTTTCTACAGCTTGTCCATAGCTGTGCTTGCAGAGCCTCTTCTCCCCACAGGCCCAGGAGATCCAATATCTCCTATCTACTCCAGGCTAGAGCACATCTGGAGAGTATAGCTGGCATGGTCAACTGGGCAGTTGCACACAATTGATGGACCTGTCCACCATGAACTTATCTAGTTCTTTTTTGAACCGTTATAGTCTATAGTCTTCGTTGTTTTAAAGGTATGTTTTTTCTGTAATGCTTTTGTTCTGAATAACTGTTCTTTGCTTTAGGAAAGCTGGCTGGTCACTGGTGAACCCTGTTATTGCCTTGGAGAGAACAGGACTGCAGATGCTGAACTAAAGTCAGACCAGCAGAGATAATCATAGTAAATGACAAGATTCTGCAGCCTAAGTCCCAATCTGGAGGAAGCAGACTGCAGGATCCTGCTCTGAGAAAGGTGATGGCTAAAGGCCTAAGATCTAAGTGGGATGTCCTTAAGGAGGCCACAAAGGGGTCATAGGTGCAATTACCTTGGGAACTTGACAGATTTGGTGGCAGCGTGTGTGGGATTTATGAGAGTGGTGAATTTCCAACAAGTTCCTACAGCAGTGAAAGCAAGTATTGTAGAAGAGAAAAAGGCACAGAGAAAAAAATGCCTCATAACCTCTTGGGGAAAGGGAAGCTTTGGGCAGGAGAGAGGAAGAGTTGGGGATACTTTTGTAACAAGGGGGTCCTGTTTAAATGTGGACAGCCAAGGTGAAAGGAAACAAACTGCTTGGAGCAGAGAGGTGAGGAACTCCATTGTTCTTCAGAGAAGCCATGTGCCAGACAGGGAACCTGAATTCCTCAGAGGACTCTGTCTTAAGCCCAGTGAACTCTCCAGAGTGGTGAGGAAATTGAGACAGGTAAATGCATATGTAATGCTTGTCGGTGGGCAGGGATCTCTGGTGTTCAGTGCATGAGCCTCTACAGCATGAGCTAAAAGCCAGCTGGCTGTCAGCTAAGGCTATAGAGCAGACTCACTCACTCACTCTCTTCCCCCCCCACCCCCGGAGGTGTGTGCGTTACATATACAGGTATTTATTATTTTGTCTAGATTTGTATATTTCTTGTGCTGTTTAAGTAAAGAGTAATTGTGTCTGGAATCTAATGCAAAGTCTGTCTGTTGGCTTTCACTGTCACATGTCCTGAAGAGTTAAACTATAAACCCAAGTACCCATAAGTAGAACTCTGGGAACAGGCATGCTTAAATTACAGGGGACTTTGAGGGGGTCTGCATTAGTCCCAAGGGCTAGGCAGTTAGACTGGGTGGTCTCAGCTCTCAGTAGGGGGTGCTAGACAAGAGATCTGCACCCAGAGCATGTACCTAATGACCCCAGCAAGGAGCAGTGCCTAGACTCTGTTCAGACAGAGAAGACTTGCAAAGCCAGAGAGTCCAGGGAAGTAGCTTCAAACACAGCAGCATGGGGAGCACCCAGCCAGAGAGGGAATCCTACCAGGGCAGTGCGTGTGTGACACTCTCATTTACATCTGGGTTTCTGGACATAGCCTCTGTCAGGGTCTGTTTCCCACTTTGAACTTTAGCGTTCAGAAAGTGGGGACCTGCCTGTTCCCTTCTAAGCTTAATTCCTAGCTTAGATCTTATTACGTTGCCACCAACACAAAATATAGTGTTTGGGTACACTCCCTGTCCCCCAAAACCTTCCCTGGGGGACCCAAGACCCAAACCCCTTGGGTCTCAAAACAAAGGGAAATAAACCATTCCCCTCTCCTTTCTTCCTCCCAGATTTTCCCTTCCCTGGGTTGCCCTGAGAGATTACTGTGATTCAAACTCCTTGAATCTTAATACAGAGAAGAATTCAACTTCCCCCCTCCCCCTTTCCTCCTCCCAGACTCTCCCTGAGAGAGAGAGACTGATCCCAAATCCTTGGATCCTAACACAGAGAGAAATTAACCTTTCCCTCCCCAATCCCTGGTCTTACACAAGAATAAAAAAATCAACCAGGTTCTTAAAAAGAAAAGCTTTTAATTAAAGGAAGAAAAAAGTAAAAATTATCTCTGTAAAATCAAGATGGAAAATGTTACAGGGTCTTTCAGCTTATAGAGACTAGAGGGATTCCTCTCCCCCTAACATAACATACAAGTTACAGCAACCAGAGTTAAAATCCTTCCAGCAAAATACACATTTGCAATAAAGAAAACAAACAAATGCCTAATCTGCCTTCTATCTAGTACTTACAGTATTGAATAGAAGAGACTTTTTCAGAAAGATTGGAGAGCCTGTATACATGTGTGGTCCCTCTCAGACCCCAGAGAGAACAACGGACAAACAAACAGTACAAAACAAAGACTTCCCTCCACTGAGATTTGAAAGTATCTTGTCTTCTGATTGGTCCTCTGGTCAGGTGTTTGCCAGGTTTACTGAGCTTGTTAACCCTTTACCATCTGTTTATGACAACATAGCCTCTTTTTTGAATCATAGAATATCAGGGTTGGAAGGGACTGCAGGAGATCATCTAATCCAACCCCTGGCTCAAAGCAGGGCCAATCCCCAGACAGATTTTTGCCCCAAATGGCCCCCTCAAGGATTGAGCTCACAATCCTGGGTTGAGCAGGCCAATGCTCAAACCACTGAGCTATCTCTCCCCCTGCTTTCTCTGTCTGAGAGGGGTTTTCAAATAAACAATAGAGTTTTTGCAGCTCAGAAAGAGCCCCGATTGGTCCACTTCTCAATTGGTCCCACAGCTGATTGGTCCATTCCCCTGAAAGCCGAAGGGTCCAGATCCTGTCCCCCAGCTCCTCCCAGCGCTGGGAAGGGGGACCCGCAGGGAGGCTCTGACCGATGGCCGTTGCTGAGTCCTGGGCTTATGCCAGCTGCCCTGTCACCAAAAGGGAGCAACCACTGCCCCCCACCTCCAGTGAGTACCCCCAGCACAGGTACTCCTTCCTGCACTGCCAGCTGTACCCCCCCCATTCTCCCTCCCACTGTCCTCTTTTTGGGAACCTGAAATATGGTAACCTTAGCTCTCATTACTTTCAGTGCAGCCAAGATCTGTCCCTCTGTTAGAAGTAAACAATCTTTGGCTGACACTGCAGACCCCAAATGGCTAAACAGATAGAGACTGAGATTTTAAAAGCGATCTAGGCCACTTACGCACTTATCTTCCTTTACAGCTGAACTGAATTACCTCAAATCGGGCACCCTAAATTACTAGTCACTTTTAAAAATCTTGGCCTACATTTTTAAAACATGCCAGTAATCAGGCCCGGATTATCCAATGTGCACTCGGTGCCCATGCACAGGTCCCTCATCAGGGGGGCCACTGACTACAGGAAACTCCCCTCCCCGGCAAAACCTAAGTGGTGCTGCAACCCCACCAGCCAGGTGGAAACATCACTCACTCAGATTTGTCCTTGCTGCCTCTCATGATGGAGAGGTGGCCAGGCCAAACCTGAATGAGTGACATTGTGACCAGGGGCTGGACTCCTTCACTTCTGCCATAACCACCAAACTATCAGAGGGCTTGCCATGCCCCACCAGAAAGTCAGATGCTGCCCCTAAGGGGGAGAATCCCCTCAGCTGAGAACCTCTGTTCTAGGGAGTAGAAGGGGGCAGGCGGGCAGCACACAGAAGTTTTGCCTAGAGAGGCAATTGTCTTGTATATCACATGGTCTGTCTAGTTCAGGGGTAGGCAACCTATGGCACGTGTGCCGAAGGCGGCACATGAGCTGATTTTCAGTGGCACTCACACTGCCCGGGTTCTGGCCACTGGTCTGGGAGGCTCTGCATTTTAATTTAATTTTAAATGAAGCTTCTTAAACATTTTAAAAACCTTATTTACTTTACACACAACAATAGTTTAGTTATATGTTATAGACTTATAGAAAGAGAACTTTTAAAAATGTTAAAATGTATTACTGGCACACAAAAAAGCTTAAATTAGAGGGAATAAATGAAGACTCAGCACACCACTCCTGAAAGGTTGCCAACCCCTGGTCTAGTTTAAGGAAGTGGAAGGCAATTTCCCTAATGCATAGGTCCCAAAATTCTTTAATCTGGGCCTGCCAGTAATACTTATAAGGAAGAAGAAATGTTTGCATTTATAGTTCTACAGCAATATGTTTTACTTTCACAAGAAAAGTGAAAGAATTCAACATGATGAGTGATATTAACTCTATTTAATGTTGGATTTGTTTGGAATTCTTGCAGAAGCAAAACCTATTTCCACAGGAATATCATGCCAATATATAGCACTTGCTAGGCAGTATTGCAAATTTGTCTCTTGCCTCAAGCTGTAATAAAACTGAATATGTAATAAAACTGGGCTGTTATGTATTCCCTAGCAAAGGTGACCTTTGATCCAGACGTGTGTGTGTTGTGCCTTCAGCTATTTAATATGTGTAGTGTTGTCATACAGAAAACATATCCTGCAGAGCCAGGACTCTGAAAGTTTTTCACACAGTGAATGCTTCCTAAACTAGAGCCCCTCTTATGGATCCTGCCCTTTGCAGCCCTCGAGGCAGCTATCTGTGGTACTTACATGGGCCCCATCATGGAGGAATGTGAGCTTTTCATGATATTTAATGCATTTATCCTCACAGCACCTCTGTGAGGGAGGGCAGTGCAAATATCCCCATTGTACAGATGGGGAACTGAGAAACTAAATGACTTGGATAGGAAGCCAGTGGTAGAGCAGGGAGTTGTATCGGGGTCTCCCATGTCTCAAACTGGTGCCACACCCATTGGGCCATCCTTCCTCTCTCATAGCTAGACTCTATGTAATTTGTTTATATGAAAAGTAATATTAGGCCACTATTAAGGAAACAAACTGAAAAATCAGCTCACTTTAACATGATGGTTGAGATTAAAAAAAATCTTGTGGAAATCCTAAAATGGACTTGGACTGGGTTACAGCGCGAAGCAGATGTCCCTACCAAAGACTGATGGATGCTTCACTCTTGTGCCGAACAGCTTTGCGGCTCTCTGAACAGCATTCCATAGACCGCTGAAAAGTACTGTCCTGAAGTTGTTCCTTGTAAACAATAACATGCGGAAATTACTGCACATTAAAAATAGTTTCATTAGAACATCAGCGTCAGTTCTCAGTGCAATGGCAATTCAAGAGGATGCTGTCAGAATCTAGTTCCAACTCCGTTAGCACAGTCGGACTATGATAACTTACCAAGAGATACTGTGACTAAATCTGAGAGGGAAACGGTTTTCCCATCCTGTCAGATAAAAAAAAAATCCTATTCTGCATTGGGGAGAGAGTGACAGCAATCACACCTCCGCCCATCCCTATCGCCTAGGTTTGCAGCACTCACTTGCAATGTGGAAGACCACATTCAAGTCCCTGCTTTGCCCGAGACTTATTTTTCCTCTTCATTGATCCTATTGTGTAATTTTAAAGCATTGCATATCTGTCCGGAGCATTGGATGGACTTCTTTTTATGACTAAAGTCTGAATAAAGTATATAAAGAATAAAATATTCTTTGGCTGAAACTACAAAGTCCAAACAGTGTCTATCACTTGTCTGCATTTATAAAGCACCTGTCCTTAGATACAAAGAAATGTGCACAAGAGTAACTAAACACAGGAGGGTCCAAGAACAAGCTTTTTAAACAGACATGATTACCCACTCGCCCCAGACTCAGCTCTCAAAACACACACCTCCATCAACCGAGCTTAACCGCAGTCACCCATTTATCACAGTGTCAAGTCCCCTAGCCATTCTGTTATGTCTCTTGCTCTTTATCAATGAACATAACATAAAGGAACTCCATGGGCACAGGGGGGTCCAAGTAACTGTGTTTTCTAAATATATCAAATTTGCAAGGCCCAGCTACATATATGAACTGCTGTTCTGGCAGGGTTGTGGTGGCTTCTGAAACAAAGAATACAATGAGGGCCATGCGAGTGCTTACAAAATGTGTAAAGGGATACTAACCCAATTCCTATACAGGACACTCTCTTCAGGCAACATTAGCCCTTCCCCATCCCACCCAAAGTCAGTACCTTACACTGTGATGTGTTACAACATACTTGCTGGACTCTTGAAACTAAAAATGTGGAGGTCACAGTTGAAATTTCCAAAGCCCTGTCCCAGTTACAAATATCAGAATACTATTTTTTTTGTGTGTATCTTTCAGACATGCCAAGCCTACCAAATGATATAACTAGCATGATCAGGTACACTGTGAATATAAATATAATTTTATAAAAACGGAACCATTTACTTCATACCATGGAACAAACAACAATACAAATAAATATACATCTTCCGTATTTGTCAGGAAGGACTTTACTCTAAAATTTTCATTTACTAGAAAAAATATTTACCATTGCTGGGATAACCTGCTGTGTAAGTTAATTGCATGGGCCAAAAAAGCAAGTACTGTAGTGGATTTAAGTGCACAGTCACTTAGCAATCGACCCACAATGTTTTCAGGACTACAGAAGCACTGCTATCAAATTGGTTATAAATCACTGTTATAAGGTGTAATCAATAATTTGAGACAACAGCAATATATAAACTACATAAAAGCAGTCAGTTATTTGTCAGAGTTGTAATTTACACGTAATAAATTCTACCCATTTTCATAGAGGTTTAGGGCCTGATTGTCAAGAACAACGGTGAATGCAAAAGCACACCTAACTTGCACACACGGTTACCAGGATTCTGTGATCAAATCAGGGAGCTGTACAAACACACCTTGTCCAGTTATGAGTGTAATAGGCCTGTTGAATGTACAAATACCTAACTTGCATGGGTAAGCACAACAATTGTGCATGCACTTTTTTTGCAAGCAGATTTGGATGAAACAGCTGAAGTATGAAAATCAGAATTTCAGTAGGCAAATAATTAACAAAAATTGTACTGGTGAAGGATGGATATAAGGTGGATAGAAAGCTGGCTAGATCATCAGGCTCAACAGATAGTGATCAATGGCTCCATGTCTACTTGGCAGCTGGTATCAAGCGGAGTGCCCCAAGGGTCAGTCCTGGAGCCGGTTTTGTTCAATGTCTTCATTAATGATCTGGAGGATGGCGTGGACTGCACCCTCAGCAAGTTTGCAGATGACACTAAACTGGGAGGAGTGGTAGATATGCTGGAGGGTAGGGATAGGATACAGAGGGACCTAGACAAATTAGACAATTGGGCCAAAAGAAATGTGATGAGGTTCAACAAGGACAAGTGCAGAGTCCTGCACTTAGGATGGAAGAATCCCATGCACTGCTATGGACTAGGAACTGAATGGCTAGGCAGAAGTTCTGCAGAAAAGAACCTAGGGGTTTAGAAGCTGGATATGAGTCAACAATGTGCCCTTGTTTCCAAGAAGGCTAACAGCATTTTGGGCTGTATAAGTAGGGGCTTTGCCAGAAGAGTGAGGGATGTGATCATTCCCCTCTATTCGACATTGGTGAGGCCCATGACCGGCGCTAGGGGTTTGAGCGCCCTAGGCAGACCACAATTTCACCGCCCCACACGCTGGTCCCGCGGCTCCACTGGAGCTGCCATAATGGTGCCTGCAGAGGGTCCGGTGCTCCATGGCTCCGGTGGAGCTGCTGCAGTGATGCCTGCGGGAGGTCCATCGGAGCCGCACGAGTAGCTGACCGTCCGCAGGCACGACTGTGGCAGCTCCACCGGAGCTGTGGACCAGCGGACCCTCCACAGGCACCACTGCGGCAGCTCCACTGGAGCCACCAGCCGCCCCCTCCTGCAAAACGGCCCCCACCATTTATTCTGGCGCCCTAGGCGATTGCCTAAGCTGCCTAAATGGTAGTGCCAGCCCTGGTGAGGCCTCCTCTGGAGTACTGAGTCTAGTTTTGGGCCCCACACTACAAGAAAGATGTGGAAAAATTGGAAAGAGTCCAGCGGAGGGCAACAAAAATGATTAGGGAGCTGGAGCACATGACTTATGAGGAGAAGCTGAGAGAACTGGGATTGTTTAGTTTGCACAAGAGAAGAATGAGGGGAGATTTGATAGCTGCTTTCAACTACCTGAAAGGGGGTTCCAAAGAGGATGGATCTAGACTGTTCTCAGTGGTACCAGATGACAGAACAAGGAGTAATGGTCTCAAGTTGCAGTGGGGAAGGTTTAGGTTGGATATTAGGAAAACTTTTTTCACTAGGAGGGTGGTGAAGCACTGGAATGGGTTACCTAGGGAGGTGGTGGAATCTCCTTCCTTAGAGGTTTTTATGGTCAGGCTTGACAAAGCCCTGGCTGGGATGATTTAGCTGGGGATTGGTCCTGCTTTGAGCAGGGGGTTGGACTAGAGACCTCCTGAGGTCCCTTCCAACCCTGACATTCTATGATTCTATAATGCTTGAGCTGTAGACTGAAATCCTCAGTTATTGATCCAAAACACCTTGAAGAGGAAAGAGTAAGTTTCACTAGTGAAGGGTTGTTTCGTGTTATTACTAGAACATCTTATTCTCTGGGGGAGCTGTTGGTGAGCACGTCTCCTTTCAAACCTTTTCATGGCCCTCTTGCTGTACTCAGTTGAAAAAAATATAAATGTGCAAATATTTGTACCCTTGAAAACACAGAAAGCCTGACTCTCAGGTACACTAGGGCACTATGGCAGCATAAAGGTACCTTCCAGTGAGTGTAAATGACCTCCACAGAAAAGATCATTTAGGGCTGTGTTTGGAGCTTTGTGGGGAGTTCACAAATTTGATTTCAGCAAAGGCAAACACAAAAAGAATAAAATTCTCAATGGAAAAATTGTACTTTAAAAATTCAATTTCCTCCCAACCTAAGAAAATAAATAGGATAAATTGCCAGCAACTGCCACTCTCAGTGATAGCTGACGCCTATCAGCTTTCAGTACAGCAGCACAGCATCTAACTTGCAGAATCATTATTGCTGGTGATGTTGTGCAAGATGGAGAAAATAGTTTAATTCTTAGATTGGGGGGAGGGATAGCTCAGTGGTTTGAGCATTAGCCTGCTAAACTTAGGGTTGTGAGTTCAGCCCTTGCAGGGGCATTTAGGGAACTGGGGCAAAAATCAGTACTTGGTCCTGCTAGTGAAGGCAGGGGGCTGGACTTGATTGCCTTTTAAGGTCCCTTCCAGTTCTAGGAGATATTTATTTATCACAGGTTTGTAGGATCAGCACTAAGGATAAAACCCCATTTTGTATTTGTTTACTGAACACATTTGATCCCTCAATGCCAGTGTTACAATGTAATTTTTCACAGTAAAGCCATATTTGTTGTGGCTGCACAGGGCTCTCCTGACATAGGCCCTCCTCATAGGTCCTTTGTATAGGTCAATTTCTTTTTTTACTCCTGAAAGAGTGAATAGGAGCTGTGAAAATTGGCTAAAGGGTCAGTTTCTGTTCTGGTGACAATTCAAAATTGTTTTAAAAGATTTATTCCCCCTATCAGGTGTTTATTTAAAGGGGCTTTGCTGTTTTTTGGCCTATGTGTTGGTGTGGTGCATCACAAATGTAGTCCTTTTACCTTGCTCTTTAAAGTGACTTGCTTTGATAAATTCATTGTATTGTTCTGAACATGGTAATTGCATGGTAAATGTATTCCTTTCACAGTATGCATTTTCTGGCAGAACTTTTCTGCCAGAAAATAATTGCAAACATTTTAAAATCTTTGTCTAACATACATAGTCAAATCTGGCAATCTGAAAAGTAAACATATAAATATATTTTAACATGCAGTCAGTTTAGATCTCTTGAACTTGCCCAATCCAAACAGACAGCCTTGAAAGCAAATATCACACCCTAATCCATTTTCTTGTGAATGACTGCAAGACAACTCTGTGTGTACATGTGCCGAGCTGCAAGGAATAACTAAAAATCCATTCAATACAGAAATATGAATAGACTGAACTGACAGAAAGACACCATTGCTCGTACAATGAGATCTCCATCTCCCGCAGACTATAAATGCTGGACTACAAGTTATTTACCCTGTAGAGATTCAAAATTGAAACTAATGCATCATATACTGGACCTTAACATGGCTACATAAACTGAGTTTACATCATGCTGATAGCGTATGTGTTTGGAGAAAAGCTGGCAGCTATGAAATTGTTCCTGAAGAGGAGAAAGCTTTGAAATAAAATTTTATTGACCGTTAGTAAAATTACCAAAGGGCTAATGGCTACATCACTCTCCTACTGTATCCGACTGTAGCTGAAGATATGGAATTTAATCTTTACAAAGATGTAAACTGAAGGACTGTTAAGTGAGATGACTTGCACAGAGTTGCACAGCAAGTCGTTATCAGAGGCAGACACTCCTGACTCCAATTTGAATACCCTCTCTGCTTGTCCTGGCTGCTTCTATTAACCCTCTCCTTGGAAGTAACACAGGAAACATCAGGTCAAATACATACCTGGTTTAATTCCACTGACTGTACTACACGAGGGATGAGCTGGGCTCACTGTCTTTAATATACTCGGGATGTTTTGTGTTTCTGAGTTAAGTCTCATTTTAGCTTTTTGCTGACTGCATTGTCAAATTTCTCAGTTTTGCTCTGGCCCTTCATGCTAAGTACGGTTTGTTTGCACTAAATGTTCTTGTTTCCTCTCTTTTGTTTAAATATAAAGGAGAAAAATATGATTAGTAGAAGTCTTGTCTTTCTCAGCCTGGGGTGGGAATTACACTTGGTTTCTAGTTCTGCTGGGTCACTATTAAATCCATGTGCTCTCATCCTGCCTAGGAGCTGAAGCTCACCCAATGCTGAATGCTCATCTGCTTTCTTACTTCTGCAGAAGGAGTAGGGAACAGAAACTGGGGCTAGATGTCGCCAACTATTAACATTGTCAGGGTAAAGACCAGCAAAGTAGATCTGATTCCCTACAACACACAAACTCCAGGAGCGGGAATGAAAAGTGCTGCCAGAACAGTCTTGGATACTTTTCCAAGGCCAAGCACTGTGTAGACTTACACCCCATGCTGTCTCTCCCCCATTGTGGGGTCCCAGAGCCTGGCCTCCAGCCTGAGCTCGAACAGCTATACTGCAATTAAACAGCCCCTTAGCCTGAGCGTCGCAAGCCTGAGTCAGCTGACACGGGCCAGCTGCGGTGTTTAATTGCAGTTTAACTGAGTTCAGTTTGGCATCAGGGGCTGGAAGTGCATATGCTACAAGACCACAATGTAAACATTCCCCTGCTCTCAAAGACTTAGGAATGACATTGTTTATACACAGCTCAAAGGGCTGGGAGAGAGGGCAGAAACAAAGATTGGAAGAGAGACGGGAAGAAAGGAAACGGGGAAGAGGGGAAAAGAAGGACAGAAAGGGACAAGTAGAAGGAGATGGAGAAATGAAGGTGGGGTGAGAAAGAGAGAGACAAAGTTGGGGACAGCACAAAGCAAACAGAGTAAACTCATCCAGGACACTTACTCTGTAGAGCCCACCCAGCAGCCAGGCAGAGGATCACGATCCCCAAAACGATGCCTTGTCTCCTGCAGCCCTGTAGATGTCTCATTAGAGAGAAGAGCAAACCCAGGGGGTTGCATTTAACAGGGTATCTGGACCAGCATGACCAGCTCTAAGGGCTGCCTGGCTCAGAGCTATCAGGCCTCTCTCCTTCTCCTGAGTTGCTTCCTGCCACTGATCCTAGGGCAGACCAAGTTCAGCTGGTTCCAGGCTCTGACTAAACCAGTTCTCACACTCTTTGTCTCTGCCGGAGCCTGAGATTGTTCTGCCAGCCACACACAAAGCACACACATAAGCGATAGGCTTCTCCCATTGCTCACACCCTGTGATCCTCGGATATTGATTTAAGATGCAATTGGCTGAGGGCGGCAATGAGAAGAGGAACTACTATGCAGAGCTAGGCTGTAATACACCCAGGAAATGAGCATCTAATTGGCAGTTCTGCAGAGGAGCCAGCAATGCTGCTCCGTTACTGTGCACTGTTCCATCATCACCACTTTAGAACTGGGCCACATTCATCCCTGGTGGAATTCTGCTGACTTCAGTGGAGTTAGAGCAGGGAAAAGTTTGTGCCAGTTCCTTTGTTTGGGAGGAAATACATCACAGTGGCAGGGAAACAGACTATATGGGGTATAATGTCCTGCCATAGACCTCTAACTCTGCCCTCCACCCCATCGAGGCTCAAGGTTCAGACACCCTTTGGGGTGACTCCTCTTAGAGAACCTCAGAAGACGAATCTCAAGTGAGGCTGCTGTCTCTTTTATTTCTAGGCACACTGGATTGTTTTACTGTAATATCCAGGAACTCACAGGGTGATGTAAATAACATGAGCAAGCCTGTACAACAGTGGTTCTGTGTTCCTCCACACATGCATGATCAAAGAGTGTAGCAGAACCACCCAACCTCCAGCACACCTTCTCCCACAGAGATGAGTGACTGCTTTTCACTCCACCACTCATGGGTTGTTGTTTCCCCTCTCTCCAGAAATTAATAAGAAAGTGCTTCATGAGTTACTTAGATTGTAAGCTCCTGGGGACAGGGACTGTCCTTTTGTCCTGTCTACAGCACCTAGCACAATGGGATTCTAGTCTATGACTAGGCCTCCTACTCACTATGGTAATACAAACAGTAACTACAATCAGGATGAGTTTTTCCATACTGAAATTAAGCTTGATACACATTTGGGACCTGATCCTGAAAACTCTCAAACACTGAAGACCCGTCTCCCACCCTTATTCACTTTGGCTATTTCACGGGTAAGGGACTCCTCAGTGGGTGGCAGAATAATCCATCCTTTCTCTCATGAGTCATGCTGTTGACTCCGACGGGATGACCCGCATGAGTGAAGGGTTTGCAGAACTGGGCCAAAAGTAGGATTCTTTTCTTCTCTTGCTTGTATTTTCTTTTCCTTGTGGCATTTAAAAGTCACAGAAGGCACCAGATTGGCTCTGCCAACCCTAGAGATTGAAGTCCTCTAATCACAGAACAGGTGCAGCATAGGCAACAGCAGTGCAAGTTTCCCTACACACATCCAACAGCTGACCTTAGCTCTAACTGGAGGGAGCACCTTCAGGAATAAGACGAGAGTTCATTATCTGTGTACCTAGGGACCTTAGGTGCTAGAACTAGGGGTGCTGCTACACTACCTGGCTTGAAGAGGTTTCCATCATATACAGGGTTTACAGTTTGGTTCAATGGTTCTCAGCACCCCCACTATAAAAATTGTACCAGCGCCCGTGCTAGGAATACTGGCTGAAGTCCTGTGTAGCCATATACTAGCTAGTAATGGCCATAGGTATAAGTTAGTCTCAAAAACAGCTACCATCTTGTGTCCTTGGAAGAGTGACAGCTCTAAACAGGCAAAAAGCAACAATTCTGCAGTTCCTAATTTGCTCAACCCAGATGAGGGATTCCTAGGCCTAAGTATCAGGGGGAGCCATGTTAGTCTGTATCCACAGAAGCAACAAGGAGTCCAGTGCACCTTAAAGATTAACAGATTTATTTGGGCATAAGCTTTCATGGGTAAAAAACCTCACTTCTTCAGGCCATGGCTACACTGGTGCTTTACAGCGCTGCAACTTTCACGCTCAGGGGTGTGAAACCCCCCCCCCCGAGCGCTGCAGATACAGCGCTGTAAAGCGCCAGTGTAAACAGTGCCGCAGCGCTGGGAGTGCGGCTTCCAGCACTGGAAGCTACACCCGTAGAGGATGTGGAGTACGTGCAGCGCTGGGAGAGCTCTCTCCAGCGCTGGCGCTGCGACCACACTCACATTTCAAAGCGCTGCAGCGGCAGCGCTTTGAAGTTTCAAGTATAGCCATACCCTCAGATGCAAGATACTAGGCTTAAGTATAGCAGTGTGTCAAGTGGGTACAACTTCACTGAAGTCTGAAGCTGTTTCCTTATTCAGTTAAGTAGTGTTGCCATTAAGAAAAGCTTGAAAACATGACCCCTTCAAGGTTAAAAATAAGATAAATAAAAAGAATCCAAAATACATTATTTTGGGGGCTTAACTCATGATTTTTGACCACTTGGGTTGGTCAGATTTCTTAGATATAAGTGACTTTCATAGAGTCTGTATGTCTGGCCTCCACAGAGCAGCATATGGTACTATAGCATGCTACATATGTCTGTATATAAGGTGTAGAAAAATTTTATTGTATTATTTTAGAAATGGTGTGTGTTCTTGTTATTAAAGATGCTAGGTAATGTATATGCAAAAGGAGGCAGCGTTAATATTACATATACATCCTTAGTTTTGTCATTTCCTGACGAGCATTTAACTGTACTACCTAAACTTTTTTTGAGAGAATTGTTAATAAAATCAAGGTGAATATAAAATTATGCAGCCACAGTGCCCAGATGGGCATAGCTACCTTCTTCGATGCCAAGGAGTGTGAGTGGCGGCAGGTGTGAAAATAAGCGAGGAGCGGTAATGGTGCATCTGCAGGTGAGCATTGACAGCTTTGCTTGATATGCCCACACATCCAAAGACAGCTCTTCATTGGAGGCCAGAGGTTGTTTCTTGCATAGATGTGTAAATGTGTCAATCAGTGGGCCAATAACGGAGACAAAAACGGAATTTATAAAACTAAGGATACATGACTGTGCTACTGATTGCCACTGTGGAAAACTAGCACCCCACTAGAGTCACAGCTCCAGCAAGGATATGTTGCTATGTCATTTTAAGAATTTTTTCTTTGCACCAAAGTAGCTGTCTTTAGTAGTCACACGTTTCCTATAGTCAAGGGATTGGAGAGGTGTATAACACAGCAGCCTTTTCTCCAAGAGCCATTTCCTTGGTAATCGAATTCCCCAATCCCTGCCATTTCCCCCTCTCCCAACTGCAGGGTTGCACTTTTATAAGGACTTTTTTCCCCTCAGCAGCCCTTTCTTGGGTTGGCCCTTTATATTTGGCAGGGGAAAGCAACTGCAGCTCTACAGTGGCTGTTTTGTAATTGGTTGCTGTTGTTTACTTCATCATCCTCTATTCCAGCTGAGAAATAATCTTAACTCCTGTTATGTTTTCCCCCTGTTTCCTGAGGCAGTGTGTTTGGCTTAAGGATGGTTGTACAAGGTGTTGTGCATGACTCAGCAAGTTCGTCCTTTTGGGACAAGACATCTGCCTTCACCTGGCAGGATGTCACACTGAAACTGAATCGAGTGAAGAAAAGGGACCAGCGGATCTGGCACTGGTTTAGGTTTCAGGCCATGCGAAGGTTCTCCATGTGTCTGTGGTCTGTAAGGACCTGAACTGTAAATTGGGGTCTTTCAAGGTAGGGTGACCAGATGTCCCGATTTTTCTGACATAGCTATTACTCCCCCACCTCCTGTCCCAATTTTTGACACTTGCTATCTGGTCAGCCTATTTCAAGGAGATGATGCCATTCATCTGCCTAAAAGCTGCATGAACACAGCTATTTGAAACGATAAACATGTCTCTTCCCCTGGCCCAGTAAAGATGGCTCAACTAAGGGGATTCAGACCACAGTTGCACTGCAGTGTGCCAATTACATTTCTGTTTCTCATATGTGCCTTGACTATTTTGTCTGTTTCTGAATCATTACACTTGCCTTTTAGGAGGCCAATGAATTTAGATATTTAGGACCCATTGTCAGGAATGAGGACGTGCAGCTCCCTGCTCAGTCTCTGGGCAGCCTAAGAGCATAGCTGATCCCCTCAGGGCCACCTGATTGACCGGTCCCACTGATTGGCCAAGGAAGCCAGCAAGCCTGCTCTTTAGCCCAACAGCAACAACTGATCTCTGGCACTCAGTGTACATGTCCACAACTGCAATTGCTCCTGTGAAAGACTTGTTCCTGCCCAGCTCCAGTCTGCTCCAGCTCTGCTTCCTGACTTAGCTTTGACACCAACTCTGGCTCCTGACTCCTGCTCCAACCGCTAGGCATGACCACTCACATCCTGGTTCGTGACACTCATTCATTCCTCTTGCAACTTAGCTGAAGTCTATACAGTTACATGAAAAACAGGCCCCACTATGTTTAAATAAAACATATGCGTCTCTTAAAGCTTGTAATTGTTCATACATTTTTCAAAGTTGGGTACTAGAGGGAAAAATGAACTGAGTTCATTTTCATTATTATGCAGCCAAAATGAATGACTTCTACTCTTTTTTACTGAAAGGGCACAGTCCCTGCCTTTCAAAATAGTCTTCATGTGGCTGTTTTTGACACACCTTTTACATAACAACATAGGATTGCAGTATGGGCTCACAGCTGAGGTCCATATAGTCTGGTGTCCTCCTGTCTCTAACAGAGGCCAGCACCAGATCTGTCAGAGGAAAGTGCAAAAACCCCCATAATAGACAGCTATGAAATAAAATGCCCATAGGGAAGTTTATTCCCAGTTCTCATCAGTTAGTGGTTGATTTATGTCTGTCTTTAAAGAAAATCCTATCTAATAGAACTGTGGATTAATTTCATTATCTTTACAAACTTATAATCCTTCTCTGAATCTTTGTTTAAGCTTATGGCCTCAGTGATAGCTTGTGGCAGTGATTCCACATGTTAATTCTGTGGTTGTGAAAAAAAAAACCTTTATTAGTTTTAAATGTATTACCTTGGCTCAGGTGATTTGGTTCAATCTATTATAGAGATAGAGACCAGTCCCAAAGTTCAGATCCACATCTCAAACTCTCCCCATATGTGGATGTGTTTGGCTCTGGGGTTTAGGTTCAGTTTCATCGCAAACGTTCAATCTTATAATAACAAACCAATATATGTCTGTATAATAAAAGAAACAAAAAGATTTTAGCTTCCAGCTTTCTAGGGGGATATTATAAATAATCATGAATAAAAAATAACTCAGCATGTAATGAAAAATACCTTGACCCATATTATGAAGTAAACAATATTAAGTATGTGTCATGGTATAATTCCCCACTCTGAACCTTAGCGTCCAAAAGATGGGGTACCAGCATGAATTCCTCTAAGCTCAATTACCAGCTTAGTACCCGTAGCGCTGCCACCAACCAGGAATTACAGTGCCTGGTACACTCTGGTCCCCCCCCAAAACCTTGCCTGGGGACCCCAAGACCCAGTCCCTCTGGATCTTAACACAAAGAAAGTAAACCCTTTCCCTCACCGTTGCCTCTCCCAGGCTTCCCCTCCTGGGGTTACCCTGGAAGATTACTGTGATTCAAACTCCTTGAATCTTACAACAGAGAAGAAAATTCATCTTCCCCCCTCCTTCTCTCTCCCCCTCCCAGACTCTCCCTCAGAGACAAAGTAATCCTAACACAGAGAGAAATTAACCTTTCTCTTCCCCTTCCCTCCTTTCTCCCCACCAATTCCCTGGTGGATCCAGACTCAGTCCCCTGGGGTCTCACCAGAATAAAAAAAAATCAGGTTCTTAAACAAGAAAAGCTTTTAATTAAAAAAAGAAAAACAGTAAAAATTATCTTTGTAAATTTAAGATGGAATATGTTACAGGGTCTTTCAGCTATAGACACTGGGAATGCCCTCCCAGCCTAAGTATACAAGTACAAATTAAAATCCTTTCAGCAAAATACAAATTTGAACTCCTTTCAGCCAAATACACATTTGAACTCCTCCCAGCCAAATACACATTTGCAAATGAAGAAAACAAACATAAGCCTAACTCGCCTTACCACCTAGTACTTACTACTTTGAATCTATAAGAGCCTGTATCACGGAGATTGGAGAGAAACCTGGTTGCATGTCTGGTCCCTCTGAGCCCTCAGAGTGAACAACAAACAAAAACTAACAGCACACACAAAAACTTCCCTCCCTCAAGATTTGAAAGTATTCTGTCCCCTGATTGGTCCTCTGGTCAGGTGACAGCCAGGCTCACTGAATTTGTTTAGCCTTTACAGTCGAAAGAGACATGAAGTACTCCTGTTCTATTAACCCTTAACTATCTGTTTATGACAGTATGTATTTCAATAGGATTAATATAAACTATATTTTTTGTAAGCCCACTTGTTCGTCTATCTCAGGGAGTGGAACAGAAGCCTCACTTTCTTTTATTACGCTGCAAACGTCCCACCCATGAGGGAGGATGTTTCTCTTAAACAAAAATGCCACCAGGTATGAAACAGCAACAATAGTCCCCAAAGTGAGAAGCATGGTGAAGGTTTTAAAAGGGAACAGCTGGATGTAGACCCCGTCCACAAGGGAGCAGCCTGGGTAGTGGATTACAGGGGGGATTTTCAGGGAAGGCTCCCCTGCCAGCAGCCTTAACAGGAACCCGAAGAGGAATCCAGCAGCTGAGCCATATGTGTTGGTGTTGGGAATGAAGAGAACGCAGAAGAGTTGGGGAAAGAGAAGGGCGTACACCAGCTCACCACTCAGAAACCACAGATCATAAATAGAATGGGAGTAAAAAGCCAGGCCTCCAGCGGCTGCCCCAAAAGCCACCATGGAGACCCTCATTATACAGACAACTTCTTTCTCCGTAGCCTGTAAAATAAGAGAGTATTGTTGTAGAAATCATCACCGGCTCATTTTTAATCTCACCCTGAAACAGATCTCAAGGTTACAAAAGTTAGAGGAGTTTATTAAGAGATGCTGACATCACTATAACAGTGCACGCTAGTGTTTGTGTAACAACCCCCACCTTGCCAGTGGTGTTTGAACTCAGAACTTTCAGCACCAAAGCCTGGAGCGCCACTTAAAATAAAGGAGGAACTTTATTAGCTGTACTGTTGATTAATGACTGAAGCCAGCACATAAGTTAGAGTGGCCTTGAATTTTGGGTGCCCAACTTTAGACCCCAGAGCCTGATTTTCATGAACTACCCACAGCTGCATTCAAAACCAATGGGAGCTACAGGGGTTTAGCTCCTCTCAGCATCATACCACGCCATATGTCCGCAACTGAGCTCCCAAAATCTGAGGCATGCAAATGGAGAGGCCAGGACGTTAGCTTTTAACATCAAACCAGGTCAGAATTCATATGTTTTACCAAATTAATAATATTGATCCTTACAGATTTTACATTTGTATTATTCGTCTGTGGTAAGGAATTTTCCGTATTAAAAACTGATAAATTTAAGAAATGTTTACAGAAGTGAGGGTAAATTTTAACCCTGTTGAATGGTGTTTATCATGCATCCTTGCACTAGAGAGCTTTTCTGAGTTGCTTTTAAGTCCCGCAGGTGGGCCTCATGCTGGGATAGATTATGTGGGATGAAATCAGAGGCAAGTCTAAATGAAAATACATAAGAGAATGTAAGCAATTATAACTTACACCTTCCGGAATTCTCAGTGTGTAAGTTATGCTAACTTGGCCAATACTACAAAATATGAACAAAATCACACACTTCAGCGGACATAGTTATGCCAGCAAAACCTCTTATGTGGATGCAACTGTGCAGACAAGAGTGCTTTATTTGGCAGAGCTAATGTTGTTCAGGGAGGTGGGAGTAGCTATGCTGGCAGAACTTCTTTTGGTGGCATATGCTGTGTCTCCACTAGGGGGCTCTGTAGCATAGACAGGCCAGGGGACTCCCTGTGGTGTGCTTTGATATACTGCTGTTTGAAAAGGAATTCCCTATTAAAAACCTAGCTACACATCTTATATAAATTTGACTATAATACCCATTTCTAGTATACAGTCACCTTGTGCATTAATGTTGGCCTCCTAATTTTTCCTTTGTCATAACACAATGTATTTGCCAGAGTTTAAATAAAAAAACTCAGGCATCAAGTAACAAAGTCCAGATCCCAAGAAATTCAATTTACTGTCCTATCTTTACCATTTACCTTTAAACTACAGGATATCAGTGTGATTTACAAGCTTTATGGATAAATCATTTCACCACCACTGAAATGCAGTTGCCGGCTAGAAAACTTCTCTGTTGCTTTTTTTTTAGTTCCAATTTTTTAAGTTTTCTTGCCTCCTCTGTGTCATATGAGAGCATCTTAAGTTTGCTTGGAAGGCTGGGTTTCTCTTTCTGGAGTCATTAATAATGAAACAAAACCACTTTAACAAATGGAACAACAGTCAGAGAGGAGCCAAAAAGCGCCCTCTTCTCTCTAATATGTTGCATGAGTGCTTTGAAGTGCTTTGCCCAAAGGCTTTTTGCTATTCTCTCTGACTTCATTAGAGACTATGAAATAGAGGCACAGCCTTGTCATTTGCTAAATGACTAGTTCAAAGTCTACCCTCTGGTGTGATTCCATCCTATTTCTAGAGCCCAATGACACCATTTTACTGCAACATTCACCTTGAGAAATCTCCTGTGGGTATACAGAGAAGTAGCTTAAAAACCTTCCATTATTTTCCCCATGTGATTCATGGTGTCAAAGGCTCACAAAGACTCCTCACCTTTTTCCTAAGAATTTTCCTGTAGATGTTGTGAGCTAGCATGGAGCTGGCTGATAGAAGGGCTGAATCTGCAGAAGACATGACGGCAGCAGCAATGGCTCCTAAGCCAGCAACAGAAACATACGTTGGGCAAAGATACTGCAGAACAATGGGTAATATCATGCTAGACTCCCCTCTTTCATTAGGGGTTGGCAGACCATAGCTTGTCTGATTCCAGTCTAAAAAAGAAAAGAACATTAATTAACAGGGAGTTTTGGATTTGCTTTGTTAATTTTTCATTCCTTTACTCTCTTCTGTGTTGAAATAGCTAACAGTAAATTCTGCATTGATCTTGACTTTTTTTTTTTTTTTGCAAGGTGAAGTAAGACATACTTATTTCCCCTGCAACAATCAATAACACTGAAGGGAAAGATCATTAGGAATGCTGTCAGCATCCCTGGGCTTTGTAAAATCTCTAAATTGTCTGAAATTCACCAAAACTTTCTAAGCTTCATCATGCTTTGAGGTCTGTGGTTTTGGGGTTATGAAAATGGAAGGAGAAATTAAATTAAATGAAATTCAACCTTGAAAAACACTGGAACATTCATCTGAAGGAAAACAGTCCAAAGCACAGCATAGAAGGAAGATATTTGAAATGTCATAAAACAAGAACTTCATCAAATCAGTTGGTTAACAAACAAAAGTCGATCCAATTTGGGATGCACAGACAGAAAGAGGGATACGACAGCTCCTGTCTACATAGCACTGTTCTATATAGATACTTAGGCCCTATCAGCATAGTATCTGAGCACCTTACTAACACCGATGAGTTTATCATCTCAATATTTTTTCTGACAGGGAAGTAGTAATATCCCAATTTTTCAGATGGGAAACTGAGGCACGGGGATTAAGTGTATGCTTGTGGCAGAAGTGGGAACAAAGTGCAGATTTTCTAAGTTTGTTATGGTTTAACCTTGAGGCCATTCTTCTGCCTGCTGAGATTGCACCTTAAGTACTGTTCCGGGCATGAGAGTTGGCAATGCTGACATTTTGAATCTCTGTGACTGTAACTCTGTAAGCCTAATATTGCAATTATCTTACTTTTTTTTTAAATTCTGAAGGACAGTTCCTCAGCTATTGTGAATGGTGTGAGCTACACAGATTTACACAGCCAAGGATCTAGCCCCCATTATATATGACTAGGGATTAAACAAACAAGCCTCTTTGTACCAGAGCACGGCCTATTTAACCATAACAGAAAAATTAATGAGGAAAATATAACTTCCAGAGTGGAAAGAATGATCTTAGCGGTTGAAAGAATTTTGACACCGAGGATAGCGGGCCTGGGTCCAGCCTGCCCTGTTCCATGTTCTAGCCTACAGCTGCCAGACATTCTAGGAGTTGTAGGCCAGGCTGCAATGCAAGGTTCAGAAGACTGGGTGATTTTCTTAAAGCCCCGGCTTCATATAGAAGCTCAACTTTCATTTATAAACTAAATTCGTTTTTAGCCATATGGTCATGGAGAAAAGTTTGAAAACGTGACCCAAGCTTTAAGGCAAAGTAATAAATCTCATGATTTTTAAACCAGTTGCAGGATTGTTGAAGCATGACTCATGGTTTTTGAATGCTTGGGGATAGGTATAATGCTTTCCTTAGAGTGGACAGAAGGTCCAAGCAAGCAGAAGTGTAAGGAAGCTCTTCAGGGGCTGGGATCAAGGGGGTGTGATTCCTTCTTGAGAGGGAGCCAGGGAAGAAGCCTGGGAGAGTGTCTGCTGAAAACATTTCAGAAAGCTTAGGATGAGATGGGCTAAAGTAGGAAGTATCTGGAAAAAAGTGAAGAAGGGCAGGGATTTTAGTACAGTTCACAGCAGCTTAGGGTACATCTACACTGGAATAAAAGCCCATGGCTGGCCCGGCTCAGCTGACTCAGCCTCACAGGGATCAGCCTGTGGAGGTAAAAATTGCTGTGTAGATGTTTGCGGTCAGGCTGGAGCCTCGGCTGGATCCTCCCCCATCACAGGGTCCCAGAGGTCAGGCTCCAGTCCAAACCTGAACGTCTACAGAGCAGTTTTGCAGCCTTGTAACCAAAACCCCGTGAGCACAAATCAACTGACCTGGGCCAGCTGCAGGTGTTTAATGGCTATGTGGACTTTACCCTTAGTGTTTTAGGACACCTGGGCTGAAGACTGCTCTAGATGATGGACCTGGACTTCCCTTATGGTGCCACCTATAGGAGATGGGAACCTCTGCAAATAAGGAGAAGGCCCTGGAAAGAAAGCAAAAGAGACTGGCTGGAAGATTTGGATTTTTCCATTTAGTTTGGACTCTTCTTTGTGACTTTTGTATCCTGGAATGTTTTTAAGTTTGAAAACAGGGCTCTCTGAGACCTCCTTTCAGCCAGCTAAAAGGCAATCACCACGTACTGGGAAAATGAGGCAGCCACTGCATCTCCATGTGGGACAGGTAAGATGCCTGTTACAGGGAGACTGATATTTTCTTTGCTATTCATTGTGTCACTGTTTACTTTTTCTTCCTTCACTTGTTTGTTTTATCCATCATTTGTGCCTCGTACGCAGAGGCAGCTCTATGTTTTTTGCCGCCCCAAGCACGACAGTCAGGGAGCATTCGGCGATGTTTCTGTGGGAGGTCTGCCGGTCAAGCGGATTCAGTGGCGGTTCTGCGGGTGATCTACACCGGTCCCGTGCCTTCACCACACCCGCTGCCGAATTGCTGCTGAAGCCGCGGGACTGGCTGGCCTCCCACAGAGGGCTCCCTGACTGCCGCCCTCTTGACAACCAGCATACCGCCCCCCCCAGCAAGATTTTGGGGGAATGGACAAGTGTGTGTGTGTGTGTGTGTGTGTGTGTGTGTGTGTGTGTGTGTGTGTGTGTGTGTGTGTGTGCGCACAGTGCCTAGCAAAATAGGCCATTGATTATGGCCTCAAGATGCTAATGGAAAGAAACAGCTTTTGTGTTACCTGTAGAAGCAGCTACTGCGCCAATAAGAACAGATGGAATGACCATGAAAACACACCCAAACCCTGCAAAATAAGAAGTGAGCCTTGCTTGTCTGGATGAGGAGGCTGCGAGGACTCTTTGGAAATAGATCTGCCATGGAATACTTCCAAGAGCCTGAAATAAAGGTAAACCATTAAAAATAACTCATGCATCACTATTAGGGGCTAGAGTGTCGTTTGCTACAGACCTTCATTTGCCCCTCCCCCATCAGAATTTTCGTTGGTCTATATGCTCCATTATAAAAGCAGCAAAGAATCCTGTGGCACCTTATAGACTAACAGAGGTTTTGGAGCATGAGCTTTTGTGGGTGAATACCCACTTCCTCAGATGCATGTAGTGGAAATTTCCAGGGGCAGGTATATATATGCTAGCAAGCAAGCTAGAGATAACGAGGTCAGTTCAATCAGGGAGGATGAGGCCCTGTTCTAGCAGTTGAGGTGTGAAAACCAAGAGAGGAGAAACTGGTTCTGTAGTTGGCAAGCCATTCACAGTCTTTGTTCAATCCTGAGCTGATGGTGTCAAATTTGCAGATGAACTGAAGCTCAGCAGTTTCTCTTTGAAGTCTGGTCCTGAAGTTTTTTTGCTGCAGGATGGCCACCTTAAGGTCTGCTATAGCGTGGCCAGGGAGGTTGAAGTGCTCTCCTATAGGTTTTTGTATATTGCCATTCCTAATGTCTGATTTGTGTCCATTTATCCTTTTCCGTAGAGACTGTCCAGTTTGGCCGATGTACATAGCAGAGGGGCATTGCTGGCATATGATGGTGTCTATTACATTGGTGGATGTGCAGGTGAATGAACCAGTGATGGTGTGGCTGATCTGGTTAGGTCCTGTGATGGTGTCGCTGGTGTAGATATGTGGGCAGAGTTGGCATCGAGGTTTGTTGCATGGATTGGTTCCTGAGCTAGAGTTATTATAGTGCGGTGTGCAGTTACTGGTGAGAATATGTTTCAGGTTGGCAGGTTGTCTGTGGGCAAGGACTGGCCTGCCACCCAAGGCCTGTGAAAATGTGGGATCATTGTCCAGGATGGGTTGTAGATCCTTGATGATGCATTGGAGGGGTTTTAGCTGGGGGCTGTATGTGATGGCCAGTGGAGTCCTGTTGGTTTCTTTCTTGGGTTTGTCTTGCAGTAGGAGGCTTCTGGGTACACGACTGGCTCTGTTGATCTGTTTCCTTATTTCCTCGTGCGGGTATTGTAGTTTTGAGAATGCTTGGTGGAGATTTTGTAGGTGTTGGTCTCTGTCTGAGGGGTTAGAGCAGATGCGGTTGTACCTCAGTGCTTGGCTGTAGACAATGGATCGTGTGATGTGTCCAGGATGGAAGCTGGAGGCATGAAGGTAGGCATAGCGGTCAGTAGGTTTTCGATATAGGGTGGTGTTATTGTGACCATCACTTATTTGCACTGTGGTGTCAAGAAAGTGGACCTCCCGTGTAGTTTGGTCCAGGCTGAGGTTGATGGTGGGGTGGAAGCTGTTGAAATCGTGGTGGAATTTTTCCAGAGTCTCCTTCCCATGGGTCCAGATGATGAAGATGTCATCAATGTAGCGTAGGTAAAGAAGGGGCGTGAGTATGCCAGCAATGCCCCTCTGCTATGTACATCGGCCAAACTGGACAGTCTCTACGGAAAAGGATAAATGGACACATATCAGACATTAGGAATGGCAATATACAAAAACCTGTAGGAGAGCACTTCAACCTCCCTGGCCACACTATAGCAGACCTTAAGTTGGCCAACCTGCAGCAAAAAAACTTCAGGACCAGACCTCAAAGAGAAACTGCTGAGCTTCAGTTCATCTGCAAATTTGACACCATCAGCTCAGGATTGAACAAAGACTGTGAATGGCTTGCCAACTACAGAACCAGTTTCTCCTCTCTTGGTTTTCACACCTCAACTGCTAGAACAGGGCCCCATCCTCCCTGATTGAACTGACCTCGTTATCTCTAGCTTGCTTGCTAGCATATATATACCTGCCCCTGGAAATTTCCACTACATGCGTCTGAGGAAGTGGGTATTCACCCACGAAAGCTCATGCTCCAAAACGTCTGTTAGTCTATAAGGTGCCACAGGATTCTTTGCTGCTTTTACAGATCCAGACTAACACGGCTACCCCTCTGATACTCTGCTCCATTATGTCTTCCACTCTTTGTCCCCCTCCCTCCCAACTTTGCAGGATATAATATAATCACATATAATGTTCTACATGCTGATGCAATTTCCCGTCCCTCCCCTGAATTTTTCTGAATTGGGGGCAAACCTATCCCCATGAAGGTAGTTCCTGCCTCCAGACAGTAGTCATTCTGGTGTTACTACTGCAACCTTGGGGTTGTAATAATCCTTCTGGCTGTCACTCTGTCCTTTTTCAGGGGAGGGTGATTGGTAGGTCTGTGCAGTCACAGATCCATTATTATCTTGGCCCGCACTTCTCCCTTTGCTTGTCTCTCTCCTAATCCCATCCCTTTTCTTTGCAACCAGGAAAGATCCCCTGCAGAACCAGGCTTCATAGCACACAGGGGTGTATGCTTCTTGCTTAGGCTGCCTTCATTCTGTAGCAGAGCTGCCCTTGTTCCACTGTTTTTGTGGGAAAAGTAGCAGGAGTTTCCCTGTCAGGCACTCAGGGTGTCTTTGGCACAGGAACTCCTTTGTTGTCATCTATTATTTTTACAGCACCCAGCACACAGGACAAATAATAAGCCTGGCCCTACCCTAAAACCTTATAATCTAGGTTTAAACACAAGCCGAGATTAACAAACTTCCTGGAGAGGGATGGGCTGAGGCAGGACCAGGGTCACAGCAGTAAGAGCACCCTGCTTCTCATACAGCATTGTTATTATTTATTATGAGGGCTGTCAAGTGATTAAAAAAATGAATCATGATTAATCGTGTGATTTAAAAAAATGAATCACGATTAATCGCACAATTAATTGCACTGTTAAACAATAATAGAATGACCATTTAGTTAAATATTTTGGAATGTTTTCTACATTTTCAGATATATTGATTTCAATTACAATGCAGAATGCAAAGTGTACATTGCTCACTGTATTTTTATTACAAATATTTGCACTGTAAAACACAAAAGTAATAGTATTTTTCAATTCACCTAATACGAGTACTGTAGTGCAGTATCTTTATCATGAAAGTTGAACTTACAAATGTAGAATTATGTACAAAAAATAACTGCATTCAAAAACAAAACAACAATTTTTGATGGCATTTCACATAGGCACCGACTCCATGGGTGCTGCAGGGCTGGAGTGCCCATGGGGAAAAATTAGCGGGTGCTCCGCACCCACTGGCAGCCAAGCTCCTCCCGCCCCCATCCCCGCTCCTCCCTGAGGAGCCACATCCCTGCGCCTGCCCCTCTCAGTGCTTCCTGCCCGCTGCCTAACAGCTGTTTGGCGGCACTTAGGACTTTCCAGGAGAGAGGAAAAGGAGTGGGGACGTGGTGCGCTTGGGGGAGGAGGCAATAAAGAGGTGGGACAGGGGTGGGGACTTGGGGAAAGGGGGTGGAATTGGGGCAGGGTGAGGGTGGTGTAGGGGTGGGCAGAGGTGGGGCCAGGGGCGGGGGGGAGGGGTCAAGCACCCATGGGGCAGAGGGAAAGTCAGCCCCTATGGCATTTCAGATTTTTAAACCTTGCATTGAGTACTGTAGCTATTTTTAGAAATCTCACATTAGTACCTTTTTTGCGTTTTGTCAAATCTGCTGTGAAACAAACATGTGCTGGGTCATCATCCGAGATGGCTATAACAGGTAAAACTGAACAGGAGACATACAATTCTCCCCCAAGGAGTTCAGTTACAAATTTAATTAACACATTATTTTCTTAATGAGCATCATCAGCATGGAAGTATGTCCTCTGGAATGGTGGGAAAGTATGAAGGGGCATATGGACATTTAGCATATCTGGCACGTAAATACCTTGCAATGCCGGCTACAAAAGTGCCATGGGAATGCCTGTTCTCACTTTCAGGTGACATTGTAAATAAGAAGCAGACAGCAGTATCTCCCGTAAATGTAAACAAACTTGTTTGTCTTCGCAATTGGTTGAACAAGAAGTAGGACTGAATGGACTTGTAGGCGCTAAAGTTTTACATTGTTTTGTTTTGAGTGTAGTTATGTAACAAAAAAAGTCGACATCTGTAAGTTACATTTTCATGCTAAAGAGATTGCACTAAAGTACTTGTATGAGATGAATTGAAAAATACTATTTCTTTTGTTTATTATTTTTACAGTGGAAATATTTGTAATAAAAGTAATATAAAGTGAGCACTGTACACTTTGTATTCTGTGTTGTAATAGAAATCAATATATTTGAAAATTAAGAAAAATATCCAGAAATATTTAATAAATTTCAATTGGTATTGAACAGTTTAACAGTATGATTAATCGTGATTAATTTTTTGAGTTAATCGCATGAATTAAGTGAGATTAATCAACAGTCCTATTTATTATTTATATATATCTTATACCTGTTTCATTCCCTGGCACTCTCACTCCTGTTGGTGAAATCTTTTGTAGGCTGTGGCTATAGGAGAAATGGTCTGGTAAAATAAGAACCCACCCAACCTTTCGCCTTTCCCTTGAAGTGAATCTGAATCAAACATTTCTGGCAAGTTGGAAAAGAGAAGTTGCTGTTTAATTGTTTTCCTTATGCATTTCTAGGATCCATTCAGGACCTGAAGTAGCCATGCCAAAATACTGTGAGTAAGGCTGCTGTAATGGTATTCCCATTCCCTGGCCAGATTCTCCGTTGTTGTAAAGCTCTAGTTACATCAGTGTGCTATGCCAGTTGGGAATCTGGCCCGGAATGTTTATTACGTGTCCCTGCAATGCCTATGCTCTTAAAAGTCCAGTTCTACAGGTCAAAGAGGTTCAGGTAATTCTGATAAACATTCAGATTTGGAGTGCCCTCCTGAATGCAATATGTCAACTGTGAGGTGCATCTGACATTAATGCACCATAATTAAGGCTACGATTTAGTCACAGGTTGTGGAAGTCATGGAATCTGTGACTTCCAGCGATCTCCATGACTTCAGCCTGCTGTGGTCGGGAGCTGTGGGGTGGCCTCCGCTGCTCCAAGCCATTGCAGGTGATGGGGGTACCCCCCATATCTCCTGGCCACCATGGGCCCACGGAGCTGTGGTTAGCAGGGGTACCCTGTAGCTCCCGGCCCCAGTGGGTGGTGGGGACATCCCATATCTCCCAGCTGCTGCGGCCGCAGGGGAACCCCCTAGCTCCCAGCTGCCATGGGCCCCTGGAGCTGCAGGCGGCGGAGGTACCTTGGAGCTCCCAACTGACATGGGAGGCCTGGGCACCCCACAGGTCCCAGCTTCCACAGGCAGTGGGGGACCCCTGGAGCTGCAGGTGGCAGGAGTACCCTGCAGTCCCCAGCTGCTGCAGGCAGCTCCTAGCCCCAAGCAGCTGCCCTGCTTCAGGTGGTGTGGGGACCCGCAGGTCCCCATTTTGTCTTGGATATTTTTAGTAAAAGTCACAGACAGGTCACAGCTTCTGTGAATTTTTCTCTTTTACTCATGACCTGTCCATGACTTTTACTAAAAATACCCATGACAAAATCTTAGCCTTAACCATAATAAAGATGCATCCATACAGGGCTGTCCCTAGCTATTCTGGGTCCCTACGCAGCCCCGCCCCCCGCGCAGGGGAGCAGGCCTCTGTGGGGGTGGGGGCTGGCTTGGGGGGGCAGGGGGAAACCACCCCCCAGCACTCACCAGTGGTGCGGCTGGGGTCAGGTCCCTGCACTTCCTGCCATCTGTGAGTGCAGGCCTGGCCCTCAGGGGTGGGAAGAGGTGGGGCAGGAGTAGAGCAGGGGTGGGAAGAGTGGGTGGGGGGAGCAGGGCTGGTACTTTGGGGGAAGGGGTGGAGTGGGGGAGGGACTGGGGCAAAGCAGGGGCTGGAAGAGGCAGGTGGGGGCGGAGAAGGGGTGAGAAGAGGCGGAGTAGGGGCAGAGGGGGGCGGGGGCTTTGGGGGAAGGGGTGGAGTGGGAACAGGGCTGGGGCAGAGCAGGGGTGGGAAGAGGTGGGGCTGCGGTGGGTCTGAGGTAGGGCAGGGGTGGGGGGTCTGGGGAAGAGGCAGAGCAGGGGTTGGAGCAGCACGCAGCTGTGCAGGGCACCAGGAAATTTGCATATGGCTAAGGATGGCACTGCATCCATACAAATATCTGCAATTCCAAAGTGTCTTTCTCCCTCTATTCTATCGTCTAAAATTCAGGCTGTACTAGTGGGTTTATAAAAAGGTGCTTTGCTTTTACTGACACTCCAGGTGAACTATTAGAAGAAAAGGATGGAAAAAAGATCTTACCACATACAGAAGTTCATCTAACCATCTTCCAAGATAGTTTGTTTCCAGTTTGCCAATCCATGGTACTTGATAGAATTCATTAACAGCAGTATAATAAATGCTTTCAGTTGCAGAGTTCAGCAGCGCAAATGGCACACAAATCCACTGTGTTAAGCATGAAAACAATTATCAGTAAAATTGGCTAATGTACACCAGACAACATTTGTAACTCCTCTGCTTTCCCTATAAACCTGAAATTCCACCTCCCCATACCATACCACCACCAAACCTTGGGATTCCACAGAAATCTGAAATTGCCTCCCACCTTTAAGTTCTCATATGGGATTTTTCTAATGTTAAGGGGTGGCGGTGTTGTGAGTAGAGTGAGGCTAAGAAGGGGAAAATTAACTGTGGTGTACCTAGTCCTGTTTAACTTTTCCATTTAAACTTCTATCTTGTTTTCAAGAGCTCTTTTCATATAGCTCACATGGGTACTCTGTCCTTGTCATTTTATATGGTGGCTGGTTTTGTATAGACATGTTGCTTTGCATTGCTCTGGTGCTACAAACCAGCCCTAAAGCTGGTTTAAGTGGGGAAGCATGTCAGGGGACTCTTCCTCATACCTGAGGTTTCCTATAAACCTGCAGAGAGGCTGCTGCACAGGTCCTGTGGGTGTCGTGCTGTGTTCTATGGCACAGCTTCACCTAGTCCTGACCCCGTGTAGGCATATCCAGTCAGAGGCATAGCGAGCACCCTCCGTACCCTGCGACCGGAGGGGGACCCGCAAGGAAGGGGGCCCCTAAAAGTGGCAAAAAAAAAGTAAGGTATAACTAGGTAAGTGACATTTATTGACGCTATTGCACAATCCATGTCGGTTTTACTGAGAAAACTGTGAAGTCATTATGATACATCATAATGCTATTGGCTACATCAGTTGTCTGTCGGTCAGTTTCGAATTTTAGTTGGACCCATTCAAAGAATGTGTATTTGCGTTCATAATGGCAGTCGGCGGATAAATGTTATTAATTTAGTTGTTTAGTTTTTTATCGTTTCCAACGCAGAAGCGTGCTTTGTGATGTCTAAGAGAATGTATAAGAGCGGAGCTAGTAAACGAAAGGCAGCAAAAGATGCCGAGAAGGAACTTGAGAAAATTCCAAAGTTGTCAACGTATTTTGCGCTGCAATCCAATGTACACGTACAGGCACATGAAATGGACAGTGCTAGCAGCGACGAATCGTATCCAGAAGTGCTTCAAGTGAGGTCGAAGGTGAAGCCAGTTGTTCTACCAAACAAACTGTGACAGATATTCCAGCTGCTGCCGGGAAAGAAGTATTTGAATCTGAACCACTGACTGATGATCCAGGAGATTGGCCATCTATAATATCGGACAGGCAAGTGTGTGACATTGTTGCACGTGGCCCACCGCAGCAGAATGAAAGTTACGAATTTCCATTTAACGAGGAAAGACGGAGGTTCACAAGTACTCATTTCTATCAAACCATGGCAAATGGCGAGAAAATAAGACGTTCATGGTTAATGTACTCAGTTCAGAAAGATGCCATTTTTTGTTGTAAATTATTTGGCACTGGCCACATACCGCTACGTCATGGAACATCTGCTTGGAAAGCACTGTCAAAAAGACTTCAGCAGCATGAAACAGGCAAAGGTCATCAAGACTGTATGGTGAAATGGTTTGACCTTTGGTCAGGCATAGTAAACCGTACATCTATTGACCAACTCGAATTGCAGGCTTTTCTGAAAGAAAGAGATTTCTGGAGAAATGTTGTCAAACGCATGGTTGATCTTGTTATTTTCTTGTCTGAAAGAAAAAGACGGTTACTCACCTTTGTAACTGTTGTTCTTCGAGATGTGTTGCTCACATCCATTCCAGGTAGGTGTGCGCGCCGCGCGTGCACGTTCGTCGGAAACTTTTTACCCTAGCAACTCCAGTGGGCCGGCAGGTCGCCCCCTGGAGTGGCGCCGCCATGGCGCTCGATATATACCCTTGCCGGCCCACCCGCTCCTCAGTTCCTTCTTGCCGGCTACTCCGACAGTGGGGAAGGAGGGTGGGTGTGGAATGGATGTGAGCAACACATCTCGAAGAACAACAGTTACAAAGGTGAGTAACCGTCTTTTCTTCTTCGAGTGATTGCTCACATCCATTCCAGGTAGGTGAATCCCAAGCCATACCTAGGCGGTGGGGTCGGAGTGAGAAGTCTTGGCATGGAGCACTGCAGATCCGAAGGCCGCGTCCTCTCTTGACTGCTGGACCAGGGCGTAGTGGGAAGCAAAGGTGTGGACCGATGACCAGGTCGCTGCCCGACAGATTTCCTGGATGGGCACACGGGCGAGGAAAGCCAGCGACGATGCCTGCGCCCTGGTAGAATGCGCAGTCCTACGGCCCATAGGGACGTGGGCCAAGTCATAGCAGGTCCTGATACAGGACGTTACCCATGATGATAACCTCTGGGAGGAGATAGGAAGCCCCTTCATGCGGTCCGCTACTGCCACGAAAAGCTGGGGGGATTTGCGGAACGGTTTGGTTCTCTCCACATAGAACGCGAGAGCCCTACGGACATCAAGCGAGTGGAGCTGCTGCTCCCTGCATGAAGAGTGAGGTTTCGGGAAAAAAAGCGGGAGGAATATCTCTTGGTTGATGTGAAAGGTCGAGACTACCATGGGGAGAAAGGCAGGGTGTGGCCTCAGCTGCACCTTATCCTTGTGGAAGACTGTATACGGGGGGTCTACCACAAGAGCCCGGAGTTCCGACACCCGCCTAGCTGAGGTGATAGCTACTAGAAAGGCAGTCTTCCAAGAGAGATAGAGTAGGGAGCAAGTAGCTAACGGCTCAAAGGGGGGCCCCATGAGCCGAGACAACACTAGGTTAAGATCCCAGGTTGGAGCAGGGAGTCGGACGTTAGGGTATAAACGTTCCAGCCCCTTCAGGAATCTAGACACCGTCGGGTGAGAAAAAACGGAGCGGCCATCCCCACCGGGGTGAAAGGTGGAGATGGCTGCCAGGTGGACCCGCAACAACGATATCGCCAGACCCTGTTGTTTGAGGGACCAAACATAGTCTAAGATATTGGCCACCGAAACTTCCATAGGGCGGAGACCTTTCTCCACGCACCAACAGGAGAAACGCTTCCACTTGTCCGAGTATGTCGCTCTAGTGGAAGGCTTCCTGCTGCCCAAAAGTACCTCCCGTACCGGGGTGGAGCAGCGCAGTTCAGAACCGGTCAGCCACGCAGGAACCACGCCGCTAGGTGCAGCGACTGCAGGTCCGGGTGACAGAGAGTCCCGTGTTCCTGGGTAATCAGGTCCGGGTGAAGGGGCAGGGGAACTGGGTCGGCTATGGCCAGGTCCAGCAGCATGGGGTACCAATGTTGCCTGGGCCACGCCGGGGCTACTATGATTACGCGAGCCCTGTCCCTGCGCACCTTCAGAAGGACCCTGTGGACCAGTGGGAACGGGGGAAACGCGTAGTACAAGTGGGTCATCCACGGAATAAGGAAGGCATCCGCTATAGACCCGGGCTCCCTGCCCTGAAAGGATCAGAACGCCTGGCACTTCTTGTTCCCCCCGGACGCAAAGAGGTCCACATGGGGATAACCCCACCTCTGGAAGATTGAGAGGGCGACGTCCGGGCGAAGGGACCACTCGTGTGATAGGAAGGATCTGCTCAGGCGATCCGCCAGCATGTTCCGCACTCCGGGGAGGAAGGAAGCCGTGAGGTGAATGGAGTGGGCTACACAAAAGTCCCAGAGTCGCATCGCCTCGTGACATAGGGGAGAGGATCTGGTGCCGCCCTGCTTGTTGATATAGTACATGGTCGTCGTGTTGTCGGTAAACACCGCGACACAACGACCTTGAAGCTGGTAACAGAACGTTTGACAAGCAAGGCGGACCGCTCTCAACTCCCGCATGTTGATGTGCATCTTCACCTCCTGCGGGAACCACAGGCCCTGTGTTCTCAGGGTTCCCAGGTGGGCCCCCCAAGCCGAGATCTGAGGCATCCGTTGTCAGGGACACCGAGGGCTGAGGTGGGTGGAACGGGAGCCCCGCACACACTACGGACTGGTCTAGCCACCAGCCGAGAGAATCTAACACCTCCTGGGGGATTGTGATCAGCATGTCTAGCGGCTGCCTCGTCGGCCGGTAATGTTCGATGAGCCACAACTGGAGGGGCCTCATGCGGAGCCGAGCGTAACCGGTCACAAAGGTGCATGCTGCCATGTGGCCTAACAGGGTTAGACATGTCCGTACTGATGTCAAGGGGGCTGTCCGCAATCGCTGAACGATCGCCGACAATGCCTGGAACCTCGGTAATGGCAGAAGAGCACTGGCCACGGTGGAGTCCAGGACGGCCCCGATGAACTCCACCCTCTGCGTGGGGATCAGGGTGGACTTGTCCATGTTGACCATGAGGCCCAAGGTAGCAAACAGGCCGGTGATCACGCGGACGTGGCTGCAAACCTGTAGTTCCGACGTGCCCCGAATTAACCAATCGTCTAGGTAAGGGAACATGTGGATACGACTGCGCCGAAGATGTGCCACAACGACTGCCAAGCATTTTGTAAATACCCTCGGGGCCGTAGAAAGGCCAAATGGGAGGACTGCAAATTGGTAGTGAAGGGGGCCCACCACGAATCGAAGGAAACGTCTGTGGTGTGGCCAAATGGCGATGTGAAAATAAGCGTCCTGCATGTCGAGGGCGGCGTACCAGTCTCCCGGATCCAGGGATGGGATAATGGTCCCCAGGGATACCATGCGGAACTTCAACTTCACCAGGTATTTGTTGAGTTCTCGCAGGTCGAGGATAGGCCTGAGGCCTCCCTTGGCCTTGGGGATCAGAAAGTAGCGGGAATAAAACCCCTTGCCTTTCTCGTTTTCCGGAACCGCCTCTATAGCTCCTTTGTTGAGGAGCGTCTGTACCTCCTGTCGAAGGAATTGCTCGTGAGAGGGTTCCCTGAAGAGGGACGAGGAAGGGGGGCGGGAAGGAGGAAACGATATAAACTGTAGGCGGTATCCCGTCTGCACCGTACGCAAGACCCAGCTGTCTGATGTTATTTGGGTCCACGCCGGAAGGAAAAACGAAAGGCGGTTGGAAAACGGGGGGGAAGGATCCGTGGGGGAAACTGTTACTGCGCCCTCGGGCGCACCTTCAAAACGAAGGCTTGGGTCCAGGCGGGGGCTTAGAGGAGCTTTGATTCTGCCTCCCTTGGTTCCCCGAATGCCTACGCCTTCCATTCCTGCCACGGCGCCTATTGAGGTCCTGCCGTTGGCGGAACTGGGGGTATGGCCTGCGCTGCTGCTGCTGCTGTGGCCGGAAGGGTCTGCGCTGCGTTCCCGGCGTGTGCATCCCTAGGGAGCGCATAATGACCCGATTGTCTTTGAGACTCTTAAGTCTGGGGTCTGTCTTTTCCGAAAACAGGCCCTGGCCTTCGAACGGGAGGTCCTGGATGGTATGTTGGAGCTCCGGTGGAAGGCCAGAGACCTGCAGCCAGGAGATACGGCGCATCGTTACCCCCGAGGCGAGGGTGCGGGCAGCCGAGTCTGCAGCGTCTAAAGAAGCTTGCAATGAGGTTCGTGCAACCTTCTTGCCCTCGTCCAGAATGGCCGCAAATTCTTGGCGGGCGTCTTGTGGCAGCAGCTCTTTGAATTTGTCCGCTGCCACCCACGAGTTAAACGCGTATCTACTGAGCAGGGCTTGTTGGTTCGAAACCCTGAGCTGCAGGGCCCCAGCCGAGTAGACTTTGCGTCCAAGGAGGTCCATACGTCTGGCCTCCTTGGATTTGGGGGCTGGAGCTTCCTGCCCATGACGCTCCCTGTCGTTCACCGACTGCACCACCAGGGAACACGGTGTCGGGTGGACGTGGAGGTACTCGTAGCCTTTGGAGGGGGCCATGTATTTCCTCTCGACGCCCCTCGCCGTAGGGGGGATGGAGGCCGGTGACTGCCAGATTGTATTGGCGTTGGCCTGGATCGTCCTAATGAAGGGTAGGGCGACCCTGGTGGGAGCATCAGACGAGAGGATGGTGACAATCGGGTCCTCGATCTCAGAGACCTCCTCGGCTTGTAGGCTCAGATTCTGAGCTACTCGCCTAAGGAGGTCTTGGTGCGCCCTGAGATCCAGCGGGGGAGGGCTACTGGAGGAGGTGCCAGCCACCGCTTCATCAGGGGAGGAGGATGAGGAGACCCCCGGCAAGAAAGTGTCCAATGGGGGGTCTCCCTCGGCCCTTGCCTCTGTCTCAGGAGCCAGAGCGGAGTCTTGCTGCTTGGATCCTTCCTCTCCATCCGGGGAGGGAGGGGGGCGAGACAACGAAGCTTCCGGCACCCTGTGCTCCACCATCGCAGGCCTAGCAGGAAGCTGTTGGGGGCCCTGGGCTTGATGGTATGCCCAGGGGGTCCAAAACCCCCACTGCTGCGGACCTTGGTCCTGTTGCGGAGGGTCTTGGAATAGTGCCGCCTGCCTGTCGGTGCCCAGCGCATACACGCTGTCTGTCTGTGAAGACACCGATGGCTGCCTAGAAGGCCATGGCGGGGCCGACCCCGGCTGGTAAGGGTCTGCGCGGGTCGGCACCGAAGATCTTCTCGGTGCCGGGGATCGGTACCGGGAGTCATAGCGGTGCCGGGATCGGGACCGGGACCTGCCACCAGCTCGGTGCCGGGAGGTCGACCGGTGCGGCGAGTGACGGAGGGACTGGCTCCTGGAGTCACGGTGCCGGTATCGGCGGCTGGAGTCAGACCGCGACCGTCTGGAGGTCGATCGGCGCCGCGAGTGCGACTGGTACCACCGAGGGGAGCGGTGCCGGGACTGCGAGCGGCGGTGGGATCTTGATCGACCATGGCGTTGGGACCTGGATCACGAGCGCGAGTCCCGAGACGGTGCCGACATCATGTGCTTGCCTCTAGATGCGACCCGCACCGGAGGTACCGGGGGTGGCAGCTGAGTAGACTCCGTTAGGGCGATAAGGTCCCGTGCCGAGGCGAAGGTCTCCGGTGTGGATGGGACCAATAGCTCAACCCCAGATCTTACGGGGGAGCTTGGCGGCACCGGACTCGACGGACCCACTGGGCCCGGAGTCGACGGTGCCGGTGGCGCCGCGGCCGATGTCGATGCCGGGTGCTCCAATCGGGTCTGCCTGGCTGGAGTAGCAGACGCTGATGGTCTCGCCTCTGCACCCGGTCGGTGCCGGGGAGTCTTCCCGGTGCCGGTGCAATCCGGTGCCGGCGCCGAGATCACGGCCTGCGAAGCCGCCGGGTCAAGTGCCGCCTCCATGAGGAGAGTCCTTAGTCTTTGGTCTCTCTCCTTTTTTGTCCTGGGCTTAAAAGCCTTGCAGATGCGGCACTTGTCCGATCTGTGCGATTCCCCAGGCACTTCAGGCACGCGTCGTGGGGGTCGCTGGTAGGCATAGGCTTCTTACAGGCCGCACACTGCTTAAAGCCCGGCGAACCAGGCATGAGCCCGGTGCCGGGTGCTGGGAAGGGCTACAGCCCCCGGCGAACAACTAACTACAATACTATTACACCTAATTACTTAACTAACTACACTTAACGATCTAACTAACAATTGTAACAATAACGATAGTTAACAAGGAGAGCTAGGGACGTGGAGGACAGCTATGCCGCGCTCCACAGTTCCAACGACCGACACGGCGGTAAGAAGGAACTGAGAAGCGGGTGGGCCGGCAAGGGTATATATCGAGCGCCATGGCGGCGCCACTCCAGGGGGCGACCTGCCGGCCCACTGGAGTTGCTAGGGTAAAAATTTTCCGACAAACGTGCACGCGCGGCGCGCACACCTACCTGGAATGGATGTGAGCAATCACTCGAAGAAGAACTTGGCATTTCGAGGAAGTAATGAAAAGCTCGGCGATCCTTCGAATGGCAACTTTTTGGGACTGTTTGAATTGCTTGCAAAGTATGATACTGTCCTCAGCGAACTTTTACAGAGGATTAAGAAGGCAGAGACACATGTTCAGTACCTCAGTCCACAGATCCAAAATGAGCTGATTCAACTTGTTGCCAGTAACATTCAAGAGACCAACATAGCGCAGCTTAAAAAAGCAAAATATTATTCAGTTATTTTGGACTGTACTCCCGATGTGTCACATGAAGAACAGATGTCTGTGGTATTACGCTTTGTTGAATGCAATGGTGAAGATGGTGTCAATATTCGTGAAGCGTTTGTTGGTTTTCTTAATGTTCATGATACAACTGGTGAGGGCTTATTGGAAGCGTTTCTTGAAAAGGCAAACAACTTAGGAATAGACATTGCTGACATAAGAGGCCAAGCTTATGATAACAGCGCAAATATGAGAGGAAAAATAAAGGAGTTCAAGCCCGCATGCTAGAAATAAATGACCGTGCCTTGTATGTACCATGTGGAGCTCACACTTGGAATCTTGTGATCTCAGATGCGGCAAAGTCATCAAAATATGCTGTAGTAAGTGAAGGCCCTGATAAAGGCCCAGTATGAGGCCTGAGGCCTGAACTAAAATAATGGCCAAGACTTTGCTAACATAAAGCAAAGTGAAGCTGTGAGCCAGAGGCAGGCCCTGCTCACAGAAGCTGGCAAGGAAAGGGCTGATGCTGCAAGAAGATACGTACCTAAAAGGTACTGAACACTAGAGATCAGAACATTCACATACTTGCACATTCCACACAGATAACAAGGAACAGGCCAACCCATCCCAATGACGGGCAAAAGGGTAATATGATGGATAGAGTTGTTTTGATCGAACCAACATGTACAAGGTGAGAGGCGGCACCTTACTACGTAGAGGGGCTGCACCTCAATACGTCAGGAGTGATGTGTAACTTGTTTGTACTTGTGTATAAAAATGTATCCCTGGGGTGATGTCTTTGTCTGGCCTAGGGGGCAGTGGAAAGTCCCGCCACTGACTGAGCCGAGTCCATTGACAAGAGGCACTCTGTCGCAGTATGCCCGGTAGACTAAGTAATCTACGGGGACCCTGCAAGTGTGTCCGAGCGCAATAAACCTGGCCGACGTGCCTTCGTACCTTATTAGACTCTGTGGTCATTGGGGGTTCTCTTCGGGTCTGCTGTGTCAGCTATCTGCAGAGCTGGGACAGCACAAGAGGGAACACACGCACGCAGCCGAGTGATACCAACAAGGAGAGAGCAGAGCACCACACTGGTAGCATCTGACAACAACACCTCTGACAACACTGGTGACCCCGACCGCTGATCTGGTGAGTAAGCGAGCTGTCCACTGTAAGAATCACAATCTAACATGGCAGAAAACCTCGTGCTAGGGAACCCCCTGATCCCCTCCCTTTTAATCCCCATGGAGTTTTATAACTCTTGGACCCGCTGGATTGCCAGTAAGGGGGGTCCATATGAATTGAAGAATGGGGAAACATGGACTGGCATATGTAAAGCGATGGTAGAAACTGAGGCTCTGAAAAATAGTAATAAAAGTAAAAAAGCAAAAGTAACAGTAACAAAGAAACAGTTAAAAGAATCAAAAGAAGCTACACAGCCCTGGAATGCTCCCACCGCCTTAGCAGGGTGGCAAGCAGCCCAGAGACAACCAGTACAGGAACAGAGTGAAACACTGAAAACAACTGTAAGGAACCTACAAAAAATACATGTGCCGTCCCCTGTTATAAATATTGATGGTAAACAGCAGGCTTCAGGTAGCTACCCTGTGCCTGAAGAATGGGGACAGAGGTGGAAAGAGGTGGTCCTAGTAAAATTAAAACATAAAACTGGGTCCACTGCATTGCAACCATCACCTTATGATAAAAGCCAGGTTCCAGTTAAACTTAAACTGGAACCTAGACTGGTGCCTGTCAGTACGGGACAAGTAAGTGCACAGAAGGAAAGAGTAGCAAACAATACTCTCATTGAATTGGTAAATCAAATGAAGGAAAAAATGGAACAGTTCACAGAGCACATTAGGAGACAGGAGCTGCGACGTAATCACAGGGGAGTGAATAAAAAAGAATTTCAAAGTAAAAAACTAAAATTAAGCGGGTCAACAGCTAGAATTGATGCATTAACACATGGAGCTGCCCAAAAACAGTTAACTGCAGCAAAAAAGGGAACTCCCACTATCCATTTGGCATGCACACAAAAGCAACAAACACTGGGGGAACAAATTCAGGTTTTACAAGAGCAGGTAACTACCCCCAATCTCCTCTTACAGCCAGGATAAAAACCAGGGGTGCAATCCCCAACTGTGCAGGTTCCCAATTTCTTTGACCCATGGAACCACACTCCGCGCTCATATCTGAAAATAGAACCTTCTTTCTCATATATTTTTACATACCAGTTAAGTTTTGTCCTTTATATGTTTTCTGAGTTTCCTAAACTTGATGCTGCTGCCTGGACTTTCAAATGCCTTGATAGAGTTAATCTCTCTTGGCTCAGGTCTCACTACCTATCTAGGTTGCTCTTCAGCCACCCCCCCCCTTTTTCCCCCGCCTCTCCTCACTTCTACTTTTTCTCTTTGTTTTAAAAGAGAAAAGTTATAGTTTTTACAGAAACCTCCAAAAGATAAAGCAATTAACAACAGAACAAATCAAGAAACAAAAAGAAAACAAGGTAAAAACTTTAAATCCAGTAAATTAATTATTTTAACCCTTCAGGAATGCAACAGCTGGAATTATTCCTAACTTTCTTGAAGATATGGTTGCCAAGCAACAGAAATGCACTCTCTGCTTCTAATCCTAACCACTAACTAATATTTGAAACATGGGCTTTTCTTATTCCATACAGCAGAGTTTTAAAATAATGTTAAATATAAAGTAATGCAAAATTCCTTGTTACCAAATTAATACAATACATTTGGCAAGTATTAATATATTTTTATCAAATTCCTGCTGCAAGTTTTCAATAAGGTAATAACTTGTTATTCAAATGTTTAACCCTTTTTAATTTTATTTTTAGTGGTGTTATTTTGTATAGTTATGAATAGAATTCTGGCGCCATTTGTTTTTAATTGTAAGTTTGTCCTGTATGTCCTGTGTGTGTGTCTTGTGTCTATGTTGTGTGTGTCACATAACAATTTTTTTAAATTATTTTTATTTTTATTTTTTTGTTGCAACAAAAGTCAAGTTTATACCCTTTTAAAAATATATGAGATGTGGTATTTTAAAATCACGGTTGGGGTATAATCATAGTATTATTAACACCAATTTTTTGTGCAAAGTCCAAAAAGGTTTCAGTTACAAATATATGTACATATATTTCTGTCTCAACAAATAACGCAATTGCAAACAAAAAGAATTCTCTTTTATCAGTCACAGTTTTGTTTTTTAAGTTTTTTTTAATTATTGTTCAAAGATAAAATGTAAGGGGAAACCTCAACATTAAGGTAAAGATAATATTAACAAAATGTCAATTTCTTGTTTGGGCTTTTTATAAATTTGTTTGCACTGTTAAATATAGTTATAAGACTGTCATAACCAAAATGTTTTAAAATAACAATTTATGCATAAAGCTAACCAAACAATTTCAACAAGTTTCCACGTTTTTAACAGGTTTCCACCTTTGGCTCCCAAACATAGCAAAGCATTTTGAAAGGATACCCTCAAATATCCTCAAAGTATTTGTATGTATCTGTATTTAAAATATATTTTTGGTTTAATGTTATAGCTGGTTTAATTTTATATGCTTTTCTTTTGTTTTGTTATGTTCATGGGCAGCAATGGTTGTTAAGGTTTGTGCTTCTAAACAGTTAACAAAAGTAAAATTGGTATCACAAGCGAATTAACTCTAACTCTAAAAAGCTTGTTAAAGTTATGTTACTAAAACAAAGTGTTCAGCAAGGGAAAGCAATACCCCTTCTCATGAAAGATTGTGAGCATTTATTTTAGCTGTTAAGCATTACATTTAGTATTAAATATTAGTAATCCACCCCAAATGAAAATGAACGTCTATACAACAATTGCAAAAGTATAGCTTGTGTTATAAAAGGCTCGGTCCCTATTACATTGTTCTTATTACATTGTAAACAAACTAAGTTAAAACTGTGTATTAAGTTTGAGTTACTGAAAACAAACAAACAAACAAACAAAAAAACTTTACTATGTTAACTAACAAAAGTTGTTTAAGTTGCATCCCACAGACCAAAGATGCCAGAAAATATCACACCCTGAAGACACCAAATAATAACTGTATACAGTGAAGAAACCTCCAAGCATCAAGAAAAGAAAAATGCTTTATAAATAAAAGACTGTTCACATACACTTCTATCTACCATATATGGACAATTAAGTTAACAATCAGATAAAAACCATTAGCTGGATCAGAAAAACTGTCATTTAATTTTAACTTGATTACTGTGTAAAAACAATTGAATTATTGCTGTACTACTGTACTATCATTGTACAGCTGTATTATTGCTGTATTGTATTATTGCTGTACAACATCTACAATGTGTATAATCTTGCTAAACTGTTTAACCAACCCACAGGTAAAAATCAACAAACTAATGGCAGCAAACACCATGAAGGCAAAGAAAAAACAAATTGGTAAAGAAATTAAGTTATATTAACTACAAATTGGGTAAACAAATTGCCTGTTAGTAGCAGTCATAATTTGGGTCAGTGACACTGCATCCTAACTGAGGCACATGTTAGTCAAAACAATCTTGTCTAGTATCCGGGTACACAACAATATTTCATAAATTGGTTACTGTCCATTCAGTAGGTTATCTGGAAGACAGCATCCATAAGAAACAACTGCATCTACATCAACTACTGGTGTATCACAGAGCAGTTCAACCAATGGAACAAAGAAGCTACCCACTTCTGTTTCCTGCCCAGTAAAGCTGACCAGATGGTGACAACCAGCCTTAAGGATAACCTATAATATGAATGGACAGTACTGTGTAGTAACTAATTACAATATATTTATATATATAGGCCTCAGTGGTAGTGTCACTACTCCAAATTTCTGTTTTACTTCTCATATACACAGCACTGTGGGACACACTATCACAATCCTATCCCAGTATTTTAAAATACTTAGCCTACTACTAATGATTAGACACATGATAACTGGAATTGCCCTAATGGAAGTGTGTTTCTATCTGTGTCACCAAAGTAAAAGGGCCAGAGTACACCAGCAGGCTGGAAAAACATGATTACACTTGGATATAAGTTGGTGTCATATGTACACATACATACTATACATATATGCCCATACACACTACAAATATATGCCATATCCATATAATTCATATATATTAATTATTTGGAAGTGCCTCTAAGGATCAATCATAATATTACATTTCTCAGTCATGGTCTAACATTCCAAGGCCCACCATAAGGGACTAAAAAATAATTGGATAATAAAATCTGTCTCTCAGTCGTACGAGGGAATGTGCAGACTAAATAGACAGATGGGGCATGAGTGGATGGATGGTAAAATAAGGTAACCACATAACAGTGTTTAGCCCACTGGGTTATCTTTAGTCCATGCATTATGCTTTTCCGGGACGATGGGTAAACATCCTCCCCATAAAAAGACAAAAAGTGGGGGAATGTAGTAAGTGAAGGTCCTGATAAAGGCCCAGTATGAGGCCTGAGGCCTGAACTAAAATAATGGCCAAGACTTTGCTAACATAAAGCAAAGTGAAGCTGTGAGCCAGAGGCAGGCCCTGCTCACAGAAGCTGGCAAGGAAAGGGCTGATGCTGCAAGAAGATACGTACCTAAAAGGTACTGAACACTAGAGATCAGAACATTCACATATTTGCACATTCCACACAGATAACAAGGAACAGGCCAACCCATCCCAATGACGGGCAAAAGGGTAATATGATGGATAGAGTTGTTTTGATCGAACCAACATGTACAAGGTGAGAGGCGGCACCTTATTACGTAGAGGGGCTGCACCTCAATACGTCAGGAGTGATGTGTAACTTGTTTGTACCTGTGTATAAAAATGTATCCCTGGGGCGATGTCTTTGTCCGGCCTAGGGGGCAGTGAAAAGTCCCGCCACTGACTGAGCCGAGTCCATTGACAAGAGGCACTCTGTCGCAGTATGCCCGGTAGACTAAGTAATCTACGGGGACCCTGCAAGTGTGTCCGAGCACAATAAACCTGGCTGACGTGCCTTTGTACCTTACTAGACTCTGTGGTCATTGGGGGTTCTCTTCGGGTCTGCTGTGTCAGCTATCTGCAGAGCTGGGACAGCACAAGAGGGAACACACGCACGCAGCCAAGTGATACCAACAAGGAGAGAGCAGAGCACCACACTGGTAGCATCTGACAACAACACCTCTGACAACATATGCTGTTAACTTTTTCAGTCTGATTAACAGAATATACGTTATCTTTTCTTCTTCACATTCACATTGGGATATACTTCAAGAATATATGCCAATATCTGTTAAAGGGTTATCGGACACTCGTTGGGAGTCGAGAATTGATGCTGTGAAGCCATTGCGTTATCACCTTGAAGAATTGTGCAATGCTTTGTCATCTTTGCGAGAATATGCGCTCGAAAAGAAAGATGGCAATACAGCAACAGAAGCCGGTGCGCTTTTAGACCGTGTTACTACGTGGCCTTTTGTTCTGACTGTGTACACGTGGTACGATATACTATTTCACATCAATAAAACCAGCAAATTAATTCAGTCACCAGATGTGTCAATTGACATACTGCAGGCAGAAGTCGGTGCTACAATGAAGTTTTTGGAAGACTATCGAAATACAGGATATAACTCTGTGGTCACAAATGCACCTGAAATAGCAAAGCATATGGGTATTGAGCAGGTGTTTCCAGAAACCAGGGTGCAACGTAAGAAGAGAATGTTTTATTATGAATGTGCTGATGATTCGAGTCATCTTTCTGCCGAAGAAAAATTCAAATCACAGTTCTTTCTTGTTCTCACTGATCAGGCCATATCTTCCGTTTCCTCGCAATTTGACCAACTCGTGGAGTGGTATAAGTTGTTTGGATTTCTGTACAACTCTAACAGCCTGAAGCAGTGTCACAGAGAAAATGAACTGGAGAATCACAGCAAAAATTTTGAAAGAAAAATGGGAGACATTGATGCCAACGAATTCATAATGGAATTGAATCGTTTTATTTATGTCATCGAGAAAGAGAGAGGACTTGTCACAGCAAACAATTTTTTAACGTACATATACAAGAACAGCCTTCAGGAGATATATCCGAATCTTTGCATTTGCATCAGAATTCTTCTGACCACACCAGTTACTGTCACTGGTGCTGAAAGGAGCTTCAGCAGAATGAAACTGATCAAGAATATCCTGCGCTCAACCATGACAGATGACAGGCTATCTGCGCTTGCAGTTATCTCAATCGAAAACAAGATTGCCAGATCTCTGGACTATGACGCATTGATTAACCAATTTGAGGAGAACAAGGCTCGAAAGAAGCGCTTTGCGTAAATACGGAATACATGTACACTGTAGGCCTATGTATACATAATATGAACCCTGTATATTGTATAAAATAAATACCGCATTCCAGTTTCTGCATTGTAAAGGGCCCCGGACATATGTTCGGAGGGGGCCACGTTCTTTGTTGCTACGGCCCTGTATCCAGTGCAGTTTACCTCTGCTTCTTGATGGATTACATTGCTATGGAGCTGGGAACAGCCAGTGGCAAATCAAATGGAAGCAATCTCATTTGGCTCTAACAAAACAGTGGCTGAAATATTAACCATGCAGCCTCTTGAACAATGATGATGATTAAGCAGTGATAATGCAATTTCCTGTTTTCCCCGCTGAAATAGATACTGTACTGGTAACTCAACACTGTTATAACTCAGAGAGCCTTCTCAAGGTACAGCAAGCACTTTCCCCCTTAAGAATCCTGGATGTGACTCGCTCAGAGAGCGTTGCCTTGACCCTCTTTACAGATCTGCACATGAGGCTGCTGTCCTGAACATACCTAAAAACTGAAGGTTTACTTTTGCCCTAAATCTTTAAGAACTCAGCTTTGGCTGTAAGGCCCATGGAGGTGGTGATGTGAAGACACAAGTCCTGTAGAATACAAGACTAAGAGCAGTGTCACTGGTACACTCTCCTTTATGTTGTACTACTGTACATAGCAGTGGCGTAGCCAAGCCAGGACACTTGGGTGGGCCCCAACTTTGGGTGGGTGGGCAAGCACCTGCACCCTGACCCCACTCTCCGGCTGGAGCACCGGACGGGCAGAGCGGGACAAGCGCCTGACCCTGCTCCCCGACTGGAGTGCTAGGCAGGTGAGTGGAGCGGGGCAAGCCCCCGACCTCATTCCCCATCTGGAGCACTGGGTGGGTGGAGTGGGCAAGCCCCCATGTCCTGACCCTACCCCCTGGCTGGAGTGCTGGCCAGTAGGCGGAACAGGGCAAGTGCTGGGGCCAGAGCAGAGCCGGGCTGGAGGGTGTGAACCTGGATGCTAAGTGGATGGGTCATGGCCCACCCAGGCCCACTTGTGGCTATGCCCCTTGTACATAGTGCCCTCCCAGTGGGGAACAGCTGTGATTGTGCTGTAAAGATGTGGGGTGCGGCAGCAGAGACCAAAAGTCTTCCTCCATTTTGGAAGGCCGGGTTCCAGACTGCCGGGCCAGAGCAAGCTGTGGCTGGCTGTTACTTATAGCAGCATCTTGTTGCTGTGTTAAAGTGTTTAAGTAATAATGTCATGTTAAATATAAGCTCTCTGGGCCTCAAGAAGAACACACTCCCCACGGTGGGGAGCGTCTCTGCTGGCTGGCGTAGCTAGGGTGAGGGCATTGTCTGTCCTGCCCCTTTGGGAGAGGCTGGTGCCGATGTGGGTGGTAGCCTGCACTCTCCTTGTGCTCTCTAGACACAAGTGGAACAGTTATTTCTAGCTAGGTGTGAGAGTGCTTGTGGAACCCAACAGTTCCTGGTGCCTCCTGCTTCCCTCACCCCATCCTGAGCACCCATTCTGGGTGAAAAAAGCAATCTTGCCTAAATGGCTAAAGCCTTTTGAAGACAGCTGTTTTGTGGATAGCCATGTTCTGGATCACATTAGGCTGAGCTGCCGGTTAAGTGACTAGTGTTAAGCTGTTTCAGAGTAGCAGTCGTGTTAGTCTGTATCTGCAAAAAGAGCAGGAGTACTTGTGGCCCCTTAGAGACTAAAATTTATTTGAGCATAAGCTTTCGTGGGCTACAGCCCACTTCATCAGACACGTGTGTTAACCTAGCCACCAGAGGGGGCCCATGCTGTTCCATGAAAGCAGTTGGAAGACTGCAGTAATAAAGCCTTTTGGAGTTCAAATAAAGTCTATCCCTTGGGTCATACCAGGCTTCTTGCAACAGTTAAGGAAAGATAAACTGAAGACTAAAGTTTCCCCACTTTGGCCTGTGCAGGTCTCCCTGTAAAACAGTCTGAACAAAAATGCAGAAGCCAGATCCTGGCTTATGCTATCTCTGCACCTGAAAAACTACAGTCAGGAGAAGGGCTGCTGTGTCCTAAACCTAGCTCTTCCAAAACCCATGCGACCTGAAGCTCATCTCACATCACTGTAAATCAGGATTAGCTCCATGGAGTTACATTGGCATACAGCTGGTGTCAGAGAGAGGGGAGTCAGGCTGCATGGAGTTAATATTCTGCAGAGCTCAGTTAGTCACTCCTGTGTTGAGCCTTGGAGGAGCATTCTGTGGAAGGGATTTGGGGTCGGAAGCTATAGGTTATGTGAGTTTTAGTGTCTCATTTACCACCAGGGCAGCTCCAAGGCAAGGGTTTTGCCTCCCCAAGCAGCGAAAAAAAAGCCACGATTGCGATTGGGGCCTCTGCTCCACTACTGCACCACTTTCTTCTTCGGCAATTCAGCAGCCGGTCCTTCCCTCTGAGAAGGACCAAGGGACCAGCCACTGAATTGCCGCTGAAGAGCCCGACGTGCCACCTCTTCCCCTTGGCTGCCCCAAGCACCTGCTTGCTGAACTGGTGCCTAGAGCCGGACCTTTTACCACTTATGGAATGCATCCTCTTCCACTTGGAATACTCACAATAATCCTGGCATAAGAAGAGCTTGTGTAGGCACTCTCTGTCTCTCTAGAATACGTGGGGTCACTGTTTCAAGAAATATGTGCAGTAATCTGACCCTTCAAAGACAGAGCTCCAGTGATTGGTGGTGTTGGATCCAGAGTCATAATCATCATGATCTTTTTCTAATATGCTAAGACTCAGTGGCAGTTCCAGGCACCAGCGCTCCAAGTGCGTGCCTGGGGCGGCAAGCCACGAGGGGCGCCCTGGTGGTCCCTGCCAGGGCGGCAGTCAGGCAGCCTTCGGCAGCTTGCCTGTGGGAGGTCGCAATTCGGCAGCAGGTACGCTGAAGCCGCGGGACCGGCGGACGTTCCGCAGGCAAGCCACCGAATCCACGGGACCAGGGACCTCCTGCAGGCAAGCCGCTGCAGGCTGCCTGACTGCTGTCTTTGGGGCGGCAAAGAAGCTAGAGCTGACCTTGCTAAGACTAAACACTGTTTTTGATTTAAAGAGTTTTAATTTCAGTCCATCTAATTTAGAAGTGTTGTTACAGACCCATTCATTACAAATTAAAGTGCAACACTCTGACAGTCACCTCCTACTGCTCATTCTGTTGGGATTGTTTTGGATGTCCATAAAGGCTCCATCCTACAAATACTTATGTATGTGAATTAGTTCCATTGGACTGCTTGCCTAAGTACTTCATGTAAGTGTTTATAGGACTGTGCGAACCTACACAGACCCTGTGTCCTACACAGACCACCATGCCTGCCTGCAGACCCATGGATTTCATTGAAGGTCTATGTAAATGCAGGGATTCTCCCACATAGAACTCAATGTAGGACTGGAAAGGTAGGTACCTGTCCCACAAACATTTAAGCATGTGCATAACTGTAATTGAAATGAATGGGGTCACTCACATGAGTAAAGTTACACATGTGCTTATAGAACTGAGTTGTTTTTAAGCATCATTGGGCAAGGACTTTTCTTTAAACTTTCACCTAACTTTGGGTACCTGAAATCAGCATTTCCAAATCTTCCAACATGTGTGCGGTTCCCCACACAAGTGTCACGTTAATCTGAATTTTGAATCTTTTTAAAAAAAATACCTAAAATATTCTCTGATGATATTTCCCCCTTAAGTTCTTAAATATATTTATATTTTTAAAACTGTACCTCAGTTTAAAAGTGATTTGGAGAGAGGGTAGAATTGAGGTTTTTGTGAGTCTGAATAGTGTATTGCTTGAGAAACCTGTTGCTGTTTTAACACAGACATTTAGAAAATGGCATGTTCCAGCTTTGCAGAAAGAAGAATTGTTTTCTAATAAATTCTGACTTTGAGGTGGTTTCTGACGCTCTCGCACATTCTAGACTTAAAATACGCTACTGGGGAAGGCACTTGGAAGGACTTAGGAAATTTGGTCTTTTGATGAATTGACCTAGAAACCAGAACACTACAGCCTCATAAAAGAATTATTGTTCACCCTGTGCTCTGCGCCTTATTAAGGGCTTTACATATGATTTATGCTGCTGTGTAAATCCTCTTGTAAGCCAGTGAAGTGTTTGTCTTAATAAGACATACTGAAAGATCCTTGGGATTGAACCTGGGTTAGATTCTGATCTAGTTACACTCATAAATCTATGAGGCCAAATCCTGCTCTGGATTTTGGAGGTGTAAAGTCAGAGTATTTTCTGTGGGATTACTCCAGATTTATACTGGTGTAAATCAGAGAATCTTTTGTGGACTGTATGTGAGTCAGCTGTTTTTCCCAAAGGAGCATGAACTTGGCTTGAACTATTTCCCTCTATTTGAATTCAATCTCCAACTGTTTTCTGGGAATTCAATAAGTACCTCTTTTCCCCCCCGTGTCAATTGATAGCTGCAGTATGGCCTTCCAGGGTTTCTGTGCTGCTGGAGGGTGTCATCTTTCAGATGAGATATAAAACTAAGACTAAGTCTACACTACCACAGTAAGTCAACCTACACTATGTAACTCCAGCTATGTGAATAACATAGCCGTAGTCGATGTACCTTAGGTTGAGTTACCGCAGGGAGAAAGTCTCCTGTCAACTTACTTACTCTTCTCGTTGGGTGTAGAGCACAGGGTTCGACTGGAGAGCGATCTGCTGTCAATTTGGTGGGTCTTCTCTAGACCCGCTAAATCGACCACCGGTGGCTCGATCTCAGAGCATTGATCCTGGTTGTAGTGTAGACCTGCCGTGAGGTTGTCACTATACACTATAAAATTTTATGGCAATTTCACAATAGTAGCAGCATTAGTCCCAGTGACTGGGTTGATTCCAAGTGGGGCAATTAGTACAATCAAACTAAATTCTTCCTGTAGTTTCAGTTATTTCTGGTATTTTCTCTTCTCCTAAACTGTTGTGCAGTGTGAGTATGTGCTGTTAAACAGTTATTACCATCCACCCCAGAAGTGGCTGCATTTAATGTTGGGTAAAATGGCGTTGGTTTTATGACGACAGAACTTCTCTGTTTCACATCCTGTATGTAGTTTACTTTGGAACAAAGGCTGCTTTTTAATGAGGCCTTAGATTGTTATTAACCATGCAATAATGAGGTAAGGAAATAATAAAAAAGCCCCTTCTCTACATAAACAGGTTTCTTGTGCTGTACCTCTGCTACACTTCAATCTAAAATCACAGAAGTGTATAGGCCTTACCAGGCTGACCATCATAAAAACCAGCTGTATCACATCAGTGTACGCAACTGAGTATAGTCCTCCCAGTAAAGTGTAGAGTATAACAGTACATGCTGAAATGATGATAGCTAAATATCCTCTGATATCCAAGATCACACTCATTGTAGCCCCTGCAAAGAAAGACAACTTTATATATATACTCACACACCCAGACGAACATACATACATACATACGTAACCAGGTGTATACGTAACTGTGGGTTACACAGACACACACTATAATTAAACAGTTGGCACCATGCCAGTCACAGAACTACAATCAATACTCCTGTTATAAACCAAAACTTGATGCAAGGAGTCTTCATGCATCTCATGGAGCAGAAGTTATTATACAATTTTTTAAATTTTCTTTTAAATGACTCCCCAACATGGTGGCGGTTGTGAATATTCCATTTTTACAGTTTGGTCAGTACTAAAATTTGGCTAGCCTCAAGCAGTGCAACAAAGCGTCCTCAGTCTCAGTGTTCCGTTTCCCTTTTGATTCCTCTGTGAGTGGAAACGCCAAGGACCAATTTCAGAAATGATACCTGAGATAGTATAAAGGAGTTTAAGGAAGTCTAAGTTGGTGTCATTTATGCACCCAGAGGCTGGAAAGGAGTGTGAGTTAAAGTAAGATGAGGCATACTTAAGTTACATCCTCCTGTGAGTTGGTTTTCTTGCTACAGTCCTATCTTCCTGCTCCGTCAGTGTGTAAGTTACACCAGCTTAAACTCCTCTAGGCTCCTTCAAACCCACTTACACCCACTTACCAATGTGTAACAGTCAGAGGTGATGTGTAAAGTGGCTTTAGCCCAGAAAAAAATCTTTGGTGAAAGATATCCTCAGTATTCCACATTTCCCATCCATACAACATCCACATACTTTCTCCTCCGACATCTAAATCCCTAGACTCTCAATCTGGTCATTCTGTCTGGGTTTCCTAGGAATTTAAGAATTGCCCGACTCTGTCAGAACAGTGCTCCATCCTACCCAGTATTCTGCCTTTGACAGGTGACCAGTACCAGATGCTTCAGAGGAAAGTGGAAAAAAACTTGAAATCATTGAATATCTTATTCACACAGAAAGCTCCTTAACCCTGCCAGTTAGAAGTTGGCTTATGTCTTGCAGTCTGAGGGCTTATCCTATTCAAACATTTGTTCTTTTGGAAAAAAACTAGCATAACTCTGGATATATTTATTATCCATATAAATAGCTAATTGTTTTCTGAATCCTGGTAACCTCTGGGACGCAGTGAGCAGTTTTCAGGTATCTAAAAGGGTGTCATCAGGAGGAGGGAGAAAACTTGTTCACCTTAGCCTCCAGTGATAGAACAAGAAGCAATGGGCTTAAACTGCAGCAAGGGAGATTTAGGTTGGACATTAGGAAAAAGTTCCTAACTGTCAGGGTAGTTAAACACTGGAATAGATTGCCTAGGGAAGTTGTGGAATCTCCATCTCTGGAGATATTTAAGAGTAGGTTAGATAAATGTCTATTAGGGATGGTCTAGACAGTATTTGGTCCTGCCATGAGGGCAGGGGACTGGACTCGATGACCTCTCGAGGTCCCTTCTTGTCCTAGAGTCTATGAGTCTATGATATCTTGTGACAATGAGTTCCACAGCTTAAATGTGCATTGTGCAAAAGTATTTCCTTTTATCAGTATTACATTTGCTGTCTTGCACTTTCATGGAACGTCCTATTCCTCTTGTATTATGGAGAGGGTGAATAGAAGTTCTTAACCTACCTTCTTTAGGCCACTCATTATTTTGTTACTTTTAGCATGTCCCATTTTATTTCCTCCCCCTGTAGGGTAAACAATCATTTTATTCTTTCTTCACATGGAAATTTTGCCTGGCCCTTAATTATTTTCATTGCCTGTCTCTGAAAACTCTCTTTACAAGCTTTGGCAAGGCACCTTCTCAGTCTCCTCAGCCTCCGCTGCTTTTAGCCCTGGCGAGACTGGCTTGGGTAATGTGGTCCCCCTTGGGACACAAGGGAAGTCTGTTTCTTCTTTCCACCAGTCCTTTTTAGCATATTTTCCTCCCTTGTGGGAGAGAATACTGCCTCTCCTCCTGGTGAGGCTCGCTGTCTTGCTGCTCCTAACCTCCTGGCAGCAGGGCTCCTTCTCTCTCTTCTCTTCCCCTTCCTTCCCTTCAGGGGAGGGTTTAAAAAGGTCTCAGGCAGCCATTAGTTGGAATCAGGTGATTCTAATTAACTTCAGGTAGCTCCCTCTCAGCTGATTCTAATTGATATTTTGATAACCCCTTCTCAGCTGAACCTGATTGACCCGTAGTTCCCCCCCCCCCATTGATAGGGAGGAGAGCCTCTTAACCCTCTGAGACTCATTTCTACCCTTCCCTTGCAGCTGTCTGTCCTGAGTTTATCACAACGTCTTCTCAGAAAAAAACACCCCAACAAACCATTCCTATTTTTCTATCTTCCAATTTAATTCTTTTCAACATCTCAGTTTTCCTTTTTTGACACTTCCCCTGGTCTCTCTCATCTTCTGTCTCTCATCCTCTTCTCCATCTGTTTGTACCTGTGCCCACCTCTTTCACTCTTTCTCTGTGTCTCCTATTTCCTAATCAAGTCCCCCTGCTCATTTCTTTAGCTCTCCACTTTATATCCCCGAGTCATCCTCCTTTTTATTCCCTTCACGCACCTCCAGTCCTTCTCTTCCCTCTTTTGTCCTACCTCAGGGCTGGTCTACACTGGCGGGGAGGGGATCGATCTAAGATACGCAACTTCAGCTACGTGAATAGCATAGCTGAAGTCGAAGTATCTTAGATCGAGTTACCTACTATCCTCATGGCGTGGGATCGATGTCCGCGGCTCCCCATGTCGACTCCGCTACTGCCGTTCGCATTGGTGGAGTTCCGGAGTCAACAGGAGCACGTTCAGGGATTGATATATCATGTCTAGATGAGACGCGATATATTGATCCCCGAGAAATTGATTGCTACCCGCCAATACGGCCGGTAGTGAAGATGTACCCTCTGTTGCTCTTTCTTATTAAGAGTGCTGCCACAGCTTCCCCTTTCTTTCCCAATGGCGAGTGTGTTAAGAGCGAGGCTGTTTCTCTGCTTTTCCGTCTCTGCTTCTCCACTGTGTCATTTTGTCCCTGCTTCTCTCCCCCTTATGGGGCTTCTTCGCCACGGGATCCATGGACAGATTTAGGCCACACCCATGCTGTAGCCGTCAGAATCCAGCTACTTGTAATGGACTTCCTGTAGTGTGCTAGCTACCCGTTTGAGGAGAAAGCAAATTTCCCTTTATTATCATGCTTTGTGGCAGGGGTATAAATTTAGCACAAGTGGATTTCCCACTGATGTCAATGGCAGGTTTGCACAGGGTGGAAGTATGTAGTAGCTAAATACTTAGTTTTTATCATTATTTGTTCAGTATCTTTTCATCACCTTCAGCATCACTGAGAGGGAGAATATTCTACCTTTAACATCACTGCTATTTCTACCCTTTGTAACCCTTCCTTCTCAGTCCTCCTTTCTCCCTGCCACTCTTCCTCTCACTCTCCATGATAATTTTTGTTTAGTCGAAAACCGAATTTTCCATTGGACAAAAAACTTTTGATGGGAAAACTTTGCCCTGTCCTAGGTCACATAGAAAGTTTCCTTTGCAAACATGAGGGCTACAAATCTATGTGTTTGTCATCCTTGCCCTCAGGGAACCGCTGCCCAGTACTAGAACAAAATTAACCCCACCTTTATATTAAATAAAACACTACAGTGTTCTCTCTGCAGAAGTAGTCCAAACACTCTGCAGCAGTGGTTCAGATACTACAGCTTACAGTTGTATAATAACAGGTCTATGGGTCTTTTGTGTGGATTTGTATTGTTTATTTCCCTATTATGGTTGAATAGTTGTGTTCTGTTCAAATTTCTGTGTATCTGCACAAATACTATAAGGATCCAGAGACTACTGGCTCTTAAAAAAAAGCTACATGATGCGAGCGGAAAAGGAAATCTATTCTGAATGAGTGTATGTATAAGATATCTACTTACCTAAAGCAGAAAGAATAGCTGCAAACCAAAATACATCTCCTATCAATGCTGGAAGAAAGAGAAGGGTTCCCATAGTGTTCCCATAGGTTTCTTGGAGGGGGTCCATCATTGTCACATAGCTTTTGGATCGCATTGGATTTACAAAAAAGAGGCCCCCTAGCAAAAATCAAATGACAAGGTGAATTATTATTTTAATCATTGCCTAAGAAGCAAACAAGAATGGGGCCTCATTGTGCTAGGTGCTGTACAGACACAGAGTAATAAACAGTCCCAGCCCCAAAGAGCTTATAATCTAAATAGACAAGACAGACACAGGAGAGGAAAAAGGCTATAACAGACAGAGTGAACAATATGGTAGCTGCAAACTTCATGTTAGTTCTACGATTTTTAATATATTTAAACTACGCATTTAATTATGTATAGAGTATCTCCTGATCAGAACTATCTTGTCTTTCTAGAGAATGTCAGCATTAAAACTAAGAGATATACATTATATCATATCCTTTCACAAATGTCTTCCTAATAAAAATTGGCTGGTTTCCTCTCTCTTCCCCAAAACATTCATGGGTCACTATTACCAAGTTGTTTATTTTTTACATTAAGCCCATCATTACATTGACTTTACTTCAGAGTAGAGATGAAAGACCAATTCAGAAGCACAGAAAATCATTGTTTTGTGTGTGTTTAGAAATCAAACATGATAAGAGGTTAAAGTTGACTCTAATCCAGAATTTTTTCAGATTTTCCATAATGGTACTGAGAGGGCATACACGAGTGTTAGAGATGGAAGCAACCCAAACCATGGGGACTCCAGGTGCCTCCACCCACCACAAGTGGTGGAGAATGCAGGCAGTTTATGCCTGATACAAGGGGGGGAAAAGCCCACAGAGGGAGACAGAGCTCAGTAGCTCTGAGCAAGATAGAACCTGAACAGTGGTATAAGTGGCCAGCAGAGAAGCAGCAGCAGCAAGCAACTCTGCAGCAACGGACCACCCAGGAGCAAGTTCACATGATGCAATGGCACCTGCTGCTGAGGGAGTTGATGACCCAGCAGCAGGAGTTCCACAGGAGATGACACAGTGTACTGTGCCAACCCTGCACTCCTCAGAAGTCCCTGCTGGACACAGTACTGCCATAGTGGTTTCCCCACACCAATACTCGTGAAGCTAAACAAGATGGGGCCAGACAATGATGCTAGGGCCTTTTAAATTACCTTTGAGAAAGTAGAATGAGCTTTCTGGTGGCCCCTGAGCAGTGGGCTTTGATTTTTGGCTCTATACTTGACACGTCCAGCACAGGTGGCCTACCATAATCTGGATTTGGAGCAGACTAGATTATAAACAAGTAAAGTCTGGCTTTTTGAACTATTTGGACATTTCCTGGGAAACTCACTGTTTATCTTTTAGGTCCAAAACCCCTCCCAAGGGGCCTAGACCCTCGGTAGTAGCTCAGTGTTCGAAGAAATACTGTTGGAAATGGCTCCACCCAGAAGAAAGGTCTCGGGCTCAGGTTGCTAAATCAATTGTGACCGAATAATTTGTAAGGATATTGGCAGCAAAAGGCAGAGAGTGGGTACTGGACCATGACCTAGGACTTTGTCAGATACAGTATGGTTAATGGAGAGTTTTCTAGAGACCAAAGGGCCGCTAGAGACAGAATTTCTCAAGAAATCCTAGAATACTCAAGGAGTTAATAGAAGAGGTATCTGAGCCTCTAGCTATTATCTTTGGGAAATCATGGGAGACGGGGGAGATTCCAGAAGACTGGAAGGGGGCAAATATAGTGCCCATCTATAAAAAGGGAAATAAAAACAACCCAGGAAATTACAGACCTGTTAGTTTAACTTCTGTGCCAGGGAAGATAATGGAGCAGGTAATCAAAGGCATCATCTGCAAACACTTGGAAGGTGGTAAGGTAATAGGGAATAGCCAGCATGGATTTGTAAAGAACAAATCGTGTCAAACCAATCTGATAGCGTTCTTTGATAGGATAACGAGCCTTGTGGATAAGGGAGAAGCGGTGGATGTGATATACCTAGACTTTAGTAAGGCATTTGATACGGTCTCGCATGATATTCTTATAGATAAGCTAGGAAAGTACAACTTAGATGGGGCTACTATAAGGTGGGTGCATAACTGGCTGGATAACCGTACTCAGAGAGTAGTTGTTAATGGCTCCCAATCCTGCTGGAAAGGTATAACAAGTGGGGTTCCGCAGGGGTCTGTTTTGGGGCCGGTTCTGTTCAATATCTTCATCAACGATTTAGATGTTGGCATAGAAAGTACGCTTATTAAGTTTGCGGATGATACCAAACTGGGAGGGATTGCAACTGCTTTGGAGGACAGGGTCAAAATTCAAAATGATCTGGACAAGTTGGAGAAATGGTCTGAGGTAAACAGGATGAAGTTCAATAAAGATAAATGCAAAGTGCTCCACTTAGGAAGGAACAATCAGTTTCACACATACAGAATGGGAAGAGACTGTCTAGGAAGAAGTATGGCAGAAAGAGATCTAGGGGTCATAGTGGACCACAAGCTTAATATGAGTCAACAGTGTGATACTGTTGCAAAAAAAGCAAACGTGATTCTGGGATGCATAAACAGGTGTGTTGTAAACAAGACACGAGAAGTCATTCTTCCGCTTTACTCTGCGCTGGTTAGGCCTCAACTGGAGTATTGTGTCCAGTTCTGGGCACCGCATTTCAAGAAAGATGTGGAGAAATTGGAGAGGGTCCAGAGAAGAGCAACAAGAATGATTAAAGGTCTTGAGAACATGACCTATGAAGGAAGGCTGAAGGAATTGGGTTTGTTTAGTTTGGAAAAGAGAAGACTGAGAGGGGACCTGATAGCAGTTTTCAGGTATCTAAAAGGGTGTCATCAGGAGGAGGGAGAAAACTTGTTCACGTTAGCCTCTAATGATAGAACAAGAAACAATGGGCTTAAACTGCAGCAAGGGAGATTTAGGTTGGACATTAGGAAAAAGTTCCTAACTGTCAGGGTAGTTAAACACTGGAATAGATTGCCTAGGGAAGTTGTGGAATCTCCATCGCTGGAGATATTTAAGAGTAGGTTAGATAAATGTCTATCAGGGATGGTCTAGACAGTATTTGGTCCTGCCATGAGGGCAGGGGACTGGACTCGATGACCTCTCGAGGTCCCTTCCAGTCCTAGAGTCTATGAGTCTATGAGTCTATAAGACCTTGATGCCACACAGGACAGGCTTGAGAGAAACCTGTGAAGGCAACCTCAAAGTGGTAACACCCACTCTGAGAGGTCCACCCTTGGGGATGTCCTCCAGGATGATCAGGTCAGCCATTAGGCCATGGGAAGAGCAGTGGGGAACAAGAGGGTCAGGTTCAGACATGATACTCCCAGTGGAACCATCAGTTATCTCAAGCAGCTGAATCAGGACCTGCAGAACAGATGCTGGCCCCTACTCCATGGCCGAGTTCACCTCCAGCTAGAACGGTTACTGTCAGTGCCCCTGGGTGACTTGCTACTCTTCTGGACAGACAGGACACATAAAGAAAGGATTCTCTCTTAATGAATGTGAGTACGACCAGGGTTCTGGACTGCAGAAACCAGTGCACAGAAAATGGCACCCCTCAAGTTAACAGTGCTGATGATGATCCAAGAGAAAAGAGTTCCAAGACTCTGGGACTCCAGCTGTAGGCGACAACGTCCCCCAGAAAGTTGATTTACCCACAGTGTATATATGGCAACATGAAAACATACCCCAGCCAACATTTATAGCTGACCCTGTGGACATGTTCTAAAGTAGCTGTAGCCCTAGCCAAGAAATTGGCCTAACTTATAATCATAAGCTGGGACTGGCTATTTTTTGGCAAGTTGTTACTGTATGGGTCTGTCTAGTGAATGGGGTTCAGGGTCAGTTGTTGCAGCGTGACTCTCAAAGCCTTGTAAACCTCAGGGAACTAGAAGACCCTCAAAGAAGGAACATCATGAGCAACATGATCGTCAACCCCCACAGAGAAGGAAGAGGTTATCAACCTTGATGAGGAAGTGCTCCTACAGGGCAGGAATTTTGTTCAGGAACAAAAAAGCAATCCTACACATATAGCCAATTGTCCATGCATATAATCAATTGGCATTTATAAATGAGGAAGTAATGGCACATCAGAGGGTCAAGCAGTATCCATGCTTCGTGGTTAAGAAAGAGCAGCTGTACTGAGTTGAAAGAGATCCATGAATGGGGTAAGAAAGGCCAAGCTGCTGGTGCTGCACAAGTATCACTGGACAGTATTGCTATCTGAGCACAACCTCCCATGTGCTGGACACCTGGGAAGAGAGAAAACACTGTCACGAGTACTAGCTTGATTCTACTGGTTGGGCGGCACCAGGAGGTGAGAGGATACTGCTCCTCCTGCCTGGAGTGCCAGCTGTTCAGCAGCAAGGGGGCTCCCTGTGGTCCCTTTGACCTTGATTGAGACACCCTTTGAAAGAATTGGAATGGACATAGTTGGGCCCCTGGAAAGGACCATTTTGGGGCACTAGTACATATTAGTAATTTTTGACTATGTGACAAGCTCCCCAGAGGCTGTTCCCCTTCACTCAGTGAAAGCTACAGTGATAGACCTAGAGCTCCTGAACCTCTTCTGATGCATGGGATTTCCCTAGGGAAATCAGCTCAGCTCAAGGGACTAACTACACCTCCCAGCTGATGCGCTGGAGAAATTCCCTAGAGAAAGGTTACTCGATTATTGAAAAAGAGCTGCTACCAATTAAACAGGCCATGGATTCCCTGAGGTATTACCTGCTGGGCAGCCCCTTCTCCTTGATCATGAATCATGTTCCTTTATGCTGGTTCCATACCATGAAAGACTTGAACTGTGCATAATGTGATAGTACCTCGTGCTACAGCACTAGAGTTTCAGGGAGCAACACTGGGTGGGAAAGGCCCATGCTAATGCTGATTTTTTTTTTCACCGGACGTCAGAGATGGAGGCAGCCCTCCCCAGACCACTCTCCCAACTTGAGTGGGCTATGTGAGGGGGCACACCCTCTCTTTATCAAGGAGGAAGCTAACAAGCTCTTCTGGGCTTGGCCAGCACTATCTAGACACACCTGCAAGGCTTCCTGTGCCTGGTGGGGGAGGAAAGGGGAACCCTGCCACAGGAAGGGGCAGTTAATTGGGGAAGCTGCAGTGCCTCAGACAGCTGATTACAGAGCTCTATCAGTGAAGAGGGAGACAGTCACTGACCTAGACGCTCCTGAGACAGCCTGGACTAGGTACACATCAGGTGTCACCAAAAGGGGGCGGGGCATCTAAGGAGGGATTCTAACTCTGATCAGGATGATTAAAAGTCTATAAACAACCTGGGACCCAGAGGAGTGACAGAAAGACTGCCCAAGAGACTGAGCATCTATTTTTTTCTTTTTCCTGTCTTTACTTTGTTCCTCCCTGCCCTTGGATAGGGGGACAGGAACTCTTTTTTGGACAAAATCTTGTATACTCCGAGCAGCGGAAGGACTTTGTCAGTTCCAGAAATGCAAGCAACCCAAACCATAGTCTCAAGGGGCTCCCACCTATCACAGGGAGATGCATTTCTTAGCTCAGCTCCCTCAAGCATGTATAAACCCATCTTTGTCTGGCTGAGTTAATTTTGCCTCAGAAGAGTGCAATATAGTAGAAGAAACTGTTCACACCAAATGCAGTAGGTGGTGCTCTTCCCTCTAAGTCAAATTTAAGCAAAGATACTGCCATAGCTAGGTTGACCTAACTGTGCAGCGTGGACCAGGCCCAAGTCTTTCTCTTATTAGAGGATAACAAAGAAAACCTTGGAATCACAAAGATGAATGCTTATCCTCTTTGCTGTTCCACCCTCTTTTGTCATTTCCTTCATCTATTATGGCCATCTATTTACAGTGTAAGCTCCCCAGAGCAAGGGGCCTATCTTCTGTCTGAAGTGCCTAGCATGCTGTTGGTGCTATATAAATGCTAACAGATAATGGGCAAAATCTTGAATTCCGTCCTCAAGAACATAAGAACAGCCATACTGGGTCAGACCAAAGGTCCATCAAGCCCAGTATCCTGTCCTCTGACAGTGGCCAATGGCTGCTACCCCAAAGGGAATGAACAGACAGGTTATCATAAAGTGATCCATGCCTGTCACCCAATCTCAGTTTCTGGCAAACAGAGGCTAGGGACACCATCCCTGCCCATTCTGGCTAATAGCCATTGATGGACCTATGCTCCATGAATCTATCCAGCTCCCTTTTGAACCCTATTATAGTATTGGCCTTCACAACACCCTCTGGCAAGGAGTTCCAGAAGTTGACAGTCCGTTGCATAAAAAAATACTTTCTTGTGTTTGTTTTAAACCTGCTACCTACTGATTTCATTTGGTGGCCCCTTGTTCTTGTATTATGAGGAGTAAATAACACTTTCTTATTTACTTTCTCTATAGCACTCATGATTTTATAGATCTCTATCATATCCCCCCTTAGTCACCTCTTTTCCAGGCTGAAAAGTCCCAGTCACATTAATCTTTCCTCATATGGAAGCCGTCCTATACCCCTAATAATATTTGTCGCCTTTTTCTGAACCTTTTCCAATTCCAATATATCTTTTTTGAAATGGGGCAACCACATCTGCACACATTATTCAAGGTGTGGGCGTACCATAGATTTATATAGAGGCAATATGATATTTTCTGTCTTATTATCTATCCCTTTCTTGATGATTCCCAACATTCTGTTTGCTATTTTGACTGCTGCTGCACATTGAGTGGATGATTTCAGCAAACTAGTCACAATGACTCCAAGATCTTTCTTGAGTGGTAACAGCTAATTTAGACCCCATCATTGTACATGTATAGTTAGGATTATGTTTTCCAATGTGCATTACTTTGTGTTTATCAACATTAAATTTCATCTGCCATTTTGTTGCCCAGTCACCCAGTTTTGTGAGATCCTTTTGTAGCTCTTCGCAGTCTGCTTTGGACTTAACTATCTTGAGTAGTTTTGTATCATCTGCAAATTTTGCCCCCTGACTGTTTACCCCTTTTTCCAGATCATTTATGAATATGTTAAATAGGACTGGGCCCAGTACAGGTCCCTGGGGGACACCACTATTTACCTCTCTCCATTCTGAAAACTGAAAACTCCATTCAGAAAGTTTCCCTTGACTTCAGTAGAACTGTGTCTGAGTAAGTACTGAGCAAAGACCTCAAGTTTTGGCCCAACAATAATAAATAATAAATAAATAGTATTAATTATTATTTTTAATAATAATAATAATAATTAATAATTTAAGGTGATGGTCTTGCATCTTGGAAGTCACTGGGAGTTTTGTCACTGAGTTGAGGTGAACAAGGCTAGGGCTTCATAAGTAATAGGTTGCTGGGGTCTAAACCAACACTTATTGAAGTCAATGAAAGTCTTTCCATTGGCTTCAATGGGATTAGGCATAAATGAGTAGAACTTTCACATTCTGATTTGGACTCTGGTATCTGGTGTGCTGATAGGACAGTGTCTGGGGCCCAATAAGGGATAAAATATTAATAAAACCTTTGTTCAGTGTTACAACATTAAATAGTTATGTGCAGTTCAGGTATTCAGGTTTAGCTGGCTTGTTTCCACTATAACAACCACTGTTAACCATTTTTAAATCTTTTATTAAAAACGTAACTTCCCTCTAGACTAACACAAGCCCAGCACATTGTCTTATCAGTCACTCAGACCTGGCAAACTTGTACCTTTGTCAGGCTGTCTAAGGCCGCTGCTTTTAGCTGCCTCTCTGGTCACAGGCTCACAGCAGTGTTTCAAAAGGTAGAGTTGTTTTGTCTGGCTAAACCAGGATCTTATTAGACAGATGATAGAATGAGAAAGATAGTCCAGAGAAGAGACAAGATAGAGAGGGCAAATAATATATGAGGGAGGTGGATGATGGCCAGAACCCAAATCTCAAAACTCAGGTGGTGGTCAAGATTTAGATGAAACTGGTGGAGGTGGTAATTTCATCTGGTTCTCTCTGGCTAAGTCTGCTCTGGTAGCCTTTCAGGATCAGGATGATTATAGCCTCATAGTATCAAGGTAGATCCTGAGGCCCCAGTGTAAGGCCTGAGGCCTTTTTCTGCAGCCATTATAGGAGAGCAGTAGCCATGAGCCAAGAAGCAGAAAGTCACATCCTCACATTCCGTCTAAATTACATTAAAATAATGTAATATCGGGCTGTTAAGAAGCAGATCCTGTTCTAATAGTAGCCACCATCGCCAGATAAAAAAACAGATATTAAGATGTTTAAAGAAAACTTTGTTTAATAGCATTCTGTCTGGCAAGGAATCAACAGCTGTGATTGTGAAATCTCTATTGTTTTCCCTTGATAGTCCTCACTTCTCTATTGTTTATCTGCATAGTTTCTGTCTGGTTCATTGTTTCTGTCTGTTACATAACTAATTTTGCAAGGTGTAACTCAACTAAAGTGGTGGGGCATGATTGGGTGAAGAATTGTTAGGATTGGTCAAAGAATTATTTTGTAATACTTCAGTAAAATGATTGGTTAAGCAGGACTCAAGTTTTACTATATAAACTGGGGTCCAAAAGAAAGTTTTTTGGAACCAGCTCCAGAACACAGCCCAAGATCAGGCTCAACACCTTGCCAACCATATTGTGCAGAAGCTGGAGTCCCTGGATGACCTGAACTTGACTGGCCAGCAGGAAAAGCTCATCAGCTTTATTGGGAGCAGTGAGCACTGTATGCGTAGCATGTGCATTTTGTTTTGGTGACTGTTAATAAATAGAGGTTAAGGATATTACTGTGTGAGGCTCTTTCACTGGTAAAACACCCTGCAAACTCCCAGTAAGTGAGATGAAGCTGTGGGTTAAGGGGAACAGCAGGGGAGGGGTCGGGGCTAGCTGAGCCAGGAGCTTGGGGGTCGGGCAGGATGGTCCTGTGGGCTGGATGTGGCCTGTGGGCTGTAGTTTGCCTACCTCTGCCTTAGAGTGTGGGGTTATGCCTTGAGCCCTAGGAACAGGGTAAAGGTGGGTGCCCCTATGGTGTGCGGGTAACCCCAGGAAATGATGGGAGAGGCAGCCATGATGGTAAAGTTCACCCCTACCAGTCCCAAAAATAAGTAGTGTCCAAGAAGGGGGTGCAACCTCATTTCACTAAAATTAACCAATAAAAATGCATTTTGGTGATTTAAATGAGAATAATTTTCTCCCATTTCTAGAATCTTTCAGTTTGTTGCTAAGCCAAAGCAGGAGTTTAACAGGATCCTTGAAGACCCGTCAACAGAGTTCTTTTAATATGAACAATCCAGTTTGTGCCTTTCTGTCTCCAACTTTTGCTGACTTTCATAATCACTTTTATGCAACCATTTGAGTTGGACAGCTCAGAATATAGGCATCTGGACAACAAGAAGGCTAAATTTTCATGTTGCTAAAACTGCTTTGCACTGAAAACATTTGAGAATTGTTGTTTTTACCAATGATAAAAGCTAGAACATATCCTGCTGGAGCCAGGACCCAGGCCAGCCCTCGTGTAGGGAGGTACACGATCTCAGCTGTCCCATTGATGTAGCCACCTCCAACCCAAGTCGCTGGAAAAAAAGAAAAGCAGGAGGAAACTGAGAAAAAGAAGAAATCATATGGCTACCATCATATTTTGTGCTAGAAGATAAGGCATATGAAGCAGGACCAAGCTTCTGCCCCCGCAGCTGCCTGGCCCTAGGGCCCCCTGTCATTGGGGGGCCCTTTGCCAGGGCAGCCTGTGTTTTGCTATAAATCTGCCTCTGCAGGCAATTGTCCTGCTTGCCCTCTAAAGTCAGCCCTGCACTTGCAACCCCCTTAAACCTACCCTGTAACACCCACCCACCTAGGGTTTGCAACCCCCCCCTCAGTTGAAAAACATTTCTCTAGAGGAGTTGATGTACCCCGTGGAAGACCTCTGCATACCCCCAGGGGTACACGTACCCCTGATTGAGAACCACTGTTCTAAGTAAACAATATTTTGCTTTGAGGAAGCTGCTTGATCTCTAATTACCACTGTTATTGCCTTGTAGGGTTGCCAATAGTCCCTTCTTAGAAGGGACGTCTCTTATTTCTTCATCTCTGCACAACAAGATCCGGAGTTGCTGACTGCAGCAAGAAATACCCCTGGTGAATGTTGGTGAGTACTGCTTATTATTAATATTATTCTTAATAATAATAATCATGAATATATTAATGATAATAATACCGGGAGGAGGGTGGGGCAGGGGTGCAAAGAAAACAGTCCATTATTTTTGAAATACAATGTTGTTAACCTTAATTTGTCCTAGAGGGAATAAGGCTGCAGGGTCTGAGCAGTCAGACCTGCTAAGGTGATCATGGCTGACACACCAGGAACTGCAGCCCAGCAGCTGGTCTAAGAGTGGGAGAAACCCATGTTTCCACACTAAGGCCATCACTTCTTTCTCAGACCTTGAAGGAGATATGCTTGGAGAGACCAGGAGGTGTATTATGTGCAATTAGCCCAGTAACCATTACTCTTAGCACCTCTGAAAATGAGGCCACTTCTATTTAGGTATGAAATATGAATTTAAGTGCCTACCTTGAGGAAACCATGTCTGAGAACTTTTGGCATATTGTCCAACTATTTCTTTAATGAATCAGAGCAAAAAATGAGTGAAGAATAAAGGCTTTTGTTGAGAAACAAAGCAGCTATGAGAGTCCTGATCATTTATTAAATAGCTGAAATCATCAGCAATGGCCATTACAGAAAGTTGTCTAAATTCTGCTGTCAGACTGCTTGCACAGCTGTCAGGGATTCCAGCCCCCTCAACACAGATCCTTTCCTTACCCCTCTTGGCAGCTACAGGCTTAGCTCCACCTTCCCCCATTCTCCCAGCAGGAGATACCAGATAATCTGAATGTAGGTACGACATCAAATGCTTAAACATTATACACAAAAAACTTTGTGATGGAACAGGTAAGATTATTACACAGCAACATAATTCTCACAACCCACAGAAGCAAGGATGTGACAATTTAAGTACCCTGAGAGTACTACCTGGCACAAACCTCACAATTACTATACCCCACATTTATCCACACGTTATACTCTCACTGGCACAAACCTCACAACTACCATACACACATTTATACACTCATGTCTCTGATGTAGTTAAGAGGCCAAATCTCATCTTAGGAAACCCTGTATCTGAATAGGGATGAGGTAGTCTGGTGGTAATGATGGACAGGTAAAGAAATGTAAAAGGAATGGAACAGAACATCCTGACCACTGAATTTCTGAACTTCCAGTATCAAATATTTCAGTGCCCTACAGAAGTGCTATCCAGTGGAGTAGAACTTTGAATCAGGTTTAAATGCTATCTGCAGGACAGATTCCCGTTTCCTTTCGTCCTACTTGGTAGGCAAACAAGGGAGTAAAATTGTAATTGGTTCCTTCCTATCCCTAGTTCAGGTAACTATTTTTAATCTGCCTCTGGGTGGTTCTATTGAACCTTCTGTTTACTTGCTCCAGGTGGGGTTGGATCAATTTGCTAGAGTTCTATTAACCAATCAGAGAGGTGGAAAATACCCTGTTAAGTCATTTAAGGCGCAAATGTATGAATGACTGACACTTTTCGTTGACTGCAATGGGCACTGAGGATGCTTGGCACTTTGTAGGAGGCATTTGAGGGAGATTTCTGAGGCGTTCAGTGTTGGGCGCCTAACTCCCCTTTGTGCCTTTGGAAATCTCCCCCTCAGTGACTTCCAGGATCAGGCCATAGCCAATGTTTCTGCCACACAATGTTCCCTTCTGTTTATTTTCTAAGGCTTTGTCCAGTTTTGAACATCTGCCTGCACTAGTGGGATCCGCTCCATCTGTTTGAGAGGCTGCTCCACAGTCTCAGTGAGAAGACATTCTGCCTGATATTCAGCCTTATTTGTCATTTCTTCTAGTGCAGGGGTTCTCAAACCGGGAGTCAGGACCTCTCAGGGGTTGCGAGGTTATTACATGAGGGATCGCGAGCTGTCAGCCTCCACCCCAAACTCTGCTTTGCAGCCAGCATTTATAATGGTGTTAAATATATTTAAATATGTTTTTAATTAAGGGGGGGGGTTGCACTCAGAGGCTTGCTGTTTGAAAGGGGTCACCAGTACAAAAGTTTGAGAACCACCGTCCTAGTGAATAGAGGGCTCAACTTATTTGATTACACTTATGTGTAAGAACTGAGCAGAATTTTCAACAGTTTGGGGTGGTGAAGCCTGTATGTGTTTCAATGGCAGACAGACACTTGTATTTCATACAATAACACTTCTCATTTACATAGCAGCTTTTTCTGAGAATCTCAAAACACTTCACAGAGGTACTGATATTGTACTGTACTGTTATGGGGTTGAGAACAGAGACCATGATACTTAGTTCCCTGATCCTAACCCCTAGATGGCACTGCCTCCAGGATATAAGAGATAGAAGGGGGAGGATTTCTGACATGATCATAGAATCATAGAATATCAGAGTTGGAGGGGACCTCAGGAGGTCATCTAGTCCAATCTCCCGCTCAAGCAGGACCAATCCCCAACTAAATCATCCCAGCCAGGGCTTTGTCAAGCCTGACCTTAAAAACCTCTAAGGAAGGAGATTCTACCACCTTCCTAGGTAACCCATTCCAGTGCTTCACCACCCTCCTAGTGAAAAAGTTTTTCCTAATATCCAACCTAAACCTCCCCCACTGCAACTTGTGACCATTACTTCTTGTTCTATCATCTGGTACCACTGAGAACAGTCTAGATCCATCCTCTTTGGAACCCCCTTTCAGCTAGTTGAAAGCAGCTGTCAAATCCCCCCTCATTCTTCTCTTCTGCAGACTAAATAATCCCAGTTCCCTCAGCCTCTCCTCATAGGTCATGTGCTCCAGCCCCCTAATCATTTTTGTTGCCCTCCACTGGACTCTTTCCAATTTTTCCACATCTTCTTGTAGCGTAGGGCCCAAAACTGGACACAGTACTCCAGATGAGGCCTCACTAATGCTGAATAGAGGAGAATGATCACATCCCTCAATCTGCTGGCAATCCTCCTATTTATACAGCCCCAAATGCCGCTAGCTTTCTTGGCAACAAGGGCACACTGTTGACTCATCCAGCTTCTCGTCCACTGTAACCCCTAGGTCCTTTTCCGCAGAACTGCTGCCTAGCTACTCAATCCCTAGTCTGTAGCAGCGCATGGGATTCTTCCATCTTAAGTGCAGGACTCTGCACTTGTCCTTGTTGAACCTGCTCAGATTTCTTTTGGCCCAATCCTCTAATTTGTCTAGGTCCCTCTGTATTCTATCCCTACTCTCCAGCATATCTACCACTCCTCCTACTTTAGTGTTGTCTGCAAATGTGCTGAGGGTGCAGTCCATACCGTCCTCCAGATCATTAATTAAGATAAAAGCAACCAAGAATCCTGTGGCACCTTATAGACTAACAGACGTTTTGGAGCATGAGCATGAGCTTTCATGGGAGAACACCCACTTTGTCAGATGCATGACATGCATCTGATGAAGTGGGTGTTCACCAACGAAAGCTCATGCTCCAAAACGTCTGTTAGTCTATAAGGTGCCACAGGATTCTTTGTTGCTTTTACAGATCCAGACTAACACAGCTACCCCTCTGATAATTAAGATATTGAACAAAACTGGCCCCAGGGCCAACCCTTGGGGCACTCCACTTGATACCAGCTGCCAACTACACAACAGGAGCCACTGATCACCTGCTGATATCTTGTGCTACTGGAAAAAAAGAACAAACCCTGAGCGCCAATAAAATTAAAGTAGGTACATAGAAGAACAATTCCTCTAGCCAAAAAATCTGAAACCAAAGACACGTAGAAGACAGCTCCTTAGGTTAATTATATAATTAGAATTCACAACAGAATTTAAGAAACTCTTACTGATCTAAAATATAGATTATAAACTAGAACAGGAATTAATATTAAGAAACAAACTTACCAGCTGTGGTGAATAATCCCACAAAAATGTTCATGTTTCTGCCTCCCACCATGGCAACCTCACTTTGCTTTGCATTCTTCTCTTTCTTTTTGGTTTTCCAAGCAGCCCAAATCCCAGTTGCCAACATTATCACATAGAACACAATTGTGGCTACCAGACCGGGGATGTTTAGAGCCATTTTCTGCAAAAGGCTGTATTGTAAAATAATTCTGATCACCAGGACTACTGTGAAGCACCTCATAGAAGATTAAAAGTCTTATGACTGGAAAAGCATTAAGGGTTTTTGTTTTGTTTTTTATATACAAATGCCCTATTGTGGTGAATTAGCTCACATTGAATTCCTGCTGAATTGTAAGAACCCAGAGGAAGAAATAACAGTGGTCTCCCAAAGTGATAGGAATGATTACATGATCCCAAAACTGACATGCACTCAGCATGCCCCAGACTGGCGCCAAGAGGAACATGCTCTTTCCTTTCAGACTTTCACCCTCTTTTCAGACTCCGCCCTCAGTGAAGAAATAACCAGTCCTGCATCAGTAGATAGGTCAAGGAGAAGAGACATTTCTTGGATAAGGGCTAAATCCTGCTGTTATTAAAGTCAGTGGGAGCTTTGCTAATGACTTAAATGACAGCAGAATCCAGCCCCACATCAGCTGGGACATGACACAGACTATGAAATATGCACAAAATGAATACAAAATAAGACATCAAAGAATTTACAAACAAATGTGGTACTTGAACGAAATACCAGACTGAGGGCCTGATCCAAGGCACATAGACATCAATGGGAGTCTTTGCAATGATCTCAGTGGGCTTTGTATCAAGTCTTCAGAACCTGGGAGACTCCAGTCCTCTGTCCCCAGAAGAGATATAGCAAGGCAAGGTTTCCCCAGACTGCACTGCCAAAGTGCTTGTCCTGAGCAGAAGGGATCAGACTGCCCTTCCGAAGTCTGTCTTTTTAATTGTCACTAGGGATCGAATGTTTGTGGAGGCAAAAATTCAGTTTAAATCCACTTTGAAATCTGAATGAATATTCTCTGACAATTTCCCCACCCTATTTCCAGCTCTATTTGTGAAGAATCTAACCATTTTTTTTTTGGTGAACGGTTTTCCCCACATGTAATTAAACATCATATTGCTTTCAAGGGCTAGTCCATGTAATATAAAATAATAGATGACAGATCTAAAAGCGTTATCAACATGCCCCCTAAAACTCAGGACAGCTTTCTTCCCCGCATGGCCTGATCTCTGTGGCCCTGGCTTTTTTAAAAAAATGTTTGTCCTTGGTTTAGATTTTAAAAAACAGTTAAAAAAAGAAGAAAAAAAAGAGAAGGGTGGCGGGGGGAGGAGAAAAGAGTGTGTGTGTGTGTGTATAGAGCTGGAGTGAGGAAGGCTCCATATCTGTGGTAAAACTTTAAAAAGCAATCTTGGGGTTTGTTTTTTTTTTTATTTTTTTATTAAAACACATATGTAAACTCCCCTCAATTGCCAGTTTTCATATTCTTACCCAGTTGTTGTTTTGGTACTTAAAAAACACTATTTTTAAAAGAACAGGGTAGTATTTTAAGCCTTTTAGTTCACTAAACTTCTACAAAATATCCCTGAGGCCACGTCCACACTACAGAGTAAAATCGAAATTAATAAAATCGATTTTATAAAACAGATTTTATAAAATCGATTTTACGCGTCCACACTAGGGCACATTACTTCAGTGGTGTGCGTCCATGGTCCCAGGCTACCATTGATTTCCGGAACGATGCACTCTGGGTAGCTCAGTAAAAGAATGGGACCAATAACTTCGATTTCTGTCCACACTAACCCTAAATCGATATAGTAATATCGATTTTAGGGTTACTCCTCTCGTTGAGCAGGAGTACAGAAATCGATTTTAAGACCCCTTAAAATTGATTTTAAGTGCCTTGTAGTGTGGACGGGTACAGCGTTAAATCGCGTTAACGCTGTTTAAATCGATTTAACGCTCCTGTGTGGACCAGGCCTAAGAGGGGCCTTGTTTTGTTACAGCTCAGGCAATACTGCTTTTTCATAATAAACTTTACAAAAACATAATGCTTCAAATATATGGGAAGGAAAATAAACTTCTCTCTGATCCACTGGATTACAAAATAAGGGGGATATAAACTAGCTGTTACTAAGGTTCTGTGGTTTTTACTCTGGTGTGTTTTCTGCAAGCCCCTTTTTAATTAAAACACGCATGTAAAAATGTTAAATAAAGGGCTCTGTCTTTATATAGGCTTGTCTTTTAAAGTGTTTATTCCTCTACAAAACGTAATATAACTTTCACTTGCATATGTTAAAAAACAGGCAAAGAAGCAGCCTTCTTATCTCTGATCTACTGGTTTACAGAGGCTGTTTTTCCTGACAGCTGCTCTGCTGCAAAAGCCTGCTGTCCTTACTAAAAATGACTGGTGATAGCCTAAACCTAGGGGAAAAAAACTTTTTTTTGTCACCATACATTACTTTTATAACCCTAAACTGTTCATGCATGCTCTTTTTTTATTAAAACACCTATACCGAAGGACTGTGCCTTCATTTTGGCATGTCTTTTACCTCTCTTTGCTAAAAAGTGGGGAAAGAAGCAATCTTCTTCTCTCTAATCCAGTGGTTTACAAAATAAGGGGAATATAAACCGTCTGTTACTAAAAACCTGGGGTTTTAAGCCTAGGATGCTTCTGCCTGCTCTTTTTTTATTACAACACATACAAAAGGGTTGTGTCTTAGGTTTGTCTTTTCGAGTCATTATCCCTTTGCAAAACTTAATGTAATTTTAACTTATGTTTGTTAAAAAGTTTGGGAAAGAACCAGCCTTCTTACCTCTGATCCACTGACTCACAGAGGCTGCTTTGCTAACAGGCGCTTTACTGCAGTTTCACATTGCTTTTACTAAAAAATAACCTCTGTTAGTTTAAAACCTAGGGGAAAACTTTTAAAAATTGTTTGTTACTAAAAGCTTATGGTTTTAACTTTTCTAAAAATCCCTCTGCCTGCTCTTTTTCATTGAAACACTTATGCCAAGGGAGTTAAATAAAAAAATGTGTCTTCATTTAGACATGTCTTTTCAAGTGTTTATACCTTTACAAGACTTTCACTTCTATTTGTTAAAAAGTGAGGAAAGAAGCAATCTTCTTCTCTCTAATTCAGTGGTTTACAAAATAAGCGGTTTATAAACTGTCTGTTACTAAAAACCTGGGGTGCTTCTGCCTGTTCTTTTTTTATGACAACACAAATATCAAAGGGATGTGTCTAAGGTTTGTCTTTTTAAGCCATTATCCCTTTGCAAAACTTAATGTAATTTTAGCCTGTGTTTGTTAAAAAGCAGGTAAAAAAGCAAACTCCTTCTCTGTGATCCACTGACTCACAGAGGCTGCTTTGCTAACAGGAGCTTTGCTGCAGCTTCACATTGTTTTTATTAAAAAATAAAATCCTGTTAGTTTAAAACCTAGGGGGAAAAGTTTAAAAAATGGTGTGGGTTACTATAAGCTTATGGATTTAACTTTTATAAAAACCTCTCTGTAAAAGGTCTACATGGGAAAATGCTGGGGGATCTGTTTCTTTAGATATTAAAGAAAAAAACAGTTAAAAGGGAAGGGAGGGGGGAAAGGAGGGAGTTGGCTCTTGTTTAAAATCTTGGAACTCTAGGATTGGTTCAGGAAAATGAATTCTATGACGCTGCTGTAAAACCACCTCTGATTGGGCCGATCCAAAGGCGGTGATAACAAGTCTAAGAGGATCTGAACCAGAAAAGTTGCCTCATTCTACAGAAAGACGTAAAAGGTGAGAATTCTCTCTCTCTCTCTCTCTCTCTCTGACTCAATCATGTGCTGTCTATCTTTGCCCTTTGCAAAATGGCTTTCTTTTCCCTTTTCTTGTCATGTTCTTTCTTTTAACCTAGCCTGATTCTGAATGCTTTTCTATTCACTTTTTTACCCTGTGCTTACTAAACAGGCTCTGCCTGCTTCTCTCTCTGTCTCATTCAGATTCCACTATGTGCTCTCTATTTTTGCTCTTTGCCCTTTTTTCTTGTCCTGTTCTTTTTTTAACCTCTCTTATTTTCTTAACCTACACTGGTATTGAATAGTTTCAATGCTTTTTTATTCACTTTTTTTGCCCTGTGCTTACCAAACAGGCTTTGCCTTAGTCAATTCCCTTTTTAAACCTAGTTTTTAATCATTTTAAATGCTTTTTTCTTAGTACCCCTTTATAGCTTTTGGCCATGTGCTTACTAAACATGTTTTGCCTTAGTAAATTACCCCTTGTAAACCTAGTTTTTAATGTTTTTAATGCTTTTTTCTTAACCTATATTGGTATTCAATAGTTTCAGGCCTTTTTATTCACTTTTTTACTCTGGGCCTCCCAAACACGTTTTGCCTTTCCCTTTTTCAGCCTAGTTTTCAATATTATTTAACTTTTTTCTTAAACTAGCCCTTCAAAAACAAATATTTCCTTTTTTTTAATTCTATCTTTTTATTCTTTCATAACCAGCCTCTTTTCTTCAATAACTTACCTCTCTTCTTTCAAATTTCCTTTTTTTCCTCTAAACCTTACTCAGACTCTCTTTTTTCCTCTTTACACTCTCTCATACTCTTCTTTCAACCTTTTTCTCTCCATTTACCCAACCACCAACAAACACAACACTTCCTCTAGTCAAACACATACACTCACACATTTTTTCAAAATGGCCGATGGCACCACATTTTCGTGCCAACGGAAATGAGGGTGGGAAGGCGAGACATACGCCCTAAAAGGGGCATGGAAACCTGTCAAAATTTGGATGGTGATGAATGCTATTGAGTCTATTACTACTGTTCAGTTTCAATGTAATTATCACCATGTCTCTTCCCTACACTAGTTAAAAACCTCGGTATCCCAAAATATTGAATAATATTTCAAGAACTGTGCTTATCATAGCAATAGAAAAATAGATATTAAAAGAAAGAGCCAGGAGTCTTGGTATTTTATACTGTTAAAAACATAATCTGCAATATCCCTGCCTCCTCCAAAATCTTTGAGTTGGGGTTTTAATTAACAGCTGAAGATTTAAATTAACTTTAATTAAAACCAGCTATAAATAAATTCATGTGTTTAAAATTCAAATCAGAAAACAATAGCCTTACTTTCTTAATAATGTTTGACATTTATAGAGCACCATTATCCCCAAGAGCTTTACTATTTATCTCATCTCTATAATCTATCACCATTGTAATGCAATTGGCTCGTAGTGGGAGAGAGGTGGAATTTGGCTAAGGGCAGTAGATCCCAGCTCACTCCACCCACTCCTGGAAAGTGAGATACAAGATCTTTACTGTTTGTGCAAAGCTGATAGGATCTCAGTTTTCAAAGTCTCCTAAGAAAACATCACATACAGTAAATCTGCCAGATTCTCTGTTTGGGCCTGATCCTGCATACTCTCACCCATTTGACTACTCCCATTGATTTCAAAGAGACTGCTCACCTGAATAAATGGAGGCGACAAGGCAAGTCAGGTAGTAACTTTTATTGGACCAACTTCTATTGGTGAAAGAGACAAGCTTTCGAGTCCCACGGGGCTCTCTTCAAGCCTGGGCTAAACAATAAAGGCTTTTAGGACTGGACCTTTATCCATGATACCTCAGAAAAGTGAGAGACCAAACTGATCATAGTGTAATTTGAACCTGTGATTCCAGCAGTTGTCTTTCATCTCTGCATTTTTAGACCAGGTGCATCAACATGGTACCTGAGCACCTTAGGCGTTCACCTTTTCTCAATATGGAGTCCAGAGTGAGTCCGTAAATGATTCTGCACCTCAGTTTCCCCATCTGTAAATGGGAATAGTAAAACTCACCACCTTCCTTACGGGGGTGTTCTGGGGACTGATTTGTATCTGTGCAGTGCTCTGAAAATGGGAAGTGTGATATAAGCATTAAAGAGTGTGGCAAATGATTGTATCTTTGTGATTTTACAGTAAGGTTGGATCTTCATAAGTGGAAAACCCTCATTTCCCTCTGCTTATACAATAGCCAGCAGCATGAAACGCAGAAGTATGCTGAACTGACGTTTCAAGTCTGTCCTTGGGAAGTTATGACTATCCCAGTGTGATGTCATAAATAGGTTAAATATTTAAGGTCCTGGGCATCCTTTTAGGGAGGAATGGAGGGATAGCTCAGTGGTTTGAGCATTGGCCTGTTAAACCCAGGGTTATGAGTTCAATCCTTGAAGGGGCCACTTACTTAGGGATCTGGGGCAAAAATCAGTATGTGGTCCTGCTGGTGAAGGCAGGGGGCTGGACTCCATGACCTTTTAAGGTCCCTTTCAGTTCTAAGCAATGGATATATCTCCTATTATTATTATTATTATTTTCCCAAATAGGATATGGAAGTGGAACAACAGCAAAAGGAGAACAACTTGGTAGCAAATAATAGACATAATCATGTTTTGTTACAATGCAGTCCACTTGCCTTTCAGCCAAATGTTCCACAGCATGGTCCAGTGAAATGGATACTAGCTCGGGAGCTGAATTCTAGTCCTGTTTGTGTCATCAGTTAGTTCTGTGACCACCACACCACTTAATCTCATTGTGCCCTGGATTCCACATCTGTAAAACTCTTTTACCCAGCGTTGTAAAATTAATGAATGTGAAGTGCTGTGTGTGTTCTGAATATTGGTGTAATCTGACATGGTAGTTCCATGTTTGCTGTTCTCCCTACAACTATTATGGAACTGCGATGAGAACAAGCACCTTTCTACTACAAGGCCAGCCCTTGTTCCACCTCCACATCACAGTGCTAGCATGCTAATGGTTCTTTCTACTCAGCCCATTACCCAAAGAGATGAGTGCTTATTCCAAGCAAATGTAGCCCTTTGTAGCCTGCTGCTGAATGCACAGCCTGAGAGTTGGTATAGAGTCTTATTCCCGACAGCTTGACCTAACATCTTTTATACTGATTGGAGGAATAGTTAATGTTTCCAGAAGTGCTGTATATGTTTGCAGAGGTAGTTAGGACAAGAGTTGATGGAGGAATCTGTGATGGAGCCTAGCCAAGACCATGATAAAGGAGAGGAGGATATCCCAATTTCGTAGGGGCACTGGGGTTATCATTAGCAACACATACTGGGACAAAACTCAGTTGCCACTGTTGAGTTAATTTTGGTGGAGTAAATGGGCCCAGAGAGTCAAAGATGTTAACATAACCCTGTCACTGTACAGCACTAAACAGTTAAAGTTTAGGGTTTTGAGTACAGAGATTTTGGCCTGTTAGTTCCATGATGAATCCCTCATTAAAATCTTTATTACCTCATTACATATACAGAAAAAGAAGAAAAAAGAGCAAAAGCATTTTAAAGGTAAAATAGGAAGTCAGGCTTTCATTTTAACAATACCCTTTATTGCTTTTCCCTGTGGTTGTAGAGACTGTATATAAGGAAACCACCATTTGACAGTACGTTCAAGGGTGCTAAGGATGGTAATAACTATCCTTTCTGGAAGGAAAAGAGAAAAAGTTAATTGAGATAGGCTGGAGCTGTTGTTAAGTCTGATCCTGCTTCCTTGAAGACAAACGCACACAAAAGGCAGGGGAATATAGGCGCCAACTCTGTGGGTGCTCCAGGGCTGGGGCACCCACAGAAAAAAATTGGTGGGTGCTCAGCACTCACTGACAGCCAGCACCCCCCACACCTCTCGCCCAATGGCTGCCCCACCAATCAACTCCTCCCCATCCCTGCCCTCTGCAATCAGCTGTTCAGCGGCGTGCAGGAGGCACTAGGGGGAGAGGGAGGAGCAGGGATGGAGTGCGCTTGGAGGAGGGGTCAGAACTGAGTGGGAAGGGGCCGAGGGCAGAGGGGAGTGGGAAGAGGCAGGGTGAGAGCGGGAACTTCAGGGGTGGAGTGAGGGAGGGGACAGGGGCTGAGCTGGGGTTGAGCACCCCTGGGGAAAGGAGGAAGCTGATGCTTATGCAGGGGAGAGAAAAGAACACTAAAGATAGAAGATGCACTTCCACCTTTGGTGCTGACTTTTAGTTCTAAATTGTAACCTCAGGGTGGAGAAGCCTGGGCACATTGTATGGTCTTTTCAGACACCCCAAGACCTGCCAAACTTGCATTAGGCTGTCAAATGTGGTGCTTTTAGCTGCCTCTCTGGTCATGGGCTCACAGGAGTGTTGCAAAAGATGCAGTTGTCTTGGCTGACTAAGCCAGACTGTGGCAGGAACCCAAGCCTCACATTCCAGCTGGTATTCAGGACTTAGCCAAAACTGGTGGAGGTGACTATGTCATCCAGGTGTCACTCTCTGGCCCAGTCTAACCAGAACGCCTTTTTGAATCAGGACGAAAAAAGCCCAATGGTGTCACAATGGATTCTGGGCTTGGGGTGTCATTTGCTGTGAAGCAAGGGGGGGCAGTTGTCTCCTCCCAAACTGTTCATAAGTCTGTGTGCTCCATTATATCTTCCACTTTTGTGGAGGAGGTTGGGGTGTGTGTAGGGGGGAGATTTTGCAGGATTCAATTTATTCACATAAAATGTTTTATGCTGATGTAGGTTCCCCCCCAACACCTGGATTTATCTGAAATGACACCTCTGCTTAGGGTCCCAGGAGATGGTGACTGCCATGATGGTAAAACTCATTTCTACCAGTCCAACCATCCACAATTCCCACCAGAGTCTCTCTCTTTCTCTTTTTTAAGGACCTTAAAAGGGGCTGGTGGGTAGAATGGCCCATCCCCTCATTATTTCATTTACAATTAGACCTAATTTCCAATATACCAATTCCATCCTCCTGTTTATCACAGACAATCTCATCACAGTCCTTGGGTGGTATCAGCAGACCTTTCTGTTTGGGCTAATTCAGGCTGGCTGTCTTTAACTGTGGCTGACTTTTATAAACAATTGTATGTAAGACGCTGAGCTGGACTTTTGTTACTTTGGACAACTTAAGAGTACAGGCCTGTGCACAACACCATGCCGTGACATGGTACTGGGATAAAAGCATTAAACATATTAATGTTTGTGGGGAGGGGCACCCCATGGAGCAAAGCAGGGCAGAGCTGGGTGCTGGGCAGAAGGGCACTAGCTGTGGCTTTTGCTGGTCAGCTTTGATACCTGCTGTGGGAAAAGTTTTTAAGTGTTTACATTTTTTTCTTTAGTCTGTTGGCTACCAGGGGCAAAAGGGACTCTCCCCTTATTGTGGGAGGATGGAGAAGGCCAGGTAAGTCTTGTGCAATAGGAATAGATGCCGGTGCTTGAAGCAGATGCCCTACTGCTGGAAGTTCCATGTGACTGCAGTAGCAGCAAAAGTTGCTAGTGGGAACTATCCTCCATATAGGAGCCTGATCCAACTTCCATATGATGGACAGGCAACTGAGGAGCCTAGAAAGGAAGTAACATGCCAGGATCTGTCCCTAAGTCTGGTGTTGCCAAGATTCACCATTTTATTGTAAGTCTCACAATATATGGTGTTTTTTTCTTAAAACCCCAGCTACTGGAGTCATGTGACTACATGAGACCCACATCTTTAATTTTGTTTAAAAAGTAAATTTCTAGTCTTCATAGTTGCAGTGAAAAGCTTATGTTTTAACTCGGATGATGTCTAAGCCAATCATGATTTGGGGTTGTCAATACTGAAAACCTGACCATTAGAATTGGGTGAGAGAGTTCATCTTGCACTCAGAATGACAGGTCCTGGCATGATGATTGGTTTTTAGTTAACATGCAGCCTAACTGGCTCCCACTGTAGCTTAATATTGATGCTAACCACAGCTTATGTGGATCTTAAAACCTGGATTCTTCTGCTTTCTAAAGGAAACTAAAAGCACCCATGCAGTTTGTAGTCTTATTTAGAGCAAACCTCCTTCATTCAAAGCATTTCCCACAGTTAGGATGATTCATTTTGGGTTGAAGAAAAACAGACACGCCAAGAGAGAGCATAAAAAACCTTCCATCAGATAAGGTTCATCTGGTAGTCTTTCAGTCTACTTCCTCTTCTATCTCACTCCTCCACCTCTTGCTCATCCATCTAGGCTGGTTTTGACAAGACTGGCAAGTCTAGTTAGCTCTTTGTGTCCACTGATTGAGATTCTTCAATCGCAATTGCTGGCAGTTATAAGTGGATGTAAAGTCCCTTAGTTCACAAAAGCACCAGGGATATTTGCTTAAGTCTTCATTTGCAGTAAGACACCTTGCTTACACTCTAACCTGGGGTAGGCAACCTATCGCAGGTGTGCCAAAGGTGGCACGTGAGCTGATTTTCAGTGGCACTCACACTGCTTGGGTCCTGGCCACCGGTCCGAGGGGCTCTGCATTTTAATTTAATTTTAAATGAACCTTCTTAAACATTTTTAAAACCTTATTTACTTTACATACAACAATAGTTTAGTTATATATTATAGACATAGAAAGAGACCTTCTAAAAATGTTAAAATGTATCACTGACACGCAAAACCTTAAATCAGAGTGAATAAATGAAGACTCGGCACAGCACTTCTGAAAGTTTGCGGACCCCTGCTGTAAGCTCTTGAGGGCAGGAGCCGCCTCTTAGTTATGTCTTTACAGTCCCTACCACAATGAGAGTCCTCAGGCCCCTAGGAGCTACCATAATGTAAATGGCAATATTACCTGGCTAGCTTTTTCAAGTTCCCTACTAGAAGAGAAATTTATAAAGTTTCTAAACCACAAGCCTTGTTTCATTGTAGCAAATTAGAAAGAGAATATGGAAAGAAACTGAGGAGACATGATCAGGTTGGAAGCCAGAACTGTGAAGGTTTGGGTTAGGTTCAGAGAGGTCCAATTGTTTATGAAGTTTAAGCCATGACATCATAGAGTTTGTCTGGGTAAAGTAAGATGATACTCAATAGCACTCAGTCACATAAATGTTATTGCATTTTAACACTGTATATGAATAACAACTGAGGAATAGGTCTCTTCCCAAGAAACTTTTCCTCTGTTTAGCATAACTTTAGCATGGCTGGGATCACAGAAGTGGGCAGTAGATGGTGCAGCAAGTTGGTAATAGATTTTTACTTCTAGGGCTGTCCTTCCAATCCAGCCAGATCAGGAATGAGTAGGACCCTACCAAATTCATGGCCATGAAAAACGTGCCACGGACCATGAAATCTGGTCTCCCCCCATGAAATATGGTCTTTTGTGTGTTTTTACCCCTTTACAGATTTCATGAGGGAGAACAGCGTTTCTCAAATTGGGGGATCTGACCCAAAAGGGAGTTGTGGGGGGCGGGGGAGACACAAGTTTCTTGGGTGGGGGGGGGTTGCAGTATTACCACCCTTACTTCTGTGATGCCTTCAGAGATCGATGGCCAAAGAGCTGCGGCTGTTGGCCGGGTGCCCAGCTCTGAAGGCAGTGCCCCACCAGCAGCAGTGCAGAAATAAGAGTGGCAATACCATACCATGCCACCCCTACTTCTGCACCGCTGCCTTCAGAGCTGGGTGGCTGGAGAGTGATGCCTGCTGACTGAAGGCCCAGGTCTTCAGGTAGCAGCACAGACGTAAGGGTGGCAATACCATACTAGGCCATCCTTACTTCTGCACTGCTGCTGGCAGTGTCTTTGCCTTCAGATCTGGGCTCCCGGCCAGCAGCTGCCACTCTCCAGCTGCCCAGCACTGAAGGCAGCCACCGCCAGCAGCAGCAGTACAGACGTTAGGGTAGCAGTACCTCAACCCCCCTACAATAACCTTGTGACCCTCCCATGACTCCTTTTTGATTCAGGACTCCTACAATTACAACACCTTGAAATTTCAGATTTAAATAGCTGAAATCATGAAATTTACTATTTTTAAAAGCCCTTTGGCTTTGAAATTGACCAAAATGGACCTGAATTTGGTAGGGCCTTAGTAACATTGAAGAATCCTTACCTGACTGATGTTCAGAGAACCTGTAAACAAAGAGTTGGTCTAAATAAAGATCTTAATTGACCACTGTCCATGTTAGCCACCCGCATGGTTAGCAGGCTCAGCAGTAAGGCTAAGGATTGAGATTGTTTGTGTCAATTACATTACCTTCTTTTTGGGTAATATGTTTGTATCTATATACAGCAACTGAGATTTAATGGTAAGTATCCATGTATAATGTCTTCTATGTTCAAATCAGTGTACAAACACCATCTTGCTCCCACTCAAATCACTGGACATTTTGAATGACTTCAGTGAAAGCTGGAGTGGGTGGATCCTTACTTAAAACTTTTCATCTTCAAACTTCTTTACAAACCTTAGCTAATTAATCATCACCACCTCATGTGATGTAGGGAAGTATTGTCGTTCCTCGTTCAGCAAAGCACTTCAGCATGTTCAAAATTTGAAGTCAAAGGGACTGCTCACATGTTTAACTTTAAGCATGTGCTTAAGTGCTTTGTTAAACAGAGATACGTTTGCTCAGTTGCTTACAGGTAAGCATATGATTAAGTGAGATTCTGAATTGGGGCCATTATCCCCATTTTGCAGATAATAAAACTGGGGCGCACAGTTTAAATGACTTCACCAAGACCACAAGAGGGAGTCATTGGCAAATGTATATATAGAACTCAGGAATTTCTGGCTCCCAGACTTCTGTCTAAGCTGTGACTAGGCCATACCTCTGTAAAATTCAGTATAGCTAATGTAAAGTATTGATTTCAATAGCCTGGTTGGTCCAATGTATAATTTATGCGTTGTAAAAGTAGTGGGTGACTTATTTTTTTCCACATCTGATCTCTCCCTTAACAGATGGCTTTGCCATTTCACCGGGACTATATCAAATTCAAAATGTAGCATACTTGTTTATATACTTTCATAGGCCTGATGCTATCCCCATTGAAGTCTGTAGTAAAACTCCCATTTGCTGCAATGGGAGCAGGATCAGCCTGTGTGTGTCTTATGAATAAAATGTATTAAAGCATCAATCAGTCCCCTTTGTTGTGCGATGTGGAGATGTCATGTATGGAGTTCACATCTGTGGCAACTCACTTTGTAACCCTCTCATCCCTACTGCATTTTTTGAGCTCCTGGTACCAAGAACACACAGAAGCACTGAGTTATTTCATTATATTAACAATTCTAACCACTGCAGGATCAGGTTCCTTCATCAGAGGCCCTTAAATCATTGCATATTCTGACTTCATTCCTTTTCATAGTGCAAATGGAATTCTTGTTCTTTTTATGAATCTACCAAATAATTCATGATTGGCAAGAGAAGACTGGAAAATAAGTGTCACTGAGCTGGTAAATTAACTGCAGAATGCTCAGTGATGCCCTGCATTTAATCATGATTCTCTAGTAGCATAGCTGCTTGTAAATCCACTTCTTCTATATGGCACAGGGCGGGTGGGTGAATGCACTATTTTCTTCTATTATACTGCAAACATCCCATCTGTGAGGGAGGATGTTTCTCTTAAACAAAAATGCCACCAGGTATGAAACAGCAACGATAGTCCCCAAAGTGAGAAGCATGGTGAAGGTTTTAAAAGGGAACAGCTGGATGTAGACCCCATCCACAAGGGAGCAGCCTGGGTAGTGGATTACAGGGGGGATTTTCAGGGAAGGCTCCCCTGCCAGCAGCCTTAACAGGAACCCGAAGAAGAATCCAGCAGCTGAGCCATATGTGTTGGTGTTGGGAATGAAGAGGACGCAGAAGAGCTGAGGAAAGAGAAGGGCATACACCAGCTCACCACTCAGAAACCACAGATCATAAATAGAATGGGAGTAAAAAGCCAGGCCTGCAGCGGCTGCCCCAAAAACCACCATGGAGACCCTCATTATACAGACAACTTCTTTCTCCGTAGCCTGTAAAATAAGGGAGAATTGTTGTAGAAATCATTATTGGTTTATTTTTTAATCTCACCCTGAATCCAATCTCAAGTTTACAGTGATCATATAAATAATATCCAGATCCAAATTTTACAAATAGCTTCTGATGGGCCAAACCAAAATTCTAGATCCAAATACCTCTACGCGTAGGTGTGTTCAGAATCTGGATCCAGAACTAAATTCTTCAGCTGAAGTCTATTTGTAAGCATTACTAACCTGGGCTGGATCTGAATTAGAAAAACTCTACATTCAAACCTCGGGGCCATGTTCACTTTGAAAGACATCTTTGGAATTAGAGTAGCTAATAATAATAGAAAAATACATAGTAAAATAAATAGTAAGAACTTACTATCAAATACTGAAGCTAAGCAACATAGAGTATGTCTACACAGCAAAGGAAAACCTGTGCTTGGCCTGTGCCTGCTGACTCAAGCTCACGGGGCTCAGGCTGTGGGGCTGTTTCATTGTTGTGTAGACTTCCAGGCTCGGCCTGGAGGCTGAGCTCTGGGATCCTCCTACCCCACAGGGTCCTAGAACCCAGGCTCCAACCCGACCCTGAAAGTCTACACAGCAATAGAACAGCCCAGCAGCCCGGGCCCTGCAAGCCAAAGTTGGCTGGTACGGGCCAGCTGCGGGTGTCTAGTTTCTGTGTAGACATATCCATAATCAAAACATTTGCCATTTTGAGTTTACAGAACTTCTGCAAACTTCCGGTGTTTTTGCAAAACCCAGTTTGACTTTGGCAGCATGGGCTAGCCAGCTGACCACAGGAATGGGAAGCAGTAGCTCCTAGACTCTGTTACCACCTCTGACTTATATACCTTTACGGACTTGATGCTATCCCTATTGAAGTCTATAGTAAAACTCCCATTTGCTGCAATGGGAGCAGGATCAGACTCTCTGTGTTGTATCAATAACATACAGTCTGTTAAAGCATTAATCAGTCCCTGTTGTTGTGAAGTATAGAGGTGTGATCTATGAATTTCATCTTTGTTACAACATAATTTGTGACCTCTAACCACAGTTACATTTATGTTTCACAACACTTCTACTTAAATGTTCTTACTCCCATTTTAAAAGATGGGCGAACAAGGCTCCCAGAGGGCATAGCACGTATTTTTAATGGTTTTTAGGCATTGCCAGTCCTTAATTTGTGCCAGATCTCTAGGCTTGACAGTTCATAGCCCCAGCACCTCTGGGCTTGCTGCATCAATTATGAATGTAAAATAATTGCTTGAGACCCATCACCTAATTGCTTGAACCCTGGCACCTCTTTCTTTACAAATTAAGCACTGGGCATTGTTGTGCTCATTGTTGCAGTACCTAACCAAATCTCATTTTCTAACAGGATTTCAGCAATTAGGAGCCAAAATACCATTGACAGCCAATGGGATTAGACACTTAAGGGCCTTAATCATTTTTTAAAATTAGTTTAGGCTTCTAAATCAGTTGGGCCTTACAATGCTGAGTACAGCAATTGACTAAATACCTTTAAGAATCTGGGTCTAAATGACTTGGACAAGGTCACATATCCCAGTCATGACAGACAAGTATTCAAGTCTGGGGTCTCCGGGCTTCCAGCAGAGAGTAATGCTGTACTGGGGAGAGCAAATATCATGTGAAAATTCCAGTCTCCCTACATTTGACAAACAGTTGAAATTTTGGGAATCTGAAATCAGACACATGAAATGATGGCAAAAATTTTGAAAAGCTTTTCAGCAGTTTCTCCCCGCTATAAACACTAGTTATGAATCTGTTACCTGTTTCCTAAGAATTTTTCTGTAGATATTGTGTGCAAACATAGAGCTGGCAGAGAGAAGGGCTGAATCTGCGGAAGACATGACGGCAGCAGCAATAGCTCCCAGGCCGCCAATGGAAATGTAGGTTGGACAGAGATAATGCAACACTAATGGCAGTATCATGGCTGACTCTCCTCTCTCCACTGGTGTTGGAAGACCATAGCTCGTCTGGTTCCAGTCTTGAACACAGAACAATAAAAGGAAGTGAAGAATTAAATATTTAATTCATGCTTTTGTTGCCTTCAGAGCTGTATATCTACAAAGAGCCATCCTTGTGCAGATAAAAACTGTGTTCTAGTACTTAGATTAGGTTGTTTCCTGACTCCAGCTGGTGCTCAGTGTATGTGTATCAGTGATCATGTATCAGTATATGAGGAGAGATTAATAAGACTGGGGCTTTTCAGCTTGGAAAAGAGATGGCTAAGGGGGGATATGATAGAGGTCTATAAAATCATGACTGGTGTAGAGAAAGTAGGTAAGGCAGTGTTGGTTACTACTTCTCATAACAGAAGAACTAGGGGTCACCAAATGAAATTAATAGGCAGCAGGTTTAAAACAAATACAAGGAAATATTTTTTCACAAAATGCCCAGACAACCTGTAGAAGTCTTTGCCAGAGGATGTTGTGATGGCCAAGACCATAACAGGTTTCAAAAAAGAACTAGATAAATTAGATAAACTATTAGCCAGGATGGGAAGGGATGGTGTCCCTGGCCTCCATTTGCCAGAAGTTGGAATGAGTGACAGAGGATGGATCACTTGATGGTTAGCTGTTCTGTTCATTCCCTCTGGGGCACCTGGCAGCACTGGCCACTGTCAGAAGACAGGATACTTGGCTAGATGGACCTTTGATCTGACCCAATAGGGCTATTCTTATGTTCTTATGTCCTGAAGCACGAGAACTGAAAGTCCTTGGAAACCTAGCTAGAAAACATGTATATGTTGTTAACGCCAAACCCTAACACTAGTTTATGCATCAAATAAGGGGCACAATGGTTCAATACTGCTGGGTAAACTGGCAGTGAACTGAGTCAACCAGTTGGAGGGATGATTGGTCTAGTGTACAATGGAGAGTGCACAATGCGCCTGCAGGAGTGTCCCCTCTGCTACTTTCTGGGAATGGGGAACTGAGAGGTCTGTCCGCTCTCCAGACCTTGATTGCTCAGAGATGGGGTCTTTGCACTGATTTCTCTGATAGCTTTTGTCATAAACAGATAGCTAAGGGTTAACATCTCTTTCACCTGGAAAGAAGTAATCTGAACACCTGACCAGAGGACCAATCAGAAAACAGGATTTTTTCAACTCTGGGTGGAGGGAGTTTTGTGTCTGTGTTCTTTTTTTTCTGCCTGATGCTCTCTCAGCTATGAGGAGTGATTTCTATTTCCTGCTCTCTAATCTTCTGTTTCCAAGTTTTGAGTACGGAGATCATGTATTTACATGTCTATAGTTGCTGGAGTGTTTTGAATTGTATTCTTTTTGAATAAGGCTGTTTATTCATATTTCTTTTAAGCAATCGACCCTGTATTTGTCACCTTAATACAGAGAGACCATTTGTATGTAATTTTCTTTCTTTTATATAAAGCTTTCTTTTAAGACCTGTTAGAGTTTTCTTTAGTGGGGAACTTCAGGGAATTGGGTCTGCAGCTCACCAGGGAATTAGTGGGAGGAAGAAATCAGGGGGAGGTCTGTGTGGGCTAGATTTACTAGTCTGACTTTGCATTCCCTCTGGGTGAAGAGGAAAGTGCTTTTGTTTTCAGGACTGGAATTACAGAGGGTGGACTCCCTCTGCTTAGATTCACGGAGGTTGCTTCTGTGTATCTCTCCAGGAGCACCTGGAGGGGGGAAGGGAAAAGATTTATTTCCCTTTGTTGTAAGACTCAAGGGATTTGGGTCTTGGGGTCCCCAGGGAAGGTTTTTCAGGAGGACCAGAGTGCCCCAAAACACTCTAAATTTTTGGGTGGTGGCAGCAAGTACCAGGTCCAAGCTGGTAACTAAGCTTGGAGGTTTTCATGCTAACCCCCATATTTTGGACGCTAAGGTCCAAATCTGGGACTAAGGTTTGACAGCTTTAGCTCATAAATATCAAATCCTTTTCTGACTCTTACTAAGCTATTTACCTCCATAAGAGCTTGATCCTGCTCCACCTAGGGTGGTGGCGGTTTTTTGGAGGGGAAGGGAGAGGGAGTTGGGTTTTTGTTTTGTTTTATCACTGAACCTGTAAATTCCTTTGAGCGTTTTCTCCTCTGAACATGATCAATGACACTGATACAACTCAGTGAAGATTGTGAGTATAAAGCAGTGAGGAAAAATAAGTTTTATTGGTCTTTTTTTTTCTTTTTGCGCTCAAGTGTATGTATTGTACTGTGCACAGAATATAAATGTGGCAGCCCACTTCTTTACCTAACATAAAACATAAGGAAGACATTGATACTCTAATGGAGATCCCACAACTGAGATTTAAATATATATTAGGTACTTGAACACCTGAATCAGAAGCTGGAAGGCTCCAGCATTCTGATTTGGGCCCCTAAATAAATGGCCTGAATATAAAAAATGCTAAACAACCAGCAGCTCCCACTGATGTCAGTAAGAGCTACTAGATGCTCAGCACTGAAACCAGGCTGCTTTGTTAGGTGCCTAAATTAGGACAGTGGAGTCCTACCTTTAGGCCCCATTTTAATAATCTTGGCCACTGATTTTAAATCTTGAGCAAAAAGTACATTTCTTAAAACCATATGATTTAGTTTTACCTGTGGATGCTGCTACAGCCCCTATGAGCACAGAGGGGATGGCCATTAAAAAGCTCCCCAATCCAGAGAGATAGGAAATGAGCCTTGCTTGTCTTGGTGAGGAGGCTGAGAGAACTCGCTGGAAATAAATTTGCCACGGGATACTACCAAGAACCTGAAACGTTCAAATGTTAATGCAGTGAGACAACATTCCTTGCTTATTAGTATTACTTTATTTATTGGTAGGGCTAGTAGCACCTTCTGTTATCAAGGTTACCTAACACGTATCATTATAAGAGCTTAGTTTCAAGTTGCTTATACCTTTAACAAACTTCAACTGTTTGGGGTGAAATTTTTGCCTCCAGCTGATTTGTTTTTTTAAGTTTAGTCGGAATGGTCTAGCTGTTTCCTGAAAATGTGGGCACTGAAAAATGTCTTTTTTGTGACTCTTTCTTAGCGCCTTGATGCTTGGGAGCAGAAAGTTGAAATTTGGCAGGGCGGTGACCTTTGTTTCAGGGATGAGTCTTTTGCCAACTCTGTGGAACTCTGGCTTTGGAATGGATGATGAAACTATTCACCCGGTCCAATTTCCCACCCCACCAGCCCATCCAAGAAAGATTTCTTACCAGATATAAGAAGTCATCCAGCCACCTTCCAAGATATTCTGTTTGTACTTGCCCAGTCCAAGCGGCTTGGTAGGATTCCTGAGCAGCAGTGTAATAAATGTTTTCTGTTGCAGAGTTGAGCAGGGCAAATGGGACACAGATCCACTGGGATTAAAATGGAAACACTGAATCTCTTCACTAGCTTCCTCTCACTTCTATATTCTATTCAAGCTTCTTGGCCTTGCCTTTACTCTAATTTCCTCCTCTACCACTCCTGCCTTCTACAAGCATCTCAAGCTTGCTGCCTAACTGTCCCTTTTGCCTCCTTTTCCTGCTCATCCTCATTTCATGCCACCCTTTATTCCTGGTCCTGTATCTCATTCCCTCTTCTTTTTCCTAAGCATTTCCGTCAAGCTCATTCAAATTCCTTCTTGTTCTACAAGACCTTTCAGTGCCAGCTAGACTGATGTCTTGATTTTATAGGGACAGTCCCGATATTTGGGGCTTTGTCTTATATAAGTGCCTATGATCCCTCACCGCCTGTCCTGATTTTCACACCTGCTATCTAGTCACCCTAATGCCAGCCCAGTGTAATTCACTAATGCATTAAGGTTAAAACTTCACTCCATGTATCATATCCTCTATGTCAAGAATGTGGTATGTCAATGTTCAGTTATCAACAGGAAAAGCAGAGTCCATCAGAAAGGGCCACCATGTATGAATTATTATCACCATTGTAATGTTGGATAAACTCAGACACAGAGAAATTAAGCACATTCTCAGCTGAGCACCAGGCACAAAGGAGGTGCAAAGAGTCATTTGTTTGCCCCCATTCTTGGGCCCAGTCCTACATCTGCCTGGTCACATAGAAGTGTTGGACTGGAAGGGACCTCAAGAGTCTTCTAGTCCAGTCCCCTGCACTTAATGCAGGACTAAGTATTATCTAGACCAGTGTTTCCCAAACTTGGGATGCCACTTGGGTAGTGTAAGCCCTTGGCGGGCCGGGCCGGTGAGTTCACCTGCCACGTCCACAGGTCCGGCCGATCGCAGCTCCCACTGGCCGCGGTTCGCCGGTCCAGGCCAATGGGGGCTGCTGGAAGCAGGGCTGCCCGAGGGATGTACTGACCATCGCTTCCAGCAGCTCCCATTAGCCTGGAGCAGCGAACCAGGGCCAGTGGGAACCACGATTGGCCAGACCTGCGGATGGGACAGGTAAACAAACTGGCCCAGCCTGCCAGGGGCTTTCCCTACACAAGCGGCGTCCCAAATTTGGGAAACACTGATCTAGACCATCCCTGACAGGTGTTTGTCTAACCTACTCTTTAAAACTTCCAATGATGGAGATTTCACAACCTCCCTAGGCAATTTATTCCAGTGCTTAACCACCCTGACAGGAAGTTTTTCCTAATGTCCAACCTAAACCTCCCTTGCTGCAATTTAAGCCCATTGCTTCTAGTTCTATCCTCAAAGGTTAACAAGAATAAATTTCCTCCTCATCCTTGTAACAACCTTTTATGTACTTGAAAACTGTTACCATGTCCCCTTCTGAGTCTTCTCTTCTCTAGACTAAACAAATCCAATTTTTTCAATCTTCCCCCAGAGGTCATGTTTTCTAGAACTTTAATCTTTTTTGTTGCTCTTTTCTGGAGTTTCTCCAATTTGTTCACATCTTTCCTGAAATGTGGTGCCCAGAACTGGACCCAATACTCCAGTGAGGCCTAATCAATGCAGGCTAGACTGGAAGAATTACGTCTTGTGCCTTGCATCGTGTAGTTAAAAGCGTGGTTGCTTTATTTAAATTAATTGGCGTTTTTGGATAGCCATCTTCTTGGGTTTTGTTTATTTCCAGCGAAGATAATTATGGGCTAGATTGTGCAATCTTTACTCAAATGGAATAGCATTTACTCATGTGAATAGATAATAGACTACACCCATGAGTAAGTGCTACTCAACCTAAGTAAAAGTTGAAAAACTGGCTTTATGTAGACTGGGGGCCTTTTTGTTTTTACACCTAAAGTAGAGCTTTGGAGTCTGAGACCAGTGTCAATGGCCCTACTTTGGACTGAGACTGGTGAAAATGTGAGAGGAATTTTCACTCTCATCTTTAGTTATGCAATATTGAGAAAATTGACAACACAGAAATGCATTGAACTTACCAGGCTGAGCATAATAAAAATCAGCTGTATCACATCTGTGTATGCAACTGAATACAGCCCTCCCAGTAAAGTGTAGAGTATAACAGTGCATGCCGATATGATGATGGCCAAATAGCCTCCGATATCCAAAATGACCCTCATTGTTGCCCCTGCAGACAAAGACAGTTTTGAACAATCATAACAGGTTTTATATGTGCAAGTTTCTTATTATACAAATAAGTGGTTAAATGATACCAGTGGCAATGTAGTCTAGTGGTTAGTGCACCTGGCTAGAAGCCAATGATTCCGGAGTTTTATTTCTTGTGCTACCACCAATTTACTTTGTGACCTTGGCCATGTCACTTCCACTCTCTGCACTTCAGTCCCTATTTATAATATCAAGATGATAATAAATACACAGCATTACCTCGTACTATGGAAATGTGAATTTTATATTTCCATCAGTTTTACTTTAAACATGCACAAGAAACATTAGGAAAGGGAATAAACAATATATTTTCATGAATGAGCGATGAACACATAATCCACAAAAGGTGATATAAAGCAGAGCTATCCAGGGTTGTCTTTCCCTCGTTCTCTGTGTTTTGCTACATCATCTTTCTATCAAATACAACAGCAGAGCAAATATATTTACCTAATGAAGCAAGAATAGCTGCAAACCAGAATATATCTCCTATTAATGGTGGAATAAAGAGAAGGCTTCCAATCATGTTCCCGTATGTTTCTTGGAGAGGATCCATCATTGTCACATAATTTTTGGATCTCATTGGATTTACAAAGAAGAGGCCACCTATCAAAAATGATAATATTGTCATTGAATTTTATACAGTCTCCTAAGCAATTGTCAGAACTGTCTTGTTCTAAATGACATCTGTATTAAAGCCAGCATTAGTCAATGTTCACTGGTCACATTGCAATTACTTGCTAATGTTCCCCATTAAAATGTCTGTCAGCTGATCTCCTCCACAATTAATTAAATATCCACATTTACCAAGCTTTTTAAAGTGAATTTCTCATGAATAACCATCTCCTTCAGGCAATGCGAGGCCCTAAAGAGTTTTCACTGTAAAGGGTCTTACATTATGTGAAAAAAATGTGCTTTGGCATGGGTGAGTGACCCTCTGACTCAGGGAGGCTAGCCCCTGCCCGATGCCCTGCTGGTTCCCAGAGTCCCACCCTCCCCATGACTGCCAGCCCCTCCCCCCAGCCCCTGAGCGCTCCCAAGCACAGAGTGGACAGTCCCAGCTCTGACATCCTTCCCCCCCAGCACCGGGCAGTGCTGCCCAAGTGCCCGGGGCCCCCTCAGTGCTGGGTGGCCCCAACCACCCCACTTCCCGGCCATGGCCACCCTAGCCCCAGCCCCAGCCCCAGCCCCAGCATGCTTCCCTGAAGACGAGTGACCAGCTGGGCTGGGGTGAAGGGAGAAGGACGAGGGCGAACAGGAGGGGGCTGTCTGGGTGGAGTGTGGTCAGGGCCACGCCAGGCTGTTTGGGGAGGCACAGCCTTCCCCTGCTTATGCTACCCACTTTGGTCAATAGAAGGCAATAGGTTTGTCCTTGATTTTGTGAATGCTAGATGCCATGCAATGTACTGAGATAAATGCTGCCCTCAGTTACATACAGTGAAACCTGCAGCTCCCCTATGCCTCATCCAGAATTAAATTATCTTGTTTTTAATGTCAGCATCTCATGAACTGAGCCCAGTCCTACACTCCTTCCTCATATCAACAATCCTAACTCAAACAAGTAGTTCCATTAAAATTGATGAATGTTTGTAGTGCCAAATCCTGATGCCTACAGACTGCTTGTCTGGGGATTACTGACATGGGGAAGGGGTGCTGGATTGGACTTGCAGTCTCTGAATGGGGCTTCTTGTGTTGGTAAGGATTACTCACATGAGAAAGGGTTGCCGTGCCCATAGGCTACTGCTTTAGGGCCTGATTGAAATAGAAATTAATGGGCATCTTTCCATTGACATCAATGGGCTTTGGCTCATGCTCACAGTTCTCTTCACATGACAGATATTTCCCAGTGTAAGAGCAGCTCTTCCTTGTCTCTACTTGTAGGATTCTGCTAAATTCCTACTACACACTTCCAGGGAAAACTGCCCCCAAATGGCACTGTTGCACACCCATTACTCCAGCTTTATGTGATGGGCTGGTGTATGGCTGTATCTAATTGTGACCTGCCCTTGACATTGTAACTGCCATTTTGAAGAATGTGATTTGCATTTGTAATGTGTAGTTGTGCCTGCCTAGAGATGCCAAGGACAGACCAAGGTAGCTTCTTGTAATGCAGGGCGCCTCCCTGAAGCAACTAACACAAGAGTCATCAATGGTGCTTGTCAGAACAATGGATTTGCTGAAACCCGTGGCCAGGCTAAAGGAAACTGGTTCTCCCAGTTTGTCTCCCAGGGGAGTAGGACTTCAACCACCTGACTGAGATGATGAAGCTGGTCAGTAGATAGCATGACAAAGGAGACTTAAACCTTATTTAAAGGCAAGATCTGCTCTTGGTTCTCAGTCTCTTGCTGGACAACAGAGACTGCAGAAAGTAAAGGGCCCATGGGGCCTAACTGCTGGACACATGGACTAGGCCTAAGGACTCACAAGAAGGGATGAGCAGAGACACAGGGGAAAGAACATTCAGGCACCTGTTGTTTTCCTAGAGATATGTAACTCTTGTATATTTTGTCAGCAATGGCTACTGTGATTTTAAAAACTCCAGAGCAAAGCCTGTGTTCCTTACTTTATCTGCCATGTGTCCCCAAAGAGTTAAATTACAATCCAGGGCACCCACAAAGGGGACCAGACAAGAGGTCTGCACCCAGTAGTGGGCCTTAGGGTATGTCTACCCAGCAGTGTAAGCCTAGGTTTGAGCCTGGGCTCAACTCTAACTCCCTTTGCGTCCACACACCAATTGTGCTAACCTAGGGCTCGGACCTAGGATCCCAGGATCCTGCAGGGCTGGAGGGTTGGAGCCGATGTTAAGGTGGCACTGGGACCTGGGGTTCGAGCCCTATTGCTTTCTTATTTACATGGGGTCCCAGCTTGACTTGGATCCTGGAAGTCCTCCGGATGTATCCCAGAGTTCCTTGGGGCAACTTCCTTAGTCTTCTCTATGCCGATGATCTGTGATGCCATCTGTTGCACTCTATTGCAAATGGAAGCTGCACCTCCCTTTGCAAATGGCAGCAGGTCAAATCAGAGGGTAACCCATTGTCTACTGAACATGCAACCCTAGGGAAGGCGGGGGCCCTTGAGAGCAGAACAAGGATCAAGCGACTGCCTTGCAGGGAGAGGGGAGAGCAGAGCTCCCAGCTCAGCATGCCCTGGGGGCAGATGACCCCTATTACCCTGACCGCTTCCCCTCCCTGCAGGGCTGCTGCGTGGTCTCCAGTCCACTCTCTGGTCCCCTGGGCGCTGCATGTGCAGAGTGTGCAGGCAGTGTGTGCTGTCAGGGCAGTAAGTGGGAGCCAGCTGCAAAACTTCCCCACAGTCTCACAGGGATCTCTTATCCTGTCTCCCAGGATGCATCGGGGCAGGGATGAGGGATCCTGGGAGGTGCTGAAGCACATGGTATCCCAAGCCCTGGGGATGCACTTCACTGCTCTGCTGCCAGCGAGGCTGGAGTGTTTTTCCTCTGAAACCTGTCTTTTATGTGAAACTTCAAAACAAACAGACAAAAGTAAATAAAAAAATAGCCAAACAAAAACACCTTCACTGAACATCCTATTTTAGAAATTAAGAATTGCAAAGTTTCACTTTCATAGTTTGACAGCGAGAGCCTGATGTGCTAATTCTCCTCAGAACAGGCGCACATGGGCATTTTCCTGCTAAAGTGACTCAGCCTAGAGGTGGGCAGCCTAGTTGTCTGGTTAGATGGTAGGTCAGTGTAAAGCCTTCTCAATCGCCAGTCATTCTATTGAGACAGCCGCCAAAGGAGCTAATTATGCAGCTTATGTACTCATGTGATCCTTATGGGCACCTGTGTCCCATCAATAACTCTGTTTCCACAGTTAGGAAACAGCATGGGCGAGTTTTCTCACGGTGCAACACATTCTTAGGCCTAGAGTGTCGACACTGGCGTGTGTGTGTGTGTGTGTGTGTGTGTGTGTGTGTGTGTGTGTGTGTGTAACCCACACACCTCCTGGGTGTGGTGTTCTGTCCCATCTAGTGGCACCAAGACCACTTAGATTAATGAGTCTGCTCTACATCCTTAGCTAAGGGCCATAAGGGCCAACCAGGGTCTGTCAATGTTACAAGTGTGCGCACCAGGGGTTAGAAAATCCTTAACCTAGGGTTAAAATGCATTATAAAAGCTAAAGCCCAAGGTTGAGTCAGGTCAACTTGAGTCCCATTAATCTTAGGCTTACATTGCTGTGTACACATACCCTGAGAGACCCAGAGTTAGAGGCCGTGGCTGGATGCTGACCAGATCCAGCTGGCTTGGAAGCACATGGGCTCCAAAATAGGTACAATTACAGCTGACTAGTGACTGTGCACTAAGGGACTTGGCTAGGTCTTCTGTAACAAACATGCATTGAGATTAAAGGTGTTAGGAGACTGTATTTTGGTGGGGAAATCATGCTGATACTTTTTAGCTCCACCAACATTTCAAAGAAAGAAATACATTCTGCTGAGGGCCTGATTTTCCTACTGCCAAAAGGATATTGGAGAAAAACAGTATTCACAGAATATCACATGCAAGCAAAACACACAAGTAAGATTATTTTGCTGTAGAATGTCTCATGCAGGTGAATCTCTGCTCTTTCACAGAGCCCCATTGAGTCCTGCATTTTAGGCCCTGATCCTACAATTATTAATCCCTTAAATTTTCATCCTGAATTTATTGTATGCATGCAGAATAGTCCAATAAAGGCCAATGATATCACTTTTTGAATGTCCAGTATCTGATACTTCATTCAGAATAATTTAAACAGCTCTGAGTATTTGACAGTTACCTGAGTGTAGAATATGTAATATGTCAAATGTATATTGTAAGTGTTGGGACATGTGAAAAGATACCTGCTTGTCTGGCAGGGAAGTAGAACAGCCAGGTGAAAAGCTGAACCAGCACATCAATCAGATGAACAACTGGTCCGCGATTCAATCAGGAGAACATTTTGGTCAACAACCTCATCAGGTAAACAACTGAGTTAGCAAACTAATCTTAGTGTTAGGCAGAAACGTGTTTATATCTATAATGACTGATTTTGTAACAATGTATTTAAGGTGAGCATCTGAATGTGGGTATGCGCTTGCATTTAGCCTTGTGCTGTGCCCTGTTCCCGTGCACTGATCACTCACTGAATCAGCAAATAAACTACATACTTCTTCAGCTCAAGAGTCTCTCTGTGAACTTGTGTGTTCTGGGTAGCAGGAAAAAGACCCAGTCAACACTGGAAGAGGATGGAATTTTTAGATCCATAACACTGGATTAAAAAAAAAAAGATTTATAACATGCTTTTTTTTACCAATAACAAGGGACAAAGCAAATCCTATTGGTGCCTGGACCCACACTAGTCCTCTTGTGGGAAGATAGACAGTTTCAGCTGTACCATTGATATATACTCCTCCGACCCATGTTGCTGGAAAAAAAAAGGGGTGGGGGGAAATAGTGATGAGACATCTATTGACATACTACTCTCATAAAACATGCTGAAAAATACAGGGCCAGACTGTGAACCCTCTATTCACACTGTTGAGTGTTTACGCACACTCACATTTACTCCAATGGCACTATTTCTGGAATAAGGTACTACACAATGTGGATAGGATAATCAGAATCTGACCCTAAAGGCTAGTTTACACTACACAGGTTCTGTGGATACAGCTGTACTGGTACAGTTATACTGGCAAAAGCCCCCACAGGGGATGCAGTGTAGACTGACAGGAGTTTTTCTGCCTTGGTAGTAACATCACCTTCCTGGATGACATTAGCTATGCAACAGAAGCACTCTGGTGTCAGCATAGCTGAATCTATTCTGGGGATTTTGCCAGCATAGCTGTGTTGGCTGGGGGATGAGGTTTTTTTACACCCCTGTCTGACATAGTTATTCTGACAAAACATTGCAATGTAGACCTGACCTGAGTACAATTCTGGAGAGGCAATATTCAAAAGTGAATAGCCACATTTGCATGGGAAAACTCATTAATGTTCAGAATATTTCTAGGCAATTTGAGTAGGTTTATTTTTATTTCTATTTTTGTAAATGCTAGACACTGGCTGGAGCAGATAGCAAGAGCAAATAGTGTTACATTTATTGTTCCTTAATGATTTATAGAACATAATTCCCATGTATCATGGTGCTTTACTATAGTAAATGTGTGCTTAAGAAAATAAATCACTTAAAACAAGTCAAGCACATATTGCATTCAAAAAAGCGAGTCTTCAGCTTGACTTAAACCAAGCAAATCTGTTGGCCAGACAAATGTCACTTGGGACTACATTTCCCTAATGACAGGTAAGAGGGACAAATCTCTGGCAATGGGAAAACACAAAAGAAATAGAGTGTCAGAAGCATAGTATGTAAATGCCTTAAAGAACTATATATAAATCCTTCTTTATAGGCAGATCCTGATAGACTTACTCATGACGAGTGGCACCGTATCCCACATAACAAGTAAGGTATTCAACACGAGTGAAGGTAGAAGAATCTGGTCCTAAATTAGAACCATATTCTATCCTTTTGAGTAGTATCGTATTCCTCAGGGAGTCCCACTAATTTAAGTGGGACTACTCAAGGCATTAGGGACTGCTCAGTGTGAGTAGGGCTGGCACAATCTGGTCCATAATGCTAATAAAACTTTAATTCCATATCCCAGACCTAAAAGAGCAGATTTATGTTGTGAATGAGAAAAACTCAACCTGAAGATTTTAATAAGATAAAAGAATTTCCTTTAAGAACACTTACCAGTTGCAGTGAATAATCCAATGAAAAAATTCATGTTCCTGCCCCCCACTATGATCATCTCACTTGGTTTCCCTTTCTTCCGGTCCTTTTTGCTTTTCCAAGAAGCCCAAATTCCAATGGCAAAAGTTATTGCATAAAACACAATCAAAGCTACCAAGCCAGGTATATTCAGAGCCATTTTCTGCAGTTTATTTTGGATCACAGAGATAAATATGGATTCAGTAGTATTCACACACTACCAAAAAGAATTATGAGCCAAATTTTTGGTCAAGTTACTGGATATTATATCTCTGTCTTTCAGTCTCCACCCTTCTTGAGGAAATATCCAATCCTGCCTTCTGGGTGGAAGTAGGGTGGGGTAGATAAGGGATTGGGACTAAGGCAAATCAGCATTTATGTGTTGTATAATGTCAATTTGATATTAATGAGGGGAAATGTAATATTTTGTATGATATGCATTGGCATGTGAATAATCAGTATCCATTTTGCTTGGTTCTAGTTATGAGGTCAGCATATATGTGGATGAGAATCTCATCTGAACAAAGTTGACTGAAATTAAAAAAAAATCATTATAATAAAAAGAAATTCAGGAAAGAAAAAAATCGGTGATCAACTGAATGACTAGCATTCCCTTATTCAAATCAAGCTCACATCAGTTTCATTGCTAAAGGCAGGCAGGGGTGCAGACAGTGTTGTATTGTACCATAAAACAACAGGTAACACATTTGTTTCTCTGGAGACTGTATGTAACAAACTCCTGTTAGAATGTTTCTCAAGTAATTAGAAAGAGAAATCTTTCTTTGATCAATTTAAGAAACTGTCCTTCAAACAGATAAACTTCCAATAGGAAGCCCTTACATGGTAGGATGTGAGTAATTTATATAGTTTAGATGTCAGCATTTTGGCTGATCTATGGCTGAAATCCTGCTCTGGGCAGTAGACTTTCAGTCTTTCTCCTTCTGTCCATTGAGATATGCTCCTTGATGCCAGGTAACATGTTCCTTCTTTGGGGTAGTGGGCGCATGTTCTTTGCTGTGCCTCTCCTGAACACCAGAATTTATCCTAGAAATAGATCCTTGATGGTAAATCAAAGATTGTTCCTTGAACAGTCCTTCATTTGCATGCTAAGCTTAACAGTTTCTTCTAAACGCCACCTCATGCAGAGATCAAGAGGCAACAATTTCGTGAAACTTACATGGCACAGCTCAAAGATGACCTTTAGTTTAACAACACACACTAAGAACTAACGTACATTGATTGTGACTGTGGAGAGTCTTGAAGAGAAAGACCTGAGGAGAACCTTGATTTTTTTTGTTTTTTTTTATTACAGCATTCTGTAAATGGTCCATCGGCAATCCCTCTGTGTACAGTGTTCTCAAAACATTCTGGAAGCAGTATGAAGCTGTCCTGATAGCACTGATAGCAGAATGAAGGCCAGTTCAAGGCCCTTCATGCTACTGTGTTTGTGGCCCAAAAATCTTAATCTAACAGCAAATATTTTGTTTGAGTGAGAGACGTGTTCAAAGTGCAATTATATGAGGTTTTTAACAAAACAGATGAATCTGACATCAAACTGTAATATGAAAAATTCATTAGAAATAGCAGAGGAAGCAAGATTTGTGTGAACTTTGCTTCAATCTGACAGGGGGATTTGTACAAATAAAAGTAGTGTGGTTGTTTTCATTTAAAAAAGAAAAAGCCTCATGGCCAAACTCTGATACCTTTTCTTAGGCTGAATAGTACTGTTGTCTTTTAGTGATCTTATTAAAATCTGGTACTATTCAGCCTGAATAAGAGTATCAGAATTTGGCCCTAAATGTGTAGATATAAAAAGCTAGATGAGAAATACTGTACATTTTAAATATACATTTTCAGTGTGGTATGTTAGTAAGAGGCACTAACTTTCACCTTCATCATAGCATCTGCAAAGTCCTAGAAAGTGAAACTGTTACAGGTAATGAATAGCAGGGTGAATCTGGGCTGTCTTCTCTTGCTTACTGAGTAGAGTTTTTCTTGCTGTGAAGAATTTTCATGTTACTTTTTGGATAAGTCCCCAAGATCCAGCCTGTGTGGGCATTAGATCTAAATTCAGTGTCAAGAAATTGTATTTGTTGCATTTAAACATAACTTCTAGATTCATTCCAAGGCCAGAAGGGACCATTCTGATCATCTAGTCTGACCTGCTGCATGACAATATCTTTTAGAAAAACATCCAATTATGATTTAAAACTGGTCAGTGATGGAGAACCCACCACGACCATTGATAAGTTGTTCCAATGGTTAATTACTCTCACTTTTTAAAATGTATACCTTATTGCCAGTCCAAATTTGTCTAGCTTCAGCTTCTAGCCATTAAATCATGTGATACCTTTTTCTGTTAGATTTAAGAGTCCATTATTAAATATTTGCTCCCCATGGAGGTAGTTATAGACTATAATCAAGTGACCCTTTAATCTTCTCTTTGTTAAGCTAAATAGATTGAGTTCCTTTAGTCTATCACTATTAAGTGTTGTTTTCTAATTCTTTGTTCTTTATTCTGGCTCTTCTCTGAACCTTCCCCAGTTTGTCACAGCGGTTGCACTACTGCCAAATACAGAGGTAAAATAACCTGGGAGCTGAATCCATATCCTTCCTATATGGTAAAAGCCAGCAAGACTGAGACTTGCTGCTGGAGAAGATTTTTGTCAGAGCTCATTTAAAAATGTTTCCTCAATCCTGGAAAACACTGAAAAATGGGGAAAAAAAAAGTCTAAATTTTCCATGGACATTTTTGTGTGTGCAAATTTTAATACTCAAAAACTTTGGCCAAAACTGAAATATTTTGATTTAGAAATGCGGTCACAGTACTTCATGGGAGCTGTAGTCTGTGTGCCTCAAGCTCCTGTTCTCTATGAGCTGTTCACCATGATTCCCTTCTTGGAGAGGGAGTCAGAGAATTAGCCTGGCTGTGTGGCAAACAGTCAGCACCAGGCAGGGGCTGAGCGAACAGTTTAATATTAGCAGACCCAGGCCCTGGATCAGGGCGGGCAACAAACAGTCAGTAGCTCAGGCCCTCAGGAAGGGGCTGAGCAAACAGTTCAATATCAGGCCCAAGCCCTGGATCAGGGCGGGGCAACATTCAGGAACAAACAAATAACCTGGGAGGGGGGGAGACTGCCACCTGCACATTGGGTGGCACACTGGGGGGCAGGGGGAGATGCAGGCCCTCCCACTCCACTGCGTCCCAGCCCGGGGCCCTAGCAGAGGCCGAAGACCCGCTGCTGTGTCAGTGGGGATCCTGGCCGCAACACACCCACATCAGCTTTGGGTGTGCTACAGCCAGATTAGGTTCAGCTGCCCCCGGGCTAGTTCCTACCTCCCCCTCTAGAGGTACCTGCGTCTGGATGGAGTCTTCTAAGGAATCAAGCACCACGGGCTCCTCTGGGTACCCGGAGAGCGGCAGGCTTAGCAGCTCCTCTGGGAACTTGCCACAGGCAGTTTTACCAGCTTCTCCGGGGTCTGGTCGGCATCTGGCCAGTCCTTGGGTCAGCCTCAAACTGCATGAGTCTTCCAATCGGGAGCTAAGCCACAGGGGTCTGGCTTCTCCGGTGGCCACGCCTCTAGTGAGGTCTGGGATTGGGCTTTTGTACTTCCTGTCCTGCACCCTGACCTCTGGAGGGTGGGCGCAAGCTCCACTGGCTCTGTCCACTTTGGCATCCGGAGGGGCTCGTACCCCTCCAGGGTGGCAGGGAACCAGGCCACCTCACTACAGCTTTATAATAGGTGAAGGTTTCTAACCATCAGAGGAGTGAAGTTGTGGAACAACCTTCCAAGGGGATCAGTGGGGAAAAAAAACCTAACTGGCTTCAAGACTGAGCTTGATAAGTTTATGGAGGGGATGGTACAATTGCCTGCCATGGCATGTAGCCAATCTGTGAGTGCTAGCAGCAAATATCTCCAATGGCCAATGATGGAACACTAGATGGGAAGGTCTCTGAGTTACTACAGAGAATTCTTGCCCAGGTGTCTGGCTGGTCCATGAATCTGAAAAGGTAACAGCTGCAATAGTCCATACGTCTTGTATCCAGTTTAATGCTAACATCATTCCCATCAACCCAGCTGTCATAATGGTTACCAAATTAGTTATTATTTTAGATTTCTTAACTCCCGTCTCAGGGATACAAAAGGCTGATCCCACTCTACCAGTTTTTTCATCTTTAGATCTATCAGTGTATAGTCATCAATGGTGGCTCTGTTACTGTATTCACTCTCGTACACTTTATCTGTTATATAGGATGACTCTTTCTTTCCATTTATTTTATTATATAATTCTAAATCCACATCCAGAGGGACAATTTTCCCAATATAATTTACTGCATCACAATCATAGATTTTAATCTCTTCTAGTTCTTCCTTTTCACTTAACTCTTTTACCCACATTTTAACCCTAAGGGCATGAAGGAGTTTATTGGATTGAGTGAAATGTTGTCTGCTTTATTCCCAAGATTCCTTGTATATTTGTCCAGTGTTCTTATCTGCACTATTTCCCTTCACTTCAGTCCGAAGTGTCAGATCTGACATTTTCATTCTTAAATTTCCCCAGAAGCTACCTACATTACACCCAGAGGTGTCCTAAGAAATGTACTACCTGCAATTCATAGCTCTTAAGCTTGAACTGACTCTAACTTTTTAAGCTCCAATCCAGATGCAGAACTCAATGCTTGACACCCATAATCTATGACTGATCTTATTAACGCTCTATCTAACATCATCAGGACTTTCTTATCTGCTACCAGCAATACTTTTAAGCAGATTAATTCTATCTTTACCTTTGTTTATAAAACTTTCTATATGGCCCTTCCAAGTAAGTTTATTATCAAATCATATACCCCAAAATTTAAAACTGCGTGCACCTGTTCTCCATAAATATATAAATACACCCATCTTTAATCTTTCTGCTAGTAAAGTTCATTGCCTTTGTTTTAGCCTCTCTGGGTCTCTTTCTCACCTGGTCTCCTATAGGCCACAGGTGCTGCCCTGCCCACTTATTTGGCCCATCTGGGAGCACCTGAACTGGAACAAGAGAGCGAGCCCAGTTTCATATAATGGATCAGCTACTCAGTTACAGGCCTGAGCTTTAGACACACGCAAACCCCAGGGGACTGTGTTCTTACTCAGTCCCCGAGCTCCCTTTGGAGACAATTACAGCCAAGGTTCCCTTCAGGATCTAGGGCAACCAGACAGCAAATGTGAAAATTTGGGACAGGGGGTGAGGGATAATAGATGCCTACATAAAAAAAAGCTCTGAATATCGTGACTGTCCCTTTAAAATTGGGAGATCTGGTCACCCTAGCACAAATCAAACTAGAAAATACCTTTAGAATAATATTTAATATTTACAGATATTCATAAAACAAATGATCTCAGGGTGGATAAGACAAACAAATAGTGATTTACATAAGCACATACACGTTACATTAAACACCTCTAACGCAGGAGAACTTGTAACAAAGAGATTACAGAAATACACTTCGCTTTTCTTACTTATGCTAGAGATCAGACATGTCAGTTTCTTTCTCTGAGTGCTGGCACAAGCAGGGCTGACTTGAGCATAGAGACGGTCACCGGGCAGCAAAACCTTCAGTGACTGTTTATGTGACCTGATCAGGATGGATGTTTTAGGCTTGTTAAGGTCAGCAGAACCCCTGGAGTTGGCACATGTCTGCTGGATTCTCTCTCTCACACTCTGAATACATGCTTGTGTAATCATTGATCTGCCTCCCTAACCCCTTTGTGTGAGGGAATTGTTTGGGTTTTGATTGATCTCCTGGCTACACCAGTTCTTAATAATGACATTGCACTCGGAGTTGTCCGAGGTCATAGAAATGGTCTTCAACAGCCAGGTGGATTCTGGCTATCTGAATCGAGGGGCTGCCATCTTCCCTTTGATGTCTGGTTGCCTGGCTCTCACAGACTATTCCTGGGCTGGGAGAAGAGCTGGTCAAATAAGCCACAAAGTAGTTGGCATATATTGTTGTGAATAAAAGTGTTGGGTTTGGTTCACAGTCATGTACAGGGCCGTAATATTAATAATTCTCAAGTATTTGAGTGGCTACTGGGAATTCATGTAAACTTCATGATTGCTGAAGGTTTCAGAAATATGCCTGTAATGCACTGGCTGTGGTGTGTGTTTGTGCCTTCCTCTAATAGCTGACCCCAGTAATTATAACAGCCTCCTGCATACTCACAGCTGAAGGAGTTACTCCGTCAGGTAAAATGGTAGAGCCTGTGGATTTGGTGCTAAAAGACCTAGGTTTCATCCCCACTAGGGTTGCCAACTGTCTAATTGCACAAACCCAAACACCCTTGCCCTGTCCCCTTCCCCGCCCCTTCTCTGAGGCCACACCCCCACTCACTCCATTCCCCCCTCCCTCTGTTGCTCACTCTCCCCCACCCTCAATCACTTTCACCAGGTTGGGGTGCAGAGGAGGTGCAGGCTCTGGGAGGGAGTTTGGGTACAGGAGGGGGTGAAGGGTATAAGCTCTGGGAGGGAGTTTGGGTGCGGGGTGCAGGCTCTTGGCTGGGGCAGGGGGTTGGGGTGTGAGAGGTGGTGATGGGTGTGGGCAGCGCTTACCTTGGGCAGCTCCCAAAATTGACCAGCAAATCTCTCTAGCAGCAGCTTTTAGTTGGGGATGGGGGCAGGGAGGCTCTGTGCACTGCCCCACCCGCAGGCACTGGCTCCGCAGCTCCCATTGGCTGCAGTTCCCAGCCAATGGGAACTGCAAGGTAGGCGCTTGGGGTGGGGGCAGCGTGCGGAGACCCCTTGCCCCACCCCTGGGTACAGTAATGACTCAGGGGCCTCAGGTACATGCTGGCTGCTTCCGGAAGCAGTGTGGGGCCAGGGCAGGCAGGGAGCCTACCTTAGCCCTGCTGCGCCACCAAACTTTTAGCACCTAAAATCTCCTGGTTTGGCTTCAGTAGCTTCCAGGAGATAGAGCCTGATTCTGGGAGGCTCACGGCGAGACTGGGAGGGTTGGCAACCCTACTCCCCACTAGTGACCACAGTTCTGTATATTCATCAGAACATTAGAAATGTTTTTTTCATCAGCTCTTCTCCTCCTGTTTAAAAAGTTTCAATCATCCAATAAGGGAGTAGAAATGATACCATCTGACATAAGTGACCAGTCCTAGTAGATTGCTCATGAATATCCGATAGGCTGGAAATTTGTTTGCCTAAACTACTTGACAAATACATATGAATAATGAATAAAGCGACAGGAATCGGGTTCAGCACAGGAATAATTTGCAAACAGAAGAAAAGGGTAAATTTGCAAAGAAATTGTATTCACAATGAATAATTTGCCCAGTTCTGACAGAGTCTAGGTTCCCTTGTTAACAGAGTTAATGTTTTTCCTACAGGCTCAGTAGAGTGTGTTAGTGATTGTTTTATCCTTCCTGCTTGCTGTGATACAATGTAAGAGATTATAGTGTTTTACGAAGAGTTGTCTAATTAGTTATTGTTTCTTTACATGAGTTTCAAAGCAGCTTTTCCTTGAAAACGCTTTTCCAATAAGTTCCCCCAAGTTTTACTGTCACAGCTACACATACAAAGCAGTTCCCCTGTGCCAAAGCTTCTGCCTCAACCATATTCAAGATAGGCTTTTCCCTAGCATCTCCCTTCTTTGCAACCAAACTCTTAGCAGCAAGCCACCTGTTCACTTACTTTGCTTCCACTGCAGAAACTCATTTGAAGAAACAGCATCTAATGAGGCAGCTCTTCATAACAGAGTATAACCTGTTCCAGCCAGTTAATTTCTGGTTTCCTTGGGAGGTGGGGAGAAATAGCATTAGGTAGGAGGCTAGTTGGGGTAGAGTGGGTGCAGGGTTGTCAGGTGGGTAATGATTGGCTGTGTCAGAGCTGGAGTGATGGAGGAGGATGAGTCTAGGAGCTGGAGCAGACAGAAGCCAGAGCAGAGGAGTAGGCAGAAAGAGGAGAGTAGGAGTAGTTGATAGTAGATGCTGCTGCTGTAGGAGCAAGAAAAGCAGGCAGGCAGTAGTGAAGCAAGCAGCATTTAGGGCATCATGTCTGGAGGGTTGAGTAGTGCAAGGAAAGGGGGAATCAGTGGCTTAAAGTCAGGCTAGGGTCAGGGCAGCTGGCCTAGGAGAGGACCTTCATGACAGCTTGTGTAGGATGGGGCAGACACATGGACCTGCGTGAAGAGGCAGGGGTGGGTGAAAGTAGCTGGTTGCTAGCAGGTTCTGTCTGCGTAAACTAATGGCTGCAGCACAGTGGCTGTGAACCATTTGGTCGCACACTGGCTGTGAAGCACTGCTGCAGTGCTAGGAACAAAGGCCTGAATTCTCAGTTACCCTATGGCCCCTTAGTGTAACTGAGAATCAGGCTCAAAGGGTTTAAATACACTAGAAGCACATTCATACAGGTCACTGTACAGCAGCTGCACATTTCTCAGGACATGACAATGAGCAACCCATTTAAACTGTTAAATGTGAGATAATCTGCAGTGCGTTTTTATGCAGTGAAAGGACAAAATTTACACAATTTAGCCAAAGAAAGCACCACATTTTATTTCATTTTTCAGCAGTTTTAAAATAAAAAGATTGCTGCAGTAAAAGAGACAGAAGTACTGTGAACCTCATCTCTGATCATAGGCCCTTGCATACTTGCATGTAACAGGTGGAACTTTCGAAGCCACTTACAGGATCTGTATGCATCCAAATCCTTTATTTATGTTTGAAAACCCTGGCTAACCGATGTATTTCTCTCATGCTTTTTATTTAAGAGAATATGCTTTAAAACATGATGGGCAAAAATTTCAAATATTGGTGCTTAAGTTGCACCCCCTAAAATATACCTGTTGCCTGAACATAACCAGCATATATTTGTTCAAATGAGGGATCTGCATGCATATGTCAGGTGACAGCACGAGTGACCGGATACTTCTGTGTGCAAATTCCTAGTGTGCACAGGGAAAAATGCCCATTTGTGTGATCAAATGGCATAGTCAAAACATGTTTGAAAGAGGAATTAAAGGTTCCTCCTTTCGCAAAACAGATCCAAAGTAATCTAACTTTACAGTTATGCAGTTTTGAAGAGCTTCTGATATATATGTAAAATATCTTAATACTTTTTGTCTTAAGCAGAAGAATCAGTGGCAATTGTAGGAATTAACCTTTGAAATGGCCAATAAAATGACAAAGAATTCTCTCCTGAAATCACAGACTTTAGCAATCACACTGATTTAGCATTTAGGGCTTGATCTTACACTCAGCACTTTGTGGGTTCGATGCTTGTGTAGTACTGAGAATGGTGCCTTTTGAGGCTTGCTTTGGCTTCTCAGAAAAGCGTGCACAAGAATGATCAGAAATGCAATTTAAAAAAAATTAAATATTGAGTATGAAAATGTTCTACACTAGGATGTGCATATCTGACTCCCCTGGAAGTGAGTCTGAATTTTTTTCCTCCTTATTGTTCAGTGAGGCTAGTTATTGGTTAGTTGGTTGCTAGCCTTGCATGTTGGGCCAAATGCATCTCCAACGCTACCTCATGGGCAATATTATTACCTTTGAAGTGCTGATCATCAGTGGAGCATTGGCACTTTACAGACCACCACAGCCTCCTACAGCACACACAGAAGTATGAGTGGAGGCTGGCTCCACAGAGGTTAAAACAGGTTAAATACTGGCCAACTGCCTGCTACATAGGGCCTCCACATGCTACAGATATTGGAACTATTTAAGCAACATCACTATTGCTAGGTCCTGAAAATACCCTTTCTGAGCCAGACCTTTAAATGACTGAAGACCAGTGCTTATGTACCAAAGTGATAAAAATAGACAAAGCATGACCTGAAGATGAGCTCTGTGTAAGCTTCAAAGCTTGTCTCTCTCACCATTGGAAGTTGGTCCAATAAAAGATATTACCTCACTCACCTTGTCTCTCTAATATACTGGGACCAACATGGTTACAAGGACACTGCAAACATAGACAAAACACTGCCAGAGAATCCATTCCAGTTTTACATAGGGCCAGGACAGGGTTTGGGGAGCATTAATGAGCATCTTTAGACATCCAACCAGTGTGGATGAGTTCAGTAAAGCTGATAAATCTTTATATTGGCAATGATTACATTCAGTCCAAATTCCTGTATACAACAGTCAGCACTTCAAAGTGACATGCTTGCTACACAGGGCAGCACTTGCGGGGTAAGCAGTGAATTTTAATTGGAAAATGTTTGTGATTAAATGTTTATATATGCCAGGCATTCTTGAAAAGACAGCATTACGTTGCCAGTACCAGAGACTTAGCCTGGGTACTCAGAGGAGACAAAAAAGAATTTTTAACTTCAAAAGTTCTAGATAATCCACTCCCTCCCATCCAGATATCTTTATAAAATATTCTGGAGTTGTTCTGAAACTCCTGAACATCTCGGGGTCCCTCTGTTCCCACAAATACAGCACAACACGTTATGAATATACATGAATCCCTGCAGGTCTATGCTTGTCACTAGCATTCTTTTAGGTGATTTACATTCCAGCAATATGTGTCTGAAAGGCAAGGAAGGAAAGAATGTCAAGTTAATTAAAATTCCAGATATATATCAGGCTTGCTACAGGAATCTTCTTAAGTTAAAATAAATGGCAACCCCCCACCGCAACCTCCTTGTGGAGAGAAATCAAAATGTAAAGGTGTTTTTCTTGCGAAAGAAGAGACTTGCAAGCCAAGAAAAGTTTTCTGCCTCATTACAACCCACAGATAACATGACCCTGAATCTTGTATATCTATAGATGGGCTTTAATCCCTACATTTTGAAAAATGACTTGTGACTTTGGGTGCCTTGGTTATTGAGTGCATACTCTGAGATACATGCTTTTCAGAGGGTGGGTGCTAAGTATTGTCTGAAAATCAGATATTTTTATGTAGCTCAAATTCAGTACCTTCAAATTGAGATTCCCCAAATCACTAGTCGCTTTTGAAAAGGTAGTCCTAAATAACCACAGCATCAGACCCTTTGTCCCCTCTCCATGTGGGAATAAATAGTGTTATGTTTTTTAAATGAGGCATTACTTTTTATTATTTGTCCAACTATTTAAAAAGTCCTTGAGATTTGGATCATTTGTTTACATATCTGATATTATACACTATCAGGACAATTTACTGTGGTTCTGTCAAAAGTGGGGCTAAAATTATCATGAGTCTGAAAAATACTAGTAAAAATAATATTTACTTTGTGATATTTTATATCAGATACTCACCTTTCTTTTCCTCATGCATGTGCCACATATGAATCCAATAAGTCCATTGATGACTTGAATAAAGCAAAGAACAGCTTCAATTGTACCAATCCCCAAGAGAAGAGAGAACAAGACAATATTCCACATAATAACATTTTCAGGTTTTTTGCAAATGCTCCATGTTGTCTGATTAAACAAATAATTGTCTCTGTAAGTAGAAAAAATAATTGACAACTTATTATGAAGAGTGATTGAAAAAGACTTCATCGGTTACGAGCTGCACCTCAAAGACTGGGTCTGATTCTCTCCTTGGTAGCTTTAGAAGCCATTTTCAATGTGTAAAGTGAATGTTAAACTCTAACATAGTGGTCTGGTAGCATATTATACTCACTTTGCAAAGATGTAATTGACAACTTAAGGTGCAGGGTCATGGAGCATTAGACTTGCATTACATGGCTGCCTGAATAAGATCCTGTGTTTTGTTTCAGGACAATTTTAATGGCAAAATACAGAAGTCCACAGAATATAAAAAATGTGCCCATAATCTGTTGCAATATCTCACCCAGTTTTATCAGAATTCTCCAGTCTACTTTACAAGATGTTGTCAGTGTTCACTTGCAAAAAGCTAATGGAGAGATTTTTGCATTGCTTTTCAGAGGGATGTGGGAGAGGGCTCAGTTTGGCAGATTTCCATCCAACTGTGTGATGTTTTAGCCATGTGACTCCCTTTGACTTTAATAGGAGTCAAGGCTCAAATCTCATACAGTCCCATGAAAGTATTGCACAGCCATCACACAAGTCTGGTCAATAGCACCCATGTCCTCCAAAACAAAAGCAGGCAGCTTCCCAGAGAATGAGCCAGAGAACTTGGACCAAGTGAAGGGTGGCTGGGGCCTGCTCACTCAGAGTAATACAGATTCAGGATTTGATAGCACAGAACATCAGTTCATTTCAGAAAAACCTAAACTTGCTGTTAGAAGGGTGCAAAAATTGGCCCTTGCAATTTGAAAGAGTCAGTATGTCATACTTACGTCAATGTGTCATTCCTGAAAGGGTAGATGTATTCTCCATCACCAGTGTCACAAAGAGGCCCACTAATCAATCCCAAGGATGAGATGACCACACAATATACCCCTCCTGCAGCTCCCAGTACAGCCAGCAACACAGAGAGCAGCATCTGAAAGGGAGAAGGCCCTGAACATCATTTCTGTGGACACAGACTATTATGGACACCTCAGACTGTGAATGGAAAGGGAATCCCTCTTTATCTGTTTTGCACTTTAGGCAATAAATAATAACAACCGTAATTTGGGGCCTGCATCACTGCAGCAGGAATTTGAAGTGCTGAAGAAAAGTGCAAATTGCATCCCACCTGCCTGCAGAGATGGATGAAGCCCAGACCTTTAGGAACATAGGACTGGATGGGTATGTCTGCACTGCAGCTGGGAGCGTGCTTCCAGTCCAAGTAGATAGACTTGCACTAGCTCAAAAAGCAGTGTGGATATTGTAGCATACGCAACAGCCCAGGCTAGAACCCACACTCAGACCAGGGGGCTAGGTGGGCTTGGACTTGGGTGGCTGGCCTGAGCTTCCACCCATGCTACTATTTTCAGCCTGCTAGCTCGAGCAGAGCTAGTGCGAGTCTGTCTACCTGGGCTGGGAGGCTTGCTCCCCGACTGTAAAGTGAGAAGAGTCCATTGTGATCATCTAGTCTGACCTCCTGCACATCACAGGCCACAGAACCTCACCAGCCCCTCCTGTAATAGACCCAGAACCTCTGGCTGAGTTACTGAAGTCCTCGAATCATGATTTAAAGACTTCAAGTTACAGAGAATCTGCCATTTACATTCATTTAAACCAGCAAGTACATAAGGATGGCCTTACCGGGTCAGACCAAAGGTCCATCTAGCCCAGTATCCTGTCTACCGATGGTGGCCAATGCCAGGTGCCCCAGAGGGAGTGAACCTAACAGGCAATGATCAAGTGATCTCTCTCCTGTCATCCATTTCCATCCTCTGACAAACAGAGGCTAGGGACACCATTCCTTACCCATCCTGGCTAATAGCCATTTATGGACTTAACCACCATGAATTTATCCAGTTCCCTTTTAAATGCTCTTATAGTCCTAGCCTTCACAACCTCCTCAGGTAAGGAGTTCCACAAGTTGACTGTGCGCTGCATGAAGAAGAACTTCCTTTTATTTGTTTTAAACCTGCTGCCTATTAATTTCATTTGGTGACCCCTAGTTCTTGTATTATGGGAACAAGTAAATAACTTTTCCTTATTCACTTTCTCCACATCACTCATGATTTTATATACCTCTATCATATTCCCCCTTAGTCTCCTTTTTTCCAAGGTCCTAGCCTCTTTAGTCTTTCCTCATATGGGACCCTCTCCAAACCCCTAATCATTTTAGTTGCCCGTCTTTGAATCTTTTCTATTGCCAGTATACAGTGACCCATGCCCCAGGCTGCAGAGGAAGGCAAAATCTTCCTGGTTCTCTCCTAATCTGACCTGAGGGAAAAGTCCATCCTTACTCCAGATATGGTGATCAGTTAGATCCTGAGCATGTCGACAAAACCCCCCAGCCAGACACCTGGGCAAGAATTCTCTGTAGTAACTCAGAGACCTCCCCATCTAGTGTCCCATCATCGGTCGTTGGAGATATTTGCTGCTAGCACTTGCAGATTGGCTACATGCCATTTCAGGCAATTGTACCATCCCCTCCATAAACTTATCAAGTTCAGTCTTGAAGCCAGTTAGTGTTTTTGCCCCCATTGCTCCCCTTGGAAGGCTATTTCAGAACATAAGAACGGCCATACTGGGTCAGACCAAAGGTCCATCTAGCTCAGTATCCTGTTTTCCGACTGGTCAATGCTGGGTGCCCCAGAGGGAATGAACAGAACAGGTAATCATCAAGTGATCCATCCCCTGTCGCCCATTCCCAGATTCTGGAAAACTTCACTCCTCTGATAGTTAGAAATCTTTGTCTAATTTCAAGCCTAAACTTGTTGATGGCCAGTTTATATCCATTTGTTCTTGTGTCAATGTAACTTTGCTAGACCCCCAGTCATTGGCAGGTGGGATCCAACCTGGGACCTCTAAAGCAGGAGTAGGGAATCTACGGCCCGCAGGCTGCATCCAGCCTGCTTCTTCATTTCATCCAGCCTGCCGCAAGTCTCCCCATCCTGCACCCAAACTCCCTCCCAGACCCTGCAATCCCACCTGCACTCTAACCCTCTGCCCCAGGTTGGAACCCCACACACACCCAAACTCCCTCCTGGAGCCCGCACTGCAAACCCCCTCTCTCACCCCAACCAGAGCCGCCTGGGAGAGGGCAAGTGGGGCAATTTGCCCCAGGCCCTGCAGGGGCCCCACAAGCCCTGGCCTGGCGATGGTCCGGGTCTTCGGTGGCATTTCAGCGGCAGGGGGCCATTCAGTGTTGCCGAAAACGTGGAGTGACTGACAGGCCCCCTGATGCTGAAATGCCACCAAAGACCCGGACCATCACCAGGTGAGTACATGTGCCACAGCTCCCCCGCTTTGCCCCAGACCTCCTGAATCCTCTGGGAGGCCCTGGCCCCAACCCCCTGCCCCAGCCCTGATCCTGCTCTCACACTCCAAACCCCTTGGCCCCAGCCCATAGCCTCCTCCTACACCCCAAACCCCTCATCACCAACCCCACCCAGAGTCCTTACCCCCAGTTGGAGCCCTTACCCCATCCTGCACCCCAACCCACTGTCCCAGCCCAGAGCCCCCTCCTCCACCCTGAACCCCTCATTTCTGGACTCACCCCAGAGCCTAGGAGAAGCCTCAAGCCTCTGTGCCCTCCCGCAGGGCTGGAGTCATGAGCGCCAGCTCACCCTGCGGTGGAGAGAAGCCCTGAGTCTCTGCACCTCACCATGACTGACTTTTTCTGTGGCTCAATGACCCCTTACTGAAAAAAGGTTCCCCACCCCCTGCACTAAAGCTTAGTGCATGAGCCTCTACTGGAAAGGTCTACAGTCTGGGGTGCGTCCCCCAGGGGAGTGCAGAGAAATGTTCTGGGGTGTGTGGCTGGGGCTCGGATCAGCCCCCACAGGGAGGCAGGGAGGGAGCACTGCCCAGCTCCACCTCTGGCTCTGGCCCTGTGCCCACGGTCCTGGCTGCTGGCCCCATGCTCAGGGATCTGCTCCTGGCTGTGGCTACCGGCCCTGTGCCCAGGGTCCTGGCTGCCCATCCTGCTCCTGGGGCTCTGTGCCCAGCTTCGCCTGCAGGCCTTGGCCTCTGGTCAAGGGTCAACCTCTCGCCGAGGGTCCACTCCAACTTCCAACTTTGGCCCCAGCCTTGCCCCACTTACCTCTGCCCATGTCCCCCCTCTCCTAGAGCCATGGCCCTGCTCCTGCCTCCATAGGGGGTGTGAGGTCAGGGGTAAGAGGGGACGTGAGGTAAAAAGTTTGGGGAGCACTGCTGTACTGCATGAGTGAAAAGCTCCTAGTCAAGACTGTAGCAGACTCATTAATCTCTAGGTGATCTAGGTACCACTCTAGGGGACAGAGAACACCACATCCATCAGGCATGGGTTACATCAACATTAGCACTTAAATAATTCATCTCCCTCCCAGGTATTTATCCCTTTGATGTTTTTCGAGAGCAATCGTATCTCTGCTCAGCCTTCATTTTATTAGGGTTAACAAGCCAAGCTCTTCTCAAAGACAGGTTTTCCATTCCTCTGATCATCCTAGTAGCCCTTCTCTGCGCCTGCTCCAGTTTGAATTCATCTTTCTTAAACATGGCATATCAGAACTGCACACAGCATTCCAGATGAGGTCTCACCAGTGACTTTTTTAATGGCAATAACGCTTCCTTATCTCTACTGGAAATACTTCACCTGATGCACCCTAGGATTGCATTAGCCTTTTTCATGGCTGCATCACACTGGTGGCTCATAGTTGTCCTGGGATCAACCAATACACCCAGGTCTTTCCTCTCTTCTGTTGCTTCCAACTGATATATGCCCAGTTTATAGAAGAAATATTCACTGTTAATTTCCAAGTGCATGACCTAGTACTTTGCACTATTAAATTTTATTCTATTTCTATTACCCCAAATTTCAAGGTCCTCCAAATCTTCTGGTATGATATTCCAGTCCTCCTTCGTATTGGCTATATCTCCCAACTTTCTGTCATCTGCACATTTTATTAGCACACTTCCACTTTTTGTGCCACGGTCATGAATGAAAATGTTAAATGATTGGTCCCCAAATCAATCCCTGAGGAACTTCACTAGTAACCTCCCTCCAGCCTGACAGTTCACCTTTCAGAATGATCCATTGTAGGCTGTAATGTCAAACTAACGGGCCTGTAATTTCCAAAATCACATTTTTCCCTTTCTTAAAAATAGGTACTATATTAGCAATTCACCAGTCATAAGGTATGACTCCCAAATTTATGGACTCATACCTGAAGGGACATCCTTGGTCATCAAGTCCAGTCTCCTGCTTTTTCAGGCAAACCCATCAGATAATCCCATTCATAAATTTATCAAGCTCTATTTTAAAACTAATTACATTGTTTCCCCCACTATTCCTATTGGGGGGCTTTTCCAGAACTTTTATCCTCTGATGGATAGAAACCTACTTCTAATTTCCAGCCTAAATTTATTCATGTTAAGTTTATACCCATTTGTTCTAGTGCTTGTGTAACCCACACCCCTTCTGGGTGTGGTTCTGTCCCATCTAGTGCCGTCAAGACGGCTTAGAGAGCAATTAATGAGTCTGCTCCTACAGCCTTAGCTAAGAGCCGGTTAGCTTTTAGCTCATGAGATAGAGGCTCATGCTTTAAGCTCCTAGAGGCCCCAGGTTCAATCCTGCCCACCAATGACTGGGATCTGTTGGCATTACATTAGAACTGTTCTTTAGCTCTAGTAGTTCTTCTCCTACCTCTTGATGGCTTTAATTGTCTGGGGTTTTATCGCAGATCCGCCAGTGGTGGCAGCCCATAAGACTGATCCACTGCATCTCCTGGATTCCCTCAACCATCCACTTTTAATAATCTAAAATATATGGTTGTTGTTTGTATATGGAAAACTTTTATAAGTGGTGCTACCAGTGGTGCCTTTAATTAGGGTTGCCTAATACTTCCTGCTATAAGATGTAGTTTTGGTTGCTTATAACTTTGCCAGACTTTAACCATTTGGGATAAAAATTTTCATGTTGGGTGTCTGGCTCAGCCTGGATTTATTTATTAGAAAGTTTTGGATAAAATGGTTCAGCCAGTTCCAGGAACAACATTAGGGAAAATATATTGTTTTTCCACCATGACTGAGCATGCTCCATGCTGGGGCTCCAGGGGCTGAGCAGGAATTTCCCTGCAGCTGTTCCTCTGAGCTACTGGGCCTGCTGTGGTGCCACCAGGAAGATTGTCTGTCCAGTGATCTTAATGCTCTAGTTGCACTGGTGGTGGAGGAGAAGGAAGTAGCTTTGTGGTGGAGACTTACAGAAGCTGGGGAGGAGACAGGAAGGGGCAGAAGGGGAAGAAGGGGAAGGGTCTTTAGTCACTAGAGAACTCTCCAGTCATGGAATCAAACCTGGGATTCCTGAGTTTCAATGTTCTCTGCTCTCAGCAAATATCTGTAAAACCCACTGCTAAAATGTGTCTCATTTTCCTTGAGTGGCTGATCTACACAGAGGATGTCAACCTACTACTGCTATTGGTTACTGCCTTAGGTCAAACGGCAGAGGTTTGTGTTGTAGATCTAAAGGTTCCAAACCTATTGGTGAAACATGTGGAGGTTAGTATGGTTCCACATGATGAAATTTCTGGGTTTTTTTCCAGTTTGCTTATTTAAAAACGTAGGAAACTACAAAAAATTTACATCCAAGATTGAAACATGAAGCACTCAGAAATTAGGAAATGCCAGAATTGAGGTTGCAATTCTTAATTTGGCCCCCTTGTGCATTATGGTATATAGCAGAGAATTTTTTTGGTATGTTACATCATGAGGCATGGCACCCTGGCACTGTCCTCACATGAACAGCCTCAGGAAAGGGGTTAGGCTGTGCCACCCTAGAGGACGGTATAGTTTGCCAACTACCCCTGTTCACCAGCAAACTGGAGCAGTGATTTGTTCCACTTGGAGTGGGATACTGCTGCTTTGTCCCCCTCCACTCTATACTTATTATTGTGGCTAAATGCCCCAAATCTGTCCTGGGGTTAGGTATTAGTTTATATAACACTCTTGCTTGCTAGATGAGGCTGCTCCTGTGATGGGGTCAATCAATCATAGGCCAAGCACAGGAATTCTGCAAGTCAAGCCCTATTTCCGTATTGGGGGGATTGGACTGTCAGTGGTTGCGTGCTTTGTGCCTTTCCATCTGCTCAGCTCCCACTTAAGGGCTGTTGTTCACGGATCATAGTGATTAACCTTTTCAGCATCTAAATTGTTGCTTACCCCACATCTGTTAGCGCAACATCCAGCTCCACCTGCGCCCAGCATCATAAATGCTGGCAAAATAACCTGTAAGTTAAGAACATATTGAATTAATGTGTGAGGTCTCCACGTACTCACCTTTAGTTGGACAACGTGTGAATTAAGTGGGGTCATAGGATTAAGCTGCTTTAGCTTCTTCTGGCTCTTCACTCTGTGTTACGCCAACTGAGACTCTCTTGCGCACTGGAAGAGTGACTTTAGATAGCTCTATGGTATTGCAACTGACTCTAAGGAAGTTCAGTACAGTGTTAAGGGGACTAAAGGATAGATTCACAGCTAGTGTAAACCAATGTAGCTCCATTGACTTCAGTGGAACTACACCAGTTTACACCAGTGGAGAATTTGGTCCTAAATTAGAGTGAAGGGATTTAAATTGCACTATCTTACTCATCATTCCTGAATTTGACCTTTTGTATTAGACCACAGGAAGGTGAAAACAACACAATTCAGTCAACACTCTCTGAGCTCAGCTCAGTTTGATCCATGGTAATTATTAGCTGGAGTCAAGTTGATAGGGTGTAGCCAGCAGTCCCATCCATTACTGTGCCGTGGCAGGATGTCCTATCATGCCACATAGAGTCTCCCTAGACCAGTGGTTCTTAAACTTTAGTAACCTGAGGACCCCCTTTTTGATTTTAAAATTTTGCTGGGGACCCCCAACCCCCCTGCTCAGCCCCAGGCCCCACCCCCAGTCCACCACTTCCCCCAAGGTCCTACCCCTGCCCCACTTTTTCCTGCCCCTGCTCCACCCAGGCCCTCCTCTTTCCTGCCTCTTTCCACCCCACCCCAAGCACTCCCATTCTCCCTCCTTCCCCTCCCTCCCAGCAACTCTTGCATGCCTGGGTGCAGGGGGGAAACAGCTCTTCTCTGGTGTGCAGGAGGTGCTGGAAGGGACGGGGAGGAGTTGAGGGAGGAAGGGGGAAGAGTTGATAAGTGGGGCCCACGGACTCCCTGGAGTACCGTCATGGACCCCCAGTTTAAGAAATGCTGCCCTAGACATCACTGGTTGTAGAACTACAAGGTCTGTCTGTGTCCAGTAACCAGAATAAAGAATCCCCCTTCATGTTCATAAAACAACAGAGTCCACTGTTGTTTGTGTATCTCTTTCATGCAGCAACATGGGAGAGAAAAGCATTTAACTGTGGCTGTCAAACCAGGGAATGGAAAGAAGGACGGACTGCGGGGCAGGTGGAGTACTTGAAACCGTTAACTCTTTTTTTTAACTGACTAGATTCAGCCTGACAATGCCCCTTTAACAGCTCATAGCAACACTTCAACATGTGCTATGGGCAGAAAGCGAAGAATATAATGTCCATTGTAGCTGAACCTCAGTGGGGAATTTATGTGAACAGAATGAAAATACTTCTGTTGGAATTTGGCTAGGGCATTGAGATTAAAAAAAATCCTCCTGTTGCGAAAAGTGCAATGAGGCTGTTAGCATTTCAACCCCAGCAACACAGTGTCCTCTAGTACCCCACTCAGTCATTTTAGAGTATTGACTGAGAGTCAAGAGTGCCATCTACTGAATCAGCAGCCCTGCTTCCCTCACTACCCTTGTTTTTCTTGAAGGCCTCTGAGCCAGTCTGTGAGTGGGTTATTTTGTCTTTGCTCGGAGCAAGTTCATTTGTTTGGAGTGAAGGGCTTGTTTGTTGTGTCTCGTTTTTTTGAGCATCTGTAACTTCCCGACTTTTGGGTTAGAATGAAAATTTGCCAGTACGCTGGTGTCAGTAAGGTGGGGTCTATGTGTGAGGTAGGGCTCAGTCACTTCACAATGGTGCCATTCTGTGAGCAGATTGACTCATGATGAGTTTGCAGCATCGAGCACCCGTAACAAATGAGTCATTCTTTCTTTCTTTCTTCAAATGTCTGAATTTGCAAAATAAGGAAATTGAGGGGTTTTAAGCAAAATAAAGTCCTGTGTTCTGTTTTTATAAGGGCATGTCTCTTAAAAAGCAGCCATGGAAGACAAGGAGAGAGCAAGGTTGAAATGAGCTAAAGCTGGCTACTAAATAGGAAGATTGTTCTTGTGGTTCAGGCACTGGCGTGGTACACAGGAACCTGGATTCAGTTCCCAGCCTGAGACTGACTTTCTGTGTGACCATGAACAAGCTGTTTAATTTCATCATGTTTCAAGTCCCTTGCTGTCACATGGGGATAATACCCCCCTTCTCCCACGCTTTGTCTATTCACATCTCTTTCTCAGTCTATCAAATAATTTCATGGAAAACGCATACCCTTAACAGCACTGTTTTGCTGATCAAAAACTACTCATAGTGCGGTTGTCAGTGTTTTGGATATCAGTGCAAATTCCTCTTCCCCTCACTGTTTCCATTTTTGATGCGTACCATCCTGACCAGAGCCTCGCCTTATTAGACCCCTTAAGAGAAGTCATGTTCTGAACATGACACAGGGCTCTCATGCAGAACATTAGTCTCTTGCTTCATTGAAAGCCAGTGGCCCCTGGGCTTGGAATGGTATGAATTTTTCACAAGTACCTGTGGTACAATTTTCAGCTTTGTTCAGACTCCCTGTTCATACATCCAGGCTCAGCATGAGGGATAGGCCTATCGAGTAGGTGGATGGTACACAAGAAGAGCCAAGCAAGCTATTCATAGCAGAGAATTTGCTCATTTTTCTGTTTGTGAAATATGGTCCTGATCCAAGCCCATTATACTTAATAGGAGTTTTCCCATTGACTTCAGTGGCTTTTGGATCAGGGCCTTACTGAGAACAGACTTTGATTTTCATGGATTTGTTGTTCATAAATATTCAGTGAGGAGTACATTTCGTCTCCTCCTTTATGTGAGGAGATGACAGCGTATTTAATGTCTGTGGTCTATTCACTTGGACTCTTTACTATTCATTATTTGTGGTATATGATTGGTCTCCTGGGTTGCATGGCTTTTTTTCCTGCTCCTTGATTGCATGACTGAAAATGTACCGACAAGGACTAGCACTTCATATGATCTATTCAAACACAATGCATATGCAACTGTAGGAATTCACACAAATAACAGGCATTCCCCAAACATGTATGTGGACAAATACCTGGTCACACACATGTTCACAGAAAAATGACCACAAGAAAAATAGGTTCAATCATTTTCATAACAGCTATTTGGAATTCAAACAATTCACAAAAAAGAGGAGCAGTTCAGCACTACTTGATTTTGACAACAGCTCCAATTAGGGCAAGCCCAAGCGAGCTTCACTGCCTCATGAAAGGTGAAAATAAAATCAATGAAAGGAGCAACAAGGCAACACAACTCAACAAATGTGAGAACTTACGACCCGAAGCTGAATGTACACATTGAGCCTCAATGTGAACAGCAAAGAAACTTGTGTGTGTGTTTACTACATAAATAATGAAAAGCCAACATTTTTGTTTCCTCTAATAATTGGAATTTTGAATTTCTTTGTACACCAGGATTTTCATAAAGAAGTTATATTTTTTATGTATAGGTGATTTCCCCTTAGCCCTCTGGAAATATGCCTTTTCAGTTTTAGACCCCAGATAGTTTTAGACTTTTCCCCACAGATAAGTTGTGTCATCTACAAATGTAAAGGCAACCCCCAGGGATTGTTATTTGGAATCAACAGAGGCATTGATAAGCTTTAAAAAGCTGAAATAATTAAAACAACAACAACAACAATGACAAAACTTCTCTCTTACCAGTATCCCAGCTCCAAGAATGCCATGGAAAAACCAAACCAAATCAGTTATCTTGTCGGGGTCTGTAACATTTCCATTGGGGAAATACAGGAGAATATTGGAGATTATGGCACATACAGCTAATGGGAACAATACGACCCCAATGCACTTTGAACACTTCCCAGTGCACATTGTAGCTCACCCCTCTGGAAAGAAATGAGAGAGGAAAGTATGGGTTATGGCACAGTTTAAAAAACAGTGACACTTTACAAGGCAATAATTTTCTTCCTTTGTTGGAGAGAACTTTAAAGTATGTGACACTCATTATGAAGCAAAATATTTTCAATTAACCATTTATTTAAGAAAGATGCTACTATATAGGGCCCTTTCACCTCCAGTTCAAAACTGGCGCAGGTTAGTAGTAAACAAATACTGGGTGCTTAGTGTCCTATGTGAAATGAATTGGTGATTTCATTCTAGTTCCTACAGAACAGCATTAAGATTACCGCTGTGATTGGCACTAACTGGCATCCTTGCTAACAGTCTCAGGAGTGGGGTCAAGGACTGAATAGGCATGAAAACTGAGGCATCCTCTTTAGAACATAACATAAGGACATAAGAATGGCCAGACCTCTGGGTCAGACCAAAGGTCCATCCAGCCCAGTATCCTGTCTACTGACAGTGGCCAATGCCAGGTGCCCCAGAGAGAGTGAACCTAACAGGTAACGATCAAGTAATCTCTCTCCTGCCATCCATCTCCACCCTCTGACAAACAGAGGCTAAGGACACCATTCCTTACCCATCCTGGCTAATAGTCATTAATGGACTTAACCTCCATGAATTTATCTAGTTCTCTTTTTAAACCCTGTTATAGTCCTAGCCTTCACAACCTCCTCAGGCAAGGAGTTCCACAGGTTGACTGTGTGCTGTGTGAAGAAGAATTTCCTTTTATTTGTCTTAAACCTGCTGCCCATTAATTTCATTTGATTGCCCGTAGTTCTTATATTATGGGAACAAGTAAATAACTTTTCCTTATTCACTTTCTCCACATCACTCATGAATTTATATACTGCTATCATATCCCGCCTTAGTCTCCTCTTTTCTAAACTGAAAAGTTCTAGCCTCTTTAATCTCTCCTCATGTGAGACCTGTTCCAAACCCCTAATCATTTTAGTTGCCGTTCTCTGAACCTTTTCTAATGCCAGTATATCTTTTTTGAGATGAGGAGATCATATCTGTATGCAGTATTCAAGGTGTGGGCGTACCATGGATTTATATAAGGGCAATATGATATTCTCCATCTTATTCTCTATCCCTTTTTTAATGATTCTGAACATCCTGTTTCTTTTTTTGACTGCTCCTGCACACTGCGTGGACATCTTCAGAGAACTATCCATGACAGCTCCAAGATCTCATTCCTGATTAGTTGTAGCTAAATTAGCCCCCATCATATTGTATGTATAGTTGGGATTATTTTTTCCAATGTGCATTACTTTACATTTATCCACATTAAATTTCATTTGCCATTTTGTTGCCCAATCACTTAGTTTTGTGTGATCTTTTTGAAGTTCTTCACAGTCTGCTTTGGTCTTAACTATCTTGAGCAGTTTAGTATCATCTGCAAACTTTGCTACCTCTCTGTTTACCCCTTTCTCCAGATCATTTATGAATAAGTTGAATAGGATTGGTCCTAGGACTGACCCTTGGGGAACACCGCTAGTTACCCCTCTCCATTCTGAAAATTTACCATTTATTCCTACCTTTTGTTCCTCGTCTTTTAACCAGTTCTCAATCCATGAAAGGATCTTCCCTCTTATCCCATGACAACTACGTGAAAAGCAGTGGCCCTATATTTTCTGGCTGTCAGGTTTTTCTGCTAATATATCCCATCCTATACTAAAAATATGCCTGGCATCTCCTACTCAATACTCAATAGTGAATCTTTACTCCATAGTTAAGCTATTGGAGGCCACTATTTTTCCACAGCACACATTTGGCATCAACAACAGCAAAGCTTCCCCACACTGCTAATCCTGGAAGGATTCTCTCTATGTCCTTGTTTACACTAAGAATTTCCCCTGATGCCAGCAACCAAGGGACAGCCACTGTTGTAATTGCAGTGGTCTAATCCCAAAGTACAGACAAAGAAAGCCTCAGTTTGCACCAGCTCCACTTATACTTGCTTGAAACTTGGGTAAGTCCACCATGCAAATCACTGCTTTCTTTGTCTACCCTTGAGCATTGCACCAGTGCAGCTACCTTGGCAGATGGCTATTAACTGATGGAATTGGGGAAAGTTTCCAAGGAAGACAAGATCTCAGAGGGAGAGCATGATTTAGACTTCATGCCCATTCATTTCTTTGGTTCTCTACTCAGGCTACAAAATAAATAAATAAATAAAATAAAATAAATGATAGAGACAAGATGGGTGAGGTAATATCTTTTTCTAGACCAACTTCTATTGGTCCAAGAGACGAGCTTTTGAGCTTACATGGAACTCGTCTTCAGATCACAACCCCCCAACCTTGCCAAGATGATCATCAGAAGCAAGCTCCCCACAGATCAAACCCACCAACTCAAAGCAGCACCAGATCTTGCCAGATGCAAAACCTGCAGACACATTTCTACTGCTGTGATGATCAACACTCCCCCACAACACACCTTTTAAGATCATGTGGCATACCTTATCCAATGCACTAAATGCCCCAATAACAACTGTATGGATGAAACCAGATCACTATGCTCTCAAATGAACTCACACTGAACAATGATAAAAGACAAAAAGCCCATATCACCCATGGATGAACACTTTTCACAAAATGATCACTCCGTATCTGACCTCTCAGTCCTCTAAAAGGAATCCTTCAAAAGATGAGTCATGGTAATGAGTCAGGTGTTAACAGGCCACCTCACCATGAATGGTTTCTTAGAATATGTGTTAACTACTTTTGCTAAACAATCTGTTCCAGCTTGTATTTATCTGAGTACCTTTCCCATACCTACAGAAGAGCTCTGTGTAAGCTCAAAAGCTTGTCTCTTTCTCCAGGTCAGTGGTGTGGTGTAGAGTGATATTACCTCACTCACCTTGTCTTAGCAATACAACAAATTTTCATTTGATTTTTTTATTTTTAAATATTAACCTGACTTGTCTCTCTAATATCCTGGGAACAACACAGCTATAACAACACTACAAGATAATACCAATGGTGATTGAGGGATTTATGGCGTGGAAATCTATCCACTAAGAAGTGAACTCATAGTTCCAGTCCTTCTCATATAGGATACTGAAAGGTAACTTTCAGTCACTGTGGATTTAGGTTGGGTTCACACCATTGATCTAGAAAAGAAAGGCTCCATATCCCAGGCTGGACAGCATCCTCTCAAGATGAAACCCATGGAAAGGGACCAAGGGAAAGGGCAACTCTGTGATGTTCCCACCACAGAAATTTCTTTATACTATCCCCTCTGATGTGAGAGGACCGCTATATGACCCACTTTAGTACTGTACAGAAGATAGATTGATTGCATTTCAGTATGGTGTGCTTCTTCATCAGCTGGTTCAATCAGAATGAAATCTTTGGATAACATGTCCCTATCAGGGGTAGTGCATTATATACATAATCCACAGTTGTCAGAGGCTGCTGCTAACATATTAAATAAAGAACAGAGACAGATTAGTGGTTTAATACTAAACTTACAGATATCACCAATTCCCAAAGGAGGGAGGTCTGATTGATACTGGAACCTGATCCACAAATGGTTCTCCATGAGAGGTTTGAATTGGGTTTTTTTATTATTGGGATTGGGGTTTTATTATTATTATTATTTTTTGCATTCTGCTGTTAACATCTAGTAGAAACCCACAGTTATTATAACTGCTATTATAAATAAATATTCTTATTGCCGTAGTGATTAAAAGGATCAAGGACCCATTGTGCAAACACTGTATAAAATAGAAGTAGATACAGGCAGGTAGATCTCTGCCTTCAAAATGTTTATAATCTAAAAAAGGATCGATTTATAAAGTGTAGGGGAGGGGGAAATGATCAAACTATATGCAATTTTTGTACACAGACATTCATTTTTATATATATGGTGCAAATATTTTTAGAATAACAAAAAAAGTCAATATCAGAATTACCCATATGCTCCCACAATTGTGTGCCTAAAATGCTCCTCAGTTTAGCCATTATACATTGGTCGATTTTTCATTGGTATTGTGGCAGAAGGGAGTCTTGAGAAGGGATGTGAAGGCGCAATGTATAGTATCTTTAGAGATCAGTTCATGGAGGGTGTCCCATGCATAAAGGGCAGTTTGGAAGAAAGCAGAAAAATATTTGAGGGAGAAGCAGACGAGCTGATGGTGGAAGCTGGCATTACTGGTAGACAAGGGACATCAGGGCAATGAGTTAAGAGAGAAGAAAGGACCAGTGAGTTGTGTATGACATGATGTTTGAACTTGGTACAGTGGAACTGAGGGATACAGTGAAGGGATTCCAAGAAATGCAGGATATTGCTATCACATAGCAGAGATTGTCAGTCTTTTTGTCACTCTGCATTTCTACAGAGTGTAATTTGCTTTGTTCTCCACGGCTACAATTTAACAACAAAATTTAGCATTTACTTACCGTACCTTCTGAGCATTTTACAAACATTACATAGAGTAATTCAGCTTTTAAACAAGTTACCTGTAATTAATGCTGTTAGAGAGAGATCTTTAAGAAAGGTAATTCTTGCCTCTCACTATCATTACCAAAAATGATACAATGCCAAAAATTTACAATCATTTATGAAGACAGCTCCTGGCTCAAAGAGAAAAAAATAAAATCTAAATAGATAGACAACATACAAAGGAAGGACGAAGAGGGAGGGAAAATGGATGTAGGTATTTTTCCTTTGTCATTTTTTTCTCTGTCAGCCTTGTGTATTTGCCTTTTTTATTTAAAATTAACTTTTGCTCATCTGCACTTCCTTTGCATTTTAACCCTTGCTCTCTTCCTGTGCATGCCAACCATTGTCTGTATGCACTACCATTTTCTCAAAAACAGCACGTACAACTTAACTACATTTCTGTAAAAGTCAGATATGTAGGGAAGTTTCATATTCTCCTTGTGCAGCTTTCAGATATACCCAGAGGGCCAGATCATTGGCTGATGTAAATCAACGTAGCTCAATCAACTTCAGCGGAGCTAAAATGACTTACACCAGATGAGGATCTGGTGCACTATCTTTGAAATGTCTGACTATCCCTTCACAATGCAAGGAGAATCAACCTAAGCATAGACAGCCAAGTTCAGCGACAGCTTCTCCCACTGAAGTTAGTGCAGCTTGCACCTGCCCACGTCAGGGCTGAATCTGATCAAGTTACAGAAGAGAAGACATACCAGAGAGACTTGAACATCTTGCCAATCTTACAAAGAAGAATCAAACCCACTCCCTTCACCTTCAATGAACAAGACTGTGTCTGCAGTAACCTTCTGCTTTTTAATTAGAGTTCTCAATACATTAACCTATGTAAAGCTGAAGAAAGTAAGAAAATATCTCGGCTTACCTGGCTATACAGTATTAAAGTGGCTACCAATGTTTCAGCTCGCCAAACAGCAAAGTGATTTTTCAGCTGGCTTCAAGTTTTATATTTCCCCTCTCCCTGTACCAGCCTCAGAGAGGTACATTAATGTTCTTGAGTGATAGATTCCATTAAACAAACAGGAGTTTCTCCCCAAAGAATGAGGAAATACCCGAAACTGTGCCTGGTTGGCCAGTACACAGGCTGCATGTCACCCTGCAGTATTGATTTTTTTTAAGGCACTGTTCCACTGGTCAATGCCCCCACTAGGTCACATTGATTTGCTGTAGGTCAGTGCAGTCCTTTTTCCTGCCACAACCTTTTAAGTTGTGCATGATGTCACAAATTCAGAAGGCCAAGAAAAGAAACAAGTGTAATGCACAAAATAAATATGAATGTATTAAGCCAAGAGAATGTACGAGATGATGGCAAAATACAGTGAGACGCTCTTAGAGAAAAGTCTTTTTGTTTTTCACAGAGCAGTTTTGCTATAGGTCATATTCTGACCCAATCTTTGCCCGTAGTGTAGAGCTGGTTCCAGAGTCAGCTGATACATGGGGGCTTAGGCCTCAAGAGGTTGAATCACCTCTGGGTCCAATAAACTGCTATTGCTCCCTGCAATACTTGCTATAGCCATTAGGAAGGAAAACACAAGAGGCAGCAGCTTTTTCCTCCACTACTTCTGCAAGGCGTGTTGCTGAACAGGGACTGGAAGGAATTCTGCTTCTCACTGCAAAGTGGCCAGGAGTACCATTGTCTCCCAGCTTGTCCCCAGAACTGTGACTTTTCCAATTGGTCAAAGATCAGCCAAGGAGGGGGAAGAGAAGAAGAAGAAACAGCAGATAGGATCTCAGATGTGGGTGAGGGTATTGGAGTACTGGGCCAGGTGAGAGAATAGGGGTTTGTAGGATGGTGGAGGTGGGAAACTGCAGCTTGGGGAAAGCAGGCAGGTACTGCAGAGGCTTGATAGTTGGGTTGTGTGTGTATGGTGGCAGTGTATAAGATGAGCATGGGGGGGGGCAAGTCAGGCAATTTGCCCTGGGCCCCACAGGGGCCCCCATGAGAATATAGTATTCTATAGTATTGCAACTTTTTTTTATGGAAGGGGCCCCTGAAATTGCTTTGCCCCAGGCCCCCTGAATCCTCTGGGCAGCGCTATATAGATGAGAAACCAGCTTAGGCAAAGATCTTTTACTTAGGAAACCATGGGAAGCCAGCACCTTGTACTTCTGTGGAAGGTCCTGACTGTGAGAAATTCAGCCATGACTGGGACAAAGGAAGATTGGTGAGAAAAAAACATCTTGAACAAAGCCTGTACCTTGCTAGGTTGTTTTAATCACTAGACATCACTTAACTTATGTTCTATTGCTAATGAAATGGCTTTATTTTTACTATAAACCAACTCAGTGCTATGTTTGCAGGGAAAGGTGGATTTACCTCAGTTAAGTTAATAAACTGTGATGTGCTTTTGTCTCTTTAAAGGAGCAAACAAGATGTTTTAATTCTCTTCTTGGCCCAGGAGAGGGCCAGACACTTCAGGGCGGACGGTTTTGGGAAAATTCAGGACAGGGTGTGTGTTGGGGTCACTCTGCAGGTAGTAACCACAGCTGGGGAAAGCCAGGGTATTGCTGTCATGCTGATTCAGGGATGTACCACATACAGATAAACAGGCTGTGACCTGCATGCTGGCACAGAAGGGCCTTTGAAGCATGCAGGGTTAAGGGGCAGGCAGTGACATTACCCCTCACTGGTCTGAATTGTGCCCCAAAGGGCAACAGAGGCATTTGTGTGCAAGTGTTTGTGAGGAGGGCACAAAGGTGCATGGTGAAGGCGTGCAGTTCTGTGACGCAGGACGAGGTGAGCCGTGGAGCATAGGTGCCAACTCCTTGGGTGCTCCAGGGCTTGAGTACCCACAGGGAAAAATTAGTGGGTGCTCAGCACCCACCGGCAGCCAAGTTCCCTTCATCCTCTGCCCCACCTCCTTCTTCCCCCACCCATCACGCTGCGTCCCTGCTCCTCCACCTACCTCCCAGAGCTTCCCACCCAGCCACCGCCAAACAGCTGTTTGGTGGCATTAGCATGCTCCAGGAGGTGGCAAGGAGTGGGAAGGTGGCGTGCTCAGGGGAGGAGGTGGGGAAGAGGCAGGGCTGGGGTGGGGATTTGGAGAAGGAGTTGGAATGGGGGCGGGGCAGGGGTGGGAAGAGGCAGGGCAGGGGCAGGGCCTCATGGAAGGGATGGAGTGGGGGCAGGACTGGGGGCAGAGGTGGGGTTGAGCACCCAGGGGAAAGCAGGGAAGTCTGTGCTTACGCTGTGGAGGTGAAGGGGGGAAAGTGTGAGTGAAGACAGGGAAAGAAAGAGGGAGTGGAGAGATATAAAAGAGGTAGAGGTTTGATTAAGTGTGTGTGTGTGTGTGCAGGGTGTGGGAGGGAAGCAAGAGCACAGATCCAGGTAGGAGAGAGTGAGACTATTGAAGGGAAATTCTACACAGGGGTTGGCAGGAGAAAGTGGAGGTGCAGAGGGAAAAGGCCTTCAAGGAACACAAGAGATAGGCTCAGAGAAAAATATCATGAAATTTTAAAAGAAATGTTAAACACAGACAAATTAGACTGAGAGAAGAGACATACTGAAGGAAGGGGAGCATGGCCAGGTACTTGGTCTGATAGAAAATGTAATATCAAATTCTTGGTAAAATATACACATAAATCACAGTAAGTAACAGGCCATGGCTGGACTTGCACCAGCCCAGCCCACTAACAACCACCAAATATCTGAGAGCTCCCTGCTGTCTGATAACCCCTGCCTGTAGAGCAACTGTAGTGGTGAGAGATGGCACTTGCCTGACCATCTTATATCTTCTGCTTCCTTCTGCCTGGGCAATAGCACTCCGACAGCGTTGTGGTAGTGGTGGTGCTGCTACACACTTGCATTAGCAAGTGTGTTTGATTTGTTATTTGTCACGCAGCACAAATCACTGAAATAATAAAATAGGTATAAGTAGTGGGAGTGTAGCGAGGCGCCCTAGCTCCCAGCTGCGCCTGAGAGGGCCAAGCCCTTGCAGCCTCCAACATGGGAGGCGCCACCGCTGCCCGTTCTCGCCCCCAGGAAGTCAAGGGGCGGGACAGGACCGGTGCTCACTTGGAAGCCGGCTGCCGAAGAGACCAGACGCGGGTGGCCGAGCTCCCGCCTGGCCTGAACTTCCCTGCGCCCGGTATCCTGAGGAGCTGCCTGAACTTCCCTGCGCCCGGTATCCTGAGGAGCGGCCTGAACTTCCCTGCGCCCGGTATCCTGAGGAGGATTGGCTGAGCCTGCCCCTTGCCCGGTATCCTGAGGAACCCATGGTCTGGGACCCACCGGAAGAAGCCGGCGAGACCCAGGTACCCAGAGAGAGGGAGGTCGGAAGTGACCTGGGGGTAGCCGACCCTGGTTTGGCTCCCAAAAAGCCTGAACCAATGTCAGTGTGTTGTGGCCAGGATCCCCACTGACAGCAGCGAGTCTTGGCCGTTATTAGGGCCCCGGGCTGGAACGCAGTGGAGTGGGAGGGCCTGCGTTCCCCCTGCCACCCTTCCAAGGGTGGCAGACTCCCCCTCTCCCTGGCCTGAGGAGGCCTTCTTTATAGACTACTTGTTTGCTCAGCCCCCTGCTGAGGGGTCTGAATCCTGACCTATTTTGCCATCTGTAGTGAGGCGCCCTGGCTCCCAGCTGCGCCTGAGAGGGCCGAGCCCCAACACCGGACATTTACACGTGGTGCCTTCTCTGAGGAGTTCCGCCCAGGATGTGGGTGTGAGCTCTTGACTCCGGTGAGAAGGGGGCTGTGGGGGAGCAGCTCCCCTCCCAGGAGATGGATCTGTCCCAGCTCCTTGCCCTCGTGACTGAGAATCAAGAACGACAGCAGGTGGACCAGTCGCGGCAGCAGCAGGAGCAGCAGGCTGCCTACCTCCAACAGCAACAGCAACTTGTCGAGCAGCTGGGAACCCAGCAGTGCCAGCTGCTCCAAGAGCTGATCACCCAACACCAGGAGTTCCAAGGCCAATGCATCCAGCAGCTCGCAGCGGCTCGGTCTGCGCCAGAGGGACCCCAGCTGGGGGGCACGGATGGGGCCCCGCAACCCAGCCCCCCGATCCGGCTGATGAAGATGGGCCCCAGCGACGACCCCAAAGCCTTCCTCGTCACGTTCGAGCAAGTGGCGGTCGTCGCAGGGTGGGCCCATGACAGTGGGCTGCCATCCTGGCCCCCTACTTGACAGGGACCGCTCAGGCGGTCTATCGAGGCCTGTCGGCGGAGGCAGCCCAGGATTACGACAAAGTGAAGGCCACAGTCCTAGACGCCCTAGATGTAAGTCCCGAGACGTTCCGACAGCGGTTTAGAAGCCTGGCCTACCCCATCAGGGCTCAGCCCCGTATGGTGGCCCAGGAACTCCGCGAGACCTGCAGGCGCTGGTTGCAGCCAGAACGCCGGACGGCGGAGGAGCTAATGGAGCAAGTGGTGCTGGAGCAGTTCACCCACATCCTTCCCCCGCGGGGAAGGGCCTGGGTCCTCCGCCATCGGCCAGCGACCCTGGCTGCCGCCATCTCCCGGATGGAGGACTTCCTCGCGGCTGAAGCACTGGTGGGCTTGGCGGTTCGAGCAGTGCCTCTGGGGGCAGAGCGCCCTAGCTCCAAGAAGAAGATGGCGCTCGCCCGGGCTGACGCCCGAGTTGCATATCGGGGGGCGGAGGCCTGGACCCAAACCCCGGCAGCCCCTGGGCGACCTGCTCGGACCCCGACTCCAACGACCCGGGGGGGGCCCCCGGAACCCTCCAGGGGGCACCCCCAGGACCTGGCCTTGGCCCGGGCAAACAGACTTGGTGCCCTGCTTTTCCTGCGGGGAGTATAGCCATCTACAGCGGGACTGCCCCAGACTCGAGTTCACTTTTGGCCAGGTCTGTTCAGGGGAAGCTCGTGCCCGTCAATCCCCGGCAGCCAAGATCACTGTGCCCGTGATGGTTGAGGGATACCCGACCACGGCCCTCCTCGACTTGGGCTGTGGACAGATGCTGATCCGGCAACGCTTGGGTCCCCCGACTGATGCCCACCTGGGAGAAATCCGGCTACAGTGCATCCTCGGGGACATCCGATCTTACCCCAGCACCCAGACCCAACTGACAATTGATGGGGTCACCTGCTCAATGGTAGTGGGGCTGGCGCCGCGGTTGGCATATCCGGTGATCCTGGGCCGGGACTGGCCCGAGTTTCCCCCAGTCCTATGCCGCCACACTGGGGAGGGGGGGCTAGAGCCCATGCCTGCCTTGGAGGGGGAGACCCCAGAAGCTGAGGAAGACGAGCTGGAGGCACTCGACCTTGCCGACCGGCTGGGAGGAGTGGAGGATGCCCCCCCGGGAGGGGTGGAGGATCCCTCGGCCCCTATGGATTTTTGCCGAGACCAAAGGGCTGACCCTACACTCAAGCAGGCTTACTAACAACTGGCTGCCGTGGATGGAACCGTCCTCGATCCCGGCCGGGCGGCACAGTGGCTGCATTTTGAGCTGAGATGAGAATGCTTGTATCGGGTTGAGCGGGACCCACACACCGGGGAGCCCCAGACCCAACTTCTCGTGCCCTGATGTCATCGGCGGGCGGTACTGTCATAACCTTAGTCCCAGATTTGGATCTTAGCGTCCAAAATATGGGGGTTAGCATGAAAACCTCCAAGCTTAGTTACCAGCTTGGACCTGGTACTTGCTGCCACCACCCAAAAAATTAGAGTGTTTTGGGGCACTCTGGTCCCCCTGAAAAACCTTCCCTGGGGACCCCAAGACCCAAATCCCTTGAGTCTCACAACAAAGGGAAATAATCCTTTTTCCCTTCCCCCCTCCAGGTGCTCCTGGAGAGATACCCAGACACAAGCTCTGTGAAACTACACAGAGTGACTCCCCCTCTCCGTTCCCAATCCTGGAAACAAAAAGAACTTTCCTATTTCCCCAGAGGGACTGCAAAATCAGGCTAGCAAATCCAACGCACACAGATTTCCCCTGATTTCTTCCTCCCACCAATTCCCTGGTGAGTACAGACTCAATTTCCCTGAAGTAAAGAAAAACTCCAACAGGTCTTAAAAGAAAGCTTTATATAAAAAGAAAGAAAAAATACATACAAATGTTCTCTCTGTATTAAGGTGACACAACACAGGGTTGACTGCTTAAAAGAATATTGAATAAACAGCCTTATTCAAAAAGAATACAAATCAAAGCACTCCAGCACTTATATTCATGCAAATACCAAAGAAAAGAAACCATATAACTTACTATCTGATCTCTTTGTCCTTACACTTAGAAACAGAAGATTAGAAAACAGAACTACTTCTCCAAAGCTCAGAGAAAGCAGGCAGCCAGAAAACAAAGACTCAGACACAAACTTCCCTCCACCCAAAGTTGAAAAAATCCGGTTTCCTGATTGGTCCTCTGGTCAGGTGCTTCAGGTGAAAGAGACATTAACCCTTAGCTATCTGTTTATGACAGGTACTGAAGCTGGCCCACGACATCCCAGCGGCTGGACATCTGGGTCACGACAAGACACTGGCCCGGATACTAAGGCACTTCTTTTGGCTGGGTATATATCAGGAAGTAAAACAGTACTGCAACTCCTGCCCAGAATGCCAGCGGGCTGCCCCAGCACGAACTCCCAAGGCGCCCCTAGTGCCCATGCCCGTAATCGAGACTCTCTTTGAGCACGTGGCTATGGATCTAGTGGGGCCCCTCCCCAAGAGCATTGCGGGGTTCCAGTACATCCTGGTTATGTTGGACTATGCTCCCAGGTTCCCTGAGGTGATTCCCCTGCGAAACATCACAGCCCGCACTCTCGCAGGCAAATTGGTGAAGGTCTTCGCCCGCATTGGCCTGCCCTGGGAGATCCTCACGGGCCAGGGGACTAATTTCACCTCGCGATTACTATGCCAAGTGTGTGAACTCCTGGGGATCAAACAACTGCGGATGTCGGTATACCATCCCCAGACCGGTGGATTGGTTGAGAGATTCAATCGGACTCTAAAGGACATGCTGCGCAGATTCCCCCCAGCAGGACCTCCGCCGATGGGACCAGCTACTCCCACCCTTGCTTTTAGGTTCCCCAATCATCTACCAAATTTTCACCATTTGAACTGCTGAACGGCTGCCGGCCCCGGGGCCTCTTGGATCTAATGCGGGAAACCTGGGAGCAAACCTCATCTCCCACCCAAGGCCTTTTGAAGTACGTGATCCAGTTGCGGGAGTGTCTGAGGCAGGCGGGGCCCTGGCCCGAGAGAATTTAAAAGCCGCCCAAGAAACACAGGCCCAGAGCTACAATCGGGACTCACAGACCCACGACTTTCAACCTGGGGACCGGGTCCTTCTCCTTCTTCCCTCCAACTAGTCCAAGCTCCTGGCTCGGTGGCAAGGACCGTATTAGGTGGTTAGGAAAGTAGGACCAGTCACCTATGAGATCAACCAGCCCGAGTGGCGAAAGAAGCGACAGCAATACCATATCAACCTTCTCAAGCCCTGGCGGGAATGAGAAGGTCTTCTGATTAACCCTACCACCAGAACCTGAGCTAGGACCCCAGGTAACCCACACCGAGGACCCGGAGGGGCCCCAGCTCGGGGAGACACTGATGGAGGCCCAGCTTAAGCAAAGCCAGTGCCTCCTACAAGCATTCTCCTGCACTTTCACGGCCCGGCAGGGATACACCACCCTGGTACACCATAGGATTCAGACGGAGCCTGGAGTGGTGGTCCGGGGCATGACCCGGCCCCTGCCCTATCATAGGAGGCAGGTCATTGATGAGGAGGTACGGAATATGTTAGACTTGGGGGTGATTGAACCCTCGCAGAGTGAGTGGGGTAGCCCCGTGGTGCTTGTCCCGAAGCCCGATGGCTCCCAACGTTTCTGCATTGACTTCAGGCGCGTCAACACCATCTCCAAATTCGATACCTACCCCATGCCCCGGATAGACGAGCTGTTGGCCCGGCTAGGAGAGGCCCGGTATATTACTACCCTGGATTTAAGTAAGGGTTACTGGCAGATCCCCCTTGATCCAACCTCCAGGTAGAAGATGGCCTTCGTCACCCCGACGGGCCTCTATCAATTTACTCGGATGCCCTTCAGCTTCCATGGGGCCCCGGCCACATTCCAGGGCCTGATGGACCGCCTCCCCCGGCTGCATCAGGACTACGCGGTGGCCTATCTGGACGACATGGTCATCTATAGCTGCCACTGGGAGAACCACTTAGAGCGGGTCGCAGCCGTCCTGAGGTTCCTGCAGGCGGCCGGGTTAACGGCCAACCTAAGAAGTGCCGCATCAGCTGGCAAGAGACCACCTGCCTGGGGTACACCATTGGAAATGGACAGGTGAAACCCCTCGTGGACAAGGTTCAGGCCGTTGCAGCCTGTCCCCCGCCAACCACAAAACTCCAAGTATGTCAGTTCTTGGGGCTGGCTGGGTATTATCGGCGGTTCATCCCCCAGTTTGCAGCGATCGCCGCTCCTTTTACGGGGCTCCTAACCGAGGACAGCCCATGACAAGTGACATGGACCCCCGTGTGTGACGAGGCCTTTCAAATGCTTAAAGCAGGTCTCTGCTGTGAGGAAGTCTTGTATAGCCCCGATTTTAGTCAGCCATTCATTCTACAGATGGACGCCTCAGAGGCGGGGCTCGGGGCTGTCCTCTCCCAAGAGGTGGACGGGGAAGAGCATCTGGTCCTCTACATCAGCCGGAAGCTGTTTCTTCGAGAGGAAAATTATGCCATGGTTGAAAAGGAAGCCCTCGCTGCGAAGTGGGCTTGCGACGCCCTGCGGTACTACCTCCTTGGGGCCCCATTCACCTTGGTCACCGACCACGCCGCCCTCCAGTGGTTGGCACGCATGAAGGACCATAACATGCAGCTGCAGCGATGGTACCTGGTGCTGCAGCCCTATGCCTTTACTGTTCACCATAGGGCCGGGAAGGATCACGCAAACGCGGACTTCCTTTCCCGCCTGGGGGTATGGAAGGGGTCTGGCCCATTGCTTGGGAGCCCGCCTTGAGGGGGGGGCCGTGTAGTGAGGTGCCCTGGCTCCCAGCTGCGCCTGAGAGGGCCGAGCCCCTGCAGCCTCCAACGTGGGTAGAGCCACCGCTGCCCGTTCCCGCCCCCTGGAAGTCAAGGGGCGGGACAGGAAGTATAAAAGCACAGCCCCGCCACTCCCCTGGAAGCCAGCCACCAAAGAGACCAGATGCGGGTGGCCGAACTCCTGCCCTGCCTGAACTTCCCCGTGCCCGGTATCCTGAGGAGGACTGGCCGAGCCTGCCCCGTGCCTGGTATCCTGAGGAGCTGCCTGAGCTTCCCTGTACCCAGTATCCTGAGGAACCCATGGCCTGGGACCCACCAGAAGAAGCCGGTGAGACCCAGGTATCCAGAGAGAGGGAGGTTGGAAGTGACCTGGGAGTAGCTGACCCTGGTTTGGCTCCCAAAAAGCCTGAACTAATGTCAGTCTGTTGCGGCCAGGATCCCCACTGACAGCAGCGAGTCTTGGCCGCTACTAGGGCCCCGGGCTGGAACGCAGTGGAGTGGGAGGGCCTGCATTCCCCCTGCCACCCTTCCAAGGGTGGCAGACTCCCCCTCTCCCTGGCCTGAGGAGGCCTTCTTTATAGACTATTTGTTTGCTCAGCCCCCTGCTGAAGGAGCTGAGCCCTGAACTGCCCCGCCCTGACCCAGGGCCTGGGCTTTATAGACTACTTGTTTGCTCAGCCCCCTGCTGAAGGAGCTGAGCCCTGAACTGCCCCGCCCTGACCCAGGGCCTGGGCTTTATAGACTACTTGTTTGCTCAGCCCCCTGCTGAGGGGTCTGAACCCTGACCTATTTTGCCATCTGTAGTGAGGCGCCCTTGCTCCCAGCTGCGCCTGAGGGCCGAGCCCCAACACCTGTCATTTACAGGGAGGCACCATGTAAATCTAATGTATAGCACACCACCAAGGATTCAAGAGACCTGGCTTCTATTCTTAGCTCTGCCATTGGACAGCAGGGTGGTCTTGGGCAAGCCATTTTACCTCTCTTTGCCTGAGTTTCCCCATCTGTAAAATGGGGATAATGATACTGATCTCCTGTGTGAAGTACTTTGAGATCTATAAGAGAGCTAGGTTATTTTTAACTGAAATATTGTAACTGGAAATGCCAGCGATATGAAACCTTTCCAGTCTCTACTCTGGTGGCTTTTAGTGTTCTATAGCCAATCCCCTGCTCAAACAATATTTTCACCAGCTGCCTAGGCCTGCTCCACAGTCACTCCACACAGGCAGAGTCTGTGACTCTCGCCTCAGACTGCCATATATGAGCTCCCCAATATCCATGACTTGGGGTAGGGGAAGGGTAGTCTTCCCCATGACTGACAGCCAGGGAGAACTGAACAAACTGCATGCCCGGATTAGTCTGCCTTGGTTGGCTGCCGATGTTTTAATCAGCCTGTCTGCCTTAATTGGTTCTAGCAGGTTTCTGATTATTCTAGTGCAGTCCCTGCTCTGGTCACTCAGGAACAGAAAACTACTCACCAGTATATTTGCCCTCTACCAGACACCTGTACCCCACTGGCCTGGGTCTGTCGCATCCTCTTTTCTTCACTAACAAATGAAGGGCAATAAGCAGCATATTCCCTTTAAGACTTCTTAAAAGCAAATAAAAGGTTCAATTTGAATATAGAATCCCTGTTTTATTGTTGTTCCTCTTCCATACCCTTTGTGCTCAATACATGGGGGCAGATCCTCTGCTGGTGTAAATTGTCACAGCTCCTAGAAAACTAGCTCCAGAACTCTAATTACATCAGCTGAGGATCTGCCCCATTAAACCGAGATAGATCAACTTACCTTCCTGTGCTGGTCAAAACAAAAAACGTAGCATAGGATGGTTCAAAGACAGCAGGATGGCTGTTTATGCTTCCAATCGCCAAACCAAAAGTCTGTCTGTGTTAGTCTTTGGCTGACTTTCTTCAAACTTTCTGGAGTGATTAATTTGCCCTAAACAAACCAAAAATTTGTTTTAAACTATTTAGAAAAAACCCTGAACTTTGTCTGTGGAGTGGCCGGTAACCAAACTGAGTATATATCTGTGTGTGTCTGTTTGTCACCCTCGAGTATTGATTTTTAAGGCAATGAAAGTATTGCTCTGTTCCACTGATCAATGTTCCCCGGTTATTGATCAACTGAACACCAGTGCTATATTTTTTTTACTATAAACTCTTTATTAATTTTCCAGTTACATTCAGTGGCACAAGTAATGAGAAAGGAAATGTAAACATATACAACATATATGTGTGTATATATATATACACACACCATATTAAGGATCAGAATACCAGCTGTAATATTACCTTGTATAGTATAATGTGTGGTTTGGAATCAAATTATGCCATCATTCCATCTTGCAGGGCATATTTGATTGTTCACTTACTCCTTTAATAGCTCTGTTCTATTATTAATGTAGAGATGGCGTACTAACTACAACAGGTCCTCTTAGTTGTTTACATTATATGTGTCATTTATACTGGTATAAATCTGGAGTGAAGTCAAAAGCATTACTCCAGGTTGACACTAGTATTACTGAAAGCAGAATTTGTTCTAGTGTTGGCATCATCACAAACACTTCGTTTTTTCCAATCTTACAATGATCTTCTATTGTTCAGGTATTTCTTCAGCTCTGGGGAAGTGAGGGGCTGTTTTTCCTGGGGAAGGGTCTGCCATTGCCTTCCCCCAGATCTGGGGGACAAGCCCACCTCACGTTATAACATATAGGGAAATGATTGTGAGTTCTTCACAAAAGGGATCATGTCTTCTCTGTTTGGAAAGTGTGTAGATGCTACCAGAAATAGCAATAATACATGCAATAAAACAGGGGTCTGCAACCTTTCAGAAGTGGTGTGCCGAGTCTTCATTTAGTCACTCTAATTTAAGGTTTCGCGTGCCAGTAATACATTTTAACATTTTTAGAAGGTCTCTTTCTATAACTCTATAATATATAGCTAAACTATTATTGTATGTAAAGTAAATAAGGTTTTTAAAATGTTTAAGAAGCTTCATTTAAAATTAAATTAAAATGCAGAGCCCCCCGGACCGGTGGCCAGGATCCGGGCAGTGTGAGTGCCACTGAAAATCATCTTGCGTGCCGCCTTCAGCACATGTGCCATAGGTTGCCTACCCCTGCAATAAAACAATATAACACAGCAAACTACTTTGTTAAAATTAAGAACAATCCTAATAGATGGAATAAAATACTAGGTTTTAAACATGCACTCTACCCTCTTTATAAGTGTGTGTGTGTTACAATCTCTTCCTTATAAAGATGTCTTGGCTTCCATTAATATTGTTATTGTTAAACTGATATAGAGTTCTCTGAATGTACATGTGCTTGTAACAACTTCATAACTTTTGAAATAATTGGTCCTTCTTTCTCCTTTAATTTCCCTGTCTCCATTATATTCTTTCAAACTGCTCTCCCTTTTTTCCCTCTCTTCCTCATACTCTTTCTTTTTGTATCCCTTCCCATACCTTTATGCACCTATCTCCAATCTCTTCTCCACTCAGACAATGTACAAAGCCTGGCTTACAGTGAGAAATGGCTAGCCCAATCTACTCTTACAGCAATGGTTCAACAGGCAGTAATGACACAACTAGAAGACAGACCTTGGGAAGAAAGCCACATATTTATCCATTGACAGTATGTTGCCTGCTGTGTGATCTCACTGAAACCTTCAGTTGTTTGCACAGCCAATGGTTGTTTGCAAAAGCCATGGTGAGTAAAAGGGAGGGATGGGGGAAGGGTTGAAATGGGTTTCTGTGAGCTAGACTCAATACAGCCAAATGTTTATCCAAAGATCTGTGATGTGACTATGGGTCCACTTGCTTTGTCTCAAAACTCATTTTACTTTAATTACACAGAAGTGTTGCTGAGACAACATTGTGCAAGCTTGAAAATATTTTGGAGATGGTATTATCTGGTGAACTGTGACCCATGGCCAAGGGTTGCTTGTACGCCTTGTTGTATGCAAAATTGTTTGACAGGTAGTTTCCTCTCATAATTAGAGTTATGCAAAGCTTTAAGCTTTCAGTTTGCAGGATTTCAATGCAACACTTTTTTCTGGCTTTGTTTCATATGTGTTTACCACCTGTGAGTTTCACTTTGAATTTGTGTTCACTTGGGTGCACTGAACTGAAGAACTAAAAGCAATACACAGAAGAAATACCCAGTTTTGCCTGGTTTCAGAGGGAAGCATGCATTCCTCTTCCTGAGTTCCAAATCCCCTTTGTTTCTTCAAATTCATCCTTATAATGCATTGCTTCTCCCATGAAGCCTTCAGTAACGACCTCTCCTAGATATTCCTGTAAGCTTGAGCATATGTAGCTAACCATTGTACTCAATGACAACTGTATAGTCCATATTCTGTCTTGGCTAACACCCCAGATAACCCCAATCAAATCAATGTGTAAATCAGGGCAGAAATTTGGCTCTGTGAACTTGATCCAAGACTTCTGGAAATCTTTCCATTCACTTCAGTGGAAATTGGATCAGACCTTAATTTAAAATGAACACACGACAGAGAGTGGCATCTAGTGAATAAAGCAGGGAACAGGGATCTATTTCTGACTATGCCACTGACTCACTGTGTTATCTTGGACAAGGCCCTTAGGGCCAGATTTCCAAAAGTGGCTTTTTATTTTGGGTGACTCAATTTTCAGGATCCCAAATCTAGACACTTGAGGTAGGTTCATAGATTCCAAGGCCAGAAGAGTCCCCTGTGATCATCTAGTCTGACCTCCTGTATAACGCAGGCCACAGACCTTTCCCAAAATAATTCCTAGGTCTTAGCATCTAGAAAAACAGCCAGTCTTGATTTTAAAGTTGCCAGTGATGGAGACTCCACCACAATCCTTAGTAAATTGTTCCAGTGGTTAATTACTCTCTGTTAACATGTTAATGTATATCTTATTTCCTGTCTGAATTTGTCTAGCTTCTGCTTCCAGACATTGGATTATATGTACTTTATTGTCCAAAACTGGCACCTGAAAAATGGAACGCGCCCATACTTAGAGGCTGCATTGAAAATTTGTGGCTAATCCCTCTGCCTCTCTTACCAACATGTGAAATGGGGATAATAATACAGTACTTGCTACCTCTCAAGGGTGTTATGACTGAGGTTTAATTAATGTGTAAAACACATTGCAATCTTTAAATTTTAGGTTCATGCAAAGTTTTAATAATTTTTAAAAGATACCAACAATTTAAGTTCCATAAAGATGTGATCATAATGACTGTTGGTGATCTGGAGTACATTGGGCAATGTTGCCTTTCATTAAGTCATTAAGTTTTTTGTGACAGGTTTCAGAGGGGTAGCCGTGTTAGTCTGTATCAGCAAAAACACAAGGAGTCCTTGTGGCACCTTTGAAACTACACAATTTATTTGAGCATAAGTTTTCATGGCTAAAACTCACTTCGTCAGATGTATGGAGTGAAAAATAGAGTAGACAGGGAAATATATTACAGCACATGAAAAGTTACCTTACCAAGTGGCGGGTCAGTGCTAATGAGGGGCCAATTAATAAATAAATAAAATAATAAATAAATATTAGTTTACATCACCCTGTGTGAATTGGCCCCGTTAGCACTGGACACCCCCCACCCACACCACTTGGTAAGGCAACTCCCTTCTTTAATGTGCTGTAATATATATACCTGTTTACTGTATTTTTCACTCCATGCATCTGATGAAGTGGGTTTTAGCCCATGAAGCTTATGCCCAAATAAAATTTGTTAGTCTCTAAGGTGCCACAAAGACTCCTCGTTATTGAAGTTTTTAGTGATAACCCTAAATTTTCAAAAGTGGCTGCTGATTTTGGAAAATGTCTTAGGTTGGGTTCCTGAAAATTGAATTGAATCTCCCAAATCAGAGGCCACTTTCAAAAAAGGTAGGCCATAGTCTGTTAGGTGTCCAGGAAAGTGTGAACCAGAACTTACAGCAGAGGCCAGACCCACAGAGACTAACAGAGACAGACCTCAACTGATTAATACCAGGGTGGCACCTTTTCAGATTGCAAAAATGGGACAACATGCATGATCACCCTAGCTACTATAAATCAACATAGTTTCAATTGACTTCAATTTACCTCAGCTGAGGATCTGGCCCATGAAGTATAATGAATTATGAACTAAACGAATCTTACTCAAGTTATCTACACTCCCCTTGAGTTAGCCTACCTCAGGCATGAACAATCACATTGTAAAATAATGACTGAGCTGCACAGAGTAGTCCTGTTAGCAGCTAGTGCATTGTGCAGATTCCGGGTTTCACCCATTCATGGGCCAGTCAACTTGAGTTAAAAGCATAATCATACCTGAGTTAAGAAGTTTTGTGTGTGGACAGGACTTGAGTTAGGGACAGCACTTGGAGGTATAACTTTGACTTCACTGTAGTGAAGACAAGCCTAAGAGGACTGAGGAAGGGGGCAAGACTCCGGGCATGGCTACACTTGCAGATGTAGAGCGCTGGTGAGTTTAAAACAGCCCTCAGAGGCCGCAGCAGGGAAAGCGCTGCAGTGTGTTCACTCTGGCAGCTGCAAGTGCACTGGCATGACCACAATTGCAGTACTTGCAGCGGGCAATTGGGAGCGGTGCATTCTGGGGAAAGCTATCCCACAGAGCCCCTCTTCCCATTCTGGCGCTGTAGCTTGTGGGAAGGGAGCAGGGGCGTGTCAGGCATTCTGGGTTGTCTCCCAATGCCCCGTAATGCATCACTTTGCATCCCAGCAATCCCTGTGCTTCTGTCCACATTTGGTGCCGTCTTTCAATGTTTTTTATATTACACACTGTGTCTTCCCTTTCGGTCTGCGGGAATGGATCCTGAACTGCTGAGGAATATGCTGATGGGTCTCACCAGCACGTCATGAATTGCAGTCAAGTTACTCCTTAAGCTACAAACTGACAGTGAGGAGTCCGACGATGATGTTGACTCGCGTAACGCATACGACACGTGATTGCTTGTGGCATTCACAGACATGCTCAGCACCATGGAACGCTGCTTTTGGGCTCGTGAAACAAGCACTGAGTGGTGGGATCACATCGTCCTGCAAGTCTGGGATGACAAGCAGTGGCTGCAGAACTTTCGGATGAGAAAAGCCACTTTCATAGGACTGTGTGATGAGCTGGCCCCCGCCCTGCGGTGCAAGGACATGAGATTGAAAGCTGCCCTGCTAGTGGAGAAGCGGGTGGCTATTGCAGTCTGGAAGCTGGCAACTCCAGACAGCTACTGATCGGTCGCTAACCAGTTTGGAGTGGGAAATTCGACTGTTGGAATAGTTTTCAGAGTAGCAGTCGTGTTAGTCTGTATCCGCAAAAAGAACAGGAGTACTTGTGGCACCTTAGAGACTAACAAATTTATTTGAGCCCACTTCTTCAGATTCATAGAATGGAACACATAGTAAGGAGACATATATACACACAGAACATGAAAAGGTGGATGTAGCCATATCAACTGTAAAAGGCTAATTATTAAGATGAGCTATTATCAGCAGGAGAAAAAAACCATTTGTAGTATAATCAAGATGGTCCATTTCAGACAGTTGACAAGAGGTGTGAGGATACTTAACATGGGGAAATAGATTCAATCTGTGTAATGACTCAGCCTGTTGATGCAAGTTTGCAGGGCCATTAATTGCATCCTGCTCAGAAGGAGCGTGACTCTGGATAACGTGCATGACATTGTGGCTGACGTTGCACCAATAGGTTTCCCTAACTGCGCGGGGACAATAGATGGGACAGATATTCCAATTCTAGCACCAGCCCACCTAGCCTCCAAGTACATAAATTGGAAGGTGTATTTCTCTATGGTTCTCCAGGTGCTCTTGGATCACAGTGTGCATTTCATTGACATTAAAGCAGGTGGGTCTGGAAAGGTGCATGATGCATGCATCTTTCGGAACACAGGCCTATTCAGGAAGCTGCAAGCTGGGACTTTCTTCCCAGACCAGAAGATCACTAAAGGGGAAGTCGAAATGCCCATTGTGATCCTTGGAGACTTCGCTTACCTTTTAATGCTGTGGCTCATGAAACCCTACCCAGGGAGCCTTGACAGCAGCAAGGAGCAGTTCAACAACAGGCTGAGTTGGTGCAGAATGACTGTGGAGTGTGCTTTTGGCCATTTAAAGGGCCACTGGCAATCTCTGTATGGGAAGGGACTTGGGCGAAAACAGCATCCCCGCGGTTATATCCGCGTGCTGTACCCTCCATAACATTTGTGAAGGGAAGGGTGAAAGATTCACTCAGGCATGGAGCTCAGAGGTTCAACACCTAGAAGTTGAATTTGAACAGGCAGAGAGCAGGGCTATTAGAGGGGCCCAGCACGGGGCTGCAAGGACTAGGGATGCCTTGAGGGAGCAATCTGAGGCTGAAAGCCGCCAGTAATGTTTGGTGCTCTGCATGGGGCAGTGGTTCCAATGTTAGTAGGAATCTGTGTTGCTATGTATGATGCACTGACTTGCAGTGCCTGTTATTTTCCTTGGCTACTGCATGGTTTACTTAATGCAATATTAAAGAATGTTTTCAAAGCCAAAAATTCATTTATTGAAAATAAACACAACTGCTTGGGCAGAAAGGGCATGACACATCTGTGCTGTTTGGGACGAGGGAAGGGGGTGGGGTGGGGAACGGGACAATCACAGCTTTGCGTATGTCCTGTTATCATACTCAGCCTTTCTGTCTGGAGTGCCGTGCAATGAGTGCTGCACTTCAGGCTGGCTAAAATGCATGGTGATGGGGGTTGAGTGAAGTGGGTAAGGGTCTTAGTTTGCAGGGGGGTGATGAAGCTACAGGTGTTGGAGGCAGCTGGTGGCGATAAGAACCTAGAAGTTGTGGAAAGTGGGTTGGTGGTGACATGGGTGCACAAGGATAAGAGTTTTGGGACAAAGGCTGTTGGGGGTGGAGGGAGGAAGTGCTCCGCCTGCATTGCTATGAGCGCCTGTATCGGGTCCACTTGGCGCTCCTTGATGCTTAGCAGCTGCTCCATGCTTTGGTGCCGGCAATCCACATTCTGTTGGCGGACCCTTCTTTCACTCTCTGCCACTCCTGCACTTTTTGGTTTTCATTAAGGGACTGCTGCATGACTTCATGCAGCATGTCCTCTTTGCTTCTCCACGGACGCTTCTTGATTCTTTGGAGTCTTTTGGCCATTGATAACAAGGACAGCTGAGATCTCAAGGCTGCATCTGTAAAGCCAAAATGCAACTCTTAACAGAGGCAGCATTGTTCACACCAGACAGAGCAATGATTTGACCATACTCAAAGACAAGCACAGTGTACACAATAACAGAAGTTGCCCATCCCAAAAAATGTGCACATAACCCACAGGAGCCCCAAAATGGTAAGTAAGCACAGAGGCAAGGGAGACTGATTGTTTCACGGCCGTGCTGTCCTCTGGAGTTCTGTGTCTTGGGAGGAGCCAACAGCTGCAGGAGGCCCCTATACTGAACACTGTCCCCACATTTTCCACAGGATGAGTTTGTCCTGGAAGATATCTTGCTGCTGAAGGTGACCTGGGAAGCAAGGGAGGGTCTTCTACTACAATGCAACTTCTGTCCTGGCCCATATGCAGCTTGCCTCTGTGCAGAAATGGTCCCCCCCACCCGTCGGCACACTGGTGCAAACATGTTGGCCTTACTGGGACAAGGAGAACAGTAGCTTGGCCAAGGAACCTGCCCAAGCACATTGCCCAGCTTCTGCATGAGACCTTTGAAGAGATCACTGAGGCCGATTACCACAATGTGAGAGAGCACATCAACACCCTATTCCGCATCTAGACATGCATGCAGCCCTAACCCTTCTCGCCCGAAGATCCCACACTGAACAACTTCCTTCTCAAAGTAAAAGCTACTTACCGGCCACCTCCTCTGGTGTTTGTTCTTCCCCAAGCACCATCCGCTGCAATTGGCTACCGTCCTCCTGGCTTGAGAACAGCTCCTGGCTGCATGCATCTAGGGATGCCTGGCTGTCCCTCTCCTCCTCAGCACTCTCGCTCCTGCTTTCCTTCTCCTCCCACCTTGTTGAACTGGGCTCTGAATTGTCCATGGTGGTACTCGGAGTGGAGGTGGGGTCGCTCCCAAGTATAGCGTTCAGCTCTTTGTAGAAATGGTAGGTCATGGGGGCAGCACCGAAGCAGCAGTTTGCCTTGTGAGCTCTGCAGTACACATTCCAAGCTCCTTCACTTTAACCTGCACTGCAGTGCATCTTGGTCATGGCCCCTTTCCATCATGTGCCCAAAAGTATTGTAATTCCTACAGCTGGAGCACAGCAGGGACTGGAAAGCTTCCTCCCTCCAAACACTGATGAGGTCCAGCACCTTGCCATTGCTCCATATTGGGGATCGCCTGGTGCATGGAGGCTTGGTCACCTGGAAAGATTCACTGAGAGCACTACATGTCTGGCTGAGCAAACAGGAAGGGAATTTTTGAAATTCTCAGAGAATTTAAAGGGCGGGTCTCACGGTTGTTCACCTGAAGGCAGGGCAGTAGAGTTCAAAGTGATGACCAGAGTGGCTAGAACAGGCATTGTGGGACACTTCTGGAGGCTGATCAGAGCGGATTAATAGACCAGGGCATCCACACTGGTGCCATGGTACTCCAGACGGGGTGCAGCAAGCATTATGCTTTCATGGAGGTGGATTACCAGTAGCGCTCCAGACGCAGAGTCCGAGTGCTCTACATGCCTTGCCAGTGTGGATATGTCATGAGTTAGAGTGCCTGAGCTGCTTTAATGCACTCTAACTCGCAAGTATAGTCAAGCCCTCAGAGGAAGTCAGGTGAAGAGGGAAGAAGCTAAGGTAGAGACAGGATCAAAAAGGAACTAGGAGAAAGGCACACTTGATAACTGGAGGACCCAATCCTTTAAATCTTGTTCCTTGCCCAGTGTACCAGGTAGCATTGAATTTCACCTAAGTGTAGGGTGACCAGACAGCAAGTGTGAAAAACTGGGACAGGTGGTGGGGAGGTAATAGAGGCCTATATAAGAAAAAGCCTCAAATATCGGGACTGTTCCTATAAAATCAGGACATCTGGTCACCCTACCCAAGTGACTCTACTGTGACTCTTATCACACAATAAGAACACTCTTCATCTCTGGCCATTAGAGGGAGCCTGTCCCGCATCCACAGAATAAAAGCTAGCACTTTAGGGCAAAGGTTGTACATGCTGGATAATTTGTTCATCTTGTAAACTTAGCTTTTGGATGCCCTAAATCCAGAAAGCTGAGGGAATTGTGCTCTCTACTGTTGACAGGAAGAAATACTAGTGGCTGATTTTTAAGAAACTGGTTTTTGAATAGTTATGCTGCAACGAATAGGCTATACGTCATTATGCCCCAGCAAGCCTAGGAATGCATGTTCTGTTTTTCTTTATAGGAACTTCAGAGATTGCACACAAGCCAGTGTTCTGGTGATAGCACCTTCCTCAGGCCTTTATAGCAGGATTTATCAGAATGACCCCATGAGCAAGAGGGTCTCTGTGGAAATGGTCATGAACTAGCCCTAAGGAGGTCTGGATTCAATTCCTGGTTTAGTCGCTGGCTTCCCATATGACCTTGGAGAAGATACTGATTGGGTAGCACTACCCTACCTCATAGGAGTGTTGTGAGGATAAGTACAAATGATTGTGAGGTGTTCAGATACTGAGGCAATAAAAGTGCCATAGATAGTTCCATGTACAAATTACTTTTGATTTTATCAAGGCAAATAGTTTTAGCTCAGAAGCCAAACACAGCCTTGATAATGACAATATGAAAATCAAGGAAGGATTTGGTGAGACATTATAACCAATCTTGTAGTTTAAAATATCTTTGTAGTGCTAAACAAGACCAGCTAACACCTGCCTCAGAAGAACTACATTACCACTATGTAAATGAGAAGCTCACACTGAGAGATGTATGCAATGAAGCAATTCTCAGTTTAGAAGTTCGTACAGAATGCTACTTCTTAAAAATATAATAAGAATAGATACCCACAAGATTTAAATCTGCATGTTGTCCTGTTGCAACAAGCGGAAGGAACATCAGGGAAGGAAAGGGATCGTATCTTTTCTGTTCCTGGCTCTTCCATTGACCTGCTATGGAACCCTGGGCAAGACACTTCACCTCTCTGTTTACCCTCCTGCCCTATGTCTGTCTTGGCTATTTAGATTGTAAGTTCTTTGGGACAGGGGCTACATGAGTTCATAGAGCACCAAGCACAATGGGGTCCTAATCTCATTTGCGGCCTCCAGATGCTACTATCATACGAATAATACCAATAATATCACAAGATGCTCTTTAAATGAAACTCAATTAATATTAAGAACAAGGTCACAAAGGAAATAAGGCTAGGGAATTTCTGAAATCAAAGAACTTCTAACCAAGGCAGGGCCTTCACCCTAGATCAGAGAAGGACAGGTGCTGCAAGGGTGAAAGTCACACATGAGGACTTATGCTTCTCTTAAATCTTTAACATAGAGTTTATGTGGTGTATGGAGTCTTGGGAAGAGCCCTGTACAAGCTGAGATTCCTCCTAGGAGAATGCATGTGGTCAGAGAGTGACAACTTCATCTGTTAACAACAGGAGGCTTTCAACTATTCCCTGAGAGATAATGTAGTTATATTCCAACCTAAAACCTGCTCTCTCTGCCTTGTGTGTATTTGTGTGTGCAAGTGTATGTGAAGCCAGAGAGCCCAACTTTTGCAATTTCATCACAGTCTCATAATATTTCATATGTTTCCAAAGCTTCAGCTCCTGGAGTCATGTGAGACTCTCAACTTTGAAAAAAAAAGTAAATTTTAGCCCTCGAGATTGTGAAGAAAAGCTCAGAAACATGAGCCCTAAAGACTCAAAGCAGTTTTTAAAAAATGTAATGGTTTGTTGGGCTCCTGAGTCATGATTTTTGAATGCTTAGGGTTGGTAATACAGACATTGCTAGCCAAATTAGAAAAAAAAATCTGTTAGAAAGCATAGTATCCTCAGACTATAGCCAGTCACCACCTTGACCACTTTTCCAGGTTGTTGTACCCCTTTTCTCTATCCTTTGCTTGGGGGTCTGTCTTGTAACATTGCAAGCCCTTTGGGGCAGGGACTGGGCCTCCCTATGTGTTTGCACAGCTCCAAAAACATTGTGAGTGTACCAGAAACAAATCATTGTCATCATACTTTCTGCTTTCATGTCCAATTGCATAATATAAATAATTAATAATAATTTTGCCCATCTGTAGATTTCAAAGTGCTTGACAAACATTAATTACGTTGGCTTCACAACACTGCTGTGTGGTAATTAAATCTAATTATCCTCATTTTGCAGATGAGTAAACTGAAGTCCAGAGAGAAACTAAATCTAGAATTATCAAATTTGAGTGCCTAAAGTTAGGCAGCTAAATCCTCATTTAACAACTGGGAGGTGTGGGCACTCAGCACTTCTGTAACTCAGGCCATTTGTTTAGGTGCCTAAAGATGGGTTTAAATGCCTAATTTCAGTTTCCCAAATTGAAAATTTGGATTTAAGTCATTTGCCTAAAGTCACGCAGCAAGTCAGTAGTATGTGCAGGAAACAAGCATCCCGGCTCTGAGACTTTTGTAGTCTAACAACCAATCACACAACTTCTCTATGTCAGTAGGCACAGATTAAAGCTATGACTCCAAGTTACATGTACTGAGGCTGTAGACAATCAATGCAGTGATGACATTTAATGGTCTGATTCTGTCGTGTTTTGAGCCCCTTCAAATCTCATTGAAATCAGTTGGGTGCTCAGCTCCTCACAGGCTCAAGCACTTAAAGGGAAACATGCAGTGAGTAAGAGCTGGGTGACTGCAAATAAGCAGAGGTCTTTCACCTGGTAGAGATCTGGATAAAAGCAGCAGCAGGGATGCTGGGGAAGGGTTAAGAACTGACCTTAAAGGCAAATTATGATCTGGGAATGAGCAGTGACCACTTTCAGGTGAGCAGCAAGGGGTGTTTGCTTTAACTTGTCTAGCATTTGGGCTAAGAGAAGGGAGAAACACACGCACAATCAGCTAAAACTGGTTGGTCTTATTACAAAGCTCTGTAGACAGATGAAGGACTTTAAGTGCTGATAATATCCCACAAGTGGTGTAAAATCATGCTGCTTCAGTATGGGCAAGATACCAAGTTTCCAAAATGCCATGACATCTCCTCCACCATTTCTTCTAAGTGAGAGAACGTAACTAAATGGATCCGCTGGAGAATAATGGTCATTTTAAACTCCTTCAGCAAATACAACAGCCTGTGGTCTAGAAGCAATCACACCGCTTACTCCTTCCCCAGGAAGGCTGTTCTACACCCTCAATTATTCAGTTATCTACCTTAAACATTGATAATAGGCTTTTCAGTGCCTGAAACTCTGTCCACAACTCCCAAGTGTGTGTGTGAGAGAGAAAATGGGGCAGTATAATAATCTGAAATCCTGTGGGCAAAATCCACCACTCCACCATTAAAGTCAACAGAACTGCACCAACTTATACCCATAGTGTAGCTGGCCCAGTGTCATCAAAGCACTGGAAATACTACAATATGTGCAATGTAAGTCAATATAGTTTTTTAAAATCCTCTAGTCCAGGCTATCTTCTCTGCCCTTAGGGAAAACACAAGTTGCCGCCATATTCTTTTGTCCACATAGAGGTCCATCCTGTCCTGTCACTGCTGCCTTCGAATGATCAAAACACTAGCAGACTAACCCACCCAACAGGCAGGTGCTGAGTGCCCTTAACTTCCAGCACAATAAATGGAGTTGCATATGGATCTCAGTGTGTCTCTGCAGGTAGATCTGGCCAACTATACCAAAGGTGAAACACAGACGATGCCATTAGTCTTAATAATGACAGTAATGACAACATGCCAACTGGGGTAGAAAACCTTTACCCTGTCTAATGACACAGATTTCCTTCTTGAAAAAGGCATGGTTGGTATAAAAGGGGCCTAGTCATTCTAACAAAGCTTCTTTCAAACAATACTCTCTTTAAAAAGCCACACATGAAAACAATTTAATCTCCAAATAGCTCTTAATCTGAGAAAGTAAGCAACAAGAAAGAGAGAAATGTTGATTTTGTTGTACAGCACCGGACTGGGACGCAAAAGATCTGGATTCTCTGCTTGGTTCTGCCCAGACTTCCTGTGTGATATTGGGAAAGTTACTTAACTATCTCATGCCTCAGTTTCCTCATTTGTATCATAAGGATAATACTTCCCTGCCTTAGAGTAGTATTGTAAAGTTAAACTCATTAATGCTTGTGTCTTGGTTCTCAATTCAGCCCTGACATAAGTGGGTGCATCTCTCTTGGACCTCATTGTACTAGTTACTGGGCTTGGGTAGGTCATGCACTAGAAAAGAAGAGACCTTAGGACTGGGAGATTTTATTCATATAAAATTCGAGCTTTCTCCCTCCCTCCCATCTGTCCCTCCCACAGCTGAGCCTTTAGCTTATTTTAGAACACAAGATGAATCAAAGCTTTTAGGGGGCAGATGTCCAGCAGATAAGGGGTCTCAGTTGGGAATCAGCAGAGTTGGATTCTATTTTCAGCTCTGCTACCGACCTGCTGTGTGACATTGGGCAAGTCCTTTCACCTCTCTGTCCCTCAATGGGCCATCTGTAAAATGGGGTTATGATACCTTCCTTTGGAAAGTGTTTTGACGCCTTTTATGGAAAAGGTTAATATTCTTATTTGTAGTTCTGATATGCTTATATAACACTTTCTTTGCACTAACCCTTTGGTTTAGTAACCTTTACACTGCCAGGTTCAATCAGGGACTAGTCCTGGAACTAGCCATATACTGCAAGAAAAGCTTTTCTCACAGAATTTCTATCCAGGATTAAAAGTAGAAGTGCTGGACTTCTTGTCAGAATGGCTGTTTTCATGAGATTTCCATCTGAATTGTGTAAAGCCTTTCCCTAAGCATCCCAGCCCACAAAGAGAATCTAGCCTCTGAACATATTAAAGTTCACGCACTGCCAGTAATGCCTGTCCCTCAAAAAATACTTAAAATTAAATATGATGAGTGAAGTTACAATTTTTCATTAATGTAATAGTTGGTAGTTAGTATGTGTCTGTGCTTGGGGAAACAGGAGACAAGGAGGATGCTCTTGCAGTAAGGATTTGGAACATAATCGTTCAATCCTGACTTTGACACAAGCTTCTGTGTGACCGTGGACAAATCACAATCTGTTTCTTCCTCAGTTCCTCTTCTTTAAAAAGCAGGTTATAATGTTCGTTTCTCCCACTCTTTGTCTTGTCTGTTTAGATTGTAACTTTCTCAAGGAAGGAACTGTCCCTTACGTGTATATATACTACACCTACTACAATGGAGGGCTGATCTTGAACCCTCTTTTTCAGAAGCACCAAAGGAAAAAAAGAGGAAACTATTTAAAAAATACTCTTTTAAACAAAATATCTAATATTTTTTAGAGGAAACTGATGGGAACTAAATTTGCAAGTCACTTAGTGATTGGGTAAAGCAAATTACTGGAATATATGAGAATGACATTTAGGAAGTCAAGGTCTTCTTTTTGGGAATTCAGAAATCTAGGGCTTTCCTGTAAATAGCTGTGGTGGAAGGAAAGCAGCTCCCGTAGGCAGGTAATCCTACCTGAGTTTGGAAATGCCTTTAAAGGCCCATTTCCAAACTGGCGCTTGAGACAGACTCATTCGTGACTTTAAAATGTTTTTTTTTTTTCTCTCTCTAACAAAACTTAAAAATACCCAAACCCTGCATATGTTTTGGATTTGAAATGTGTGGAAAAAAGCTGTAGGATGGCTCCTCCATGAATGTTTTCTAAAGGTTTATGAAAATTCTGATTGACAAAACAATTTCAATCCATCGCTTCGCTGCTGGGAAGTTCCCAAGAATTTCCCAGATGTCAGGGCAAAACAACTGTTCTTTCATCTTTTTCTGAATCATAGTGTGCACCTTAAGGAATGTTAGACATGCCTCAATTTAATGATGCAACAGGTAGTGAAGCATTAATGTACACCAAGGCTGCCAGGTATAGTAACTGCTGGAGCCAGGCTAAGGTGTTTTCCAACATATGGTTCTAATCACATCCACACATTATTGCTGTTATGCAAATAACTATCACAGTAAGGAGCAAGAAAATTGATTACTATTCAGTTGTTATTCCAGCAAATCTACATCTGGCGGACCTAGTCTTGCTCTTAAGATAATCAAGGGCCAAAACTAGAATTTACTGAGCCCTAGTCCTCCCCTGCTCCCTCCCGTGCAGAGCTGGCCCTCCCACAAGCCCTCTCCTTCCTCCTGTTCGGAGCTGCCTACCCGAACCCCTCTTCTTCCCTCCCCCACTTCCCGCGTGGAGCTGCCACCCACAGCCCCTCTCCTTCTCTCCTGTTGCTCTATATATATAAAGGTTAATAAAATTGAAATTAAAAATGTAAAACTCATTAGCCCTTAAAAAAGAAGAAAGGAGATAGTAAGGCTGCTGGGGTGAAATTCAGGCCTATGCTGATGCCAGTGTATGGTATATGCCCTGCTTTAGTTCCACTTAAGCTGTATTTTGATGGCTTCATTGAAATTTACATAGTGCACAGGTTGCATTTTACCCTCAGAGAAATACTCTGTATGAAGTTTCCATACTGAAATATAAACAGACCTTGTTTCCATAGGTTATATGTAAGGACCCAATACTGCAACTGTGACTCACCTGAGTAACGCAGACTTAGGCACATCGTGCAATTGAGCTCAACCTAAACCACTTGCTGGAATATGGGGTATTCGTGAGAGTTAGGATTTGCTTGATCATGGACTAGTCTGCTCTCTTTCTTGCTCTTATAATTTGAATGTGAAGTAACAACCCTAAGTTAACTTTCTGACAGCTTTGCCATCTCCATTCCCCCATTTGTTTTCTTTCTAATGATGAATGTTGGAAACATAGTAATATAATTTGGATTATTTGAATAGCTGAGCGATGAGCTTTAAGCAGTGGAAGAAGAAGGTAATTATTAACACCAGCATTTTAAATGGGCTGGAGTAGAATGAAGTGAGATGTTAGGGAAGCCAGACAGAAAGTCTTGAAGTAAAAGAGGTGAGAAAGGAGCAAGACTTTTAGGAGAGGAATGCGACTTGTGGGTGCACCTCAGCTCTCAGGATCAAGTCTCCTCTTTGCACAGCCTTATGATGTTATAGTAATAAACAAAAGAATGTGGAGAAATCTATCAGTAACTGACTGGGATAATGAACTTCATTGTATCAGGGGACAGCACAGCTGATAGCTAAACATTAAACCATAGCAGCAGCACTGAGTCAAAAGTGGTTGGGGGTAAAATAAGAGGGAGAATTGTCTGATCTTGAAAATAAGAGGATAGCTCATCCTTCGGACTATACTTGCCTTCTCTTATTAACAATGGTTTTTATTTTCACTCTCCTAGGACTTAACTATGCTTTCTGAGCTTTAGAGATTATGTTAAGATACATATATATTGCATTATAAATAGAAATATTTAACATAAAGAAACTCATAAAGCTACTTCCAGTAAAAAGCAGTCTGCATTGTTTCTGGGTCAGATGGGATCAGCCTCATTCAAGTGCCCTGAAACCAGATTGGTGTGTTGGTTTCCGTGTTTTTTTTCAATTGCTCCATTGGTGATTCCGAGAAGCACAGACATTTGAGATGGAAAAAGACCTTTTAGGTCATCTAATCCACTACCTTCCCAGTACAGGATTTGTGTCAAAGTTAGAATCAGGACTCACAATTTGTCAGACCACTCTGTTTATTAGCGCAGCGCTCCGCCAATAACATTCAGAATATGTGAGTGGCCATGCAAGGCCCAAACCAGTCTTATTTATACAGATAAAAGAGCGGGAATTAGACAAAGGGACAAAGAAATCAAAACAGTAAAATTCACCTGGGGCACAGCGTGCATATCCTATTTCCTTACTGTTATCGATCTAAGGCTAATACTTCACCAATTGCCCTTAAACGGTTGCAATTGTTCTATGTTAATGTCTATATTCCTTACACCTCGGTTGCAACATTCCAACAATTTTTCTTAAAGGTAAGGACAACATTTCTTAATCCTTTCTATTCTTACAATATAATTCATTCTACTTTCACAATCCCTCCTTTGGTCAGGCGTACGCCATGACCAACCCTTACTGGGTTCCACAAATTAACTGTTCCTTATCTCTTGTTCATCAGTAATATTCAAATCATCATATAGCACTCTGTTTGGGTCAGTAATCTGGGTGACCCCAATCTGGATACAACAGGAGATTAACTGAAAGCATACAAAATCACTAAGATTCCAAACAGGATAGTAGGGCTCCCTGAAACAACAGTTTCCTATGCCAGAGAAATCGAACAGGTTACTTAGCCACTTCATAAAGAACTCAGCTCTTCATGAGGAAGATATGCGATTTGTTCTAATGGCTAGCGTGATCTATTACCTCATTGGTATTGTCAGGTATAAAACACAACATTCTTTCCCAATGAGAGCACAGGTCCCCTCCTTTGGCCGCCAGCATATGTCTAATGTTTGACGGTTTTGGATGGCAACTGTCTGATCACCTCTGTTTCTTGGTCAGGGTTTTAAAACTTCTCGGTTTCTTTGCCATTATTTCAACCACTGCTTGTAACCTTAGGAGTCTTTTTGCGTGGTGTATTACTCCCCCAAGTGGGATAAAGGAAGTGCCAATGGCATCTTCCCAAGTTAAGGGGCTAATGTTATGTATCTACCATTGGGCATCTAGTAGTCCCTTCTTTTTTTGCCTGAAATTACAGAGGCGTTCTTGTGGGAGGGACTCTAGTACCCGGAATTGTGGGAAGAGTTGGGCGGGATAACAGATACCTGACCAGTTAGCTGGTAATACAGTATAAGCTTTGGTTCCACAAACCCAATGATGGCCTGTTAAGGCCGGGAAGGGTCGATTGCATCCATTTGTTACATAGGTATCTGCAAATTGAGAGTAATATCCTCCAAAGGGCACAGGTAATCCTCCTTATGAGGAGTGGTAGTATTTGTATGGCATTGGAAGATTGTATTATTTTACTAAGATTACTGTAGGGGAACATGAGATTGATTTTTCTGTTTGATCCCAGGTTGAGAAAAAATTCATATCCCCATACCCAGCCCGCCACTCTTTAGTTTGTTTGAATAATCCCATACACCATTTGCCACAATATGCTGAGGCAACAGCTTTTTCCCAGATCCAGCCCTGTCCCATTACACACCCAATACCAATGACCTTTTTCCCCCCACCACACTTATCCATTTTAGATACATTTATTCCCATGCTTCCCAAGTGTCATTGCTGTTCCATGTTTTGTTAAACGGACGAGGTCCTCCAAGTAAGGTCTGGGGAATTCAGTGGGATAGCCAGGACAGGAACACCAGCTTGAGAGTGGGCTGGGATTGTGGCTGCAGACCCAAGCATTTAGAAATAATAATGGTCTGAACTATCCACACTTGCTGCTGGATAAAAGAATTGTTTTGTGGGCTCTCCAGATCTTAAGATACCAGCAGCCGAGGAACAGGCGCCACCAGAGGTGCATGTTGGAGGCAGGGCCCTTCTGGTTCTGACAACCTCAACTGAGGGAACTGCAGTCACAGTTTTATGTCCACCAGGCAGCAGGCGCTGGGCTCACTACTGCTGCTTCTTGGGCCTTGCTTTAGGTCCGTAGTCTGCTTCTGGCAACCCTTACGAGAGCGTAGATTGTAAGGTATTGCAGGCTGTTCCTCTACGTCTTCTTCTGGAGTCAAAACTGACTCTGCACAGTCCTGAGGTGTTGATTGGTTTGCCGGGGAGGGTGTCTTCTACACTGTGAAGCATGTATCCATGCTGTGATGCCAGATAGCTTAACAGCTGTCTGGGTAATAAGCCAGTACCTGATGAGGACCCTTCCACTGAGGTTCCAAGGCGTGTTTTCGATTGGTGATGCCGTACGTAGACCCAGTTACCTGGCTCAAGATTGTGGCAGGCGTCAGAGGTGGGTTCCGTTCTGCCAGGCGGCTCGAACCTGTGAATGGAAGTGACTTACAGCTTGCATTAATCCCTTGCAATATTGAAGGAGCGTACTGTGAGTCAAGTTCAAGTCTGGGACTGGAGTAATGGTAGCCACAGTTTGCATAGGGCGTCCCATAATGATTTCAAAAGGACTCAGTTTATGTCTTTGGGATGGAGTGGATCGCATTCCATAAGGGCTAGTGGTAAAGCTGCTGGCCAGCTTAACCCTGTGGAGTCACAAATCTTAGCAAGTTTATTCTTAAGTACACCATTTTGCCTTTCCACAGCACCTGCACTTTGTGGGTGGTAGGGACAGTGCAGCAGGTGTGTGACATGTAATATACGATCCAGGTGTTGAACAATTTGTCTGGTAAAGTGTGTACCCCAGTCACTGGACAGAGTGGCAGGAATTCCCTTGGCAGGCATAATATGGTTTAACAAACATTTAGCAACGGACACTGAGTCAGCCTTGTGACAAGGAAAGGCTTCAGTCCAACCAGAAAAATAAACATACCATAACCAAAATAAATTCAAATCGTTGACACTTAGGCATTTGTACAAAATCAAGTTGTCAATGCAAGAAGGGTGCTTGGGGCAAGCCCGGAATCCCTGAGCCACTTTTACAGGTTACCAATATGTGGCTCTGGCAAGTGGTGTAGGCGGCACAGTGGCGGGCTGCAAAAGAGCTGAAATGGGAAGCCCACCATCCCGCCTTAGAGCAGAGACCCATCCCCTCCTTTCCGACATGCGAAACACCATGTAACAGGGCTGCCAGCAATGGGTAGAATGAAAAGGGGCTACAAAGGTACCAGTGGGGCGAACGTCAAAGGGTATCAGGATGTATGAGAGCAACGCTGGGCAACCCAGGAGTCTTTTTGGTTCTGGGGCAGAGTTCTGGAGCAGAGTGAGGTCAGTGAGGGATGGTGATGGTATAGAAACAGAGAGGGAACCTAGAAAGCAATCTGGGGAAGGTTCTATGGCAGCAGCATGTTTAGAAGGAGGCATCAGCAAATGCGTTACCCTTAGCAACATCAGTGTCTGCCATCGAGTGGCCAGGACACTTAACAATAGCCAGGGCCAGAGGGAAGTAAAACTGCATACAGGAGAGCAGCGATATAGGGGCCGTTCTTAATAGGGGTACTGGCAGATGTAAGGAAACCCAGAGCTTGCCAGAGGGTACCACAAGTCATGTACAACCCCAAAAGCATAGCGGGAGTCAGTGTAAATGGTGGTGGAGCATCCCTCCGCCAAAAAGCAGGCACGGGGTGAGGGCAACTAATTCAGCAACTTGTGCTGAGGTTACAGAAGGTAAAGGTTGCAGCTTCTAGGGTTTCAGAGAGTGACACTACAGTGTATCCTGCAAGGAGACGACCTTGGTTGTCTCGAAAACAGGAACCATCAGTAAACAAAACAAGGTCAGAGTTAGGAAGAGGGACATCAGAAAGATCAGAGCGCGGGACGGTGATAGCAGAGACAGTTGCAAGGCAGTCGTGAGGATCACCCATCATTAGACAAAGGAAGGAGAGTGGCAGGATTTAACTGAGAACAGCGCTTTATAGTGATATATGAGGCCGACAGCAAGTAGAGGTTCATACCTGGTAAGGCGAGGCGCGGAGGAGAGGTGGCTTGTATTGCGTTGTAACAGCAGAGTTTCTACAGAGTAAGGGACCATGAGAGTAAGGGGGGAGCGAAGGACAAGGGATTCAGACATTTCGACTAAGCGTGCTGCAGCAGCCACCAGCACCAGGCAGGGGGGCAGGCCTTGGGCCACAGGGTCCCAAAGTGGCAGAGAAATAAGCTACTGGGCGGTTCTTGCTCTCCGTGCACCTGAGTGAGAACTCGAAGTGCACATCCAGATTGTTCATGGCAGAAAAAGGGTAAAAGGCTTAGAATAGTCTGGCAGCCCTAAAGCAGGGGCAGAAGCCAAACCTTGTTTTGAAGGAAACAAAGGGCAGAGTCTGCTTCAGGTGGCCCATGGCATGGGATTAGGCCACAGAGAGTCGAGTGAGTTCCTGTAGAGGTTTTGCAAGGGAGGCATATTGGGGAATCCGTTGCCTGCAAAATCCAGCCATGCCCCAAATTTTCAGACCTGGCGTGGAGTGCAGGGTTGAGGAAAGCCTAAGGATAGCCTGGACGCGGGGTGGGAGAAAGCGTAAGGGAACCCTGGGAGAGGAGGGAGAAAACCAAGGTATGTGACAGAGTTTTGACAGCTGTAGTTTAGAGCAAGAAGCCTTGTGACCTTTGTTTTGCTAGGGCAGTAAGGAGCACTAAAGAATCAGTTTTTGAGGCAGATACACGAGGGAGAACAGAGGAGCAGATCAATCTACATGTTGACTAGAGTGGTCCCAGATGGGAAAACAAGGTCAGATAGGTCTGGGCTAATGCCTGGGAGAAATACAGATGGACTTTCTGTATACCCCTGAGGGAGCGTGGTCCATGTATATTGCTGTACCCTGTATGAAAAGGCAAAGAGGTACTGGGAGTCAGGGTGAACCGGAACAGAAAAGAAAGCAGAACACAAATCAACAACAGTTAAAATGAGTCGCAACTGGTGGGATAGAAGCCAGGATCGTTGCTGGGTTTGGGACAACAGGAAAAAACGGGTTCATGGACAATATGATTAATGGCTCGAAGGTCCTGAACAAATCACCATGATTTGCCATCAGCTTTTTGAACGGGGAGGATAGGAGTGTTACAGGGACTGGAAACAGGGAACAATAATGCCTTGCTCCTGCAGGGCAGTTATGACTGGAGCAATGCCAGCCTCTGCCTCAGGGTTTAAAGGGTACTGGCATAGGCGAGGCAGGGGTTTGGAAGAGGTCAACAGTAATGCAGACAGGATCAGTATTTAAGCGGCCCACCTCAGAGGGATGGGTTGGCCACAGAGAGGATGGGACCTGCGAAATTAGATGCTCAAGGGACGGGACCAGTGGGCAACAAGGGACCGGAGTAGAAAAGGACTTTTCAGACAGCAGGGAGGCTACAGAATCACTCAGGGAAGACTGGGGAATTGGTAAATAGACCCCATCCGGGGAACAGTATATGGTGCAGCCAAGCTTATATAATAGATCCAGACCCAAAGGTTTACCAGAGTGGAACTCAGAGAGAAGGAAGGCATGATCCACAGAAAGGGGACCAACCTGGACTGGTAGAGGTTTTGAAAGGGGATAAGGGGTTGGGACTCCCATAATGCCACAGCGGACACGGTTTTTCCGGAGCTGGGAACCTCAGGCAGGTCAGTAGTACGAACTGCAGAGAGCGAAGCTGCCGTATCAACAAGGAAAGGGAGAGAAAGATCATTGATAGTTAACACACACTCACCGTGGGAGTGAAAGGTAGTAAAGGGGCTAAAATTTCCTGAGGTTCCCCGGTTGTCCCGTCATTGTTGTGGGGCAAGTAAGGCTGGGGGCTGACTGGCTGTGCTGGCAGGGAGTTTTAACTGGTTGTTCACAGAGTTACCAGGCCGGCTTGGACACTCATTCTTCCAATGTCCTGGCTGTTTACAGTAATTACAAACATCCCCATAACCCGAAAATCCGGCTCCCTGTCCCCTCCCACGACCACGTCCCCATCCCTGGTATTTTCCCCATCCCCGGTACTGTTTGCTCTGCCCTGAATAATGCTGTATTTGCAAGGCCATTAACTGCTGAGCGGATTGCTCTTCCTTTCCTTTTAAAGTACTTTGGCAGTGCTCTGCCACTGTTTGCAATTTGTCCATGGTTTCGGTCTCCCATCCAATATTTATTCATTTTAGCAGATTGCCAATAGCAGGCAGGAGGCCATTAACAAATGCAGTAGCCAGGGCACCCTGTCCATTTGTATCTGGTTGCTGTATACCAGAATGTTGCAGAAAAATGTCAGTTAGTCGGGTGCGATAGTCGCCCGAGTTTTCTCCCTGTCGTTGCTTACAGCTATTTATGGCCATCCAGTTGGTTTTAGGAGTCCATACCCGAGGGATGGCTTCAAATAGATTTTTAGCTCGTTCCTTACACTTTTTTCGGTATTCAGCAGTAGGACCAGTGTCTGGCAAAGTAGAGTGGCGGTCAGCAGCGAGCCAAACTGCTGCTGTGAGCCATTTTTCATGCTCGCTAGGGGCTGTTACAAGTAGCTTGCACAGCTTCAGGAGGTCTGCCTCAGAGGGTTCATAGGTATCACACACTAACAAACATTCCTCTGCAAATTTGGTAGGATTTTCTCGGGGCTTTGGAAAGCCTTTTATAATTGAAAGGAGCTCAGTGCGAGTCCAGGGTTTATAGCTCCAAGTGGGGCCCCCGTCCTGGCCCCCAGTATGCAGGATTCGGAGGGGAGCCTGAATATTTTTAAGGCCCAAGCGCGAGCTTTTACGAGGCAGAGTGTGTCCAGAGGAATGGGCCTCGGCAGTACCGGATGATCCGGATGGGTCTGAACTGGAGATCTCTGGGAATTGTTCCTGATCTGGGAGATCTGGTAACAGTTGTTCCTGAGCTGGGGGCGTGGGTGGCCGTCTATTGATTCGACGCAAGGCTGCCAGGCCAATTAATGCATCTTCTTCATCCTCGTCCCTGGAATCCAGCAAGGGATTTTCTTCGTCTTTTCCCACCAAGAGACAGGAGTATGAAGGGGGGTCTGCTTGGACAACAGGGTAAAGGGGAGCGTTCAGTCTAGTGGTGGAGAGGAGGTTTCCAATAAAGATTTTAACTTATCATATGAATCTTTGAGAGAGGCGAGTTTCGATTCTGTCCATCTATGATTTGCCTCTTCCCACCATTGCTTGAAACAATCGACCTCTCCTTTTGCCAATTTAGTTTTAGATTGGCCGAGTTTGTCTTTTAAGACATCTACTTGATCCTTATCCCAAGATCCTAACAGTGGCCACTGAGTTTTGGGATCTCCCTAAGTTAGCCTAGACCATTTTTCCAGAAACTTACAGGAGTCCAGACCTTTCCTAAAATACATAAAATGAGCCAGAGTTCCTTTAGGGAACTGCCCCGGCTTAGACGTCTGGTTACACATACAGGAGGACTTCACACACCAATCACACAAGAAGGAAATTAGGGTTTGTCAGAGCGATGCCCAGTGCAACACACAAAGGAGCCCACAGGCTACTGCCTCAATCGCCCTTGCTTTCACACTAAGGGTTTTACCCAAGGTGCAGTGCGGCTGCGAGTGTGCAGATTTCACTCACTCAGACAGCGGGGACAGGAACCCTTGGTCGGCCGATTCCCGGACGTAGAGGGCACCCAGACTCAACACTCCACAGGGAGGACGGATAGACACAGAGACAGGACAGTCCTCAGTCCGGACAAAACACAGAAATAATTACCTGACCAGATTCCTGATGTCAGATCCTGGGATCCATACCAGAACAGAGTGGGAACCAACAGGTTCGACGGCGTAGACTTCACTGTGGTCGTGCGCCTTTCCGTTCTAGTGGAGGACCGCTTGGGCCAAGTGCTCAGGTGACGGCTGCCACGGTCGTCCTACAAAAATGGTCAGGAATCACACAGCCCCAGTGAAGACGGTTGCCATCTCGGTGGAACCTCCAAATTGTCAAAGTTAGAATCAGGACTCACAATTGTCAGACCACTCTGTTTATTAGCGCAGCGCTCCACCAATAACATTCAGAATATGTGAGTGCCATGCAAGGCCCAAACAGTCTTATTTATACAGATAAAAGAGCGGGAATTAGACAAAGGGACAAAGAAATCAAAACAGTAAAATTCACCTGGGGCACAGAATGCATATCCTATTTCCTTACTGTTATCGATCTAAGGCTAATGCTTCACCAATTGGACATTAGCGGTGCAATTGGACCTTAAACGGTGCAATTGTTCTGTGTTAATGTCTGTATTCCTGACAGCTGGTTGCAACATTCCAACAATTTTGCTTAAAGGTACAGACAACATTTCTTTAATCCTTTCTATGTTTACAATATAATTCATTCTACTTTCACAATTGTTACCTACAGCAGACTGAGGTCAAACAGGCTAAGCATTATGGGTGAGATTTTCAAAAGAGCCTGAAATTTGCTGTGTTCAGGGGGTTTGTTTTTTCACACCCCTGAGCGAGAAAGTTGCAGCACTGTAAAGTGCCAGTGTAGACAAGGCCTTAGGAACACAAGCCTAAGTCCCCACTGAAAGTCAATGGGGCTTGTGCTCCTAAGGCCAGACTTTTAAAGGTATTTAGGTGCTTGAAGATACAGATAGGCACCTAATGGGATTGAAATCAATTGTAGTTAAATGCCTGGGCACTTTTGAAAATCCAAGTAGATGCCTATTTGCATCTTTAGCTGTGTAAATACCTTTAAAAATCTGGCCCTAAATACTTTTGAAAAGCCCACTCTATAGCTCCAGAGACTTCCTCATCAACCTCTTCCAGGCATTCACCAAGCTGGTAAGTTCAGCAAGAGCTAGCTGAGCTGAGTTGGACACTGGGATTCAGTTCCTGGCTCTGACTAGATTTCCTCATGTCACTTAATTAATAATAATCTCTCTGCGCCTCAGTTCCTTCATCTGTAAAATGGACAAAATACTCCCCTCTTTCAAAGTTCTCTTGTGAGGACAACTGTATTAATGTTTGTGAGGCACTTGGATATCACAGTGATGAGGGCCATCTGTGTATCTAGATCACAAATTCTCAAAGTTGGAGGTGAGCCACCCTGGATGGGCACAGACAGTGGTGTTTTACCGCATCGGCCCATGGGGCCCATGCCCGTGGGCTCCCACAAGGTGTAACTCTGTCTCCATCTTCTCTGGCTTCTCCTTTCTCTCCTCCTGGGGCCCTGCTGCCCTGCTCCTCCTCTTCCCCCTGGCCAGGCCAAATGCAGGAGCTGTAAAGTAAGCATATCCCCTCTCCCCTCTGTGCGGAGCTGCCCCCACCAAACCCCTCTCTTTCCCCCCCCAAGTCTATCTCCTTTCCCCTCTCCCCCAAGCCCCTCTCCTTCCCCCTTCCTTCCCGTATGGAGCTGCCCCTCCTCCCCAGCCTCTCTCCTTTCCTCCATGTTACACATGGGTATAGTGAAACACACAGAGGTTAAGTGAATTGCCTACATTCAAGCACAAAGTGAATCAAGTATCACTGCTAGTTAGAGAACTCAAGAGTCCTGACTGCCTATCTCCAACACTTACCAATAGACACTACTGTTTTCATAAAAAACCTCATGACTCAACTATTACAATGTTTGGCACTTAGACAGAGTTCTCTGGCATAATGCTGCATTATGTGTACAGACAGCTGCAGCTGTCCACACTTACTCACCTGAAACTACGGGCTCCAAAACTACTGTCACGAGTATCTGCAGGGTTATTCATTCAAAACCAAACAGTGTATTGACAAGAGGACAACTTTAAGTGCATTGAACCATTTATTTTTATTCATATTTATTTCTATGCTGCCTATTTTATATTAGTGTTTGATTCTTTGACATGTAAAGAGACAAGGCTCCTGCCATGAGCAACTTACAATCTAATATTTTTCCAGTAAATATGTAGTTATATTTAGTGTTTTAGAATTGCAAGTTGCTTTATAAAAGCTAAATAATTAATCCTCACTTACCTCCAGGCAGGGAGTAAGTAAAAATCATTTTATGATGTGGAAACTCAGACAATGCGAAGTTATGCAATGAGCAAAGATCATCTAGCGAGGAAGAGAACTCATTTTTCTGGCTCCACAACCTGTGCTCAGACACTCTGACTACATCAGCTTCTCAGACCACTTAAAAAGGAAAATTTACATTTCATATGTAAGTTACACAGGAATAATTGGAGTATTTTAAATCATTACATGTTTTCCTTTATTAAACCAGTTGCAAGAAGATAGGCAGTTCTAACCCATTTTAAAACAATCAAGGCAGTAAACTAAAATGCAGCAACTGTACATGGTTCCTTTGTTGTCTTCAATAAATAGTTGGTTCCACCCATAGCTGATTTTTAAAAAAACACTTTTCCAGCCAGCCCAGTAGATAATATATAAGTTCGCTGGGCTTTTCTCTGCTCTCCTCCCACCCTCTCTCAGATTCTTTCTTTCTCTATTTGAATGGGTCTTTTAGGACAGCCAAAATTTCCCGTCTCCTTTAAATATATATACACATTGCTCCTTTGCTCCCTGAATTTGTAAACAGACCTTCCGTCTAAGAGTCCCCAAAACTCCTCTGTTGCTCCTCCCTCCCAAGGACACTGCCCCCCACCAAAGCCCAGTTTTGCCAAAAGCTTGGGAAGTCTGGGGTGGAGCTTAAAAAGAGGCTTGGCCTGGCCAAAACAGGATGTGTGGTCACCCAAGACTGTAGTAAGAGGTGCCCAGGGAGTCCAGGTAGCTGTGGGGAGCCCCGGACCCTCCACCTGCCCTGGGCGAGGAGTCAGGGTATCCGAGAGCAGCCCCTGGCCCATGTCCCTGCCCCCAGGGCACACCATCTATAACAGGTGGAAGATCCAGGGCTCCTCACAGCAGCCCAAGCTCCCTGGGCAGTTTTTACCCTGGCCTGACTTCCAGCCAGGCTAGGAGGCAGGGTCGTGGGAGGAAGGGGAAGAGCAGTGGGCAGAGCCCCATGGTGTGTGTGTGGTGGGGGCAATGTTATTTGTGCCCAGGGCCCCAATAAAGCTTAATCCACCTTTGGGGAAGGAATGTATTCTGGGAGGGCATGAGACATTTTAGAAAAAAATATTGTGACATTGCATCCCATTTTTGTCATAGTAATATTATTATGATATGATTATGGCATAATTATGATGCATTTTGTACAAGTCATGCGAGGTGTCACTGAAAAAGTTATGATTTGCTGAATATGATTATCCTATTCGTATGCATTTGTCATTTTTGTATCTGAAGTTATGAATATTGACTAAGGATCTGTATTTTAAACGGGCTTACTCTGGAAAACACTCACAGCCAGTCTTTCAGGTACAACAATGAAGAAGCCAGACTGTGCTGATGGCCCATCAACAAAGACAATGGACACTGGAAGAAATTCACCTTCCTGTGAATGTTCCAGACAGCCTGTAAGTAATGGCTGCTATGACTCAGCAAGGTATGCACAGGCCTGGGACCAGGCCACATGACTCTGGATTCCATCTTGGGATATCAGTGTTTTTCCACAAGCCGAGGTTTGGGACAAAGAGTTCCCACCATATGCTAAAGCTATATAAGGCAGACAGTGACATCATCATTGGTTCTTCACTCCCCACACAAGAAGACTCCTGGAAACACCTGAGGAACAAAGACTGAACTGGGGGGAGTGCTGGACCCAGGCTACAGGGATTTCTAGCCTGTGTATGAAAACCTGAGGATTCCAAGCTGTAAAGCAAGTGTAACTTGTGCTTTAAGAATCTTCAACCTGCTTGTATCATCCGCCAGGGTGAGAATTTGCTAATTCGTATCCCATCTTTCTAGTATTTTAGCCTTAGTTTGCATTTTTGTTTATTTGCTAGGTAATCTACTTTGATTTGCTTGCTATCACTTATCATTTAAAATCTATCTTTTGTAGTTAATAAACTTGTTTTTGCTTTATCTAAACCAGTGAGTTGGAGTGAAATGCATGGGAAATCGAAGGTCAAGGGGCAAAGGCTGTTGCATATTCCTCTCCACATTTCGGGGGGGTGTTGAACTCTATGAGCTTACACTGTACAATCCCTGTGCAGCTCAAGGCGGTATAATTTTGGGTTTATGCTCCGGAGTAGGTGCATGCCTGGGGAGCTGAAAGTTACCTTGGCTGTAGCCTTTCTACTGTTGGTTCATGCAAAGGCTGGTCAGAGAGCCTTGCATGTAACTGCAGCTGGTGTGTGAATGCTGGTGGAAGTGTAGGACTGGGAGTGGGTCTGCAGCATGTCACAGCAGCATTAGCTCAAATGGTAAAGATCTGTGAGGTGCATCTAAAATGGTCCAACCCTGCTGATGAACTATTTTGGTGTCAATATGATGCTACATGACGGAATTTCTGTTTTTTCAGTTTGCTTTCTTGAAAACCTTGGAAATTATATACATGCACCACATTAAAAGAACACTATTAAGACTGCAAAGTCTAGCACCCAGAAGTAAGGAAATGTACGAATTCAAGCTGCTTGTGCAATCTCAGTTTGACCCCTTTGCATGCATGCATTGTGATACAGTCTTTAATTACATGTACGGTTGGCAACAGTCTCATATTACAAGGGACAACCCTTATTTAATAGAAAAATTACCTGTCTTGTACTAAGTCAGCCCAGGTCACGTTTATCCAGTATTTCAACAATAGGGAGCTAGTACGTATGGGTGCATCTTTCCAGGAGAGCCCTGGGGTTACCAACAGTCCCTTATTAGAAGGGACGTCCCTTATTTCTTCATCTCTGTACAACAAGATTGGGAGTTGCTGAGTGCTGCAAAAAGCAGCAAGAAATATCCCTGGCGAATACATAAGTACTGCTTACTGTTATTGTATTATTCATTCATTCATTTATTTATTATCATCATCATATTGGGGAGAGAGTTGACGCAGGGGTTTAAGAAAACAATCCCTTATTTTTGAAATACGCTGTTGGCCACCAGAACTACATGCTCCCGTACTATATGTTGGACAGGACCCTGTCCCATTCAGATAGACCTGCTCTAGGTATGACTCAGGGTTGTGCAGTGAAGGATACCATTGTCTGGAGGACCCATGTTTAGTTTGTTGCAGAAGCTAGAACATGTGTCATGACTGAGGAAGGTGATTGCTAGGAGAAAAAGGATGATTTCATGCATAGGCGCTGACTCTGTGGGTGCTCTGGGGCTGGAGCACCCACGAGAAAAAAGTGATGGGTGCTGAGCACCCACTGGCAGCCCCACTATCAACTCCTCTCCCTCCACCCAGCACCTCCTGCCTGCTGGCTGGCCCAACCAATCAGATCCTTCCCTTCCCTCCCAGTGCCTACCTCCTGCCATGGATCAGCTGTTTCGCGGCATCTGGGGGTGCTGGGGGGAGGGGAGAGAGGCGAGGGAGCAGCGTGGTTGGGGGAGGGGGCAGACTGGGGCGGGGAAGACATTTCCTAACTTGAGAGCTTGTCATTGCAATCTTAATAATGTCCTTTTAACATTGCTTGTTTGTGCTTGTATTCAAATATATTTTGCATATATAATTGGGTGTATTCTCCGATTATAGACAATTAGGCCTGGATGTTCAAAAGTGACTAATAATATTGGATTAGGGTTGCCAGAAGTCCAGAACTGCTGACCAGGCCACTAAAAGTCCGGTTAGTGGCACTGCCAGGGCAGAGGGGATGGCAGGCTCCCAGCCTGGCTCTGCGCGGCTCCTGGGAGTATCCCTCCAGCTCCTAGATGGAGGAAGGGCCAGGGGCTCCACATGCTGCCCCCATCCTGAGCGCTGGCTCCATTGACCAATAGGAGCTGCAGAGCCTGAGCTCAGGGTGGGAGCAGTGTGCAGAGTCCCTGTGACCATCACTCCACCTAGGAGCTGGAGGGACCTGCCAGATGCTTCTGGGAGTCGCCTGAGGTAAGTGCTGCCTGACGCCTGCGCCCCAACTTTCTCCTGGGCCCCAACACCCTGCCCCAGTCCTGAGCCCCTTCCCACACCCAAACTCCTTCCCGGAGCCCGCACCTCCTCCTGCACCCCAACCCTGTGCCCAAGTCCGGAGCCACCTCCCGCACCCTGAACCCCTCATTTCTGGCCTCAAGCCAGAGCCTGTACCCCCTCCCACATGCCAACTCCCTACCCCAGCCCGGAGCCCATGCCCCCAGCCAGAGCCCTCACCCCCTCCCACTCGCCAACCCCTGCCCCAGCCGATGACAACAAGTGAGTGAGCAAGGGTGGAGGAGAGAGAGCGATGAAGGGAGGGGGGACAGAGTGAGTGGGGCGAGGCCTCATGGAAGGGGCGGGGCAGGGTGCAGGGCAAGGGTGTTTTGTTTTCTGCAATTAGAAAGTTGGCAACCTTATGCTGGATGCCTCCATTTTTTAGGGGTCCAACTTGAAAAAAATTTAAAGGGTCCTGATGTTTAGAAAGTGCTGAGCATCCACCCTATGAAATTAGGATTGTTCTCAGCTGTGCAGTGGCTAGTAGGGTGACCAGATGTCCTGATTTACAGGGGGCCGTCCTGATATTTGGGGCTTTGTCTTATATAGGCGCCTATTACCCCCTCACCCTCTGTTCTGATTTTTCACACTTGCTACCTGGTCACCCTAATTTCTAGTGACTTAAAATTACTAAGCAAAGTCCAAGAGTCTAGATTAAAAGTCTAAAGAAATGATGAAAAGCAAATATTTAAAAAAAAAATATGTGGATGTGATGAGGACCAAAAAAACCTGGCCTAACATTACAAACCACACTTTCTGGTAAAAGTGGAAGAAGGACTAACAAGCATCCAAACTTCCCAAAACACTAATTTGTTGTAGCCTGAAAGGCAAACAAAATAAGCCAGTTACACATTCATTGAAGGGCTGGCAAAAGTCCTGTCACCATAGCAACCCCCTCAATGGGCCTGTTTTGCTTGCACAAGCTTTCTTGTCTATCCCAGCCCCAAACTGCTGAATAGGAGGAGCTTTGCTTTGTCCATTCCTCATTTATAACTTGTTGAGAGCTAAGGGGAGGGAGGAGTGAGCCATCTCTGCTGCACGCTGTCTGCCTGAGTTGCAATTACACCTACAAATGCCTTCTGTGTTGTGTGGTGGCTGCATGCTGCCTCTTAAATTCCTTTTGGCTGTTTGTGTTAGTAGAAGCAACTACCAGAACCTATTATGTTGGGATTGTGGAGGAGAACTGGGACTATGCACCAACTGGGAAGAATCTGATTACAGGACAAAGCCTCACAGAAGATGAGTAAGTCCCTCAGGTTTCTGGTAAATCAGATCTCATGATGTCTCTAAAGAAAAATCCTTAGGTCACCAATGTTGTCTTAAATGTCTTAAGTTGTGCCGTCACTGAACTTTAGTTAAAAAAACACAAACTTTTGCTCGTGTGGCTGCAATATACATTTAAGGCTGGATATGACTTCTATTCAAGTCAGTGGAGAGACTCCCACTGAATTGAATGGGAGTTGGATCAGGCCTCTGCTGTTGTCTAAAATGACTTATCTCTCTTATTGCTGATACAATAGGGTGGGGTGCAGGCCCTGAATGCGTGCTGTGATGTTTATTGAAGGGTGAATTTCAGGTGTTGACAGTTCTCAAAAAGGATTAAAGGGTTTTTCTTATTGCAGCTTTACTTTACAAGGATTGGTGTGGGAAATCAGGTCCTGGGGAGCCAAAAAATCTTACCGTGTTATAGGTGAAACCGTAATATATCGAATTGCTTTGAACCACCAGAGTGCACAGCCCCACCTCCCCGGAGTGCTGCTTTACCACATTATATCCAAATTTGTGTTATATTGGGTCATGTTATATTGAGGTAGAGGTGTATTTCTGTGAGCGCTGGCCCAAGGTGACGTCACAGTTTGCCACCACTAAACACAGCTTTTCACAATGAAAACTGAAGAGAATCTTTTGTAAATTGGTGAAATTTGACAGACTGGAAAAACTGGTGTGAAATCAATAAGGACAAATGCAAAGTACTGCACTTAGGAAGGAAAAAACAGATGCACAATTACAAAATGGGGAATAATTGGTTAGGTGGTAGTATTGCTGCTGCAAGGGATCAGGGGTTATAGCAGATCACTAACTGAATATGATTCAAGAATGTGATGCGGTTGCACAGAAAGCTAATATCCTGGAGTGTATTAACAGAGATATGATAAGAAAGACACAGGAGATATTTTTCTTGCTCTGCTTGGTACTGGTGAGGCCTGAGCTGAAATACTGTGTCCAGTTGTGGGCATCACACTTTAGGAAAGATGTGGACATATTGGAGAGATTCCAAAGGAGAGCAAGAAAAGTTTAGGAAACCTAACCTATGAGGCCCAGGTGTAGGAGTCCACACTAGTAAACTGTGATGCCAGTTCAGAACTTTGTACTGTTGTAGAAGTTAGAGATGGAAAAGACCTCTGGGAAAGCTATCTAGGCAATGCCAAGCCAATATAGGATTGTTCCCTACACCCATAGTGATATATTCACGCTAGTTTGAAAAGTCTCAAGCAATACAAGGAAAAGTATTTTTTTAAATAACTTAGGTGGAAGACATATGCAATTTTACAGTTAATTACCATTAAGTACCAAAAATGCAGTATTAGCAAATGAAAAAAAATGGACTTATCACTTTTTGTTTTAGCATGGATGTGATGGTTACGGAGAAGGAGGTGAAGAAATGGCATAACACTCTATAATCACTGTTTCTGGTAAAAGAGGAATGACTAACAAATGAAAGTCTTCAACTTTGAAGAAAATGTTGTGCAAATTCATTCACGCTCCCAGAAATCTCTCCATTTTGCAGAATTTGTAAAACAGTAGTTTGACTGCAAAACTATAAAACTATGTTTTCAAACAGCAACTTCACAGAAAGTGGACTCTTTTTCACTCACAAAAATTATGACATTTTAGTGAGAAAAAAATAATAGTGCTGGGGTGATAGAACTGAAAATGGTCCCATGTTCCTGTGAGCATTTTGGGAAAACAGGACCAGTTTTGAATTAGCAACAAAATGTTCAGTACTTGAGTACTTAGAACGTATTGCAACCATTTCACCCCAATCTAATGGGCATCCAAATGTAAGAAACACAATGAGGTTGTTTCTACTAGTTTTCACAAGAGCTTCACAGGTGTACCCATTGTTGATTGTCTGTTACATTTCACCCTGCTGTGACTGATTCATAAATAGTATGAGTCTGCTACAGTACTGAGGCAAGAAAGGGCTTTGTGTTTTTGCTCAAGCGGAGAGGTTGTGCAATTAGTTCAGGAGGCCCAGGTTTTATTGCCTAGGGTTATCAAGAGAGTCATTAACATACCTAGACTGCATGGTGGCTGCTTGTTCTCCACACGTGAATATATTTCAGAGTTTGTTATTTGGAAGGGAGTAGGGTGGCCAAATCTTTCACTGGGAAGGCTACGCAGTTGTGTTACATATTGGAATTTCTCACTTCCCTGCTCAAGATAGCGGAGGATTGCTTCCCTGCTCTCATTCCTAAGATGGAAGAACTCTAATGAAAGGAATTAACTTCAGATGGGGTGCAGAATATTTATAAATCTCACACACACCAGGAAGAGTTTGTATCCACCTTGCAGAATGTAATGTTAATGATTTGTGCTCTCTGGCCTTGGGACTATTTGAATACTAACCTGTACAGTTTGCTGTTTGGAGCAGGGTGCCCATTCATGCACAGGACTCTCTGAATTTGGTTGCATGTACTTTAAAGTCAGTGACATTAATTCACATACCTATTTCAAAGACAGAGAAACTTTTTGTTAAGGATTTTAAGTTAACTCTTTGCTTATTTTTGTAGTCTAATTTTTACAGGACATTACTTCCTAAGAGTAATTGTTTAAATCTTTTAAATAAGAAATTGATTGCTAAAGGTATTAAGCCTTGCAGGATAATCCAGTCCCATAAAACCTTTGGATTCATGCCATTCCAGATGACATGGACAACAGGGCAGTACCTCTTTGAAAAGGTAGCGTTCTGCAAATAATAATGCTTAGTACTTACTATACACAGTCATTTTCATTTTCAAACCTTGACTGATTAATGCTCACAACAACCCTCTGATGTAGACAGGTAAGTATTCTTACCCCAGTTTTACTGATGGGGAATCTAAGACATAGAGGAGGCAACCTAAACTGGGTCTCTTTAAAAGAGCTAGTGCACACAGTTAGGGAATGTTCCCTTTTGAAGCTAGCTGGTCTTCAAAGCTGGCCTGAATTCTCATCCAGTGCAGTCCTAAGAACATAAGAATTGTCATATTGGACCAGACCAATGGTCCATCTAGCCAATATCCTGTCTTCCAACACTGGCCAATGTCAGCTGCTTCAAAGAACGGCAATTATCAAGTGATCCATCCCCTGTGATCCAGTCCCAGCATCTGGCAGTCAGCGGCTTAGAGACACTCAGAGCATGGGGTTCCATCCCTGACCATCTTGGCTAACAGCTACTGATGACCTATCCTCCATAAACTTATCTAAATATTTTTAACACAGTTCTAGTTTTGGCCTTCACAGCACTCCTGGCAACAAGTTCCACAGGTTGACTTTAGGTTGTATGAAGAAGTACTTCCCTTTGTTTGTTTTTAGACCTGTTGCCTATTAATTTCATTGGTGACCCTGGTTCTTATGTTATGGTTAAGGGGTAAATAAAACTTCCTTACTCACTTTCTCTATGCCATTTGTGATTGTGTAGACCTCTATCACGTCGCCCGTTAGTCATCTCTTTTCCAGTTGAACAGTCTCAGTCTTTTTAATATCTCCTTATATGGAAGCTGTTCCATACCCTTGATCATTTTTGTTGCCCTTCTCTGTACCTTTTCCATTTCTAATATATCTTTTTTGAGATGGGGCAATCAGAAATATATGCAGTATTGAAGGTGTGGGTGTGCTATGGATTTATATAGTTATATTATGATGTTTACTGTCTTATTATCTGTACCTTTTCTAATGGTTCCTAACATTCTGTTCGCTTTTTTGACTGCTGCTGCACATTGAGTGGATGTTTTCGAGAACTATCTGCAATGACTCCAACATCTCTTTCCTGAGTGGTAACAACTAATTTAGACCTCATCATTTTGTACGTATAGTTGAGATTATATTTTGCCATGTTCATTACTTTACATTTATCGATAGTGAATTTCATTTGCCATTTTGTTGCCCAGTCATCCAGTTAGTGAGGTCCCTTTGTAACTCTTTGCAGTCTACTTTGGACTTAACTAACTGAATAATTTTGTATAATCTGAAAATTATGCCCTTGCTGTTTACCCCATTTTCCCAGAAGATTTATGAATATGTTGAACAGCACTGTTCCCAGTACAGACCCTGGGGGACACCACTATTTACCTCTCTCCATTCTGAAACTGACTATTTACACCCACCCTTTGTTTCTATCTTTTAACCAGTACTGATCCATGAAAGGACATTCCCTCTTATCCATGACTGCTTACTTTGCTTAAGAGCCTTTCATGAGGGACCTTGTCAAAGGCTTTCTGATGGTCCAAGTACACTATATCTGCTGAATCACCCTTGTTCACGTTTTGTTGACCCCCTTAGAGAATTCTAAGAGATTGGTGAAGCCTTTACACAGGCCATGTGGACTCTTCCCCAACAAATTGTGTTGACCTGTGTGTTTGATCATTCTGTTCTTTCCTACAGTTTCACGCAGCTTGCCTGGTACTGAAGTTAGGCTAATTTAAGTTACATACCACAGTTAGTAGCTTTGCAGTTTCATTATTATTTTTTAATTTAACAGTTCATCCAAAACTTCCTATTGACACCTCATCTGAGACAGTTTCCTCAGATTTGTTACCTAAAAAGAATGGCTCAGGTGTGAGAATCTACCTCACATCCTCTGCAGTGAAGACTGAGGCAAAGAATTAATTTAGATTTTCTGCAACGGCCTAGTCTTTCTGAGTGCTCCTTTACTGCCTCGATTGTTCAGTGGCCCCACTGATTTTTGGCAGGCTTCCTCTTCTAATGTACTTGAAAAACTTTTTGCTGTTAATTTGAGACTTTTGCTAGTTGCGCTTCTTTTCAGCCTGCCTAATTATACTTTTACACCCGACTTACCAGAATTTATGCTCCTTTCTATTTTCCTTAGTAGGATTTCACGTCCAATTTTAATGCCTTTTTGCCTCTAACTGACTCTTTTACTCTGTTCTTTAGCTACTGTGGCATTTTTGGGTCCACTTACTATTTTTTTTAATTTGGGTATACATTTAATTTGAGACTCCGTTATGATGTTTTAAAAACTTTCCTTGTAGCTTTCAGGCATTTCAACTCTTGTGACTGTTCCATTTAACAAGCTTCCTCACTTTTGTATAGTTCCCCTTTATGAAGGGAAGTGCTACTATGGTGGGCTTCTTTTGTATTCCTCCCACCATAAAAATGTTAAATTTAATTATATTATGGTTGCTACTTTGAGCAGTTGACCTATATTAATCTCATGGACCAGATCCTGTGCTCCACTTGGGACTAAATCAAGATTGGGCTCTGAGGCCCCGTGAGGGTAGAGGGTCCCAGAGCTTGGGCTTTAGTCCGAATTCAAACATCTATATGGCCCAAGCAGGCCCTAGCCCTGCAAGCCTGAGTCAGCTGACCCAAGCCAGCTGTGGCCATATGGATGTGCTGGGGAAAGCTCAGGATACACTCAGTGGATGCTCTCTTGCATTATGCCTCTGAAAAAATGCCTCCAGGCATGGGTTCTTCAGTGAAACTCCTCCCCAGCCTGACCAATATCTCTGGTCCCAGACACAACCCTAGGGAACCTCCATCTTGCTGTGTCCAGTTATGCCCACTGGATGCTGCAATCTTATATGGGTTTATCAGTTTAACAAAGAGATTGATATGTTCCAGGCTTGTTATCCCAAGGGGAGTCTCTGACATGCTTCTACCAAACATACTGCTTTAGGTAGAATAAACTAACAAATTTATTAACCACAAAAGATAGATTTTAAGTGATTATAAGTCCAAAGCACAACAAGTCTGATTTGGTCAGATGAAATAAAAGCAAAATGCATTCTAAGCTGATCTTAACACTTTCAATGCCCTTACAAACTTAGATTCTTCACACCACAGGCTGGCTGGTTGCCCTCAACCAGGCTCTCCCCTTTGATTGCTTGATGGTGATGTCTGTTGATGGAGGTGGAAGAGAGAGGAAGAGCATGGAAAACGGCTCTCCCTTTTATCGTGTTTCTTTCTTCCCTCTGGCTTTGCCCCCACCCCCTTCAGAGTCAGGTGAGCATTGCCTCATTGTAGTCCCACACTGACCAAAGGAAGGGAGATGACTCACTCGAGAGTCCAACAGATCCTTTGTTGCTGCTTAGGTCAGTGTACTTTGTTCCTTTAAGGCTGGGCTGGGTTTTTACCATACATGCCCTGATGAGGTGTGAACTGCCCTTCTGTTCCTGGAGAGTTTTTCCTGGACTTATTTTAAGCCATGAGGACACATTTTCAGCCTCATAACTGTATACATGAAATTACAACCTATAACATTACTATAACAATGCTCAGTGCATCATGAGCCTTCTGAAAACACCCGACATGACAAACTGCATTGGATACCATACAGTCATATTACAAGGATGAACATGGGGGTGCAGGGTGTTCCCCTGAGATACAGAGTGTCACGGGGAAATTTTAAGGAAACAAAGCCTAGCATATAAGTGAAAGATATATGGGAAGGTGGGGAAAGCATGGGAAACAGAAAATTAAAGTGTGGAAAGCCTGACATAGCCAGAGCTTTGAGGTGAAAACCTTGAAAATGGTGGTTGTTAAAAGAAGACTAATGCTCAACCTTCATGACGGTAGTAATATGGTGGCCATTAAAAATCCACATTTACCTACAGTTACCACTCAGTTGTATGTAGATGCTACAGTTAGTCTCTAGACTAAGTATAGGGGGAAACTCAAACGACCCCTGTCTGGTAACTGTTAGCAAATGTTATCATGATGCCAGGAAATCTTGACAATGGTTAGGTTGTTGTTGTACAGATTCCACTGCCTGTCATGCTGACCAGTATTGTCCCATTGTTTATCCTTATTTCCCCATCTGTTTGTATGCATCCATTGTCTCTTGTCTTGTACTTAAATCTTAAGGTTCTTGGGGCAGAGACTGTCTGTTTGTTCTTCGTTTGTACATCACCTAGCACAATGATGCTCTGGTCCATGACTGGGGCTCCTATGTGCTATGGTAATATAAATAATATATATAATGACAAATGCTGACATTTCAGTGGAGATCACTGTAACGTCAAGTGACAGCATAAACTCAAAGGGCCATTGGAATTGCACCAGAGAGGAATCTTACTCCAAATCTCCAGAAGCTATTGTATCGATACTGGGCGAGTCTTGTTTTTTGTCATGGTCAAGGTCTCTCTCTCTTAGGGTTTTCTATAGTACTCTTCACTGTGATAGCTACAATGAACAGCATAACTTGAAATCCAGATAATTTTTGCTACAATCAAAGTTGACATTTATATAAGAAAAATGCTAACAAATTAAGGTCCTCATGCTGAACACTTGCATACTCAAAACTTCCGCCATGTAAATGCCTGTTTAATAGATATCTGTGCTGGTGCAGTAGTTTCACTATGAGTTAACAGATGGTTCCTATCCTGTGATTGTTAAACTTGCCAATCTTAAATCAAGTATTATGACTTTGAGATCAAAGGCAACCTAATCTCATTTAAGGTGACAATCCTTGGCAAATACTCTTTGTGACTGATGGGTGAAATAGGTGTTGACATTACACTTAACTCATAAACATTATTGTATGACCTGAGTATCAGCATGGCTAGTTGTAGTGTCCTCTGGGTGAAATATTTATTGCTGTAGCGTTTTACTCACAATTCCTTTTGGAATAATATATCAATTATAGCACTTATGAGGGAATGGGAAGCTGAAATTAAATCAGTAATAACTCTAAAAGGCTGCAGTTTGTTCCCTTTTGATAACTCCTTGAAGTTACATTCTCCTCCTCCATCCATGTGTGTAAGCAGAAGTTGCCTGCTGGGGCTTAAGAATTGCTAGAAATGATAAATTGGGAAAATGAAATCAAGATGGCCTAAGGATTTGCATAGAGCCCAAGCTGCCAGAGTCTGAACAAGGCCTTCAGGGCCTGATTTAGCAAGGCACTTAAGCAATGTGCATAACTTTAAATAAGTGACTGGTCTAACTGAAGTCAATCGGACTGCTAGTGGCAGTCAGTTTCCAACCAAATACCTGTGCAGGCAAACAAGAGGAGGCTAATAAGACAAGTCCTGAGCATGTTTGCAGGAGGAAATGTAGGATATTTATTCTCTCCAGGGAGTCTAGAGATTTTTGTCTACAGGGACAACTCTACATACCGAACAAGGGATTGCCAATGATGGAACGTTATCATGATTGCAAGGAGTGCCAGTTGTGGTCCTGCCTGAAGAAAGAGATGCTCTTTGCAAAAGTTGCCAGGTGATGTCGTATTGGAGGAGAAGAGTCAAGATCTGGAAAGGCAGCTAGTGAGCCTGTTTAGCTAGAGAAGCAAAAGAGTGTTGGACAGCCAGATTGAGGCAGCACACTGCAGATCTATCTGTAGAATGAACAGGTTTCCAGGAAACAGAAGAGAGTGGAAAACAGAGAGAAGACTTAGCTGTTTGTAACCAAGCAAAGACAGAGAAGCAGGATTTTACACAGCCAGAAGCAGATGGGCAATCTGTACCCACCAGAAGAAAGAGGACTAGGGTGAATGAATGCATGTAGAGGTATCTAATCACTTTCAGGCAGTTCATGCAGAAGCTACAAAGAATATATTGGAAGATTCAGCTGAAGGGAAAGAACAGGGATCTCCACTGGACACACCTGTGGATGGATGCTCAGCCCAGCTGTTGAGAATGTCAAGCATACCCAAATGAAGACCACAGACAAACCTCAATGAGGACTTGATATTAAGGAGAGTGGACAAGACATTCTGCAGGGGACAGAAGGACAGCCAGACCATACACATCACTGAAAACCTGGATGGGATTCTGAAGATTGTGGGCAAGACTCCATTGGTTATCATAGAATCATAGAAGATTACGGTTGGAAGAGACCTCAGGAGGTCATCTAGTCCAACCCACTGCTAAAGCAGAATCAACACTGACTAAATCATCCCAGCCAGGGCTTTGTCAAGCCAGGTCTTAAAAACCTCTACGGTTGGAGATTCCACACCTCCCTATGATGATGTATATTGGCATGAATGACACTGCTTCATGGAACATCGAAAGCATCCAGGATCTTAGAAAGAAGAGGAAAGGTCTGATGACTCTTCTCAGGGGATCCTTCCTTTCCTGTGAATGAGAGAAGACAGACAGCAAGAAGATGCTGGACATAAACTGTTGGCCCAAGTACGTGGTATAAAATAGAGCAGTCTGGTTTTATGGAACATTGGTCCACCTAAGGTAGAAGAGGGTATGTGACTTGAGCTATCTCCAATCTGAATAGAATGGGAACCAATCTTCTGTGTAGCAGACCAACTAGAGTAGGTAGGAGAATTTTAAACTAGCATCTACAGGACAGGGTGCTAAGAAGGAAAACAATAAGGTCAAGCATAAAACTCATATTCAAGATACCATGAATGTAAAATATCAAGGATCAAAAGGATATAAAGAGAAGAAAATTCTTCAGTTGTTTACACACCAATGATAGCACCTGGATAATACAAAAGAGGAATTAAAATACTAATTTATTAAAAGACATTGATAAGACTGGTCTTACTGAAACCTAGTGGGATCATTCATGTGAACTGGTGTGTCCAAATCACTAGATACATTCTATTCAGAAGGGATAGAATGGATAGAAGAGAATAGAGGTTGGTGGTACTTTACATTAAAGATACCATTACGGCTTTAGAGTAACTGATAGTTCAGAAGGATGGGATCTGAAATGTTTATGCATCATGAACTAACTAATAAATCACAGGATGGGCACTACCAGGGGTCTGCTATAAACCTCAAATCAGATGAAGGAAACAGCCGAGCAGTTCTTTACACATCTATGTACCAATGTGTCAAAAGAAAAATTATGTTATTGTGGGAGATTTCAGTCTGTGGGACATATGCTGGAGGTCTGATGCTACCCCTAGTTTCAATGAATGGTATAGGTTCGATCTAGACAAAGATGATAAAATTATCAATCATGATGTAAAAAAGGCAGAAATATTCAACGTATGCTTCTGTCTATATTTAAAAGAAGGATGATGTATTCTATTATACAGAAGAGTCGTAAAAGATTGGCCAAGGCGCACTCTAAACGAATGATGGTTTTTAACAAATCGTGGAACACTGGGAAAGTTCCTGAGGACTAGAAAAAGCTAATGTTGCTCCAGTATTTTAAAGCAGTGAATCAGATGACCTGCAAAACTAACAGGCCAGTGACCTTAGCATAGATTCTGGGCAAAAATTATGGAAAGGCTTATATGGGATGCACTCAGTAAAAATTTAAAAGATAGCATAATTAATGCTAGTTAATATGGTTTTATGGAAAATAGTTCTTGTTAATTAGACATCATTTGTGGCTGCTAAAGGTAACTGGATTGACACAATATTCTTAGATTTCTGTAACCCACTTGGTCAAAAATTGTGTTCTTTTTTTTCCTTGCAAAATTTGGATTGTTTGACAGAAATTAAATACTGAAAAATTTAAGCCAAACCCTCAAATATTCAATTTGTAATATTGCTGCAGTGCTTCATGGGAGTTGTAATTCAGGTCTTCATCCTCCTATTCTCATCCACCGATCAAATGGAAGTTATGGGCTTGAAGGAGAACTATGCTGAGGTTGTTTAATTTGTGTTATGCAGGAGGTCAGACCAGATGATCATAATGGCCTCCTCAAGCCTTGAAATCTACGAAATCTATTAAACTGGTGCCTGAATTAATTCATCCTCTTTTCCCAGTGCTAGAGTGGGGACTATGCTTTGCTTGCTTGCTTTTATGGGCCTCCTGAGCAGCTGGGGATCAAGCTGTGGACTTTCTTCCTTGGTCTTCTTTTGTCGAAGTGGGAATTGAGTGATGAGCTTCTGGCACTACACAGAAACCCCTAAATGGCAAGACCTCAAGCAGTTGTTTGTCTTGCTTGTGCTTAAGGCCAGCCCTCATAGCATGACAACTACTGTTACATAGGAGGAAACTTTCATCAATGTAGTACAGTAGTGTAGGAGCTGACTCCTCAGCCTTTATTCGGGTTGAGTAGCTCTGAATGGTCTCCCTAAGTTCAGAGGAACCACTTGCATGAATAGCAAGCACCAACTTTTGCGTAACTTTAAAAAAAGAGTAATTCTGTCTTTAAACTATTTCCCCCTCCATTCTGTAGACATGCGAGTGAGTTTGTGAAGAGAGGAGCCAACAGAATAGGACGTATTTACAAGAAAGCTGTTTATAAAGAGTTCACAGATGGTACCTACACACAGGAGATCCCCAAGCCATCCTGGCTGGGTTTCCTTGGTCCAGTCATGAAGGCTCAAGAAGAGGATATCCTCGTTGTTCACTTAAAGAACTTTGCTTTCCGTCCATATTCTCTGCATCCACATGGTCTCTTCTACTACAAAGATTCTGAAGGTAAACACCAGTTCTCAGCTTCACTCCACACCTGCCCCTTCTGCCTTCTCCTCCCTTGCCCTGTCCTCCTTACTCTGCTGCCTCTCCTTTTCTTTCTGTTCCTAAGTAATTCCTACCACCACCCCACCCCAAAAAACCCTATGGTGCTAACTTTATGTTTGCCACCCCTCACATTATTTCACTCTATTTAGTGTTTTATACCTCTTCCCCCCGACGTTATCTGCCTTGTCTATTTCAGCAATATTGTCTCATTTTTCCTTGTATTCCCCTGTCTTTGCTTATTTCTTTGCTTATTTCTTATATTTAGTCCCTGCCCCAAAGAGCTTGCAATTTATCATTTTGTTCTGTATTTGCACAGCACCTAGCACAATGGTCGATGACTGGGACTCTAGGTGCCGCACTCATGCAAATAATAAATAATCATTTTGTTCTGTCTCAATTTCTCTTTTTTCCTACCCCCTTCCCTTTGTGCAGTGAATATACTGGATAAGGGCCTGGTCCAAAGCTGATTGAAGTGAATGGGGAACTTTCCATTGACCTTAATGAACTTTGTATCAGTTCCTAATAAACTGGCCAGTATCATTAACCAGTAACTTAAAAAAGGAAAATTCTCATTTATTATGTTTTTTCATTTTTAGAAAATAGCTTCTTCCTGCCTTGGTTGCTTTTCTTAGTAAAATGTGAACAGTCTAAATCTCCTCTCTAGTCTATATGAGAGATCTTGGCTCCAGCAATGTGTTCTCTCTATATATACACAACTCCCAGGGGCAAATGACTAAGCTTCTATAGCTCTTGTGGGGCTATAACATGTGATGTCATTTGCACAAGGAGGGATATTGGTTAGAATGCAAAATTACTGCTGTGTGCATTTCTCCTCACCTCCGTCATCAACATTTTCAACAATTTTAAAGCCAGCTGGGATAATTACAATCACCTAGTTTGACCTCTTGCATAACACACATCACAGAATATCACCCAGTAATTTCTGCACCAAGCTCAATCATTTGTGGCTGACCTTGAAGTGAATTGAAAAATACTATTTCTTTTATCTTTTTTACAGTGCAAATATTTGTAATAAAAATAATATAAAGTGAGCACTGTACACTTTGTATTCTATGTAATTGAAATCAATATATTTGAAAATGTAGAAAAATATCCAAAAATATTTATAGTAAATTTATTTTGGTATTCTGCTACTGTGTGATTAAAATTGCAACTAATCAGAACCATTTTTTAATCTCACGATTAATTGCGACTATTTTTTTTAATCATTTGACAGCTCTAGTTGCCACTTATTTATAACTGAAAGAAAATCATTCAGATTCAGCATCACAGAAGTGTGAGAGACCTGACCTGGCTTCTTTGGACAATTCCAGTGAGAAACTGCAAGATGCTGAGTTTAGCTAGAGGCTGTTTTTGTATCACAGTGGAACAACGTGTACAAAACTTTCATCATGAAACCTCAAAGTTGTGCCAGGGTCACCAAAAAGTTTTCTGAGTTTTGTGAACTTTTTAGCAACTGTGGGTACAAATGGGCCTGAATCAAAATCCCCATCAACACCCCAAATCTTGAAAGTATTGAATTCAAAATCTAACTCTGCACTAAATTTTGAAAATGGCTCTATGTATTGCGACAGAATATACCCTGTGCTCATACCCTACGTACTATTGTAATATGTTTGGGTGAGGTATGCAGTGTGAGGCATCATTTAAAAAATCATAATTTGCTGATGAGTAATACCATGGCAAAATGCACATAGCCGCATTGTATACGTGAAGTTATAAACATAACTTGAGATGACTAAAAGTATATTTTCCAGTTAAGTCTGGGGAATGACTAAACCAGTTTCTCAGAGACAAAGGGCAGGCTGACAGCTCAGCAAGGTGTAAACAAGGCTGATGGACTATTACTTCTAAAGGGCATCCTAGGTTACACAGCTACTTATTAGTCTGGATTTTGCCTCCGTAAATCACATCTGTGATAACAGGCTAGGCCAAAGCCCCAGATTTAAATATCTCAAATTAAATGGCTGGGAATAGGATGTTTCATGGGAGCATATGCATGCATCTGGGTGTGGGAGCCAGGTGCATGGGCCAGTCCTTCTGTCAGCTGAAGAGCTGCCGTTGCAGATGTCTTAGGTAGCTTGTGCAGATTTTTATACGAGCAGCAGCAGGCACAGCTACTAGCATGGAACTAGCATGGAAGCAGACAGACAGTGTGTCTTTCTGCACTGTGTATGCTTCTACCTTTTATTCTTTGATCTGTAGAGGCAACCTCTCAAAACAGATCAGGTGTACATCAATGTTACCAGACATGATGTCCTTTGAAAATTATACTTACTAATATTGTGATGGCTTTTTATTCTGGAGGCTATGCTCAGAATTAAGTCTTGATTTGTAAATGATTCTGTGTTTGCAATTGCTGCTGTCATTGGTCTGTTTGTGAAATACTTTAAGTTATTTCCAAAAAATGTAACAAACAGAAGAAATTCCATCCTTATCTAGGGTAACCCATTTTCCCAATATGTTTGGCCTTAAACTCCCTTTTTCTTATATTAGGTGCCCTCTACCCAGATGGAACAAGTGGCAAAGACAAAGAGGATGATATTGTTGTTCCTGGTGGAAATTATACATATACATGGCCAGTGAAGAAAGAATATGCCCCCACTTTGGCAGACCCAACCTGCCTGACTTGGATTTACCATTCGCACATTGATACACCTCGAGATATCAGTTCTGGGTTAATCGGACCATTGCTGGTTTGTAAAAAAGGTACAGAGCTGAAAATACTGAGAATGCCCTTCTGCCTGTTTTGGCTTCTAAATAATAGTTTTTGTTTACAGGTGTTTATTTTTTAGTACTTTCCTGTTTGTTTGCTGTTTAGGAAGTTTAGATGACTCCTCGATACAAAGCACTGATGCTGCTAAAGGCTTTGCCCTGATGTATAGTATTGTAGATGAAAATCTCAGCTGGTACATTGATGCAAATATAAAAGCTTTCTGCTTGGACCCAACCACAGTTGACAAAGAGGATGAAGGTTTCAAGAACAGCAACAAAATGCATGGTGAGCAGCCACTATCAAGCACAACCTTGTCATGCAGTAGCGACTAGACTGTTTTCATGTCTGTAATATATTGCTGTTCCTTATAGATGCTTTTTAGATGTCTTTCCTTTCTCTGTTTATTGGAAAGGCTGAGGGTGGGCCAGACTATTAACCCATTGTACTTACAGAAAGCCTCCCCTCAAGTCTATAAGCAGCATGGTATGTAGGGCACAGGATCTGAGGAAGGAAGCCTGGCTCCTGTGTCCATCTCTGCCACTGGCTTGCTGTTTGAACTTTGGCAAACGGCTTAACCCCTGGGTGCCTCAGTTTCCCCACCTGCAAAAGAGAAATGATGAGACTGACCTTTTGTAAAGCATTGTGAGATGTACTGCATAAAAACACTACTGGAAGTGGTGAGTGTCCAAAGCTCAAAAGTGCTTTACAAATAATGAGCCAGATCCTCAGCTGGTATAAACTGGCATTGCACTATTGCAGTCAGTGGAACTACAGCCCTTTGTATCAGCAGCAGATCTGGTCTAATGAAGTGAGCTGTGGCACTGTAGTCTCTTTACTTGTGGAGAAGGTGAGGTAGAGAGAGATTAACTTAACCGTTTCCAAATCTGAGTGCCCACAGTTAGGCCCTAAATCCATATTTACACACCTAAATAAATGGCCAGATTTTGAAGTTAATGGAAATGTGGAATCCCCATTAATGAGGGCTTTTAAGAACAGGTTAGACAATACGCTTGTCAAGGATGGACTAGGATACTGGGTCCTTTCTGAGCACAGGGGGATGGACTGAGGATGGACTACATGACCTCTCAAGGTCCTGTTCAGCTTTACATTTCTATTATTCTGTGATTTTCAGAGGTGTTGCATACCCACAGTGTCCATTAACTTCAAAATCAGGCCATTTATTTGCAGATTTCAGTGAAAACATAGCCTAAGTGACTTCCCAAGATCACCCAGGAAGTTTGCAACAAGTAGCGGTAGAAATCCAGGTCTCTTGATGCCCAGGCCTGTGATCTTAACTTCAAAGTGCTCCTTCTTCTTTCCTACCTGGAACTATTGCCTCTGTTTTTCAGTCGTAGCAGCCGCTCATCCTTTCAGAACAGTTCTTCAGCTGCAACTAATACATGCTATTAATTATTTATATCTGTTTTATCGTAGTGACTAGTCATGGACCAAGACCCCACTGTGCTATCCCCAAAGAGTCCCCAAGACCCCACAGTCCCTATCCCCAAAGAGTTCACAATCTAAGTATAAGAAAGAATAGACTAGATGGATACAGACGAGAGGGCACAAAGAAATACTGAAACAATATTGGCGAGCATGAGGTCTCTGCACATTAGCGGCCTAACCGTTGTCAAGTTTTTTGTAGGCATAATGGAAAAGGAGACTTTTGAGGGGGGTTTTAACTGCCTACTTTGGATAGGTCTCAGCATGGACATTCTGCGGGTTTATTTTAAGGACCAGGCATTTATATTCTTTGAATAAGAGTCACTAGCAATCTGTGCTTCTCCTTTGTATCTCATGGGTTGTGTTTTGTTTTGCTTTTAGCTATTAATGGTTACATTTTTGGAAATCTCCCCAACTTGGAGATGTGTGCTGGTCAATCCGTGTCCTGGTATTTGATTGGAATAGGTAGCGAAATAGACATCCACTCTGCGTATTTCTATGGCCACACCATCATTAACAAAGGCCACAGGGCAGACGTCGTCAACCTATTTCCAGCAACCTTCATTACAGTGGAAATGATTGCAGGGAATGTTGGGAAGTGGCTGTTAACCTGTCAAGTAAATGAACATTTACAAGGTACAGTGATACAGATCTGGCAAATCCTTCCAGAAAGATGCCAAGTTAGATAATTTATAGTACCTGTTTCAGACTAAAAAAGAGATCTCAACGAGGAGAAGTAGAATTGTGGGCCTACATTTTCCCAGGACAGTAACATCTTACACTTACTTGTTTCATCAAATAAATCTCATGAGTCTGATTTCAGTCATTGACAAAAAGCTATATGGTGCCAAATCATCAGCGAGTGAGGATGATTCACACAAGAAGGGCGTGCCAGATCCAGCCCTAGTTCAGTACTTTTGGTGCATATTGGGGCTTTTGATGAGCAGTGAATGCAGGGTCAGGCCCTTTGTATGCACTGTCTTGTAGAATATAGACTGAGGTGAGCAAACTTTTTGGCCTGAGGACCACATCTGAGAGGGGGAAATTGAATGAAGGGCCATGAACGTAGGGCTCGGGCAGGGGGTTGGGGTGTGGGAGGGGGTGTGGTGTGCAGGAAGGGGCTCAGGGCAAGGGGTTAGGGTGCAGGAGAGGTGCAGGGGGCTCAGGGCAGGTGATTGGGGTGCAGAAGAGGTACGGGGTATGGTAGGTAGCTCAGGGGGTCGAGGCTCAAGGCAGGGGTGCAGAAGAGGTGCGGGGTGCAGCAGGTGGCTCAGGGCAGGCGGTTGGGGGCTCAAGGCAGGGGGTTGGGGTGAAGAAGGGGTACAGGATGCAGCAGGGGGCTCAGGGCAGGGGACTGGGGTGCAGGAAGGGTATGGGGTGTGGCAGGGGGCTCAGGGCAGGGGGTTGGGTGCTCAGGGCAGGGGGTTGGGGTGAGGGGTGCAGGAGGGGCTCGGGGTGCGGACTCCAGCCTCGCGCCGCTTACCTTGAGCGGCTTCAGGGGGACTCCCTGCCTGCCCTGGCCCCGCACCGCTCCCGGGAGTGGCCAGCACCACGTCCCTGTGGCTCCAGGAGGGAGGCAGAGGGCTCCACGCACTGCCCTCACCTGCAGGTACCTCCCCTAAAGCTCCCATTGGCCATGGTTCCCCTTTCTCGGCCAATAGGAGCTGCAGGGGGCGGTTTCTGCAAGCAAGGGCTGCACGCGGAGCCCTCTGTCCCCCCTCCCCCAGGGGCCGCAGGGACATGGTGCCAGCCACTTCTAGGAGTGGCACGGTTCTCACAGCACCACGGGGGTGACAATCCTGGATCTGACGGGCCAGATCCAGCCCATGGACTGTAGTTTGCCCACCCCTGATATAGACTCTTTTACACTTAAAAGATGTCACGTCAGGTAAAACATTTCATACTTTTTCTGTTTAAAGAAATCTGATAAAAGTGGTCTGTGTTTCTAGGAGGCCAGTGAGAGGCCTTTGCATGAAAGAACTTACTATTATTATTAAGTATTGTTTGTATTACACAAGAGCCCATAAGTACCCAATTGGCTCTGCGTCTCATTGTCTCAGCACTGTACAAACCTAATATAAGATAAAGTCCCTGTTCCAAAGAAGTTACAATCTCAGAGTCTGATCCAGAGACTCCCACTGGCTTCTATGAACTTTGGATCAGGCAATCAAGGCTTGATTCTGTAAGTTGCTGAGTGCCTCCCACAAGATGCTGCCCACCCTCTCCATTCCTACTGAAGTCAGTGAGAGGTGAGGATACGTCATACCTTTCAGGAGGTGCTCAGTGCCTCAAAGGACCAGACCCTAAGGGCCAGGTTCTGCCATCCTTACTGAAATCAATGGGAGTTAAGCGCATAAATACTTTTGAGGATCTAGGCCTCTGACTAGTCCCTTTGATTTCAATGGTATTACTGTGAAATACAAGTAACAGTGGTAGAATTCAACCCCATATAAACTGGGGAACTCTTTCAAAATATAATTTTATCCGAATAATCTGTCATTTCTCACAGTCCATGTAGTTCACCTTCCTCTACTGAAGCTAATGTACATTAACTTTGTGCAAAGAGATGCCTGAAATGGTGAAACTTGCACTGTCTTAAGAACTGTTTGTGGGTTTTTTTCTACACTTTAGCTGGTATGAAGGGGCTGTATAATGTTCAGATCTGCCATAAAAATGTTTCTCAGCCTTCATTGACTGGTCAGGAAAGAAGATATTTTATTGCTGCGGAAAGTGTGCTATGGAACTACGGCCCTGAAGGCTATGATAAATTCACGGGGCAGGCCTTGAATACCACTGGCAGGTATGTATCCCAGCCTTTCATTCAGACTTTTAATGTAAAGAGTATGGGTGGATTTTCACACCTCTGTAGCAGATTTGTACACTGGATTACCATTCATTAAAATGGGTGTTCAGCTCCCGTAAATCCTTTGATAATCTCAGCCATTCTGTCACAGGTTGCCATAATGTGAAATCTTTTTTTTAATTTCTGTTGATGATGATGATGATGAGATTTTGTGCTAGGATATTGCCCAGAGACCCTAATCAGGATCAAGGGCCTATTGTGCTAGGTGCTGTACAGACACGTAGGATGACACAGGTCCTGCCCTCTAATGTTTACACTCTCTTATGTCTTGCCTTGAGTTAGAATGTAACACAGAGTGAGCATGGATTTGTTAACTTGGTTTTCTAGATATATTAATACATGTAACTGGCCCTTTCATGCCAAATAGCATGTATCTCACTCCTTTGTGTTATAACCCCAATTTATAAACAAACTTTGCTCACCCATGAAATGTAACCAGCCGAAGCCCTGATGAGCCACACCTGGGTTGAATCAGTTGATCCCAGGGTAAAAGGTAGCGAGAAGCTGCAGGAGTGTCAGGTTGAGAAAGTAAGCGTAAGACAGCAGTGCCAGAGCTCCTGCTAGATAGGTGGGGCTTACGATTTTGAACTCTGTGCAGGGGACTCATTGAGGACCTTTTGGATTAGTTTGTGGTTAAGGACTTTTGAGGTTTGTGTGAACTTTATTTGACATTAAATCAGTCCCAGAAAGGGCTGCTGTGAGCCACAGCAGAGACTGTCTGGAGCATGTAAGGGTATATCTGCACTGCAATTAGACACCTGCAGCTGACCTGTGCCAAGTGACTGGGCTCATGGAGCTTGGGCTAAGAGGTAGTTTTACTGCAGTGTTAACATTCAGCTCTGGGACCCTCCTATGTCTCAGGGTCCTACAACCTGGGCCCAGAAGTCTACTGCAGTGAAATAGCCCTGCAGCCTGAGCCCCGTGAGCCTGAGTAAGCTGCATGGGACAGCCGTGGAGTTTTGATTGCAGTGTAGACATGCTCTAAGGCTAGAGTGACCAGACAGCAAATGTGAAAAATCGGAATGGGGTGGGGGGGTAATAGGAGTGTATATAAGAAAAAGACCCAAAAATCGGGACTGTCCCTAGAAAATTGGGACATCTGGTCACCCTACCTAAGGCAGCGGTGGGCAACCTGCAGCCTACGGGCTGTATGCAGCCCATCAGGGTAATCTGCTGGCTGGCCGCCAGACAGTATGTTTACACTGACCATCAGCAGGCACAGCCGCCCACAGCTCCCAGTGCCTGCAGTTCGCTGTTCCTGGCCAATGGGAGCTGCCAGAAGCAGCAGCCAGCATGTCCCTGTGGCTTGCGCTGCTTCCTGCAGTTCCCATGGGCCAGGAACGGTGAACCGCGGCCACTGGAAGCTGCAGGTGGCCGTGCCTGCGCATGGTCAATGTAAACAAACTGTCTCACAGCCTGCCAGTGGTTACCCTGACGGGCTGCATATGGCCCATGGGCCGCAGGTTGCCCACCACTGCCCTAAGGTAAGGGGCCTAAGAGGGGCTAGTAAGGGCAGGGTACCTGTAATGGGACCCCTGGCCACGAGGGAGTGCTCTGTAAGCAACCACATCACTACACCTCTCATCTAAAAAGTGACTCCTCCAGTTGCTCTACACCTCAACACAACACTGGAGCACTGGTTCAGTACACACACCTTGTTGAAGGAAAAGGCCTGGGCAGAGACTATCGAATAGTGGAAGTAAATGTGTGGCTACTCAGGTTGTGTTGGTGAGAGGGTTTTGGCTTCTTTGACAATGAGCTGATGTTCCAGGAAAGAGGATTACTGTGATGAGACGGGCTCCATCTATCAAACAGTGGGGAGAGCATCTTTGGACATTGTCTGGCAACCTGATTATTTTATTTGGTATATGCAGTCTGGTCAAGCCAAGCCACAGCATTCTTATCAACCATGTTCAAGGCACAAAGACCTCCAGGAAGTGGAGTCATTTTGCAGTCCTCACCAACGCATGTCATGGTTTGTGGCTGCCCACATTGACATGGTGGACTGTCTCCAAAATGCCACTGAAATTCTGCTGCAGCACAAATTCCATGTCCGGTACAAAACCGGTTGAGAAGGCTCCATTGCCTTTATGGTAAATCAAATGTGGATTAACACTGAGTGGGGTCTGAGACAAGATAATTATTTGTCACTTTCTCTGCGCACCATGAAGCTTGCTACATGTCCTCTGCCGTAAATCACTTACCTGGTAAATTTATCCACAACAGGTGCTGTGAAGGCGGACAACCATATGCTGGATTAAACAAGGCTTAAGTTAACATTAGATGTGGCATATTACACAATTTTGTCATGAGCTTTGCTATACTTTCCTCTCTGCAAACATTGGATGGAATAATATTGCAGAGAACCCGTAACCATGGTAGACGAGTAGATTTAAGTGTGCCTGGAATAATATGAATGGTGCAATTAAGTTATACATCAATCATCCTTGTGTGGGATGAGCCAGCCCATACTGAAGTGCACTCTGCCACTGAGTAACAGAGTACCATGGCTGAAGTGCATAGCGTTTGGGTGTTGGCGCCTCGTGTCCTTCTGGCCAGTTTTCCGAGCAGATTGTTGTGCCTTTTGACCTTTGTTGCTGTCTTTTTAAGATGGTCACAACTAAGGTCAAGCAGCAAAGAATCCTGTGGCACCTTATAGACTAACAGACGTTTTGGAGCATGAGCTTTCGTGGGTGAATACCCACTTCCTCAGATGCATGTAATGGAAATATCCAGGGGCAGGTATATATATGTGTGCTAGCAAGCAAGCTAGAGATAACGAGGTCAGTTCAATCAGGGAGGATGAGGCCCTGTTCTAGCAGTTGAGGTGTGAAAACCAAGAGAGGAGAAACTGGTTCTGTAATTGGCAAGCCATTTCACCAGTTTCTCCTCTCTTGGTTTTCACACCTCAACTGCTAGAACAGAGCCTCATCCTCCCTGATTGAACTGACCTCGTTATCTCTAGCTTGCTTGTTAGCATATATATACCTGCCCCTGGATATTTCCATTACATGCATCTGAGGAAGTGGGTATTCACCCACGAAAGCTCATGCTCCAAAACGTCTGTTAGTCTATAAGGTGCCACAGGATTCTTTGCTGCTTTTACTGATCCAGGCTAACACGGCTACCCTCTGATAACTAAGGTCAAAACGCTCAACAACCTGCTTGGAAAACTGGCCGGAGCAACATGGGGTATCAATGTCCAAATGTTACACACTTCAGCCTTGGTACTCTGTTACTCAGTGTAGGTGAATGTGATGTGGAGAGCTTTAAACTAGGTCCTACATGGAATGGTGACAAAAATCCATCCAGTGTGCATCCAGGCTCAAATAATGAATGACAGGTGAAAGGGGCTAATTTCTGGAGAAGAGACTAGAAATCACAACTGCATTGAAAAGACGAGAGGAAAAGCAAGAGGGCACTCATCAAAATATCTTTGATGCCTGTATGTAAATGCAAGTAGTATGGGAAACAAGCCAGATGAACTGGAAGTCATGGTATATGAATAAAATTATGACATAATTGGCATTACAGTGACTTAGTGGGACAATTCCCATGATTGGAGTACCAGCACTGAGGGCTATAGCTTGTTCTGAAAGGATAGGTATGGGAAAAAAGGAGGTGTTGCGCTGCACATCAAGAATGTATACACTTGCTCTGAGGTCCAAGAGGAAGTGAGCGACAGACCTACCGAGAGTCTCTGAGTGAGGATAAAAAGGGAAAGAACAACAGTGATGCTATGGGTGGGGGTCTGTTATAGACCACCACATCAGGGGGAGACAGTGGATGAGTCATTCTACAAGCAGGCAACAAGACTAACACACATGAGCTAGTGTTAATGGGAGATTTTAACTTTCCTGATAGCTGTTGGAAGACTGTTACAACAAAACATAACATAGCATATGTCAGGGACAACTTTCTCATTCAGAAAGTTGAGGAAACAACTAGGAGGTCATCCGTTTTGGATCTGATTTTGACCAACAGGGAAGAATTCGTTGCGAACATGAAGGTGGTCAGGAACTTGGGAGGAAGTGATCATGATCTGTTAGAATTCAAGATCCTATGGAAAGGAAGACATGAGAACAGCAAAACAAGGACACTGGAATTCAAAAAGGACACTGGATTTCAACCAACTCAGAGAAATAGTAGGCAAGAAGTTCCATGAAAACACCAATTAGGAAAAAAAGGAGTCAAAGGGGGCTAGCTGCCAAGGTTGGCAGTTCCTAAAAGATGTAATACTGGAGGCTCAACATCAAGCTGGTCTGACGCAGAGAAAAGATAAGAAGCACCATAGGAGGCCAATGTGGCTGCACAAGGAGCTTTTTAGTTATCCAAAAACCAAAAGGGATACATACAGGAAATAAAAGGAGGGGCATGTCTCCAAGGAAGTATACATGGGAATAGCATGAATGTGTAAGGAAAAAATCAGGAAAGCCAAGGCAAAGAATGAGTTATAGCTGGCAAGAAATATTAGAGACAACTAGAAGGGGTTCTTCAAACACGTCAGACAAAAAAGAAAAATCAAGGATAGTGTGGGTCAGCTGCTCAATAGAGAAGGTGGGCAGACAGCATGGATTTACTAAGGACAAATCATGCCAAACCAGCTTGATTTCCGTCTTTGACAGGGTAACTATTTTGGTGGATGGGGGAATGTGGTGGACATAATATATCTGGATTTCTACAAGGCTTTTGTCACAGTCCCACATGACATTCTGATAAGTTGGAGAAATGCAGGCTTGACAGAACTACCATTAAATTGATACATAATTGGTTAAACAACCACAAATAAAGAGTAACTACTAATGGAATTATGTCAGATTGGAGGTAGGTCCCAAGTGAGATCCCCAGAGATCTGTTCTGGGTCCAGTGTTGTTTAATATCTTTATTAATGACATGGATGTAAGAATAGAGAGCATGCTGACCAAATCTGCAGATGACACAAAGGGAGCCTTGCCAACACTTTTGAGGATAGAGCTAAAATTCAGAGGGATCTTGATAAACTGGAGAACTGAGCTATAGACAACAAAATGAAATTCAACAAATACAAAAGTAAGTTGCTACACTTAGGGAAGAAAAACCAAATGCACAAATACAAAATGGAGGATAACTGGCTTGGCAGCAGCACTGCTGGAAAGGAGTTGTGGTGGATCACAACCTCAACAGGAGTCAGAAATGCGATGTTGTTGCAAAAAAAGCAAATGTGATTTTAGGTTGCATTAACAGAGGCATAGCATGCAAGTCACAGGAGGTGATAGTACCACTCTACTCAGCGTTGATTAGGTCTCAGCTGGAGTACCGTGTCCAGTTTTGGTCACCAGTGTATAGAAAGGATGTAGAAAAACTGGAAGGATCCAGAGGCCAGCAGCAAAGATGATCAAAGGGATGGAATGCAAGCTATATGAGCAAAGGCTGGGGGGAACTGGATATGTTGAGTCTGGAAAACAGGCGATTAAGATGGGACATGATAGCAGGCTTCAAATACTTGAAAGGCTACTTTTAAAGAAGATAGAGAAAAGTTGTTCTCTCTTGCCGCAGAGGACAGGACAAGAGGCAATGGGTTCAAACTACAGCACAACAGATTTAAGAAGATTTTCCTGAGATTTAATCCTAACTGTAAGAATAGTAGGACAATGGAACAGACTGCCTAGGGAGGTTGTGGAAGCTCCTTCACAGGAGATTTTCAAAAGGAGGCTGGATAGCATCTGTCTTGGATGGTTAAGACCCAACAAATCCTGCATTTTGGTAGGGGGTTAGACTAGATGACCCTTACAGTCTCATCTAACCCTATGGTTCTATGATCTTGTTCCTCACACTCCCTTCCTGTCATTTCTAACAACAGCCACACTCTACCTTTCCAGAATTCGAAATCAGATGACGACACTGTCATTTAATTCTGGAATGTATAACCTGCCAAGGCAAGAAGTTTCAGAGAAACAATTAGACCGATCTCTAGGGCTGGTTCTGGATCTGCAGTGCCATTCTGTTCTCTATAAAGCACATTTTTTTGTTGGTTAATCTTCACACAGAGCTCCCATTCATAACCACGGGACTTCCAGTTGTGATACAGGCTCAGCATATGATGGTACCTGAATTCTGGGTACATAACAACATGATGACAACAACAATAATATGCCTAGCTTTTATATAGTGTTCTATATCAGTAGATCATAAGAATGGCCATACTGGATAGATCCATTGTCCATCTAGTCCTGTGTCCTGTCTCATCTGAGAGAAGGACTTTTGCCCTTACTGTAGTGTTATAAATGTATATGCTACTATGTAAATCAGTCTGATTTGTTTATTTCTCAGTGAGTCTGCACCATTCTTTACACAAGGGACTGACAGAATAGGAGGACAATATTGGAAAGTTCAGTATGTGGAATACACTGATGACAAGTTTATCAGAAAGAAGAACCGAACTGAGGCTACAATGCACCTTGGAATACTTGGTACCGTAAATATTTTCAGGTCCTATCACTGCCTCATTTGTAAGCATGCAATTCCAATCCATCTCAGTGGGAATTTTGTGAATGTAGCTATTAGAAAAATCAGCCCTGTTCTGTAGAGGGGGCAATATTTTTATGCTTGGCACTTTTTCTAAGTGACTCATTTCCTGCTGTGTTTTCAAGGCCCAGTTATCAAGGCTGAAGTGGGAGATACTTTGTTAGTTACTTTTGCCAACAAAGCTGAGAAGAACTATAGCATTATGCCCCATGGTGTGAGCTATAGCAAGCAATCAGAAGGAACCTCATATTTAGATGGTAAGTTTCAGTTGTGTGTGTGATGAAGGTAGGATTGTTGCCATCTGATTTACCTGAAGCTAACTCTCCTCATCTGTAGCATTATAGCTTTGTCTGCTTCATATAGTCATAGACTTCAAGCCCAGAAGGGATCCTTAGATCATCTAGTCCAGTGGTGGGCAACCTGCAGCCCGCAGGCCACACATGGCCCATCAGGGTAATCTGCTGATGGGCTGGACCATTTCTTTGCATTTGCACAGCCACCCACAGCTCCCAGTGGCCACAGTTCACCGTTCCCGGCCAATGGGAGCTGCAGGAAGCGGCGCCCCCCACCACTGATCTAGTCTGACCTTCTGTATAACACAGGCTATAGAAATACATTCAGTTACTCTGTGTTGGATCCTCCACTTGGATTTGCACCAGACAATGTATTGGAGACAGGGCCGGCTCCAGGCCCCAGCACAGGAAGCAGGTGCTAGCGGCAGCCAATGGGAAGGGGCAGCATGTCCGGGTCTTCAGCGGCAATACGATGGCGGCTCCCTCAGTCCCTCTCGAAAGGAAGGACCTGCCGCCGAATTGCTAACGAAGAATGAAACGGTGCGGTAGAGCAGCCGCCAAAGTGCCGCCGATCGTGGCTTTTTTTTTTTTTTCTGTTTGCTGCTTGGGGTGGCAGAAAAGCTGGAGCCAGCCCTGATTGGAGACTAATAGATATTTTCCCATCTTGTAATGTCAAATGAAAATCGTGGGCCAGATTATATCTCAGTTATACTAGCGGAAATCTAGAATAAGTCAACTGAAGTCAATGAAGCTACACTGTATTTGCATCGGAGTAACTGATATTAGAATCTGGTACCATATCCCATGCATCCAACAAAGTGGGTATTCACTCACGAAAGCTCATGCTCCAAAACGTCTGTTAGTCTATAAGGTGCCACAGGATTCTTTGCTGCTTTTACATATCTCTTTGTTTGTCTTGTTTTTTTAAATATTGCAGTTCTTTAGGATATTGCTGTTAATAATTCAGTATCTGATCTGAGCTACTTGTTTTTTCTGCCCTCTTCCGCCTCTCCTCACCCGCCCTCCCCCCAGCTGTAACGGTAGCATTGTTTTGATGTTCTGATGTTCTAATCACAGTGGCATATTGTGATAAACCTGGAACATTGAGCAGCACTGGAGGTACCTTTTGCCCTATGTAACTGGAAAGCAGCAAAGCAGTTAATCCTTGTAAATATATAAATGTTTATGTGAAAACTCCCACATTATAAATTAGGCCTAAACATTCTAGTTCCCTAATCTGAGGGCTTGTCTACATCAGAAAGTTGCAGCGCTGGTGAGGGAGTTACAGCGCTGCAACTTAGGAGGTGTACACATCTGCAGGGCACCACCAGCGCTGCAACTCCCTGTTTGCAGCGCTGGCCGTACTCCCGTTTTGTCTCGGGTGTAGAGGATCCAGCGCTGGTGATCCAGCGCTGGTCATCAAGTATAGACACTTACCAGCGCTTTTCTTGACCTCCGTGGAATAAGCAGGTATCCCAGCATACCTGAGGAAGCCTCTGGTAATCAAACTGGTCTCCTTCCCCAGCTTGCTCTCGCGTTCCCCGAACTCCGAGCAAGCAGGTCTCCTTCCCTGAGGTTTGCTGGGTGGTTCCGGGAACGCGAGAGCAAACCGCGGCGAAGCTGGTCTCCTTCCCTGGTTTGCTCTCGCGTTCCCCGAACAAGCAGGTCTCCTTCCCTACGGTTTGCAGGGTGGTTCGGGGAACGCGAGAGCAAACCGCGGCGAAGCTGGTCTCCTTCCCCGGTTTGCTCTCGCGTTCCCCGAACAAGCAGGTCTCCTTCCCTACGGTTTGCAGGGTGGTTCGGGGAACGCGAGAGCAAACCGCGGCGAAGCTGGTCTCCTTCCCCAGCTTACTCTCTCGTTCCCCAAACCCCCGAGCAAGCAGGTCTCCTTCCCTGCGGTTTGCAGGGTGGTTCGGGGAACGCGAGAGCAAACCGCGGCGAAGCTGGTCTCCTTCCCCGGTTTGCTCTCGCGTTCCCCGAACAAGCAGGTCTCCTTCCCTGCGGTTTGCAGGGTGGTTCGGGGAACGCGAGAGCAAACCGCTGCGAAGCTGGTCTCCTTTCCCGGTTTGCTCTCTCGTTCCCCGAACCCCCGAGCAAGCAGGTCTCCTTCCCTGCGGTTTGCAGGGTGGTTCGGGGAACGCGAGAGCAAACCGCGGCGAAGCTGGTCTCCTTTCCCGGTTTGCTCTCGCATTCCCCGAACCCCCCTTGAAGCCGCCCAACAGCGCTGCAGTGTGGCCACATCTAACACCACTTGCAGCGCTGGTTGCTGTAAGTGTGGCCACTCTGCAGCGCTGGCCCTATACAACTGTACTAATACAGCTGTAACAACCAGCGCTGCAAAATTTTAGATGTAGACATGGCCTGAGAATATCTCTGCATTGTCTCTGTAACACCTTTGGTCTAATTTAAAGCATTCAACAGAAGGGCGAGTCACTTGTTGGCTCACCTGCTTTGTTTCGACTGCCGTGGCAGTGCTCTGAACTAATGCACAGGACATTCCCAGCAGAGACTTGTACAGAGCGAGTAAAGGGGAAATGTAAACAAACTAATGAAATCAATACAAACAGCAGCAGCACATTCTGTTATGCTTTCGATCACTGATCTCCCGGCATGTAATGTGAGCATCCAGGCAGCCCGCAGTGTTGTTCTCCTGAAACAAGCCTTCATGTCATTAGTAAAGACCCTGCTGCCGCCCACATCAACAACCGTCCCCTGATTGACATGTGCTTCTGCTCTGTCTGCTCATATTCACGTTCTGACCTCAGTGGGAGTTCTCTAATAATAGGGCCCTAGGCGACGCATGTGGCCATGCTTGGCATGGATTGGCCTAAGTAGCTAATTGTACCTTGGGTGCATTATATTGCTTTTTTTGTTATGACATCTAGACATATTCTCCTGTCCTGAAGCTCACTCCTGTTCTGTGGCAGAGCAATGCTATTTTGTTTACATTCTTCAGTATAACTTTCTGCTTCTGCATTCTTTGTAGTGTGGCTTGTAGCACATATTATAGCCTCAAGTAATAATATTAATATACTCGTTCATAGTCCATCTAAACCTTCAAATGTATCCTCTGTGGTCCTATGAAATATTTCAGGAGCACAGTTGAAGTAAACTGACACAGAGAGAATAAAATGCACACAGCCTGCCAGTGGCAGACACATTTAACTGCAGTGAGACAACCAGCCCAATCGATTTCTTCAATCTTAAAGCACATTTTGGGCCTGCTTTTGCTCACATTGAAGCCAGTGGATGTTTTGCCATTGTGTTTGAAGAGTGCAGAATTGACTCATTTTTCTAACCATCCTAGAAAGTCCCTTTTGTAAGTCTTCACTCAGTGGTACTGGCAATCTCTATGGCAGGTGTGTTACTAGTTTAACATTGTCCCTGAGTTTGCAGTGAATGGAAATATACCAAACCTTTGCATGACAGTACCCCCTTCCAAGTAAGTCACAACATATAAAGAGCAAGCAACACTCCTGAGACCACAGCAAAGTTTCTGGTGTGCTGTTGCAGAGCCAGAAAGAAACAGATAACAAAGTCTGAATTCAGTGGTAGTCGTGTTAGTCTGTATCAGCAAAAAAAACGAGGAGTCCTTGTGGCACCTTAGAGACTAACAAATTTATTTGGGCATAAGCTTTCGTAGGCTAGAACCCACTTCATCAGATAAATGTGTTAGACTCTAAGGTGCCACGAGGACCCCTCATTTTTTTTAGAGTCTGAATTGTTAAGCAGCCACAGCTGCACCTGCTGTCAATGGGAGTTGGGCATGCCCAGCCCTGTTGAAAAGGGCAGTGAATATTTGGACAGTATTTGAGTTTTTTTTTTGCTTAGAATGGAGAATGTGTCTTCAGGAACTGACTGTGACCAACCTTCAACTATTACTTACTTTCTGGGAAATGGAAGAGAAGTGTAATTTTTTGGGGAGGCTGCTTTTATTTGTTTTGTATTTTAAGGACATTGGAAGCTAGGAGCACATGTTAAACCCTGTGAGACCTTCACATACAAATGGAGAGTCCCTGAAAACGTTGGCCCAACCGCCAGCGATCCACCATGCCTGACCTACCTGTACTACTCAGCATCTGATCCAGTCATGGACACCAACTCTGGCCTCGTGGGACCTTTGATAGTTTGTAGAAAGAACACTTTGAATCATGATGGAACACAGGTACTAACTGTGTTTACCTATCCTGAATGGCATGATTTGGTGATCTGTGGAGAAGGTCACATCCAGGTCTGAATTGCACAACACGGGCTCAGCCGAATTAATAAAATATTGGAAAGGGTAAACAAATATCATTATTCAGGGTGGAAGCTCATCAGTGGAAGCTAAGTGTGTTATAGTTGTACCTTCGTTTTTTCCGCTTTCCCTGAAGCACGACATTTGTTTATTTCTATCATTTGTCATACAGACTAGAGCTGGACCCAAGCTATGAAGTTCTGATCTGGCTCTGAACTTCCCCATAGTTGGAGGTGTTTGGATCTGGACACAACATTGACATTGGGGCCAGATGCAAAGTTTGGATCCAGATCCGCATCTGAACATCATCATAGTTCCTGGGTGTTCAGATCAGGGGCTTTCGTGTGTGCCTATCTCTGTGGGTCTCTGTGTGTGAGTTAATATGTAACTCAGATAGCATGGTGACAAGTGCAGTATAAGAAGCTATACACACTAAAGTAGAACCTGAGTCCTCAATCTGGGGGTCATGAACAGGTCTCATGGAATCATGAACAACCTACCTTTCTTTATGGCTGAATGGAAAAGGCCCTGATGTGACATGGGGTGCTGGTATGGAGAAGGTCGAGAGCAACTGAAGCAGAGTATTTATTTTGCTATCACAAAGTTCATAAGAAAAAAAGTCTTTACATGTGTAATTCTACAGGCACCTTTCTTTTTAATGCATTTGCTTCCTCCCTGACTGCAGAAAGGAATAGACAAGGAATTTTATCTGCTCTTCACAGTCTTTGATGAGAATCTCAGCTGGTATCTTGACAAAAATATTAAGGTGTTTACTGGGGACCCCTCAAAGGTAAACAAAGAAGATGAGGATTTCCAGGAATCCAACAAGATGCACGGTATGGAATCTGTAAAGAAGACTTTCCAGAAATATTTAAGAAGATGAATAGTGAAGGTGTAAGACTTACCAAATTTTGTCATCATTCATTGTAGGGCCAGATTCTGATTCCTTAACTCACACTGAATAGTACTTTGCTCCCATTGCAGTAGATAAGATTACATCTCATTCTGCATCTCAGCATGTGTAAGGGGACCAGAATCTGGCTCTTAGGCACTATCCTGATGGGCCCAAGACACTCTGACTGACTAACTGTATGACCTGGATCAACTCACTTAACCTTTCTGTGCCTCAGTTTCCCTGTCTATAAAATGAAAATAATCTATTACACTTATGCAGTTAACTGCTCATATTACATCAATTAATTATAAAGGAAATATTGTGAAATAGTATGCATGTGGTGTCTATCAGCATCACATACTTTAGATTAACTATGCAGGTCTTAATTAATTTCCTATAAACTCAGAATTGGGTTTGTTCAACTGATTATATTTAATTCTTTCAGTATGAGGCAATATCTCTTAATAGTTCCTTATGCTGACATGGCACTTTTCATCCAAGTATTGCAGAGTGCTTTACAAACCTTACTGATCTTAGCTCCAATAAAGAGGAATTACAGCCTCACTATATAAAAATGTACATTGAGGCAAAGTATAGTTAAGTGACTTGGTCTATGTAACACGGGAAGGCTGAGTCACAGCTGAGACTATAACCTAGGTCTCCTTTCGCCCACTCTTTGCCTTAACCATCAGTGTATTGGTGTTTTCTAATTTACAGGACTGCTGTGAGGCTTGCATAATGTTAGCAAAGCACTTTGAAATGCTTGGATGAAAGCTGCCATCTCAGTGTAAAGAATTATTAAGAGATCCCACTTCACAGACTAAGAATGAAATCTAACAGTAGCTCAGATACCCAGACAGGAGTTTATAGGAACAGCATTAAGGCAATTAATCTTCTGTACTTGATGTTGATAGGTACCACCTGTGCAGTGCTTCGCAGAAGACTCTTCCTAATTAATTAACATGACATACTCTGTCAGAGTTCCCTGGCTAGACATGCTAGCAGAGTATTTGCAGAATTATGACACATCTTACTAACTAGACTGTCTTCTCCTTCAGCTGTAAATGGCTACTTGTTCGGTAATCTGCCAGGATTGGTGATGTGCAAGGATGACAAAGTTTCTTGGCATATGATTGGCCTAGGCACCTTCACGGACATGCATGGAGTTCATTTCCAAGGAAACACCATCCATTTGAGCGGGAGGACAAGGGATACACTGCCCTTGTTTCCGCACTCATCAGGGACGGCACTCATGCAGCCAGACCGTGTGGGTATGTTTTTGAATTTCTCTGAGTATTGCTCTGTTCACAGGAATCAAAGGGCTTGGTTATCACGTATGTTAAGGCCCATATACAGTGCTCTGGAAATGTGAAGGGGCCACAAAGTATGTGTGAATCTAGGAGCCTTAATTCGGGCCAAAGTTCTTTATTGCCAAGATGCTAGAAATCAGGTAAGTATTTACACCAGGGAACGAAAGACAGCACCCCCACATTGATGGGCATGGGATAGACTGACAAACAGGCAGAAAGGATCATCATAAAATGTTCCATAACTCTAAATAACAAAATAAAGGTAAAATTCACTCCCATGAATAAGGTCAGCAACCACTTAAGATCTATAGTGAGGTCTTAAGTAGGACTGAAGTAAGCCATAGCCTTGTGCCTCTGTACTGGACTCCGTTTCGCCTACAGAGTGTGCATAAAAGGTGTTCCCATTTCTCCATTAATCATCCAGTGATGTGATGTTTTCAAAATTAATATCGGACATATTCTGCACTCAGAGAAGCTTTGCAAACATTAAGGTCCAATGTTGTTTTCCTTTACACTGGTGTAACTCCAGTGGAGTTGTTACAGTTTTTCAACAGTGTAGTTGAGAGAAGAATTTGGCCAGAGCATTTAACAAACACCTGCATTGTGAGCTGGGGTGTTATTCCCCTGCTCATGTACACACAGTTGTGCCAGCTCTCCTACCCACCAGTTTCAGGAGGGTCTGTATTCTTCCTGGCTCAGTTGTGCCTGCTCTAGCGTGGCTACACTGCTATTTAGATGAGAGCTCTCATGAGTATGTGTATATGAGCACTGGAATCACACCCCTAGTTCATAGAATCATAGGGCTGGAAGATACCTCGAGAGGTTTTCTAATTGAGACCCCTGCACTCAAGGCAGGACTGAGTATTATCTAGACCATCCCTGACAGGTGATTGTCCAACCTGCTCCTAAAAATCCCCAATGATGAAGATTCCACAACCTTCTTAGGCAGTTTATTCCACTGCTTAACTAAACCACAGCTCTTGCTGTGAGCAGGATTCAAAGCTGAGCAGGGAAACCCCACTGGATTTCAGCTCCAATCCCTTAACCACTCAGCCATCACAGCTGTGTGTAGCTATAGTGTAGACATAGCCAATGTGACATCAATGGGAGTTATGAATGTTTATTAGCTAGCAGGATTTCTCTATTATGTGCTGAGTGTAAGTATGGACTAGAAAGAAAATTCTGTTCCAGCGTGCACCCTATGCAATGCCATCATCTACAATGGAATTACAGAGTATAAATCTTGGCCAGAATTTGGGCATCTGAACAAACAATAATCTACCTTTCTCATGATCCTGCACTAGCAAGAAGTTGGAGTGAATAGCTTAATGGATTTTTTTCAGTCTCTAACATCTGTGATTCATCTTAATTAAAGGATATCTTACTTCTCTATAACCTTGACTTTATAAGCAGTAGGGTGAGATTGGAATCTAGTATGTAGAGCAAGATTCTGAGAGTTAGGAAGCGTGGGTTCTACTTCTGGCTTGACCATTAAGCCACTGAGTTGGGCTTGAATACATCACTTAACTTCTCTGTGCCTCAGCCTGCCCAACTACAAATAGATCTGAAAACATTTACCTACCTCACCGGGGTATTGCAAGATGTAACTATTCAGAGCCAGATTGTGGCCAGCCTCTGCTTGGGTGCACAAGAAGGAGGATACAAGAAGCCTTGCCCATCTTTCGCACATTTATGGGAAGCCACCTCTCTCCTTTTAAGCCCTGAGAGCAAGAGCTATTCAGAGCTAGGCCCCTCTGGGTGGGAACCTCTCTAGAAGGACAGAGAGGAGTCACGGCTTCACCTAACTCTCTTTGCACTTGCCAGAGGGGATGGTCAAATGCTGCACCCTCCTATTTAGTATAGGCCCAAGCATTCATCCCTTATTCATGCTGGTGAATATGTGGGTGGCACAACTGGCCCTTATGTATTGCAGTAATTCCAAGTCAGGTCAGAGCCCGTTATGCCAGGTACAAACATCTAGTGAGAGTCGTCCCTTCCCTGAAGAGTTTACACTCTAAGGGCTAGTCTACACTAGAAGCACTACAGTGGTGCAGTTGCATCGAAGACGTTCCCTGCTGACAGGAGAGAGCTCTTCCATCAGAATAATAAAACCACCTCTTCAAGAGGTGGTAGCTTTCCTGCTGACTTAGCGCTGTCCACACCAGCGCTTAGGTCAGTGTCACTTTTGTCGTTCAGGGGTTGGCTTATTCACACTGCTGAGCGACATAAGTTATACTGACATAACCTGTAGTGTAGACAAGCCCAGAGGAATGGCACAACAGCTGTGCTCTCAGGAGCTCTGGGAGTCATTGTGGCACAGTGCCTTCCAGAACGTTCCCTGGGACAAGACTGCTCTGCACTAGTCACTCTCCTGGGCTGGGCTTTCACAGTGCAATCTATCTACTAATACAAGTATTGATGTTTGCAAAGCACTTTGAGACTATTAGATAAAAGGTGCTAAGTTCTTGTTCCTCACTTTACTATTTGATCAATGACTTCACATCTACACAGTTGTTCAGGTATTAACATTAAAGCTCTGGCACTGAATACGTGCCTAAAACACAAGCCAATGTTAGCAGAAGCTGAATGCCAACTAAAATGGAGCTGAAACTTCTAAGCAAGAGTGTTGTTCAGCAGCCTGCAGTTGGATTTGCTGCCCGATCCCACCTAACAAAATGGATAGGATGCCGTAGTGTCCCCGTTATATTCTCTGAAAGAATATCTGCAGAAAAAGAAATGGCATTGTAGTATTAGATAAATGGTGTTACTCCTGGGATAGCTGCCTTCAAAATTCTGCATCTGGAAGTGTTATACCCATAGAAAATGCAGCTAACTGGATGGTACTTAATGGTAGTGAGGGTTTGCTGGCCAGCTCATTTCTAAAAGCCAGCCATCTTATTGATAGTATTCCCTCAGCTAAAAGGGCTTATTCAGGTTTAAATAATGAGAAATAATTAAGGATGATGTTTAGGGATTTCTAGAGAAGATTATGTCAGTTCTCATGAGGGTAGCAAAGTTACTTGCTTTCTCAAGGATACAGTGGTCATGTTTTGGTCATTACATATCAGAATCAGTGAGGGAATATTCCCATTGATCCTGAAAAGACTTACACTGCAGGATCAAAACCATAGTTTGTAAATAGCAAAAGGAGATAAGTAGTGTATTTCCATTTCACTGAATGCATGGAAAGCCATATGTGTGTGCATCTGCACCTGTGAGGATCTCCACTTATCTTAGCAGGACTCTCTGAGAGAACAAGTGTCTGGCTGCATGGCTCTCAGTGCAAGAGCAGGTCTAGTTTGCTTTGGGGACAGGTTACTAAAGTATGAGGAATGGGGTTTTATCTTTAATCCTGTCGTTTTATCCTTTATATAAATCCCCAGTGCATTCCCTTGCAGGCATTTTTAAAGTGGTTTGCAGAACATTTGATCACTTTGTGGCTGGAATGAAACAGATGTATGAAGTGAATAGCTGTAGCAGTACAGCTCGCCCTGGGCAGCCCTATGGAACCATGAGAACATATTACATTGCTGCAGAAGAAGTGGAATGGGATTATGCACCTAATAAAACCTGGGCTCTGAGTGACAAAGATGCAAGGTACTGAAGTCAAATTAATGCCAAACTGTATTCATGGGTATTCATACATGCTCTGATGGGGAAACCTAAACATGTTTTTGGTTTCAGAAAAGCTAGCTAGTGCTTTTGGAGTGTGTTAGATGTTTGCTAAAACAGATATTTTCTGCAAAGAAGTTACAATACAATGTTTGTTTCTTACTGAGTAATGTGGTTTCTGGGTAAAAATTTAGAAAGTGCTTAAGTGACTTAGAAACCTAGTCTCATTGAAAGTCAGTGGCATGGAGGCTCCTAAGACCCAGATCATCAAAGGGATTTAAGTGCCTAGCTTCTCTTCTCAAAGGTATGAGGCACCTAGCTCAGGCACCTGTGTTACTTTTGAAAATGGGACTCGGTCTCCTAACTCAGGCACTTTTGAAAATGTTATTCTATATTTTTAGTTATTAAATTACAGCTCGGTTCTCTGGCTAACATTCCCTTGTGAGCTGATGCTGCTGAGGTTTTAGATTCCCTGGCAATGTTTTGGCCTTGGATTTCTCTTTTCAGTGCCCTTACCCCTGCTTCCTGAGCCCTTTCTGTTGGTCTATAGATAGATAAACACAGACCAGAGAGTGTAACAGTGGCATCTGGTGGCTAAATATATCATCACTTTGAGTTTAATATTATAGTGCCTTATAACCTCGGGATGGGACACAGCGTTCAGATCCTTATCTGAACTTTTCCAAAATGTGGGGTGGAGATAGCAAAGGGGTGGATCCAGGGTGTTGTTTCATCCCATTATAGGAACAGGACCAATGTGAACTCTAGTCATTTAGTAGCTATTTAAAAGAGAGGCTTTAGCTCAGCCAGAAGTTATGGGCTTGATGCAGGAGTTACTGGGTGATTTTCCAAGACCTGTGTTTTGAAAAAGGTCAGACTAGATGATCTTCTGGCCTTAAAATCTATAAATCAAGTTTTTAAAATGTAAAGTATCTTTACATTATTATTAATTGTAGTGGCTCACTAGTGGTTGGAGACCCCAACCAAGACTGAAGCCCCTCTGTGCCCTGAACAGAGCAAACACGTGAGACAGTCCCTGCCTTGAAGAGCTTACAGTCTAAGGCCCTGATCCTGCAACTGGCAATGTGCAGGCTGATCTCCATCTGGTGCTTCAGTGAAGTAATGTGATATAATGCAATAGAGTATTGCGCCTACAGCATTGGAACCACATTTAGCCACAGAGGGTCAGATTCTCAAAAGAATTCTGCTCCCATTTTGGCACATACATTTTCAAAGTGCTAAGCACCCAGCAGCTCCCATTAGCAGTAGGTGCTGATCACTTTAGAAAGTGTGGTCACTTCATTTATGCCTTAAGAAGAGCTGCTAAGTGCCAGGCTCTTTGAAAATCTGGCCCAAGATGACAGAGTTACATGCTCTGTTCTATATATACCCAAACAGATGGGACACAAAGAAATCCAACAACCCCAGGATAAATAAATGGGATTGAAGCGCACATACACTTTGCTGAGTCGATGCCTAAGAGGCTTGCCCAAGATCACATAAGCAGTATAACTACACTTGTCTCTTGAGCCTCTTGCCAATTTGAGGGTTTTCTTTTACAGTCATATATTCCTATTTGTTCAAATGTTTTTTATCTCTCCTGTTTCTGGGTGAAAGACCCACTCGAAACGGAGAAAACAGCTAAACTGACTGACAGTATGGGGAAAGAAACAGTGAAACTGACTCGGTCAACAAACTGAAAATTTAGAAAAGGTCATTCTTTCATTTCTTTCTGTTTTAGTAACCTTAGGAGTTAAAGTTCTTGTAACAATGGCAAGTCAGCAGGTTGATTGTTAAATGGATGGTGTCCCTTTATAGCTGTTTAGGGGGTGGGTTCTGGGCCTCTGTCACCAATGCTATTTTATAGGCAAGTGTTTCCTGGGTGCTCCACTTTGATGTGAATAAATAATTTACCTTTGGCTGGAGGAGTATAAAGGTCTTATCCTGCAGAAGCTTAAACACATGGGTAGCTTTACTTACCAGAAGCACTGCCTCTGAGGCTACGTCTACACTACAGCATAAAATCGAAATTACTAAAACTGGTTTTATAAAACCGATATTATAAAATCGATTTTATGCGTCCACACTAGGGCACATTAATTCGGTGGTGTGTGTCCATGGTCCTAGGCTACCATCGATTTCCGGAGCGGTGCACTCTGGGTAGCAACAGTGAAAGAATGAGACCAATAACTTTGATTTCCGTCCACATTAACCCTAAATCGATATAGTAATATCGATTTTAGGGTTACTCCTCTCGTTGGGGAGGAATACAGAAATCGATTTTAAGAGCCCTTAAAATCGATTTAAAGTGCCTTGTAGTGTGCACGGGTACAGCGTTAAATCGATATAACTGTGTAGTGTGGACCAGGTCTGAGTTCAGTGGGACTGCTCAGATGAATAAAGTTGCATACCCTCAATGTATGCAGGATCAGACACGACATTAAGAATCACACATAGTCAAGATGAAGTCAGAATAGTGTTTACTTGTATAGAAAGTAATTTACCTAAATAGAAATCAGGTCCAGTGAAAGTAAACTTTTTTGTTCACAGGGTTGTTGTAGCTGTATTGGTCCCATGATATGAGAGAGTCAAGGTGGGTCAGATAATCTCTTTTACTGGTTCACCCACCTTGTCTTTCCTTTTTTTTCTTATATTTAGGGTTAAGAAAAGTATTTACCTTTTCCACACGCTTTTTTAAAAAATTCTTTTAAAGCTAGTTTTGCCAGCAATAAGTACTTTGCTTTACCCAGTTCTTTATACTCTTGGACAGATAAGTTAGTTTGCCACAGGACTAGAACTACCAAGTACGAGAATTCAGGCATATCTGATTATTGTACTGGCTCATTTGAGGCCTGATTCAGTTACCATTATAGTTAATGGAAGGACTCCTGTTGACATCAGGTGGCTTTGGATCAGGTCCTTAGCTCAATCCTGCAAGATTCTGAGCACTCTCAACTCCCAGTTAAGTCAGAGTCACTCAGCCACTGCTAGGAACAAGACCTTATTGAAGATGAAGTAGCTCAGGTCTGTCTATTGGAAAATTCACCCCTGGTTGCAGCACAGTAGCCCTGCACCTAGTTAAAACACAGTATGGGCTTCCAGTATAGCCACAGCCAAATCATGTTTTTTTAACTGTTCTCCTGAATTCTGCTGCTATAGGGAAACTTGAACTCTGCAAAGAATTTCAGAGGCATCTATGTGCAATGCCCATTTACTGCCAAGCCTCCAAAGAACATAAAAGGGAGTTTGAACCTGACAACTTCAAAAAGACAAACGACTTCAGAAATATGTGCTAGTCTGGCAAAATGTACCCAGTTAAAAAAAATGAGGAGTACAAAGGAGCCAAGAAAGATAGATTTATTGAGGACCATTGGCAGTATGTTATGTAACAGTGTGGAAGAATCCCGAAAGAGTCACTTTCTCCTAACAAGGAACGTGATTAAAACATTGTCAGCTCCACCCTTGGCAAAGGATTGCTCTTTTATGTCCATGCAAAGTACAAAAGTTGGCATATGTTCTGCTTTCATTTTGCAAAAGCATGCTGTGAGCCAACCTAGAGACTCCCCTCCCAGAGCGCATCTTGAAGGTGACACTGCAATGAAAGGCCACTGCTCCCGGAAGAGAGTGGAAACAATCTCCTCTTTGTTTGTTTTTTGAGTGCCCCCTACTGACCAATCCACCTTTTTTTTCTAGTATTTGGTCCAAGATGCTGGGGTTGGGGATGGGGGGCGGGGGGAATTATGTAAACCTGGGGCAAGAGGACTGGATAATTGGAGAACCTTGTGTATACTAGCATTATGGTCAGAGCCAGAAATGTGTAACATATAGTAAAAGCATCAGTGGCTAGTGCAGGGATGGGCAGACTACAGCCTGCAGGCCGAGCCATTTTAAACTGGCCCATAAGTTCCTGCTGGGGAGCCAGGTCAGTGCCACACCATGCTACTTGGCCCCGCTGTGGCACTCCAGGCAGGACACCAGATGGGCCACTGCACCACAGGGCTCCCAGAAGCCATGGCATGGCTCCGCTCTGAGGGTCGGAGGCCTCTCCATGCCTAGGAGCCGGAGAAGGGACATGCCACTGCTTCAGGGAGCCGCTTGAGGTAAGTGCCGCTCGGAACCGACACCTCTGAGCCTCTCCCCATGCCCCAACCCTCTGCCCCAGCCCTGATCCCCCTCCTACCCTCCAAACCCCTCGATTCCAGCATGGAGCATCTTCCTGCACCCCAAACCTCTCAGCCCCACACCAGAGCCTGCATCCCCAGCCAGAACCTTAACCTCTTCTCACACCCCTGCCTAAGCCCTGATCTCCCTCCAAACCCCTCGGTTGCAGCCCAGAGTACCCTTCTATACCCTAAACTCCTCATCCCCAGCCCCACTCCAGAGCCCACACTCCCAACCAGAGCCCTCACTCCCTCCCACCCCTAATCCCAATTTTGTGAGCATTTATGGCCCACCATCCAATTTCTATTCTCTTATGTGGCCCTTAGACCAAAACGTTTGCCCACGCCTGGGCTGGTGTGTATCACTGCCCTCTTCTGGATGGAGTCAGAAATGCTCATTCTGTGTGTCAGGCTCTAATATTGGTTTAGGTAAAACTATTGCTGTAAAAGGCTGTGAGTTATCACCTTGCTGGTGCTATTAAGCCCAAATGGTCACAGTGATGAATATGATGGTATTCACCGATTTGTCACATGTAAGATGTAAAAGCCTTAAACTGAATGCTAAAGAGGTGTTCTCCAGCAAGTAATAAAGCAAATCTTTCATTAGCACTTTAGATAGTTAAATAGTTTGCACTTTTAATTTTTGTCTTTTTAATTTGCAGTTATGGGAAAATTTTTGTAAGCCCAGGTAAAGGTCGGATTGGTTCAAAATACAAGAAGGTGGTTTACAGAGAGTATACAAACGGAGAATTTACAGAGCACAAACTGAGATCAGCACAGGAGGAACACTTGGCAATCCTAGGCGAGTAGCTCTTATAACTCACAGAATATATCAAATGTAAGAGAGCATCTCTTTCCAAAACCAAACAGGTTGTGTGGTAAAGTACCTTCTTCTCCTCAGCAGGCTCAGTCCTTTTTAGCCTTGGAGACACAGGCTTGGGCAAAGCAAACCCTTCTAGGGGTATGGCTACACTTGAAATTTCAAAGCGCTGCCGCGGCAGCGCTTTGAAGTGTGAGTGTAGTCAGAGCGCCAGCGCTGGGAGAGAGCTCTCCCAGCGCTGCACTAAGCCACATCCCTTACGGGTGTAGCTTGCAGCGCTGATTACACTGAGGCTTTACAGCGCTGTATCTTGCAGCGCTCAGGGGGGTGTTTTTTCACACCCCTGAGCATGAAAGTTGCAGCACTGTAAAATGCCAGTGTAGCCCTGGCCTAGGTAGCATAGGGTCTGGCTAATCCTTCCCTCAATCAGACCCTTGTGCTTGTTTTCTCCCCTTCTGGGGACAGGGCACAGCCTTTCTTGCTGGAAGGGTTCAGAGCCTTGCTACACCTAACTTGCTGGCAACTTCCCTGCTTCTCTAACTCTCCCTCCTGCTTCTGCCCCCAGGGAGGGTTTAAAAAGGTCTTCAGCAGTTGGAGTCAGCTGAACCTAATTAGTTCCCTGGCAACCCCTTTTCCTGCTGAAGCTTATTTCCCCCTGGTTATCTCTTCTCAGTGGATTGGAAGAGGCCTTTTAACTCCCTGGGACTAATTACTGCCCCTCCCTTGGTAGCCATTTGTCCTGGGTTTGCCACAGTTGTGTCAGTTTTGTTGTAGAAGGAAACAATGAACACTTGGATTAGTCCCAGCTTTTTCAGTGGTTTTACACACATTTTAATCAGTGATTGTAAAGACAGGTATTTCCAAACAGGAAGCAGTTTGTTGGAAGTATGTAGCACATATAAGAGTGCCAAGTTTAAGATTTACCTATACCTTTAAAGATCTGCTGAACAGGTCAATGGGAACAGCTCTGGGGAGCAGGGTGTGGTTGCAGCAACAGAGTATGGTATGCTCCAAATTTGGACTCAGCCACAATTTGGGAATGTGCAAATTGTGTGTGTTTGTTTTTTGGGTGCTAAGTTTAATAAAACTACCCCAGGGCCTGTCCCTGGTAACAAGTACATCCAGCTAGGATGGACAAACACAGACATTTCCAGCATCTGCCTTAGTTTCGTATGCACAGTGGTTTTTTTTGCTATGTTCTGGTGGGCAGGCAGGTTGGACTGGATGTTAGATGTTTGGGTTGAGATTAGGAGTTGGAGAATTGGAAATGTTACCTGTGTCCTATGGAATGATCATCACCTCCTGTGATTTAGGGATGGGGCTAGAGCTGGTCAAAAAATGCTATGGATTTTCTGGGAACATTTTTGAAAGTAATTAAAACATTCCTTTTTTTAAAAGGTTCATGAAAACTTTCCTTTTTTCCCCAATGAAAAACTGAAAACCAAAAAAAGGTTTGAATGATTATACCATGAGACATAATCAGTTGTTTTCAGTTTCTGAAAAAATTGCCGTTAACATTTTCATTTGTTAAAAAAATCCAGCTCCCTCCCCCACCCCCAAAAACCATTTTTCACTGGAAAAAATTTGACTTTTGACTGGCCATATTTGGGACACCCTCATCTGCTGGGGTTAGGGACCTGTTTTGATGGCCTGTCCCTGGAGGCTGATGGAATCTGACCATTTCTGATGGGCTCTGAGGGAGAATATTGTTTCTCTAAGGTCATGTGTACACTACCATTTATGTTGGCAAAACGTACGTTGCTCAGGGGTGTGGTTTAATTATGCTGAGGGGAGAGTTCTCTCCTGTTGGTGTAGAGCGGCTACACGAGAGATCTTACAGCTGCATCGGTACAGCTATGCTGCTGTAAGGTCTCTAGCCTATGAAAATAACTCTCAGTGAAGTGGCTGTTAGCCTCTTTACAGTTTTGAACTCACAGCATTTCACGTGTGGATTTACACTGATTTCTCTTTACTTTCATTATGAGCAACAGTGACATGTCACAAAAGTAAACTTCCAAGTTAAACGCTAGCAAATTCTACAACTTGTAAAAATAATATTAAATATCTGTTTCTGACCTGACTTCTGGACAAACTCCAGTTTTCTTTATTTTAAAAGAGCAACGTTAATTACCATAGCTTGTTGTTTTCATTTAGGGCCCTTAATCCATGCAGAGGTTGGTGACTCCATACTCCTTATATTTAAGAATAAAGCTGTCAGGCCCTATTCAATAAGTGCACATGGCATAGAAGAAGTGGGTAGTGGAGAAAGACCTGGAACACTAATCACCATGCCTGGTAAGTGTGATCATTTATTCTTGAGCAACAGAAGAGCTCCTTAAATCTTATATGAAGAAGTCATTTTAAAAATCAAATGGCATTCCTTTTTTCAAACTTTCTGACACCCTCACATCTTTTTGGGCACAGTAAATTCTACTTTTATCTATCTATATGTCTGTCTAGCTAAGTTCTTATTATTAGTAGGCTCCAGATTGTATAAGCTTGTTAGGACAGGGACTATGTCTTCACTTGTTTCTGGGGCACATCTGGACACTCAGAAACAATAATTAATACTACCAATGGCTCAAACTTTAAAATTAGGTGCCTAAATATAGATTTAGCAACTTTACTTTAGGCACACAGGAACTGAAAATTCTACCCAATAAAAACAAGAGAGATCAGGCTTGAGTAGAAGAGATCTCTTGAACAAATAGGAATCGGTATACAATATATTTCTGTTTTCTCTCGATCCCATGCTCAGGCAAACTCCCACTGAAATCAATAAGGGCCTGATCCAACTCCCACTGAAATCAATAGGAGTCTTTCCATTTACTCAAACAGGAATGCGATCAGGGCCTACGGGCCTAATCCAAAATCCAGTGAAGTCAATAGAAAGACTTCCCATTGACTTTAGTGAGTTTTGGATTAGGCCTAAAGACACCAGGAGTTTTGCCTGGGTAAAGGCTGCAGGATCAGGATCAGTAATACTGCTCAAACATGATGTTTACCTGAAAGAAGGTGTTACAATTGGAATTTTATGTTATACATGGAAACAGTGATGTCATTTAGTGGGCCAAACTCTGAATAGGCAGAAGCAGGCCCAAATCAACTGGAGTCAGTAGAGTTTATACCTGTGCTGCATTTGGCCAAAGGCTGAGATTTTAATAACTTAAAAAAACCCAAGGAATTCAGAGTTAAGGTTTCCAACAACATAAACTCTGCTTCTTTGTGCATCAACATTACAAATGGAACCTTCATTTAGAGTTGGCCAAAAAAGCTTACGCAGAACCATTTTCCATCGGAAAATTAGGTTCCATCAAAATTGAAATCAGGTTGATTTTGCTAAAATGTTGTTTCAGAAAAAAAAAATGGAGGGGGGAAAAAGTTCCAACTATGTTGAAACATCCTGTTTCAACATTTTCATAATGAAATGTTTCAATTTTTTGTTTTGAAACCATTTGCTATTTCAATCATTTAAATGTATTATATATTATAATATAATAATAAAAGTTGAAAGTGAAACTAAACTACACATTTTGATCAATCTGAATATTTTCCCCAGAATTTTCTTTCATGGAGAATTGTGAAATTTTGGTGTTTTGTTCCAAATCAAAACAAAAACAAATCCTGAAATCTCAAAATCCTTCACAGAATGGAATTTCCATCTTTCACACAGTTCACAAAAATGCATAAAATACAGTAGTTCCAAATGCTGCATGTTTGATTATTATATAATACAGTGCAGCTCGTTTGTATGATTCCTTTGTGTTCTGTTATTTTTTAGCTAATATACACGCTGTCCAGCATTGCAGTGTTATGATAGACCTTGTTGTAATGTGCACACTGGGGCCAGGTTACAGTAAAGTTGTAGGAAAGGTAGCCCTGATGTGCATGACTGTTAGATGATTAAAATCTCAACCTGAATTTTGCATTCAGATTAAGGTGACGAGATAGCAAGTGTGAAATATTGGGATGGGGATGGGAGGTAATAGATGTCTACATAAGAAAAAGCCCTGGATATTGGGACTGTCCCTATAAAATCAGGACATCTGATCAACCTAATTCAGCTCACCAGACTCTGATTTTTCAAAAACAAAGAAAATTAATGTATGGCCCATGCCTTGAGCACTGTCTAAAAAGCCCATCACATTAATCTATGGAGCAGGGGACCATGCCTCTTGAAATGTATGGTTGCAGAGTCCTCCCTTCACCTCTTTCCTTGACTCTTTTCAGAGAAAGGATATTTTTTGCAGGGGCTGGGAAATTACATAGAGAGAGGCAATATCCTTTATAGCCACTTTTCTCCTGGTCTCTGGCTTTCCATCGGTTTGGTTCCCAATGACAGTGGGGGAGCATAGGGGCCTGCAGTCATTCCTAATGACCTATCTTCCTCATTAAACTATTTCCCTGTGATTCTTAACCCTTTTGCAGTGTAACTCTTCTGCCAGATGGATTTGGGAGCAACAAGGGCCAGGTTTAATATCTAGAGGTTCCTCTTAACAATACAAAGCAGAATCTGCCCAAGCCTCTATGCCGTTATCTGGGAAAACTTACCACCCGTGGGTGCTTCTAAGAAGCAATACTTTCCCTCTCACAAGCACCGAGTCTGTGTATAATAAAAGGGAAAGGGAACCAAGCATTAGTCTGGGAAAACAACCACATTGAAAAGCATGCAGCTGTAAGGACAAACCTGACCCCACAGTGTGCTGGGCACTGTCCTTTGCCTCAGTTTTCCACCCTCCGGTGGGAAATTCACACATCACTCTCCTCCACCCCACTCACAGTTGTTTGGCTTTGGTTAGCGAAGACCCACTGGAGAGGGGGAAGGTTAAATGGTGACTAGAACTCTTTTGGCAGAGTCCATACCACCAGGTACAAGCACTTGTCCTCACCGCCTCTCTCGTGCCCTCTGCTTAGTGCATGAGGTTCAGTTTAGGATGACTCCCTCAATCAGGGTAGGTTAAGCACAGTTCAGCTGCCCTTTACTCATACACTAAGGGTAACAACATTTCACTACCCCTGTACTCAACGCTGAAGTGATTTGTAACCCAACACCAGACAAAAGTGATCATTTTGGCAAAGTTGTGCCATCATGCTGAGGACTTAGGCAGAGTCAGCATAGAACCTGTGCAAACACAGTCTGTTCCTGAAGTCTTTTCCCTCAGCTCATCGTTAGACGTCAGGAGAGTGCTCACTCAGAACCTGCTTGCAGCAGTAAAGACTGGCTCACATCATTTCTACCCATTGTACTGCCATGCATACGGCTGGATTGTTCCAAACAGCCACAAAGAGTCCTGTGGCACCTTATAGACTAACAGATATATTGGAGCCAATACCTCTGTTAGTCTATAAGGTGCCACAGGACTCTTTGTTGCTTTTTACAGATCCAGACTAACACGGCTACCCCCTCTGATCATTGTTCCAAACAGTATCCATTAAAACTTGTTTCCTTTTAATTTGGTCTCGCTGTGGATCTTACCTTTTTTCCACACAGGGATGATTTCTATAGGACTTACCCACAGGCCATGTGAACTGAAAGGTTACTGAACAACATTCTTGCACATGAGAAATAAATGTGGCCTAGACTGTGCCCTTGCAGGGTCGTGCAGGTCAGGGGAGGGAAGGTCTTGCATGGTCTGCACAAGTGCCAGGCACAAACAGTCCTGAGCTCAGTGTAGCGCAGAAACTCCTCACTCCATAAGTCCCACAGCATCCAAAGTGGGAAGGTAAGAAAAAAGAGGAGGATGAGGCAGGGCAATGGCCATGCCCTCCCTCAATAACAGCCCACACAGCAGGGTCAACCCATGGAGAGGAATATACTGTGCCCCACAGAAGATTGGGTCACCAAATGAAATTAATAGGTAGCAGGTTTAAAACAAATAAAAGGAAGTTCTTCTTCACACAGCACACAGTTAACTTGTGGAACTCCTTACCTGAGGAGATTGTGAAAGCTAGGACTATAACAGGGTTTAAAAGGGAACTGGATAAATTCATGGTGGCTAAGTCCATAAATGGCTATTAGCCAGGAAGGGTAAGGAATGGTGTCCCTAGCCTCTGTTCATCAGAGGATGGAGATGGATGGCAGGAGAGAGATCACTTGCTCATTACCTGTTAGCTTCACTCCCTCTGGGGCACCTGGCATTGGCCACTGTCAGTAGACAGATACTGGGCTAGATGGACCTTTGGTCTGACCTGGTACTGCCATTCTTATGTTCTTATGTAGTAGTGGCTGCACTTTGCCTGCACATGTCTTGGGGGGCAGAATGCTTCCCAGCGCACCTGTAGTTCCACGTCCCCTCCCAAATCCAGGGTTGTGCCTTTAAAAGCCTCCCTGGGCCCTGCAATTCACAGTTGCCAACTTTCACGTGGTAAATAAGCGCCCCGACTTTCACAGTCAGCCAAAACTCAAGCTAATCCCAGAACCCCAACACTCTATGTGACTAGATCTACCCCCAGCATACAGTCTGGGACTGTGGTAGGCCCGCTGTGCACCCCGACTCTCTCCCCCCATTGCCCCTACCCCCCCTTGCCCATACTTGCCAGGAGCCGATAAAAAAAAAAAGAAGCAACAAGCTACAAACCAAACAAGCAACAAGCGAAAAACTAACCAACAAGCAACTCACAAGCCAATTAAGCCAAAACCCAAGCCCAATTTCTGTGGGTTTTTTTGTTTTGTTTGTTTTTGGGGAGTTTTTTTGTGTGTGTTTGGCATGTCTGCCCTGCATAAGTACATAAATCAATACAGTAATGAGCAGCAAGGTTTTGTCCCATAAATTTAGAATAATAGTGGTAATGCAGTATTTGTGTGACATTCACAAAGGTCAGAGCCATATCTGAGGTTCACCATTTTTTAGTATACATTTATTATTAGAAAACAATATATACAACTAAACATAGTAGTAAATGGGGTTTCTGTTCACCCGTACCCTAAGCACAGACATTACAAATAAATCTTGCCAATTTTAAACTTTAAAATTGTCCTTTGCTGTGATGCCTACTAATAATCTTGACATTGTGGTATGCTGAGACCACAGCCTAACATGCTGACCAGTACTGTCTCATTGTTTCCTTGTACTCCCCTGTCTCTCTACTGTATTAATATGTTGTCTCATGTCTTATACATAGATTGTAAGCTCTCTGGGCCAGGGACCATCTTTTCATTCGGTATTGTATGGCATTTAGCACAGTCAGGTCCTGGTCTATGACTGGAGCTCCTAGGCACTATGAAAACACAAATAGGAAATAATATTAATAAAAGCAGTAGAACAGGAGGAAAATAATCTGCTGTATTATTTTTTAAAATATAGAGAATTTAATGTGGCCACAGCAGACAGTTTCTTCAGTCAAATTATTTTGTTTTGTAAAATCAGGGATCAACACACAACTGGAGACACTAATCTCATACTAATACAGTTCTCGATCATTTCATGCTACATAACCATTATAAGAATCTTCCAGTTTGCCTCTAACCTCTGATAAAGAACAAAATGTTTTCAGCATCATTATCAGAGTTTGCTTTCAAGGGCATCAGCCCATTATAACACAGCTTCTCCTCAATGCATATGACGCACATTTGGCTCTTTACATTTCTGATTACGAGACTGTCAGATCTGAATTATATTTTAAAAACTCATAACATCCAACTGCTGTTGGTAAAACTGTTTTCTCACTACCGTTTCAGGGGAAATAAATACATACAGATGGAATGTTCCAGAAAGGTCAGGTCCAGGTACTTCTGATCCAAACTGCATCAGTTGGGTTTATTATTCAACAGTGAATTTTGTCAAGGTAACCGGGAAATAGTAACTAAAGGTTGTTATTTTATGTATAGCTTCCTTAACTGGGGCTGGATCCTGTGAACCTTTATTCACTACTTGTCTGAGGACTATTGGCATGAGGACAGGTTTACAGGACTGGGTAATTCATGCTTTTGAAGATGACAGCTGATGATTAAGGCTACGTTTTAGTCACAAGTATTTTTAGTAAAAGTCATGGACAGGTCACAGGCAGTAAATAAAAATTCACAGCCTGTGACCTGTCCATGACTTTTATTAAAAATACCTGTGTCTAAAACTTGGGTGGGGGGCTGCGGGTGTTGGGGGGGGACAGTCTGGAGATACTGTGGTTACTGGGGGGAGGACTCCGCTGGTCTGGGGGTGGGGGAGGGTTGGCAGGCCTGGCAGGGGCTCCCTACCCGGCTCTGTGTTTCAGCAGCTTCTAGGCAGTGGAGGGGCACAAGCACTGGCTGCCACACCTCCATTGGCCAGGAACTGCAGCCAATGGGAAATGTGAACTTGGGCAATACAAGGTGCAGAGCCCCGCCTCCAGCCTCTCCGCCGTCTAGGAACTGTGGGGCCATGCCAGTGGGAACCCCCCACCCCGAAGTAAGTGCCCCTCCAGCACCCCTCAGTCCCCTACCTGTAGCCCCCTTCCACACACCTAAACTGCTGCTGCTGCAGAAGTCACGGAAATCATGGAATCCTTGACTTCTGTGACATTCGTAAAAGTTTCGCAGCCTTACTGATGGTGCATGAATAAGGCCAAATTTGTCCCCATGTATAGTCCATTGAAATCAGGGGAGTTACACCAGGACTAAATTTGGTCCTTAATGTTTTATTTTCAAGGAAAACTTCAGGGCAGTTTGGGTGGAGGTGGGACTTTGCTTTATTTCATGAAAATCTAAAAGGTAGAAAGTCATTGTTACCATGTTAGACTTTTGTGTCAACTAAATGCACCAACAGACAGGCATAAATAGCACACAGAATACATGAAGCTAAGAGGAAGAATGGCTTCTGGTTTATTGATTAGTAATCAGATGGAAATGTTTTTGGATTCCCAATGCAGACAATCCCCATTCTCCTTTCAGCACTTGAACAGAAGTCTCTTGCATGGCAGGGGTCAGATTTTCAGAAGACCTCAGGCACCTTGATGAAGCAGCCACATTTGATGAAGTGGCTTATGAGTCAGCACCTCACAATGCTCTTGTGAAATTCTGTCTCTCAGGGTGTGTCTGCAATCAGAAGTGTGACTGCAGCACATGTAGACATCCCCAAGCTAACTTTAACCTAACTGGCTTAAAGAACAAAAGCAGTGAAGCCACAGCAGCACAGGCTAGCGTCTTGAGTACATACCCAAAGTCCCAGGTGGGCTTGTACAGCCCCTGCTGCCACAGTTTCACTACTATTGTTATTTGAGCTCACTAGCTCAGGTATATCTAGTGGTGCTGCAGTCACACCTCTTATTGCAGTGTAGATAAACCTTTGATCCTTTTGAACTGATATGTGCTCCGCATCCAGATATCTCTATGCATTCTTGCTTGGCTCTCCCATGTGCACATGGAATTGAAACAAAATTGGATAGCAAAAATCTGGGTCGTAGAAAATGTTTTCATCCATTTTGGGCGTGAGGAATGGAAACTAAATTTTTCATTTACTTCTTACAAGATGGTGGCAGTTACAATTCCAGGAGTTGGAATAATTATTTTTATGTCTATTATTTAAAAGGTTTTATAAAACAGAGATAAATTGGAAGTTTGAGTTTATAGTAGAAAACTATGTTGTAGTCCTGACTGTCTCAACTCCAGGAAGCATAGCCACGGTCAGTCATTCCTTTATTGCATGGGAAAATATAAGGCTCAGCTCTAACTGATATATATCATATCTGTATTTATTTATTAGTTATGTTATGTGAACTATCAATAATTATTAATTTAACCACAGCTCAATGTTATGGTTAATAGCAATGTTATGTACTGTGTATAATGTCTTTTTTAAAAATCTAATTGCAGGACACTTACAGTGGTTTGGTTGGGCCACTAGTAATTTGCAGAAAAGGAATACTAAATGAAAAGGGTTTAAGGAGAGATATTGACCGTGAATTTGCTCTTCTGTTCATGGTCTTTGATGAAAATAAGTCCTGGTATTTGAATGAAAATATTGAAAAGTATCTGCATAAGTGTTCTGATGACTTTAATTACTCCAAGGACTTTCTGGAGAGTAACCTCAAGCATGGTATGTAGGTTTCATTGGTTGCAGCAGCAGTTTATCCAAGAGACTAATGAATTCATTTTTTAATATAATCCTTTTAGAAGACTGTTAGATTGTCTTGCAATTGTATAATCTTGCTGTACAGTCCTCACGAACAAAGTAGACTAAGTCATTATTGGGCCAGATTGCTACTAAGGAACAAGGGTGCATTCTGGGCATCAATAACAAACCTGGAATCAGCCAGCAGACTTTGGGGGACCTTGACAAAAGTTTTCTTAAGAGTTAGTTTATATTTCTTTATGTGCTGAATGGCTCAAGACCCTGATAGCTGGAGCATTCAGGATATATTCCTGGTCTTGGATCACTCATTGACTTTGCTTTATAGTTCTTATTTAAGGGCCAAATCCTCCTCCGCCACTGTAGTGTGAGTGCACAGGGCAGAAAAATCAGCCAAACTACCAGTGTATGTGGAGAGGCCATTCCATGACCTCCTGTCACTGCAGAGTTGTGCTCCATGTTGGCACACTTTGTAACAGCATCATCATGAAGTTTGGGAACTGGGGGCCAAGTGGCAAGAACCTACTGGCCAAACCTCTGGGTAGGGGATAGAACAGATTGGATGCTATAGTAGCAGCCAGAGAAAAGCCAAGTTTGTGTTTCTGCACATTTCTCCCAGTTGGAATGGGATTCCATCCCCACGTGGGTCCCCTGTACAAAGCCCGCTCACTCAGCACTTTATATTAAGATAGATTAAAATTTGCCTTATGCATTGCAAAAAACTGCTTATGGTGCTGGGTTGAAACTGAAATGCAAACTGTACTGTCTCTTTGCCTGTAACCTTTGAGATGTGAACAACAACTTTACATTTGAAGGCCTGGGTCTGATTCTCCACCTTCTTGTTTCTTGACAGCCATTTGCACTGTTGCCAAGTGACCCTGATTCACCACTTTGTTACTTGTTTTATGCTGGGATAACTCCATTGGATTTCAATAGACTTACATTGGTGTAAAACTGGAGTAATGCAGTTATGAATCAAGCCCAGTGAGTGCAAAGTGGGTGTAAAATGCTACCAGTGACCTAAGTGAGGGTAGAAGTCTGATTCGGTAACGTTTTACTTCCCATTTTCACCCACTTTGCACAGATGTAAGTAATGACATAAGACGATGGAAAACCCTGTCCTTGGTCTCTGCAAAGAGAAAGCAAGAACAAGGGTATGGTACTGGTGTTTCTCTTCAGCACCCTCTCTCTTTACTGGACACATTTAGTCCACTAGTGAGAATCACTCTCACTTTATAATCCTTTCAGCAATTAACGGGAGGCTGTATGACAATCTCCGTGGGCTAACAATGAAAGAAGGTGAAAACACAAACTGGTACTTGATAGGAATGGGAAATGAAATCGATATCCATACAGTCCATTTCCACGCAGAGACCTTTATCTTCAAGGTTGGTAAAAACAAAGTAAAATCTTTACATTTTGATGGGAAATTTTTGCAAGATCTTCTAGCTTCTAGCCTGATCCCACAGCCTTTGCACATACACATGATTTGTCATCAATGGGAGATTTGCATGTGAATACTGCAGAATTAGTTAGAATTTTGTAAAGCTCATGGTTCATATGCCTTTGTGTGGTAAAATATAAATGAATATCAATAGTTAAGGTGTGCATGTGCTACAGGACAATAGAGGATGGTTCACACAAATTGAAGTCAGTGGGAATTTCACCTGCATATTTTAGGGTTCAGTGAAGCCCCGTGTTCTGTATTTATGTGTTGAAAGAACTATTTAAAGAGCTTGCTTTAAAGCAAATACCAACCATAGTATGGTATTTAAGGCATCATTGATGTTGCTAATGTAGCACCTGAAATCATTTGTATTAATCTGTATTGCCCCGTGGCCCCATCCCCACTGGGTGAGGCGCTGTACAAACGCATAACAAGGAGGGCAGCCCTGCTCCAAAAAGCTTCCAGTGTAGTCAGAACATGAATGCGTTGTTTCAGGTGTAGTAATGAAAGTCTTCATGATGCTTTTTTGTCTTGCCCCAGACGGATAATGATCACAGAGCAGATGTGTATGACCTTTTCCCGGGGACATTTCAAACAATCGAACTCATAGCGGATAACCCTGGAACATGGCTTCTGCACTGTCATGTAGCTGACCACATTCATGCTGGCATGGAAACAACTTTTACCATCAGCAAATCAGGTATAGTATTTGAAAATGCCATTTCATGACTGTGCGCTGGTCTTACAGCTGTTCAGATAAATGGCAGATGGTGAAAAAACATAAGGCTTGGGTCAGCACTGTCAGTATGCTTCCATGCCCCATCAATGGCTGGTTCCAGGGAGTGGACCTACACTGCAGTGTGAACAGGCAATGTTATCACTGCTGCCTTCTGCAAATTTTAAACCTCTTGGAGACCCAAAAGAGCTCCTCGAATGAGTACTGCTTGAAGGGAACCACTCTTGGGATTGTGCTGGTTTTATCCCTCCTCTAGGTGGAACTGAAGTTGCTTTGTGTTACCATAACCTGCTTTTTCAACAAGTCTTGCCACCAGGGATCATCACAAGAGTTTCTGCTAGCCTAAACCAGACAAGCAACTAGTGCAGGGGACAGCAACTTCCAGAAATGGTGTGCCAAGTCTTCATTTATTCACTCTAATTTAAGGTTTCACGTGCCAGTAATACATTTTAACATTTTTAGATGGTCTCTTTCTATAAGTCTATAATATATAACTAAACTATTGTTGCAAAGAATCCTGTGGCACCTTATAGACTAACAGACGTTTTGGAGCATGAGCTTTCGTGGGTGAATACCCACTTCCTCAGATGCATGTAATGGAAATATCCAGGGGCAGGTATATGTGTGCTAGCAAGCAAGCTAGAGATAACGAGGTCAGTTCAATCAGGGAGGATGAGGCCCTGTTCTAGCAGTTGAGGTGTGAAAACCAAGAGAGGAGAAACTGGTTCTGTAATTGGCAAGCCATTCACAGTCTTTGTTCAATCCTGAGCTGATGGTGTCAAATTTGCAGATGAACTGAAGCTCAGCAGTTTCTCTTTGAAGTCTGGTCCTGAAGTTTTTTTGCTGCAGGATGGCCACCTTAAGGTCTGCTATAGTGTGGCCAGGGAGGTTGAAGTGCTCTCCTACAGGTTTTTGTATATTGCCATTCCTAATGTCTGATTTGTGTCCATTTATCCTTTTCCGTAGAGACTGTCCAGTTTGGCCGATGTACATAGCAGAGGGGCATTGCTGGCATATGACAGTATATACGCCATCATATGCCAGCAATGCCCCTCTGCTATGTACATCGGCCAAACTGGACAGTCTCTACGGAAAAGGATAAATGGACACAAATCAGACATTAGGAATGGCAATATACAAAAACCTGTAGGAGAGCACTTCAACCTCCCTGGCCACACTATAGCAGACCTTAAGGTGGCCATCCTGCAGCAAAAAAACTTCAGGACCAGACTTCAAAGAGAAACTGCTGAGCTTCAGTTCATCTGCAAATTTGACACCTTCAGCTCAGGATTGAACAAAGACTGTGAATGGCTTGCCAATTACAGAACCAGTTTCTCCTCTCTTGGTTTTCACACCTCAACTGCTAGAACAGGGCCTCATCCTCCCTGATTGAACTGACCTCGTTATCTCTAGCTTGCTTGCTAGCACACATATATTTACCTGCCCCTGGATATTTCCATTACATGCATCTGAGGAAGTGGGTATTCACCCACGAAAGCTCATGCTCCAAAACGTCTGTTAGTCTATAAGGTGCCACAGGATTCTTTGCTGCTTTTACAGATCCAGACTAACACGGCTACCCTCTGATACTAAACTATTGTTGTATGTAAAGTAAATAAGGTTTTAAAAATGTTTAAGAAGCTTCATTTAAAATTAAATTAAAATGCAGAGCCCACCGAACCAGTGGCCAGAACCCGGGAAGCGTGAGTGCCACTGAAAATCAGCTTGTGTGCCACCTTTTGCACTCGTGCCATAGGTTGCCTACCCCTGAACTAGTGAATATGGTGCGTAGAAATTAGAGATGAACAAGATCTATTAGATCATGCAAAAGTGAGATCTAAAACTGACCCAGTTAGCTTCCTCAGCTTCCATTGAAGTCAGTTGCAGATGCAGGAGCTTGGCACTTAAAATCAGGCACAGGGGCCCAGATATACAAAGGTCTTTAGATGCCTAGCTTCCATTGAAATCAGCGTAAGCTAGGAGCTTAAGTACTTTTGTGGATCTGGGTCCTGGTGTCTCAAGTTGGGCTCCCAGAAACAGAGGCACCAAAAATTAATGGACGCATGACCATTTTAAGCACTACAGCAGCCGTTAAAACTAGAGAGAATTTTACACTGGATTGAGTGTGGCTCTTTAATTAGAGCAGAGGATTGAGTGTGGCTCTTTAATTAGAGCAGAGGATTGTAAATTACTGTTCTCTGTGAATTAGGCTGGCAGAATCTGGTCCTCAGTAACTGAAGTCTTTTGAGCCTCTCAGATGAAAGTCCCTGTATCTTTACGTCAAATGGGAGGAGACGCAGCTTCAGAACATTGTACTTCTGCTCTAAATTCATTTTCTTTTAAACGCCTGTTTACGCACATTAATAGCCTATTTTTATAAATCATTGTCACAGCTTATGATGCAAAGTGATTGTTTTGGAATGTTGACTTCATACCTGGCACATGTAGTCTGATCAAGTGCTCATTAGGTGTGGTACAAGTTCATCCAGTGTTGGCCTGGGCCATTAGCACAGAGAAGAGCTGCCATTTGACTGTGTATGTCAGCTTTGAGTTTTGGAATCATCCTTAAGTAGATGCTGAGATCCTCGAGTTATGGCTAGACTGAGAGCTTCCTGTTTAAACACTAATAGAACAGTACATTTAGCTACTAAATGGGAGCGGTTGCATATTGACTAGGGCTGATTGAAAATTTATTGTCAAAATGTTTTTTTTGATGGAAAATTTTGACTAAATTAATTTTTTTCGAAGTGTCTGTTTTACATAGAAAAGTTCTGTTGACAAACTGAACACCTGTTTTCAGTCAAACATAAAAATATTTTTATTCTGAAATGCTGCCGCACTGCCTCATGGGAACTGTAGTCAAGGTGCTTCATGCTCCCATTGTCTGTGAGCCTGGTTTCCCTGCCAGGCGTCATCTACTATGTTATATCATGGCAAAGTGACTTTCATGAGGCACTGCCTCCTCTCACCTAGAAGGGAGACTGAGGTGCATCATGGAAGATGTAGTCCAGCCAGGTAGCCCAGCATATAGAGGAGAATGAGAGCATAGGGTACATGTGAGCATGGGGCACAATTTTAGAATTGAAATATTTTGGTGCAGGGACAAATTACTGTCAAGTTACTTGCCCAAAACTTAAAACTTTCCACAGGAGGAAAAAGCAATTATTTTTCAGCCATCTCTAGTGTTGAGCTTCTCTGAAAATATAGCCCTAAAGAAAAGCTGTCAGCTCTTTAAAGACTTTCTTAATACAAAAGAAAATTAGAAAAAATGAAGTAAAAACCTATAGCAAGTGAGCTGGAATAACTTTTCAGGAGGGTGATGAAGAAGACTAGATACAGACATTGGACCCAGTCCTGCCTGTGAATAATGCCCATTGGTTCCAGTGGGAATTGTGAGTACACAGCTAATGCAAAAGCAAGCCAATCTAATTCATGTTGTGCTTGAGAGCTTTTCCCATCAAGTCATTTAGAAATCTTACACGTGGAAAACATTTTTATTTCATTTCTGGTAAAAAGACAATTTATAAATTCTTCTCAGGGGCACATGCTTACATGGAATATGTTTATCGGGCAAACCCTGCCCACAGCTGGGGTAATGATACTGTGGTCTGGGAATGTCCACAGGGGCTGGGGAAAGAAAGCCTCCCGTGACCAGGTGCTCCACAGGTGCTACAGCACATTCAGTGACTGCTGTAACCCCCCCTGCCCGCCCCCAGTAAGAGATGGAGGAATACACAATGGATTTTGCTCACAGTAATGTAAGGATTAAGCTGAAATTCCCCTTCACTGTCCAATGTGAATCAGTTCTGTAATTTTCACTTATTCTGGGTGTGAAACTTCTATTGATCTGAGTGAAAGCATGCAGAACTAATGCAACTGAGATCTCTGCTGTTTATAGGTGTAACCCTTCTGCCAGTCAGAGCTGGCAGCAACAAGGGCTGGGTTCAGTATCTAGGGGTTCCTTTTCAACAATACAACACAAAACCAGCTTGAGCCCTCACCCAGTGACCTGGGACAATTACACACCACCCCCTGGATGCCTCTAAGAGGCAATACTTCCCCTCTCACAAGCACAGAGTCTGAATGTAGCAAAAAAATATTAATAAAAGGAAGGAAGTAACTCAGCATTAATTCGGGAAAACATCACAAACAGGATTCATAAACTTAGACCATGAGCAAAAGACCCAACCCCAAGTAAGTTGGGCAGTGTCCTTTTCCGCTGAGGTTCTTAAGTCCAGCAACCCAAAAGTCCCTTTAACATGCTCATCCCTTCTCTGCACCCCACTCACAGTTGCTGTCCTTGGTCAGTGCAGACCCAGAGTTCACCTCCTGCCCTGATTGGAGGGAGAAGGCAAGGAGGTACTTTACACGCTTCATTGGTCAGGCACTCACTCACCACCTCTCTCTGCCAGCTGCCCAATCACCACACATCTCTGCAGGGCTCTGCTCTGGCCCTCTCCCCCAGCCATTCTGTCAATCACTGCACCTCTCCACCAGCAATGCTGCTGGCCACTCACTGCGCCTCTCCACCAGCCATGCTGCTGGCCACTCACCAAGATGTTTTCAGAGCCCACTACTTAACACAGCTCTCAATTATTGCAGTTCTTAGTTGGGGAGCCTCACAACTGGTGTACACTGGGTAGTCGCTTGGATCAGACACACTATTCCAAAGCAGATCTAATACTTAAACTTAAGTATCAGTGATTTCAGCTCTGTAGCATGTAACAAGACTTTCAAATGACTCTAAATTAGCTCTTTTATTACACGAGAGGAGAAAGCTCAAATAGTATCTATAGCCATTAAGCAGGGCCCACCTCAATACAGCTCCCAGTCCCTACCCTTGCTCATCTCACTGGGATGTGGAACCCATGTCCCCTACCTAGCGAGTGCCCTCCATAGGGCTATGCCAAGTACAGTTCTGCTGCCCTTGATTCACACAAGGATAACAACCCTTTATTACTCCTGCCCCAATAACAAGGGGACTGGGGATCCAACACCAGCCCAAAGTGATCATTTGGACAAGTTGAGCACCTAGGCAGGGTGGGTGTGCCCTTACAAACAGAGATCAGCTCCTGAAGTCCTCTTCCACAGCCCATCACTAGATGTCAGCAGAGAGCTCATTCAGACTCTGCTTACATAAGAAAGGGAAATTTTGCCCTTAAAACTACCCCTGAGCTACTGGCAATCTCTGCCTGAAACTTTGTTGGCCTAATCAGAGTTTCTATTTGCATTACCTAGGTAGAATAAACGATGCATTCACTGTTTTCTCAAACCACTAAAATCTGCTTCTTTATACTGTTTTCAGCCTAAGTAAACTTTTATTTTTTTACACAGATAACAAAGCTCCTTTAGAAGGGGAAGTAACAACCACAGCATATGACTCAATTCGTGTCAAAAACCGGGCTCCTGTAAAGGGTATGGATTCATTTTATTTAAATAATATAAACTTAAGCCGATGGATGTACAGATTTCTCATATGCCACTTTTCATTTTGACAGATGACAGAGAAGGAATCAAATTCTTAGGCAAAGCTCTGCATGCAGGAGAAGCTAACTCAATGCTCATAGCTCTTTTTTCTGTTGGACTTGTTCTTCTGGCAACAATATTAATCCTCATCATCCTCATCACTTGTCAGAGAAAAAGGACATACTACAGGTCTGTGCAACCCAAGTGTGCGCTCCCAACTGATTCCCTGTAAATCTGTATTTTGGAGACCATTTATAGAGCTCTGTTGGATTTCATTGTGTATTGTTGGTATATTGAGGCAAGATATATGTTTGTGAAGTTTACAAAGTGAGAGCCCAATCCTGCAGCCATAAGTCATGTGTGACATAGGCTGCAAGCTTAGGCCCTGATGACCATATCCTGCTTGTCTTTGCAGCCTGATTCTGCTCTGTTGAAGTCAGTGTGAGTTGTGCCATTGAATTCAATGGGAGCAGACTCAGACTTAGGGCTAGTGTACATTAGAAGCTCCCATTAGAAGATCAATGCAGCTGTGCTGCTGTAGCACATCTGGTGACGACGCTCCTCACCAACGGGAGAGAGCTCTCCCATTTGCATAAATACTCCATCTCTGTGAGAGGTCATAGCTATGTTGGCGGGAGAGCATCTCCCACCAACATAGTGTTACCAGCTTAATTTCAGGATGCACCGGGCTTAGATTGGTGTAACTTGCATCACTCAGGGGGTGACTTTTTCACACCCCTGAACAACATAAGTTATATCAACATAAGCAGTAGCGTAGACCTGCCCTTATACTTGAGAGGTCCCACTGATATCAATGAGATTGCTCACTTGAATTAGGCAAACAGGATTTGTCTCTGAGACCTGATAAAATGCTTCAGGCTTCTGATTCTTTTAATGCTGTAAAATGTAGTCAAACAACTTTATTTTTAGAATTTGAATTGAGTTGTGACTGGAGCAATGAGAAACTCAACAGGGTAAAGGGTTCCTGCAAACCTCTTCTTCTGTTTCAGTTCATGTTCATTGTGCTTGGAGATTCCGGTTCAAATAAACAGTAAAAAACACACTGAGAAACGTAGTCAAACCCACAATAAAGCCCAGACATTTCTTTTTATGAAAACCTATTATTGGCCCTAGATTCTCTCAAAAGATTGTTAAGCCTCAGTGAACATGTTGACCCACATGGGTTAACTTTCTAGGGCTTACTGGGCTTCCCCTATAGTTAATGTGAGCAGGCAGAGCCTGATCCAAAGCCCACTGAAGTCAATGTAAAGACTCTTACTGACTTCAGTAGCTTTGGATCAGGCCACAGACACTAGATCGTAATGAACCCAAAACAGTTGAGTTTTGCATGGCTTTGGTTTCGTAATGAAAATTTTACACAGCTCTAATTGCGAATCACTCTCAAAGGTGTGTGCAAACATATTGACTTGAAAGAGCTTTTAACAGAATCTTGTGCTTAAAAAGTAATACACAGGACCAAATTATGCCTTCAAGTTCAGTCCATCATCTTTGCATTTCCACTGAGTGCAATGGGTTTGCATGGGTGTACGTGAGGGCAGAATTTGGTCCATAGCTTCTGTGATAAAACAGTTGCATAATGGGATCTCTATTGAGTAATGCTATGTTGAGCTATTTTCAGTGTGCCAGCTTTTGCATGTGCTAGTGTAAATCTGGAACAAATCCATTGATTCACTGGCTATACTCTGGATTGACACAGTTTGAGAACAGAATCTGGCCCACTGAATCTACCAAAAGTTTAAGAGTTCACTTCCTTTATCCTATTAAATGAGATTGCTATGTTTTGGGGGCCAAAATTTTAAAGGTATTTAGGCACCCAATGAAGCAGATAGGCATTCTGGGGTTTTTTAAAAGCACTTAGAGGCCTAACTACCATTAAATTAGGTAGCACGGTGCCTATCTACAGCTGGCCCCCAAAACACAGCAAAAAATCTGGCTTTGGGTTACTAAAGAGAAAGTCGTCTGGTTCTATAACTACTGCTTATTGTGGGCCTGACTCTGTGACCCATACTTACACTGAGTAGTAGTTTACTCCCTGATTTCAATGAGATTACTCAGGAAATCAAGTATTTACTCAGTGTTAGTAAGGGTGGTAGAATCAGACCTTATAGTGATACTTGAATATTTACAGCTTATTTGTTTATTTCTGCCACAAGAATGTTCATATCACCTACAACCCTGGTGGATGAACTCCAGAACTAAAGCAACGTATTATCTGTGAAATAATTTAACTGAGTTTGATTTTCAGTGTAAATTCGAGTTGGTGTATAACATCATTTTTTTCTCTTCTGTATTTAAAAATATGCTTGTAGGGAACTTTACTGACAGTTACTTTGAATGTAGGTTAATGGTGTTCTGGATTAATGCCTAGATCACCAACAGATAAAAGGTGTTAAAAAAAATCCTTGAGGTGCAGGGTGTTTCTCAGTGTTTCCTTGATTCTTTTGTTTTCTTCTGGTTCTTTAAAAAGCAAAACAAAAAACTTTCTAGAGAAGAGACCTGATCTTCCAACTATTATTCATTCAAGAAGTCTTTCAAGAACAGTGACTTGTGTGAGTTAGTTACAGAATTAGGCTAGTACAGAATTAGGGCTCAGAATTAGGATAGTAATTACAGTACAAGCTGTTTTATTCGGCATATTGGGGAAATGGGAAGTGCTGGTAAATGAAAAACAAGGGTTAAATAAGAGGGAGGGAGTTTGGGTGTGGGAAGGGGAGCAGAGCACAAGCTCTGGGAGGGAGTTTGGGTGCGGGGAGGGTTTGGGGCAGGGGCTTGGGGCATGGGAGATGGCTCAGGGCAGTGGGTTGGGACACAGGATTGGGTATGGGGTGCTGGATCTAGGGGGCGCTCACCTCAGGCGGCTCCCCATAAGCAGCGACCTATCCTGGCTGCTCGTAGGAGGAAGCATGGCAGGCAGCTCCATGAGCTGCCTCCACCCTGCCCCAAGCGCTAGCTCCGCAGGTCCCCAGGCTGGGAACTGTGGCCAATGGGAGCTGCAGGCGTGGTGCCTGCGAGTAGAGGCAGTGCACAGAGCTGCCTACTGGACCTCTACCTAGGAGCAGCTGGGACAGGTCACCACTTGTGGGGAGCCACCCGAGGTGACCACCTCCTGGATTCGGGACCCCACACCAGGGCCGCCTGGGGGGGCAAGTGAGGCAATTTTCCCCAGGCCCCGCAGGGGCTCCCACAAGAATTCTCTGGCCCCAGCCCCGCCTCTGCATTCCCCCATCCCCCGGCGCCTCAGCGTGCTGCGTCCAAGAGCGGTCATGGACAGAGCTAAAGCAGTGTGGCTCCAGCAGGGCCTGAGCTCCTCCTGCTCAGAGCCACATGTCAAGGGGGTGGGGCTGCGAGCTCTGGAGCCATGCCGCTGCAGCACTGTACAGGGGCCAGGGCAGCTCCTGGATGTGGCGCATTGAGGCTCCGAGAGAGGGGAGTGGTGGGGTAACCCAAGAGTGGCCCTGGACAGAGCTAAAGTGGCATGGCTCCAGCAGGGCCTGAGCTCCTCCCCGCAGAACCGCGTGGTAAGGGGGCCGGGCTGCAAGCTCCAGGCCGACTGGCGGGAGCTCAGGCCCTGCTGGAGCCACACCGCTGCAGCTCCTGGACGCGGCACACTGAGACTCTGGGAGAGGGAGGAGGCGGGGTAAGCAGCATGGCAAGGGGCTAGGGGGACGGATGGATAAGGGGCAGGGAGTCCAGGGGACAGGGAGGGGGCAGAGGTTCTGAGGGGGACGTCAGGGGATGGGGAACGGAGGGTTGGATTGTAGGCATTCCAGGGGTCTGTCAGGATTCGGAGGAAGTGTGTGGATAAGGGTCGGGGCAGTCAAGGGACAGGGCATGGGGGGGTTGCTGGAGTCCTGGTTGGGGAGGGGGTCTTGTGGGGGCAGCGAGGGGACAAGGAGCAGGATGGGTAAGGGATTCTGAGGGGACAGTTGGGGGGCAGGAAGTGGATGGGGGTCGGATAGGGGGCAAGGCCAGGCTATTTGGGACAGCACAGCCTTCCCTACTCTAAAGCTCATTCAGTAGTTTGAGGCTTGCAGGCAGATATTTAACACAAAGAGCCAAGCTGTTATGTTTTCCATGGGGGAGGATCACGTGAGAGCAATATCCTACACCATCTACCTCCTTTTCAACCCTACCAAAGGAGACACCCCCCCCCCACATTCCCCGAGGCTCCAGAGGGGTTAATTCAGCGGTTCTCAAACTTTTGTACCAGTGACCCCTTTCAACATAGCAAACCCCTGAGTGTGACCCCCCCCTTGTAAATTAAAAACACTTTTTTAATATATTTAACACTATTATAAATGCTGGAGGCAAAGTGGGGTTTGAGGTGGAGGCTGACAGCTTGTAACCCCCACTAATAACCTTCTGACCCCCTGAGGGGTCCTGACCCCTTGGGTTAATTTAATTTTAGCACCCTGTGTCCATTCACATGCATGTGCTATTTTGAGCATTTCAGTTTTCACAACATAGGCTCATCCTAGATTCTGGAACAAGCTCAAATGCTCAGTTCGTGGAGTATGTACATAAGCTATACTAAAGACAAACCCACAGCAACCGTCTCCAGTTTGTGAGGGACCCCGTGGAGCCAGTCTCTAAGAAACTGATACATTCATGGAGGTTAAGTCCATTAATGGCTATTACCCAGTATGGGAAAGGAATGGTGTCCCTAGCCTCTGTTTGTCAGAGGGTGGAGATGCATGGCAAGAGAGAGATCACTTGATCATTACTTGTTAGGTTCACTCTCCCTAGGCAGGAGCAGCGCCAGGGTTTTTGGCACCCTAGGCTGGGGTCCTTCCGTGCTCCTGGTCGTTGGCGGCAATTCTGCGGCGGGGGGGGTCTTTCCGCGCTCCCGGTCTTCAGGGCACTTCGGCGGCGGGTCCCGGAGCGAGTGAAGGAACCACTGCAGAATTGCTGCCTAAGACCCAGAGCGTGGAAGGAACCCCCGCCGCCGAATTGCCACCCCCACAAATCCTGGTGCTCTAGGCGACCACCTAAGTTGCCTAAATGGAAGTACCGGCCCTGCCCCTAGGATACTTGGCATTGGCCACTGTTGGTAGACAGGATACTGGGCTGGATGGACCTTTGATCTGACCCAGTATGGCCAGTCATATGTTCTTATGTTCTAAGGTAAATGAACCCAAAGTTATGGAGACCGATATGAATCAAGGAAGCCAGCAGAGTATCAGAAACCTGGAAAAATCTCTGACTGGATGGGCTCAGGTGTTTGGTTACAAGCTGAGGTGGCTCAAAAGTTTTGGATTTTTTTTAAGCAGAATTTTTTTATTGTTTCTTTAAACAAACACAGTGTAACCCTTCTGCCCCTCTGAGTTGGCAGCAACGAGGGCCGGGGTTCTGTTTCAATAACACAATGCAAAACCGGCTCGAGCCCTCACCTAGTGACCTGGGACAATTACATACCACCCCCCCGGGCACCTCTGGGACGCAATATTTCCCCACTCGCAAGCATGGAGTCCGAGTGTAGCAAAATCCTTTTAATAAAGGAGGGAAACAATGCAGTATTATGTTGGGGAAACACCACAAACAGGATTATAACACAAACCATGAGCAAAAGACCCACCTCAATGGGTACGTTTCAATGTCTTTTTCCCCTCAGGGTCTTAAGTCCAAATCACCCCAAAGTCCAACAACCCAAAAGTCTCTGTCCCTGGTCACTGCCACCTCAGTGTTCAAAAGTTCATCTGCAAAGTTTTACACCACACCCAATCTGGGTGGAATTGGGGGGGGGGCACACAGGGTGATAAGGGGCACCTTACGTGAGCGAGGCCAACTGCCCCACCTCTCCGTGGAGGTCTGCTGCAGCCTTCACCACGAATGGCTCTGCTCCACCAGCCGCTCCGCTCCGCTCCTCCAGCCATCCCTGCAAACCGCTCCGCTCACTGTTCCATGGGCTGCTCCAACCGTCCCACAAGCTGCTCCACTCCACCAGCCATCCATGAACCACTCCAGCTATCCCCACAAACTGCTCAGCTCCACTCCACTGCACTTGCTCACTGCTCCAACTGTCCTGCAAACTGCTCTGCCAGCTGCTTAGCAGTATATCTTCAGGCTCCCCCACTAGTTAACACAACACTCAGTGATCTCAGCTCAGTAGTTTTAGCTCTTTTAGTAATTTCAGCTTGCAGTAGGGAAGCCCCAGTGCTGGTGCACTATTGGCCCAAAGTGAATTCAGCTCAGCAGCCTCTAGCTAGATTCCTAATAGAATCAAAATTAGCTCTGCTATTCAACAGTGGAGAGAGAAGGTGCAATTGGTGTGCTAGGCCCTCAGGGGGCCCATGCTGTCAGGTACACACACCTATCCCCAACCTCTCTCTCAATTCACTGGATTTTGGCACCCATGTGCCTTGTCCAGCAAGTGCTATTTACTTGATGGTAAGATTCTCTGTCATAAGGCAGTTTCATAGTTCCTCAGTCACATAATCAGGGTGACAACACTTTATTCCTCCTGCCTCAATAACAAAGAAATTGGGGATCGCACAGCTGCCAAAGTAACCATTTTAGGCTGCCATGGGCTATGCTAGGCAGGGTGGGCGTGCCTATGCAAACATGATCAGTCTCTGAAACTCTTTTCCACACTCACCATAATTCACCACCAGATGTCAGGCAGGGTAGAGCTCATCCTGACTCTGCTTACATCAGCAAGAGGAAAATATTTAGCCACACACTTATAGACTCATAGACTCTAGGACTGGAAGGGACCTCGAGAGGTCATCGAGTCCAGTCCCCTACCCTCGTGGCAGGACCAAATACTGTCTAGACCATCCCTAATAGACATTTATCTAACCTACTCTTAAATATCTCCAGAGATGGAGATTCCACAACTTCCCTGGGCAATCTATTCCAGTGTTTAACTACCCTGACAGTTAGGAACTTTTTCCTAATCTCCAACCTAAATCTCCCTTGCTGCAGTTTAAGCCTATTGCTTCTTGTTCTATCATTGGAGGCTAAGGTGAACAAGTTTTCTCCCTCCTCCTGATGACACCCCTTTAGATACGTGAAAACTGCTATCATGTCCCCTCTCAGTCTTCTCTTTTCCAAACTAAACAAACCCAATTCCTTCAGCCTTCCTTCACAGGTCATGTTCTCAAGACCTTTAATCATTCTTGTTGCTCTTCTCCGGACCCTCTCCAATTTCTCCACATCTTTCTTGAAATGCGGTGCCCAGAACTGGACACAATACTCCAGCTGAGGCCTAACCAGCGCAGAGTAAAGCGGAAGAATGACTTCTCATGTCTTGTTTACAACACACCTGTTAATGCATCCCAGAATCACGTTTGCTTTTTTTGCAACAGTATCACACTGTTGACTCATATTAAGCTTGTGGTCTACTATGACCCCTAGATCTCTTTCTGCCATACTCCTTCCTAGACAGTCTCTTCCCATTCTGTATGTATGAAACTGATTGTTCCTTTCTAAGTGGAGCACTTTGCATTTATCTTTATTGAACTTCATCCTGTTTACCTCAGACCATTTCTCCAGTTTGTCCAGATCATTTTGAATTTTGACCCTGTCCTCCAAAGCAGTTGCAATCCCTCCCAGTTTGGTATCGTCCGCAAACTTAATAAGTGTACTTTCTATGCCAACATCTAAATCATTGATGAAGATATTGAACAGAGCCGGTCCCAAAACAGACCCCTGCAGAACCCCACTTGTTATACCTTTCCAGCAGGATTGGGAGACATTAATAACTACTCTCTGAGTACGGTTATCCAGCCAGTTATGCACCCACTTTATAGTAGCCCCATCTAAATTGTACTTTCCTAGTTTATCTATAAGAATATCATGTGAGACCGTATCAAATGCCTTACTAAAGGCTAGGTATATCACATCCGCTTCTCCCTTATCCACAAGGCTCGTTATCCTATCAAAGAATGCTATCAGATTAGTTTGACACGATTTGTTCTTTACAAATCCATGCTGGCTATTCCCTATCACCTGACCACCTTCCAATTTCTTTATCTGCTCCCTTATCTTCCCTGGCACAGAAGTTAAACTAACTGGTCTGTAGTTTCCTGGGTTGTTTTTATTTCCCTTTTTATAGATGGGCACTATATTTGTCCCCTTCCAGTCTTCTGGAATCTCCCCCGTCTCCCATGATTTCCAAAAGATAATAGCTAGAGGCTCAGATACCTCCTCTATTAACTCCTTGAGTATTCTAGGATGCATTTCATCAGGCCCTGGTGACTTGCAGGCATCTAACTTTTCTAAGTGATTTTTTACTTGCTCTTTTTTATTTTATCTTCTAAACCTACCCTCTTCCCATAAGCATTCACTATATTAGACATTCCTTCAGACTTCTCAGTGAAGACCGAAACAAAGAAATCATTAAGCATCTCTGCCATTTCCAAGTCTCCCGTTACTGTTTCCCCCTCCTTACTGAGCAGTGGGCCTACCCTGTCCTTGGTCTTCCTCTTGCTTCTAATGTATTGATAAAAAGTCGTCTTGTTTCCCTTTATTCCCATAGCTAGTTTGAGCTCATTTTGTGCCTTTGCCTTTCTAATCTTGCCTCTGCATTCCTGTGTTATTTGCCATATTCATCCTTTGTAATCTGACCCAGTTTCCATTTTTTATATGACGCCTTTTATATGACGACTTCTGAAACCCTAAACCATGTTCAGGTTTTGGCAGACTAATTTCAGCTTTTCAATTTAAAAAAACCACAACAAATTTTGAAGGAAAGCAGACATCGTCCGTGATTTTTTTCTGCCTTTTAAAAACCCCTGGTTTTCAACCCAAAAAAAGTTTTGATGGAAACTATTTGTCCACCCCTTTTAATGAGCTTTCATGCCTTTTAGGACTAGCTGATGCTGAGAACCAGTGATACCTTGTAAAGGTGACTTGAAAAGAAGTTTTCTCAAAACTAGGTTTGTGCTGAGATGTGGAAGGTTTTTAAATGTTTATTTTTCCCAGGGCTGCCTGGGGGGGGAGGGGAGGCAAGTGGGGCAATTTGCCTCGGGCCCCACAGGGGCCCCCATGAGAATATAGTATTCTATAGTATTGCAACTTTTTTTTTTTATGGAAGGGGCTCCTGAAATTGCTTTGTCCCAGGCCCCCTGAATCCTCTGGGTGGCCCTGTTCCACATTGCCATCCACGCCCCAAGCCCCTGCCCCAAGCTGCCTCTCACACTCAAACTCCCTCCCAGAGCCTGCGCTCTACACCCCCTCCTGTGTCCCAAATCCCTGCTGGCTCTATGCCAACCAGACTATAAACCGGAATTTCAATGAAGATCAGAAATTCTGGTTATAGAGCTTTCGGTGAAGTGCCGAATAAAACAGCTTTTACTGTACATTGTACCACAAACACTCCTTCAATCATTACTTTTAAAGGTTCCTTTGTAGCTGGCTAAACCTAATAGCAATCAGGGAACCACAGACATTCTAAACACTAGTTTCTTTCCACTATGTAACCACTAGCATTGAGGTCTCTTGTTCTTTGTTAAATACTATTCATGTGTCCAGAACGCTTGTGTACAATACACAAATAGAGTTAAGGCTTTCACCCATCATGCAGCATAAATTAATCAACATTATTGAGGTATTTTTATTTCTGTTTTCTGTATCTTTGCTGTTTAAAACAGAAACATAAAATATCTGAATGGTATAATTTAGCCTTTTATATAAAGTTTAAAACTGTAATGTATTAATAAAAAAAGTTTACCATTTGTATGAACCTTTTGACAGTTTGTTTAATACAGGAACTCTTCTTTATTTGAGTTGGATAGCTCTGGTGGAACAGATATGGGGTATTCCAAAATGTCTTCAATAGCATTGCAAAGCTTCATGCTGTTAGTGAACCAAACTTTACAGTTTCACTGTTACCTTCTCCTTCCCCACCTTCCCTCCTTGCTTATCTTTTCTCTCTCACCATATGCTAAGAGTGTAAGCTTTTTGTGGCAGAGTCTGACCTTTTATTGCATGTGCGTACTGCACCTAGCAGTATGGGGCTGACCTCTCCAATTTTCTTCAGGAGCTTTGTTAGAATAGCATAACATTCTTATTTCAGATGCAAATCCCAAACAAGCCCTCAAGGACAGCATGTCTCCCTGTACCTTCAAATTTTAGGCTGAATATCAGGAAAATGTCTTAATGCTAAGTTCTGTTAGACTGTAGCCTAATCTCTCTAGGAAGAAGCCTCTCTCACCAAATCATTTATAGCTGAAGTGGAGAATATTTATTTACCTATTCAATGTTAGCTTGCGGTAATGCCCAAAATGTGATAGGCTCTTTCCAAACAAAAGCAGAGCTAGATACCATCCCTGCCTTGTAGTGGATGCTACAATCCTACACTGACAAGGAGGGTGGGTTAGTTGTCTTGTTAGGGTCTTGATCCCACAAACATTCTGTATGCGGAACTTCAGTTGAAGTGAATGGGGGTTCTGCAAGGCAGAGCATTTGACATATTGGTCATTTTCATCATTAATTTCTGAGATTGTTATGTGAAAGTGGGTTGCTCCTTAAAAATCAATGAACCGGTAACATATGCAGTCTGGTTCCATTGCCTCCTGGGCCCTCTGGCTCTGGAGAAAGCTGGAGTTATCTCATAAACACAAGAGAATGGAGTTCACTGGATTCAATCTAAAACCAAAAATTCCCACAGAAAGTTAATGGAAGCCAGAGACCAGATGGTTTAGGTGGGGGGATTTTCTTTTCTCTCCCTGTACAAATAAGCTATTAATATGCAGTCATAGCTAGTTGCCATTCCACATACTTTCTATTGGATGTTACAGGCTGGAGAGTAGCCAAGTAGCAGTACAAATACAGGCTGCAATTTGTAAGAAGCACTGGGAGTAACCCAGGGTTTAATCTGTAATAACAGAGCTGCTGGGGCCAAGTCGTTTTTTTACGTTCATAACTAATGCAGCAAGCCCAGAGGTACTGGGGCTATGAACTGCCAAGCACAGAGGTGCCGAGTCTCAGCACCTTTTGGCCTAAATTCAGTGGGGACTGCCACAATTTATCTGTAGAGCATTAATCTGGTCCTCAGAGCTCTACTCTAATCTCTGCCACATGAGATCTTTGGCTTGCTTCTCCGCTCCCACTACTATAAACCAAGAGTAGCTTCACTGAAATCAGTGGAAACGACTTTGGCTTAAAAGCAGCATGACTGGAGCATCAGGCTCACTGGCCTCTGATACTGCTTCTTTCTATAAGCACAATTTTCCCCGAAATGATATGACAGGCAGAGAGACCCTCATCCCCATAATCACAAGGAGGAAGATTGTTTGGGTGGAGGGATGGGGCTTGGAGCACTCACATCATCAACCCAGAAGCTCCTATCTAAGTTAGGGCCATTGGGACAGTTCTAGGGTTTGGACCAATTACTGCCCTCAGCCACTCCTGGGTGGACCCAATCCTGCCACCTCCCCTACCCCTGCGCCCAGCCAGCGGGGCCCAATCCTGCCACCATCCCAACCCGTGCGCCCAGCCAGTGGGGCCCAATCCTGCCACCACCCCTACCCCTGTGCCCAGCCAGCAGAGTCCAATCCTGCCACCACCCCAGCCCCTGCGCCCTGCCAGCGGGGCCCAATCCTGCCACTGCCCCTACCCCTGTGACCAGCCAGCAGGGCCCAATCCTGCCACTGCCCCTACCCCTGTGACCAGCCAGCAGGGCCCAATCCTGCCACTGCCCCTACCCCTGTGCCCAGCCAGCAGGGCCCAATCCTGCCCCTGCGCCCAGCCAGCGGGGCCCAATCCTGCCACTGCCCCTACCCCTATGCCCAGCCAGCAGGGCCCAATCCTGCCCCTGCGCACAGCCAGCGGGGCCCAGACCTGCCACTACCCCCAGCCAGCGGGGCCCAGACCTGCCACCACCCCCGTTTCTGAGGGCCACACCCCGAGCTACCCCCGGTTCCCGCTGCCCGTCGCAGGGCTGAGCCCGGCCCCACCTCCTCCCCGCGCCCGCGGGCTGCAGCGCAAGGTCCCGAGCCCCGAGCGCGCTGGCTGGGGAGGGGGAGGCGCCGCCGCGGCCCCACTCGGCTGCGGAGAGCCGCGAGCCAGACAAAGAGCGAGAGCGGGGCCGGGAGCCGGGCGCTGCAGCGGCAGGCCGGGGCTTGCCTCGCTGCTGCCGGCGCCTCGGGCCGCCGGGGGCAGGCGCGAGCAGGAAGCAAAGCGAAAGGAGCGGGGCAGGCTGCGTGCCGGGCGCTCCAGGCGCCCCCTGTCCGGCCCGGCTCGGCCCGCGCTCGCCATGGCCATCGCCCACATCGCCACCGAGTACGTCTTCTCCGACTTCCTGCTGAAGGAGCCCTCCGAGCCCAAGTACAAGGGGCTGCGGCTGGAGCTGGCGCTGGACAAGCTGGTCACCTGCATCGCCGTGGGGCTGCCCCTGCTGCTCATCTCGCTGGCCTTCGCGCAGGAGATCTCCATAGGTAACCGCGCCCCGCGCCGGGCCAGCCCGCAGCCTGGCGCCTTGCCACGGTCCCGGCCGGGCAGCCCCGCCGCGGCTTCCCGATCCGCGTACGCCTCGCCCTGCGCCCGGCTGCATTGTCAGGGCTGCGGGAGCTTGCTCAGCCCTTCGGAAACCCGCGTGTGTGTGTGGACAGCTCTGGGTTAGGCTGGCTCTGACGGTCCTGCTGACCTGGGGCTCAGCACCAAGGCACTTGCCTTTCTTCCTGTCTGCAGCAGATTTGGGTTTATCTTTATGGTAAGGGGCGAGTCACACAGGTCAGCAGAGAATCTGAGCTGGCGGCAGAAAATGGGGCTCCTAGTTGGGCAAGAATTCTTTACTCTTGCTAGAAACCCATCTCTGGATTTTGGGGAATAATGTTATTCAGTCAGTTCGTCTTTCCTGGCGCACTGCACGCGCTGGTGATGTCTAACTAATAATAATGAAGAGGCGGGTTTATTTCATACAAATTGTATCCAGCGCCATAGATTTCTCTGGTCAGAGTAAACGCGCTGTGTAATATTAAAGTATCCTTCTCAAGGAAATAACAGGAGAGAGAAATAAAAAAACATCTGTGTATCACAATAGGGAACTGAGCAGTTTCTTTGTTACTGACTGCACCAAGATGTGAGACTGTTCAGGGAGCATGGGAGAGGAATGTCTCTGAATAATTAAAACTAATAGTTTGGCTTTGATGTAAACAGGTGTGGATGACTACGGGTGCACTGCACTTCAGGCTTAAGAAAATGCTGCTAGAAATGTCATTTTTAAGGAATATGGTGAAATGTTTGGCTTGTCAGCCTTTGCATTGTTCCATTGAAATACTCCGTTTTCCACTTCCGTGACTGATACGTTTTTGTCACTCAGAGGGACTGAAGGTTACATATGGTTACAAAAGGGAAGCAGCAAATGATTCTGAAAGATTTGGGGGTTGTGGTAGCTAATCAGCTGAACATGTGATGGTGTGACCAAAAGAGCTAATGCAATTCTGGGATGCCTAAATAGAGGAAGCTCAAGCAGGAGAAGAGAGGTTATTAAATCTCTGTATTTGGCACTGGTGCAAGCACTGCTGGAATACTGTGTCCCGTTCTGATGTGCACAATTTCAGAAGGATATTGATAAATTAGGGAGTGTTCAGAGAAGAGGCGCAAGACTGATTAAAGGATTATAAAACATGCCTTATAGTGATAGACTCAAGGATCTCAGTCTATTTAGCTTAACAAAAAGAAGATTAAGAAGTGACTTGGTTATAGACTGTAAGTATCTACATGGGGAACAAATAGTTAATAATGGGCACTTCAGTCTAGCAGAGAAAGGCAGAGCATGATCCAGTGGTTGGAATTTGCAGCTAGACAAATTCAGACTGGATATAAGGCATACCTTTTTAATGGTGAAAGTAATTAATAATTAACAATATACTGAGGGTCATGGTGTTTTTCTAAAAGCTTTATCTAAAAGCTATCCTCTAGAAATTATTTTGGGAAAGTTCTATGTCTGTGCGATACAGGCGGTGAGACCAGGTGATCACCGGATCCCATCTGGCCTTATAATCTCTGAACTAGGTACATCAATTCACATGCAAAATTCTCATTGAATTCAATAGGTGTTCCATGCATATGATGCCTGGAGATGACCCATAATTTACACACTGACAGAGGCAGACATGGGGCTTTATTATGCTGCTGAAGAAGAAAGTTTGTCTAATATTTGTACGTCTCAGACACTTGAATGTGTGCCCATGTCTGTTTCAATAGAGGACAATCTAGATAGGTTGTCATCTCTGCTCCTTTGATTTCTTTCAGTTTAATTCAACTATAACACTTTATTATGCTTACACTTGGGAAAAATATTGTAAATTTGATTTACAGCCTTATTAATGCTCCCTGTTGGACTTTGGTAAACTGTCATGGGTATTTTTATGACCTTCATTACTGTGGTATCTGTGGTATAAATCATAAAACTGGAAGGGACCTCGAGAAGTCATCTAGTCCAGTCGCCTGAACTCAAGGCAGGACTCAATATTATCTAGACCATCCCTGACAGGTGTTTGTCCAATCTGCTCTTAAAAATCCCCAATGATGGAGATTCCACAACTGCCGTAGGCAATTTATTCCAGTGCTTAACCACTCTGACAGTTAAGTTTTTCCTAATGTCCAACCTAAACCACCCTGGCTGCAATTTAAGCCCATTGCTTCTTGTCCTCTCCTCAGAGGTTAAGAAGAACAATTCTTCTCCCTCTTCCTTGTAACAACATTTTATGTACTTAAACTGTTTTCATGTCCCCTCTCGGTCTTCTCTTCTCCAGACTAAACAAACCCATTTTTTTTCAATCTTCCCTCATAGGTCATGTTTTCTAGACCTTTAATCATTTTTTTTTGCTCTTCACTGGACTTTCTCCACATTCTTTAATGTATTTATCCTCACAACTCCCCTCTGAGGCAGGGAAGTGCTAATATCCCCATTTTACAGATAGGGAACTGATGTACAGAGAGGCTAAGGCCCAGATCCTCAAAGGTATTTAGGCACTTAACTCCCATTAAAATCAATGGTAGTTAGGTGCTTATTTACCTGCCTTAAGTGGCTTACCCAAGATCTGTGATGGAGCAGGGAAGCTGGGTCTCCCAAGATCTACGCTAGCACCTTAACCATGGGACCATCGTCTCTTGTTTCATCCTAATCTGTGACCCTCCGTGCTTTCACTGTCTGTTATGAATGTAATATTCTTCTAAACAAGATTGTATTAGTGCAGTGCACTGAAGTAACTGCCACCTCTTTTTTAACACACTCTTTGCTATTGATTTCTACAGGCACCATGTTACTCTTTTCCCATCGAATGAAATGTTGCTTAGACTGATGAAAGAGCAACAGATATGTAATCTATTCATTTTGTAATACTTGGCTATGAAGGGCTAGATTGTGCCTTTATAATTCAGTCCTGAGTAGGTACATAGAGCTGTACTAATGGGAGCTCAGCAAGGGATTTCACCATGAGGATACACCGTCCATCCCTGAACTTCCAGATAAACATGCTATCCCTAGTCCTGTGCTTAGCCTGCTCTAGTCCTAGTCTTGTGCTTAGCCTGCTCTAGTCCTTCCTCCTTCTTCTCTTCCTTTGAGGAGATTTCTCTTCCTGGGGTGTGCACAGAGGGATCAGTCTCTCTTGTCCCTCAAATGCAGTGACTATGGCTGGCCATTGGCAGGGCTTCATTGGGGAAAGGTTTTGTGCCTCCACCAGCAGCCCCCCACAAGAGCAAGTTGCAATCTGGTCTTAAGCAAAGCTGTTAATTGAACAAACTTGTGTTCAGTTACTGGTAACAGTTGAAGGCCTGATCCTGCAAATGCACATGTGAGTAACTTTACTCCTGTGAGTAGTCCCACTGAAAGTCAGTGGACCCACTCACAGTACTAAGCACTCTGCCCCTAGGCTTTAGTCACGATAATGTCCTGAGTGGGCCATAAGCCTGAGCCTTCCAGAAAGTCACTCTAGGCTTTCGTGGTGAAAGGACTAGCTATTCTGTCTGTTTTTAGAACTAGAAGTCACCAAATTAAATTAATAGGCAGCAGGTTTAAAACAAAAGGAAGTATTTCTTCACACAATGCACAGTTAACCTGTGGAACTCTTTTCCAGAGGATGTTGTAAAAGTGAAGACTATAATAGGGCTCAAAAAAGAATGAGATAAGTTCATGGAGGATAATTCATCAATGGCTATTAGCCAGGATAGGCAGGGATGGTGTCTCTAGACTCTGTTTTCCAGAAGCTGGGAATGGGCAACAGGGGATGGATCACTTGATGATCACCTGTTCTATTCATTTCCTTTGAAGCACCTGGCATTGGCCACTGTCAGAAGACAGGGTACTGGGCTTGATGGACCTTTGGTCTGACCCAGTATGGTCATTCTTATGTTCTTTTCTCTGGTATAGCCCAGGTCTACATTTAAAATTTAGTTCGACTTAGAGGTGTGAAAAATTCATATCACATAGCCCTTAATCAAGCCAACCTAGACCCTGGTGTAGCCATGGCTAGGTCAACAGAACAATTCTTCCAGTAACCTAGCTGCCACTACACTGAGAGGTGGTTTACTAGAGCGATGGAAAGCCCCCTTCCATTGATGTAGAAAGTGTCTACACTATGTAGTGCTGCAGCAGCAGAGCTGCAGCTATGTAGCTGTAGCACCATGAGTGGCAGGTAGGCCAGGGAAGTTTAAGTCCTGGCGCAGCTGCTGCCGACCCGCTGCTGGACACCTGGGCTACGGTGGCCCCTGGCCCCCACCGTCTGCTGCTGCCTGCCTGCCACTGCTCTCCTCGTCCTTCCTCCTTGGAGGTGGGGGAGTGAGGAGAGAACGCAGTGAGCCAGCGGTGGGCGGAGCAAGGGTCTGGCGGGTGGGAGTGAGGTGGCTCGCTCGACCGTGTGCTGGGGCTGGCCAGGTGCAGGGGGGCAGGGGCAGCAGCTTGGCCTGGTGCTCAGTGGGGGTGGGGCCTAGCCCGTCCGGGGGGCAGCTCAGCTCAGCATCCTGACTTGGGAGGGGGAGGGGGACAGCGGCTTGGCCCGATGCTTGGCGGGGCCGGCACTTGGCCCATTGGGGTGGGGGGGCAGCTCAGCCTGGCACTCGGCCGATTCAGGGGGCGGCTCAGCCCAGTGGCTCGAGGGGGCCAGCAGCTGGGGGGGAGGGGCCGGCGGATGACTTGGACCAGACTGGCGCTGGGGTTGGTGGCTGGGGTGGGCAGGCCACAGGACTCCTCAGTCATGGGGGTGGGCACTCAAGGCTCCTCCTGTTAAGGAGTGGGGGGTTGGGGCTCTGGCATGTGGGAGGGTGGGGCTTTGGGTGGAAGGGAGGTGGCCAGCGGGCTAGCTTCCCCAAACTGGGGCTTCACCCTCTGCCAATGTGTAGCACCCATAGTGCAGAGATGGCCTGGTATCAGTTGAAAAGTGTATTTAGTAAATTCAGGTCAGATTTCTTCAGAAAATACTGACTTCAGTGGGAAATTGTATTATCTGAGAATATTAATCTGGCTCCTGCATTACAAAGGCCAAGATTTCTGATTGTCTCACAGATTTCCCAGAATTAGGGAACCTGCATCATAAGAAAATTTTATGGATTGGTTATTTGAAGTTTGAAATAGACAGATATATATGTCAGAACAGGGCAGCTCACAAACATGCTTCATGGGTCCATATTTTTCAACCTCTTTTTCAAGAATATTTGTGATAATTTTCTGCTTCTTCATAGACTCATAGACTCTAGGACTGGAAGGGACCTCGAGAGGTCATCGAGTCCAGTCCCCTGCCCTCATGGCAGGACCAAATACTGTCTAGACCATCCCTAATAGACATTTATCTAACCTACTCTTAAATATCTCCGGAGATGGAGATTCCACAACTTCCCTAGGCAATTTATTCCAGTGTTTAACTACCCTGACAGTTAGGAACTTTTTCCTAATGTCCAACCTAAATCTCCCTTGCTGCAGTTTAAGCTCATTGCTTCTTGTTCTATCATTGGAGGCTAAGGTGAACAAGTTTTCTCCCTCCTCCTGATGACACCCTTTTAGATACCTGAAAACTGCTATCATGTCCTCTCTGTCTTCTCTTTTCCAAACTAAACAAACCCAATTCCTTCAGCCTTCCTTCATAGGTCATGTTCTCAAGACCTTTAATCATTCTTGTTGCTCTTCTCTGGACCCTCTCCAATTTCTCCACATCTTTCTTGAAATGTGGTGCCCAGAACTGGACACAATACTCCAGCTGAGGCCTAACCAGCGCAGAGTAAAGCGGAAGAATGACTTCTCGTGTCTTGTTTTCAACACACCTGTTAATGCATCCCAGAATCACGTTTGCTTTTTTTGCAACAGTATCACACTGTTGACTCATATTAAGCTTGTGATCCACTATGACCCCTAGATCTCTTTCTGCCATACTCCTTCCTAGACAGTCTCTTCCCATTCTGTATGTGTGAAACTGATTGTTCCTTCCTAAGTGGAGCACTTTGCATTTATCTTTAATTAAACTTCATCCTATCACCTTACCACCTTCCAAGTGTTTGCAGATTATTTCTTTAATTATCTGCTCCATTATCTTCCCTGGCACAGAAGTTAAACTAACTGGTCTGTAGTTTCCTGGGTTGTTTTTATTTCCCTTTTTATAGATGGGCACTATATTTGCCGCCTTCCAGTCTTCTGGAATCTCCCCCGTCTCCCATGATTTCCCAAAGATAATAACTAGAGGCTCAGATACCTCCTCTATTAACTCCTGGACTATTCTAGGATGCATTTCATCAGGCCCTGGTGACTTGCAGGCATCTAACTTTTCTAAGTGATTTTTTACTTGCTCTTTTTTTAATTTTATCTTCTAAACCTACCCTCTTCCCGTAAGCATTCACTATACTAGACGTTCCTTCAGACTTCTCAGTGAAGACCGAAACAAAGAAGTCATTAAACATCTCTGCCATTTCCAAGTCTCCCGTTACTGTTTCCCCCCCCTCACTGAGCAGTGGGCCTACCCTGTCCTTGGTCTTCCTCTTGCTTCTAATGTATTGATAAAAAGTCTTCTTGTTTCCCTTTATTCCCATAGCTAGTTTGAGCTCATTTTGTGCCTTTGCCTTTCTAATCTTGCCTCTGCATTCCTGTGTTATTTGCCTATATTCGTCCTTTGTGATCTGACCTAGTTTCCATTTTTTATATGACGCCTTTTTATTTTGTAGGTCACGCAAGATCTCGTGGTTAAGCCAAGGTGGTCTTTTGCCACATTTTCTATCTTTCCTACCCATCGGAATAGCTTGCTTTTGGGCCCTTTATAGCGTCCCTTTGAAAAACTGCCAACTCTCCTCAGTTGTTTTTCCCCTCAGTCTTGATTCCCATGGGACCTTACCTATCAGCTCTCTGAGCTTACCAAAATCCGCCTTCCTGAAATCCATTGTCTCTATTTTGCTGTACTCCCTTCTACCCTTCCTTAGAATTGCAAACTCTATGATTTCATGATCACTTTCACCCAAGCTTCCTTCTACTTTCAAATTCTCAATGAGTTCCTCCCTATTTGTTAAAATCAAGTCTAGAACAGCTTCCCCCCTAGTAGCTTTTTCAACTTTCTGAAATAAAAAGTTGTCTGCAATGCAGTCCAGGAACCTATTGGATAGTCTGTGCCCTGTGGTGTTATTTTCCCAACATATATCTGGATAGTTGAAGTCCCCCATCACCACCAAATCTTGGGCTTTGGATGATTTTGTTAGTTGTTTGAAAAAAGCCTCATCCACCTCTTCCACCTGATTAGGTGGCCTGTAGTAGACTCCCAGCACGACATCACCCGTGTTTTTTACCCCTTTTAGCCTAACCCAGAGACTCTCAACACTTCCATCTCCTATGTCCATCTCCACCTCAGTGGAGTGTGTACATTTTTAATATATAAGGCAACACCTCCTCCCTTTTTCCCCTGTCTATCCTTCCTGAGCAAACTATACCCATCCACACCAACATTCCAGTCGTGTGTATTATCCCACCAAGTTTCAGTAATGCCAACAATGTCATAGTTGTATTTATTTATTAGCACTTCCAGTTCTTCCTGCTTATTACCCATACTTCTTGCATTTGTATATAGGCATCTAAGATACTGGTTTGATCTTGCCTCCCAGCTTTGCCCTGACCCTCCTTTCTCTCTGCCATTATAGCCCGTGCTCCCTCCTGTTTCCAACCCATCTCCCAGGTCTTGTTCCCGACTTACCTGTGGGGTACGCTCACCTGTCCCCGTCGAACCTAGTTTAAAGTCCTCCTTACTAGGTTAGCCAGTCTGTGCGCAAAGAAGGCCTTTCCCCTTCTCGAAAGGTGAACACCATCTGTGCCTAGCAGTCCTTCCTCGAATAACATCCCGTGGTCAAGGAAGCCAAAGCCCTCCTGGCGACACCATCTTCGCAGCCAGGCATTCACCTCCACGATGCATCTGTCTCTGCCCGGGCCCCTACCTTCGACAGGAAGAATCGAAGAGAATACCACCTGCGCTCCAAACTCCTTAACCCATACTCCCAGAGCCCTGTAGTCACTCTTGATCTGCTCAGTGTCACACCTCACAGTATCATTTGTGTCCACATGGATGAGTAGCATGGAGTAGTAGTCAGAAGGCCGGATAATCCTCGACAATGCCTCTGTAACATCTCTGATACGAGCCCCTGGCAGGCAGCATACCTCCCGGGATGAACGGTCAGGGCGACAGATGGGTGTCTCCGTCCTCCTCAGCAGAGAGTCTCCAACCACCACTACCCTACGTTTCTTATTATCAGTGGTGGCAGCAGACCTCCCAGCCTTAGGGGTACGAGGCTTCCCCTCCTTAACTGTTGGGGGTGATTCCTTCTCTCCTGTATCAAGAAGAGCATAACGGTTATCTATTATCACAGCAGGAGGGTTTGCAGCAGGGGTGGAGCACTGCCCGCTGCCAGAAGTAACCAGCTGCCAGTGTCCACCCTGAGCCATCTCCTCCTCCACTGGTGTGTCAGATACACCCTGAGCCATCTCCTCCTCCACTGGTGTGTCAGTAGTCCTGTGAACTGGGACAGCTACGTCAGCTGTCTCCACATGAATACTGTCCAGGAATTGCTCATGGATACGGATGTTCCTCAGCCTAGCCACCTCCTCCTGTAGCTCTTCCACCTGCTGCCTGAGAGATACCACCAGTAGGCACCTTTCACATTGGATGCCACCCCCAGCCTGGATATCAGTAAGTGGAAATTGCAAGTTACAGTCTTTGCAAGCCCATACCAGAATCTGGGTAAAAGCATCCATGCTTTGGTGCTCTGTCTGGCTACAAGCGCAGGTGGAGGAGACAGAAGCAGTGCTGCCACAGGTGTTGCTCGTCCTCCTCACCATCGTAAGCCTCCCTCTGTCAAACTCTCTCAAATTCCCATCTGCAACTCCCTGTCCACTCTGCTCTGCTTTAAACAGAAAGGTTTTGGATGTGGCTTAGTTTATAGGTTCAGGGGACCAATGGGTCACAGATGAGACCGACAAGGGACCCCCACTCCCTGCCTACTCCCCTTCCAAACTCCCTTGTGAAACTCCCTGTTAGCAGCTCCTGGTCGCTAAGCTCCCTGGTCACTTGTGCGCAGCTTTATGAAGCCCTGGCCTGAGTGAATGGCCCGCCCACTGGTTAAGGCTCAGCCAATTACCAGAGGCTTCTAGCTTTCAAACCTTCCTTGGTAGCTCCGCCTCCAACTGCCAGCTACATTCATTCATTCATAGACTCATAGAATATTAGGGTTGCAAGAGACCTCAGGAGGTCATCTAGTCCAACCCCCTGCTCAAAGCAGGACCAACACCAACTAAATCATCCCAGCCGAGCCTTAAAAACCTCTAAGGAAGGAGATTCCACCACCTCCCCAGGTAACCCATTCCAGTGCTTCACCACCCTCCTAGTGAAATAGTGTTTCCTATAAGACAATCTAGACCTCCCACACAGCAACTTGAGACCATTGCTTCTTGTTCTGTCGTCTGCCACCACTGAGAACAGCCTAGCTCCATCCTCTTTGGAACCCCCCTTCAGGTAGCTATCAAATCCCCCCTCATTCTTCTCTTCTGCAGACTAAATAACCCCAGTTCCCTCAGCCTCCCCTCGTAAGTCATGTGCTCCAGCTCCCTAATAATTTTCGTTGCCCTCTGTTGGACTCTCTCCAATTTGTCCACATCCCTTCTGTAATGGGGGGACCAAAACTGGATGCAGTACTCCAGATGTGGCCTCACCAGTGCTGAATAGAGGGGAATAATCACTTCCCTCGATCTGCTGGCAGTGCTCCCACTAATACAGCCCAATATGCCATTGGCTTCTTGGCAACAAGGGCACACTGCTGACTCATATCCAGCTTCTCATCCACTGTAATCCCTAGGTCCTTTTTGAAGAACTGTGGCTTAGCCAGTCAGTCCCCAGCCTGTCACGATGCATGGGATTTTTCCGTCCTAAGTGCAGGACTCTGCACTTCTCCTTGTTGAACCTCATCAGATTTCTTTTGGCCCAATCCTCCAATTTGTCTAGGTCACTCTGGACCCAATCCCTACCCTCCAGCGTATCTACCTCTCCCCACAGCTTAGTATCATCTGCGAACTTGCTGAGGGTGCAATTCACCCTATCATCCAGATCATTAATAAAGATGTTGAACAAAACTGGCCCCAGAACCGACCCCTGGGGCACTCTGCTTGATATCGGCTGCCAACTAGACATCGAGCCATTGATCATTACCGGTTGAGCCCAACAATCTAGCTAGTTTTCTATCCACCTTGTAGTCCATTATTCCAATCCATACTTCTTTAACTTGCTGGCAAGAATACTGTGGGAGACTGTATCAGAAGCTTTGCTAAAGTCAAGATAGATCACATCCACCACTTTCCCCATATCTGCAGAGCCAGTTATCTCATCATAGAAGGCAATCGGGTTGGTCAGGCATGACTTTCCCTTGGTGAATCCATGTTGACTGTTTCTGATAACCTGTCTCTCCTCCAAGTGTTTCAAAATGGATTCCTTCAGGACCTGCTCCATGATTTTGCTGGGGACTGAAGTGAGGCTGACCAGTCTGTAGTTCCCCGGGTTCTACTCCTATATGGGCACTATATTTGCCTTTTTCCAATCATCCAGGATCTCCCCCGTTTGCCACAAATTTTCAAAGATAATGGCCAATGGCTCTTCAATCACATCAGCTAACTCCCTCAGCACCTTTGGATGCATTAGATCTGGACCCATGGACTTGTGCATGTCCAGCTTTTCTAAATAGTACTTAACCTGTTCTTTCACCACTGAGGGCTGCTCCCCTCCTCCCCATGCTGTGTTGCCCAGTGCAGCAGTCTGGGAGTTGACCTTGTCTGTGAAGACCGAGGCAAAAAAAGCATTGAGTACTTCAGCTTTTTCCACATCATCTGTCACTATGTTACCTCCCCCATTCAGTAAGGGTCCCACACTTTCCCGGGCCACCTTCTTGTTGCTAACATACCTGTAGAAACCCTTCTTGTTATCCTTCACATCCTTTGCTAACTGCAGCTCCAATCATCCCTTGGCCTTCCTGCATGCTCTAGAAATATTTTTATACTCCTCCCTAGTCATCTGTCCAAATTTCCAGTTCTTGTAAGCTTCCTTTTTGAGTTTAAGCTCACTGAAGATTTCACCGTTAAGCCACGCAGGTCATCTGCCTTATTTGTTATGCTTTCCGCACATTGGGATGGTTTGTTCCTGTGCCCTCAATAAGGCTTCTTTAAAATACAGCCAGCTCTCCTGGACTCCTTCCCCCCTCATATTAGCCTCCCACAGGATCCTGCCCTATCAGTTCCCTAAGGGAGTCTAAGTCTGCTTTTCTGAAGTCCAGGGTCCGTTTTTTGTTACTCTCCTTTCTTTCTTTTGTCAGGATCCTGAACTCAACCATCTCATGGTTATTGCTGCCTAGGTTACCATGCACTTCTACTTCCCCTACCAATTCTTCCCTGTTCATAAGCAGCAGGTCAAGAGAAGCACGGCCCCTAATTGGTTCCTCCAGCATTTGTACCAGGAAGTTGTTCCCAATGCTCTCCAAAAACTTCCTGGATTGTCTGTGCACTGCTGTATTGCTCTCCCAGCAGATGTCATGGTGATTGAAGTCCCCCAGTGGAACCAGAGCCTGTGACCTGGAAACTTCAGTTAGCTGTCTGAAGAAAGCCTTGTCTACCTCTTCCTTCTGATCCGGTGGTCTATAGCACACGCCCACCACAACATCACCCTTGTTGCTCTTACCTCTAAACTTAACCCAAAGACTCTCAGCAGGTTTTTCTCCAGTTTCATACTTGCATACAATGCAACTCCTCCACCTTTCCTCCCATACCTGTCCTTCCTAAACAGTTTATATCCATCCCTGACAGTGCTCCAGTCACGTGAACTTCCCTGCCAAGTTTCTGTTGTTCCAATCACATTATAGTTTCTTGATTGTGCCAGGACTTCCAATTCTTCCTGCTTGTTTCCTAGGCTTCTTGCGTTCGTGTACATGCACCTAAGATAACTAGCCAATTGCCCTACTTTCTCAGTATGAATCAGGAAGCTTCCCGTCTTGTACCCTCCTCCTTCTGTTTGCTCCCGGTATCCCATTTCCCACCTACCTCTGGGCTTAGGTCACCATCCCCCGGCAAACCTAGTTTAAAGCCCTCCTCACTAGGATAGCAAGCCTGCCTGCGAAGATGCTCTTTCCTCTCTTCGTTAGGTGGATCCCATCTCTTCCCAGAAATCCTTCCCAGAACAAAATCCCATGGTCGAAGAATCTAAAGCCCTCTCTCCAACACCACCTCCATAACTATGCATTCGCCTCCACAATTTGACAATCCCTACCTGGGCCTTTTCCTTCAACAGGGAGGATGGATGAGAACATGACTTGCACCTCAAACTCCTTTATCCTTCCTCCCATTCTTGCTATTTTAGCAGCAGATTCTTTTAATTTCCAAAAAATGACTGAGGGGCTTTCCAAGTCCTAAGGATAACATTAACTTACAGTTTACAAAGTATGTAGTTTTTGGTTACAAAATGTGTGGCAGAGTGTGCTTAAGTATTATTATCCACTTCTGCAGATTAGGAAACTGCATCAGAGAAAAGATTTATTCCAAAAGTAGCCTGTATCAGTGGGTGCCTCAGTTCTGGGTCTCCAGCTTTAGACTTCTTGAGCCTAAATTTCCTTAGAGGTTTTTAAGGTCAGGCTTGACTGGGATGATTTGGTTGAGGATTGGTCCTGCTTTGAGCCAGGGGTTGGACTAGATGACCTCCTGAGATCCCTTCCAACCCTGATATTCTATGATTCTAAGTGTTGAGCAACCACAGCTCAATCTGTTATCCATGAGAGCCTGAATTAGACTTTGAATTCAATGGCGAACCTCTGCAGAAATTGAAGTATTGGGGGATGTACTCATGGCGCTCACTTGCATTGCCTAGCAGGTGGACTGCCATACTCTGTTCCTGTTGCAGCTCTTCCAGTCTGTGTGGCTTTATTCCTAAGTAAAATGAGTTACAAGAATCAAGAAGTCATAAACACACAAGTTAGAGTCACCATGACTAGGTCTGAGTCTGATAGGATGAGGCAAAGTTTTCTTACCAGTCACAGATTGAAGAGAGATGTACCTGTTCCTGAAATCCCTTTATTCATGCTTTCCCTGGTTTTAAACACTTTGAGGGACATCCTGCTCCTCTCCTGTTTCAAGGGGGGGAAACCTTTCCGGAGATTGCGTAGGAGTTGCGTACAGGTGGGATAGGGTGGGATGGAGGATTTGCCACTACATAGATCCTCCTGCTCCTCTTCTCCTGCAGAGAGAACTCTAGAATGGTAGAGTCTACTTCAGTCATTGGTCTGGAGTAGTGGCTACAGATCAATTCCCCTCCTGGTCTGCAGTCTCTGGGGAAGAATTCCTTTTCTTCATTCCTTCCATGCAGAAAACCCCAGTGCACAAAACAGTTGCACAGGATGATTGCTGGAGAGAGTGGTCCCACAATGGCTGGTCCTGCTGAAATTAGTGGCAAAACTCACATCTACTTCCGTGGAAAAATGATTTGGCCCCAAACACACAAAAGTATAAAAAATACATCCCTCGGTGTGAAAATAATTTGAATAGATAATAATTGAAATTATAAAACTACACGGACAAAGCAAACATTAGCTTGATCACCAACATTCTATGTCCAGGTGATACTGATCCTTGGAATTCTAAGAATCCAAAGGAAACATGTGGCTTTTGATTCTCTGAATGGAAGAGTTCTGTTTTTAAATGAACCATTTTATAATACAATGGTTCTCTAGTATGGTGATACTGCATGGTATCATAACCTGTTGGTGTGTTAATATTGAACAGTTGTCACAGCTACCTTCCCAAGTCTTATTCCTTAAGTAACTGAAGTTACTTAATTGAATGAACTGAACTATTTTAATATTGAATTTCTCAGAAGGAACATAATTCTGTGAGCACTCATCTAGGAAAACTAGTACTGGATTCAGATGTTCCCTTCTGCGACTATACTTGGATTGTTTAAAAATTCAATCCCGCCAAAATGGGAGATGATGGTAAGATCCTATTTCAGCTCTGCAGAAGAGTAATATAATATTTAAAATAGATGGAAAGGATTAGCTAGCTGTGAAAGCAATGCCAGTGATGAGTCAGAACATGAAAATAGCTGTATAGGAGAGTACAGGAATTGCTTTTCAAAGGAATCTGAGTGTTATGCAGTCATAGGAATTGCCCTCCACACTGAGTGCCCTCCATATCCTCAAAGCAGAAGACTCCCGGTGTGAAGGTGGCCAGTTGAGCTCTTGCTGAATGATGCCTTCAGTTAATCAACCCTGAACAGTGCTTTGGTCAGTGAGTTTTACATGGAATGCAGGGGAGAGAATGGTATGAGAACACCTCATCCCTGTGCTGATGCAGCTCTTTTGAGTAGTCAGCTTGCCAAGTGAAGACTGGGGGTATGGCTACACTTACAGTTGTACAGCGCTGGGAGTTACAGCTGTCTTCGTACAACTGTGTAGGGAAAGTGCTGCAGTGTGGCTACACTGACAGCTACCAGCGCTGCAGTGTGGCCACATTTGCAGCATTTGCAGCGCTGTTGGGAGTGGTGCATTGTGGGCAGCTATCCCACAGAGCACCTCGTCCCATTTTGGCGCTGTGGGTGTGGGAAGGGGACGGAAGGGTGCCGGTCATTCCGCTTCCTGTCCCAATGCCCCGTGGTGCATCGCTACACATCCCAGCAGTTTGGTGCCATTGTGAGTCTGCAGCGTGATTTCTGTTAGAAATGGAGCCCGAGCTGCCGAGGACTTTGCTGATGAATGTCGCCAGCACATCACGTTTGGCAGTTGAGCTATTCCTTCAGCTCCAAAGTGACAGTGAGGAGTCCGACGATGATATCGATTCACCTGACGCGCGTGACAATAAATTGCTTGTGGCAGTAACGGACATGCTCAGCACCGTGGAACGCCGCCTTTGGGCTCGGGAAACAAGCACTGAGTGGTGGGATCACATCATCCTGCAAGTCTGGGATGACGAGCAGTGGCTGCAGAACTTTTGAATGAGAAAAGTCACTTTCATGGCACTGTGTGCTGAGCTCGCCCCGACCCTGCGGCGCAAGGACACGAGATAGAGAGCTGCCCTGTCAGTGGAGAAGTGGGTGGCTATTGCAGTCTGGAAGATGGCGACTCCAGACAGCTACCGATCGGTCGTGAACCAGTTTGGAGTGGGAAAGTCGACCATTGGAATAGTGTTGATGCAAGTTTGCAGGGCCATTAATCGCATCCTGCTAAGAAGAACCGTGACTCTGGGGAACGTGCAGGACATTGTAGATGACTTTGCACAAATGGGTTTCCCTAACTGTGGAGGGGCGATAGATGGGACACATATTCCTATTCTGGCACCACCCCACCTGGCATCCCAGTACATTAATCGGAAGGGGTATTTCTCTGTGGTTCTCTGAGCGCTTGTGGATCACCATGGGCGTTTCATTGACATTTACACAGGATGGCCTGGAAAGGTGCATGATGCATGCATCTTTCGGAACAATGGCCTGTTCAGGAAGCTGCAGGCCGGGACTTTATTCCCAGACCGCAAGATCACAGCAGGGGAGGTCGAAATGCCCATTGTGATCCTTGGAGACTCCGCTTACCCATTAATGCCATGGCTCATGAAACCGTATACAGGGAAGCTTGACAGGAGCAAGGACCAGTTCAACTACAGGCTGAGCTGGTGCAGAATGACTGTGGAGTGTGCTTTTGGCCGTTTAAAAGGGCGCTGGAGATGTCTTTATGGGAAGCTAGACTTGGAGGAAAGCAGCATCCCTGCGGTTATATCCGCGTGCTGTACCCTCCATAATATTTGTGAAGGGAAGGGTGAAACATTCAGTGAGGAATGGACCTCCGAGGTTCAACACCTGGAGGCTGAATTTGCACAGCCAGAGAGCAGGGCTACTGGAGAGGCCCAGCACAAGGCTACAAGGATTAGGGATGCCTTAAGGGAGCAATTTGAGGCTGAAAGCCAACAGTAATGTTTGGTGCCTTGCACGGGAGTGAAGTGCAGTGGTTACAATGATTTGCAGTGCCTGTTTTTCCCTTGGGGTACAGTATGTTTCACTTTCTGCAATAATAAAAACTGTTTTAAAAGCCAAGAAATCATTTATTCAAAATACAGTACATAAAAGGGCAGGGGGCAGGGTGCTGAACTGTACAGTTAGAGGTTTGAATATGTCCTGCCTGGAGTGCTGTGCAATGCCTGCTGCACTTCAGGATTAATATGCTGCATGGTGATGGGGGTTGAGTGCATAGGGTAAGGGTCTTAGTTTTCAGGGCTGGTAGGTGAACGTACAGGTGTTGGGGGCAGCTGGTGGTGGTAAGAACCAGGATGCTGGAGAAGGGGGTTTTGAGCAAACAGTGGGGCAAAAGGGAGAGAGCTTTGGGATGTGGGGGGGTTAGCACAGTAGTGATCTGCCTGCATGGCTACAAGTGACTGCATACAGTCTGTTTGGCGTGCCAGGAGGCTTATCAGCTGCTTTGTGCTTTTCTTGGCAGCCAATTCCTTTTTCCTGCTTTGTGTTTCCCTCCACTGATGCATTTTCTCTCTCCAGTCCTGCAGCCTCTTATTCTCTCTGGCATACTGATTCATAACTGCTTTCACCAAATCTTCTTTGCTTTTCCTTGGTTTCCTCCTCAAGTTCTGTAGTCTTTCAGCAGGCTGTGATAGGGCCGGAGGATTCAAGAACACTTAAAAAAAACAGAAATAGAAACATTTAATACAGAGGCTGCATTGTTTATAATCACAGTGAAGGAGTTTGTAGACTATTTGCAGCATCATTTACACATAGCAAACATAGCACAGAGAGGCCACAGCAGCGAAGACATGGTGAGTAATGGGGAATGAATGATTAATGAAGCCATGTTGCTGCCACGGCTCACCTGGGAAGGGGAGCTGCTTGAGTCAGGGCTCACTGGGGTTTCTGTGCATTGGGGAAAGCAGAGAGCAGCTAGGGGGAAAGTGCACTGAACACCACCCCCACATTTGCCACAGCAGTTACTCCTGGAAGCCATGTTTCTGCCGCGACTCACCTGGGAAGGGGAGCTGCTTGAGTCAGGCCTCAATGGGGTTTCTGTGCATTGGGGAAAGCAGAGAGCAGCTGGGGGGGATCTGCACTGAACACTATCCCTACATTTTCCACAGGATTTTATCCTGCCAGATATCTCGCTGCTGCTGGTTACCTGGGAAGAGCGGGAGGCTCTTCTACAGCAATGTGGATTCTGCCCTGGTCCCTATGCAGCTTGCCTGTGTGCAGCAATGGTCCCCCCACCTCTCGCGGCACAGTAGCGCGGACGCGTTAGCCTGACCGGGACAAGGACCACAGTGGCTCTCCCTATAAACTTGCGCAAGCGCATTGCCCACGCTCTGGCTGAAACTTTTGAAGAGATTACAGACGCCGATTACCGAGACGTGATAGACCAAATCAATGGGCTATTCCACATCCAGGCATGCATGCAGGCAGCCATAACCCCCACCCTCCTCTCCCAAAACAGTTCCATCCTAAAAATAAAATCTGCTTACTGGGAACCTGCTCCTCTGCTGCTGCTTCACCAACAAGTTCCAGCTCCTGTGACTGGCTAGCTTCCTCCTGGCTTGAGAAGAGCTCCTGGCTACATGCTTCCTGGGACTCCGGGGTGTCTCCCACCACCTCAGTAGCCTCACTCTTAGTTTCCTCTACACCCTCCCCCTCCTCTCCCTGCTCTGAACTGTCCATCGTGGTCCTCGGATTGGCAGTGGAGTCACCCCCAAGTATCGCATCCAGCTCCTTGTGAAAACGGCAGGTCATGGGGGCAGCACCTGAGCGGCGGTTTCCTTCACGGGCTTTGCAATAGGCACTCCGCAGCTCCTTTACTTTAACCCTGCACTGCACCGCATCCCATTCATGGCCCCTTTCCAGCATGGACTTTGATATCTGGCCATAGGTATCATAATTTCTATGGCTGGAGCGCAGCTGTGACTGCACAGCTTCCTCACCCCAAACACTGATGAGGTCCTGCAGCTTGCAAGTGTTCCATGCTGGGGCTCATTTGGGGCGTGGAGGCATGGTCAGTGATTGATTGATTGCGCTCCGCACCTGAGCAAACAGGAAGGGGATTTTTAAAATTCCCGGGGAATTTAAAGGGCGGGTCACCTGAGCCCAGGGCAGTGGAGTGCGAAACGATGAGCAGAGTGGCTGAAAAGGTATTCTGAGATACCTCCTAATACCCTGGAGGCCAATAACAGCGCTTTTGCTTGCCACACTTGATGAGCAGTGCTGCATCACCAGCGCTGGAATCGTTACACCCCAAGCAGACCAGGTGTACAGCCCGCGCTGCAGCCAGGGAGTTGCAGCGCTGGCTGTGCTTTGCAAGTGTGGACACAGAGTAAGTCGCAGCGCTGTAACCCCATCACCAGCGCTGCAACTCTCCAGTGTAGCCAAGCCCTCAGATGCATCCCATTCAAACTTTGCTGGGTGGACAGTGGAAAATGGCCTCCCATCTACGCTTCACTCCAGGCTGGCCTGCACCAATGTGCGTGGGAAGGAGAAAGGGTGCTGCTGCTAAGGGATAAGCTTAACCTTTGCCCACCTTTTCCCATCTACTGGGTCTCAGTAGTGCCCAGTAATTGGCCTCTGTGCTGATATAGAAAAGCCACTTCAGTAGTAACACCTGAAGATGGCAGGGGAAGGGAAAGGCAAGGCAGACACACACAAATGAGTTTAAAACCCAGCTGCTGATCCCCTGATGCCCTCATGGAAAGAAAGCATTTCCCATGAGATTATCCCTGTGAGCAGAATGTTTAAAATACAGTAATTAACCACGGCTTACTGTGGGAGTTGGTAAGTGTAAAGAATATAAGCAAAATAAGCAATAAGCTAGAGAGAGGAGAAAAAATTTCTACCTCAGTACTTGGGAGCTGAGGCTTTAAAGTTTCAGCCAATGGTTGTACATGGCTCATATAGTACTGGTCACAATTAATATTCGGATCTTTGTAATATAAAAGAAATATGTATATTAAGAAATACCTTGGGAACCTTTTCTAGATATCCAAAAAGAGGCACATGAAGAGGTAGACAAAACAATGCAAATAACCCATATACGATCTTGCTGTAGATCTGGGTTAAACCCTGATTGTGTTTGCTTTGTAGCCATAGTAGGAGCAAATATACCTACCCACAGGCAAATCCACACACACACACTCAGCTGTCAAAACCAACAGAGTACAACACAGTAAATTCCCTTCTCTTCTGTTTACGTTCTTGTACCATGCCCATGATGAGTGCTAAATTGTTCCTTGCCCCTAGGGCTGTACGAGGATTTGGGGTGTGTGGGTGAATGTGAATGAAGCCTTGTCCCACATAGTACCCTTCACAGGCCAGAGGCCAGTCACTGTGCTCAGGGTGTAACGCTCTCCACGAGGCAGGCTGAGGGCAGAGCTTATCCTGCATGTGGTGAGGGAATAAATGGCACATTGTGCATCCTGCAAGAAGGTATAGCAGCCACTGCTATGACCCATGATTCTCTGGTGTCCCTGGAGGCACTGTGCCAGAATAAATACCTTTAGGTTCTCTTGGTAGGGCAGTGCACCTCTTCACCCTTGCTATTACGGAGCTATGCCTTTAAGCATAATCTAACCCAAAGTGTGTAAATATGCCCCTGTTTTTTTTTATCCAAGTTACTCATGCTTCTAAACAAAGATCCGACTTAAGCCCTAAAGAAGGGGAAAAAGCAATTCTAGGACCAACCTATTAGACATGCACTAAGAAACAGTTCGGTCTCTGGACTGGGTTAGGCTGTTTTTCCTACAGTCACACACATCTGTTGTCCTAGCACACAAGGAGGCCATTAATGAAGCCACAACTTTGTCTTGTTAAAATCGATCTTGTGATTTCTGAGAAGGCCAGAGTCTGTAATTAAATTTGACATCAGTGGGCTAATGTGCATGTACTACTGCAGTTGCCTACTGTGAATGCTGAAAAAGCACTGTAAACGCTGCTACTGAATCTGACTTTCACAATACATGTGTTAATGGATGTGGTTGGCATATCTTACAGGCAGTACAGTGGGGCCAATATATTCTGAAAAAGAATGCCCTAGACTTTTAGACTATGAGGAAACAAAGAAGAATTATTGACTGATCTGTGTCTTTAGGAATATGAACAGCAACATGATGATTTATCTGTCTAGAGAAACATTTTAGACTGGAGCTGTTGTAACAGTTGATATTCCAACCATTTCAAGATTTTCTTTTTACTTATCTGAACTATAAAGTCAAGGATTTGCAGTGAAATGCAGTCTTCACCTACCATGGAGAACTGGCCAGAGAAAAATGACTATTGGGGCAGGTTTTTCGTAGGATTAACAGGAGGAATTTTTAACTTTTTCCCATTTTTAGCCATTAAATAACACTTCTTGATTATGTTAAAAGTTGATAAATGCTTAGTTTTAATGATTGTACTGAATTTTGATACTCGTAGAACAGTAGCACCTCATAAATATCATCATTCATGCAGATCCCAAAGAGACATAGACTCCTTGTAGATTGAGTACCACCCAGCTGATCTCAAGCTAGATCTTTAAAACTGTTTTTTAGCTCAGTGTTCGGTCTGTGTCTATCATCAGCAATCTTATCACAGTACTAATGCTTTTGGCAGTCACATGTTGATTGGCTGAGTAGCATAGTCCTTGGAAAACATGCTTCATAATTCATTGGTCTTCCATTCGAGTAATATGTCCGTACCAAGAAAGCACCCACGGAGAGAATAGCACAGCTGCATAGTTCATAAATATGAAGCTGTGTTCTCTCTATATGTGGCAGTATTCAATAGATATCAAAACTCACTCTCAGCAGAGTGTCCTGTGTTGAGCAGTAAAACAGTTATTTTTGTTTTTTTTTTTAAAGATCTATTTAGTCTTTAAAGCCAAATTCTGTCTGTGGATGCACATCTGCAACTCCCACTCACCTTGGGTGAACTCTTGGCCCAATTATATTTAGTAGGGCTGGGATTTCACACTTTACATTGAGCCTTGCCTGTGCTTCTGAAGGCAGAATTTTAAACACCATTAATTTGGAAAATACTTATCTATTCTCCGTTTCAGTAAATGCAGCCCACTGGTTGGAGAAATGCTTAAATACTCAGCTTTTTCTATTACAAAGTAATCCCCCTCCATAACAGTGTGTATCTAAAATGAGATACATGTGGAGAGTGAGGTGTAAGCGACAATCCATTTATCACCCAACCTCTCTCCCACATTTGCTTCGCTACACTGGCTCCCCTTTGCATGGCACAACTAATTTAAGACTCTCATCCTCACCTTTATGGCTCTGTACTGCTCTTGCCTCAGATAAAGTCCTCTCTCTACTCTGCCATCAACACCAGCTTGAATGCCCTGTTTGTTTCCTGTTCCCACACTGGTTTACATGTCTTTTTCCATGCTTCTCTTGTACATTGAATGACCTTTCTTCAAGCTACCTCTTCCCATAAGAAGTGGTCCATAGTAAGAGGAACTCCCTGCCCCAAAACTGCCCATTTGTCAGGGTTTCCCAGTACATCCTGTCTGACTTACATTGTAATATCTTTGGTGCAGGGAATGACTTTATATTGTGTTTTGTACAGTGCCTATTACTATACCATGACATGCATCCGACGAAGTGAGTATTCACCCACGAAAGCTCATGCTCCAAAACGTCTGTTAGTCTATAAGGTGCCACAGGACTCTTTGCTGCTTTTACAGATCCAGACTAACATGGCTACCCCTCTGATATTTAGTACTATACCAGCATTTTTCAAAAGTAATTATTATAGTGGTTAATTCTTGCTGGATGTTTTCAGAATCAAATGTCTTGGTAGCTGCAGTTTGCACTGCATTTGCCTAACACACTGTTGGCACTATAAAGGTAATAGTAATAATTTGCATAGATTTAGATGAAAATGTCATCTTTTATCTCAGTAATAGCTGCCTGTCTGAGAGTGTTTAAATGGAAAGCAATTTGATTACAGTAGCACCTCAGAGTTAAGAACACCAGAGTTACAAACTGACGGGTCAATCACACACCTCATTTGGAACCAGAAGTATATAATCGGGCAGCAGCGGAGACACACACAAAAAAGCAGCAAATACAGTACAGTACTGGGAAAAAAAGGGGAAAGTTTAAAAAAAAAAAAGATTTGACAAGGTAAAGAAACTTTCTGTGCTTATTTCATTTAAATTAAGCTGGTTAAAAGCAGCATTATTCTTCTGCATAGTAAAATTTCAAAGCTGTATTAAATCAATGTTCAGTTGTAACCTTTTGAAAGAACAACTGGAACATTTTGTTCAGGGTTACCAACATTTCAGAGTTACGAAAAGCCTCCGTTCCCAAGGTGTTCATAACTCTGAGGTTCTATTGTACTTACTCTGGGGGGCTCAGTCATGCCAGGTGCAGAACTATTTTAGCATGTGATAAATATCAGCTTTCAAAAGTGCTCATAACTTGAAATACTGCCAAATGCCCAAATTCTTGAAAATCTAAGTCGCTGTGTCCAATTTTTTCCATGTATAAAATGGGAATAATAATATTTATCTACAGGAATTAACTAATGTTTGGAAATACACACTGTTTACTTTTGTCCTGAAGAATGAAAGATCATAGGAATCACTCTCCCATCACTGAAATGCAGCCTTCTCTTGCATCAGAATATAACCGCTGTTCTGCGCCAGCAAAATTGAATAACTGTTGAATCACTCATATGACTTCTTAAAGTAGCTTGGATTTTCCTTGGGACTCTGGGTGGGGAATAGGGATTTGTGCTTGCAGATTCCTTTCTAGTATTGGGGCTGTGATTTGTGAAACCTGACTAAATCCCGCTTCCCTTTGAAATCAGTGGCAAAACTCACATTAACATCAGGGAGAATAGGAGCAGACTCAGACTTATGGTTTGTATTGCAGCAGTGCTTAGAAACTAGGGATGTAAATACTGTTTAAAAATTTAACCGTTTAAATGATTCAAAAATATTTCATTTAAACAGTTAACCGATTAAGCTGCTGGGGCCACTTCGGCCGGGGTTGGCATGGCTGGGGCTGCTCTGGCTGGGTGGCGCTGTTCTGGCTGGGCGGTGTGGTGGGCCTGCTATGGCCGGGCGGTGTGGCTGGGGTTGGCCGGCCTGCCAGCCGGTGCAAAACCACTAGGGCTAGCCGGCCAGCCCGAGGGTAACATTTGAGGCGGGTAAACCAGTAAGACTAATGCTTACCGGTTAACCAATTAACATTTTACTTCCATGCTAGAAACTCCAGTCAAGATCAGGGTCGTGTTGTGGTCAGCACTGTATACACACACGGTCAGATGGACCCATCTGTATATAAATAGAGGCACAGTGAGGTAAAGTGGCTTTCCCAAAGTCAGACAGTAGATTGATGGCAAAGCTGGTAATAAAAGCCGGGGGAAGAGATCCTCACCACTGCTCCAGGCTCTTTAACTGGGTAAAAAGGCTTGAGCAGGACCGGCGCTAGGGGTTTGAGCGCCCTAGGCAGCCAGCAATTTCGGTGCCCCGCGCGCTGGTCCCGCGGCTCCGGTGGAGCTGCTACAATAGTGCCTGTGAAGGGTCCGGTGCTCCAAAGCTCCGGTGGAGCTGTCGCAGTCGTGCCTGCGGGAGGTCTACCGGAGCTGCGCAAGGAGCCGACCGTCCGCAGGCAGGACTGCGGTGGCTCGACTGGAGCCGTGGACCAGCAGACCCTCCGCAGGCACCACTGCGGCAGCTCCACCGGAGCTGCCTGCCGCCCCCTCCGGCAAAACGGCGCCCACCATTTATTCTGGCACCGTAGGCAATTGCCTAGGCTGCCTAAATGGTAGCGCCGGCCCTGGGCTTGAGCAACGTATAGGCACTTTAAAAGCCTTAGTTCCAGCGGTGAGCGGATTGCCCTAGTGCAGTTACTGAAGCCAGCTGCTTTCTGAGGAAGATCCCTTTACAAGGTCTGGTGTAGGGAGTGGGTGGCGGATGGGAGGGGCATGTTGGAACTGAGGCCTCGGCATTATGTAAATTTCAGGCAGCTCTGCAGCCCTGAAACTTAGACTTTTATTATGTACCATAAGGTAGATTTGTACTATGTACTTAAGTTGCATGCCTTTAGGTATTTCTGCGTCCATGACTTGCTGATAATTTCAGTATGCTTATGAAGATAATTTTGATCATGTTCGTGCTCTCACATTCTAGTCTGTATTTAACTGTAATGGATAGCATGCTGCAGCTGTCTTATGCAGTCTTTCTTTAGGATAGCCTTGTAAATGAGCTGGCTTTTTCATTGCCTTTTGCTTTGTTGTTGAGGAAAATGCTGTTGTATAATAAAAATTAATTACGTTTTTTCTCTCTACCTTCTCTGGGTTAAAAGTCGTGCAAATGTAATTTTGTTGATGTCACAGTACATAACTTTTCTTCTAAATTAGGCAAAGTATGCTGTGATTGCAGCTTAGTATAATAAATATGATTGTTTTGCAGTGACTTCATCTTACCCCTGCACCTTTTGTTTGTTGTATCTACCTGCAGTCCCTCATCATGTGCTAACATTTTTAATTTTGGTGGACACTTACTTTTAAAAAAAATTATGTGTGTGTGCAGAACCTACTTCAACAGGGCCTTGATCATTTATTGAGGCTTTTAGGTGCTACTCCAACATAAATAATAAAAATAATGTATTAATGGTTTTAACTTTCCTCCCCAAGATACCTTTACATTAAAAATGTTTTTGCCTGTATTGATTTAATAGGTGTTAATCTTTTGCAAAAAGTGAATTGAAAACACTGAAAATAAGCATGCAGTAGAACGTTGCTAATCTGCTCATTTCATGGCCAAAAATGCAATCTCAGCTGAAATGATGACTCATATCAATAAGAATCCGTAAATTTTACTAAAATGCTACAGTATGCTTATGTGTCAATTAAGTCTAGTCCTGCAAGGTACCTGGAGTGCCCTAGCTTCCACTGATGTCTCTGTCTTCATACTTCTCTGTGACAGTAGGCTGGTGCACTGTTGGAACTAAATAAATACAAGGGCCTCATTATACCCTTGAGATCAGTGGAATTACACTGGCATAAAATTGGTGTAACAGTGTGGAGAATTTGCACTAACATGTTATGAAGTATTATCAATCACTAAAATTAAACCACAAATAAATGGGAAAATACATGTTCTGATCTATATGTTTTTTTCTTTGTTTTCTTAATTATGGCCTGATTCTGCAAAATGCTGAACTTCCTTAACTCTCCTTGACTGTAGCGGAAATCGAAATAGCCAGTACCTCATAGGAGGCACACAGCACTTCCCCTTACTCACTAATTCACAAAAACATAGCAATTTGCAATGGGTCTCCCATTTGTTAATTCAAATTAATGAGGTTCTACTGCATCTGAATTACATTCGATTACTCTCACTGATGACACTGGCATTACAGAGGCAAACATGGCTCAGGACTATTCTAGTTATTCACCTCTTAAATGTTTGAAAGGGTCATATTCTGCTGTTGTTTCCCACACAGAACCCCCCATTGACAGCACCTGGCGTCTTGCTAAATAATGAGAGCAGAACATAAAGCTCATTTGTTCGTTGGATAGCAGACGATGAAGGGCACGCAAATTGCTGCACTGGCCAGCACTGTATTTCCGGGCCCTCCACGGATAGCAGGGGAAATGCCTGTAAAGTACAAGCCACCCTGGAGTTTTGGTAGAGCATAACTGTTGAGGGTTGTGCCAACCCTGTTAAATCCATTTAAGCTTTCTGTAAATCTGATAAATAAGTGACTTCTTTTCATGAGGGAGCCTTGCGACTGGTCAGAGCATGTTGTCATGTCACTGCAGTCTTATAAATAATGAGAACAGTGACTCACAATTAAGCCTTTTGTATTGTGCTTGGAGCCCCTAACTATCTTTGGTTCACATGGTGGCATAGTTATAATTTTAATGAATTTAGTTCTTGTTATGAAAGGGGCTCTTCTTCTTTTACAAGAACTACACTGGCATGTGGATACAAAGTCCAGGAAGCAATCTTGCAAATATTTTGTTGATTTCTTTAAGGCAATGCAGGGGCAGCATCAGCACTATTTTGGGAGAGTTGGGTAATATCCCAGCAGAAATAATGGCAGTGATTCCGTTCTTAAAATAGTCTATGCAGCTTTCAAAGATTAACTTATTCTGCCTCATTTTTACAAGTCAGTCAACTTAATTTTAAAAAAAGTTTCTCCTTAAAGAGTGTATAAATGAGCAAGTAAAAATAAGAAAAATGTACAAATATATAAATGTTGAACAAATAGTAGGGGCCACTTGGCAAAACCTGCCATGAATTCATAGTTCCTGTACAGGGCACCTGTTTTCCTATCCACCTTATTTCTTGTGGTGATGTTCCCTTCAACAGAGCTGTGGAATGCTTCTGTGTGCAGGAGGCTATGAAAGGCTCAGTCCTGCAGAAGCTATCCTCCCGGACTTACGAGAAATCATTTTCCAATTTGTATAATGTTAGATGATTTAGCCAGAGTTATCTTAGAATCTGGGGAGACCCAATACTACTATTTTCTAATAGGGCACAGGAAATTATTTTTCCTTTTTGGGAAATTGTGCAAAAATAAGCAAACTAGTGTCCTCATCTTGTTCTGGCTTTATATTAAAGGTGCCAGCAATGTGGCTTGCCAAATAATCCCATCCTTACTAGGTGCAACCCGCTGTGGGAAAATTTAGTGGGCCATTAGAGCTGGGCCAAGTCTGAATTTGGCCCTATGACTCTGGGTCTGGCTACATTCAAGGTGGGAGGTGTGATTGCCAACTTAGGTAGACATACATGCGCTAGCTCTGATTGGGCTAATGAATAAAATTAGAAGTCTAGCTCTTGTGGCACAGGTAGCAGGAGGGTCTGTGCAAGCCTGTCCAAAACCCTAAGCGCATGCTCAGGTTTCTAGCCCGAACTTCTGCTGCCTGTGCCTCCATAGCTAAACTTCTAACTTTAGGTGTTAACTCAATCAGAGCGAGTCTGTGTGTGTATGCCTGACACAGGAATCATGCCTGCTTAGTTCTTGCAGACTGCACCTGCTACTTCCCATTCAGCTGGATATGTTGTAACCTACAGTGGATCTTGGGTTTCACTGATGCTCAAACTGAGGGCTAGTCTACAAGAGCGTGCTACATCGGCACAGCTACATCGGTGCAGCTGCACCGTTGTAGCATGTCTTCCCCAGACATGCTATGCTGACACGAGATCACTCTCCCATCCACATAATTACCCCACCTAAGCAAGAGGCAGACGCTGCATCAGCAGAAGAGTGTCTCCGGCTGACATAGCACCAGTGTGGACAGCGGATCAGTTGATGTAACTTATGTCGCTCAGAGTGGTGGCTTTTCACACCTGTGAGTGACATGAGTTACATTGACCTAAGCGGTAGTATACATGAGCCCTGAATGAGGTGGCCTGCTTGAGCACAGCACAGAGGCTCATGGTTAGGCTGGTGGAGAGGGGTAGAGTACCATTCAGAAGAGTCCAGAGGACCAATATTGTTATCCTAGAAGGTAAATTGGGAACGGTTAAATTAAATAGTTAATTTGAGAATCCTGATTTATTTTTTCTTACAGAATGGATTTAATATTGAAAAAACTGAAATGTTAATTAAGTATTAAATTTTGACTCTGATACATTTTGCTTTGCTTTTTAGGTACCCAGATAAGCTGTTTTGCTCCCAGTTCATTCTCCTGGCGCCAAGCTGCGTATGTGGACTCCTACTGCTGGGCGGCTGTGCAGCAAAAGCAGTTATTACAGAGCGATTCAGGACACATTCCACTGTGGCTTCATAAAGTATGTACAGATATATTTTCTTCTTGAAAACTGGGTCCAATGCAGAAGCCTATATTTCCCCTTCCCTTCTCCCCATCCCCAACTTCTTCTCTTGTTGACTCAAAATCATTTATTATAGCACTTGTAAATTTATTTTTAGAGAGTATGTTTACTTTCACTGGTATCCAAATATGGCATTGTTGAGAAAAGTATTTGCTTTAAAAAAAACCCTCCTGGCTTTCTATACCCAGTAAATGTTTCCAATTATCTGATTTACAAATAATGACAACATTAAAGTGTTATCCTCTGAAATGCATCTAAGTAAACATACTCTACATATTTCTCCCCAGTGTAAGTTCTGAGTCATGTCTGCTGATTTTAATGGCTCCTTTTTGCTCCTATTAGCACTGCACAGTCTATAAAGCTATTAGACAGTGAGTTGGATTCTGTTTCATCTCATGGACATTAAGTAAGGGACAGATTTTGCCACCTTTACTCAAGTAGCATAGTAAGTAGAATAGTATCTTACTCTACCAGTAATCCCACTGATTCTTCCTGGAGACCTGCTGAAGGCCATGGGGCCGTTTAGCATGAGTAAGGGTGTCACAATCTGATCCTAAGATCCAGTTGCAGAGGTAATAGCAATAGTCTGTATTTATTTTGTTTTCCTTTGAGTTGGCGAACTTTTGTTCTTTGCTTTCCCTTTATTTAGTTTTATTCCTAACAATTGGGCAGTGATATTCTCTGACATGTAGCAGCAGATCCTTTAATGCTACCTATGGTGAACACCTGAAGTTATTCAGTTTTTAATTTTTGCCAAAGGGCTTCGTCGTTTTGGCAATAGGTGCTATCCCAAAGATGGATATGTGACCTTATTACCATGCTCTCTATAGTGGTTTATGTAGCATTACCCATGATTTTTTGAGATGTTTACTTTAAATTAGGGCAGTCAAGTGATTAAAAAAATCAATCGTGATTAATCGCACTGTTAAACTATAATCAAATACCATTTATTTAAATATTTTTGGATATTTTCTACATTTTCAAATATATTGATTTCAGTAACAAAGGATACAAAGTATACAGTGCTCACTTCATATTTATTTTTATTACATATATTTGCACTGTAAAAAACAAAAGAAATGGTATTTTTTTCAGATCACCTAATACAAGTACTGTAGTGCAATCTCTTTATCATGAAAGTTGAACTTACAAGTGTAGAATTATGCACAAAAAAACTGCTTTAAAAAATAAAACAATGTAAAATTTTAGAGTTTAAAAGTCCACTAAGTCCTGCTTGTTCAGCCAGTCGCTCAGACAAACAAGTTTGTTTACATTTGCAGGATCTAATGCTCCCCGCTTCTTGTTTATAATGTAACCTGAAAGTGAGAACAGGTGTTCTCATTGCACTGCTGTAGATGATGTTGCAAGATATTTACGTATCAGATGAACTAAAGATTCATATGTCCATGCTGATGATGGGTTCTGCTCAATAACAATCCAAAGCAACTTTATTGGTGGTTTGGGTTCTGTAGTTTCCACATCAGAGCACTGCTTTTTTAAGAATTCTGAGAGCATGCTCCACACCTCATGCCACTCAAATTTTGGAACGCACTTCAGATTCTTAAACCTTGGGTTAAGTGCTGTAGCTATCTTTAGAAGTTCTCACATTTGTACCTTTTTTATACCTATCTCAGAGCTGGAAGGGACCTTGAAAGGTGTTTGAGTTCAACCCCCTGCCTTCACTAGCAGTACCAAGTACTGATTTTGCCCCAGGTCCCTAAGTGGCCCCCTTAAGGATTGAACTCACAACCCTGGGTTTAGCAGGCCAATGCTCAAACCACTGAATTATCCCTCTCCCCTTTGCATTTTGTGAAATCTGCAGTAAAACTGTTCTTAAAATGAACAGCATGTGCTAAGTCATCATCCAAGACTGCTATAACATGAAACATATGGCAGAATGTGGGTAAAACATAGCAGAGGACATACAGTTCTCCCCCAAAGAGTTCAATAACAAATTTACTTAATGCATTTTTTTTTTAATGGGCATCATCAACATGGAAGCATGTCCTCTGGAATGCTGACCGAAGCATGAAGGGGCATACAAATGTTTAGCGTATTTGGTACATAAATACCTTGCAATGCTGGCTGCAGAAGTGCCATGCAAATGTCCGTTCTCATTTTCTGGTGACATTGTAAATAAGAAGAGGGCAGCATTATCTCCTGTAAATGTAAACAAACTTGTTTGTCTTAGCGATTGGCTGAACAAGAAGTAGGACTAAGTGGACTTGTAGGCTCTGAAGTTTTACATTGTTTTGGTTTTGAGTGCACTTATGTAACAAAAAAATTCTATATTTGTAAATTGCACTTTCACGACAGAGATTGCACTACAGTACTTGTGTTAGGTGAATTGAAAAATACTGTTTCTTTTGTTTATAATTTTTACACTGCAAATATTTAGAATAAAAAATAATATATACTTTGATTTCAATTACAACACAGAATACATTGTATATGAAAATGTAGAAAAACATCCAAAATATTTAATAAAATTCAGTTGGTATTCTATGAACAGTGTGATTAAAACTATGATTAATTGCGATTTAATTTTTTAAATCACGATAGTTTTTTTGAGTTAATTGCGTGAGTTAACCGTGATTAGTCAACCGCCCTACTTTAAATATATCGCTCTGGGCAGTCTGTGCAAGCTACCTAAACATCAGGTACTCTAAACATTAGAAAATGTGGCCAAATCAGGGTGCCTAACTTTAGGCTCCTGTATCCATATTTAGGCCCCTAAATTGGCCTGATTTTTCAAGGATGCCAAACGCTTGCAGCTCCCATTAACTGAGAGTGCTCAGCAGCTCTGCAGAGCCAGCCACTTCTCATTAGGAGGGTTAAATGCAGATTTTGAAGCCCAACTCCAGGCACCCAGATTTTGATCCATCTTTGTTAATTGGGAAAAGAGTTACACTACCCCCAATGACTCTTAAATGAGCTCATTTATACTTGACAGAACTCCTGAAGTGTTGCTGGGAAGTCGGTATTAATGAATGCCGTTCTATTTTTGACTTATTAGTCTTCATGCTTCGTGAGGTCCCAGGAGAGGAGCCACATCATAATTGTCAACAGCAGCCTCCAGTTCCTTTTGGGGTGTCTCTAGGTGTTTGATTCTTATTTGCTGTTGTCAGGGATAGCTGCCACTTGCTGCACCTGTTACTTTGCTTGCTATATTGATTGTACTTTCGCATCAGAAAAGGGATTCAGCTGTCTCCCGAAACAGACTGTGTGCCGTGAGGTAGTAAAAGCTCATTGTCCTGCGCCCTTTGTGTAGATAAGATAAAAAAGCACACTGTGTTTGTGTTAGCACAATGACATTAACAAGAGACAGGAACCTTGTTTATTTCATATAAGGGAAGATTAACCAAACTCATCCGGAGAGCAAGGTAACTGAAGTCAGTAGAGAGACATTGGAGATAAATTTGGGTCCAAAGTTTTTAAAACAGTGTTCAAGTTTGTATTTGTGAGTTTGTGACACATTTGTGTGCAGAGCACTGCAAGTGCTGTTTAGTATTGTGACTCGCTTTCCACTGTGATGTAATGGCATGCAGGAGAGCTCCATTACAAGTAGCTAAGGAGGCACTAGATGGGATGTGAAAGTGAAATGCATTTTCTCTGAAATGCATACTCCTTGCTGCTGCTTGTTTTCTGATTTATGTTGAAGTAACATCATCAAAGTTTTGAGAACTAAGAGTATTTCTACACTATGAAATTAGGTCGATTTTATAGAAATCAGTTTTATACAGTCAATTGCATATGTCCACACTAAGCGCATTGTATCCTCGCTACCGTGGCTAGCATCGACTTATGGAGTGGTGCACTGTGGATAGGTATCCCACAGTTCCCACAGTCTCCACTGCCCATTGGAATTCTGGGTTAAGCTCCCAATGCCTGATGGGGCAAAAACATTGTCGCGGGTGGTTTTGAGTACATGTCATCAGTCACCCCTCCCTCTGTGAAAGCTGCGGCAGACAATCGTTTTGCACCTTTTTTCCTGGCTTACTCATGCAGACGCCATACCACGGCATGCATGGAGCCCGCTCAGCTCACTGTTACCACTGCTGTTGTGGGCAAGTCTACTGTGGGGGCTGCTGTGATCCAAGTAGCCAATGCAATCATTGATGTTCTGTTATCAAGGGAAGTGACTCTGGGAAATGTGTGGGCCTTTTTAGATTTTAGGTGCATCATATTCCTGTCCTTTGTTGCTGGTGAAGAAGTCTTGCAGCTGTACATTCCAGTCTGGTCAGCGCTGTAACACCCCATCGCACTTCTGTGGTTGACGCATGTAACAGCTCCGAGGCTCTTGCTCTTTTGCCTTGGCTGAGGTATCTTGCCCTACCAGGACCTCGAAGCATTCGACACAGAAGCACCTGCAGCAGCTGGCATTGCTACACAGCAGCAGCTCCTTGCCTTCGCAGCAGATGGTGCAGTAGGACTGCTAACCATCCTCATCAGACATAGAGCTTGCTCAGGGGTTCTGCGAACGTCTTCCCTGCCCAGCTCCTAGCAACCTCCAGGGAATGGCGTACGGCTCCACTGCTTCCGTTGCAACTCTGTTCTCCTGCTCCCCAACAATGAGCTCGAGGGATCCATTCTGGTCCTCCTGGGTACTGCTGGCAGCAGATGGTGCAGTAGGACTGCTAACCGTCCTCATCCACCACTTCCATGCAACTCTGCTATCCTGCTCGGGGGAATCTGTTCATGAAGCCTGGACCGTAGTAAGGAGCAGTTCAGCTAGAGGCTAAGCAAGTGCAGAATGGTGGTAGAATGTGCCTTTAGACATTTAAAGGCTCGCTGGCGCTGTTGGTCAGACCTCAGCACAACCAACATTCCCATTGTTATTGCTTCTTGCTGTGTGCTCCGTAATATCTGTGAGAGTATGGGGAAGACATTTATGGCGGGGTGGGAGGTTGAGGCAAATCGTCTGGCATCCGATTTTGAGTAGCCAGACACCCAGGGCGATTAGAAGAGCACAGCAGGGCGCGCTACACATCAGAGAGGCTTTGAAAACCAGTTTCGTGAGTGGCCAGGCTACAGTGTGACAGATGTGTGTGTTTCTCCTTGATACAAACCCACCCCCTTTATTGATTTTAATTTCCTGTAAGCAACCACCCTCCCACCTTCGAAATCAAGTAACTATTGTTTTGAAACCATGGATTCTTTCTTTATTAATTAAAAAAATGAGATAATGGACAAGGTAGCTGTGGGATGGGGGAGAAAGGAAGGACAAGGCCACATTGCTTATTGTAGCCACACTAAAAATCAAACTGTTTGAATGACAGCCTTCTGTTGCTTGGGCCTTCCTCTGGAGTCAAGTGGCTGGGTGCCCAGAGCCTCCCCACCGCTCCATTCTTGGACATCCGAGTGAGGAGGCTATGGAACATGGGGAGGAGGGTAAGCGGTTATACAGTGGATGCAGCAGGGCTCTGTGCTCTTGTTGGCTTTCCTGCAGCTCCAACAGATGCTTCATCATGTCCGTTTGAACCCCCATTAGCCTCAGCTTCGCTTCCTGCCTCCGCTCTTTGCGCTCACTTAATTATTTCCTGGCCTCTGCCACTGAATGCCTCAGTGCATTTACCTGTGCCCTATCAGTGCAGGAGGACTGCATGAGCTCAGAAAACATGTCATCGCAAGTGCGCTTTTTTTCACCTTCTAATCTGCGATAACTTCAGGGACGGAGATGATGGGGGAGCGTAGAAACATTCTATGCTGTACAATTCCGGGGGGACTGCATGGTCACCTGTGTTGAGTTCACGACGCTGACCAAACAGGAAATGAAATTCAAAAGTTCCCGGGGCTTTTCCTGTGTACCTGGCTAGTGCATGGGAATTCAAAGTGCTGTCCAGAGCGGTCACAATGGAGCACTCTGGGATAGCTCCCAGAGGCCAATACCGTCAATTTGCATCTGCACTACCCCAAATTCAACCCAGCAAAGTTGATTTTAGCACTACTCTCCTCGTCGGGGAGAAGTACAGAAGTTGACTTTAAGAGCCCTTTAGGTCGACGGAACAGGGTTGGTTGTGTGGACGCAGTCTTTTTTAAATCGACCTAATGCAGCTAAATTCGACCTAACCCCATAGTGTAGACCAGGCCTAAGATTGCATTTAGTATTATGTTAAATTAGTTTGAAACATAATAGTATGTAAGTAATAATGAACACAGAGGAAGTACAGGAACTTTTTTTGGACCTGTTTTGAGATGAGTTAAGAAAACAGCAAGTAAATAAGAAACAGATGGGTTGGAAAATGTCATATGTATTGAAAATAGTTTGGGATTCAGTTTAAAATCTAGAGTCAGGATAATCTCTCAGCTAGATTGCATTTCCTCAGGATTCCATGAGTAATATGCCTACTCTTTCTCCCACTGAAGCCAACTCCCATTAACTTCAACAGGACTGGGATTGCATCCATAGTGAATTTAATTTCTGGGCTTCTGGAAACTTTTATTGGTTCATTTCTATTTGCAGAGGGGTTTTCCAAGGCATAGTCCTTCTTTCTCCCATGAGGCAGAGTAATTCAGAACCTGTCGTCAGTTAGCCTAAGACATCTGTGGCTTTTGAGCCTTCTCTTCCCCTTCAGAAATGTCTTAGTCCCACATTGCTCTAATTTTCACTTATTTTATCTTTTTTCTGTCCCCCATACTTTTCTCATTACATGGAAGAGAATTTACTTTTCCTAAAGCTTGATCCTGTCTTGAGGTTGCAGTTTTCACAGCTCTATTAAATTAGAGTTAATTCACTAAATGCTGTGCCAGCCCGAGTGTTTGGGTCACACTGGTGCTGCTGTTTATCCAAAAGTCAATGAGAGCTGACCATGCGATAGCCAACCTTTTCTGTATATTGCTGGAGTCTTCCCATGCCATGGATCCCCGGGTGTTAGTGTGCCTTCCTTAGTTCAGTCTCCACCTTAATAATGCTCTTATTGAGCGCTCAACCTTTATAAAACACATTTATTGGGTGCCCCGCAACTGTCATTACCTGCACTTTTAAAAAACGATTCAGTCCAAACATGAATTTATCACTCACATTAAAGTGCCCTTTTAATTTATTATTTTTAGTTTATTTATTAGCTCCAGAAGGAATTGATAATGGTATCATCTGCATGACAGAGAGATTCCAGGCTTGGAATTCAGGCTGCTGTCTGTGCAAGTTGGGGAAAGAGCCCTGGAGTGTGGCATTAAGTATTTTATAGAGATTCATTATATGTTGTGTCAGAACCTACAGAGAAAGACAGAGCAAGCAGCTGCACATATTGAATATTGGTATTTGAGTATGCAAACAAACTTAAAAACAAACTTCACTTCATCTCATGCACACATTTTGCATACACAGTTAGAGTGCATCATATTTTGATGATGAAACATTTTCCATCCAGTAGTAACTCAGGAGGATGTTCAAAAGTAGCTGCTAAAGTCTGACGTTTTTAAATCAGCGCGTCTGAGTAACTAGCCATCTGAGTTTTAAAAGAACTGACCAAGGTGCTTGCTAGACCATTAATGTTTATTTTCAATAATTCTTGGAACATTGTGGAAGTTCCAGGAGACTGGACGAAAGCTACTGTTCTGACACTATTTTAAAAGGGTAAACCGGGTGACCCAGGCCTGTCAGCCTGACATTGATCGTAGGCAAAATAATGAAGCGGCTGAGACAAGAATTAAAGGCAGGCAATGAAATTAATGCTCATGGAAAACAGATCCTGTCAAACTAACTTGATATATTTTTTGATGAGATTTCAAGGTTGGTTGATAAAGGTAACAGCGTGGATGTAACAGACTGACTTCTGTAAGGCATTTGACTTGGTACCATAAGACATTTTGATAAAACAACTAAAATGATACAAAATTAACATGGTGCACATTAAATGGATAAAAAACTGGCAAACTGACAGGTCTCAGTCTCTTTGGGCCAAATTTTCAGAAGATTTTAAGGCCAGAAGGAGCCAACTAACCCTACCCCATTCCTTCTACGCTCCCTGCCCAAACTGGCTGCTCAGAGACCAGACCCTGTGGATCTGTGACACACACAGTGGAATAAATATTTTCCATGTCCGAGTTCTTAGGCTAGCATTTTTGAAAAAGTTTGACTTCCAGTTAGGTGGGTAAATAAATGTTTGTGTTTTCAAAAGAGCTCAACCTATTAGCTCTCATGAACTCTCATGAAAATCTGGCCCCAGTGTGGGTACAGAACACTTGAAAAATATGGCCCTGAGCTCTGCTGAAAATCTGGTTTAAAAGTTTTTTCTTTTTAATTAATATGAATTAATACCTGGTGTCAGATTTGGTGGCTTATATGTAATAGTGGTCAGTAGGGTAAGAGAGTAACACATTTTCTTTTGTGGCTTTAATAGATTATCAAGATATATTTTGTGACTTAATTTTATATCTTCTCAGATAAGTACAGAACACAAGAAAATGCTTTTGTAAATAATGTGTCAGTAATATCAGCGAGGGGAACAGAGGCTTTAAAATACCGATGTCACTGTATCATGTTACTAGAGCTATCGTTAACATATAAAATGATGTCTCCTACATTACACTGTGTGGTGGCAGATAGGAGCTGGAGAAGATTACCCAAGCAAATTTTGCATCTTTGATTACTCTGCTGTGAGTCTTACTCACAAAATACAGGCAGATAGTGCTGCAGGACTAATCTCTTTTATACTGTATTATTACTGAAGTCATGTGTTAATATTTCAGTTGATCATTCTGGTTTAATAATGTTAATCAAAGGACATTCGTGGCCTGGCTGTGGAAGCTATACTTAATTTCCAGTTCTGCCACTCTAGCTTGCACTGAGTAGGACCTTACTCCATGAGTGGGGCCACTGATTTCGGTGTTTCTTTAATAACATGGCTGACGTCCTTTCTCATAGTAAAAACTCTTGGGAAGGAGAACAAGGACTCAGAAAATTCACCTTTGGAATTACTGGCAGCTGCCTTGTTCAGAAGTGTGAGCAATTTGTAGTTTCCCAGAAGGATCAAAAGGAGTGTTCTCCAAACATTGCAGAGCTCAAGGATCCACCAGGAAAACCAGCTCCAGCCACATGGAGCCAGGTGCATCTGTTTTACTTTATCTACCTTGTTTCCTTGGACTCTGCTTGTCTCCTGGAAAAGGGGCTACTCTAGGAGCTAGCCACCTGCACCCTTATCCGAGGGAATAGTTAGCACAGAGTGACAGTTAATGTTGCTTCTAGCATCCTTAACTTCCACTAGCTTGTCAGGCAGAAATATTGCTTGGCTTGGATGGGAACATGCTATGTGTATGGAATGTTTGCTCCCAGTTCCACCCGTCATATCCCAAGATGCCCATCCCAGACATCCAGAGTAACAATCACACAACATTTGCACTGAGCAGTTTCCAAAGACCCAAAGAAAGGGAACATACTCCTTAGGGCTTCTCTGTGCTTGAAATGCTACAGTGGCACAGCTTCCGTTGTACCACCGTAGCGCTTCAGTGTAGACACTTCATACGCTGACAGGAGACGTTTTCCTATTTGCATGGGTAATCCACCTCCCTGAGAGGTGGTAGCTTGCTGGACAGAAGACTTTTTTTCCATTGCCTAGTGCTGTTTATACTGGGAATTAGGTTGGTTTAACTACACCACTCAGGAGTGTGGATTTTTCACACCCTAGAGTGACATAGTTAAGCCAACTTAATTTTCTAGAGTAGACCAGGCTCTTGGCTCCCCTACTCTCCTCCTGTTTCAGTCATTTGAGCTCTTCTTCTTGTACTTTTCTTTTTCCTTTCCTTTCCTGTCATGGTGACTCATGATTATTCAGAGTTGGGGATAATCTAGGCTGGGTGTGTCTAATAATTCATCATTGTCTTCTCCTAGGTTTGACAGTGGATGGGTATTTGAAGTTGATTTTGTGTAAACAACTGGCTTGTGAAGTATCCCTCCCTGCCATGAGGTTTACTTGAAGTTGTAGTACAGGTTATGAACAGTTTTCTGCATACATAAATTTATAATCACAGCCTGAAATAGACACTGTATGACGCATACATATCTCATAATGACCGTCCAGTTCAGAACATTAGAAATTTTCATAAAAGACTTTTCTCATTATACATTTATGGCGCGATAATACAATATGCAGTCAGTTGGTTCTACTGCTCATTTTGGGGGTTTGAACCTTCTGTTCTTCTCTTGTGGTATCTGGACCCTGATCGTTCCAACTGCATATTGACACATGTAGAGAAACTTTAACTGGTGATGTTTAGAATCTGAACGTTTCCTACAAATGGCTTATGTTATCTCAGTTCTAATCACCTAAGGAAGGGTGTGACGTTCCCCTCTGGTGTTATCTGGACCAGTGATCTGCTAGGTCACTCCAACCCTGCCCTGCTGTGAGAACCCCCACTCCTGGGCTGTTCACGCACAGCCTCTGGCATGTAAGCTACTCCCAGCTACTTGCGGCCAAATGACACTAGCCAATATCTCCAGTCCTGGACACAACCCTAGGAACCTCCGTCTTGCAGTGTCCAGTTATGCCCACTGGGTGCTGCAAGCTGATATGAGTTCGTCAATTAACAAAGAAATTGATATGTACTAGCCTTGTTATCCCAAGAGGAGTCTCTGTCACGCTTCAAACAAAATGCGCAGCTCCAGATAGAATAAACAAACAGATTTATTAACTATAAAGCTAGATTTTAAGTGATTCTAAGTCAAAGCTTAACAAGTCAGAGTGGTTACCAAGAAAATAAAATATAAGCACACAGTCTAAACTCTGAACCTTATTAGACTGGGCAGCAACTAGACTAAGCAGTTTTTCTCAATCCACTGGATATTACAGTCCTTAATATAAAGGTTTGTTCCTTAAACCTGGGCCAATCTCCTGTGTTGGAGTCCTGTCTTCGTCTCAGGGTCTTGGTCGCTTGCAGCATAGGTGGTGGCAGGAGAAGGGCCCAGTATATGTCCGCTCTGTCTGTTTTATACCCTCAGTCCGTGTGCTTGGAGAGCACAAGTCCAGACATGTCTGGGGGGGCATTGCTGAGTCTCTCCAAGTAAGACTGAGCAATTCCCCTGGTGTGGCTTCATGCAGGTGAGTCATTGCATTGTAGCTCCCTTGCTGGACAATGTTTTAGTGACCACCATACAATACAGTTCTCATAACTTCATGTGCATTAATGATACACATGTATGGATAGAGACATGACTTTCAGCAGATCATAACCTTTCCCCTGATACCTTACAAGGCAGGCTTTATATATAAGATCACGATTATATGAAAATGAGGAACATGGGAGTTACAGTATAGGTATAGAATGTCACAAAGGGCCTTTTGCATGTACAGTAAACTTCAGATTATCCGAATTGCATGGGGAGATAGACTTTATTTGGATAATCAGGAGTGTGGATCATTGAGACGGCAAGTGCCCTTCAGCCATTTGGCAGCAGGTTGGCCTTCCTGGTGGCTGGGGGCTTGTCCTCCTCTCAGTCCTGGCCGGGGCTGGGGGCTCTCTGCTCTGCTCCATCAGGTTCGCAACCTCCCCTTTGTGCCTGCAGGGTGTCACCTGCACTGCCACAGGAGCTGTTCAGCAGCAAGGTGGCCTCCCCTATGGCCAGGGACTTGTCTTCCTCCTTCTTGCAGTCCTGGCTGGGAGTCTCTATTGCCTGAATCTCCGCATTATCCGAATCCCCTCCTTTGCGACATATGTGCCTTCTGCAGCACATATCTCATGCTGGGGGACAAGGAAGGGATTTGGATAATGTGGAGGTTTGGATAATAGGGTTTTGGATAAACAGGAGTATACTATATTCATATTTACTAGTTCACATCCAGCATTATAAACTTCACAAAATGCTGTTAAGAGGCCCTTCTAGTAATCTTAGAACTAAAGCACTCTGGGGCAAAACTGAATTTCATTTCAGGGATAGTAAAAGTCTTCAGTTTATTTGACCATATAGGTCTTTAGCACCAACAAAAAACATGGCTAATGTAATGCAGACTATCCCCGAGACATCTCTCCACTACTTAATGTAATGCTGCCACCTTGTGAATTGTGAGGCACTGAAATTAAATTTTTTTGAAAGGCAAATTGCATACTTTGATCCATACACCAAGCACCAGTTGTTTATCCATGTATAACTATCATGAATCTTTGTGTGTGTGGGGGGACTTATTTTGCCCACTGCTATTTTAAAAGATTGGTATGGCAGTGTAAATAAGGTTATTTAAATATTGGTTAGATGAGCTGGATAGTTCAATAAATCCTTTCCATTCTGATGCCTATGATTCTACTGTCAGATCATCTTTTGCTTTTCTTCTCTGGTTGTGCGTTCATCTCAGAATTTCATGTGGAAATTAACTTCTGATCACAAGTTAGCACATGTAAAGAAAAAATTAAGAGGATAATGAGATGAGGAGCGAGAGTTATGAACTGGATCTTGAAAACATTGTGGAATGCTTGGTAAACGAAGACTGCTGCTTCCAAATAAAACAGGAGCAAATGCTGCTTCTTTCCACAGTTGGAACACAAAACAAACTTATGCAAGGTTCCCCTTGTGCTCTCATTAATATTATTATTAATTAGCACAGCACTTAGGTGCCCTAGTCATGGACCAGGACCCCATTGTGCCACACACTCTACAAACACAGAACAAAAAGACAGTCTCTGGATCGAGGGGTTTACAATCTAAGTATAAGACAATAGACAACAGATGGAGGAGTACAAAGAAACAATGCAATGATATTGGTCAGCAAGATAGGCAGTAGGCTCAACAAACTAGTCGTCTGGATTTTTGTAGGTGTCATGGCAAAGGAGGATTTGAAGGGAGGATATTGAGGTAGGTTTGAGGGGGTTCCTGAAAATGTAATAAGTGGAGAAGGGAGGCTGGCATCATTGTCTCACCAGAGTTGGGAGTCAACATCTCAACAGTGAATGAAAGATGATACATGGGGTGCAGATTGATGACGAAGGACCTTGACAGTGAAGGCAAAAAGCTTGTTTGATTTGATAGAGCAAAGAGAGGCAGTAGAGGAATGCAAAGAGAGGGGTATGACATGGTCAAAGCAGTGGGTTAGGAAAATGATATTTGCAAGATTGTATTTGTCAAGGTCAGAGAAAAAAATGTTGCAGTAATTAACTTGAGCTGATGAGAGACTGGGTGTGAGTTTTAGCTATGTAGATGGATAGGAAAGGCCGTATCTTACAGATGTTATACAGAAGTAATCTGCAATATTTAGACATAGTCTGGATGTGAGGACCTAGAGAGAGAGGATCAAGTTGAATATGACCACTAGGTTATTTGCCTGCATGACAGGCAGGATGGTGATGGTGTGCACAATGGTTGAGAAAAGAGATGGAGGGAAAGGAATTGAAGGTGGTAGATTGAATGCTCTGTTTTAGTCGTGTTGAATTTCAGCTGGCGACCAGACATCCAGAAGAAGGTATCAGAGAGACAGGCAGAGGTTTTAGTTTGGACAGAAGGAGACAGGTCTGGAGCAGAGAGGTAGATCTGTGAGTCATCGGTACAGTGATTGGTCATTGAATTTGTGTTTGAAGATGCGTTTACCAGAGATAAGGTACAGAGGGAGAAATGAAGGGGACCTAGGAAAGATCCCAGTGGAGACCCCACAAAAAGCTGGAGAAGGGATGAGGAGGATCCCCTGAAGAACACAATGAAAGTTCCTATCTTTAAGAAAGCGAAAAAATGTGATCCGAGTAACTATAGGCCTGTTAGTTTAACATCTGTAGTATGTAAGGTCTTGGAAAAAAATTTGAAGGAGAAAGTAGTTAAGGACATTGAGGTCAATGGTAATTGGGACAAGTTACAACATGGTTTTATGAAAGGTAGATCATGCCAAACCAACCTGATCTCCTTTGAGAAGGTGACAGATTATTTAGACAAAGGAAATGCAGTAGATCTAATTTACCTCGATTTCAGTAAGGCATTTGACACGGTTCCACATGGGGAATTATTAGTTGAATTGGAAAAGATGGGGATCAATATGAAAATTGAAAAGTGGATAAGGAACTGGTTAAAGGGGAGACTCCAACGGGTCATACTGAAGGGTGAACTGTCAGGCTGGAAGGAGGTTACTAGTGGACTTCCTCAAGGACTGACCTTGGCACAAAAAGTGGGAATGTGCTAATAAAGTTTGCGGATGACACAAAGCTCGGGGGTATTGCTAACACAGAGAAGGACCAGGAAATCATACAAGAACATCTGGATGAACTTGTAAACTGGAGTAATAGTAATAGGATGAAATTTAATAGTGAAAAGTGCAAGGTCATGCACTTAGGGATTAATAATAAGAATTTTAGATATACATTGGGGACACATCAGTTGGAATCAACAGAGGAGGAGAAGGACCTTGGAGTATTGGTTGATCACAGGATGACTATGAGCCGCCAATGTGATATGGCCATTAAAAAGGCTAATTCAGTTTTAGGATGCATCAGGCGAGGTATTTCCAGCAAAGATAAGGAGGTGTTAGTACCGTTATATAAGGCACTGGTGAGACCTCATCTGGAATACTGTGTGCAGTTCTGGTCTCCCATGTTTAAGAAGGATGAATTCAAACTGGAACAGGTTCAGAGATGGGCTACTAGGATGATCCGAGGAATGGAAAACCTGCCTTATGAAAGGAGACTCAAAGAGCTTGGCTTGTTTAGCCTAGCCAAAAGAAGGCTGAGGGGGGATATGCTTGCTCTTTATAAATATATCAGAGGGATTAATATTAGGGAGGGAGAGGAATTATTTAAGCTTAGTACCAATGTAGACACAAGAACAAATGGATATAAACTGGACACTAGGAAGTTTAGACTTGAAATTAGACGAAGGTTTCTAACCATTAGAGGAGTGAAGTTCTGGAACTTCCAAGGGGAGTAGTGGGGGCAAATGACATATATGGCTTTAAGACTAAGCTTGATAAGTTTATGGAAGGGATGGTATGATGGGATAGCTTAATTTTGGCAATTGATCTTTGATTATCAGCAGATAAGTATGTCCAGTGGTCTGTGATGGGATGTTGGATGGGATGGGATCTGAGTTACTGCAGAGAATTCTTTCCTGAGTGCTGGCTGGTGATCTTGCCCACATGCTCAGGGTTTAGCTGATTGCCATATATGGGGTTGGGAAGGAATTTTCCTCTGGGGCAGATTGGCAGAGGCCCTGGAGGTTTTTCGCCTTCCTCCGCAGCGTGGGGCATGGGTCACTTGCTGGTGGATTCTCTGCAGCTTGAGGTCTTCAAACCACAATTTGAAGACTTCAATAACTCGGACATAGGTTAGGGGGTTGTTATAGAAGTGGATGGGTAGGGTTCTGTGGCCTGCTTTGTGCAGGAGGTCAGACTAGATGATCATATTGGTCCCTTCTGACCCTAAAGTCTATGAAAGAGAGATCAGAGAGGTAAAAGAAGATCCAGAAGAGTACAGTGCTGTGGAAGCCCAGGGAGGAAAATATTTCAAAAGCATGGTTGACTGTGTTGAATGCAGCCGACGGGTCAAGGAGAATGAGCATGGAGTGCTGGTTCTGAGCGCTGTCTAGGAAGAGGTCATTAGAGACTCTGGTGAGAGCAGTTTCATTTGAGTGCAAGTGATGGAAGCCAGATTGGAGAGGGTCTAGAATGGAATTAGAGGAGAGGCACTCCAGATAGTGATTCTGAAGTGTGTTCAATGAACTTAGAGATGAAAAGGAGGGGAGAGGAAGTGGGATCGAACATCTTTTTTTTAAAAAAAAGAATGGAGAGACTGGAACATGCTTGTTTTGTGAGGGGAAAGAGCCACAGGAGAATGAGGTTAAGGAGAAGGGGAGGGGATGAGAGTGGGTATGAGGGAGAGCAGGAAATGGAGAGGCACATGGAGGGGTTAGAGGAGAGCAGACAAGAAACCTCTGCTTTGTGACCCTCACCCTCACCCCATGGTCTGATCCATGATGGGGAGTGTGAGAGAAAGAAAGGCCTCTGTAAGGGAGGGCAGCTACAGAGGCAATGCTGAACAAAGGGGTCCTGGTTTCTGAGAGAGACAGGAGCTGAAAGAAGCAAGATAGGAAGAAGTTCTGGATTGATGTAATTTTTTTTTTAAATATGAGAGAAGTGGGCGGTCCAGAGACAGCAAGAGAAGGGGAAGGAAGGGGAGGGTGTGAGGTTAGGAATGGAGGCACAAGAGGGGCAGAGGTGGGGGTTGGGATGGGTGCAGGAGGTGGGAAATGAAGGGAGGGCCAAGGCTGGGTAAATATCACGAAAGGTGAGGAGGAGGGTATGGTTTTGGGACCTAGATTTGAGCGAGTGAGAAGAGGGAGAAGATTGAGGTGGAGTAGGGAAGAGGACAAGTAGAGATGATGAAGAACTGTAGAGGAGTGAGAGAAACCAAGAAGGGGTGATGGAGCCAGTGGGGGGAAAGGGAGGACAACTGATGCTATGAGGCAGAAGATGGATGTGGTGAGAGCTGTGTGTGAGTGGCAGATGGACAAAATTTCAAAGTAAATAAATAAATTCCACAACCAGCCCACAACCCAGGAGGTGTGAAGGCATGTGCCCAGCCAGCAGCTGAGTCCCTGCTGGCTAAGAAGGGCCATTGACACTGTTATAGGCCAGGACCCCCGGTAGCCATCTCCATTTTGGGTGTGAGGGGACAGGGCCAGGCTGCTTTGCAGAAGCAGCCTGGCCTCCAGCCCAGCTCTGGGTCCTTGCTGGCTAGAAAGTGCCTCTCCCACCCAAATCACAATCTTCCTCATTTCATAGTCATGATAAGTTTTTGAAAACTAATTTGTTTCTGGGCTAGTCCCCCTTGCACCTTGCCCCATCTGTTCCAATTATAAAATGCGTGCATTATGGCACTGTTTTTCTTGAGGACTTGGAAAACTGAACCAGTGTCTTTGCCCACATATAATTGTGATGGGACCAAGCAATAGAAGTCGTGGCACGCAATAGAAGTTGAAGTAGTTAAGCTTCCCAGGCCACACTTAGCACAGCAATTTCAGGATTTTATCACCAGTTAAGGCTTCACAAATTTGTTATTTACTATGACTAATGCTTTCAAATTTTTGATGTGGCAGTTACCGTTTTAGAACACAGCAAGTTTCCTGATTAGCATGTTAATTGTAGTCAGAGTGTGTATCATCTCCGCTGTTGAGAGACATTGTTTAATAAGGTATATGTATAAAGATATGCTAAGAGAGTGAGTAAGCACAGAGGCAATTCACAGGATTTTGACACAGTTGTCTGAGATGTTGGAAGCAGCTTTCCTCCATAGACGTATATGCATCAGATCATTTGTTTTGTATATACAGACAAAGCAAATTCAGGTAACATCTTTATCCTTGCTGAAAATGCAAGAGTGGGCTACTAGCCACAGTGACCAACTGACTGGGCCAGATCCTCAGCTGGTGAAATCTGTGTAGATCCGTTCACTTCAGTAGAACCACGTCGTCCATTTGCACCAGCTGATGATCTCTTCATGGACTTTCAAATGTATGTGTTGAGGGAAAAAATATTTGTAATTTAAAACCAAATGAATTTTGGTCATCATGACTATAATTACAATTCCTTGGGTTCTGATACTGGAGTTCATTAGAATATGCTTTGTACTAAAAGTTAAAGACATCGTAATTTAGAAGTTCTTGGATGAATAAGATAGGTAATTATGTTTGGTAGAATTAGACAATATATGCATCTGAAAGGATTTTCAGATACTATTGCTGTTTTATACCTTATACATTTAATATAAATGTGTCTTGAGAATATATTGAGAGGGGCAAAGTGGGTGAGATTGGTGGAAGGGACGAGAAGACCCGAAGAAGAGCTCTGTGAAGCTCAAAAACTTGTCCCCTCCACCAACAGAAGTTGGTCCAATAAAAGACATTACCTCCCCCAACTTGCGTCTCTCTCATCCTGGGGCCAGTGGAGCTACAGCAATATTACAAACAACCTTGAGAATGTATTGCCATTATTATATGATTGATAAGAGCATGCACTGAGTAAGCTATACTGGCATGAATAGTGTTATAAGCTTACAATACATGTGTTTTATAACCATCGTTATATAGGAAGAAAGTAGTAACACTTAACCAGGTTTTAAAGCTTTGTAAGACAATTACTACCAAGAGACCAATATGTAGAGCCCTGCAACTGACCAATTCCAAGGTGGGGTGGGCTGCTGATTGGCCTACATTCCCCAGCTCCCAGGATTCAACCTGGAACTGGGGCCATGTGGATCCTCTTCTGCTCCGTTCCAGCAGCCCACCCTACCCATTCTGAACTAGGAATGGGAACCCAGCCTGTTAGATGCTGCAGGTCTAGCTGATCTCCAATTTGGGGGTCAGGAAGGATTTTTTTTCTCCTGAGGGTCAATTGAGGATAAGGAAGTTTTTCATCTTCCTCGCAGCACCCTTGAGCCACAGTGGGTTAAGTAGGAAGGTGCTTAGTACTTACCTGAGGTTCTTGGGTTGAGGTGTTAATTCCTCACAACTTGCAGCCTGTTTCCAGTGCAGTCAAAAAATAAAATGAACAGTTTGCTGAGGTAGAAGTCCTGGGATTTTGGTGATGGCCCTTGGGCTCATGGGATAGGGTGAGACTTTGTTGCTTCCAGGGCTGAGGTCCCCAACCCTCTACACCATCTGTCCCCCTCGCCATGAGGAAGGGTGCTAGTACTCAGAGAACTGAGTCCTGGGGGTTGGGGGAATAGACTGAGGAAGTCTACACCAGGTTACAGGGTATATCGTAGGAGCCCTGTAACCCCTGCACTGGATCAAATTAAATGTCTGGTATAGAAGAGTATGGGTGATGGGCAGGTAGCTCCCCTCCCTTGTGTTAAAGTTTAATAAAAGGCTCAGCAAGCTTCTTGATTCCATGCATGTGTCTGTCCTCATTTTGCCACTGTGTCCACGTCAAATGACATTGTTCTTGTCAGTTTCACACTTGCCCACACAGTTCTGAATAGCTATGGTGAAAATGTGGTCCAGAATTTTGGTTTCGTTCACTCTCCTTCTGTTTGGCGAAATCTGAGCAGCAGCAGAGGAAATGGATCTGTCTGTCTGCACACTCAAGAAGATGGCTTTGCATTAGCTCTTAATGGGAGCTTTTCTTTGTACCTATGGGACTATTTCCTGGTTTCGTTTTTTTTTCCCTCCAGAAAAGAACAAAAGCTTAAATTCTGCATACATTTTTGGCTTCCCCCTTCTCCCAATCCACCAAGAAAGTTTCTTACTCACCCTGGTTAGTGTGAAAATGGGTTTTTATAAAACAGTGTTCCTTGCCCAAGAAAATATTCTTATTTGGCTTGTTTTGTTACAGATTGATTCTAATTTTTAATGCTATTTTTCTCTTCCAGTTTTTCCCATATATCCTGCTACTAGTTGCTATCCTGTTGTATCTACCATGCTTGTTCTGGCGCTTCACTGCAGCACCCCATCTTTGCTCAGATCTGAAATTTATTATGGAAGAGCTTGACAAGGCCTACAACAGGGCAATCAAAGCAGCTAATAGCTTTCACAGTGGAGACACTAGAGACCCCAGTAGCCTGCGTCCAGCTGTTAACGAAAACTTGACACAGAGGTAAGGTGCTGTAGCTTGGTATTTTTGGTCTTTATTTCTTTTAGCCTTTAATAAGTATAATATGTTTGGAACACTTGTAAATCACAGACACATACTGTAAATTTATACCAGACATTTTAAAAATGAGCTGAAATGTTTTTTTAGAACTATGATAAAAAATGTAAGATCTCAAATCGATAATAAAATGTGTGTGTGGAGTTAGAACTTACAAATAGCTACTTTTTTCAAACAAAATCAGATTGTCTTCCTCTCCCTTTGTAGAGCCTGAGGTGGCTCTGTGTTTCCTTTGCGCCAATGGATGTCAATATAGCCTAAAACAGCATTAGGAAGTGCAGGTGGCTGCATTCCTTACCTATCAGTACAGTTATTTTTCACATCCTTTGATGTGTAAGGCCATTACTGAGCTCACCTGTCACTCCGTTGTTCTCAAAGTTGTCTCTGCAAAGACTCTTTTTTTCTTTTCTTTTAAAAATATTTGTCTTTTCCCTCTCTTGGATTAGTTGCTGCACTGTTCTAACCAACCTCAGTTTCACAGACTCCCTAGACCAGTGGTCCCCAACCTTTTCCTCTGGCAGACGCCAGAGGAAGGACCACTGCGGCGGTGGAGCACCTGCCAAAATGCCGCCGAATTTTGGCAGCAACGCCTCTCGATGACGCCGCTTGCCATTGAGAAGTTGCATTGTCGAGAGGCATCGCCACCAAAATTCAGGAGCGATGCCTCTCAATGACGCAACTTGTTGAAGGCAAGGGCTTCATCAAGAGGCGTCGCCGCCGAAATTCGAGGGTGACGCCTCTCGATGACATCACTTGTTGGAGACAAGGTCGTCATCGAGAGGCGTCCTCGCCGAAATGCTGCTGAAATTCGGCGGCATTTCGGCCGGTGCTCTCCCAGGGGCTAGGACGCAGGTGCATTAAGATGCCCCTGTGGGCGCCGCATTAGGGATCCCTGCCCTAGACAGTGCAGCAATTTCACCTCTTTCTTCAGAAGAAATAAAAATTTCAAATGAGAATTGAAAATTGTTTCTTTAATAATGAGTTGGCATGGATCTCTGAAGTTAGGTCCTGGTAGGTAAAATGCCATTCTCATCTTAATGTAAGACATGTTGCAGCTGTCTCTGCTTTTTCTCTTAGGCTGGATTTGAGTATCAGTGCTTGAGTTGCATTTAAAAATTTCTTTTTAGTATTTTACTTATTCTGTCTGAAGCTTGGGCATTTTTCCTGTTGACCCTCATACTTGTCTTGTAAACAGTTATATTCAGTACTAGTGAATGTACCAGAATTCTGGTCTTGAGATTGCCCTCATATCTGTTTTACACAAGTGTTAACTTCATTGATTTCAGTAGAGTAACTCCTGATTTACAACAGTGTCAGTGAGATCAGAATCAGGCCTTTTGTTTGTGTGTGTCAAAATGTTTGGCTTATTTAATATGACAAAATGATTCCTGCAATGATTGATCTATGTTTTTTTTTTTTCTTTTTCCAGTTTGTGGGAGATATCTGAAAGCCACTTTAAATACCCCATTGTGGAACAATACCTGAAGACAAAGAGAACTTCCAAAAACTTAATAATCAAATATGTTGTTTGCCGTTTACTAACATTAGCAATTATCCTGTTTGCATGCCTCTATCTGGGCTATTATATCAGTCTCTCCTCTATGACTGATGAGTTTTTGTGCACCATCAAAACTGGAATCTTGAAGAATGACACAACAGTTCCAGAACTAGTTCAATGTAAGCTTATTGCTGTTGGCGTCTTCCAACTACTCAGTTACATTAACTTAATTGTGTATCTTTTGGTGATGCCTCTTGTAATGTATGCCATGCTCGTCCCATTCAGGCGAAGCTCAGACATTCTTAGAGTATATGAAATTCTGCCAACGTTTGATGTTCTGAAACTCAAGTCAAATTATGATGATTTAAGCCTCTACCTCCTCTTCCTTGAGGAAAACGTAAGTGAGCTTAAATCATACAAGTGCCTCAAAGTGCTGGAGAATATTGCAGGCCCTGGGAAGTGTGACATAATCCATCTGTTGCCAAACCTTGGTACGATTAAGACGACAGATACAACAGATGGGAAGCCAGCAACTGTTAAAGAGAAGCCTGAAGAGAAAATTACAGAAGAACCAGAAAGGACTACAACAGAACTACAAGGTAAAGTTGAGCTGCTTGTTGTGTTTAAATGATGTGTCCATTAACATGGGCCTGAATAAGAAGAAAAATTGTTTCTTATATTAGGAAATTCTGTATCTAAGCAAATAGAAGCCTTAGAATTCTTATGTGCAAAGACTTAAATGTTCTGTATAAGAAAATTGACTAGCTTATACCTAACAATACAGTCTGCTTATATGATTCTTATAACTTCAGTTAAACCACAAGGAGGTTATGTTGTTGAAAGCTATTGTAGTATTTTTGTTTGTTTGTCATAATGGACCAGATTTTCAAAAACAGATGCCTAAACTGTGCCTGCAAAATATATAAGCAGAGATGGAAGTTTTCCATCTACAGCTTAGGCACTTGCTTTTGAGAAATGTCACTTCCAATTAATATGGTGTTTGTGCAATAATATTGCTTGGGTAATTTGAACTGATGGTAAAGAAAAACTAAGGAAGTCATGTGCCTGTCTTAGCTCTCCTGCCTGGTTTGTGGGTATGGATCTAACCTGTGGCGGAGGGTTAGAACAGGCTCTTAGATCTGTGTTAGCCCTTCCTAACTTCATCTCTCATCAGCTTTAAGCCTAGCAGAAGTGGTGGTAGCAGCAGTTGGTTACTGAGTTCTTACTCCTTTGGATCTATCACAAAGTAGTAAAGTATACAGTCACTGTACAATGTGTTTGCATTTAGAGATAGAACTAAGATAAGATGGGGAAGTTAGTGGTGTCATGATTTTGTTTTAAAGAACAGCGTGAAAGGCTGGTAGTCTTCAGGCTAGAGGGACAGAGGTGCATAGAAGTTAATCCCCCCCCCTTTCTCTCACACACACAAGATCCGATGGGGGTGGTATTGGGGAAAGGACTCCTTTTAGTGGAAGGGTAGCAGCAGAGCCCCTGTTATTGCTGGCTGTCTGCTGTTTGTGGCAAGAGAAACTGTTTATGTATAAGCCACCAAGCCGGCTACATGTCTCTCATGCTCCCTGTCCAAACCTTCCCTGTTCTGGGGTGGAGGGAGCCGCTTAAGGGTATTATACTACACCAAAGGATCCCTAAGGCTTGATCTACAGCCAGGGATATGAAAAAAACACATTTCTGACTGACACAGGTATGCCGATAAATCCCCCAGTGTAGATACAGCGAGAGGGATTCTGTCAGCATAGCTAACGTCATTAGGGGAGGTGGTATTCCTCTACCATCAGATCTCCTCCTTCTGTCGCTATACACTGCATCTACGCTAGGGGGCTCCGCAGGCCTAGCTAGGCTGCCGAAGGCCCTGTACTGTACGCATGGCCTCACACAGGAAATAAGGCGCACGTTTTTAACCGAGAAGGTAGTTGGGAACAGTTTACCAAGGGTCGTATGACTGGCAGTTTTTAAATCACAGTTGGCTGTGTTTCTAAAGGATATACTCTAGTTCAAACAGGAATTAATTCAGGGAGGTTCTATGGCCTGAGTTAAACAGACGGTCAGACTAGATGATCACAGCGGTCACTTCTGGGTTTGCAATCTACAAGTTGGAACAATTTGTATAATGGAGGTGCTGAGAGTCAATGAACCAAGCTGTAAACCTTGTATATAATGGAAACCACTTCAAGCCGGGGGTGTGGCAACATCCTCCCATCCCTAGTTCCAGCACCTATGTATACAACTCCTTCATGACCATCACCACATGCAGAGGGACCACTTCAGTTCCACCGCAGTGGGGCCTTAATTGGTCACAGAGGAGAGGGGAAAATTTGTCCCTAAGTGATTTCACCAAGATCTTAGGGTGAGTCAGAATCCAGAATAGAGCATTTAAACCATAATAGTTCATCCCCTGCCCAGACATGGTTAATTCTATTGAGCAATAATGGTAATATGACAATAAATATTAAGATACAATGGTAATGAGGGTAGCATATTTTATATTTCAGTGCATTCACTTGGATCCTGCTCTTTCTACAGAAACATAACCTGGCTTCAGATAATGCTCTTTCCATTTATGGTGTTCATTGTGATTCCAAATCTCTTTGAAGGAAATTACCAGTCATGTTGTACATGGAAAGAGAGATATAGCCTCTTTTTGCAGAGGCGGGAATGGCTGGGAACTCTGACCATATTTAGCTCAGATAGGAGGAAACTGCAGATGCAGATTAAGTCGAAGAACGGTTTCCAAGGCAAAGGATATTTAAATTATTTTTCAGCACAGTAATGATACTGTTCCTTCTGCCTAATATAATGGAGGAAGCATCAGCTTAAGAGAAATGTTCATGATGTAGTATTCTAAGTCACTCCCCTCCACCATCCCCGGTACCGACAGCCAGCTACCACCTGACATCATCGTCACCGACGAGGCCCAGAAAAAGATCATCCTTGTTGACGTCACAGTCTCCTTTGAGAACAGGACCCTGGCATTTCGCGAAGTCCAAGCTTGTAAACTGGAAAAGTGTGTCCCCCTGGCTGACACCCTGAGAGCGAAGGGTGATGAGGTGCAGATGGACGCCCTGATTGTCGGAGCCCTGGGCGCCTGGTACCCCTGCAACGAGCATGTGCTGTGATTGGTTGACACTACACACGGCTCATGTGGCACCTCATAGTCTCAGACACCATCCAATGTTCCAGGGACATCTACATTGAACACATCACTGACCACAACAGTACCAGAAGGGGTGAGCCGGAGTGACATCATGCATCGACTACGAGAAAGGGACCATTGGATCATATGAACTGGAACCGTAAACTCCCTGAACATTTAAATCTCACCAAATGAGGGTCAATCCATCCTCATCATCATATCCACTCATTATACTCCACACCTGAACATAGCCGTTATATGAACTTCATACCTCAATGTCTGTACTTTGACCCATCAACCTTTTACCCCCAATCGGGGATGTTGCAGATTATGTATTCCATATGCCCCTGATCTTAAACCGAACTTCGCATCCCTCGATAATCTGTACGTTATTCCCTGATAACCAGAAACTTCTATGCTTAAACTCTGTACCATTCACTTTTTTTAAACATCATCTTAATAAAAAATTTAATTCTAAGTCACTCCCCCCACTTGCAAAATAAAATAAAAAATCCAATATGCCCTAATGACAGGAATGTTTTTATTAGAGTTGGTCAGAACACTGGTGACTAAATGTTTGTTGCTGAAATGTGCTGTTTTGTCAAAGCTAAAATGTATCGATTTTGACGGGAAAGTTTTTCTGAGGTTCATGGTGGACTCTCCAGTCGCTGAGAGGGAATAACTTATTGAAAACCTGACCTTTTGAATCTGAAAACTGATCTTTCAACTTGATTCTGTTTCGTGAAAATGTTCAAAAGGTTTTTGTTATGTTCCAATGTGGAATGAAAATAAATGTTGAAACTCAGAAGTTGTCATGAAATGGATGTCTGGTTCACCCGTCAGCTCTCGTTTTTATAGATTCTGTATGAAATTTGACTGGGATGATTGTGGCGTTTGATCTGCAGTAGGATTACTAAGGGTTGCATTTAACTGCCCCTACATTTTCGCCCGCCTCTAGTGATATTAGCATGATTCAATAAAAGATTTTATAAACCTAGGTACAGATTCTAGCTCCTTTGCACAAGAACAAGAAAGGCCCCAAGACGATTTCTTTACCACTTTGGCACACCTCAGAGGACAGGAGCAGCCAGAATCACAGCAATACTGACCACCCCAGAAGTAGAGATATGCCTGGGGGATGGCTCCAGAACCCTATGCACCAGCTCGTGGTTCTATGCTAGCTCTGGGTTCTGCATTTCCAAAAGGAAACTGTAAGGTGCTCTTCATGCTCAGTGTTTGACAGGTAGTGCTACTAGGAGGGCGCCCTTTGGATATGTCCCTGTATAAAGCCATACACTAGCCCAGCTATAGTACAAAGCACAGGTGAAAATAGGTTGCGGGTTTGTGTGGTTTTTGTTTTTTTTAAATCGCCGTGGCTGGATGTTGTTTTAAGGAAAGCAGGACTATTTGCTTATGACAAAATGATGTGATGAAGTTTCATTGTAATGAGCATTTGTTTTTGTTTAGTTTTAACAGATCTGCTCCCAAGTGGAAATACAAGCGCAAGCAATGAAGATAAGGTTCGTCAAAGACTTATAGATTCTTCATGCTGATTGCTGCTGCATGCTCCTCTTTTGACAGGAGCACAAGACAACTGCCCTCTCTCCCCACCTCCAATACAAGCCGCATCGAACACAGGACACTGCCTTTCTCAATGAATGGACTGGGTTTGAGGTCCTAGCAGTTCACCAGAGAGGATAAACCAGTTTGCAGACTGTTTATATACAGTACAGTTAACCTCGTATCGCAAAAGGCACTGTCTAGAGTTTGAATCTTTATAAAACCACTTGAATATGAATTATGGAAAGGTGAAATCCATCAGGTAATTAGCATGCAGAATGGATTACCAGAAGCAGCTGTTGAAGCGGAGACCATTTAAACAAGAGGAGTGTGCTTACAGTGATGAAACACTGAACTGCATAGACACTAGAAACAGAGATGGGCCGATTCCATCCTGAGAGGGCATGGTATTGAGGTGTGTGTAACAGAGTGCTGGAAATGCCAAACTTTGTTACTTCCCACCTAGAGTCTGCAGTTCTTGTTAAGGTAAAATATCCCATTCATTGCAGTGGGTATCAAAGGAGATGACTGTGTTAGATCTGGGTTTAGAACTAAAGTGTTCTTGGCTCCCTAGCCTGTAAAGTTATTGGGAGTTTTGTTTGAGTATGGACTGCAGGATTTCAATCCTTAAGCTATTTCTTAACTGCTTTGGTTTTAATTCCCCAGCCCTCTGAATAATGGATTCTAAAGACTAGGGGCTGAACAACAGTGATAACCCCTACTAAAGCGGTTTGCCTTGTCTATGCTGATGTAAAGAACCTGCATTTTATATCCATTGTGTTTAAAATAGCCACTTTTTAATATTTATTGGGTATCAAATCCAGTATAGAATGCACATTTTCCACAACATGCCTGAGAAGAAAAGCATGCATGACATTCTCAGTTGTATTACAGTAGCAACTAGAGGCCTCAAGTCAGGGCCCCACTGGGCTAGACAGGATACAGAAGAAGATAGTCTCTGCCTCAGAGTTTGCAATCTTAGTTATAGATCAGATACAAGGGTAATTGAAACAAACCGAACCGAAGAGGACCATGATGTGGTGATAGAAATATGGACATGTTTTGTGGCAAAATCGCTGATCCACTGAGGCATTTTGTAATTCAGAAAGATACTGCCATAATTCGTTCATGTGGGTTTTTTAAATTGCTGTGTGGGGGTTTCATTCAATTTTGTAACCATGTTCCAAATGTGGGTTCATGTCAGCATCATGGCATTTCTTTCAAATGATAAATTAAGCCTAATTACCATGGAACTCTTGAATATATAGTGGAACCTCAGAATTACGAACACCTTGGGAATGGAGGTTGTTCGGTAACTCTGAACAAAACATTACCGTTCTTCCAAAAGTTTACAACTGAACATTGACTTAATACAGCTTTGAAACTTTACTATGCAGAAGAAAAATGCTGCTTTTAACCATCCTAATTTAAATGAAACAAGCACAGAAACAGTTTCCTTACTTTGTCAAATCTTTTTTTTTTTAACTCTCCCTTTGTTTTGCTAGTTTATGTTTAACACAGTACTGTACAGTATTTGGGGGTCTTTTCTTTCTTTTTTTTTTTTTTTCTCTGCTGCTGCCTGATTGCATACTTCCGGTTCCAAATGAGGTGTGTGGTTGACCAATCAATTCATAACTCTGGTGTTTGTAACTCTGACGTTCTACTGTACTGAGAAGGGATTTATTTTTAATTACCAGAATGGTAATGTACATCTTGAACAGCTTTTAAATAGTCATTGGTTTTACCATATGGTCTGGCATGAGAATTACCTTTTAACTGATTAGTGTCATCTATAACTTTTGTCCAGAAATGCAGTTTAAAAACCACTTGAACATTAATGACAGTGCCTAGAAATATCTAAATAAGTCTAACATTTGCTTTCCCATTTAGCTTATTCACTGGGTCCTTTTAACATATCAGTTATCAAAGTTGCAAAAAAGTGTTGTTGATAGTGTGAATGGGATAACCAGTAAATAATTAGTGTTAAACCTTTCACTCAGAATTATTAATGAACAACCTAGGTGCTAGCATAGTACAATAAGAACTACTTGGGTATTTTGGCCAAGATAAGCCTCAATGTAATAAAATACAGTACCTAAAACCATAGTGCTTCCTCTTTGCTGACGAGTCAATGGCTGCAATGCAAGTTCTTTGTTCCACCAAAAGTGAGAAAAACCATGTCTTCAGTTTAAATATCTTAGGGTGTGAAATTTCTGGATAAAACTTTTAGAAATAATCTTTTTAAAAATGATCCTTCCTGTGACACAGAGTTGCAGGTTTGCTTTGCAGCTATCAGGCAATATGATGCACCATTTCTATTTAACTCTGAAATCGGTGGTACTCCTTGTTTGTTCTTAAATTGGAGTTAACTGAGCTGAGATTTTTCTAAATGGCCATCTGACCTTCTTCAATTAAACAACCCCTCTGTAAAAAATCTTAAAAGCTACTGATCATCCATATGCACATTCCTCCGATGTTGTCCATCTGCCAGAGATCAGAGACTTTTGGCCCACAGTACCCTTAGGACAGTGGTTCTCAAACTTTTGCACTGGTGACCCCTTTCACATAGCAAGACTCTGAGTGTGATCCCCTTTATAAATTAAAAACTCATTTTTATATATTTAACACCATTATAAATGCTGGAGGAAAAGCGGGGTTTGGGGTGGTGGCTGACAGCTTGAGAAACCCCCGCCCCCAATAACCTCATGATCCCCTGAGGGGTCCCGACCTCCAGTTTGAGAACCTCTGCCTTAGGATGTACATGCCCTCTTCAGTCCTCGTGTTCTACTTAAAGGTTGAGGAACACTATCCACTATTCAGTTCTTCTCACCAACTCACAGCTTAGAGATGGAGCCTGACTCACAGAGGTGGCCAGCCTCTCTCTTTTTATTTGTAGCTCATAGTGTTTATAGTGCTAGTGTTTTCGTCATTAAGTTGACTGTTGTGACCCTTTTTAGTTGTTAAGATCCTATTCGTCGTCAGTATGGTGTTATCCAGTTCTCCCGAATTCAAATGCTGCCTCTTATGCAAGGGAGCTATCCCAGCCTCTGATGAATACTCGTTGTGCCCCTGTCTGGAAGAATCGCACAGTCCCAGTAAATATGCCCTTAAGCTGTCGGGCTAGGAAGAACAGGGAGGCCTGCCTTCAGGTCTTCCTAATGACTAAATCCATGATGTATGCTTCCAAACCAGGCTCATTCGACACTCCCCACCCCTCTGCATGGAGACCTTCAGAGCCCCAGATCATAAGTGCAGGCTTATTGTCTGACTAGAACCACAACATTGTCCTCAGACAGACAGCAGGGAGCCAGAAGTCCCAGAGGTAGATTGCCTACCATGGTTTCTTCTAAAGAAAGCTTCCCATGATATGAAAAATTATCTGAGGCTCCACAGTCTGGAATGGTTCCTATCAAAGCTCAGTCCTGAGCTGAATCTGACCATATGGTATTGTAATGTCCAGCACCAAAATCCAGGACTTTGGGGGAAAGTTTGGCATGAAACCCCAATATTATTTACCTCAGTGGCCATGGCACAGACTCTTGGCACCAGAACCAGGCTGATCAGGGCACTGTATCATGACTCTAGTGGAGACTGCAATACTGCTGTGGGAAAACCTGGTTCCAGGTCACCTGTCTATGCCACCTCACATGGCACCGTTCAGATTCTTAGCACCGATGGCTATGCAGAACTCCAATCGTCCTCTGCTGTCAGCTGTCAGCACTTCATTTGGCACCGACCCTATCCAGTCCTGCAGCACCATAGGTCCACTGCATTCCCTATGGATCCAGCCTGCACATTCTCCTCAGCTTGATCTTCAGAATTGGTGGTCAAGGAATATCTGTACCAGCAACATCTTGATTCACCCAGCTTCTCACCACAGCCCTTTACATCTTGTGAGGAGTATCAGAACTCCCTATAAGAATGATACTGGGATCCACCAAACCCAAGCTAATGGTTCTGTAATCCCTTGCTACCAGACTCCTACCACTGCCCCAGTGCCCTTGTTGGGGACCATGGTCAGCTCAGAGCAATTGTGGGCTGACGGAGCAGAAGACTGTCTCCTCCATGGCACTGCACATATGAACGCCCCAATAACCCTTCCTGGTTCTGACAGCCTCAAACAGAGGACAAAGAGGTTGCTGTGGAGCTGATGGCCCCACAGATGGGCAACTATAAGGGATTTCAAAAACTACTGAAAAGGATGACTGAGGACCTCCAAATCCCTATTGAAGAGGTGTACAACAACAGACACACACATCGGTGTACATACTTCAGGCCTCCTCAGTGGAAAAGATAGTTTTATTGATAGGGAGGGTTATCATAGACCCTGCTAAGACTGTGTCAGACACCTGCTTTGGTGCTTCCTACTTCCTCCAAAGCAGACACACCCTACCCCAAACACCCTTATGGTCAGTGCTGCAAACGAAAAGGCAAAACAATTCAGGTCCACCCCGAAAGAAAGAAAGTCAAAGAGGCTAGATTTGGCTGGAAGACTTACTCCTTAGAAAGCCTACAGTTCCGTGTGGCCAATCATCATCCCATATTAGCTGGATATGACTTCTGAATGCATGAGGCAGCTTGCCTTTGCAGATAATCTGCCCAAAAAGGCTCATGAGGATTTCACTTCCCTAGTTAATGAAGGCCAACTCATAGCCAGGACAAGCCTCCAAGAATGCTGGAGGCTGTAGATATGGCTGCCAGATCAATGACAATGGCTGTCTTTTATGTGATAAGCGTCACGGCTTCAAGAATCAGGATTCCTCAGAGAAGACCGAACAATGGTGAAGAATCTGCACTTTGAAGGATTTGAATTGTTCAGCTCTAAAATAGATAAGATACTCGATATCTTGAAGAACTCAAGAGCCATTCATTCCCTTGAAGTCTACACACCAGCTCCTAAGAGGAAACACATAAAACAACTTTAAACTTCAAGAGACCAGTTGCACTGCCTTTCTACCATCAAAGGTTGGCAGAACCACCGAGGAAACATCAGTATTTCCATAAAAGGAGACAACCCTTGGCTTTATTACAAACCACCTAGTCTTCCCACTCCCAGAAACACTCATTTTGATGGGATAGTCAAAAGATGTGTTCTACCACCATCAACTGCAGAGATCAAAGGCCCCCTCCCCTTCAGAAATTAACTATTTAATTTGAGGCATGCTTGGTCCCTTACCACTACCGACCAATGGACCATGAACACAATAATACATTGCTACACCATCCAGTGTTCTTTGATGCCTATACTCAGCCCCCCTTTCCTTTCTCTTTCCAGGGACTCTTCTCGTGAGGATTTATTACATCCAAGGGTCTTCATGCCTCTGGGGGCGATGGATGAGGTCCCTCTATGCTAAAGGGGGGGGAGGGTTTTTACATAAACTATTTTCTCAACTTGAAGAAAAAAGGAAGCTGGTGACCCATCCTGGACTTGAAAGACTTCACCACCTTCATTCGCAAGTCAAAATGTCATATGATCACTCTGGCAATGATAATCCTAGCTCTGGAATCAGGAGACTGGTTTGCATGTCTTGATCTTCAAGATGCATACGTCAACATCTCCATCATTCCATCCCCCAGGAATTCACAGTGAGCCAGGACCACTACCCATACCAGGTGCTGCCCTTCAGACTTTTCATAGTACCAAAAGTCTTCAGCTAGGTGCTCTCAGTAGTGAGTCTTCTGAATTATGCTGCCAACATCAGCGAATACCCTCACCTGGATGATTGGCTAGTATGGGTGAAATCTCCTCAGACTTCTGAAGCCATTTGCATCACTCTTGACCTTTTCAAAAAGTTACACCTGAGAATCAACATGCAGAAAATCAGCCTTAACCCCAGTTCAGAGGATTGAATTCATTGGCATGACTATAAACTCCACCAAAGCTGCCTTCTCTCTGGACAAATTAAAGAAAGTGTCCACCTTAATTCAACTAGAAAAAAACCCAAACACCAGCATAAGAACATGCCTTTCTCTTCTAGGTCATACAGCCACTTGCACGCTTGTGATGCTGCGTGCTAGTCTTCTCCATTGCTCCTTGAAGTGGGTCTATATAGCCTTCAAGAACTACTTGGACATGCTTGTCATTTCATTCATGGTCCTATCCTTGTTGAAATGGAGGAAGGACTCACTGAACACATGCAAGGTGGTCCCCTTCAGAGCACCCCTGCCAACTAGAACTGTTTTCACAAACACATTCTTACAGGGATGGGGTGCCTATATAGATGAATTAATGACACAGGATCTGTAGGCCGCAAGAGAGAAAAGAATGTACATCATTCTCTTAGAACTCAGAGCTGAACAGAGAGCCTGAGAGTCCTTTCTCCATCTAATAGTACAGTTAGTACAAATCATGATTAACAATCTGACCACCATGTTTTAAATCAATAAACCAGGTGGGGTCAGGTTATCCCTCCTCTGCCAAGATTAACCATCAGACTCTGGAACTGTTGCATCAACCACCAAGTTCTATCAGCATTGTACTTATCTGGACTACAGACCATGCTAGGAGACATTTTCAGACATGCTATCTCAGAACTGAGAGAAAATCCTACACCTAAATCTACCATCCCTGCACTGCACAGCATGGGGACTGGATGGATATCATCGATTGAGTAGGCTTTCACTTTTCCAGATCTATAAAAAGTAGGAAAGAATCAACATGACAAACTAACCTGGCTGAATGGTTCTCCTACTGGTGCCATCTACACTCTGAGTCCACACCACTCCTTGGTCACACACATTCTAGACTACTTACTCAAATTAAAAAGGAATAACATGTTGCCAAGTTCTATCTAGGTGCACTTGGTGGCAATCTTAGCTAACCACCTGCAGGTGGAGGACCATGCAACATATTCTCATCTGACAGTGATCAGGTTCCTGAAAGGCCTAATTAAAGTGTTTCCACTTGTGAGAAAACTGGTTCCCCTTTGAGTCTTGAACCTGGTACTTACTGCTCTCATAAGACCACCCTTCAAACTCCTGGCTTGTCCTCTCTGCTACATCAGTCAATGAAAATGGCATTTTTGATCACCATAATTTCTGCTAAAAGAGTGGGAGAAATTCAGGCACAAATGTCTGACCAGCTGTATATGCTCAAAAGTGTCTATGAGGACACGTCCTACATTTTCCCAAGGTGGTGACAGAATTCCATCTGAAGCAACAGATTCACCTCTTGGTAGTCTTCTCAAAGTCTCACAGATCCAGATCTGAAGCAATACTGTATAAGCTGGATGTGAGAAAAGCCCTGGCTTACTACTTACAAAGGCTGAAAATCCTTTAGAACATCACCAAGACACTGTGTAAAAGGCTCTACAATTTCATCTCAGAGACCATCAGACTGGATGGTTCATTATATTAGAACATGCTATGAAGTGCCCAAGGTAGATCCACCTTCAATAGTTAGAATTCATGACAATAGGGCACAAACCGCAAAAGCAGCATCGCTGCTGAACTTACCAATATCAAATATTTGTAAGGCAGCTACTTTGGCATCAATCCACATGATATTATGCCCTAACTGAAGATGCTTCTTCAAGGAGTGTTCCTGTGAGTGCTCCACTTTAGGTATCTTGGCAGCCTGTGCTTCTAGTCAGATACTTGTTGTAGAAGTGCCCCAGGTGGCCGCACACACCTCACACCACTCCGAGTGGCTACTCCACGCGTGCAGCCAGCTGCCACCCAGTTCTTTCTCTACAGCCCTTGGTTTTGGTCCTTATCAGCTCTCATATTTCTTTAATCTCTGTCCTTTTCTCAGTTAATTTTCCTCTTTGTTTATCTCTCTGTTTATTTCCTTTCATTTTCACATTTAAAAAAAAAAAGTTTTTTTCTTTTTTTTCCGCACCTCAGGCGGGCCGTCACTGAAGAGGCATTAGCCAGGACTATTCCCATTCTTTATTCACCTAGCCCCTTGGACATGCCTAACTCTCTGGGTTTCAAGTGCTGTCTGACCTGCAGACTCTCAAGACCAGTGATAGACAGCCATTCGCAGTGTGTCCGTTGTCTGCGGGAGACGTACATTACTGAAAAGTGTCCCCACTACAAGAAACACACAGCACAGACAAGAAAGGAAGGGGGACCTCCAATTAAAACTTTTAATGATGGAGAGATCCCTCCAACTCCGACTCCAGGACAGCTCCTCGCTAGTCCTAACCTGCAGCTGCTTCAGATACAGTAAGTCCTCGCTTAATGTTGAAGTTATGTTCCTGAAAAATGCTACTTTAAGCAAATCCAATTTCCCCATAATACTTAATGTAAATAGCGGGGGTTAGGTTCCAGGAAAAAAATTTTCGCTGGACAAAAGCAGTGAGAGGTAAAAAGGCATCCTTTAAAATGTAGAGGACAAATTCTAATGAGGAAAATAGAAAAGAGCATAAAGTCTGGCAAATGAAGTGTAAAAATATAGAAAGACCAAAAAAGAATTTGAAGAACAGCTAGCCAAAGACTCCAAAAGTAATAGCAAAAATTTTTTGAAATACATCAGAAGCCGAAAGCCTGCTAAACAACCAGTGGGGCCACTGGACAATTGAGATGCTAAAGGAGCACTCAAAGACAATAAGGCCATTGCGAAGAAACTAAATAAATTCTTTGCATCGGTCTTCACTGTTGAGAATGTGAGGGAGATTCCCAAATCTGAGTCATTCTTTTTGGGTGACAGATCTGAGGAACTGTCCCAAATTGAGGTGACATTAGAGGAGATTTTGAAACAAATTGATAAACTAAACAGTTTCCAAGACCTGATGGTATTTCCCCAAGAGTTCTGAAGGAACTCAAGTGTGAAATTGCAGGGCTACTAACTGTCATCTGTAACGTATCATTTAATCAGCTTCTGTACCAAATGACTGGAGGATAGCTAATGTGACGCCAATTTTTAAGAAGGGCTCCAGAGGTGACCCTGGCAACAACAGGCCAGTAAGCCTCAAATTGGTTGAAACTATTGTAAAGAACAAAATTATCAGACACATAGATGAACATAATTTTGTTGGGAAATAGTCAATATGTTTTTTGTAAAGGGAACTCATGCCTCACCAATCTACTAGAATTCTTTGAGGGAGTCAACAAGCATTGCAGACAAAGGAGATCCAGTGGATATAGTGTATTTAGATTTTCAGAAAGCCTTTGACAAGGTCCCTCACCAAAGGCTCTTAAGCAAAGTAAGCTGTCATTGGGATAACAGGGAAGGTTCTCTCGTGGATTGGTAACTGTTTAAAAGACAGGAAACAAATGGTTGGAATAAATGGTCAGTTTTCAGAGTGGAGAGAAGTAAATAGTGGTGTCTCCCAGGGATCTGTGCTGAGCCCATTCCTATTTAACATATTCATAAACAATCTGGAAAAGAGGGTAAACAGTGAGGTGGCAAAATTTGCAGATGATACAAAACTACTCAAGATAGTTAAATCCCAAGCAGACTGTGAAGAGCTACAAAAGGATCTCACAAAACTGGGTGACTGGGCAACAAAATGGCAGATGAAATGTTGATAAATGCAAAGTAATGCACATTGGAAAACATAATCCTAATTATACATATACAATGATGGGGTGTAAATTAGCTGTTACCACTCAGGAAAGAGATCTTGGAATCATTGTGGATAGTTCTCTGAAATCATCCACTCAATGTGCAGCAGCAGTCAAAATAGCAAACAGAATGTTGGGAATCATCAAGAAAGGGGTAGATAATAAGACAGAAAATATCATATTGCCTCTATATAAATCTGTGGTATGCCCACACCTTGAATACTGTGTGCAGACGTGGTCACCCCATCTCAAAAAAAGATATATTGGAATTGGAAAAGGTTCAGAAAAGGGCAACAAAAATGATTAGGGGTATAGAACAGCTTCCATATGAGGAGAGATTAATATGACTGGGACTTTTCAGCTTGGAAAAGAGGCGACTAAGGGGGGATATGATAGAGATCTATAAAATTATGAGTGCTATAAGAAAGTAAATAAGGAAGTGTTATTTACTCTCTCATAATACAAGAACAAGGGGCCACCAAATGAAATCAATAGGTAGCAAGTTTAAAACAAACGCAAGAAAGTATTTTTTCACCCAACACACTGTCAACCTCTGGAACTCCTTTCCAGAGGGTGTTGTGAAGGCCAATACTATAATGGGATTCAAAAGGGAGCTAGATAGATTCATGGAAGATAGGTCCGTCAATGGTTATTAGCCAGGATGGGCAGGAATGGTGCCCCTAGCCTCTGTTTGCCAGAAACTGAGATTGGGTGACAGGTTATCATCAAGTGATCCATGCCCTGTATGTTCATTCCCTTTGGGGCACCTGCCATTGGCCACTGTCAGAGGACAGGATACTGGGCTTGATGGACCTTTGGTCTGACCCAGTATGGCCATTCTTATGTAACCTTCACTTCCAGGTCTGATACTGCACTTGGTAAAGCTGTTCTCCATTCATTGTCCTTATATCTACTCCAAACTCCCACCTCTTTAACACATTCATTGCTTGGGAGTCGCCATCAGTGGAATGTGCATAATGGACCAGCCCTGAAGGAGAATGGGAAGTTTACCATGTACAGTAACTGGAGTTCTTCGAGGTGTGTTGTTCATATGCACATTCCACAACCTGACCTACTATCCTCTCTACCTCAGAATCTTTATCTTAGGGATTCTGAGGTGAGAAGGAGCTGAATGGCAGATGGCACCCTTGTTTGTAAGCCCTCACAGTGGAGCACGAGAACTGGAAAGCACATGGGTACTCTACGGGTACTCCTGGCCCAAAAGCTTTGATCTCAAACCCATGATGTGTATGCACACCTTCAGTAGAATGCGCATATGGACAACACGTCTCAAAGAAATCCACTTACTGTACAATTAAATAACTTCTCATTGCACTCACCATGTTATATGCCCTTTTCAAAGCCCCAGGGTTTAATAAACTAACTAGCTTCTGTGCTTGTTGCTAAAATAAATATGCAGATGCTCTTAAACACACACCTGCATACACACTACAACAACTTAGCTCAGACTGAATCAAGTCCGAATCCTTCCTTAACTACAATGATAAAGATATTCACCGCTCACTGGTGACTTTTATATAATACAAACATTTTGTTGTTTTCTTGTTATTACTAGATGGGAATGGTGGAATTGTCAATAATAATGCAGAAAAGGCAGAAGTGTTCAGTACATATATCTATCCTGTATTTGAGTAAAAAACAGATGATGTGGTGATCACACTGCTGTGTGGTGATAACTCTCTTTTCATTGCACTGGTATGTCTGGAGGCTGTTAAACAGAAGCTATTAAAGTTAGACATTTTTAAATCAGCAGGTCCAGACAATTTGCGTCCAAAAGTTTTTAAAGAGATGGCTGAGAAGCTTGCAGAACATTTAATGTTGATTTTCAACAAGCCTTGGGGCCCTGGGGAAGTTCCAGAAGACGAGAAGAAAGCTAATGTTGTGCCATCTTTTAAAAAGGGTAAACAGTGTCACCTGGGTAAGGCCTGTCAGCCTGACATCGATTCCAGACAAGATAATGGAGCGTCTGATATAGGACTCAATTAATAAAGAACTAATGCAAATCAACATGGGTTTATGAAAAACAGAGCCTGTCAAACTAACATCTTTTTTTTATGAGATTACAAGTTTGGTTGATAAAGGTAATAGTGTTGACCTAATATACTTAGATTTCTGTAAGATGCTTGACTTGATACCATAGAACATTTTGATTAAAAAAACTAGAACGATATAAAATTAACATGGCACACATTAGGTGGATTAAAAACTTGCTAGCGGATGTCTCAAAATATAACTAAGTGGAGAATCATCGTCGAGTGGGTCCCTTTCCAGTGGGGTCCCACATGGATTGGTTCTTGGCACTATGCTATTTAACATTTTTATCAAGAACCTGTAAAGAAACACACAATCATCACTGATACAGTTTGCAGATGACACAAAAATTACGAAGTGGTAAATAATGAAGAGGACAGGTCCATGATTCAGAGTGTTCAGGTAAACTTGGTTAACTGGACACAAGCAAACAATGTGCACTCAATACAGCTAAATGTAAATATTGATCTAGGAACAGAACGCATGCCATACTTACAGGATTCTTACTGGTTATACTAGGAAGCAGTGACTCTAAAAAATGATTGGGGGCTCATGATGGATAATCAGCTGAGCTCCCGGTGTGACACTGTGTCCATAAGAGCTAATGCGATACTGGGACATATAAACGCAAATCTCAAGTAGGAGTAGAAAGGTTATTTCACCTCTGTATTTGGCACTGATGCAACCACTGCTAGAATACTGTGTCCAGTTCTGGTGCCCACAATTCAAGATGGATGTTGATAAATTGGAGAGAGTTCAGAGAAAAGCCACAAGAATGATTAAAGAATTAGAAAATATGCCTGGTAGTGATTGAGCTCCTTGAGTCATTCTATTTAGCTTAACAAAGAGAAGGTCAAGGGGTAACTTGATTACAGTCTATAAGTACCTACATGGGGAACAAATATTTAATAACGGGCTCTTCAATCTAGCAAAGAAGGGTAGAACATGACCCAATGGGTGGAAGCTGAAGCTAGACAAATTCACACAAGAAATAGGATGTAAATGTTTAGCAGAGAGTAATTAGCCATTGCAACAATTTACCAAAGTTCATGGTGGACAATCCATCATTGACCATTTTTAAATCAAGATTGGATGTTTTTTTCTAAAATCTCTGCTGTAGGAATTATTTGTGTTATACAAGAAGTCAGACTAGATGATCATAGTCTTGGCCTTAGAATCTATGAATAGTGTATTTAAATGAAGCCTGTCAAATGTTGTTAAAATTGTGTGTTTCATATTTACTTCCAAAGTAATGAGATGTAATATCTTGTAATGTATCAGCAGTGGATGGAATAGTTAGTAGGTTTTTATTCCTTGAAACTCACGAAAGTCAAGTATTTTTGTGGTGTATTATATTGTGTCCATTTCTTTAGCAGCATGAGTATTAGTGCACTGTAGTAAAAGTCTTTGTTTGTGAAAGCATGATTGGAGAGATGCTTGTGGATGTTTGTTTTTATACTGAACAATATAATGCATTGGTTGTTTAAAGATACACTTCCAGGTTGATTTAAACACAATTTTGCAGACTGGAATAGTTTCAGGAGCTATTTGGGTGAAGGTTCAGGGGACAGTCACTCTGCATCCTTATACCAGCATGCTTCATTATAACAGACAATTTAATAATGGATGCACAGTTCAAAATATTGGACATTGTAGTTCACTTTTCCCTGACAATTTCTGTCGCAAATTTCTTATACCTCTTAAAGCATTATATTTTATGGAAAATGTCATTGATAAGTTGATTTTTAAAAAAATCACTCAACACATTTTAAAATGTCCACGTTTGGCATTTAATTGTACAATATTTTTTTCCGCTGTTTTAAAGTTAGTTGCGCTGGCTGCCTAACTAAAAAATTAGATTAGTGGTAAATTAGATTAGTACACTCTGCCCTTTAGAGATCTGGATTAAACATTCTGACTTAGGTCAGAAATGAAAGCAAGTTTGATAGTTCATCCTACCAGACTCCCCATTAAAACTACTAGAAGATATGGTACAATTGCTAGTCTTTGTCCCAGATAGGTCTAGCAGTGGGATGCCAGGTGTAGTGAGTCAGAACTGATATACACCTGCAGGACTGAAGAAAAACATGCAGTCTCTGGGCCTGATTCTCTTTTCACTTACCTTGGTATGACACTAGTGTAGTTCCATCAACTTAGTAGCGATACCACTGATAGGTTTAAGGAGAACCCTCCTACACACAAGTGTAAACAATAAGAATCCCCAAACATGTAACAATATTTGAAAATGTCCTTCTAAAAACAACAAATGCCCCATATTTTGATGTTATTGATGTAGTTTCTCAATTGATTTCTAAATTAGGAACCCAGACCTGTTCATCCATTTACTTGTAAACATGTAAACATTGACTTCAGGACTGGGCCCTAAACCAATTGGCTAGTCTGTGTATTGCAATCATATTGGCTGCCATTAAAACATCACTAGCACATGGAGGCTGGAAATTAACAGTTGCTATAGGTACAAATGGCAAGAAAAAAGTAGTGATGTTTATTGCACTCTTTCAATGTCAGTCCAAATTAAAATTTGCTGTCTGGAAAAAGGAAAGTCTTTGGCCTGTGTCATTGTAATTACATGAATATCACCATTTTTATGTGATTTATTTTCCTGTCAGGATGGGCAGGGTAAATGCATTATATACTGTAATGCACAGAGAGATTAACTGAAGCCGACTCAGTTACAATGCTGTCAGTCTTAATTGACTGCAATCTTCAAAGACACGTTTCCCACAATACCTCAGACATATCAGCTGCTTTTTTTAGCTGAGCTCTACTGGATCAGCCAGACTTGTTTCAGTCACAGGCAGTGATCTTTTCAGATCTTCAGATGAATATGGTGTAAAGCCTTTCAGGAAACCAAAAACACCACAAAAAATATGGCAACAATTTATAACCAATATGTCTTTTTTAGAGCACTCAGTCATTACATACCTGGAAAGGTCGAATTTTCCTTTCTCTCTTAAATTTCAGTCTCAGCAGCACCACCAGTTGGTGAGTTCACTACATAAGCGCTCAACACATGACAGTTGGAAATCTGGAAGCACATGTTGGCATGTGAGCAGAGTTTGGCTGACTATAAGCCTATAGGTTCTTCAGTTAAAGATGGAGGAGGAGGACTCAGGGTAAGGTTCAGAGCCACTACAAGGAACTGGGAAATTTTATTTACATGATCTTTCCTACCTGGCCAACCTGTGTAAGTGCCTCAGCATGAAACTTACTGCCATATTGCCCTTGAGCAGTGGGCTGATCCTTTCCTGGAAAGGATAATCAGTTACTGAGCCACAACACCAAGGATATCTCTGGGTGGATGGAGCCATTAGCAAGGCCTGATCCAAATTTCATTGAAACAGAATTGAAGTATTTCCACTAATAAGTTGGATCAAACTATAGGAGATAAATACCAGAGAAACTGTTGCAAATAAAAATAACCTTGTGCGCTGTGCATAAACAATAAGTGCCCCTATTATACTGCTGCTGCCAGGGGAACATAGTCAATTCTAAAGGTATATTAGAGACGGTCTAGTGGCAGCTTGAGCTTGTACGTAAAGCAAGTCTGCCATCAACAATTCAATTTCCTTTGTGCAGCTGGAAAGAGATCCTGTGACACAAGCCTAGTCTTGACAGGAACAACTGTTTCCCCAGTTAAGATTGCAGTCTCGTTTTTGACCTGTGGGCCAAAACATACCAGGGTTATGACATGTATGAGGCCATATGTAAACAGTTAGAACTAATCTACCCTATGGAAGAATTCTTCTGTCAACCTAGCATGGTCTGCACAGGGACTTAGATCATCTTAAACATATCAGGCAGATGTGTGTGGATTTTTCACACTCTTGAATGATATAGTTAAGACGACCTAATTTGCTAGTGTAGGCTAGGCCTAAGAACAGCTATAATTTTGTTCTAAGTACATTTAGTTTTTTCCTCGTGATACTATTGCTGCCCAGCATAAATTTTCTATCATGCCCTTAAACTGGTTTTACAGAAAACTCCCTTAATCCAAACAATAGCAAGAGCAGAGGTGTGAATTCGGCATCCTTCCAATACCCCAATGAGATTGCCCATTAATGCTTAAAAGGCTATTTAGAGCTGTAGTCTGTCACCCTACTCAAGTTGATTAGTATCTTATGCTGCGTAGTGCTCCTCCTGAAATGGCTGGGGCTGCTCACAGAGGAAGGATTTATACATGAATAAGTGTGGCACAATCCAGCTGTCAGTGGCCATGTAACCAAATCAAAATCTGACCATTTTTAGTCAAGAACGTAACTATGGATTTAGGAGCCTACCTTTACAGCAGAGCTTGGAGAGTGTTGGCCTCTTTCTGTCAAACAAAGAAAATTTAAGAAAGAAAGAAAATTCAAAATGCCTAGAACTATGTTAGTGTGAAAATAAGGTTACAACTGTAAACACAAAAATTGGGGAATGACAAACTTCATGGGCTCCGAACAAAAATAACTATAGCATATTTGCACTCTGCACCATCTGTCAATTACTGTCAGTCTTTTTAAAAACAAAACATAATTTTCACTCAAAACATACTCTAATAACTGAACTCCAGATGTCGCCTTAATCACAGCATTCAGTACTGCAAAAACTATGGTTTACAGGTAGGAAGCCCAGCCTTCCCAATTTTATAGGGACATATATAGTCCTGATATTTGGGGATTTTATAGGGACATATATAGTCCTGATATTTGGGGATTTTTTTACATGCGTGCCTATTACCCACCCTTCCCATCCCCATTTTTCACACTTTCTATCTGATCACCCTATTTGCAGGAGATCAGAGTAGGGACTTGGCTTTACGTATAGTGCAACAGCGGTGCAGCTACATACGGCTGTAGAACTACAGTGTAGACGCTATTATGCTGGCAGGTGAGCTTCTCCCTTCAGCATAGTTAATCCAACTCTCCAAGAGGTGGTAGAAGCTCTCCCAGCAACACTGTGCTGTATATGTAGGGGAGTTAGCTTGGTATAACTACGGCGCTGAAGGGTATGGATTTTTCACATCCCTGAGTGACGTAGATATTCTGGTAGAGATCTGTAGTGTAGACCTAGCATAGATTATTATAATAGTCCTTTTTTGGCTTTAAGATCTATGAATGTATAGAAACTGGTGGGGAAAAAAAGATTATTTTTTTTTATGAGGAATCCATCCACAATCTAAGGCTATGTCTACGCTACAGAGTCTGGGCTGGCATAACCCCATAGTATAGATGCAGTGTGTGCCAACAGCAGGAGTTTGGACGGGGTAAGGAATATCACCTCCCCGAATGACATAAGTTACATTGATAGAGGCACTCTTTTGTCAGCATAGCTGCCTCTACAGTGGGGTTTTGTCAGCATAGCTGTGTCACTGGGGTGGGAGTGTTTCCCATACCCTGACCAACGTGCCTATGCCAGTATAAGTTCTAACCACAGGTGAAGCCAGAGGCAAGGTCTACACTATAAACTTACATCGGTAACTACGTCACTCAGGGGTATGAAAAATCCACACCCCTGAGCAACACAGTTATACCAACCTATCCCCCAGACTGGACAGCATTCTGTCAGCAGGAGGGCTTCTCCTGTCAATGTAGCAAAACCCTCTTGTGGAGATGGAGTAACTACCCCAGTAGGAGAAGCTCTCCCAGCTGGGTAGTAGCGTCTTCTTTAAAGTGCTACAACAGCACAACTGCAGCTTTTTAAATGCAGACCTGCCTTAAATGTGTCACTATATGCAATATTGCCAGGATTACAGGTGTTTTTTCTTAGGCACAGAACAAAGATTTAACTCAGGGGAGGGTATCAGACCACGTAATTCTCAGGATGCCTTTGGCAACATCAGTAATTCACTCTTCCCTTCTCTCCAATGTAGAATAGCCTTTAGCCAACTTAATTCTCTTTTTCTCCTCTTTTTATTACAATAAACTCAGGCTGAAATTGAAGAAAAGCCTTTCTGTGTAATTGGCAACCTCCTGTATATCACCTACTAACAAATGTGCGCATGGAGTATTACTTAGGGCTGAGAGTATGGAAATGAGAAATCACCAAAATGAGAGTGAAATTAGAGTCCTGGGAACATTAGCTGTTTGAACAAACCATTCCACATGAGAAATTCAAACTAAAAGCAATCATATGGAAGCAGAAAAAGAGCAATTTGCAACCGGCAGACACACGAGAGAATGGAGAAGGCCATTAAAAAAAGAAAAAAGATATAATAAAACCAGGATCCCACAAGCATCATAGCTTATTATGCGCAGGCAGCAAAACCAACCCTCACACCTTCCCCCAAAGACTGATCTGGGAGGAACTCTACAAAAGATTCTCACAAAAGACTTCCACCCCAGAGCTTCCTCTAATGGATTTTAGCACAAGTGGGTCAGGGGGGCAACCTGGACCATGGTCAGAAAGCCAAATCAAGTGGCACTAGCATAAGGATATGGATGGTTATAACTTTTCAAGATTGATCTCTTGGGTTTTTCTGCTCAGATCCTCATGAAGTCACATTTGGACATATCTATCTTTACCATGGCTAAACTCTCATTAGCGTCAGTGGGAATTTTACCTGAGTAAGGACGTCCAGATTTGGTCCTTTGCTATTAATATTTATTAAGTGCCATCAGTATACTTGGCCCTGAGCAAGCCAGGATGCCAAGCATAGAAACTCAGTGATATGCCACTGTCACATCCTGTGCTGGGTTCGAATCATAGCTGCTCATAGCCATTACATTGCCTGGCATCACTGGCTTTTCAGCCTCGTTTCTAGATGTTTTGTAATCAGCTATTGTACCTTCATGCTAAAGCCACATGCCAGACCTGCTGCTGTATAGTGTTACTCTGGCATTTTATCACATGAATCAGGGGGCATAGGCAGGGAGAGCTCCAGCATAGGTAGGAATCTCCCCACCTTCCCCTTGTGTCGACTCTCTTCACCCATGTTGCGTCTCTTCTTTTTCATGCATGCTGGTGCGTTTACTGCCCGCTCCTGCTATCGCACTGTGTGTGCCTTCTCTCCACTCCAGCCTTTGTGCTGGTTCTCTACACTGTTCTGTTGCCTGAGAGAAGAGGAAACACTCACCAGCAGAAGCAGAAATACCACTGGAATCGTCTCACTGTATTTCCCTCCGACTCATTCTGCTGTCAATGGGACAGGCTTTGCCCCCCCCCCCCCCCCCCAGAAAGGGTAACAGGTCCACTGCTCACCACACAGCTCCTGGAGCATGTGCACAAAACGCTCATCTCATTGGGGTTTGTACCTTTCTACCAACCGCAGGGGCCCCTGAAACTCAATCCAGCTCCCAAACAGCACAGCTCCATTGCAATCACAATTCCCTGCTGTCACTGCCTCAGGAGTCCTTTTAAAAAAGGGTTTCCCCAGAGTAGCTTTGACTATGGAAGAGTGATGGCTTTTAATGCAGTACAATGCCCCCAAGCCCATGTGGAGGGGATTAGTTCACTACTTACCCAGCAGAAATACAAGGTACTGTATTCCAAACCAACAACCTGCTTCCTATAGTCTGTAACTTTGCCTTGGAGGTCTCCAATGCAAGTATTTCATCCAGACAAATTCTGCTCTTCCAAGATCTGGTAAAGTCACAGCCTAAGGTCATAGGAGAGGAAGAATAGTATCTTTGTTATTAAGATACTTTATCGGTACTCAAGAAACCTGGATTCAAATCTCAGCTCTGCCATAGAATCTGGTTGACCTTGGGCAAGTCCCTTAATCTCTGTGGCCCTAAGCCACAAAGTTATTCAAAAAGAAGGAGGAGTACTTGTGGCACCTTAGAGACTAACAAATTTATTTGGGCATAAGCTTTCGTGGGCTAAAACCCACTTCATTGGAGGCATGGTTTTTAGTCCATGAAAGCTTATGCCCAAATAAATTTGTCTAAGGTGCCACAAGTACTCCTGTTCTTTTTGCTGACACAGACTAACATGGCTACCACTCTGAAAGCTTTCAAGTGTCTAAAGCTCAGGATTAGGCACCTACATCCCACTTTTAGGCTCCACTGTGATCTACAAAACTCCCACTGACCCTGTAGGCACCTAACATCACTTGGCACCTAAGTTTCCAGAGTAAAAGTTCCCTGGGTATCATGGCCCCCAAATGATCCATGAAGTGGACTGTCATAAACAGATAGTTAAGGGTTAATGTCTCTTTTACCTGTAAAGAGTTAAGAAGTTCAGTAAACCTGGCTGACACCTGACCAAAGCACCAATGGGCGGGGGGGGACAAGATACTTTCAAATCTTGGTGGAGGGAAGTCTTTGTTTGTGCTTTTTCTTTTGGGGGTTGTTCGCTCTCGGGACTGAGAGGGACGGGACATCATTCCAGGCTCTCCAAATCTTTCTGAATCAGTCTTTCATGTTTCAAAATTGTAAGTAGTAGCCAGGCAAGGCGGGTTAGTCTTATGTTTGTTTTCTCAACTTGTAAATATTTCTTTTTGCTGGAAGGATTTTTACCTCTGTTTGCTGTAACTTTGAATCTAAGGCTAGGGGGGCAGGGTCTCTCTGGTTTATATGAATCTGAGTACCCTGTAGAGCATCTTCCATCCTGATTTTACAGAGATAATTTTTACCTTTTCTTTCTTTAATTAAAAGCTTTCTTTTTAAGAACCTGATTGATTTTTCCTTGTTTTAAGATCCAAGGGATTGGGTCTGAACTCACCAGGGATTGGTGGGGGAAAAGGATGGGGGATGGTTAATTCCTCCTTGTTTTAAGATCCAAGGAGTTTGGATCTGTGTGAAGCCTCTCAAGGCAACCCAGAGAGGGAGGGGAAAGTCTGTGGGGGGGATAGAAGGCGGATGGTTAATTTCTCCTTGTTTTAATATCCAAGGGGTTTGGATCTGGGTTCGCCAGGGAAGGTTTTGGGGGAACAAAGTGTACCAGACACTAAATTCTGGCTGGTGGCAGCGTACCAGATCTAAGCTAGTAATTAAGCTTAGAAGTGTTCATGCAGGCCCCCACTTTTTGTACTCTAAAAGTGTACAAGAGTACACTTGACATGGTGAGCAGCGGTTTGGGATTATTTTTAGGAACAAAAAACCAGTGAGATTTTTTTTCTCTCCTTTCTAGCTGCTTGGAAAGCAGCCTGAGGGCAGAGGTATTAAGTTTTTAACAAGGGTCTTTGTTAGGGAGGCTTCAAGCTGTGAGTAAGCAGAGAGCAAAAAGGAATTTACAAGTTGAATTGTTTTCTTTCTTTCTATCTCTCAGGTATAGCTAGTTAGAAAATCTCTGTTAACCAAGCAGCCCTGAGCAGAGTGCATCCCAGGTTTCAGTGAGCTGCAGAGAGGGTGTGGCCAGCACATGAAAGCAGAAAAATGAGTACCTGTGGAGCAACTAACAAACTAAAAATGGCTAGGCTGAAAGCAACAAAGAAAGACAACGAACATAAGAGACGGATGGAACTAATTAATGCAGAAATAGCCAGGGAAGAAGCGGCCCACAAGAGAGCTGTAGAGATGAAAGAAAGAGAGAGAGAGAGAAAGAGAAGAAAGAGCCAAAGAGGCTGACCGCAGGAGAATGATGGAGATGAAACCAAAAGAGAGAGAGATCCAAAGGGAGGCTCACCAGCAGGCCCTGGAATTAGCAAAGTTAAGCTGGATGTGCCAGCCAACCCTAACAACCCTTCTTCAGGTACTGTTTCCCATCCCAGAAAATTCCCCACCTACAAGGCAGGTGATGATACTGAGGCCTTCTTAGAAAATTTTGAAAGGACCTGCCATGGGTACAACATCTCTACAGTACATCATAGAGCTGAGGCCACAGCTCAGGGGACCCTTAGCAGAGGTGGCAGCTGAAATGCCTAAGGAACACATGAATGATTATGAACTTTTTCAAACCAAGGCCAGAATCAGAATGGGGCTAACACCTGAGCATGCCTGTCGGCGGTTCAGAGTCCTAAGGTGGAAACCAGATGTGTCATTTACCTGACATGCCTACCACATTGGAAAGAATTGGGATGCCTGGATATCAGGAGCAAATGCTAACTCTCTGGAAGAGCTGTCCCTCCTAATGCAAATGGAGTAGTTCTTAGGGGGTGTTCCTGAGGAAATAGAAAAGTACATCCTAGATGGGAAGCCCAAAACTGTAACCGAGGTGGGGGAGATTGGAGCCAGATGAGTGGAAGTGGCAGAAAAGAAAAAAGCTACTAGCAAGGAGAGCGAATATCAGAGGGGGCAAACCGAAAATAAACCCTATCGCCGGGGGCAACCCAAGACCCCACCTACAATCCAAGAAAAGCCCCAGACAACCTATTGTCCCACCTCACCAGTCTCCAGCAACCCACCTTGGCCCAGTGGCCAGTCAGCTGGGTGCTATTTTAAATGTAATGAATTGGGACATATAAAGGCCAACTGCCCCAAGAACCCCAACCGAGTACAGTTCATTACACCACCATCACTCCAAAGATCCCCAGGCCCAGATGCCTCTTAAATACCTTCGGAGCAAAGGGAAACCTTGAGGGTGGGCGGAAAGAAGGTTATCACATGGAGAGACACAGGGGCACAAGTTTCAGCTATCCACCAATCCTTAGTGGACCCCAAATTCATCAACCCAGAGGCCCAAGTGACAATTTACCCATTCATGTCAAAATCTGTAAACTTGCCTACAGCTGAACTGCCTGTCCAATACAAGGGCTGGTCAGGACTGTGGACGTTTGCAGTCTATGACAATTAACCCATCCCCATGCTACTGTGGGAAGACTTAGTCAACCAGGTGAAGCTGGCTAAGAGGGTGCGAATGGTCACACGCAGCCAGGCCAGGCAAGCTTCCAGGCCCATCCCTGTTCCTGAGCCATCCACAAGGGCTCCATCTGTGTTACCAGAGACCCAGACAGAGGGGGTGGGCCTGGATCCTCTGCCAATGACTGCAACAGCCACAGTGCATCCAGTCCCAGAACTGGAATTGGAAAAGCAACCAGCACCAGAACCGTTGCCAGCACTGACTCCAGCGCTTGCAAACCCATCTCCAACCCCAGTGCAAGAGGGCACCAGTGGGCCTGAACTGGCAGAAGCAGCAGACAACCCTACCCAAGAGGCTCAGCCAGAGCCTGAAATATCGCATAGTGCACCAGCGGAAAGTGGTTCACCAACAGTGAAAACAACCCCATCACCTACATCGCTTCCAGAGGGACCAAGCCCAAGTCCATAGTCTAAGGAGGAACTGGTGTCTCCAGCCTCAAGGGAACAGTTCCAGACTGAGCAGAAAGCAGATGAAAAGCCTTCAGAAAGCTTGGGCGGCGGCACGGAGCACCCCACCGCCTCTCAGCTCTTCTAACCGATCCCGGTTTGTTGTAGAACAAGGACTTCTATACAAGGATGCTCTTTCTGGTGGACACCAGGAAGACTGGAATCCTCAAAAACAGTTGGTAGTTCCAACTAAGTACCGGGGAAAGCTCTTAAGTTTAGCCCATGATCATCCCAGTGGCCATTCTGGGGTGAACAGAACCAAAGACAGGTTGGGGAAGTCCTTCGACTGGGAGGGGATGGGCAAGGATGTTGCTAATTATGTCCAGTCTTGTGAGGTGTGCCAAAGAGTGGGAAAGCCCCAAGACCAGGTCAAAGCCCCTCTCCAGCCACTCCCCATAACTGAGGTCCTATTTCAGCGAGTAGCTGTGGATATTCTGGGACCTTTCCCAAAAAAGACCCCAGAGGAAAGCAGTACATACTGACTTTTGTGGACTTTGCTACCCGATGGCCAGAAGCAGTAGCTCTAAGCAACACCAGGGCTAAGACTGTGTGCCAGACCTTAGCAGACATTTTTGCCAGGGTAGGTTGGCCCTCCGACATCCTTACAGATTCAGGAACTAATTTCCTGGCAGGAACCATGAAAAATCGGTGGGAAGCTCATGGGGTAAATCACTTGGTTGCCACCTCTTACCACCATCAAACCAATGGCCTGGTGGAGAGGTTTAATGGAACTTTGGGGGCCATGATACGTAAATTCATAAATGAACACTCCAATGATTGGGATCTAGTGTTGGAGCAGTTGCTTTTTGCCTACAGGGCTGTACCACATCCCAGTTTAGGATTTTCACCATTCAAACTTGTGTATGGCCACTAGGTTAAGGGGCCTTTACAGTTGGTGAAGCAGCAATGGGAGGGATTTACGCCTTCTCCAGGAACTAACATTCTAGACTTTGTAAGCAATCTACAAAGCACCCTCTGACACTCTTTAGCCCTTGCTAAAGAAAACCTAAAGAATGCTCAGGAAGAGCAAAAGGCCTGGTATGATAAATATACCAGAGAGCGTTCCTTCAAAGTAGGAGACCAGGTTATGGTCTTGAAGGCGCAACAGGCCCATAAGATGGAAGCGTCATGGGAAGGGCCATTCATGATCCAAGAGCACCTGGGAGCTGTTAACTATCTCATAGCCTTTCCCACCTCAACCTTAAAGCCTAAAGTGTACCATGTTAATTTTCTCAAGCCCTTTTATTTCAGAGACTTCAAGGTTTGTCAGTTAACAGCCCAGGGAGGAGATGACGCTGAGTGGCCTGAAGGTGTCTACTGTGAAGGAAAAAGTGACGGTGGCGTGGAAGAGGTAAACCTCTCCACAGCCCTGGAACGTCTGCAGTGGCAACAGATCAAGGAGCTGTGCATTAGCTTCGCCCCAATGTTCTCAGCCACCCCAGGACGGACTGAACGGGCATACCACTCCATTGACACAGGTAATGCTCACCCAATTAGAACACCACCCTACCGAATGTCTCCTCATGCCCAAGCTGCTATAGAACGGGAGATCCAAAACATGCTACAGATGGGTATAGTCCGCCCCTCTAACAATGCATGGGCATCTCCAGTGGTTCTAGTTCCCAAAGCAGATGGGGAAATACGCTTTTGTGTGGACTACCATAAGCTAAATGCTGTAGCTTGTCCCGACAACTATCCAATGCCATGCACCGATGAGCTATTGGAGAAATTGGGACGTGCCCAGTTCATCTCTACAATAGACTTAACCAAGGGGTACTAGCAAGTACTGCTAGATGAACCCGCCAAAGAAAGGTCAGCATTCATCACCCATGCGGGGGTGTATGAATTTAATGTACTTCCCTTCGGGCTGTGAAATGCACCTGCCACCTTCCAAAGACTTGTAGATGGTCTCCTAGCAGGATTGGGAGAATCTGCAGTTGCCTACCTCGATGATGTGGCCATTTTTTCTGATTCCCGGGCAGAATACCTGGAACACTTGGAAAAAGTCTTCGAGCTCATCAGGCAGGCAGGACTAACTGTTAAGGCTAAAAAGTGTCATATAGGCCAAAACAGAGTGACTTACCTGGGACACCAGGTGGGTCAAGGAACGATAACTCCCCTACAGGCCAAGATGGATACTATCCAAAAGTGGCCTGTCCCAAAGTCAAAGAAACAGGTACAATCCTTCTTAGGCTTGGCCCGATTTTACAGGTGATTTGTACCACACTACAGCCAAATCGCTGCCCTCTAACAGACCTGACCAAAAAAACCCAGCCAAATGCAGTTAAGTGGACTGATGAGTGTCAGAAGGCCTTTAACCAGCTTAAGGCAACACTCATGTATGACCCTGTGCTAAGGGCCCCAGACTTTGACAAACCATTCCTAGTAACCACAGATGCATCTGAGCATGGTGTAGGAGCAGTTTTAATGCAGGAAGGACCAGATCAAAACTTCCATCCTGTCGTGTTTCTCAGCAAGAAACTGTCTGAGAGGGAAAGCCACTGGTCAATCAGTGAAAAAGAATGCTTCGCCATTGTGTATGCCCTGGAAGATGCCCTGGGGATGGCGCTTCCAGCTACAAACCAACCATGGCTTCATACTGCCAAGGGAAACAACAAAAAACTTCTCTGATGGAGTTTAGCTCTGCAAGATTTTGATTTTGAAATTCAACATGTTTCAGGAGCTTCTAACAAAGTAGCTGATGCACTCTCCCGTGAAAGTTTCCCAGAATCAACTGGTTAAAAATTGTCCTTGAAATGTGAAAAATCTTGTAGTTTTACATAATTAGTAGTATATGTAAAGGTGCATGTGTTTTAATTATCTATTTATTCTAAAGTTCTAGAAAGAAATCACCACCAGTGTGGTTCCACACTGTCTGAGATTTGGGGGGCGTGTCATAAACAGATAGTTAAGGGTTAATGTCTCTTTTACCTGTAAAGGATTAAGAAGCTCAGTAAACTGGCTGACACCTGACCAGAGGACCAATGGGGGGACAAGATACTTTCAAATCTTGGTGGAGGGAAGTCTTTGTTTGTGCTTTTTCTTTTGGGGGTTGTTCGCTCTCGGGACTGAGAGGGACGGGACATCATTCCAGGCTCTTCAAATCTTTCTGAATCAGTCTTTCATGTTTCAAAATTGTAAGTAGTAGCCAGGCAAGGCGGATTAGTCTTATTTTTGTTTTCTCAACTTGTAAATGTTTCTTTTTGCTGGAAGGATTTTTACCTCTGTTTGCTGTAACTTTGACTCTAAGGCTGGGGGGTAGGGCCCTCTGGTCTATATGAATCTGAGTATCCTGTAAAGCATTTTCCATCCTGATTTTACAGAGATAATTTTTACCTTTTCTTTCTTTAATTAAAAGCTTTCTTTTTAAGAACCTGATTGATTTTTCCTTGTTTTAAGATCCAAGGGATTGGGTCTGAACTCACCAGGGATTGGTGGGGGAAAAGGATGGGGGATGGTTAATTCCTCCTTGTTTTAAGATCCAAGGAGTTTGGATCTGTGTGAAGCCTCTTAAGGCAACCCAGGGAGGGGAAAGTCTGGGAGGGGAAAAGGAGGGGGGTGGTTAATTTGTCCTTGTTTTAAGATCCAAGGGGTTTGGATCTGGGTTCCCCAGGGAAGGTTTTGGGTGAACAGAAAGGGTGCCAGACACTAAATTCTGGCTGGTGGCAGCATACCAGATCTAAGCTAGCAATTAAGCTTAGAAGTGTTCATGCAGGTCCCCACTTTTTGTACTCTAAAGTTCAAAGTGGGAAAAAAACCTTGACATGGGCGAAGAGAGGCATTTGCTTGCCTATCTCACATGCAGGGCCCTAATCTGGTAGGCGTGCTCATAGGCCACCCACCGGTTCAGATCCCATTCAAACTCCAGCCAGAGGAGGTGGTGGTGGTGCCCACTTCATGACTTTTAGCCCCATGGTAAGTGCGCTCACCTGGAATGTGGGACACTCTGGCTTAAAACCTCCCTCTCTGCCAGAGGGGAAGAAAGGATTTGAGCAGGGATCTCCCACCTCTCTGGAGCATGCTTTATCCACTGATCTATGGGATATTCCCTCCCTCTCTCCTGGTGAAACTGTTTCCCCATGGACAAATAATGAAAGATGGACCAGACAGACTGGATCCTGGCTCTCCTACCTCCTAGATGGGTGCCTTAACTACTGGCCTATGGAGACCTTCTGTTCAAATTGTGTCCTCAAGCAGAGGAGGGAATTGAATTTAGGTCTCCCACATCCCAGGTGAGTGCTGCAGTCTTTGGGTTACATGTATAAAGTGGCTACTCTCCAGCTGTTGTGTGTGGAGTCAGGCAGATGTCCAACTCATTCCTGCAAGAACCTACTTAGGCACCTCCAGGGTTCAGCAGGAGTTTTGGGGATGGCAGGAAGCTGGTTCCTGGTTATGGATTACAAGCAGAAATAGGCAGCTCCCTGCAGCCCATAATTAGGTGCCGTAAAAGAGTGGAGCTTGGGATAAACCGCTGTCATTGGTATCTCCCATTGGCTTACTTAGTTGGCTCCCCATCTAGTGTACTGGCTCTGTGGATCACATTCTAAGGTCCCTGTCTCTCTCCCCATCCGTTGTATAAGAGGCCTAGCGCAGGCTTTGTGGATCTTGGTGTTGTTCCTGTGATTTTCTAGGAACCTGATATTTGCAACACCTAAGTCCCTTGGTGGAGCAGGGACTATGCCATGCCTTGATTTCCTCATATATAAAAGGGAGGGAAATAATACTTCCTTTCCTCTAGCCTGTCTTTGCCTCGTTCATTTGAGACCACCACTTACTCTGTGCTGTACAACCACAATAGGGCTCCATTCTCAGGTGGAGCATCAAGGCGCTACTGACATGCAAATAATGATATTCCACTTAAAAAGCAAATGGTATTTTTCCTGCTGTCAGCAAGAATTACCCAAAAAGATGATAATGAGAATCTCTGAATAGCTGCCATTCTGAATGTCTGAGACCAATTAAAATTTAGACAGAAAATGTTAGACTGCACCATCCAAGAGCTGCATTTGAAATAATGGTACCTTAATTATCATGAGCATTTTCAAAGTAGAAAAAACAACTTGCTCTCATTAAGGATTAATCACTTGCCAGTTCTATTTTCACCATTAAAGGCTGAGTTTGAATTACAGAAGCACATTAAAATATCAGCACACTTCAAAAGGTATTTTAACAGCACTTAGCAGCACTCAGATAGCATTTTCCAGCTTCAAAACACTTTACAGGCTAAGTAATGGATTCAGTGGTGGGTTTTGTACAGAACCTATATACCTGCTGATAATGCCATCTACATGGATAAAGAGCTTCAAAGGACTGAGTGTCTCTAAAGTCGGTAGGTGGGCAGTATTATTATCCCCAGGCACCCACAAATTAAGGTGCCCAAAACCAGTGGCCACTTTTGAAAATGTTGGTCTATGTGACTTGCCAAGGCTTCATGGGGAGACTGTGTGAAAGTCAGAATTAGAACTCACCTCCCACTCCTTTGCTTAGACCACTAGATCACACCTCTCAGTTCCTATACTTTATAGATGGCTGGATCACTTGTTTCCCATTTTGGTGGCAATATTCCATTCCCGGGCTAGGTTATGATTGTCAAAAGGTCAGTCCAGGGAGGATTTGTATCCAAAGTGATCGATAACTGAAAATAAAACTGTGGAAAAGAAATGTCATGGCAACCTCATCTATAGCAACAGGAAAATCCCGGCCAATGGCAGCCGCAGAGCAGGCCCTTGGGGTGAGGGCAGCTCACAGAGCCCTTGTGGCCACCACTGTGCCTAGGAGCCAGACATGCCAGCCGCTTCCAGGAGCTGTACAGAGCCAGGGCAGGCTGGGAGCTTTTAGCGGACTTTTAGTGGCCCAGTCAGCAGTGCTTACCACAGCCACCTGGGTCCCTCTTCGACTGGGTGTTCCAGTTGAAAACCAGATGCCTGACAAGCCTACACCTGAGGCTGCTACCAAGTTTCTCTATCCTGGAAGCAAACTGCTGAAAATGAGGCAAGGAGTAGGTGGGCTGCACCAGCCTAGCCCAGCAGATGAGGCTGGGGAAGGAGAGTGTGTTTATGCTGTGGAGGGCTGGAGCACCCACTACTAGGGAGCAGCAGTAGAAAGCCTCCTAGTAACCAGCCCAACTTATCCTCTGTAATATGGCTCAGACGCTGCTCTGCCATGTCAAACCAACAGAGTTTCCCTAGATCAGCAGATCGGTTTTGTCAATAAGTACAGCAGGATACTTTGACTCCTAGAGGCTTCTTGCTCAGTAAGGGTCTGATTCTGTCACTGTTACTCATGCTGAGTAACTCCTTACTCTGTCAGCAGTCCCCATTGAAATCTATGGAGTAAGCCCCTCAGGATGAGAAAGGAGGATTGAATCAGGCCCCAAGGGAATGTTTACATTGTAATTAAACACCCGTGGCTGGCCCACATCAGCTTCAGTGTAGACATACCCTGACTGTCTTATCTGGACTCTTGTCAGAGAAGATATTTATAGTGCCTGTGGTGGGGGCTGATTAGCTGATGGTTGCTAGGCAATCGATCTTTCAGAAACAAACAAACAGTCTCGTTCTTTAGTACTGGCAATAGACATAAGAAGGAGGTTACACTCATGGGCCAGATCCTGCTCCTACAGAAGTCAGGAAATGATAACATTCCCATTGACTCCCAAGGGAAGAAGGGACAGGCTTCTAATGATCAAACCTCCATGTTTACTATTTATACATATATTATCATCACAGCAAAATGGCTGACCAAGTATTTTACAGTTACTTAACAACATAGTAAAGGCATCCTGATTGGTTAGTAATTAAATCACACAGTGTTTTAGTATCATAAGAACATAAGAATGGCCATACTGAATCAGACCAAAGGTCCATCTAGCCCAGTATCCCATCTTCCAACAGTGACCAATGCCAGGTGCCCCAGAGGGAATGAATAGAACAGGTAATCAAGTGATCCATCCCCTGTCGCCCATTCCCAGCTTCTGGCAAACACAGGCTAGGGACACCATCCCTGTCCATCCTGGCTAATAGCCATTGATGGACCTGTCCTCCATGAACTTATCTAGTTCTTTTTTGAACCCTGTTATAGTCTTGGCCATCACAACATCCTCTGGCAAGGAGTTCCACAGGTTGACCATGCGTTGTGTGTGTCAGGATAGTTTGCTATTGTGCCTTTAATACTGTCTCCTTGAGAAACCTTCAGCTCTCCTGAACTCCTGCATCTCTTAGATTTCCTCCCAACCTATTTTCTTCCCTACAGATTCTGAGTGTATTGAAGTCCGTTTTTTTTTTGAGGTGCATGGTCCTTATTCTGCTGGTCCCCTTCTTTCCTTCCTTTAGAATCATGAAACCTACCATCTCATGATCACTTTCACCAAAATTACCTTCACATTCGCTATTAATTCCTCCCTCTTGGAAAGAATTAAGTCTAAAATTGCTCCTCCTCCTTCCCCCGCTCCCTGCAGTTACGTTCCACTTTCTGAAACAAAAAGTTGTCCCCAGTACATTCCAAGAACTTATTGGAAGTTTTGTGTTCTGCGGTATTACTTTTCCAATGGATGTGTGGGTGGTAAAAATCCCCCATTACTACCAGATCTCGTATTTTGGGTATTTCTGTTATTTGTTCTAGAAATGTCTCATCTACCTCCTCTTCCTGATTTAGTGGTCTATGGAAGACCTCTACCATGACATCATCCCTATTTTTTTACCCCAGTTACCTTTACCCGGAGACTTTCAATTGGTCTGCCTCCCACCTTCTTCTGGACCTCAGAACAAGAGTATACATCAGGAGTTGGCAACCTTTCAGAAGTGCTGTGCTGAGTCTTCATTTTTTCACTCTAATTTAAGGTTTCGCGTGCCATTAATACATTTTAATGTTTTTAGAAAGTCTCTCTCTATCAGTCTATAACATATAACTAAACTATTATTGTTTGTAAAGTAAATAAGGTTTTAAAATGTATAAGAAGCTTCATTTAAAATTAAATTAAAATGCAGAGCCCCCCAGACCAGTGGCCAGGACCTGGGCAGTGTGAGTGCCACTGAAAATCAGCTCGTGTGCCGCCTTCGGCACGCATGCCATAGGTTGCCTACCCCTGGTATATATTCCTGAAATATCATGCAACGCCACCTCCTTTTCATCCTATCTGCTCATCCCTCTATACCAATATTCCAGCCATGAGTCTTATCCCACCAAGACTCTGCGTTGCCAATTAACTCACAATTTAGCTTATGTACTGATATTTCTAGTTCTCCCTATTTATTCCCCATGGTACTTGCATTTGTATATATCCATCTAAGAGGTTGAGCTGATTCCCCCACTAATTTCCCTTTTGTCGCTTCTATGACCCCATTGTAATTTCCCCTGTCCCCCTCGCCCCCTCTCTTCCTTCTCCCCCCCCCAACCCCAGCATCTAGTAGCTGCCTCTGAAGCGACAGGACTGTAGCCAGGAATATAAGAGTTAAAGGGAGGAAATCTGGAGCAATGATACCATGGGAAATTGATACACTCACCAACTGCAGTCATGGGATCTTTACAGGCCATCACCTCATACCTGAGGTCTCATCTCAAAGATGAGTGCTCCCCTGAAGAGAGAGGAATTTGGAAAGGTTTTTTCAGGGTCAGGAAGTTGGCCTCTCTCTGCAGCTGCAACATCAGACAGTGGGAAATAGCAAGTTAGTCTCAAAGAGCACAGATTCCCAAATGAGAAAACGGACATTAGTACACATTATCTGGCATCCACACTTTCAATGAACAGTGCAAAGGAGTAGAGTACATAGATTATTTAATTATATATAAGCAGAGTCAGGATAAGCTCTACCCTGACATCTGGTGGAAAGAATTTCAGAGAGTGTATTTACATAGGCACGCCTACCGTATCCCAGACTGCCGAGCTGTAGGACTGCCTGGTGACAAATGACTCACCCTCAGTTGGGTGGTACTTGCTAGACAAAGGACATGGGTTCCAAAACCCTGTGAATTGAGAGAGGTTGGGGACAGGTATCTGTGCCTGGTGGTGCAGTTGCCTTGTGGAGCCAGAAGCACCAGTTCCACCCCCTCCTCTCTCCACTGTGGAAGGTCAGAGTTGATTTTTTTATTTCCTCAAGAATCTAAATACAGGTTACTGAGCTGAACTCACTTTGGGCTAATGGTGCACTAGCACTGGGGCTCCCCTACTAAGAGCTGAGATCGCTAAGAGTTGAAATCACTAAAGAGCTGAAATTACTGAGCTGAGAGCACTGAGTACTGTGCTAACTAGTGGGGGAGCCTGAAGCTATACTGTGGAACAGAGCAGCTGGCGGAGTGGAGCAGTTGTGGGGACGGCTGGAGCGGACCATGGGACAGCTGGTGGCAGCGGAGTGGCTGGCAGAGTGGAGTAGCTGTGGGACGGGTGGAGCGGCCCACAGAGCGAGCGGAGCCGAGCAGTTTGTAGAGAGAACTGGAGCAGCTCATGGAGCAGAGCAGCTTCTGAGGACGGCTGGAGGAGCAGAGTGGAGCGGCTGGTAAAGCGGAGCAGTTTGTGGAGAAGGCGGGAGCAGAACCCACGGAGAGGCAGGGCAGTTGGCCCCGGACCATGTAAGGTGCCCCTTTCTACCCAGGCTGGGAGGAGGGACCTCTACAGATAAATTCTCGAACTCTGGGGTGGCATGGACCAGAGACTTTTGGGTTGTTGGACTTTGGGGTGATTGGACTTAAAACCCTAAGGGGAAAAAGGACAGTGCCAAACGTACTTGGAGGTGGGTTTTTGTTTATGGTTTGTGTTATAACCCTGTTTGTGGTGTTTCCCCAATCGGGTGCCGCATTGATTCCTTCCTTTATTAAAAAGATTTTGCAACACTCAGACTCCTTGCTTGCGAGAGGGGAAGTATTGCCTCCTAGAGGCGCCCAGGGGTGTGTGGTATACGAGTGTCCCAGGTCACTGGGTGGGGGCTCGAGCCGGTTATGCATTGTGTTACTGAAATGGAACCCCTGGATACTGAACCCAGCCCTTGTTGCTGCCAACTCAGAGGGGCAGAAAGGTTACATATATAAACCAGATTTGATTATAAAGCAAACAAGTACTCAGTTCCTTCCGCCTCAAAGGCTAAATAAGATTTTACCCTTATGGAAGAGTCCTGCAGAATTTAATACAGAATGATACCCTTTGAAATGGATTTTTAAGCCATCCTATAGACTTTGATAGAAAATGATATACCTGCTATCAAATTATTTAGGATGTTTTAAAAAAAAAAACACCAAAAAGATCTCAGGGTTAGAAGGAGCCATTGTGATCACCCAGTCTGACCTTCTGGATAACACTGGCATATAATTTGTCAGATGACCAGCATGCAAAAGTGCCCGTTGTTATCTCAAGAGTACTTACCTAACATCTGAGGTCTCAGCTAGAAGACTGACATTTAACACCCTTTCAAAAAGGAACATGTTAATGTGCATGCTGTTCTCACTATTTTTCTCTGTGTAGAAGCTATTGTAGAGTAGCAAGAAAATCATCCATCTTTGTTGACAGAATATTCCATAAACTATTAGGAAGGCTTTGAAAATGTTGATCCCAAGTACTTTTTAAAAATATCTATCTGAAACAAGCTAGTTCTCCTAAAACACCACCATTTAGTTGTCCTTCAATGAAGGGATTAAAGACCAGGTCATTTGAAATAAAAGCAGAAAATCCAGGCTGATAGATTGTGGACAATGACTGAGTTTTTCTGCCTATGTAGATTTGAAATGGATAAGGATATTTTGGGGGAAGGAAGGAAGGAAGGAAAGGGAATCCTTTTGGTTAAGGGACGTAACTTGGAGTCAGTAGGCTCGGGGTCTGATATCTAGTTCTACTATGGGATTCCTTTGAGACTCTTGGCGAACTATTTAGGGCTATATTTTTCCAGAGTGATTGTTAATTTTTGATAGCTGAAATTTTAGATGCCAAATTTTAGACATTTAAGTGCCAAGTTGGGCATGGAAAATTAATGGATGCTTTCAAAACTTTAGGCATTAACCTCATGGTGCCTAACTTTCCTGTGTCACAGCCTCAAATGAATGTTCATAAAGCATTTTAAGACAACTGGATGGGAAACATTATAAAAATGCCACATTTAAAAAAAACACTAGACATTAGGGCTCACTGTTCAAAGGTGGCCTCTAATTTGCAGATTTTTTTTTATTTTTTGGGTGCCCAACTTTAGACACCTAGATCCAGATCCACAAAAGTATTTAGGCTCCTACTTTCCATGGAAATCAAGGGAAGTTAGAAGCTGTAGATGGGTTCCACCGGGGCTCGACCCTCCCTGAGGGGGACGGGAGCCACACCGGCCTCGCTGTCATCCCTGCAATCACAATCAGCTCTGGCCCTTTCGGCAGGTCAGAGCAGTGACAAAGTCAAAAGAGGCCCAGCCCTTGGTTCGGGCGGGGCACCAAACACAGTTACAAGCAGCTCTGGCCTTTGGAGCAGGGCAGAGCACCAAACACAGTTACAATTAGCTCTGGCCCTTTGGACAGGGCAGAGCAGTGGCAAAGTCAAAGGGGCCCAGCCCTTGGTTTGGGTGGGGCACCAAACACAGTACAAACAGCTCTGGCCCTTTGGGGCAGGGCAGAGCAATGGCAAAGTCAAAGGGGGCCCAGCCCTTGGTTCGGGCGGGGCACCAAACACAGTTACAAGCAGCTCTGGCCTTAGGCTGGGGAGAGGGGGAGTCTGCCACCCAGTGTGTTTCGGTCAGTGGGGATCCTGACCGAAACACACTGACATTGGCAAGGTTAGCTCTGCAGCCTGACTGGAATCAGGTGCCCATGGGCTACTTCATAGCTCCCCCTCTATTCCTACCTGGTCCGGGGACGTCCAGGACCATCGGTTCCTCCCAATCCGGGCTGGGCGGCAGGTCCGGTAACGTTTCGGGGAATGCGGGCCAAGCCTGGTTTGGGGGCTCCTCGGGGCCGTAGTAGGGGCGAGGCAGCTCTGGCGGCTCCTCGTCGTAGTAGGGGTGAGGCATCTCTGGCAGATCCTGGTCTCGGCCTCTGGCCTGGGCAGTCTCCCAGTTACGGGTGTCAGCGGACACGTCTGCTCCTGCCAGGAGCAGACCTGCAACTGAAGGCTGGGGCCCGGCTTTTATTCCTCTGGGTCACCGCATGACCCTCTGAGGGGCGGGACTTCCGCTCAGCGGCCCCGCCCCTGTGGATGACTGATGGGGCTCGACCCTCCCTGAGGGGGAGCGGAGCCACACTGCCTCGCTACACCCTCCCCAAGTCCGGCCCCCGCCTGTCAGGGCCGGGCTGTCCCATCTCCTCGAGGTGAGACAGGAAATCTGCGTTGGCATGGTCCTTGCCCGCCCTATGCTGGATGGTGAATGCATAGGGCTGCAAGGCCAAATACCAGCGCTTGATGCGGGCATTGTTGTCTTTCATCCTCATAAGCCATAGAAGGGGGGCGTGGTCCATAACAAGAGTGAACAGGCCGCCCAAGAGGAAGAACAAAAGGGCCTTGCAGGCCCACTTGACCGCGAGGGCCTCCTTTTCCACCGTTGCATAATTCCGCTCTCGGGGGAACAGTTTCCGACTGATATACAATACGGGGTGATCACCTCCGTCCTCCTCTTGGGACAAGACGGCCCCTAGGCCGACATCAGACGCATCCGTCTGGAGGATGAAGGGCTTGTCAAAGTCGGGGCTGTACAGAATCAGTTCTCGGCACAAGCAGCTGCGGAGCGTTCTGAAGGCTGTCTCACACTCAGGGTTCCATTGCACCGTTCGAGGGCTGTTCTTCTTTAGTAGCTTGGTCAGAGGGGCTGTGGTGGACGCGAAATGGGGAATAAACCGCCGATAATACCCCACAAGCCCCAGGAAGGGCCGTACCTGTCGCTTTGTTGTCAGGGTGGGGCACTCCGCTAGGGCCTGTACTTTCCCCACGAGGGGCTTCACCTGCTCCTGCCCGACGGTATAACCGAGGTAAGTGGTCTCTTCCCAGGCTATCCGGCACTTCTTGGGGTTCGCTGTCAACTCGGCCTGTTGAAGGTTCGGAGGACAGCCGTGACCTGGGTCAGGTGGTCGTCCCAGCAGCAGCTGTAGATCACGTCATCCAGGTAGGCGGCTGCATACTCCTGGTGCGATCGTAAGAGGTGATCCATGAGCCGCTGAAAGGTTGCGGGGGTCCCATGGAGACTGAAAGGCATCCTGGTGAACTGGTACAGCCCGGACGGAGTGGCAAAGGCGGTCTTTTCTTTGGATGTCTCCTCAAGCAGGATTTGCCAGTACCCCTTGCTGAGGTCCAGCATGGTGATGTACCAGGCCACCCCAAGGCGGCCGAGCAGCTCGTCATCCCGGGGCATCGGGTAGGCATCGAAACAGGATATGGCATTAACTTTCCAAAAGTCAGGCTTGGGTACCAGGACCACCGGGCTGCGCCACTTGCTCCGAAACGGTTCAATGACCCCTGGGGCCAGCATGGCCTGAACCTCTTCTTCCACTGCCTGGCGCATTCTGTACAGTATTGGCCAGGCGGTCTCCCACACAACCTTCCCTGGTTCAGTTTGGATCCTGTGACAGGTGGCGGTCGTGCAGCCCGGTAGTGCCGTGAAGGTCCGTTGGAAGGCCCGCAGGAGACACTTGGCCTGCTGACGTTGCTCGACCGTCAGGGCGCTCCCCAGCGCGGGTTCCATCACCTCCTCTGTCTGGGCAACTTCCGGACCTAGTTCTAACTTCGGCGGGCATGGGTCGATTAGCAGGCCCTCTCGGTCACGCCATGGTTTCAGCAGATTGATGTGGTATAAGTGCTTCTCCTTCCGGAGACCTGGTTGGCAAATCTCATAGTTAACGGGCCCCACTCTCTGGAGTACCTCGTAGGGGCCCTGCCAGCGGGCCAACAATTTCAACTCGCTGGAGGGCAGGAGCAGCAGAACTCGGTCTCTGGGGCCAAATTCCCGCGCGTGCGCACCTTGGTTATAGCTTCGCTCCTGCCTCTCCTGGGCTGCCTTTAGGTTCTCCCGCGCTAGGGTCCCTGCCTGAGTTAGACGCTCTCGTAGCTAGAGGACGTACTGGAGGAGTCCCTGGGTCGGGGAGGCCGACTGTTCCCACGTCTCCTTCATCAGGTCCAGGAGGCCCCGAGGCCTCCGCCTGTACAGGAGCTCAAAGGGGGAGAATTTGGTCATCGCCTGGGGGACCTCCCAGACAGCGAGGAGCAGCGGCGGGAGGAGTTGGTCCCCATGGCATAGCTCGTCTGGCGGGAACCTTCTCAGCATGTCCTTGAGGGTCCGGTTGAACCGCTCTACCAATCCGTCGGTTTGGGGGTGGTAGATGGAGGTCCGCAGTTGTTTTACTCCCAGGAGTTGGCAGACTTGGTTTAGCAACCTGGATGTAAAATTAGTGCCCTGGTCCATTAGGATCTCCTTAGGCAATCCCACGCGGGCAAATACCTTCACTAGTTCGCCCGCGATGGTCCGGGCCGTGATGCTCTGCAGGGGGATGGCCTCCGGAAACCGGGTGGCATAGTCGACCAGGACCAGGATGTATTGAAAAGCTGCCACGCTCTGGGGAAGCAGGCCTACCAAGTCCATGGTGATGCGCTCGAACGGAGTGTCAATTAGTGGCATGGGGACCAAGGGTGCCTTGGGTGTCCAGGCTGGGGCGGCCAACTGACACTCCGGGCAGGAGTTGCAGTATCGCTTCACCTCTCCTTCAAGCCCCGGCCAGTAGAACCGAGCCCGAATTCGGGCCAGGGTCTTCTCATACCCCAGGTGGCCCGCGGCTGGTATATCATGGGCCAAGCTCATTACGGCCCACCGATGGCATTGGGGCATGAGGAGTTGCATCCGCGGTTCTTGTGTGCGGGGGTCCCGCTCCACCCGATAAAGCCGGTCCCGGCGGAGCTCAAAGCGGGGCCACTGCGTAGCCCGACCAGGGTCGATAACGGACCCATCAATTGCCGCAAGCTGTTCGTAGGCCCGTCAGAGCATGGGGTCGGCCCTCTGGTCCCGGCAGAAGTCTGTGTCAAAGCAGGGCGCAGGGGGAGCTCTTTCGATTGACCCCTCAGCCTCTAGGGTTTCTAGTCCCACTTCCTCGGTGTCCGTCTCAGTTTCCACCGGGGGTTCCAGGAACTCGGCCGCTAGGGCCAATATAGACCGAAGGAGCCCGTCAAAGGCAGGCCAGTCACGTCCCAAGATGACAGGGTAGGCCAGTCGAGGGGCCATGCCGACGATCAGCGACTGAGTGAGGCCGTTGACAGTCAGCTGGGCCCGAGCACTGAGGTTGGGCCGAACATCTCCGTGGATGCATTGCAGGTGAATGGGCCCCAGACCAGGATCAATCGGGGGCCTCAGGGCCCTACGGACCAGCGTTTGCCCACAGCCCTGAGTCGACCAAGGCCGTGGTGGCTTGGTCCCCCACGAGTACTGGGACCGTGAGCTTGGGGGGCTGGGGTTGCTGGGCCCGGCCTTCTCCTGCGCACACCTGCCCAAAGTCACACTCCATCTCAGGGCAGTACCGCTGTAAGTGGCCGGCCCTCCCACATCTAAAGCAAGGTCCTATTTCCGAGTATCCGCACTGGGGACTGGTGGCTCGAGGGCTTCGGGGTCTTCGGTGGGGCTCCGACAGACCTGCAGGGGAGGTCCACGAACCCGCATGCGGGCCAGGTTCCGAGCGTTGGGTCCGCGGGGCCAGTCCGGTGTCCGGTCCATGGCTCGGCCACTGCCGCCCAGGCGGGGCAGATCCTCTCCTGCCTCCGCGATTTTGGTCGGGCCCCGGGGCTGGTGGCCGGAAGGCCGGCCCCACAGGAGCTTCCGCAGCGAGGAAATCCTCCATCAGGGAGACGGCTGCCCCCAGGGTGGCAGGCCGGTGGCGGAGTACCCAGGCCCTTCCTCGAGCCAGCAGGATTTGTACAAATTGTTCTAGGACCACCTGCTCAGTCACTTCCTCCACCGTACAGGTTTCTGGCTGCAGCCAGCGGCGGCAGGCCTCTTTCAGGCCTTGAGCAATTAAGCGGGGACAGGCGCCAGTTGGGTAGGTCTGGCCCCGGAACCATTGTCGGAAGGTTTCTGGGCTGACATCCAAGGCGTCGAGGACAGCTGCCTTCACCCGATCATAGTCCTTGGCATCTTCCGTGGCGAACCTGCGGTAGGCCAGCTGGGCGGGCCCGGTTAAATACGGGGCCACAAGGGAGGCCCATTGGGCTCGAGCCCATCCTGCGACCCGGGCCACATGCTCGAAGGTGACCAAGAAGGCCTCAGGGTCATCCCCCAGGCCCATCTTGGTCAGGCGCAGGGGCGCCGGCGGCCGGGGACCCACGGGGTCTTCCTCCGTGGCCCCGTCGGGGACTTGGGCGGCGGGCCCAAGAAGCGTCTGTAGCTGGGCCCTGAGTTGCTGGATGAGTTGCTGCTGGTGCTCCAACTGAGTGGCATGTTGCTGTTGTTGCTGCTGGAGGTGGGCGGCATCTTGCTGTTGCTGCTGCTCGAGATGAACGGCCTGCTGCTGTTGCTGCTGCGGTAGTTGCACCGCCTGCTGTCGCTCCTGGCTCTCCGTCAGCAGCTGGACCAGCCATTCGACCTCCATATTCGTGATCCTGGGGACACCGGATGCACTAGCATCCTTCTACCAGCCCCTTCTCACAGGGGCAAGGGGTTCAGAAGGTCCCTGGTCAGGTGCCAGTTGAAGACGGGTTCCGCTGGGGATCAACCCTCCCTGAGGGGGAGGGGAATCACACCGGCCTCACTGTCGTCCCTGCAATCACAATCAGCTCTTGCCCTTTCGGCAGGTCAGAGCAGTGGCAAAGTCAAAAGAGGCCAGCCCTTGGTTCGGGCGGGGCACCAAACACAGTAACAAGCAGCTCTGGCCTTTGGAGCAGGGCAGAGCACCAAACACAGTTACAATTAGCTCTGGCCCTTTGGGGCAGGGCAGAGCAATGGCAAAGTCAAAGGGGGCCCAGCCCTTGGTTCGGGCGGGGCACCAAACATAGTAACAAGCAGCTCTGGCCTTTGGAGCAGGGCAGAGCACCAAACACAGTTACAATTAGCTCTGGCTGTTTGGGGCAGGGCAGAGCAATGGCAAAGTCAAAGGGGGCCCAGCCCTTGGTTCGGGCAGGGCACCAAACCCGGTTACAAGCAGCTCTGGCCTTAGGCCAGGGAGAGGGGGAGTCTGCCACCCAGGTACGGGTGGCAGGGGGAACGCAGGCCCATCCACTCCTCTGTGTTCCAGCCCGGGGCCCTGGTAGCGGCCGTCACTGCTACTAGTGGTCAGTGGGGATCCTGACCGAAACACACTGACATCGGCAAGGTTAGCTCTGCAGCCTGACTGGAGGCAGGTACCCCCGGGCTGCTTCCTAGCTCCCCCTCTTCTCCTACCTGGTCCGGGGCCTCCGCTCTGGGGACGTCCAGGACCATCGGTTCCTCCCAATCCGGGCTGGGCGGCAGGTCCGGTAGTGTCTCGGGGAATGCGGGCCAAGCCTGGTCTGGGGGCTCCTCGGGGCTGTAGTAGGGGCGAGGCAGCTCTGGCGGCTCCTCGTCGTAGCGGCCTCGAGAACGCTCCGGCGGCTCCTCGTCGTAGTAGGGGCGAGGCAGCTCTGGCAGCTCCTGGTCTCGGCCTCTGGCATGGGCAGTCTCCCAGTTACGGGCGTCGGCGGACACGTCTGCTCCTGCCGGTGGCAGACCTGCAACTGAAGGCTGGGTCCCGGCTTTTATTCTTCCGGGTCGCCGTCTGACCCTCTGGGGGGCGGGACTTCCGCTCAGCGGCCCAACCCCTGTGGATGACTGAGGGGCTCGGCCCTCCTTAAGGTGAGGGGAGCCACACCGCCTTGCTACAGAAGCCTAAATACCTTCCTGGACCTGGGCCCTATAATTTCATTTTCATAGGTGTTAATCTCCTGAAACTCCTTCCAACCCCAAATCTGGGATTATTAAAATTTGATATAGAATAGGTTACTACTTTTAACAACATTTGATTGTTTTGCTGTGTTCCTCATCTCCACCCACTCCCTTATTCTTTCTCTTAGTTGTGTTCACTCCAATCTTCCCCATGTTCTTTTAATTTCTTCTCGACTCCACAGGGCTGGCTCCAGGGATTTTGCCACCCTATGCAGCAAAGAAAAAAAAAAGAGGGGGTTAAGGCAATCGCAATCTGTGGCACTTTGGCAGGAAGTCCTTTGCTCCAGGCGGGAGGAGTGACCCTCCACCGAATTGCAGCCAAATAGCTGGACATGCGGCCCCTCTCCGGAGTGGCCGCCCCAGCACCTGCTTGGTAAGCTGGTGCCTGGAGCCGGCCCTGCTACTCCACCTCAATCTCACCTCCCTCCCTTCCTTCCAGTTGTCTCATTCAACATCAGGGGGGCTCAATACCTCTGAAAATCAGGCCATAAAACCATGTAAAATTTGAGGCAGCAAAAATTAAAGATCACTCCTGAAAATGTGGGTCTTAGTATGTACTAAGCTTTTATTCTTTGGTTTTGTGAGAAGGAAATTGAAATAGTTTGGGAAGAGTCTGCATCTTGCAGTTGTAGAAGCTTACCTAAATCTTACTGCATAGCTGAAGTACAGGGCAATGATGAAATACTTACATGGAAACTTTCAGATTACTTTAGACTAATGGACTGGACTGAACAGTCTGTATAGCCCTGAGAGCACATTTGTCTTCCTTTAGCCTGTTCTTGAAGAGATGAGAAGTAATTTCATGCAATTGCCTGGTAACAGAGATTTCAGAGCAAGTGGGACTTGTGAGCTACATCTTAAAGTTACAAAAAGAGACTTTCCAAATGTTTTCTTTTTACTGCAGTGCAATTTTGGAATTAAATTAAATTAAATTAAATTAAACTGGGGTGGGGGGCAATTTTACGTTGTGTAGTCCAAGTATTGTTTACTTATAGGACTTTGTGAAATTTAGGACACCAAAGTGAATATCCTATTCATGATGTCATGAGTGAAGTCCTGGCACCATTGAAGTCAATGGGAGTTTTGACACTGGCTTAACTGGAGCCAGGATTTCAACCCATCTTTCTTTCTTTCTTTTCTTTTCTTTTCTTTCTTTCTTTTTTCTTTTTTTTTTAAATGTCACTCCCTATAGCCCTGACTCTGTACAGTGTTGAGTGGTGCTGAGTATCCTCATCTCCCAGTGAAGTGACAAGGCTAGGATGGCAGCAGGAGAAGAAACCAGGTCACAAAAAGGTATTTCCAGAAGCTTGAGGAGAGTTCCCTGAAAATCTGTGGGGTGGAGGGGGCAGGCATGGGGTTATTGAGACTGGAAAGAGCACAGAGTAGGACCTGGCTGGAAGTCTGGGAGAGATTGCATGGCAAAGGGAGAGAGCTGCATGGATGATGTAGGAGGGTGGGTATGAACAGTGTGAATTTAAAGTGCCTCTAACACTTGTTTTCCAAAACAAAATTAATTATAGTGGCAGGATATTTGCAGCTCATTATTCATACACATGCACTTAGATTTTTGTGTGCGTGCGTGTGTTCCCCTCTGGCATCTCTTGATTAAACAAAAATGCTGGAGAAAATAACATAAATTACAGTGAAATCATGGTTTATCAGCTGTAAAATGAATGAAAAATGCTATATTTCCCCCGCAGGCATAACAAATAAAACCTGTAAGACAGGCTTCATCTTAATTCATACACAGGGGAAATGACCATACAGATTTCAAAGAATATAAAGCAAATCAGGACATTTTAAAAGAGAAGAACTTAAATATTAGGATCAGAGTGCATATTTTAATTAGCTAGCTAGCCCTATGTTCTGGGAATAGAGCTTGAAAGGCATGTTCCTTCTAATAAGTGTAATTTTTGTTTAGATCATTTTGATTATTGCTCTTTCAGCATGACATTACGTAAAGTACATGTCAATAGACTACAAATGAGCTTTGGGCCAGGATTTCAAAGGTATTTAGGAGCCTAATGATGCAGATAAACATTTAGATGCTTTTGGTACCTATCAGCATCTTTAAGCTCCTAGATACATACGGAAATCTGTCCTGTGTTTAGTCAGCTGTGCACACTTGTCTTAGTTCATTAAGAATGGGGGGAAATCTTACCTTTTTATGAAGAATCAGTCACAGATTGCTCCCAGAGGCAGGTTATTGGATTAATGATCCAATCCTCTGGCCAGTCTTGCAAAGGGTTCATGCAAAAGGTATAGATTCTTACTCTTTGTATATTCAGTAAGGGCTAGAATGCTAGATTATAAACACCTTACTCACACTGTGAGCATTTACTCAGAGAAGGTGTCCCAATTAAGTCAGTAAAGCTACTCCTGTGACTTTGGCCTGCTCTACAATGCAAAATTATGTTGATTTTCGTCACCTTGCATTGACCTACGCGAGCACGTATCTACACTCAAATTTGTCTCTAGCCAATGGGAGCATCTCGTTACAGCAACATCATCTTCTTGAACAGCATGGAGGTATTGTCAAGCTACAGAGGTTGACACAGTGCAAGTGTGACCTATGTTGACTCCGTCCTCCAACTGCTGTCCTACAATTTCCCATTCCTGGCAACAGTGAATGCTGTGGTCACATTGTTGTGAAGTTCTCTGTCCAGGAGTCATGGAAAGTGGAAGACATCCCACCCTTAAAAAAATACTGTGTATTTTTTAGCAATGCCTTACTCTGACTGCCCAGCTTGGTGAGTGCACCTCAGAGCTCCTTTGTTCTCTGCAGCTGCCCAACTCACTGTTCTGGCTGCACGCTCTGTAGTAGAGAGAGAGCCCGGAGCATGGGGCGTGGTGCAAGGCTTGAACCTTGAACCTTAATCGCTGTATAAAAGTGACCTCAGAGGAGGAGCACCTTTGTCCAGCATAGGGGGCAGCAGAAAGTCCTGCTGCTGACTGAGCTGAAGTCATTGTCATGGGAATACATGGGTTAGTTACCTGTAGCTCCTATGGGGCGCTAGGACCATGCTTCGTTGGCAATACCTAGCCAAGGCCTTTGTCACCGAACCAAAGCTGTGGTCTTTCTGGGTAGTACTACTGAGGTCTGCTAGGACGGCTATCTGCAAGGGCTGGTATAGCATATGGAGAGAATACACTTGCATGCCACTGACAACATGCTCTAGATGCACTCCTGCCTGGAGTAGACAGACCCGGCTCTGCTGGGCCTGTGGGGAGCAGAGACTGTGCAAACCTAGCTCTGGACCAGCTGTAGAAATGTGGACATCTCAGAAAAAGTTGCATGAAGGAAAGACAGGGATTAGCAGCATTGTCACATTAAAGTGAAGGAATTGCAGCAGGAGGCCAGGGAGGAGCAGCTGTGCTCTCTGTGTCTGTTACCCTCAGGAGTGAGATATCAGCTAACAGCACCATCTCCACCGCCTATGGAAAATGGCGCCAGTATTTAGTGCCACTGCCCTATGCTTATACTCATGGAAATAGGGACCAAAATTTTGTTTTATGCAACCAAAAGTCTTAATGCCCTCCTGCCACCACCCCACCACACACCGTGGTAGGCCATACTCACCATGGCTGGGGCTCAAGAGTGGCACTGTGTAGACACACTCCAAGGCTGAAATATTAATAAGCACGTCTTACTAAACATTTTATGGAAATACGGGAAGGGAGTTTTGAAATTTCTCTTTCCCTTTCCATTGTGACTGTAAATCCAATGATTTATTATCTTTAGTAGTTTACCACACATACTGCAGCATGCCTAGTGGTACTCAAAGCATCCAGTACCTGTCCATGTACAGCACCCTGGAACTCATAGGTTGAGGAAAACACCCAGTTGTGCATGTAAATGTAGAGCAAGCACCACAGAATTCACAGGTTCAGTAAAACGCAGGGACAGGATAATTATTATAAACATAGATCAAGCACTACACAATTCTTAGCAGCCCTCAAACTGTCAGGTCCAGAGCACAGGCCAGCACAGCACATTAAAGCCTGAATGAAAACTGACTCAGGGCCTCCTTAATGATCCAGCAAATGGACAGCACCTCAGGTCCAAAGAGGGAGGCACCATCCTTAGGGAAGGGTTGGAAAGAGTGTAGCCTACTGAGGCCCGGTAAGACTGAGAGTGCATGTTTGGAGCTGAAGCTGTGGTGGACTTGTGGCCACTGGAAAACCCGTGAGTGGGATATGAAGGACTTTTTGCCAGACAGAGCCCATGCTGGAGGTGGGGGTTATCTCTGGTAAGCTAATTAACATGCACGTAGGTTCTTTTGTTGTGTTTTATATGTGTTCTCTGTAGCGCGTTTACATTAAGAATAAAGGTGCTTAGAAAGAGCTGGGTGGTAACTTAACTGGGGCAACTACACCCTGCACCATCTGTGAAGAAAAAGTAAAGCAGGCTGGCTGAGACAACTTGACTTGCCAAGGAGGTCACTGTTTGTGAGCTGTGGAGCCTGGAAATACCCCAGAGAGAGAGAGACATAATTATTCCCCCAGCAGGGGCAGTGACTGGGGAACTGGGAGTCGATGAGTGGATGCCCTTGCTGGACTACTGAGGGGAAATATAGGTGTAGCTGCCCTGAACTGTGACCAGTTTATTTGAAACAAACTGGATTTCAAAGCCATTCTTTTTATTTTGCTCGGACTGCTAGTGCCTAAAGCAGGAGTGGTCAACTTGAGCCTGAGAAGGAGCCAGAATTTACCAATGTACCTTGCCAAAGAGCCATCAGCAGCCCCTCATCAGCTCCCCCCTGCCAACGCCACTCCAAGCGCCTCCTACGGACTGGCAACCCTGCTGATCCGCACCTCCCCCTCCCTCCCAAAATAGGTGCCAACTTCTCCTGGCACTGGTGGATGCTCAACCCCCTGCCCCTGCCCCTGGCCCCACCCCCACTCTGCCCCTGCCTCATCCCCATTCCAACCCCCTTCCCCAAAATCCCCACCCCAACTCCGCCACCTCCCTGTCCCTATTGGACTCCTTCCCCAAATCTCCACCCTGGTCCTGCCTCTTCCCCGCCTCCTCCCCTGAGTGTGGCTTATTCCCTCTCCTCCCCTCTCCCTCCCACAGCTTGTTACTCCACAAAATAGCTGTTTCGCAGCGGCAAGCGCTGGGAGGAGAAGTGGGGATGCGGTGCGCTCAGGGGAGAAGGCAGAGTGGAGGCAGAGGTGAGCTGGGATGGGGGAGCGGGGTGGGGAGCTTGGCACTGTCATAAACAGATAGTTAACGGTTAATGTCTCTTTTACCTGTAAAGGGTTGATAAAGAAAACTAACCCCAGGCCCAAAAGCCGGGTCTTGATCAAGCTAATAATTACATCAAGGCCATAGGCCTCAATCATACTAACATATAGAAGAGTAAGGAAAATAATCAATCACTAACTCGCCTGAGGCTCACTCTCTGATTTAATACACTATCATAACTCTATTAAATGCTGCTAAACAATCAAAATGCTGCTATAAGGGGTTAAACAACTGACATAAAATCCCTTACATAACCCATCCATCACTGCCGGAATAGACTAACAGCTGCTAGGTCATTATAGTTTATTAAGTAGCCCATGCAAGCATAAAAGATAACTCCTAATAACTTGGCCAAAAGAACAAACATGTATTTTTGGACCCAAGTTCCTCAAAATTCGCTTCAGAACACAGCTGCTGAAACCGCAAGTACAAGGTAACCGAGTGTCAAGGTCTTGGCAATAGCAAGATCTTCCTAAGAGGAAGTAAAAAGGGACAAGCTTTGCAATTTTAGCTCTTTTTGCAATATATAAAAATAATTAATAGCAATTGTTTTGAAAAGATGTCATATGTTAGCCAAATAAGGTATCATCGGATGTATAAGCTCATGTGATAATTTGCGGTTTTCGGCTTTATAAACCCAGGTATCACTGCTGTAAGGTAGAGCGACTTACCTCTTGCTAGAGGACTAGTCGTCTCTCCATGCATATGCATGTATTCTCTGATTAATCAATAAAGGAGCCTCAGGCTGTCTGATCAACTCAACTGGGTGGTGGTCATTTTCCACGACAGGGTTAACAAACAGGGACCCAAACACCTAACCAGAGGACCAATCAGGAAACAAGATACTTTCAAATCTAGGTGGAGGGAAGCCTTTGTTTGTGGGGTTTGGGTTTGTGTGTTGTTCTCTCTGGGTCCTGGACGGGACTAGAGGTGCAGCCAGGTTTCTGCCAATCTTCCTGCTACAGTCTCTTATCTATTCAGAATAGTGAGTAAGTACAAAGGCGGTTATAGTCTTTTAACTTGTTTTTCTTTATTTGCAGATGTGTACTTGCTGGAAGTAGCTTAAATTGTGTTTCTGCTGGAGAAAGCTTCTTTCTATTGTCTATAAGCTAAAAAACCCTGTATATTTACCATCTTGATTACAGAGACAATTTTTATGTTTTTCCTTCTTTATTAAAGTTTTCCTCTATTTTTTTAGAATCTAATTGATTTTTTGGTTATCTTTTGTAAGACTCCAGGGAAGGGAGTCTGCACTCACCAGGGAATTGGTGGGAGAAAGGAAACGGAGGAGGGAAGAAAAACCTGCTCTCTGCATTTATCTCTGTATCTCTCTCCGGGGAAGAAGGGAGGGGGAAGGTAACATTCCTCTCGGGGTGGGTCTCCTAGTGTACCCAGGGTGGGAAAGAGCTGGGAGGAAGAAAGGAGGGGGAAGGGAAATGATTTATTCCGCCTTGTTTTGAGACTCAAGGAATCTGGGTCTTGGGGGTCCCCAGGGAAGGGTTTGGGGGGACCAGAGGGTATCAGGCCTTGGAATTCCTGATTGGTGGCAGTGCTACAGAATCTAAGCTGGTAATTAAGCTTAGAGGACTTTAGGCTAGTACCCATATCCTGGACGCTAAGGTCCAGAGTTGGGAATTATACTATGACAGGCACCCACCAATTTTTCCATGGAGTTGGCACCTATGCCTCCCCACATCTCCTGATCAGCTGTTTCATGGCATGCAGGAGGCTCGGGGGGAAAGGGAGAGGAGCAAGAGCATGACAAGCTCAGGGGAGGAGGTGGGAAGTGGGAAGGGGTGGAGTGGGGGCAGAGCATCTGGCAGAGCCAGCGGCTGAGCAGTGAGCACCCCCCAGCACATTGGAAAGTTGGCACCTGTAGCTCCAGCTCCAGAGTCAGTGCCTATACAAGGAGGCACATATTAACTTCTGAAGAGCCACATTTGGCTCCGGAGCCATAGGTTGGCCACCCCGGCCTAAAGGTTTCTCCCCAAAATAAACATCACTCTCCAAAGGAAAACAGATAGCATAAGTCTTTGCCACCTGCAGCACAGTAATGTAGCAATTCCAAGATGTTACTGTCCCTCAGTAAAGTAACTCCCTGAAATGCAACTTCAGTGAAAGAAAATCTACTGCAACTTCTCAGCAGATGTGCCAGTGGCATTCAAAAACTTTTATATGGAGTTGTATGAGGGCAGGAGACACTGTGGGAAAACAAGAGAGCTGCTCTACTTCCTTTTTGCATTCACCAGTGACTCAAGGTGGGGAATTTTAATCAGAAAACATCTTTTGTGTTTGTTTGTCTTTCAAATTGATGGATGGGAATTTAATTGTACACAGCAGAAGTGCAGCATGACTCACCATGCCCACTGAGGAGGCTCTGGTCAACATAATGGAATTTAAAGTATGAGCAACAAAAAGGATAGACCAAAAACTGAATTAGGGGAGACACTGAGAATTTTCTGTAGGCTCTTTAAAAATAAATTAGATCAGGTATTAGTATGATTATTCCTTGGAGAATTCAGTATTAAAAGAAGGGACCTTAATGAAGGGTAAGTTATTCCATTTCTGTATAAAAATGGTCTTTTGTTCTTTGCAAAAACTCTCAATTGAGACAAGGTAATGCTTAGCTTCTTAATACCAGTGGGCAATTTATACAAGTTCTTTCAGAATATCATTGAGTTCCCTGCACCTTACTGTACAGGAGAGACCAGAGATTTAATCCTTAGGGTTCATAATTTCTATCAGGTTCCAACTTTGTTTCATATAAGTAGCTATTACATTATATGCTTAGCCTGCAGAAGAGGGCATCTCGAGTGATTTTCTTTCAGGTTTTTGCTTTTTTTTTCCTAATGTTTAAAACTTATTGACAATGTTATGAATGTAGAAATAAAACAATCCACAATTACAAAAATATAACAGTAGAAGGGCCAGATTTTCAGTGGAGTTATGTCTTACATCGGCTGAGGATCTCATCCAAATTATGTATGTATAAACAGCATTAAAAATAAAGATGGATCTAACTGGCAAAACTTGGATCCAAATTGTGAAACATGCTTGTTGTCCCAAAATTTCAGGGTTCAGATCCAGGCTTTTGGTTTGAGCCTTTTATAGAAAGTTTCTAAGTTTCATTTTCTTTAAACTGTTCTTTTACAGATCTATAAACATTACACATTTTGTCTCCCTTTATCTCATAAATGACTTTTCACTTCACCATGAAACTTTCCATATAGTGCTCCAGATGTATTTGCAGGAGACAATATCTTTACATAGTTTGGAATTAATTATTTTTGTTGAGGATAGTTTTGGGGCCTCATCTTGCTCCATGGATTTCAGTGGACGTTATCCTCATAGGAATAAATGGAAGATTATTACCACTGACTTCATTGTGAGCAGGTGTGACATACTAGGGTGTTGTCAGTAGCTACTGGTGTGGTGCTCTGCTCTTGTTCGATGATGATAACAATTGGCTGCATGTGTGTTCCCTCTGTGCGCTGTCCCAGCTGTGTGCAGATAGCTGACACAGCAAACCCCGAGAGACCCCCCCAAAGACCACAGAATCTAGTAAGGTACAAAGGAACCTGAACCAGTTTATTGTCAAATGAAGCACAATAATAGTTTCCCGTAGACTCTACAAGACACACTACAGATTTGTGACCCCTGGCAATGGACCGGCTTAGTCAGTGGCGGGACTTTCCACTGCCTCCTAGGCTGGACAAAAATGCGCACTGCGGGACCTACTTTTATACAGTTACAGGACAGATTACTCATTCTTACTGACGTATTGAAGTACAGACCCTTTGCTAATTAGGGTGCTGTCTCCCCTTTGATCATGTTGTTTCAAACAAATCTATCCATCATGTTGTCCTTTTGACCCTGTCTTTAAGATGCACCTTCCTGTTCCTTGTTATGTCTGTGGAGTGTCCTGATGTCATCTTGGCACAAGTTCCTCTTATTAGCACTTATATGTGGATGCGCCTGCTTCTAACAACCCTCTTCTTGCCAGCTTCTGTGAGCGGGGCCTGCCTATGGCTCACAGCCCAGCTTTTGCTTAGCAATGCCTGGAAGTACTTTGGTTCAGGCCTCAGACTGGGCCTCTGATACAAGAGCTTATGTTTCAGAGTCTCATCTTACTACACGGGGTACAATCCAGACTGATGAGTAGCTGTGTTGCTCCTGCCCTCTAGCATGGCATGCACTTTACAATGCTTTGCTGCTGTAGCCTCCAGCCTGCGCTGCTCACAAACATCCTTCAGCATGTAAGTCACTCCCAGCTCAGCCTGCGTACTTGCTGCAGTCAGCCAGCCACACCTTGGTTCTTACTGGTCTTGGTTATGTTCAGGGTGACCTCCACACACTCCTAGTCCTAGATTTTCCCCCAGAAATGTATGGCCTCTCCTGGACAATAGCTTTATATAAAGCCTGTTATTTCAGTAACAGAAACAATATGCACACAACTTGCCAACCCAACTGGAGTTTCCCAAATACTTCGATTTAAACACACTGCATTAGATAAAACAATTAAACAAGTTTATTAACGACAAAGAGATTTTAAGTGAGTACAAGTAATGAGGCATGAAAGTCAGAAATGGTTACAAGATAAAGATAAAACACAGCTGGTACCTAATTTAAACTATGTTAAATTGAAAGCAAAGTTCTCACCATATGCTCTCAGCAGCCTTGCTGACCAAACTTCTTGAGTCAGGACCCTTTCTCCCAGAGTTCAACAAATGCTTCCTTTGTTGCTTCTGGTGCCATGAATGCAATGGGCAGGGAGGAAGAGAGGGTGTTTGTCCCTGGCCTTGGAATGTTTGTCCCTCCTTTGTCAGTCGCCCACTCTTGAACGCATTTCCAACTGATATTCAGGATACTGTCTATGTGAAAGGATGTTCCCTGCTGCTTTTTCTTCACCTGTTTGAGCATCTTTTGTTTCCCTTCCTGCTTGAAGACTCTGTTATCTGCTTCAATGCAAATTAAGCAGAGCATACTTTCCATGGCATGAGACAGATTTGTTTGCCAACTTCAGTTTGGAACATGTGTTAATAACACTATATAGTGGAATCTTATTACTTTACATACAATGTTGCCACACACATTTTATCAGGACAATAGTGTCCAGCAAATTATGAATATTCAAATATACCTCACACGGCCATACTGTGTACAATAGTGGGGGGGGGGGCCGCAGGGATGGACACAGGGGTACATTCTGTCACAGCAGGATTAGGCACTGGGTGCCATATTCATCCCTGTACCAGAGTTGAACTTTGCACAGACTGAATGAAGTGGCGAAGGTGACTTTACTCTTGTGTTCCCATGTCCCCTACACTGGGGCTTCAGGGTCTAATCTAACAGTGCTGTTTAGAGCAGTCCCTTCCCTACTCCATCTGCTTGTCCAACTTCACAAAGTGGTTTTGCCGGAAATCTTTACACTTAGTTCCTGGAGCTATATTAAGTAGAGTGATAGGGTATGGAGTGACGAATTGCTGTCAATGAAATAGTGGTAGAAGTTGGATTAGCACAGGACCATAGGCTTATTAGCGGGATAGCACCCGTCAGCAGCCAAGCTCCCCTTCCGGCCCCACTCCCCCACTCCTGGCTGTCCGCAGCCCTGCCAATCAGCACCCCCCTCGCCCATCACCTTCCACCCTCTGCAATCAGCTGTTCTGGCGTGCAGGAGGCACTGGGAGGGGAGGAGGGAGAGGAGCAGGGATGGGGTGCACTTGGGGGAGGAGGCGGAAAGAGGTGAGGAAGAGGCAGGGCAGGGGCAGGAGGTTGAGGGAACAGGTAGAGTGGCAGGGGGCCTGGGGCTGAACAGGGGTTGAACACCCTTGGGGAAAATTAGAAGCCGGCGCCTGTGCACAGGAGAATGGATTAGGGGGCAGGGAAAGCTGTCAGGAGCTGGTTATGGCCTTCTGATTCTGTGGGCTGATTTATCTGTTGGGTCTTGGCATACAGAAGTGTGGGGGCTGCTCTGTCTTTTGGCAGTTGAGAGTCAACAGACTAGGACAAAGAAGACAGAGCAGGAATGAGAATTGGGCCCAAAGTCACAGTAAATAGCAATGGCTAAAGCAGATTGAAACAGCAGAGGGAGCTCTCACTGTGCCAACTGGAAGAGGAGGAGCTGTGGGGGGAGCTCCCCCTCTTTTGGCGGGGGGGGGCTGTGCTTTTTTAAAGAGGGTGAGAGTGTTAAGGGGGCGTGTTAAGAGCTCTCCGATCCCTGGGCTTGCCCACCACTTTGCATACAACTGACTCAAAATTGTGATTATTTTGCTTCTTTGGCTGATGGGTTAAATGAAGCAACCTTTTCCTAAGTTCTAACCATGTGAACTGTAAAAATCGATCCCTGCCTATCAGCCCCCTCCTCGAAGTGCTATCGATTTTTCGCATCAACACTTCTACAGCCCTAAAGGCCAAATTGTCACACCTACTGTAGCTACACAAATGTACAGAGCAAACTCCAAGTGTTTCCATGGTGCTGGGGTCACTTTGGGGTCACTGGAGCCTCAGTAGACTCTGCGTACAGCTGTTCCTTTTCCAGCCACACCCTGTCCTCTGTGTCCTTTTGCTGTTTAAACCAAGTGAGGCACTAGAACATAGGTTGGGGTCAGTGAGCAATCTACCCCTAATTTTAAATGTCTTGGCCATGGTCAGTTTAAAGGACCATTGGCGCCATCTGAAAAACTTAAAGCAAAACACAGGCAGTTTTGTACTCCATCCATCATTACTTGAACATTCCTCTTTACAAAGAACTATTCTATTTTCTAAACTACTCAGCTGTGGTCCAAGCAATGCAGGCCACAGGACAGAGTCAGAAGATTTAGGTCTCTGCTCCGGACAGCTCTGGCTGAATTTAAGCCCTGCTAATGGGTCCACTAAAGATTGTTGTGACTATAGAACAGTGATTTTCAATCTCTGGTCCATGGACCAATGGGGGTCTGCAAACTATGTCTAAGATTTCCAAAGGTGTCCACACCTGCATTAAACATTTTTTAGGGGCTAGCAAATGAAAAAAGGTTGAAAAACACTGAGATAGACTCTACTATGTTGAGAAAATGTGCAGCTGCATTGCCTAAAGTGAGACACCAAAGTCATTCTGTCTCAGAGGGACAGTACCTGGAGGAGCACATACAGATTTACACCCCTTCACAGGATACAGCCCATGAGTAACTATTTTCCAGTGTGGCCAGCCAGCACTGGCTGCAGGGGGCACACAGCCATGGTGCCAGCTTCTTTCCACCCCTCCCAGCCTCCTTGGGACCCCTGCGCTCCCACGGAAGCAGTGAAGGAGCAATCCCTGAACTCTTCTGAGGGCAAGGACTACCATTCTGCTTGGCTCTTACATGCAGTGTGCAAGCAGGGGGAGAAGTCTTACTCCACTACCTGTCTCCAACTAGCCACCTGCATAAAGGCAAGGCAGAATCTAATCCTTGGTAAGGGGAAAGGAGCAGCTTTAAAAAAACACATGCCAATTAAATGTGGCTTTGAAAATGGTACCAAGTGTGCTGGATTGTGACTGTGGTTCCTTCAGCCAGACCGTTGAGTCCTACTGAATTGTGCCAGATCCTCAGCTGGTGAAATTTTTCAGAGTTTCATTGACTTCTGTGGAATGCATGCTACCAGTTTACACCAGCAGGTCCTGGGGGGTTGCTGAATAACGATGTAGTTTCCATCTTTTTCAGAAGACTAGGACAATCGTGCTAGTGCTCTGTCAGGTTACTGGTTACAGGACAACCTATTTGGAAGAGTAAAATGTTCTTGCAGCTCTTTCTGCTCTATATAGTTTCTTATATTGTGCTCATTGCTGTAGTATCTGAGCACCTGCCAGTAGCACATTAAGCAACATGACTAACATCTGTCATGTGGTGTTTGTTCTCTCATCCTCTTCCCAGGGGGAAGCACATGCACTGGAGTGTCTTGTCTCGGTGGGTGAGTTGGGTTTTGTTGTACTTGTTGCTATGTAGTTATGTTGGAGAAGGCTGGTCGAAGAACTGCACCTTGTACTTGGAGAAGAAGGCAGTGAGGTTTGTGATGGTCCTTACTGCATGTGAGTGTTCATGTCACACTCTTACTGGCCCCAGAAAGTTCTGTCTCCACCACAGATGAACTTTATCCTTATTATAGAGGAGTTCCACTGGGCCTGAGGAGCACAATTGTCAAGCACAGTCTTCATCCCCGAGTTTTAAGTGCTATTTTAGATCTCCAGAGCCCAGGTCATGGAGTGCCTTGAAAATAAGGTTTGAGACCCTGAACATGACTCATTCTATGAGAAGTCAGAGAGTATAGGTCAGGTCTGATGTGCTCGCAATACCCTGTATTGCTAAGCTGTGCTGCAGTCTTCTGTACTAATTAGAGTTTCCTGAGTGCTGAAAACTTCTTACCCAGGTATATCATGTTGCTGTAGTGTGAATAACTGAGGCCAGGTCATCAACCTGGATGGGTGGAATCTCCTAGACAACTGGGAATGATAGAAAGCATTACTTACATTCCACGAGCAATCCAGCAGAACTCCTAGGCTACAGACAGAGTTGACTAACTGTGACTGCGTACCTTCAATCAAAGGAGACTGCACCATAGGCTACAAACTCTTCAAAATATTATCCTTTTCTCACCAGCATCACCTCTTTCTTGCTTGGGTTCAGTTTCAACCAGCTGTTCTTCATCCATGGGCTGAGCTCATCCAAGCACTGGATCATCTTGATGGTAGTGGTGTGGATGTATGTGATAAACGATAGGTAGAGGTGTGTGCCATCTGACCAGTTCTTGTAGTGGCTGCTTGTAGATGTTAAAAGGACCAGAGAGATAACTGATCTCTCTGTGACTTCACAGGTAAGGTGCCTAGTGGTTCGGTTTTGCATCATGGCTCATTGAGTGTGTCCCTCTAGGAAGGATGCAAAGAGTTTTCACTCATTATCCTGGACCTCTGATACCTCTCTCAGGTGAGGCAACAGTATCTTATGGTAGGTGTTGAATGCTGCAGAGCGATCCAGCAGGATGAGAACAGATGTCTGTCCTCTTTCCATTGATAGGAGGAGATATTCATCAATGCCCCTAAAGTAGTTTTGGTTCCATGTCCTGGCCTGAATCCAGACTGTGCCAGCTCTAGGATATTAGCTTCAACTAGATGAGTTTGCAGTTGGCCTTTGGATTTTCTCATGGATGAAAGGTATGATACAGGGCTGGCTAGAACCAATATATCCAGGATAGGTTTCTTCAGTGTTGTTGGACTATTATGTGTTTTGAAGGTGCAAAAGGAAGAGTCTATCTCTGACTGAAGTATTGGCTATTTCAGATCAGGAGTGGCACCAACTGCTCATGACCTTTCAATTAGTCAGGAAGGGTATGGCTGGGATTCACAAGTCTTGGGTCGAGGGTCCCTTTGGGCATCTAGAATTTCTTGATGAGAGAATGCCCTGAACTCAGAATGTAGGCGAGCTGTTGAGTATAAGGAAATGGATCTATGTTGTTTGAGAAGATTTCCTGCTTCTTACATCTCATTTCTACACTTGCCAGTTTTCAGCGCCTGCTTGCTTCTTTTTACTGTTTTTAGGGCCAATCTTCAATGGAACTACTTGAGAAGAAAGGTGCTACTTGGTGTCACTAAGGGAGAAATGTTGGAGATTCCATGAAGTACTCTAGGGATTTGCTCTTGTTATTGATTTTTATGTTGAAAGTGCACAGATACTGTGGTGCTAGGCAGCAGTATGAAGCCCTTAGAAAGTCAGGGAATCACCATCTGGCCCTCTGTGATTCCTACATAGTAAATATCCAGAACACTTACATTCCACTGAAAAATGATGTGAAATTTCATATATTTTAAATATGGGAAATCCAGGCCATTTCTCTGGCCTAATAGTTACTGCTCCATATTACAGAGACATTGGCCTTGGTCTTTCATTTCCCTGGGCTGGGCAAGAAATGTATTCAGAGTGAATTTAATCTCAGTCAAACTGAATGTAAAAAAATGTGATTTCTTTCTTTGCGCTGTCTAGGTGAATTATATCCCCCTTCAATTAGAGGATGTTTCTCAGGGTGGCCCATATAGATTTTGTCTGTCCTCAGTATTATTATGGTATGATCATTACATAGTATGCATTGTCAGTTTTGTCTATACTGTTAGATATCCCAGTCTCCATTAGATACAGCTATAATGCTCCAGCGACTGTGCAGACATAATTTAACTGAGATAAACCATAAGTCTTGAGCAGTGTTGTTAAAGGTCTCCTGGCACTTTTCATAGGTATTAAGTATTAATTTTATTAAAGCCCTTGGATCCTCAGATGAAATGAGCAATAGAAGTGCAAAGGTTTATTTTAATATAAATGGAGATGAGCCAGTGAAACTAAATCCAGAGGTTTTTTATATCCAAGTCTCATTTCATTTGAGCTGCCAACCTTTGGGACAAACAGTGGGATCAGCAAAGGGAATTCAGCATTGCAACACTGAGCATCACAGCAGGTAATTTTTAGGCACTTAGAAAATCACAGGAACGACACAGCAATCCACGAAGCCTGAATTAGGCGCCAAGGCTCCCTACCCAATGAATGGGAAGAGAAGAGCACCTTATAGATTGCAATCCACAAAGCCAGCACACTAGGCGGGCAGCCACCTAAGCTAGCCAATGAGAGATACTAACCAAAGGAGGATGTGCTAAGCCCCGCCCCTCTGTTGGAGACAGGCATCTAAGTCCAAGCTGCACAGAGGTCTCTAGCTCTGATAGTCATCCACAAATTGAGGGAAGGTAGGTGGTTAGCTGCCAAAGTTGTGTGCAGGACCCCCCTATACCCCCCAAAAAAAAACCAGGGGGAGGGGAGATGCCATATAACATTTTATCCTACTGGGCAGGATACTCACCCAGGATGTGTGAGACCCTCCCCCAGATCAAGTCCCCCCTTCCTCCTGAGGGGGAAAGCAGGGCTTTGAAAAGGGCTCTGCCATCTCTCAGGTAAGTGCCCTAACCACTAGGCTAGGGAATATTCTGATTTGGGGCTCCCTCAGTCTCTCCTGTTGAAGTTGTTCCACTTGAATTAAACAATTGAATACTTAAATGTTACTTGGGCCAGACAAAGAGTTAGAAAGACTCTATAGCCTTGTGATTAGGGCACTCAGCTGAGTGGTGGTTGTAACCCTAAGCAGCCCTCAATGCCCACTGACAAAGGGTTCTCTGCCACGTCACAGCATCTCCTGTTAAGCCTGACAAACTCACTGCACCTAACTTATTGCTGTCAGGGTATTTATAAAGAATGTCATGCAAAGTGTCAAATGAAAAGTTGTACTGGTCATCACAGACATTGTGTGATGTGTGTATGTATGTTAATTAAAAAGTGTAGTTGTATACTGGAAATGTTTAAAACCATGTCACCAAACTGAGTTGACAAACAAGTCTGCCCCAGACAAAGCAATGTTGAGTTACTTGTCTGCCTAGGTACCCGTTGTGAATCAAGTACTGTAAAACCAATGCAAAGGATGCAGCATTTGCATTTTAAGTCAACAGGAAAAGCAAGTTTTCAGGAGAATGCGAAAACAGCATGGTGCCAGCACACTGGAGCACAAACAACAGAGGGAAAAAGCTGTATCTGGGGACACACTTCAAAAGAATACATGTCAAAGGGTTACTGGACTATATGAAGAAGGGGAGAGAATCCCTTTGTTATCCATGGCCGAGGGAATAAAGAGGTCAGCACTTTTTGCATCTATGAATGGTGGATCCCAAACTGCGTGGGTTGGTGATGCAGAGAAGTGGTTGTAGGCTGTAGACAAAGCTTAGACTATGCTAAGGTTATGTGTAGGCTCTTAGACGTATATTAATTTTTTGTTTTATTGGTAACCACTTCTGTCATTTACATCTCTGTTCTTTCTTAATAAACTTAGTCTTGCTCTATTATAAATTCATCTCAGGGCTGTCATATTAAAATAAAATGTGGACACATAGCTGAACCAACAGGCTGGTGAGTACAGTGTCTCTTTGGAGACAGCAGACTTGGTAATTGCTGTGAGTGTCCCATGATAGGGGCCATATGTTGCAGGGAGATACTCCTGGAAAGTTTGGGAACTGAAGTACATCCAGGGTTAACCTACAAGGCAAAGTTAGCACTGGCAGAGTCCATTTGGCTGACAGGAAGTTGTCACACCGGTTAGCAAAACCAAATCCCTCTTTTGCTGCAATTGCAGATCCCTGTTCAAACCCCTTCTCTGACTCAGGAGGAAGGGGGGACTTGAACCAGCAGTCTCCCACATCCTATCCACTATGCTGAAAATTATAAGGAAGGGCTGCCAACTTCTCCTCTTCCCGACAGCTGATCTGCGTGAACTTGTCTGAGGAATGCAGTTTACAGTCATACCCATCTGTGCAGGATCAAGCTGAGATAAATATGGCAATTTCATGCAAAATCCTTGAAGAACCTTATTGATTTAAGTTCAAGTAGCTTTAGAGTCCATAGCATTAAAAATGAAAAATGTATGTATAATTGTGACCCAGGTAAACCTTGGGAAGAACTGTGAGCTTCAAAGGACCATGTTAAACCTGGGGGGAGATGAATGCACACTCCCACCTCTGGCCCCAACCTTTTGAAACTACACCCTGAGGAGAAAACCACTGTCTGCTGATTACCTGTTCCTGGAATCTGATGGCCAAAGGTCCAAGGAATATAAAGGAGAGAGTGACTTACTCAAGGGGGTGCTTGTTCTGAGCTAAAGGTATTATGAACTTGTAGCCACAGAAAACCCCCTTTGTGGGGTTTAGAGGACTGATCACCTACCAGAGCCCTTGTTGATGTTAGGGGTGATCTCTGGTAAGCTTATTAGCATGAGTGTAGGTTCTTTGTTCTTTTTCATGTTTTCTCTGTATTGCTTTTGCTCTAAGAATAAATGTGCTTGTTTAGCAAGGCCCGTGTTGTAACTTACTAGTGTACAATTACACTGTTTACAGTCTCTGAAGAGCAAAGCACACACACTGGCTGTTTAGACCATCTGGCTTCCTGGGAATAGCACAGTATAGGCAGGGAACTATGCAGTCTGGGAAAACTCTCACCAGGAGGGAGAGATATGTGGGTGTCCACCCAAGAGATGTGATGGGTGGGGAAGCCTGACAGCCAGTGCCCTTGGTGGACCATGACAGGGGAATACAGGTCCAGTTGCCATGAACTATGAGCTATATGGTGGCAGTCTATGGGATTTATGGCATTGTTAATGAGTGCCAATAGCAGTGAAAACAAGTACTGTAGAAGGGGAAAGCACATAAATAAGTCTCATTGCCCTTTTGGGAAAGGCATAGCAAAAAGGGAGATGAGGGAAATGAATTATGAACAGCTGAAGGAAAAATGAGTGGCTGAGCTACACAAAGAAAAGCAGCTCAACACTGAGGAGCAGACAAAGGCACAGCTAGCACGCTTGCTGTATTCTAATGGCCAGAAGAGGAATGATGGCCCAGGTTCAGAGGGAATGTCCAGCCCACTGGCACAGGGTCCAGCAGTCAGGGGAAATCTTGGAACCAGCACCACAGAGGAAAGCAGGGAAGAGGTTGACAGAGACAGCAACCATGTTCTGCCCAAACCAAATGCATCACTGCAACTGGGATTGTGGACAAGTCCACAGGTGGATCAAGAGAGGATACAGCTGGAGAGCAATTGACTGCATCTGGAAATCCAGTAGCTAGCAGGTTGGAAAGGCCAGCAGGAGCAAGAAGAGAAAGAGAAGGATTGTCAATATCAGCTCAAGATGCAGAAATTGCACCAGCAGGACCAAGTTTGACAACATCAATTCAAGACAGAGAAACTGCACCTATAGGCCAGCAGGTGACTCCAGGTCTCAAATACCTAGCCCATTGGATGGCATAGACTACAAATTATGCCCTCACTTTAGGGATGAGGATGGCATGGGTATGTTTCTAAACACTTTGAAATGGGGTATGAATTGAATAATGTGGGGAAGGAGAACATAATATGGGATCTGGCTCCATGATTGTCAAGGACAAAGGCTTTGGACATTTTTACCCTTATGAACAGGAACAATCTAAAAGATTATAGATGATGTAAACAAGCTTTGTTGCAAATGTTTAAACTGACCCCCTGCAGTGTGGAGGAGAACGTTATAGCTACTTTTTCCCTTGTCTCTGTCTTTCCATGTGTTTGGTTCCCCATGACAGTGGGAGGAACATAGGGCTTGCGGTCATTCCTGGATTACTTATCTTCCTCACTGATATATGTCCCTGTGAGTCTTAAATCTTTTGCAATGCGACCCTTCTGCTGGGTGGAGTCGGTAGCAACAGAACTGGCTTGAGCCCCCATCCAGTAATCTGGAAAAAACTTACAACCACATCTAGGTGCCTCTAAGAGGCAATATCTCTCCTCTTGCAAGCACAGAGTATAACAAAATAACTTTTAGTAAAAGGGAGAGGGAACCAAGCATTAGTTTGGGAAAACACCACAATTCTATTCAAAAGCATGCAGCTGTAAGCAAAATCCTAACCCCACAGTGTGCTGGGCACTGTCCTTTGCCTCAGTTTCCCACCTTGTGGTGGGAAAGTCCAACAAACTAATGTCCCTTTAACACATCACTCTCCTCTCCCTCCGCTGCACTGCACTCACCATTGCTGTCCTTGGCTAGCAAAGACCCAGAGTTCAAAGGTGCTTTCACAGGGCTCCCTTCCCAGCCCTGTGGGGGTCGGGAGCATCAAGCAATGCCTCTGCTGCTGGTACCACTGCTCTCTACAGGTCTGTCTCATCTTACATTGAAGTTATGTTCCGCAGTCAGCACGTATAGTCAAAATTACACTGAGTGCAATGGTGGGCGGAATCGCCTGCACCACAAAAACTATTTAAATAGTTATTTTTCCCTTTTTTATCTTGTTTTTTCCAACCGTGTAAAGCTGAAATTGTGCATGTTAAATGCGCCTACGATGCGACAGACCTGTGCTTCCACTGGCCACTGCCACTTGCAGCTCCCACAACATCACATTCTGAGGTTCCGTCGCTTAACTGAGATCTCAGCAGGTAGTGGGGAACTGCACAGCCAGTGCAGTCTCTATGTTCACTGCCCCCACACAATGTCTAAGGTTTAGCTCCTCAGTCAATGCAGCACTGATGTCAGCTCTAGGAACCACTAACTTGAAACAAGAATCCTTATTAGAGTCTAATCAGCTCTATCATTAAATATTGGGGGGGAGGGGAGTTAAACAGTAGCTAGGACTCTCTGGGCAGCATACACACTGCCAGATAAGAACCTCTTCCCTCACCCACTCTCACCTTTGCCACGATTTGGTATTCCTATCCCCTGCTTTGCAAGTGAGGATCAATTTAGGATGACCCCCTCAAATTTATTACTCGTGCATTCAAAAACTAGAGTAGAAGTAGTAGAGAGGGTTGCTCACATATTTGGGGGAGGGGTGTAGAAGCAGCTGATTCTACAGATCAGTGACATGCTGACTCTTAGGACCTTAACAAGAGAGTAACAGAGTAAAGCCTGATTCTGAGAGAGAGCTGGATAATGCCTTGAGAAGGGAAGCCCTAAGAGACCAGGGTGTGTGACATTCCCTTTGTTTAACACAGTGGTGCGTATACAGTGATAGGCTAACTGACAAATGTTGCATACATTTTATTTTCTGTAAGTATACAGCCATGAAAAACTTGCACAAGTCAAAGGCGCTAGAAACTGGTACAAGACATTAGTTACAACTGGTTTCTCTTTCCATTCATGTTATTTTCATTCTCTCTCCTTTTCCTGCGAGCTGCTGAGTGTTTCATGTAGAAAGGGGCACCTTTGGATAGTAAGACACTCATAATGGCCAGCTGATTTCCGCATCATGAACACATGGGTAAACATCACCGTCCACGATACAGCTTCTGGAGGCTCTGGAGTTTCCTTGCTTGGTATCATACACCATCTGTCCTTCTATTTTAAAGCAGCTAGTTTGTGTGTCCACGATTCCAAAGAGGTAATATACAGCATTTTAGAAGAGAACATGTATAGTCCCTCGGTCTCCGAACTGAGAACAGCTATACAATTGCATTACAGAGCAAGAGAGCAATGCTAAATTCTAGGGAAGCTGCAGGATTCTTTAGCTGTTATGTGATGATGATGCAGAGATACTCTGGTAAATAAGATTCTAAATCAAATACAAATTGGTTTGTAAACATTACTGTTCTAAATGAGCTTGTGCAGTACTTTCAATGCACTAAGAAATGATTTCCTGATTTTAATTCTCTGACCATAAGAACTTCCTAAATATTCTTTCCTTTAATTGATTTGATGGGACTGTAACTAGATTTCCTTAAAAAAATTCCTGGCAAATTTGCTGAACTGTCAGCCAGAAGTCACCCTTTGTTTGTTTGTTTGTTTATGTATTTTTAAAAGTACAATTTCTTCCATCAGTGTGCCTCAACCCTGCCTTACAGAAAGCATCTATCGGGGTAATAGGACAGCTCCATTTTTCCATATCCATCCAACCTAGGGCATCTCTGATGATAATTTGGGTGATGGCGCTTGTGATGCAGACACTAATTCACTTGGAAATGGACTGAGACCAAACCATATCTCACACTGGCCAATGAAGAGCCATTACAAGGTGTAAGGTAGTGTACTAATCACATGTAGCGCTCCCTTGTGTCAGAGTGCAACACTGCAAGGGATCCTCATCCCCAGCACCTCTGCTTGGCCCTCTCCTTCTCACCAGGTCTTTCATGGCTTGGCCCTCCGGCCCAGTCACCTAAGTTCAGTCCCCTTCAGGAGTAATGAAAGGTCCAAGCTAAACACCCAAATAATAATTCTTCTGTCCCTCTAAGGCTGCACTGAAGTGTCCTCACAGACCTTCCCTCTGAGCCTTCCTCACAGGAGCCTAATCTGCCCCTGCAATGGGGCTTGTGTGCCCCTTCCTCAAGGCTGGTAGGGAAACTGAGGCCCACCCAGGGGACTGTATTAAGCGGTTGGCTTTGCTGCTTCAGACATGCTGCTGATTCCCTGGGCCACTTCCTATCTCTAAATCCCCCTTAGGCTGCTTTCCTATAGCCTCTGCTTATCCCGGCCTCCATTTGGCACTCAGGCTTTTCCCTTCTCTGCTGAACACTAGTAAGTCTTCCGCAGGGACTTTGGCAGCTTCCCCTAGGGATCTCCCTGCTCCTTGTAGCTGTAGCTTAGGGCTTTCCCCCACAGGAAGCGGTGCTGCTCCCTGTGAGTTCTGCCTACCTGTAGGAGAGTCTTACCTTCTCTGCAACCTCTCCCTCCCTGGCTGTACAGTCTTCTCCTAACCCTTTCACAGCTGGGGTCAGGAATTAGCATTAAGTTACTATATCACCATCAGCGGGGGATGGCTGCTAGGTCATAGGGAAGGCTGAGCTTGGCTTGCCTTAAAGAGCCAGCCAGCCTGTGACCCATGGTAACAGCTTTCTGTCACTGCTAAATTGGGCTGGATTTAGCGCCATAACAGTGAAATTGTCTGTTCATCAACCCCATGTTCACTACAAGACATTTTTAACAGTGAGACTCGATGTATTTAGATAATGGTTTCAGTGTTTTGGTTCTAGCTCAACAACAGGCAACATACACACAAACCTCCTAGGAAAAGTGACCGGACTGGACAGAATTACCGACGGATAACAATACACAGAGTTCTTTGCTAGTTGCCAGTTCAAAATCAGTCTGACAATTAAAAGGTTTTTTTCCCCTTTTCAAGGGCTGTGCTGTCTGTCTTCTCTTTGGAGGCTGTATAGATATACTACCAGTCTGCATTAAAGAGATAACTCTCTTGCTGATAGGAATGCACTGACTCCTATTGTTCTGGGTTCTCAGCACAAACAGCACGCACATTGGTGTGTGCACTCTAGTAAAGTAGTCAAGGATTCCTGTCTCTCTTCATCACACTCGTCAGCTTTCACCCAATCCACCTGCAATCCTGGCGCATACCCCATGTGCTCCCATTTTATTGCATCATTCAACTCATGGCTACTATAGGTTCAACTGAAGTGATGTCTGTCTTCCCTGACTGGAGATTGGAGGTTGATGGAAGGACATGGGAGACCTGAGACCGCTTGAAGTTGCTGTTTTCTGGCCAGGCTACTCTATAGGATGGAACTGTGGATGGAAGCCTGTGCTCTTTTGGGCTAGGTGGTTTTTTGCACATGTTGAGCAAAGACTTCAGTTCCAGTCTGAAATGTTCATTGAGCCAGCAGTAAATGAAGGGGTTATAACAGGCGCTGCTCATTGCAAACCAGTGAAAAGCAAAATACAGGGCATTGTTGGTACGAATAGTTTGGCTGGAAAGGAGGACGACGTAGCAGTTTAAAGGAAACCAGCAAACAGCAAAGAGGACAACCACCAACATCAGCATCTTAATGGTCTTTTTCTTCTTCCTCCGAAGAGCGAAGTACTGCTCCGTGGTCACATCCCCAATGGCATTGCGCAGCCAGAGTTTCTTGGCCACTCTCAGGTAGGCAGCAGAGATGATTAAAAGGGGCAGAACGTAGAGCAAAATGAATGTTGTTAAGTCTAGGTACTTCCAGAAGAGGTCAGCTGGTTCAGGGAAATCTGGGAGACACAGGCATCGGGTGACGTCCTCACTGCAGATAAAAGGACTGATAACAATGAATGAACAAACATGCCTGGGTATCACAGTAAGGGAGAGAAAGACAAGACTCCTGTCATAAAATCAAAGAGCCAGATCCTCAACTGGTGCAAATTCACATCATTCCATTGACTTCAGCAAAGATGTGCTAATTTACAGCAATTGAGGCAGTGGCGCATAACGTAGCTTACAAGAAATGTGATCAGAATAATTTCTCACCGCATGCATGAGATTATGATTTTTTTAAGAAACTAATTAATTGCAACCTCTAATTACCAGCTGCACAAAATTAAGTTCTTAGGATGAAGTGAAACTCTCTATGCCTTTCAATGAACTTCTGTATGTAAACGGTACTACAAAATCTATCACCTTTATGACCCGTTCCATCAGCAAAACACTTCACAAACATTAATTAACCCTCACAACAGAGGGTGACAGGTAGGTATTATTATCTTTATTCTACAGAAGAGGAAACTAAGACAGAGAGGTTGAGTCACTTGCCCAGGGAGTCAGTGTTAGAGCTGAGATTAGATAAGAACCAATTAGGGCCTCATTTCCAGTCCTGGCCTCAGTCAATGGGCAAGATCTCTAGCTGGTGTAAACTGCCAATTTATGCCAACTACGTATCTGGCCTGATGCATCTGACACGCTGTGTTGTTGATGAATAATACTTGAAGAGTAGCCATTGTGAAAGGTATCGATGTGCATTATGGACCTGACCCTCAGCTGGTGTAAATTGACATGGCTTCCTTGTCTCTACTGGGGATCTGGCCCCATATGTTTCTGCAGATCAAAAGAAGGGATCAGCCTTACCTGTATTCAAAAGTGAATAGTTTTTGATAAATAGCATGTGGGAGGGAGAAACACATTGCCATAATCCAGATGACAGAGATGTAGACAATGCCTTTTGCGGTGGATACACGAGGTTTCAGAGGATGCATTATAACCTGTTTGGAATAAACAAACATGTGGCCTGATGACATTTTAATAATTATGCAATTTTCCTCACATTATCTCCCACTCTTGAATACAGCAGTAATCACAGCAGTTTAATGAGCAAACGTTTCATGGGAGATCCCTGCATTCAACTTCCATTGACTTCAGGTTACAGAACCAGAAAGTGAACTTGACTCTGAATGAAAGCTGAACTGAAGTAATTAACATTCACAGTCCAAGCTGACAGACATGGATAAAGTAAGGCCCTGATCCTGCTACAGCTGCGAAGGTGAACTTCTGCACTCACATGGAGATGGGTTGACTTCAGCGGGCTGGGGCAGGCACGAAGTTCTGCCCTTGCATATTAGTTTGCAGGTTGGGCCTAATTCAACACTATAAAAAAAGGCAAGGATGGAGGCTTTTAAAATGCTTTCAGTGTTTGTATTCAACAGCATTAGTGACACAAAGAAAGGTGAGTTTCCAGTATCATTACAGATGAATGGTTTTCCGATAGAAAATGCATTTTCCGAAATCTCCTGTTGGGAAAACTGAAATGAAAGCTCTCAAGATCCCAGGTTCCCCACTCCCAGGCTGCTGGGCTCCCCAGCACCCTGCCCCAGGACCCCAAGTCCTTGGCTCCTCAGCAGCCCCTCTGGTATGGAGCTTGCGACCTGTCTCCCTGCTCGCCCAGGCTCTGGGGGCTTTCAGCGTGCTAGGCAGGCTGCTGGGGCACTTGGATTGGACATTACTGAAAAATTCCACGAGTGATTCTCCAATGGAATGTATGGAGAATGTTCCTCTCCCAGCACATTTTGCATAGCCTGCCTTGTATGCCAGTTCAGAACACACATTTTTTTGGAAATGCAAAATTTTCCCTGGGATAGAAATTCCAGTTCCTGGCCAGAGCAAAATATACTATTTAAATTAGTGTCCCTTGTAAATCATTTATTTGACAGCTCTGCTTCTTGTGTGAATTTAGCATATTAAGTTAGGGTCTGAAGATGCAGCATGTACCTGCATTTAGAATAATACATAATATTTTGTGAAGTGCTTTGAGATCCTTGGCTGAAGGTGTACAAGCAGTTCATTCAGCTTCACACTCCCTCTCTGAGGCAAGTATTACTACCAACATATTAGAGATGCAGAGAGGTTTGTGCAAAAGCCAATGGCTGACCTGGGAACAGAATCCAGGAATCCAGACTGCCGGCACACCCTCTAGCCCGGTGGTTCTCAAACTTTTTTACTGGTGACCCCTTTCACATAGCAAGCCTCTGAGTGTGACCCCCTTATCACTTTATATATATTTAACACCACTATAAGTGCTGGAGGCAATGTGGGGTTTGGGGTGGAGGATAACAGCTTGCGACCCCTCCGCCCCTGGAATAACCTTGCAATCCCCTGAGGGGTTTCGACCCCCAGTTTGAGAACCCTTGCTCTAGCCCCTAAATTGTATGTATTCCTCCTCCTTAAGTGATACCAGAGAGCTGATCAAAAAAAATATACATCACTACCCTGGCAATTCTTACAGAGAGTGCCCTGTGCTAAACTCCTTAGGGTCTGAGGTGTTCAGAAAATGGTTTTTAATTTCTTATTTTAAAATAAGGGAATGCTCCAGCATTTTCAATTCATGGCCATTTAGCTTAAGAGAACTCTCACCTGGTGTCTGTCCACTGCGATTGCTGTGAGAGTCAAAGCAGAGACATGGAGGGAGCAGTATTGTGCAAATCTACTGATGTGACACATCCCCTTCCCGAATATCCATGTGCTGTTTATAAACCGAGCCTAGGAACAGTCCAGTGGGGAATATATTTAGCTTTCTACATGCATCATTTGGGTACTTTTCACATGCCTGATATTTGACTCATTGTGCATTGTCAGCACTCTACTAACTGCACTTGTGGTCATTATTTTGACTTCCATCCCAAAAGGATTATTAAAAATCTGCAGGTCACAAACAGGCTAACACATCACTCCTTTCTTTCATAGAATCATAGATTATTAGGGTTGGAAGGGACCTCAGGAGATCATCTAGTCCAACCCCCTACTCAAAGCAGGACCAATCCCCAAATGGCTCCCTCCATGATTGAACTCACAACCCTGGGTTTAGCAGGCCAATACTCAAACCACTGAGCCATCCCTCCCCCCAAAAGGAGATTTTATCTAATCTCTGTCTCCTTTGATTTATTGGCTGATTACTGAAGCCTGCAACAGGTCATGAAATAGAGTCAAGACTTCAGGAGACGTGATCCAGAAATACAGTGATGTTAGTACCTCTTTACTGACCTGGCAATGTGCACCCAGCTAGTATGGTGGAGCAACTTCTAAGGCATTTGACTTCCTTCAGAATATTTTCCTCCATACCCAAAAAACTGCCAACAAGTCAGTTCCCCTCACCCAACCATCCCTGCTGGATACATGGGTACTCCTGCATTCCTGATCTGGGTACAGAGCAAGTATCTCTTTTCACCAGACCATGTAACATGATGCTGATCATTAACCATTTTTTTAAATAAGGGAGATTCATGGTATTATATTGGAAGCTCCTAAGGAGAGGGAACATAACTAAATACTGTAAAACTGTGAAACTACAACTCTCTTATGCTTACTAGTTTAGTGCCAACAATGTCCTTGGGCACAAACCAGAGGTTCAATTTTAATTATTATTACATTTCTAACCGGATCATAGAAATTAGAAAAGGAAAAGACCTGTTAAATCTTCCAAAAAGTAATGACTCCATCCCTGCAGACATTTAAAACTAGTCTGGAAAGATTACTAACAAGTGTATCATAGAACTATCTTGCATTAGCAGAGGATAAACTGAGAATATAACTCCATATAACAGGATAAAGAAAAAAAGTCATTAAATTAACTCTAATGCTTTAACACGACTGGAAGCCCAAATTGCAGCCTCAAATTTAATACAGTGTCATTTGTCATTCCAGTGAGTGCAAGTGACAACAATCAGAGGCAAACTCCACACACTAAGCTATTTCTGTTACAGGAAGAAAAGACAAAATGATACGTTTTCTATTACAGATGCTCATAATTTAGAGAAAAGAAGCAGAGTAAGAGGGAACAGACTTCTGTCAGGTTCTTACCAACGTAAAGGGAGTATTGAGCAGCGTTATCATTATGTCTGCTACAGCTAGATTCACAATAAACAGGCTGGTAGCGGAGTGCATCCTTTTGTTTTTGATGATGACATGACAGACCAGGACATTCCCAAAGAGCGAGAACACTATGATGAAGGAGTATGCCACAATGAGCAGGGCTTTCACTGTAAGATTTTGAGATTCTGCCCCATATCTTCTCCTGCCCACAAAGATCTGCCAGTCAGCAAGTGTGTAGTTATTCCAGGAAAAAAAACTGGAGACGTTGGGTATTTCAAAAGATCCTTCAAAACTTCTGTTGATGGGAAGCTTTGCTGATCTCTCAAAGGCAGTAGCTAAGTATGGGAGAGAGAGCCATATATAATGAATAATCATTTCTGAAATGCTGCTTCTTTCTTCAGATTCAGAAATAGCTCATCTATGAAACAATACTGTGTGTCCAGTCAATGGGAGGCTTAATGAGCTGTCATTTGCTTTCCGTAGCACAATCTTTATAATTGTGAACAAAATGCAGAAATTATCAGCCAAAACAACAGCAGGTGATCCAGACAAGTGCTGTGGCTATGCAGCTCTGACACTCAGTCAGTGCAGACTTCTCTTTCAGCACTTTTATATCTCCCGTCTCAGGCAGGCTGCTAGCAAGAATCTTCACTCATTGGATGCTTAATATTACTGCTATTCTGATGTACTCGCTTTGTCCAAGATTGCAGTCCTACTGGGTTTTACTCCATGCCTCCCACTTCTCCTCAGATATAATTACATCTGTAATATATAAGAAAAATAAAATCTATCTGGTTTCACCTGAGCATCCTTTTGTCCTTTTCTCAGCATCCTGACCTGCAGCAGCAGCTTCTTGTAAATTCTGTTCTGTTTATAAACTAACACATCTGGTAGCTGTGCTGCAGTCTAAGAGAGATTCCAATTTAAAAATACAATTTTAAATGTGTTTTGGGGTCATTTAAGCTTTGTTTACAGCACCGCTATATTGACTATAGCTAGTAGTAATGATTTTTTTCCCCCTTGTAAGCTAAAAGGTTATGTGGCTTATAACTGGCTATTGTTCAGCCTCTCATTAAAAATACCCAACAGTCTATGTATTAAAGGTCACTTTTATTATGTTAGTGTTTTTCTAGAGATGTTTTTCTCACAGGCAAGTCAAAGCTAATCTTCCTTTCGGCAGCTACTTTCCCCTCCTGGCCAAAAGAATAAAAATGTTTTTAAAAGCTAGATCTTATATTGTGTATTTCGTATTTTATACATACACAGTATGTCACGAATGTATAGCTGCTGGGAGAACTGATGTGCACCTTCATATCATACAGCCAGTGGGTGGGTGTTGCCAGGGCCGGTGCAACCATTTAGGCGACCTCAGCGGTCGCCTAGGGTGCTGGGATTTGGGGGGCGCCATTTTCTTCGGCCGCCCCAGTTGCCGCCGGGATTTAGGCGGAGAGAGCTGGGGCACGGAAGCACGGAGAGGGCCACCTGCAGCAAGGGGGGGGAGGCACGCAGGGGAACTACCCACCCCAGCTCACCCCTGCCCCGCCTCCTCCTCGAGCACGCCGTAGCTGTTTCACTTCTCCTGTCTCCCAGGCTTGCTGCACCAATCAGCTTAGGCGTCGCAAGCCTGGGAGGCGGGAGAAGTGAAGCAGCCACGGTGTGCTCGGGGTGCTCATGGTCGTGCACAGAGCAGGGCTGAGCTGGGGCGAGGGGGTGCCTCAGGGTGGAGGGTGGGGAGCCTCTGGGCGGGGGGGTGGGGAGGAACAAGGTGGAAGTTTCGCCTAGGGTGCGAAACATCCTTGCACCAGCCCTGGGTGTTGCCTTATATATTAAAAATGCATACACTTGGACTGAGATTGAGATGGAAATAGGAGACAGACTTATTGAAAGTCTTTGGGTAAGGATAAAAGGGGCAAAAACAAGGGTGATATCATGATAGGGGTCTATTACAGATCATCTAACCAGGAAGAAGAGGTGGATGAGGCTTTTTTTAAACAGCTAACAAAATCATCCAAAGCACAGGACCTGGTAGTGATGGGGGACTTCAACTACCCAGACATTTGTTGGGAAAATAACACAGAAGAGCACAGATTATCCAGTAAGTTCTTGGAATGTATTAAAGACCATTTTTTATTTCAGAAGGTGGAGACAGCTACCAGAGAGAGGCTGTTCTAGATTTGATTTTGACAAATTAGGACGAACTGGTTGAGAATTAGAAAGTGGAAGGCAGCTTGGGTGAAAGTGATCATGAAATGACAGAGTTTGTGATTCTAAGGAATGGTAGGAGGGAGAACAACAAAATAAAGACAATGGATTTCAAGAAGGCAGACTTTAGCAAACTCAGGGAGTTGGTAGATCAGTTCCCATGGGAACCAAGTCTAAGGAGGAAAACAGTTCAAGAGAGCTGGCAGTTTTTCAGACATTATTAAGGGGACGAGCAAACTATCGCACTGCATAGGAAAGATAGGAGGTATGGCAAGAGATCACCTTGGCTTAACCAGGAGATCTTCAATGATCTAAAGATCAAAGAGTCCTACAAAAAGTGGAAAGGACAAATTACAAAGGATGAATATAAACAAATAACGTATGTAGGGACAAAATTAGAAAGGCCAAGGCACAGAATGAGATTAAACTAGCTAGTAACAAGAAAACATTCTACGAATACATTAGAAACAAGAGGAACAAGGACAGAGGAGGCCTATAACTCACTGGGAGAGAGGGAGCAAAACCAAAAAATGTAGAAATGGCAGAAGTGCTAAATGCCTTTTTTTGGTTTCGGTTTTCACCAAAAAGGTTAGTAGTGATCAGATGTCTAACATAGTGAACACCAGCGAAAATGAGATAAAATCAGAGGCTAAAATTGGGAAAGAACAAGTTAAAAATTACTTAGCCAAGTTAGATGTCTTCAAGTTACCAGAGCCTGAGGAAATATGGTGATGTTGCACTCTGTAATGCTTTATAAAAATATGTTTATAAGTGTAACTGGAATATGCTTTATGCAAAAGGTCTCTTGTAAGGTATCATTACAAAACTTATAATCTACTGAGTGTGTTCATCCTATTTGTATGAATGCATCATTCTGAAACTAGGAATACGTAGCATAACTCTGAGGTCCTAGTGTAATTATACGAAGTGTGGACCATTAACGGTGGTTTAGACTCTTGATGGCTCCCGTTATCTAGGATAATTGACAGTAGATGGCTCTGTTTACCTGCAAGTCTCCAATGCACACATGTTGGCCAGTCCTGGAGGAATGGAGGGGGGCTCACAGGACGTGCAATCATGTCACCAGAACTGGAATCCAACTTTAACTTGGCGCTTTTCCATTCAGACAGAGGGGTGGGAACCTAGAGAGAGACGAAGGATTCCTGCCTTGTGCCAAAGCTATAAAAGGGGGTGGAAAAGAACAAAGGGGACCAGTCATTAAGAAATCCCCTAGTTACCACCCGAGCTGGAACTAACAAGGACTGTACCGGGGGAAAGGATTGGGCCCAGACTCGGAAACAGTCCAGTCTGTGAAAGAAGCTTATTGGAACGTCTCTGAGGGTGAGATTTCATCTGTAATCAGTTTCTTACTGTATTAGGCTTAGACTTGTGTGTTTTGTTTTATTTTGCTTGGTAACTTACTTTGTTCTGTCTATTACTTGGAACCACTTAAATCCTACTTTTTATACTTAATAAAATCATTTTTGTTTATTAATTAACCCAGAGTAAGTGATTGATATCTAGAGGGCAAACAGCTGTGCACATCTCTCTATCAGAGTTATAGAGGGTGAACAATTTATGAGTTTACCGTGTTTAAGCTTTATACAGAGTGAAACAGATTTATTGGAGTTTAGGCTCCCAGAAAGACTGAATACTGGGTGCTGGGAAAGTCTCTGTTAACTGAGAAGCCCCTGGGCTAAGTGAATCTTAGTTTCTGTGAACTGCACGGGGGCATGGCCCAAACTCTGGGTCTGTGCTGGAGACGACTGGTGTGTCAGCAGGAGTGGAGGAAAGCCTTTTCTGGCAGTGGGGTTTGTGCTCAGTGGTATCCCAGCACACCTAGTGACAGTCTTGAGAGTGTTTCTGTGACCCAACCCATCACAAATACATCCTAAATACTCAAGGAGCTGACTGAGAAGATATCTGAGCCATTAGCGATTCTCTTTGAGAAGTCATGGAAAACAGGAGTGATTCCAGAAGACTGCCCACATGCTCACGGTTTAACTGATTGCCATATTTGGGGTCGGGAATGAATTTTCCTCCAGGGAAGATTGGCAAAGGCCCTGGAGGTTTTTCGCCTTCCTCTGCAGCGTGGGGCATGGGTCACTTGCAGGAGGATTCTCTGCACTTTGAGGTCTTTAAACCACGATTTGAGGACTTCAATAACTCAGACATAGGTTAGGGGTTTGTTACAGGAGTGGGTGGATGAGATTCTGTGGCCTGCATTGTGCAGGTCAGACTAGATGATCATAATGGTCCCTTCTGACCTTAACTCTATGAGTCTATGACTGGAAAAGGGAAAATATAGTGCCAATCTATGAAAAAAAGGAGAACCCATGGAATTAAAGACCAGTCAGCTTAACTTCAGTACCCAGAAAGATAATGGAACAAATAATTAAGCTATCAATTTGCAAACACCTAGAAGATAATAAGATAAACAACAGTCAGCATGGATTTGTCAAAAACAAATTGTGATAAAACAACCTAATAGCTTTCTTTGACAGGGTAACAAGTCTTGTAGATGGGGGAAAGTTGTAGATGTGATATATCTTGTCTTTAGTAAGGTTTTTGATACAGTCTCACATGGCCTTCTCATAAACAATCTAGGGAAATACAGCAGAGGAACTACTATACAGTGGGTGCATAACTGGTTCGAAACCGTTCACAGAGAGTAGTTGTCAGAAGTTCATAGTCAAGCAGGAAGGACATAACAAATGGGGTCCCACAAGGATCAGTTCTGGGTTTTGGTTCTGTTCAATATCTTCATCAATAATTTAGATAATGATAGAGAGAGTATGCTTACAAAATGTATGGATGATATCAGGCTAGGAGGGGTTGCAAGTGCACTGGAGAATAGGATTAAAATTCAAAATGATCTGGAGAAACTGGAGAAATGGTCTGAAGTAAACAGGATGAAATTTAATAAGGACAAATACAAAAGTACTCCACTCAGGAAGGACTAATCAGCTGCACACATACAAAATGTGAAATGTCTGACTAGGAAGGAGTACCGCAGAAAGGAATCTGGGAGTCATAGTGACTCACAAGCTAAATATGAGTCAACAGTGTAACACTGTTGCAAAAAAACAAATATAATTTTGGGAAGTATTAGCAGGAGTGTTGTAAGCAAACCACGAGAAGTAATTCTTCCCTTCTACTCTTCACTGATTAGGCTGCAACTGGAGTATTGTGTCCAGTCTTGGGCACCACATTTCAGGAAACGTGGACAAATTGGAGAAAGTCCAGAGAAGAGCAACAAAAATGATTAAAGGTCTAGAAAACTAGACCTATGAGGGAAGATTGAAAAAACTTCGTTTGTTTAGTCTGGAGAAGAGAAGATTGAGAGTGGACATGATAACAGTTTTCAAGTACCTAAAAGGTTGTTACAAGAAGGAGGGAGGAAAAATTGATGTTCTAACCTCTGAGGACAGGACAAGAAGAAATGGGCTTAAAGTGCAGCAAGGGCAGTTTGGCTTGGACATTAGGAAAACCTTCCTATCAGGGTCATTAAGCACCGGAAGACATTGCCTAGGGAGGTTGTGGAATCTCCATCACTGGGGATTTTTAAGAGCACGTTGGACAAACACCTGTCAGGGATGGTCTAGATAATACTTAGTCCTGCCTTGAGTGCAGGGGACTAGACTAGATGACCTCTCGAGGTCTCATCCAGTTCTATGATTCTACTATTACCAGGCCAGAGTACCATCCTCAACATTAAGTTCTAGAAGTAATGTTTAAATATAAAGCTAGTTATGTTTATATATAAAGGTGGTTATTTTACCTCTCTAGTGTGTAAAAAATGTAATATCTTTGAGTTTTATAGTGATATTTGAGAACTGTGGCAATTAATCTAGAAATAGTGCATACAAATGTACTATAAATCTGAGAGCTAAATGGGAGATCATGTAAAAGGGATAACAGGGAAGACATGGGAAATACTGGATTTCACACAGAAAATGGACAAAATATCTAAAAAGAAAATGCAGGATTGGCTCCTTGTAACCTGTGTGACTGAGACATTAAAAAAACTCCCCTCAAACAAGCACTATAATGATTTTTTTTTAATAATTAGGAGACTGTTAATTTATTTTCAGTATAAAATTTTATTTAGCTAGCAACATATAAAAAAGAGCTATGATTTTACATTTAAATCCTTCAGATTCAATGCAAAATACACAGGGACATACAACTTACATCCATTGTTCACATAACATTATATGGGGGTTTTATGACAGGACCTGCATAAGGTAACTTTTCTTACTAGTGAGATTGATGGCAGTTTGGCATATTTTTGGCTTCTAGCACAAAACATAAATAGTCCCCCTTTACAGAGAAGCTTATAGAAGCAAGTCTATGCATAGCAAAAATAGCTGTTGGTGAAGAGGCAGAAGAAGAGTTAGGCCATTGCAAACATTGCCAGAATAAGCATGTTCTGATACCATAAGGGAACAGATTGCTTTCAAAACTACCAACAATTATTAAATACCTTGAGGGACAAGTCCTGGATCTGACAACTTCCACAGAGTTCTCAGAGCCTCTATGGCTCGTTTGGGTTCACAACAGCAAAAGTGAATGCAGACCCCAAGGTGGCCATGATAGGCCAGAACCATGGCCACACAGCTGCCAAACTCCATTTAGCTTCAGGAATAGTTCATGCTTCTGCACTTTCCCACCCAACTGTTGTATGTAGCATAGTGCTTCTTCAACATCCCAGAGGCAGTCAGTCAGTCAGGGAGACCAAATGGGCCACACAGCCCACCGAGAGGTCTTGCAGTTAAGCCCCAAACTGTCCTAGCTCTCAGGATGATCCTACTGAAGAATATAGCTGTGGTCTCTCAGCTGGCACCAAGCGTGGGGAAATCTTGACTTTTTAAAACAACAACTGCTGTAATTCCTATTTTGATTATGTTTTTCTGTTCTCACTTTGGAAACAAATCATTCAAGCATTACTGAATGCATTACTGAATTAGTGTTGTTTCAGTGGGAATACTGAAAACAGAAAAAAAAAACCCAATACCACGAAACATGTCATTTGCACAAATAAACAAACAGAGGCAGTGTCTCATCCATTACTGGCCCAATTCCATATTATTTATGTAGGTAAGACTCATGCCAACTTCTGAAAGTTTTACTTGCACAGTTGCAGGGTTCTATCCTAGAAGTCTCACTTGAGTGATAGAAATATGCAAACCAACTTAACCTAAAGCCATTTTCTAGAATTGCAGGCAAAATTTCTGTACATTTCTGTACACTTCTGTACATTTTTATAGAAGATAGTAACAGCAGACCCTTTCTGGGCATTAATAGTTTTAATATTGAAAGTTGCATCTTTGGGTCCTTGAATTTTTCTAATAACTATACCAAACTGCAGATAAATGCAATGTTCGTTAGGTCTGAAAAATATGTTAACTGTATCCATCCATGCATATTGCTTTAATTTATTCCTCTATAAAATTTAAAACCCAGTGAGAACTTTTATAGAAGGAAGAATTCTTTTATACACGTCCCCAGAGATTAAAAGAACCTTTTAGAAGTTTTACAGAAGGAAACATTTTCAAATTATCCTACGGAATATTTCTCAAAGTTTTTACTGGTATTTACATCTAGTAAACCAACATATACGTCAAGTTATATTGCATACACAGTACCACTGAGAGTTAATCTTTCACAAAAGAATTGAAACATTAAGGCAAAAAAGAGTTTAGAGTAAAACACTATCTAAAACCTTGCATATTGTTTTCTGATTCTGTCACAAGACCTGGGCATTTGTGCAGTGTGATTTTATATAATGAATCCAGAATCATCTGTGCTTTCTTCTGGAAGTAGCAGTGCTCTTGAAGGGATCAAATTCATCCTGCAATGTAAAAGTTCATTTTAAAAGCTTTCAAGGCATTTTGAATTAAAAAGGCAGAATTAATATGAGAGCTGGCTAAATCAGACAGCCTGCCGTCTTACTCCATATTTTCCACTCTGCCTGTTTCTGTTAGTTTCTTTCTTTTTGTTCTATTATTTTCAATATGAAGGAGGATATTATTTATTGATATAAACTGTAAATACGACATCATAAAGAGAGCAGTAATCAGGCTAGTTTTTAATCTGATTGCAATAGATATTCTGAGATTAGAATCAGTTATTTCCAAATATGCCCTCGTAAAACAGGAAAGACATCTCTCTCCTGCACTGTATATATTCCTGATATCCGTAAAAGAGAACATAGACACAATATATCTGCAGGGGCCAGGGAACAATTCTGTCCCCCTTATCATACAGCACTGCACAACTGTTTGTGTATCAGGAGCTGGAGGGAGGACAGGGTCTGAAGAAAAGAGACAAAAAGGGTGGTTAACATTTCCTCTGGATGTCAGATATTGGCCACTGCCAGCTAGGATACCAGACTCAATGAACCAACAATCCAATATGGTTTGTCAAATCCTATGTATCTCTATAAGTTAGATGTCCATAAAAGTAGTCTAATATGAATAAAACCTGATGTGACATTGAGAATGAAGCGTGAAGCACTATGACATCTGTTGATGAAAAGTGCTATATAGGATCCAGGTATTATTATTACCGGATTACAGGACTTGTCTTAGCAGGTAAGGGCAGGTAATATGAAGTTCATCTTTCAATTTTAAAACACACAAATTATTTTTTACCCTCTCTCATATATTTTTCATAATTTGTAACAGTAGTGCAGACAGAGAACTCTGTCCCATTCATTTCCAAACTGCAGACTATGGCAACTTTTTTAAATACAAAAGTAAAGTTTCTATTGCTTGGGTAAGTTGGAAACATCTCATTCATGCTGTAATTATGCTGGTTTTGATTCAGGAAAACACATGTATAAATGTTGTCCTGAATAGGGACAATTTCTGCAGCATTATTTTGAAATGCACACAAAGATGTACAATAATTTTAACAAACTAGAAAAATATTTTAGATCCACAGAATATCAAGAATTTGAAAAGCAAGTAATATGGTATCTGGAATTCGTTTTTACTATATTTGCATTTTGTTAGCTAAACGTCATTACACCGCATTCGCTTATTTACATTTCTTTTGTACTAAGCATCTTACAGTCAGAGAGCTCTGGAAAATACAACATAATCAGATGTTCATATACTACAGTAACGTGTAGCAGCATAAACCCATTAGACATACTGTAACAACAGAGAGTTAGTCCATCTTGTAGTACCACAAAGGAACAGCCATGTACTTGTAACATTGGACATGGACGGGGGACTAGGGGTGGTTGTGGTAGTTCAAACATTATCATGAAGGGCTGGGAACCCAAAAATACCCCCATTTTTTTCTTGTGCATAAGGACAAGAAGAGCAAATGTGACAACTTGTTTTCTTGCCCTTACTGAGTGAACTGCAACTATTAGTTTTATTGATTTTAATATACAATGCAGTACAGTGCTATTAGAGACAAGTGTAAAAAAATCCTTATAAATAAATATTAGTTAGAACAGAACAGTCATACTGGGTCAGACCAATGGTTCATCTAGACCAGTATCCTGCCTCCTGAAAGTGGCCAATGCAACATGCTTTGGAGGGAATGAAAAGAAAAGCTCAATTTTAAGTAACTTATCCCAATGTCCAGTCTCAGCTTCAGGCAGTTGGAGGTTTAAGTACACCTGGTGTATGGGGTGGCATCCCTGACCATCTTGGCTAACAGTCATTGATGGATCTATAGTCCATAAATGTGTATCATTCTTTCTTTAATACAATTATACTTTTGGCCTTCACAACATCCCATGGCAAAAAGAACGAGTTGATAGGTTGTGTGAAGAAGTATTTCCTTCTGCTTCTTTTAAATCTGTGGCCTATTAATTTCACTGGATAACCCATGGTTCTTGAGTTATGTGAAGGGGTAAATACTTCTTTATTCCCTTTCTTTACACCATTCATGATTTTATAAACTTCTTTCATATCCTCCCTTAGTCATCTCTCTTCTAAGCCGAATAGTTCAAGTCTTTTTCTCAAATGAAAGCTGTTCTACACCCTTCGTGATTTTTGTTGCCCTTCTCTGTACTTTTTCCAATTTTGAGATGGGGTAACCAGAACTGCACACAGAATTCAAAGTGCAGTTGTATCATGGATTTATATAGTGGCATTATGATACCCCTCTACCCCGTTATAACGCCACCTGATATAACACGAATTCGGATATAATGCTGTAAAGCAGCTTTCTGGGGAGGAAGGGGGCGCCGCGTGCTTCGGCGGATCAAATCAAGTTCCATATAATGCGGTTTCACCTATAACGCAGTAAGATTTTTTTGACTCCCAAGGACAGTGTTACATCGAGGTAGAGGTGTATTTTCTGTTATATTACTGTCCCTTTCCTAATGGTTCCTAATGTTCTGTAAGCTTTTTTGATTGCTCTTACACAGATGTTTTCAGACAACTATCCACAAGGACTCCAAGATTTCTTTCTTGAGTGGTAACAGCTCATTTAGATACCATCATTTTGTATATATAGTTGGGATTATTTTTTCCGATGTGCAGTACACTCTGCACTTAACACACTATTTTGTTGCCAAGCCACTCAGTTTCGTGAAATCCCTTTGTAACTCTTCACTGTCACTTTTGGACTTAACTATCTTGAGTAATTTTGCACTGTTTGTAAATTTTGGCCACCTCATCTTGGTGGTGGGCTGGGGGGAAGAGGGCAAACTATTAACCTCTCTACATTGTGAAGACTGACTATTTATTCCTAGTCTTTGTTTCCTATTCTTTAACCAGTTACTGATCTAGGAGAAGAGCAGCCATATTAACCCATGATTGCTTGCTTTGCTTAAGAGTCTTTGGTGAAGCACCTTGTCAAAAAGGCTTTCTGAAAGTCCAAATATACTATATTCACTGGATCAATCTTGGCCACATGCTTGTTGACACCCTCAAAGAATTCTAACATATTGGTGAGGCATGATTTCTCTTTACAAAAGCCACCCTGACTCTTTGCTGCCATATCATGTTTATCTATGTATCTAATAATTTTGTTCTTTACCACAGTCTCAACCAGTTTGCTAGTACTGAAGTAAGGTTGCAGAGGCAATCTTGGCAATAAGTAAGCCAGTAAGCCTTTTTTTTTTTTTAAATCAACATTACATCAGCTATTCTCCAGCCTTCTGACACAGAGGTTGATTTAAGTGATAGATTACATACCCTACACAGTAGGTGTGCAATTTCATATTTCATAGAATCGTAAGTGTAGGACGGGAAGGGACCTCAGTAGGTCATCTAGTCCAGTCCACTGCACTCAAGGTACAACTCAGTAATAACTAGACAATTCCTGACAGATGTTTATCTAACCTGTTCTTAAAAACCTCCAGTAATGGAGATTCCACAACCTCCCTAGGCAATTTGTTCCAGCATTTAACTACCTTGACAGTTAGGTACTGCAGTTTAAGCCTATTGCTTCTTGCCCTATCATCAGAGGATAAGGAGAACCAATTTTTCACCCTCTTCCTTGTAGTAACATTTTATGTATTTGAAAACTGTTATTGCGTTCCCTCTCAGTCCTCTCTTCTCCAGACTAAACAAATCCAATTTTTCCAATCTTCTCTCATAGGTCATGTTTTCTAGACCTCAAATCATTTTTGTTGCTCTCCTCTGCCTTTCTCCAATTTGTTCACATCTTTCCTGAAAGGAGGCACCCAGAACTGGACACAATACTCCAGCTGAGGCCTTATCAGTGTGGAGTAGAGTTGAAGAAGTACTTCATGTGTTTTGCTTACCACACTCCTACTGCTACATCCCAGAACTGTGTTTGATTTTTTTTGCAATAGTGTTATATTGTTTACTCATATTTAGCTTGTGATCCACTATAGCCCCCTAGAAACCTTTCTGCAGGATATGACTTTTATGAATTTTTAAAGGCTGCCTTTTTGCTTCTAACTATGTTTTTTTACTCTGCTGTTTAGCTGTGGTGATGTTTATTTCTGTTTTTTTCTGTATCTTTTTTTTTATTTGAGGCATATATGTAGTTTGAGCTCCATTATGTACCTTTAACTAGTTTCCATGCAGTTTGCAGGCATTTTATCCTTGTAACTTTCCTTTCAATTTCTGTTTAACTAGCTCCATCATTTGGGTCCCTCCTTTTTTGAAATTATGATATACCTTTAATCAGTTTAATATTTTGAAAAGTGATAATATGAAGTTGTGAGAATTATGACAAGAGAAGATCATACTGTACCTCATCTGATTCAAAGTCAACCCCTCTAGTTATTTGGCTTTGTGAGCTCCTTTTGCTGGATGTAGACGTGCTTGACAACCTTAAGGGGTACAACAGGAAAAACTTAATGATCACAGAGCATGGCACCAGAATCAGACATTCTAAGTTTTCTCTGTTTGGCCGGATCAAACCTAAATAAAAATATTGTTTGTAGATCCCATTATCCTATTAATCCAAGTCATGGAGTTCTCAGGTTGCTGCTAAGTGTATGCATTAGTTCTGAAAACATGTAACAAATGAGGTTTTATTGAAGGAATTCAGAAGTGATGTTCTTTACATGGCAATCAGTTGTCTGCTGGTTATTAGCAATGTTGGTTATATTTTTAGAAGAGAGACACTTCCAGGTGCATCCCTAAACAAAGTGACCAGATTTTCAAAAGTATTCAGCAACAGGAGCTACTGTGTACCAAGGCCTTTAAAAAAAGTCTGGCCAGATGCCTATATGTGAGCAAGGGTGGGGTGGCGTACGGTGGGGGAACTGAATACTTCTGAAAATCTGGCTAATAATTAATATACTGTAAAAGATGGTAAAACATACACATGATCTGTTCTCATCATGGCAACATGCACTTTCAAGTCCCTCAGCTGCATTTTCTCACACTAACTGTTGAATGTCTCAAGAAGAAAAAGAAGGTTGCGGGGGAACCTCACTCAACCACTATGAAATTCTCTTACATATAGAAGTTAATTTTTCTACTTAAAACAGTTGAGCAAATTATATATTAAATTTTGAATTTTTAAAAGTGAGTTTCAGCTATTGTAACTCTTTACTGACAATCAGAGGAAAATAGTGCTATGGCCCAACTCATGTATACCACTCCAGAGGGGCTTACAAACCCTCAAACGGCTCTCTGCCCTTTTTGAAATAACTGTACCAACCTTTGAGTAACTTTGGAAGCAGCAGTAAAAGAAACTTCTTCCACATCAGAGTCATCATCTATAATGTCCTGGAAAACACAATAATATTTTACAGAAGGTAGCACATTACGTACTCTTTTGGGATGTAACATGTAGTGACAGCTACAGTGCGCTAGTTTTTTCGCTTTTTGTTTAGTGTTTTCTGAAGTGTCTACACTTCAAACAATTTAACCTGGATAAAACAAAAAAAACCTCACAGGGACTACTCACATCCTTAATCGTAACCATGTGCTTAAGTGCTTTACTGGCTTGGATCGTATAGTCTACAAGGTGACTAGCAGACTGGGACTGAGAATCTCTCGAGGCTTACAACTGTTATCAAGGTGTCCAAATTACTGACCTGCACATTGACCCATTTTCTTTTCCTTTTCAAGTTCTCAAATCAGTTCAGCCACAACATTTGTCCTACTGGCCTTCCGTGAATCTCACACATTGGCTATTCATGGTGTAGTAAAGAAATATATTTGGGCCTTAATTAGTATATTTTGCCTTTATTTTGAAAAAGCCAGTTAATCAGAGCTGATCTACTCTACACAGGTCGACGTAGCTTTGTATATGTCTACCTTTAAGTTTGGCTCCTACCAACGTAAGTGCTCCATTACGCCAACTTAATACCACCTCCCCGAGTGGCATAGAGTCACAGTCGATGTACTTAGATCAATGCGTATAGACACTGCGTTATTTATGTCAACCAAATGTCCTGCAGCAGCTGTCCCACAATGCCCTACATTGACCACTCTGGTCACCATTGTGAACTCTGCTGTCCTGGAGTTATGGAGGCCAGAAGCCTTGCTTCCCCTTTGAAGCCCCATGAATTTTTGAAATTCCTCTTCCTGATTGCCTGGCGTGGCAAGCACACCTAGCAGCTCTCCATTCTTGAGTGCAGCTGCCCAGCTGACCATACAAGCTACATGCTACAGAGACACTCCTGCCTAAAGTGGACAGGAGACACTGGATCTCCTGGGCCTGTGGGGAGAAGAGGCTATGCAGACACAGCTACGAACCAGCCGCAGAAACCTTGGCATCTACGAGCAGATTGCTTGGGGGATGCAGAAAGGGTATGACAGGGACTAGCAGCAGTACTGCATGAAAGCCAAGGAGTTTCGGCAAGTGTACCAGAAGGTCAGGGAGACCAACAATAGATCTGCTGCGTTTACAAAAAGCTACATGCCATACCCAAGCATCCCCCCTCCTCCCAGCACTGTGGATACATCTGAGGAGCCAGAGTCATAAGCCCTGAGAGGCAACCAGGGGAATCCAGCTTTGCAGCCAACCAGGACCCGTTTTTGATTCCATCACAGTCCAGCCGGTCGAGCATGGGCAAGCCCAATGCAGGAGAAGCAAGGTCGGGTAAGTTAAAGTTAATTTTAAATTACAGGGATGCACCACAAAAGTAGCAGCATGCATCTTTTGACTTATCCTTAACTTACTTGAGCTAGAAGAGGTCATGGTACAACCAACAGAGGGTACAACAAACCCTTTAGAGTTTGGGAGAGAGGGCAGGGGAAGGGCACACAAAAGTTTATTTATGTACACCGGGGTGTCCTGTGAATCCTCCAGAGAGATCTCAATGACATTTTCACGGATGCACTCTCCAGTCCTCTTTCAAAAGATTTCTAGGGATGGCTGCCTTAATTCTTCTTCCACAGTAGGACACTTTCCCACACCACTCAGCAATAATTTCTGCAGGCTCCATTGGAGTACACAGGCTAGCAGCATACGGTCCCAGGCAGCTTCAGGATGCCTGCAGCAGCTGTGCTCTTTCTCCCTGTGCTACCCTCAGGAGTGAGACATCAGCTCAAATCACTACCACCTATGGGATATCTACCCATGGTGCACTGCATCGATACAAGCACTCCTGGTCAATACGTGCACCGCCGACACAAGGAGCCAAGTAAGCATGCACACAAGTGATGTACTAACTGCAGTGGCTGTATACCAATGTAACTTGAGACGACATAAGCTTGTAACGTAGACATGGCCTCAGGGTGCTATACACAAACACAGCAGTACTATAACTTTACACATATGCAAAATGGCTTCTCACCTCTGAGTAATTCTTAGCAGATGAATTCCGAGAGGGCTGTTGCCGGGCAGCTTTAAAGGCTAAAATAAAACAGATGAGAATATATCATATGGAAGGTACTTGAAATAACCACATTTCATTATCTGATCACATCATATCACACAAGGGTCTCACCTTCACATTTTGACTGAAATGTATTTTACTACAAAGTATAAATAAAAAGGCCTGGTACACAGACTTACTATAGTTTACTTTTTATGATTTCTCCCACAACATTCCAGACAAAATAGGAGTTGGGCCTTTCCCAAGTTAGTTAGTGGAGGCAAAATTGATAGTTTCCTATTCTAGCTGGGGAAAGTATAATCCTACTGGTTAGATAAAACATTCACAAATACAAACTAAATTAACGTTTAGTTCATGTAGCTTAATGTTAACATTACAATTTCAGAAGTCCAATTTTTCTGGATAATATATTTTTGCTTTATTTTAAGTCATGTTTTAGTAAATAAGAGTTTTATTCTAATTCTTGTAGCACAAGTCAACAAAACTGAAATAATCATTGTTTTCCCTCTGCCCCACCCAATGTGGTATCTGAGACAACAAGGTGCTCATGCGGAAAGCGCCTAGATAAAGAGATGCTGCAGTGTCTTCCTATATAGTACTTAGAATAGGCAAGACCTGCAGTACCTCTGATACTGTGATGTGTTAATTGCGAGAAAATGTTCATTTCTTAATGGTGCTTATTGTATGAGGTTTCTTTTCAGCAAAGAAGAGAAACATTTTTTCTATTTATCAAACAAATGCAAAACCTACCTCATAAAACAAATGACTTCTTCTTAGTCACTTTCACTGAACTGTGGTTAATTTGCCTTGCTACCTTTTACATTGGATATGATAAACCTGGCCTTGTTTAAACTGCAAATAGAAAACACAGCTGTGTTCTTTTACAGATATCTGCGAGCAGTGCCTCACTGGCACAGCAGTCAGGTTTTGAAGGGATTTGGCACTGCTACATGAATAATGCTTTGTTCTGAAAAACTTATTAGCCAAAGTGCATGCTTGGATTCCCAACTCATAGGCAGATTCATTTACAAATCAAGAAACAACTGTCTTTAAGTGCATCCATTAAAGTTTTAAATTCTCAAAAGTTGCCACAACTCAGCCTTTGAAACTGGATTTGAATACACTGGTTCCATCAAGAAAAGTCATTTGTGTTTCTGGACAACGCTTTGGCTCTGTGGCAAAAGCGAGTTTCTTAATTTCTGTGCAGTGTTGATAAGCTAAATCTCCAGTAAGGCCTGGTATTCCAGTGGCTCCCTGAAAGCTATTTGCCACAGTGAGATACACCAGAATTAAAATAGCCTGTACTTAAGTAATGCATGTCAGCAGGACATTTTATCATCAGCTGGTTCTCCTACTGTATTTCTAATTTAACAATTTAATTTGACCTCCTCAGAGCCAGACCTCTAGAGGTGTTCCAATTATCTAAAGTAAAAATCAGATGGTCATGAAAATGTCTTGTTACTAAAAGTTAGAGTTTTCTATCACTGTCGTACAGTTACTTCAAGAGAGATTATATTTTCAGCACTTATTCTGGTGAGGCGCCAAATGAGCATTAATTCACTAATTAAAGGTCCACATTAAAATCACAATAGAAAAAATACATTTAAAATAGTTTTATAAATATGAAAAGCATTTTGTAGGTTTGCACAGATCACTTCAAGTCTGCGAAGAATTAAAATTTTCCATTTTTGACATGACCAACTTCGAAAATCAGTCATATGTTTTACTCAAGAGCATGTATAATTTTCACAAGAAATTTAGATGTTTATTAGAAGATTTTCAGCTTGCACTGCCTGCCAATGAAAAGTAGTCTAGTATGTCTGCAAAATAGGAGTTTTTAAAAAATATTTCCTAAAAACATTGAGTAATTTAGTCTAAAACTAAACATGCACAAGTTGTGACAGTGATTCAGAAGAAACATAGGCCTTGATCCTACAGTGTGATGCATTCATGCAAGACCATGATAATGGAGAGCCCCACTGACTTCGTTAGGACTCCGCGTAGATATTAGGACCCAGCCCTATGGACCAGCTGGCAGGATTGGGGGCACAGCTGTTATTAAATATAATGCAATACAATATTGAAGACTGTGCGTATTCTAAAGGATTTCATAAAAAACCCCGCTTATAGATTATCAGGGTTCGAAGAGACCTCAAGAGATCATCTAGTCCAAACCCCTGGTAAAAGCAGGACCAATCCCCAAATGGCCCTCTCAAGGATTGAACTCACAAACCTAGGTTTAGCAGGCCAAAGCTCAAACCACTGAGCTCAATGGAGATCCATAGTAATTTCAAATAAAACAAATAGGTTCACTTTGTGCTAAGCTAATGCTATAAAATGCAGTTCATTTCTGAATGATGCTCAAACAACGAAACGAGCCTTTATTTGGGCAGTGATGCAGATGAGATATAAAGGTTACTTGGATATTTTAATGAATTATCAGCCACTTCTTTTCACAGCTAATCTTCAAATATCATTGAATTAAACATTCTTGAATTAAGAGAGACTTTGAAAGTGGGAATTTTGGAGACTCCAGTGGTTCATTTGCATTCGTGTGCACAAAGGTAATTAACAGGTCAGAACGTCTGGTATTAATTTTTCTGTCCCACATGATATACTCCAACTGAATACTTATAACAGGGATAGGCAACCTATGGCACACGTGCCGAAAGCAGCACGCAAGCTGATTTTCAGTGGCACTCACACTGCCCAGGTCTTAGCCACCGGTCCAAGGGCCTCTGCATTTTAATTTAATTTTAAATGAAGCTTCTTAAACATTTTTAAAACCTTATTTACATTACATACAACAATAGTTTAGATATATATTACAGACTTATAGAAAGAGACCTTCCAAAAACATTAAAATGTATTACTGGCACGCGAAACCTCAAATTAGAGTGAATAAATGAAGACTCAGCACAGCACTTCTGAAAGGTTGCTGACCCCTGACTTATAATCAAGTGAGCCCAAGAGGGGCAGTATAAATGAAAATGGAAAATAATGTTTTTAATAATATATGTAAAAAAAAATCCAATATAAATCCAATATACTTCCAAAATGCCGAGGTTGTGCAACAAGCTTTATAAGGACAGGTGCTAATATACACCAGACCCTCGCTAGAACGCGCATCTATATAACACCAATTCACATATAACGCAGTCTCAGTCACGGATCCCAAATCTAATTACTTTAATTGCACTTCATTTTAACGCGGTCCCTGCTGTAACAGGGTCCCTGCGTTAACGTGGTACCACTCATGGATCCCAAATCCCACATATAGTGAGGGTCCAGTGTATTTTAAAAGATGATTTTAAAAACTAACATCTGCATAAAGAAGCCAGACAGTCTGCAATTTTAAATTGATCTTTTTATAGGAACCCAAACTTTTTAATGATGAGATTTTGAAGATTACTAACCCAGTGTAATAATTTCAGAGATCCCGAGACAGGATTTTTTTAAAACTGCAATTGAAAAATGTATTTTATAGCACTTAATTTCTAAGTGTCCCAGTGATGATCTGAATGACACTGGGTAAATCTAAGTTTAATATTTTCTTAATCGAGTCACTCCAGATTTATACTGATGTAACAGAGAGCAGGATCTGGCTCAAGGTCTCTAAACATACCATTTTATCTGTCATGAGCTCTACAAAAAATTCTTATGGTGCAAAAGTTGTTGCCCAGTGTTAGTGCTTAACTGTGTTACTTATTTGCACTTACTGGTACTAGTGGCAATTGTATTTCTGGATTCCAAAATTACGTGTGTTATGCTCACTCTTAGTCTTTTGTTTCACTCACTATGAGCTGAATAAACACCTCTCACCCCACGCCAGCCTTGTCCCCTTCTCTAAGAGAAGGCTTCATCACAAATCCAGAACTAGCCACTTAGTTTGGGCCACACAATTTGTGAGGCTTCAACAAAGACACTCTTCTGGATGCATTTTGCATCTGAAGGGGGAAGTTCTTGAAACAACCTGAACTCATGAGCTGTTAAAGTAGAGAGAGGTAGACCAATTAACCCCATTAATCAATCCTCTTAAAATGATAGGTAAGAGATGCGGTAGGAAAAGAAGTCAGCTGGACTAAACCTCGCTAACAGTTTACCTCCCTACTTAACAACAGCCAAACGAAGCTCCAAGTGATGGTTGAATTTTATCTACTGGAAATAAAGGTTGCATCATAAACTTCTTAACTGCATTATGGCATCATTCTGCAAACCCAACCCAAACCCATTCAATGCTCTACATCAGTGCTTCTCAAAGCTGGTCCGCCGCTTGTTTAGGGAAAGCCCCTGGCGGCCTGGGCCGGTTTGTTTACCTGCCGCATCTGTGGGTTCAGCTGATCGCGGCTCCCACTGGCCACAGTTCACCACTCCAGGCCAATGGGGGCAGGAGGAAGTGGTGGCCAGCACACCCCTCGGCCCGCATCGCTTCCCGCAGCCCCCATTGGCCTGGAGCAGCAAACTGCAGCCAGTAGGAGCCATGATCGGCTGAACCTGCAGATGCAGCAGGTAAACAAATCGGCCTGGACCACCAGAGGCTTTCCCTGAACAAGCGGCGGCCCGACTTTGAGAAACACTGCTCTACATCATTCTGCAAAGTGACAGCAATTTTAGAGGGCATGTGAAAACAACACACTATTCTGAACATACCATCTATGATGTTCATATTCTTGGTAGGAGTAGACACAGGCTTGTAATTTCTACTGCTATTAGACTGTTCTTGGGTAGTGTTTCCTGTAGGGACAATACACACACACAAAAAATCAATATTTAGCTCTCTTTGCATTTTTTCTGTTAATTATGAAATTCTAAAAAACGAGCATCAAAAGATCCACAACTAAGGGTATGTCTACACTGTAGCCAAGAAACTGCTTCCCAGATCAGGAAGACAGACACTTACTAGCTCTGCATGAACTAGAGAGCAGAAAATATCAGTGTAGCTGGCGACAGCACAGGTAGCAGCTCTGGCTAGCTACCTGAATACATACCCAGGGTGTTCTGAGGGGATAGCATTGGTGGCGGCTTGGCTAGCCATCTGAGTACAACGCCTCCACCGCCCCCACACCCCGAAACTCTGTGTATGTACTCAGGTAGCTAGCCTGAGCCACATCAGTGCTACCCCCAGCTATACTGCTTTTTTCAGTGGAACACCAATTCAGTAATATTTATAGCCCATTTTCATTTCTTCTTTAATGGTTTATAAAGAAGAGCCTACAGAACATATACAACACACTGCAGTGATTGATACCAATAATCAACAAGAATATTTGAGGGCTGAGTAAGAAATTTAATTAAAAACACTCATCTTTATCACAGTTCATACTCTTCAGACTAGAAAGTGGATAAAAATGGGAGCATGATTTAGCTTCTGACATAGTGTCTACCCCATGGCCAAAAACTTATTCCCTTTCTTGACAGTACATTGGGCACATTTTCCCCATTAGTGGTTTCCATAACCAATTTATTTTTGAAGTTCCCAGTCTTAATTTGAATTCATAGGCCCTGATCTTGCTGTCAGATCTGCTAGTCCCCCTACAAACATGCTGAACCCATTGAAGTCAGTGAGAGTCTTGGCTAGCTGATCCATCTGCAGAATTGGATACTTTAAAAAAAAATTATTAAAGGCCTTAACAACAAGGAGTGTAACTCATTAAAAGGGCACAATCAATTACAACCAGACCAAGAGGTGGTTTGATATTTTTGGTTCAAAAAAAAAAAAAAAAAAAAAAAAAAGTCCTATTTTCCCGATTAAGACAAGTTTTCTAAGCCTTAGGAAGGACTACTTGTTTCACAAGTCCTTGTGGGGGAAGAGACTACCTTTTACACATGGACAGCACCTAGCCCACATTGGAAGCTATAATAATACAAACATTAGCCAGCAAAGGTATTGCCTAATATTAATACAGAAGAAAAGACATACACGTCTGTGCATAGGGCTTCCCCAGGAGACTGCTATAACTACTGCAGCATAGGAACATGGTATTTTTTCCTCTTGTCAAAACCTGAGTATTTCAACTTAATCTTTGTAAGGTGGCAAGTTACTGCAGCAACTGGTGCCAAAAATGCTGGCAGTAAAAAGATTACAACATCGTGAATCTGATTAAACAAGAAGCCAATAGGGCATTTCATGGGAGCATTACAGAAAAGGCCTTTTTCTTTCTCTCTTTTTTTTTTTTTTTTTTAAAACAAGGGGAAATGGCTAATAATTGCAAAACAAGGAATGTAAGAAACTACAGACCTCTTCCTCTTCGAGAGGCTCCTCTTGATGTTGAGATTTGCCCTCTTCCACCTCTTGCCTGACCCCTTCCTCGACCTCTTCCTCTGCTGAATGATGCAGAGGAGCCAGCATCTGAATCATCATTGGTTTTTTGTTCTGACATTCCCATATCCATAAGATCATCATCACTAGAACCAGAGGCAAGAGCAGCCTCATGAGATCTGTGAGCTCTAGCCCTGCTCATAGCCTGAAAGAAATGATACAGAGTAGTTAATTTTAACAGTAAAATGCACCACAGTTGAAACCATAGGGTGACGTGTTTACAAGAATTCAGATTTAGGGCCAACTTCAATGGTAATGTAAGTCACTCAGAAAACAGATCTTTCTTCTAGTCATTTTGATGCAGTCCCAATCTGTACATTAAGTCAGGATTGTTTATAAAATGCTTCACTCCCATTCAAAGAAGTCTGAAAAAACGACTGTGTTATAACAAATTGTGAAATGGACTAACAAGTCAGCCACCCTACAATAGAGAAAACAGCTTTCTCCAAGAGGCAATATGCACATTCTTCCATTAACTTAGCAAAACCTGCTTCTGAAAGATGGGTCATTAAGGGGGAAGTATCTAAACAACTGAGCAGTTTCTACAACCCAAGGACTGTGATTTGAAAAATAACTGAGAGAAAACACTGTTTGGAGAAGTGAGGTAAAGATACTAAGAAAGGGAACTGCCATCTGGTATAAAGATTAATGGGCTTTATGAATAAGCAGACAGTTAACATTTTCTTTTTTCCTTTTTCTTAAAAAGATTAAGGGTTCAATTCTCCTTTCACCAATGTAAATCCACTGAAGTCATTAAATGAGAAGAACAAGGCTGGAAGTGAATTTGGCATTTCTAGATTTCCACTAGATCCTGTCCATATTCCCATTTGTAGATTAGACAGAAACTTAAATCACAGTTTAACCATACAGAAAACACAGGTGCTATTATTATTGTTCTTATAATTAAGGGACTTTAAGTCCCTTACTGACTTTCAAATGGGACTTAGGACCCTAAGTCATTTAGGCCATTTTGAAAATTTGATCCAGAGATAGTCCAGGGCGTAAGGACATAGCTAACCTCCCATTTACACTATTAATTTGAACCATATGAGGTAAAAGGGCATCCTGACTAGGTAGTATTTGTAGTTTTCACCTCACTAACTGTAACACACCTTTACAGCTAGAGTTCAGCACTGCTCATTGGAAGGACTTGTCTACACAAAAAGCTTTAGTTCACGGCAAGCTGGGGTGTAAATCTACCCCACACTAGCCTGTCACACACTAAAGTATCTGTGTGGACCCTACCACCTTGCACTGGGTGCCCTTCACTCCTGTTTCAAAGCAGGATAGATAGATCAAAGCACACACTAGGGAACTTATCAGCCTAGTGTGGAGATTTACACCCCAGCTTGCTGCAAACCAAGTGCTGAATTTGACAAGCCCAGAAGTTGCCAATCGCATCTAATTCTATGGTGGTGAATCCGAATATACGTTGCTCAAGTAGATATTATTTTAATTCTTATAGACAAATGGACATTAGATTCTGAACATCTCTGCAGAAGGACTCCCTACTCCAGAATGGACTACCTTAGAAAAACCCAACCCAAACCCATTACATGCTCTCACACACTGAAAGAAAAAATAATAATCAGGAAATCTATCTGTACTTTTTTTTAAAATTATTAATATTCTGGGACCAACCTGTTACCAACACTGTGAACATTAGATTCAGATGTCTCCCTGACATGTAGTTCATCAACAGGGACATTAATTCACTGCTGCTGGGACTGCTCAGGCACTATTAACGTTGGCTTGGAAATTTGCAATTGCTGTCTAAATTGTATGGATCCAAGGTTGGTTATTTCGGTGGAACTGTCTCCCAAATGATACCAGACATATGGATGACTAGGGAGTGGCTCCAGTTAGGCCATTTCTTTTGCACTCTGTGTCTCATAGATATACTCTGCATAAACAGACTGTTAAATACTTCACTCTGGACTTTTGAATACTGTACATTCTGTGCTTCAATATGTCTCCCTAGATATACAGCACTAAAGTGCAGCCAAAAAACAGAACAGAAACCTGATATCCTTTTGTCAAACAAAAAATCCCTAGTAATTGCAAAACCACTTACATAAAGGTCAATTTAATATAGGGGTTCTCAAACTGGAGGTCGGGACCCCTCAAGGGGGTCACACAGTTATTCCGAGGGAGTCACAAGCTGTCAGCCTCCACCCCAAACCCCACGTTGCCTCCAGCATTTATAATGGTGCTAAATATATAAAGTGTTTTTAGTTTATAAGGGGAAGGAGGTCTCACTCAGAGGCTTGCTATGTGAAAGAGGTCGCCATTACAAAAGTTCGAGAATCACTGGTTTAATAGATTCTGGGACTTCACTTATAAGGAGTCTTAATATAGGTTTTATGCATGGGATTATATCCCACAATTATGTACCAAGAAGAGAGTCCACATAAGCAAATTATACACAGCAAAGTGGACATTTATGTTTGAATGTCTTTACAATTTGCATAATTATTGATAGTTGCTTAGTTACTATGCAATTTACTGACACATTCTTGTGTCTTCTACAAGGGAACGGTTTGTTTTCACACAGATGAACAGTGGTATAATCTGGGATTTTTACCTTTTTAAAATAAGCTGTAGTGACTTTATAATGTAGAGAAAAACAACAAAATTTGTTATTTGTAATCTAATTTGAACTGTAAACTGGACATCCAGATTCAGAATGTTTTTTGTTTGAGTTTTAAACCAGAAGCATGCTATGACTTTGAGGGAATATCACACACAAGGATATTTTCAGGTGATTTGCAATTCTGCATCCAACACAAGACCTTGTGGAATCTCTCTCTTTCACAGAAATCAATAAAACTTGCCATAGGGTTCTCTCATTCTTCTTGAACAATTAGGCCTGGGTGATAGAGAATGTATCTATTATTTATTCTATTATACACTAATAGAAGAAGACAGTGCTCCACTTATGCAACATCAATACCGACACATATTCTACACCCTACATTTGTGTTTTAAGGGAATTACCTCACGAACTTCTTCCTCTTCCTCTTCAATATTCTCTTTTCTGGCCTCCCTAAATTTTCGCACCTAGATCACAGTAATATAAAATAAGACCAAATTAATAGTCTGGACTGTACAATAACTGAAGACACAAAAATTCCAAGAAAAGTGTTCCTGTTTTAATAGCTTAGAGGTGAGGTGAACTTAGATTTTTAAAGAAATCAACTGAATGTCTGTTCTTTTACCGGATTAGTTTTGAACAGAAATAGAATGGCATCACTACTCAACACTTTGCCAGGAAGGCTCTGCTGACTGCAAAGAGCAACAATTACATTAGCAGGTACAAACAATACATTTGAGATATGTTTGTAAAAGGATGAGTCCAGAATACCCAAGGGATATAGAGAGACCTCTTTTTTTAGAAGCAAAGTAAAAAATCATTAAGTAATGTAGACTAGTTTGATCTAGTCCTCTCCTAGTAAAAAAAAAATCACCACCAGAGATTCAGGGCTCGAAGTAAATCTGCAGCACCACTACTGCTTATTGGCATCATTAGATATTAGAGCATACCAGCAACATGCATCTGCAGAAAAAATCATGGGGCTGGTGCTACTCTCACATTAGATCTAAACTAGTCGGAGAACAAAGGATGCCCAACAACATGTTCAAAGGCCATTAGGAGGAAGGGAGGCCAACACTGCAGCCCATGAATCTCACATTTCATGGGATGTGTGCCAACGCAGTAAAGCTCAGCACTGGCTGAAAATGTGCTTGATATGGGGTACAAAGGAAGGAGATGCGTTACTTTAGATGGAATATACCGGCAAAAGGTATTAACATAACATAGTCACTATCGAACATTAAACAATGTTAAACAAGGTCTGGGGCTTAATTATAGAGAGAGCTCAGCTTGTTTAGCACCATGGAAATCACACTATTAAAAATCCCTTTACCTTTTTTATTAAAGACACAAAAAAGAAGGGAAAGCAGTTAAAGCAACTGAAATTTAAAGTATTCAATAAGGCTTCCATTTTAAAGCATCTCTTGTTCTAGTTCCCTTTAGCTGTAGGCTGTTTTTAGAAAGGGAAAAAGCCCCATTGTTTGACAGTCTTTTAGAATGTTAAAGATGGTAATAATTGTTATTCCACATGGTGTTTGGCTTTCAGCTGGAGCTGGTAGGGGTGGTGATGTCATCTGAGTCCCTCTTTCTTTGTCCTGTTTTGGTCATGACACCTTTCAGGACCATGATAATGAAAGTGTAGGGTTCCAGAAAACAGAGGCGGTAGCAGCCATGCTGGTGAAACTCAGTTACAGTAGCTTCTGTTCGCTTTTCCCTCGTGTTTTTCTTTTTTTGTTCCCCACAAAATCTCTTTAGTTTAAGGATCCAAAAAGGGTAGAATTGCCCACCCCCTTGTTATTCTATTTACTAATTAGGGCTAATATGGGGCATACCAGTTTTGGCTCATTAACTTCTGGGTCCACATCTCCTGTTGTTAGCAAGCATAATTTTAACACACAGTCTTTAAATTATATCAACTTAGCCTTTTTGTTAAGGCTAATTCAGTTATTCTGTCTTCCTCTCCTACCTTTTCCTATCAACATTTATTCTTAGATGTTATTGTCACATCTTATGAACTTTTACGTATTTGAATTGTGAACTCAACTGTAAGAATTAAGTCTGTAAGCTCAACTGTCACAACAGGTACAAAGTGTAAAAGTGACAGAGAACAGGCAATAGAGCATCGAGAGGTAGTGGGATATTAAGAAATACAATAGACCCCAGAAAAAGCATGGGAAGAGGTCAGGAATAAAGAGGAAAAATAAAAGTGAAGGTAAGTAGGAGGTGAAAGAGAGAAGGGAAGAAACGGAAAGAGAAAACTGGCATCACAGAATATGCATCTAGACCCACTGCTCTGTTTACAGTAAAAAGTTTAAGTTCAAATTAGGCATCAAGTTGCTACTTTTTTAACCAATGGCATGAGCAAGTGCAATCCAAAGACTATTGATAAACAACAGTGGTCAATTTGATCCCAAGTCTTAAAGGCAAACTAAACATTTGCATCTACCCATACTTGCCAGTATGTACGTTATCTCAGTCAGAGTTTGCACAGAGCTTAAGTTGTAGGCCACATATCCTTAAAAATTGACAGATTGTGTACACATAAGATCCTATTATGAACAATTACAAAATATTCCACTAAGATGGAGTAGGAAGCAACATATCAAACTACAGGATACAATTTTAAAAAGAGATTAAGCAGCTTCTAAGATATATATTTAATTTTTGTGTGTGTTCATGAATGTGAAGCACTGAGCGGACTGGCTAGAGGCAGGTGTTGTGCAAGCTTCAAAACACCCACAAAGCTGTCAATAAACGACAATCTTCTGCTCCTAACCAGAAGGACTGAGCGTAATTCAGGACTAACCTCCTCATCTATTTTTGCCTCCTCTGCATCAGTGTGACGTTCCTTAAGAAACCTCTGAGTTTTCTCTAATTGAAATTTCACCAACTCTTCGATAGCATCTTTCTCTTCTTTGTCAACAAATTCCTGCACTGCTTCACCCATTCCTCTTTCAGTCAAGAGTGAAAGCTGTACTTTCTTTAGGATACAGAAAGGGAGGGAGGGAGGGAGAAGGTTAAAAACAAAAACAAAAAACTTCCCTCAAACAGCAATATTTATCCCAGAGTATTACAGTCATATTATTTTTCAGAAAAGAGAAATATACAAAAATATTTTAAGCTATTAGTCAAAGAATTGGATAACATCAGGAAAAGCTAACAGATTATTCTTTCTAGTCAAGAACCTTTAGCATTAAAGGATTAATGTGTTATGTAAAACAAAATGAAGGATCAATTAAGCTAAAAAGCATTATGATTAGTAATGGAAGAAAAGAGTAAAATACATCTCACAAGAGAATCATTTAAATGGAGGAAGTGATAATGCTAATCTTACTGGATTTCTTTCAGGACTAAAATGAACTAAACTAAATTTACATTTGTTTTTGTACCTCTAATGTGTGTCTGTTACCAAAATAATATTTTAGCAGCACTCTTGTGTCTGTATAACATGAAAAGAAAAAATTTAACCACTGAAACATTAGACTAGGTGCTGGGAAATCAGAAAGAAACTGATTTATTTTGTATATTATAGGCACAGTAGATTTCACTTCACAGCAACCTCTTGGCTCCCAGAAAAAAGTTGCTATTATCTAGAAGTTGCCAATATGCGGAAGGCACTGTTTTCAGGGGTTATACACAGAAAAACAAGCAAAGAACAGCAATACATTGTACAGAACAGTAATTGTGGAACCATTTATTAATTTTCAGTACTAAAAAAAGAAAGCCAAACATTGATACTCAGTAAAGGAGAACACTGCATAGTGTACCAAAACCACATCCAGAAAACTTACGAAATCTCCACTTGCTAAGAGTCACAATTATAAAGAAAAAGCATTTTTTTAAAATGAAAACGTATGAAACACTTATAGAATCAAAGAATCATAGAATCATGGACTTTAAGGTCAGAAGGGGCCATTATGATAATGTCTCTGTATGCTGAACAGTACTGTTCCTACAGTGAGTGCTCTGTGTCACAAATTAAAGTAGCACAAGATTTTTACCAAAAAAGGTTTTAAGGACAAAAGTTGTCCCATCTTAGTTTACTATCTCCACCCATATAATCCTTCTCCACGTTGCATGCAGCCTCATAACTGTTCTCAAGGCCACAACTCTGGCATAGCCTGTGAAAAACATTCACTGCATCTAGCTGCTCTGTGAGGGAAGACTCTTCAGATTCATCATATGACTCACTATTCTCTTGTGCCTTACCAGCCTGTTGACACTTTACAATCACGACAGCTTCCAGAAGTTCAGGATCAGAAAGCTCACCTTCCATCTCTAAACAACTGTTATACTCAACAATGGCCTCAAACTCCTCTGCTGTTAGAATTTTCAGAAAGAGAAACATTGACCAGCACATCGATATACACAAGCCATCATTTCGTGTTACTGCAAACTTCTTTTCTGAAGCACTTTAGAACAGTCTATGAGAGAACAGCAGCCCAGGACTCCTTAGCAAGATGAACTGCATTCATCAATTTGACAACATCCACCACTCATATGTTTGGGTCAACATTAGAGAAGCAATGATGTACACAATCCATTGGCTGCATGACTGAGGCTGCATTGGAGCAAGAATTTTAACACAAAGTGCAATAGCTCTACATTAGCTGAATGAGGTGGGCAATGTCAGTCAAGAGGCACGTGTGTCTATCTTGTAGCCACAACTCTCTGTTCCAGTTCTTAAGCCACTCTTCACAGAGCAAACGTGTCATCCATCCATGCATTGGCTGAGTTCCTGTAGATCACAGGCAGCTCTGAACGGTCCTTAGAGAAACCATAGGGGCACTTGCTTTTTCTGACCACCATTAGAGGTCGTTTCTCTGTCCCATCCATGTTTGTATAACACAGCAATATGATATGATCTACAGCTTATTTCCTGTCCTGCAAACCCTTCTTTCAGAAGGCCAATGCCCTGGTAAAAGAGATCAGACTTGTCAACATTAAAGATGCCATGTGTCTGAAACTGCTCGAGAATGCTGGGTAAAGTGTCTGTCCACCATTCAGTAGCTGCCAGAAGGTAATCATCTTGTTTCTCACCATGCTCCTTACACTAAACCATGTTGTGCTGGGCTTTCCACCAACTGAGCCATCTGAAGGGTTGAACTCCTTCTCTGCCGCCAGTTGACTCACTTTCTGTTTCAGCATCAGCCTGGAGAGTCGAGCATCCTGTCCAAGCTTATGCTGAAACCAGGGCTTCACCAACATCTGCCTCCTTTCCATCGCATTGACACTTGCAGCCTCGGGATGTGTTGTTCCCCTGTAAAATGTTAAGGCTGTTCTGAATGCAAGAATCAATGGACTTTGGTGACATCAAACCTTTCAGCCATTCTTACTTGATAAGCACAAGGCTTCCAGCACACAAACTTTATTGATGAGAGATAGGTCCATGCCTCTGGAAGCCATGGCACACAGCAGAAGTTTTAGCTGCACATGCTCAAAGCCTGAAAGTTCATTATAGGATGGACCTCTCCTCTAAAAACGTTGCTAAGTGGCATACCTGTGGTTAATATCCGAATCCAATTAATATTAATGGGACAGATTGGTTCCTGGCAATATGTTTCCATTAACCAGAAGCTGTTATTCAACCAAGCAAGGATACGGACATTTGAGTAGCATGCTCTCTTTAGTCTGTGATAATGCAGCACTAACACTCTTACTCAGGAACATTATGTATGCTTAATTTATTGTCAAATCTTCCAGCTGTCCCTTAAGGTGCTATTTTATTAAAAGAATTATGTCAGAAGCAGCGGAGCCTTTTCTACTGAGAAACAGTTAAATTAAATACACTTGGAAAAAAAAACCCTATATAGCTATTAAAATTAACTGTTCGCTTTATTCCCCATGAAGCAAATGCATTAGCATTACACTTAGAGCGGTCTTTTTTTAAGGAAGTATTATTTTTGACAGTCAGTACATTCTTATATAAATGTATTAACAGGCATTCTGTCACAACATGGAAAAGCTATTACTGTAATTAAAGAAAACGAATGCAATAGCAAGCTGTTATAACAGGACATTAAAAACTTCCAACACTGTGATAAATGCAGAACACTGGAATCTTTTTTCTTTTCCTTTCATCTCATAAAGTTCTGTGAGAGCACCCTGTGGCTTCTTGAATTAACACCACTGGGAGTCTCTAAAGACCCAAGTCCTTCAAACTCCTCAGCATTTCATAGAATCAAGACATATGGGTCTAATCCTACGAACTCTTACTCTTATTCATGTCAGTGGAACTATTTTCCTAAGTTTTATACGCAATAATGTCATCTGGAAAAAGTAAGTGTAAAGTATTAGCATCTTACTAAGAGTTTATGACCTAATACAACTTATAGTTTAGACTTGAGCAAGGGGGAATAAAAGCTGCTTTATTAACCATGTTATTTTTCCTCAAAATCTGGTAGTGATTAACTTGATTGTGCTTAATTTAAAGTACATTATCAACATTTAGTTAGTTCAAAAAAAGTTCAATACGAAATGGATATTATTAGGGCTGTCGATTAATCGCAGTTAACATGCGATTAACTCATAATTAATTGCAATTTAAAAAATTAATCATGATTAATCGTGGTTTTAATCACACTGTTAAACAGAATACCAATTTAATTTTATTAAATATTTTGGATTTTTTTCTGCATTTTCATATATATTGTATTCTACGTTGAAACTGAAATCAAAGCGTATATTATTTTTTATTACAAATATTTGCACTGTAAAAAAAGATAAAAGAAATAGATTTTTTTCAATTTACCTCATACAAGTACTATAGTGCAATCTCTGTGGTGAAAGTGCGACTTACAAATATAGATTTTTTTTGTTACATAACTGCACTCAAAAACAAAACAATGCAAAACTTCAGAGCCTACAAGTCCACTCAGTCCTACTTTCTGTTCAGCCAATCGCTTAGTCAAACAAGTTTGTTTACATTTACAGGAGATAATGCTGCCCTCTTCTTATTTACAATGTCACCAGAAAGTGAGAACAGGCATTTGCATGGCACTTTTGTAGATGGTATTGCAAGGTATTTATGTGCCAGATATGCTAAACATTCATATGCCCCTTCGGCCACCATTCCAGAGGACATGCTTCCATACTGATGACGCTTGTTAAAAAAAAATAATATGTTAATTAAATTTGTGACTGAATTCCTTGGGGGAGAACTATATGTCCCCTGCTCTGTTTTACCCACATTCTGTCATATATTTCATGTTACAGCAGTCTTGGATGATGACCCAGCACATGTTCATTTTATGAACACTTTCACTACAGATTTCACAAAATGCAAAGAAGGTACCAATGTGAGATTTCTAAAGATAGCTACACAGCACTCACCCCAAGGTTTAAGAATCTGAAGTGTCATCCAAAATCTGAGAGGGACGAGGTGTGGAGCATGCTTTGAGAAGTCTTAAAAGAGCAACAATCTGATGCGGAAACTACAGAACCAGCAAAAAAGAAAATCGACAATCTGCTTGTGGCATCTGACTCAGATAAAGAAAATGAACAAGCGTCGATCCGCACTGCTTTGGATTGTTATCAAGCAGAACCTGTCATCAGCATGAACGCATGTCCCCTGGAATGGTGGTTGAAGCATGAAAGGACATATGAATCTTTAGCACATCTGGCACATAAATATCTTGCGACGCTGGCTACAACCGTGCCATGCGAATGCCTATTCTCACTTTCAGGTGACATTGTAAACAAGAAGCAGGCAGCATTATCTCCTGCAAATGTAAACAAACTTGTTTATCTGGGTGATTGGTTGAACAAGAAGTAGGACTGAGTGGACTTGTAGGCTCTAAAATTTTAAACCCCCCTCACCCCCCCCTTTTTTTTTTTTCCACACACACAGTTCTACATTTGTAAGTGCAGCTTTCATGATAAAGAGATTGCACTGCAGTACTTGTATTAGGTGAATTGAAAAATATTATTTCTTTTTTTTTTTTTTACAGTGCAAATACTTGTAAACAAAACTAAATATAAAGTGAGCACTGCAGACTTTGTATTCTGTGTTGTAATTGAAATCAATATATTTGAAAGTGTAGAAAACATCCAAAAATATTTAAATAAATGGTACTCTATTATTGTTTAATCACGTAATTAATTTTGTTAAACCGCGCAACAGTCCTACTATTTACACTCATTTCAGGTGGCTTAGGTGACAGAGATTGAGAAAGACAGAAATATGAATATATTAGGGACCTACAAACCAACTAACAAAAAAAGACAGTCCCTGCTCCAAAGAGCTTACAATCTAAATATAAAACAAGAAATGGATATAGACAGAATAAAAAGAAACAATGAGCCAATACTGGTCAGCATGATAGGCTCAGTACAGAGACTAACCATTGTCAAGTTTTTTGTTGGCATCCTGAGAAAGGAGAATTTTGAGGAGGTTTTTGAAGGAGGATAAGTAGTTAGTTTCATGGATGTTTATTGGGAGTTCCTCCCAAGTGTGAGAGGTAGCATGAGAGAAAGCACGAAGTGGGAGATGGAGGTTGGCGCCATGGGCTGATCTGAAGCAAGAGAATTAACATCTCAATAGCCAATAAGAGATGATAGGCAGGATGGGGATAGACCATGAAGGGTCTTGAAAACTAAGACAAGCAGCTTATGCTTGATGCAACAGAGAAGGGGGAAACCAGTGGCGGGATGCAAGAAGAGGGGCAACATGGTGAAAGCAACGGGCTTGGGAGATGAACTCAAAAGCATCATTCTGAATGAGGAAGACTGCATTTGTCAAGACCAAAGAGAAAGATATTGAGGATGAGAGCCTGGACAAGCATTTTAGCTGCATGGATAGATTAGAAAGCTTATATCTTAGAGATGCTAAGCCTGTACGTGAGCACATAGAGAGTGAGAGCCGAGTCAAACAGGACACCCAGGTTATGGCCCTGAGTGACATGCAGGACACTGGCACTGTCCACAGTGTTTAGGAGCTCAGTTTAAGCCACACTGAGCTTGAGCTGATGGCCAGACATCCATGAGGAGGAGATGTCAGAGAGATAGCACACGTTTCAGTTTGGACAGAAAGAAAGAAGAGAGTTGTCAGTACAGAGAGGGAAACTGAATCTGTGTTTGCAGATGAGATTACCCAAAAGATAAGATGTGGAGAGAAACAAGAAGGGGCACCAAGGACAGAGCCCTGTCAAACCTCCATAGGAAAAAAACTATCACCATAGCAATCAAACGTGTGATTTCATAAATGCACCAAGGACTTAAAAACACAATAATAAAGTTACCTTCTCTGCTGTCTGGAAATATTGCTTCACAAGGTCTTCCACTCTCAGGGTTGTCCCCTCCGAAGCAGGTCTTCTAATAAGCTTTCCAAAATTAATCTCATCTTCTAGAAAAGAGATAAATGGGTTCTTATTTTAATAGAGTTGTCCTCACACATCAATTTAGGTGTTAAAAGCTACTAACATAACCCTGATTTATTATAATACAAAAGGTAATAAAAATTGTTGAAAATAAGACTCTTGCAACAGCACTGGCCACCAGTCTAGGAGTTCTTCAATAACTTAAAATTTTCCACAATAAATCCCCTGACGGCTCATTCTACTCCAATAATAAATATACAAATATGCCCAAATAGAATTCCATCTGTAGAAGGCATAATAATAAAACCCCTCCAACCCCCCTAAATGCCTGGAAGAAGACAGGGACTGAGCAACAAAAACTGGGCTCTGACAAATCAAAAGGAGAGCAAATTTCAAAATCAAAGGCCCCTCACGGAGAACACCATGTCAGCAGCGCCCTCTCTTACATTGAAGGAGCTAACGCTCAAATGTCTTTGCCAATTTCAAATGCACCAGGAGAATATGGAGAGAGAGATGGTGTCTCAAGCAGGCAGGTCCTAAGCTTGCATTTAAGGCCCTACATGTTAAAAGCAATGCTTTGTACTGCCCTTAGAAACTTACTGACAGCCAGTCAGACACCAGAGCACTGGTGTAACATGCTCCCAATGTGAAGCTCTGCTTAATAAATGGGTCACCACATTCCTCATTAGCTTGAGTTTCTGAAGGTTAGAACATATTACAGTAATCCGATGAAAATAGGAAAGAAATATGGACCCTGGACTTCAGAAAAGCAGACTCTGACTCCATTAGGGATCTGATAGACAGGATCCCTTGGGAGGCTAATATGAGGGGGAAAGGAATCAGGGAAAGCTGGCTGTATTTTAAAGAAGACTTATGGAGGGCACAGGAACAAACCATCCCGATGTGCAGAAAGAATAGCAAATATGGCAGGAGACCAGCTTGGCATAACAGTGACATTTTCATTAAGCTTAAGCACAAAAAGGAAATTTACAAGAAGTGGAAACTTGGACAGATGACTAGGGAGGAGTATAAAAATATTGCTCAAGCATGGAAGGGTGTAATCAAGAAGGCCAAAACACAACAGGAGTTGAAGCTGGCAAGTGATGTGAAGGATAACAAGAAGGGTTTCTACAGTATGTTAGAAATAAGAAGGTGTGCACCTTAATGAACGGGGAGGCAACCTAGTGATGATGTGAAAAAAGCTGAAGTGCTCAATTCTTTTTTTGCCTTGGTCTTCACAAACAAGGTCAGCTCCCACACTACTGCACTGGGCAGCACAGTATGGGGAGGAAGTGAGCAGCCCTGAGTGGTAACGGAACAGGTTAAAGGTAGGGGTGAGCAAACTACGGCCTGGGGGCCGCATCCGGCCCTTCAGATGTTTTAATCTGTCCCTCGAGTTCCTGATGGGGACCAGGGTCTGGGGCTTGCCCTGCTCTACACGTGCTGGGGCTCTGCATGGCTCCCAGAAGCAGCAGCATGTCCCTCTTCTGGCTCCTACGCATAGCAGCAGCCAGAAGGCTCTGCACACTGTTCCTAACCCAAGCGCCACCCCCACAGCTCCCATTGGCCGGGAACCATGAGCATTCGTGGCCCACCATAAAATTTCCATACCCAGATGTGGCCCTCAGCCCAAAAAGTTTGCCCACCCCTGGGTGAAGGACTATTTAGAAAAGCTGAACATGCACAAGTCCATGGGTCCAAATCTAATGCATCCAAGGGTACTGAGGAAATTGGCTGATGTGATTGCAGAGCCAACGGCCATTATCTTTGAAACCTCATGGTGATTGGGGAAGGTCCTAGACAATTGGAAAAAGACCAATATAGTGCCCATATTTAAAAAAGGGAAGAAGGAGAACCCAGACCTCACCTCACCTCAGTCCCTGGAAAAATCATGGAGCACTCCGTCAAGGAAACCATTTTGAGGCACTTGGCAGAGGGGAAGATGATCAGGAACAGTCAGCATGGATTCATGAAGGGCAAGTCATGTCTGACCAAACTGATTGCCTTCTATGATGAGATAACTGGCTCTGGGGATATGGGGAAGGCAGTGGACATGATATACCTTGACTTTAGCAACGCTTTTGATATGGTCTCCCACAGTATTCTTCCAAGCAAGTTAAAAAAGTATGGATTGGATGAATGGATTATAAGGTAGATAGAAAGCTGGCTAGATTGTTGGGCTCAACAGGTAGTGATCAACGACTCAATGTCTAGTTGGCAGCCAGTATTAAGCAGAGTGCCCTTGACGTTGAGACAGGGTCCAGAGCAACCTAGACAAATTGGAGGATTGGGCCAAAAGAAATCTGATGCGGTCCAACAAGGACAAGTGCAGAGTCCTGCAATGAGGATGGAAGAATCCCATGCACCGCTACAAGATGAGGACTGACTGGCTAAGCGACAGTTCTGCAGAAAAGGACCTCGGGATCACAGTGGATGAGAAGCTGGAAATGAGTCTTGTTGCCAAGAAGGCTAACGCATATTGGGATGCATTAGTAGGAGCACTGCCAGCAGATCGAGGGAAGTGATTATTCCCCTCTATTCAGCCCTGGTGAGGCCACATCTGGAGTATTGTGTCCAGTTTTGTGTCCATCCCCACTGTAGAAAGGATGTGGACAAACTGGAGCAAATACAGCGGAGGGCAACAAAAATGATCGGGGAGGGCGCGCTGCACATGACTTACGAGGCGAGGCTAAGGGAATTGGGGTTGTTTAGTCTGCAGAACAGAAGAGTGAAGGGGGATTTGATAGCAGTCTTTAACTACCTGAAGAGGGGTTCCAAAGAGGATGGAGCTCGGCTGTTCTCAGTGGTGGCAGATAACAGAACAGAGAGTAATGGTCTTAAATTGCAGTGCGGGAGGTCTAGGTTGGATATTAGGAAACACTGTTCACTAGGAGGGTGGTGAAGCACTGGAATGGGTTATCTAGGGAGGTGGTGGAATCTCCATCCTTAAAGGTTTTTAAGGCCCGGCTTGACAAAGCCCTGGCTGGGATGATTTAGCTGGTGTTGGTCTGCTTTGACCAGGGGGTTGGACTAGATGACCTCCTGAAGTCTCTTCCAATCATAATTTCTATGATTCGATGAAAGGATAATTGGCAAGGTCCATATCAAAGAGAAAAGGTCACACGCTTCCTGTGAGGCACAGAAGGAAAAAGTAACCTTGGCCACAATCACACCCTGAGGATCCAGAAGTACAGGACCTAATAATATATTTAAATATGCACCTGTATTCCAAATGGTGGCTACAATCCTTCAGTGAAAGGTGCCAAATTATTCTTTGCAAACTCTTTAGACTACTTCCCACAAGTCATGTATATTATCTCTGTCTTACCCAGATCAAGTGGCAGCCGGCTAGCACCCATCCATGCCCAAAGTCAAGACTTGGTTTCCTGAGCAGAGGGTACACAACTCCTGCATAGAAAAATACAGTACTGGCAAATTTCACCAACAGTAGAGCCAGTATCTCTCTGCTGGCCTTCACTAGATAGCAATTTCATCCACAAAGCAATATGAACATTCTACACAAGACATCACCTGTAAACTATGGTGACCTGTGTTGCCTTCCTTCTCCAAGAGGGCATTCGGGGCCACCTGATCAATAGTGGAACAATAAACATTATCAGGTCCCACCAAAGCACTGATAGAGAAATCAGCTGGCTAATCAATAATCTCCATCAAAGCTGCCCTGGAAGTTCACTTGTTCCATCAGACTCAGAGAAGATCTTCAAAAACAGGTCCCTGAAGGACAGGTTCATACTAACTTCAAACCAGAAGGACAATGGTTACTCAACAAATCCGTTATATCCATCTGTCCAACTTCCAATTCCAAGCCAAACACAAGATCTCGAGAGAGTGCTCAGTTTTACTAGGTGGAACTAACCAACATCTTATTACAGCAGTAATGCCCAAAAATTACCCCCAAGTCGAGAACCTCATTGTGCTAGGCTCTGTGCAAAAATATAGTCAGCTATATCAACATGCCACAGAAGTTATAATCTAAAATTCTGAGCTGTTCTAGAAGAATCAACATCTACAGACACCATGGACTAAACCAACCTCACTTACTTCAGCACCACTATAGCTGAGTAATCTGATAAGCCCAAATAGGTCTTTTCCATTGGAAAAGACTACAACACTAGTCCAATCCTATCCCCATTCTAGCACTCACATACAATGTGAATACACTCATCAGATCTAGCCTTGTAATGGGAAATCTACATGTGAGGTCAGATGTAAGAACTCCAGTTGTATCCTTTCACCTTCTGCTGAACCACATATCCACCTGGAGACAATAGTGAACCTGTAGTGTCTTCCAATCAGATCTGTTATACATGCAGATCTGATTGGAAGATCAATTCATTCTATACTGAGTCATGAATTGTATTAATTTTACTAATCATCAACCCTGTGTTAACAGGCATTAAGCAAAGAAGTCACTGAGACACAAACACAGAATGTTCACTTTTCAAAGCAGAGCTGCTTATTAAGCAGACAAGTGAAAAGTCCAATTTGATCAAGCTTACAGTAGCTATTTTGTAGTTTCAAAGGACAAATAAGGTAAAGATTTCTAAATAAATTAATTATGTGCTCAATTAAATCAAACAATCCCACCCAGAAGAATAGCAACCTAATTCAAAATTAGTTAAGAGCTTTTTAAGTGTGTTTACTAACTGTGAAGCATAATGTTTTCAACTTAATTCAAGTGCCGCTGTATACACACCTGTCAATGGAATTAGATTACTTATAAAGCACTAATGTACATTAGAAGTCCATTAGATCAGCACAGCATGTTCTTATACAAACCACATCTTCATTAGTGACTATTAGGGATTCATTATTAGGACAAAATTGTCAACACCTATTAACCAGTTATTAAAAATTCTGGGCATAGTAGGATTTACACTGTGACAAGTGGCTGTTATTTTAATGGCAGGAACACTCTGATAGAAGGCACCTGGAATAGGATAATCTGGTAATGGATCAAGGCAAATAGATCACACTATTCCGCATCAAGCACATGGATTCTTACTAAATCCAAAAAGAAAAACATGGCAACATTTCAGATTGGGATTTTAGGCAAAGATTTAGCTACTAGGTTTTCAGAGAAGTCAAATATACCTCAGCAAATTTTTCCTACAACTTTTAGATGAATATGTCCTAAGCATGAATGTACTAAGTAAATGGATGCAGCCAGGAAGGGAAGAGAGAAAAACCTCTGATATCCTCCATGTGAGCACTGACTTATAAAGAGAAAGGGAAGTTTGTATGTGGATAATAAGGCTATTTCCTACCCCCAATGGTGCTCAGATGTTCTGAAGTCAGGACATGCTCCTTGTCAAATGGGTAAATGTTCTGACATGTCTCAAGGAAAGAAATCACAGAAAAACTCAACTCTCCGAAGTTTTCACAGCCCCATGGATGCTTTTAAATCATATAAGAACTGCTATTCTACCTCTTAATTTGTTCACTTATTGAGAACCCAACTGTGATGCAGTTTTATGCACAGCATTAAACACACAGTTTAGAAAGATACTCTGAGGCCATAAAGTCACTCTCTATAAACTGTTGAGAGAGGGTGCTCCTCTGAACACCAAGTTTTAAAACAACAAAAAGAACACATACTCCTGCAAAAATTGTATGGATCTGGAGGGGTCCTTGCAGACTTCTATTGGTAGGGTCTTGGTCCTTGACTAAGGTTCTAGGTGCTATGGTAAAGCAAAATAATACAGTCTCTGTTAATTACATATTTTATACAGATAGCGAACCTCTAAAAATATTGGTTTTAAAAGTTAAATAAAACTTCCATGTTACTTTTAACTGACAAATTTTGTTTTTACCATTTTTCTCTTTTTGTTCACGATGTCTGAAAAAGTGTATAATGTCCTTTGGATTAGCTGTCCTTTCCATGAACTTCTGACTGAAACGGTGAATACTGAATGGTTCAAAACCTCCACTGTAATCAACCTAAAATGAAAATGTCACAAGATGAAATTTGGGATAGAGGCAAGGAAACCAAGCACTTCAAATAGTCTAAGATGCATCAGTTTCTTTCTTCCTCTCTTTTATTATTTTTTTAAATAAAAGTCTGAACAATGAGCCAGTCAGGTGCTAATGTTAACACCATACACTTAAATACCAATCCTGTCTCTGACTCTTACATCTAGGAGTGCTGCAAAGGTGGCATGTATGCCTCTGTAAGCAGCAACATCACATTCCTTAATATCTGACAACATGTTCTATCCCACCAACCAATAAAAGAAGATCAGTGGCACGCACTGAAGGGAATCCCATACAATCGCCCACTGGATTGTACTGGTCATGCCACAAAGGCTCAGGGTACATGTACAGTGAGGGTGGGATTTAAAACAAAACAACACAATTTAAATTGTGTATGAGCAGGTAAATTATTAAATATAAAACTTGTAAAGAACATGTAGCATAAAGCAATCAAGTCAACAAGAGTTTTAGAATAAAGCAACTAAGTCTTACGCGTAATCTTATGAGAGGTTTTTCTGGCTGGCGTGGATTTCCCAGACGCTCTCTTTCTGCATTATCCAGCAGTGTTTCAACCTGAGCAGCACAAGCAATGAAGGGGTAGATATAAAAGTTACTCTTCAGCACCTATTACTTTCTCTGGTTATAGCTACTTGGACCTTTCCAGCCATTGTCTAAAACTAACTGTGCTGGGGGAAAAAAGTGTCTAAGTAATAAAGAGCTTATGCACATATGCATAAGAGATGGCAGAATTTGGCCAAAAATGTGTGAAACACAAAAGACTCGAACTCAGCAAAAAAGACTGCGGTATTAGAATTAAGTTTCCTGCTAGTAGCTAACAAGCCTTCTCAGGTTTTCATTAGATAGTTTAGTGTCATATTAAATATTATGAAGTTCTAGAATATGTGAACACTTCTGTATTAGATACAACTGTGATTCTTCACTTGACGGGCGATCCTAAGAAAGGGTGGGGGTGGTCAGTATTGATAGACAGAGTAATGAAGAGACTTTAAATTAAATTAATGGAGATATCCTACCTCCTAGAACTGGAAGGGACCTTGAAAGGTCATCAAATCCAGCCCCCTGCCTCCACTAGCAGGACCAAGTACTGGTTTTTGCCCCAGAGCCCTAGGTGGCCCCCTCAAGGATTGAACTCACAATCCTGGGTTTAGCAGGCCAATGCTCAAACCACTGAGCTATCCCTCCCCCCAGGCATCAGCATGTCGGCGGCACACGTGGGGAGAAAATGAAGGTGTTCCAATTTCCAGTCTTATGCTAACCACAAGATCACATTCCCTTCCTACAGTTCAAATACAAGGCAGTTACCTTTTCTATACAGAATGCTTGTACTGCTTGTGTTACTTTTGGATTGTCTGGGTTAAAAATGTCTGGATGATCAGCTAGAACAATGTCCTCTATGTAGAAACTTCGTACTGTTTCAAGAGGAATCTTCTCCATATTCATTTTTTTGCCTTTAATATGCAGCAAACCAATGTGCCTGGAATTAAATAATTTTGGAAATGAGGACAGATAAGTCACAGAATTCAGAACAAAACTCTCCTTCATTCTTACATCAACCTCACTGAAAATCTGTAAAGCAGTAACAATCTGCTCAGAGCAGTACTTCAGGTCGTGCCCTCAGGACATTACATCTATAAGGGCCAGATTGCACCTAGTCATTATATGAAAGCGTGTGCATGTGTGGAAGTAGACAGGATGCAAGAGCCCCTTCATTTTTCCAGGCTAACTCCACCTAAGTGAACAGAGTTGTACCTACTTACAAGGCTGAATTTAGCTTAAAGAAGCCAGGGCTAAGTTATCATAAAATACTGATTTTAACCCTTTGGCTAATTACGCTATGTATTCTCTAATAAACTTTTAAAACTGTCAGACAGAACAACACTATATCCCAATCCATTCCCTCATATTTCAATAAACGTATCTTCTGTGTAGGACAGGAGTGGGCAAACTACGGCCCAAAGGCCACATCCAGCCCTCGACTTCCTGCTGGGGAGCGGGGTCTGGGGCTTGCCCTGCTCCTACACTCCAGCCCGGGAGCGAGGTCAGAGGCTGCTCCACACACACACACACACACACACACACACACACACACACACACACACACACGACGAGGCTCCCAGAAGCAGCGGCATATCCCCCTTCCAGCTCCTACGCTTAGGAACAGCCAGGGGGCTGCATGAGCTGCCTCCGCCCCAAGCGCCACCCCCGCAGCTCCCATTGGCTGGGAACTGTGGCTAATGGGAGATGCAGGGGAGGCACCTGTGGATGGGGCAGCGCACAGAACAGCCTGGCCTCACCTCCGCATAGGAGCCAGAGCAGGGACATGCCACTGCTTCCAGGAGCTGCTTCAGGTAGGCGCCGCCCGGAGCCTGCACCCCTGACCCCCTCCTGTGCCCCAACCCCCAATCCCTCTCCCACACCCCAACCTCCTGCCCCAGCCCAGAGCCCCCTGTTGCACCCTGAACTCCTCATTTCTGGCCCCACCTCAAGGTCCACACCCCTGGTGTAGGAGATGTCCTGCTTAAAAACAGCATGCGAGAAAAATATTAGAACAAAACTCAAGAAAACACATACTTTTTTATAGCTTCCCCTGGCGACAGAGAAGTAACCACTGAACTTCCAGGCTGAGATACATAGAAAAGTTGCTGTTCATTTCGGGTTGGAGCTATTTTACATTCATGTTCGTGACCCCAAATAACAAGGTCAATGAAGTCATCTAAAAACTGCTCTGGAATGTAATTGGTGGCTCCATGTTTACTCCTGTTTCAAAGAAAAGGAAGAGAATTAGAACCAAGTACAGTTTTGGATGTTTTGGGGGAGCGGAGGGTAGGGAGAAAGAACAGTTGTAAAGCACTAATTTATATAATAACCAATATTACAAATAAATTTGGTTTGGATTTTTCCAATATTTGGCAATGCATATATTTCACATGCACATGGACAATAAATATTCCTCCTTTTTATTCCCTGCAAAGATATGAGTTATTATTCAAATGCTGAGTTAAGAGTTATTTTTCCTCACAGGTAAGAAGGTAGCTAAAAAACTAAACGACCATTTCTGTTCTAACATTAAGCTTATTTACTTCTATTCCCTCTACCCTCCAATTCCTTTCTCCTTTCACTTGGCTTGTGTGCTCTTCACTTTTCCTCCACATGAACCTCTTTCCCACCTCTCAAGCCTTTTTGTTACAGCCTCTGTTTAAAGGAAAAAATTCCTCCACTTCTCTCTTTTTAGTGTTAATCCTAAATATTTAATCCTCACTTCCCACTCCTTTACTTTTTTTTTTTTCTTCTCTAAAATGGGGACCCACAACAGACCCCTTCTATCCAGTTATTGCTGCTCCTTCAGCCAGCTGGATGGGGTCAGTAATGAGCACTATCTGATGGTGCTCCCTCTACAACATTCCCAGACTTTTGCTTCCTCATGTTTTTCCTGGAAATATCTGTGACACCTTCACATACTCTTTCCTGAACAGATGCAGAACAAAACAGATGACAATATTGTGATTTTCACTCTTTGCCTGCTAACACTTCTGGGAAAATAACATATGTGCAACAGTACAACCATGTACAATACTCTTGCCACAGTAGATTTTTAAAATGTTGGAAAGTGCAAATGAAAACGTCAGACATGCAAACCCAACTTATGTATATCTTTTGTGCCGTTCTGTACTATAATCAATCCAGTTATAACATGCAAATTTATACACTCATATTTCTCCTCACACACACAGTAGTTCAGAGTAGAGAATTCACAGTTGTTTTGTGACAAACTGCACCCTCCCTGGAAACTCAGTTGAGGAAGCTGTGCTGTTTTCAACCTCCTTGTTCAGAGGTCACCCTTTCCACCAAGTGTGAACTCTTTTACTCCACCCTTCTTTCCATATGTCTTTTCTGTAATCAGATCAGCTGGACAGGGTTGTTACAGAAAGATTTGACATATTCCACTTTCTTCATGCACCTAATATCCAACAGTCTTAGGGCTAGTCTACAGTGGCATGTTTTAACATGGCTTGTGTGGTCATGGCAGAGCGCTGGAAGAGGGCTCTCCCAGCATTCTAAAAAAATCACCTCCACGAGGTGTGTGGCTCCCAGCACTGGTGTACTGTCTACACTGGTGCTTTACAGCGCTGAAACTTGCAGCGTTCAGTGGGGTGTTTTTTCACACCCCTGACCGAGAAAGTTGCAGCGCTGTAAACTGCCAGTGTAGACAAGCCCCAAGGTAGCAGGTGTCAGGTCATGAACCTAATTTTCCTACACAGTGTTTAAATATTTTTGTTGCACAAAACCATACATCTACTTAGAAAAAAAAAATCATAATCAGTCAATACTGTTACCTGTTCTGATGAATTACAAACAAATTAAACCAATTATCTTCATCTTCCTTTGGTCTCAGCATGGTTACCTGCTTATTGACAAACATTCGATATAGCCTCTCATCTGGTATAGATCCTGGAATGTCCATGGCAAAATGTTAATCAATGTTACTGTACAATAAATTATATTTTATCAGCAAAAGCATGGAAAGTGAAGTTGTGTGGCAAGACTATACCTTATCTTTTGATTGTTAAAGAACCTTGAGGCACTAACACGGATTTGATCAAGGTAATTTTATTATTTAACATACTCTGTCTCTAAAATGGAAACCTCGTCAACCTGAAATCTAGTCCTTAAAATAAAAAAAAAAGGTTGAAATTAATTCCAGCAGCTATTACACCTGCCCTTGACTCCCCATGCCAATCATCAGGCTTTATGATTTTTTAATATTTTATATATATATATATATATATATATATATATATATATATATATATATATATATATATATATATATATTAGGGGTTTTGATCAATCACAATTAACTCTTGCGATTACTGGTAACTTGATTAAAAAAATTGATCACGATTAATCATACTGTTAAATAATAGAATACGAATTGAAATTTATTAAATATTTTAAATGTTTTTCTATATTTTCATGTATATTGTATTCTGTATTGTAACTGAAATCAAGTGTATGTTATTTTTTATTACAAATATTTGCATTGTAAAAACAACAGAAATAGTATTTTTCAATTCACCTCATACGAGTACTGTAGTGCAATCTTTTTGTCGTGAAAGTGCAATTTACAAATGTAGATTTTTTTGGTTACATAACTGCACTCAAAAACAAAACAATGTAAAACTTCTGAGCCTACAAGTCCACTCAGTCCTACTTATTGTTCAGACAATTTCTAAGACAAACAAGTTTGTTTACATTTACAGGAAATAATGCTGCCCTCTTATTTACAATGTCACCAGAAAGTGAGAACAGGAATTTGCATGGCACTTTTGTAGATGGCATTGCAAGGTATTTATGTGCCAGATATGCTAAACATTTGTATGCCTCTTCATGCTTCAGCCACCATTTCAGAGGACATGCTTCCATACTGATGATACTTGTTAAAAAAATAATGTGCTAATTAAATTTGTGACTGAATTCCTTGGAGGAGAACTGTATGTCCCCTGCTCTGTTTTAACCACATTCTGCCACATATTTCATGTTATAGCAGTTTTGGATGATGACCCAGCACAGTATTCTTAAAACGAACATTTCACAGCAGCTTTGACAAAACGCAAAGAAGATACCAATGTGAGATTTCTAAGGATAGATACAGCACTCGACCCAAGATTTAAGAATCTCAAGTGCCTTCCAAAATCTGAGAGGGACAAGGTGTGAAGGCATTCTCCACATGTCTAAAAAGAGCAACACTCTGATGCGGAAACTACAGAACTCGAACCACCAAAATAGGGAAAAAAAAAAAAAAAATCAACCTTCTGCTGGTGGTAGCTGACTCAGATGATGAAAATGAACATGCACTGGTCCACTCTGGCTTTGGACTGTTACCGAACAGAACCTGTCATCAACATGGACGCATGTCCTCTGGAATGGTGGCTGAAGCATGAAGGGACATATGAATCTTTAGCGCATCTGGCACATATATATCTTGCGATGCCAGCTACAACAGTACCATGCGAACACCTGTTCTCACTTTCAGGTGACATTGTAAACAAGACATGGGCAGCATTATCTCCTGCAAACTGTAACCAAACTTGTTTGTCTGAGTGATTGGCTGAAGTAAGACTGAGTGGACTTGTAGGTTCTAAAGTTTTACATTGTTTTGTTTTTGAATGCAGCTATTTTTTGTACATAATTCTACATTTGTAAGTTCAACTTTCATTATAAAGAGATTGCACTACCGTACTTGTATCAGGTGAATTGAAAAATACCATTTCTTCTGTATTTTACAGTGTGCAAATATTTGTAATCAAAAATAAATATAAAGTGAGCACTGTACACTTTGTGTACTGTGTTGTAATTTAAATCAATATATTTGAAAATGTAGAAAACATCCAAAAATATTTAAATAAATGGTATTCTATTATTGTTTCAACACACGACTAATCTGTTTCATTGTGTGACAGCCCTATTTTATTTATATATATGCACTTCTCTCTCCTTTTTGGTTGTATATGAAAAGGCTAAACAAAAATTGACTAGACTACATACAGGGAACCAGTGAAGTAGACTCAAAAAATTGCTGTTTGCAAACAATGGCCATCTATTAAACCAACCTATTTTCTTCATGGGTCTGATCCTGAAAGGTGCAGTGCTCTCAATGCCAAATGTAGCCAGGAGTGATTAATCTCAGTTCCAGCTGACCTGAATAGGTGCTAGAGGCACTCAACACCTAGCAGAATCAAGCCCTAAAATATTTATTTTAGTAAAGCTTTTATGTTTTTCATTTGATGTGTTTATTTTAAAGATTATGCCTCACTCACATCAGGGATCGGCAACCTTTCAGAAGTGGTGTGCCGAGTCTTCATTTATTCACTCTAATTTAAGGTTTCGCATGCCAGTCATACATTTTAACGTTTTTAGGTCTCTTTCTATAAGTCTATAATATAGAACTAAACTATTGTTGTATGTAAAGTAAGTAAGGTTTTTAAAATGTTTAAGAAACTTCATCTAAAATTAAATTAAAATGCAGAGCCGCCCGGATGGGTAGCCAGGACCCAGGCAGTGTGAGTGCCACTGAAAATCAGCTCGTGTGCCGCGTTTGGCATGGATGCCATAGGTTGCCTACCCCTACCTTACATCATGGACACAATAAGCAACATACAGTACTTGAGGGCTGCTTGGAATTTACTCCTGGGGGAATTCTGCAGCAAAAAATTAAAAATTCTGCACTATTTTAAAATTCTGCAAATTGTATTTGTCAAAATAACACTATGTAATCATGCCAGTTTCAGTTATTTTGGTAATTTATTTCAAAATACTTGTCAGCAAGTATGTCTGTAACAATACAGACACACAAAAAAATTCTCCCAAGAGTAACAGAATTGAAAGAAACCCCTATGACAACCCAGTTCCTGTTTCTCTGGCCCCTCGTCACCCCCTGCAGAGGCCAGCTGGGGGCTAGACACCCACAACCCACCCTCCCCAGAGCCCAGGTGTGGGTTTCCCCCAGCCCAAACCCCCAAACCCTTCCCTATCAGAGCCCAGCTGTGGGGCCCCCTCGCCCTGACACCCACCCCCTACTCCTCAGAAACCCAGGGATCCAAAGGGAGAAACAGCCTGATGCTGGCTTGCGTGAAGTTTACTGTGTGCCGCTGTCTTCTTCCCTCAGTGCATGTTGGGAACTGCAGCTGCTGGGAACCCTCTAGCTCCCTCCCCCTCCCTCAGACCATGTCTTCTATGTCCAAGCTGGGCTCCGCTGGGTCCAGTGGCCCCCAGTGACAGCCACCAGCACTGCAGCCTATTTCTGTGGGGGAAAGGAAATTCCGCGCAAAAAAAATTAAGTTCTTCATCACATAGTGGCGCAGATTTCTTCCCCCCCCGGGGTGCGGGGGGAGGTACAAAATAATTAAAATTTTTGCATCTAAATCTCCTCCACAAAAACCAAGTAAGGCACTTCAATAAAATCCTTAAAAGTAATAATCATAATTTCTACGAGGAACTGAAGTATTTTTTCCACCAAGGAAGAAAAGTTGCTGTTGTTTTTTTCTTTTAACTTGCACATAAGAAAAAGGTTATTGCTAATCAATAACACTGTTGGCAAACACATCTACTTAAAAGTTAAAAATATTTGTTAACACCTTTATACGTGTGATATGAAGCATTAGCTTCACTAGATTTCAAGCAGCACCACACTTATTAAATACCTCTCTATATGAAGACCCTGATCTGCAGTGAATTCTGCTTATAATTAGGATCTTACTTTGCCAGCAACACTTATAATCAAATTTCCATTTTCCACTATCATAACTTGGAAAAAAAATAATCCACTCTTATAATAGTAAACAAGAAGTACAAGTGGCAAGATGTGCAAATTTTTTTTAAAAAGAGAGTCTTATACCAACACATTATGGATACTACACAATGGTATCACAGTGCAAAACAATTATCTTTAAAACATGAAGAAAACTACCATCTAAACAAAAACCCAAGAAATAAAGAGAGAGCACTACATGAGAGGAAGGAAAAAGGGTCCTACATACTGAGGCTGAAATCTATCATAAAACACCTCTGAAAGAGAAAAACTTTCAGGTGTTTCTCAAAAGAGGTGAGGAACTGACGGAGACAGATGCTATTTATGCAGCTGGACAGGACAAGAAAGTGTTTTTTTGGCACAGACGCCTATTTCAGACAAGCGCAACAAGCACTATTAAAAAATCCCAAACAATGTTGAGTTGTTGGGGTAAAAATGGAGAGGAATGGGTTTCATTCAACAAGAGATTCCACTTAACAAACAAGTATATCCTACATACCACCATATTAAACTTGCTGACTCCTGACACAATAGTGGAATCCCTAAAAGCTGCTATCAAGAGCACAGATACAAACCTCAACAGGACTCACAGGAAGTCATAAAAATATAGACGGAATATGCACCATTAAGGGTTTTATAAAACACGACAAACTAAAAATCAAATTTGCCTCTTTACAAGCAGCCTGTGAAAAGAATGTAGGGTAAGAAAGTGATTATGCCTGCTCCACTCAGTGAGTAAACATGCCCTACTGTGAACAAACTACAAGTCAATGACAAAACCTATTAAGAGAGAATTAAAAAAAAAAAAAAATAGAATCTCATGGACAGGAGGTCACATACTACTTTTGCAAGTTCATCTCAGGATCAGAGATACAGCATGTGCACACATGCTTTTGAGCAATGTCTAGCACCTTTCCCCAGAAATATTGATTCTAAGATTCTTTACCTGGCTCACTACTTCTATATGAAGTTAGAATATAAACCAGGGGTAGGCAACCTGCGGCACATGAGCTGATTTTCAGTGGCACTCACACTGCCCGGGTCCTGGCCACCGGTCGGGGGTGGGGGGGGCACTTTAATTTTCATTTTAATTTAATTTTAAATGAAGCTTCTTAAACATTTTTAAAACCTTATTTAATTTACATACAACAATAGTTTAGTTATATGTTATAGACTTATAGAAAGATACCTTTTAAAAACGTTAAAATGTATGACTAGCATGCAAAACCTTAAATTAGAGTGAATAAATGAAGACTCGGCACAGCACTTCTGAAAGGTTGCCAACCCCTGATATAAACCTCAGTAAGGAAGGAAATAGAACTCTGTGATATAAAGAAGGGTCTAGACATGCTTCTGAAATATCTAGCTGAACAGAACGGAAGCTTACCTAATCCATATAGAGCAATTTTTGTGCTTCCCTTGTGGAGTAAAATGGGACTAATGTCTATCTTCTCTACAGATGATGAGCGTCCAAAATGATTCAGCAATCCTGCACTGCTTAAAATATCCAGTGCACACAATGCATCTGCCTATTGAAAATATTAAGGAACAGAAAGATAATGGATTTGTACTTAAATTCAACTTCTAAGTTTGTTCAACACTGGAAGACAAATAGTAATACTTTACTAAGTATTGTAAAAAGGAAGTCTGAATGAGACCTGGCTTGGCTAAATTGATTGCTCAGTATGAACTACCAAGTTACATTTTTGCTGTTATTAAATAGCTCATTTTTTGTAGGTTGTGAATAATAGTAATAATCCTATATATTACAGATCCACCATGCCAAATGCATAATGAAAACCTTTATGAACAGTAGTTTGAAAACATGAGCCTTATGCACTTTTTAAAACTTTAATAACTTGACTCTTTTTTAATTTTAAGCAACAATTAAAAATATTTGACCAACATTATGATGGCTTCCTTCATACAGACCAGAAGTAGTAACTAAAGCTGTAAATTAATTTAAAACATACAGCTAACAAATAATCTAAATGCATGGAAAAAGACTGACATTAAACCTCAAGATATTAAAGACATTTTCTTACATAAAAAAAAATGTTGAACTTTTCTACACCTAATTTTTGAAAATCCTTTTAATTTCTCTTGTATTTTGGGGGGCAATAAGTCTTTATCCCATCTCTAGCTCTAGAAATCCCTAAAATAAGATATTAGACAGGCAGATCATATGGTCCTATATCCTCTCTTCCCACCCCTCCTAATAATTGAATGTAGAGCCTAACATGAGCAAAACAAAGGAAAATGCACCCAGTTAATTAAAAAGGAAATTTAAAAGTGAAATGGGGTGACTGCTATTAGTAACCTGTTCCCAAAGGAAAAAAAATACTAGTATTTATGCAATGGTATAATTCTTGTCATCATTATAATAATTACCCCTGTGGGATCATCATGATTGCCATGAATACTAAAAACTGGAATAGAAATGTTGAGATTCCCATCCTGGTAGTTCACCCATGGAAATCTGAATAGGAAAAAAGTTTACATTTGCCTATAAGCTCTTTGCATACACAACATACATGATACAATTTTTCTTATCAAAACAACTTATACAGAAACTTCAACTGTATATTAAAGCATTTTATATGAACATTAATAAAGAAACATTAAGCAACACTCTGAAGCAGGTGATTATTAAATGAGGTCTCACTTTATCTAAATTAAATGGGACTAAGAGAGGAAGGGCAGCGGTTAAAGGTACCAGTTTAGGACTTAGGAGACCTGAGTTCAGGTTCCTGCTCCACCACAGACTTCCTGGGTGATGTTGACAAGTCACTTAGGCCCAGATCCTCAAAAGGTATTCAGGTCCTTAACTTTCATTGAAATCGCAGAGCCTAAATGCCTTTGAGGATTTAGACTCTGTGCCAGTTTCCTACCTGTGAAATGGGGATAATAGCGCTGCTTTATCTCACAAGAGTGTTGTGAGGATAAATACATTAATAACTGCGAGGTGCTCAAATTCTTCAGATGGAGACCATAGACATAGCTAAGAAAGACAGACAGCAGGCAGGAGTGTGGGGGAGGAAAGTCATTACATAATTTTGGATAAACAAGACTTTGGATACAGATGGGAGTTTGCATTGTACTGCATCACTGTGTTCACCTGGTACACACTTTGTTATATTTAAGGCTGGAAATTTGTTTCATATAGTCTCCATTGAAAAAAAAAAAATCTCCTTTTCAACATTCATGCCTTGTCTCTGTCCAAAGCTGAATTTTGTTTTCAAAAGTTTGAGCAGTTTAATGTATGTTAAAATCTTCAGTTCTAAAAGCTCAAAAGCCTAGATAGGATTATGGGGACCCAATACTACAAATAATTTTAGTTCATACAACCAGTGCTATTGTATTCAATGACTATTCAAATGAGCAAACTGACATGATTCTATATTTCCAATACTGGGCTTATGTATATCAGAATGTATATAATATGCAATATACCTAGAAAAGTCATCCAAAAAGATGGTGACAAAGTTCATAAGAATATTTTCTCAGAAAATAGATCAAGGAATTGATCCTGCAACCTGCTCCACACAGCGGACTACTGAAAATTCACAGAAATCCACTGACTTGCAGAGGTCTGCCCATAAGCTGCTTACAGGATTAGACTCTTAAATTTACTGCAGTGGCAGCTTACTGTACTTACTAAGAAGCAAATTGCACAACATACTGTAGTTATTTCATCACAGTAAAATATACTTACTTGCTAAAACCAAAATTGACGGACTGGTCACTCAAAATTTCAAATTGGACAGGATGATCACCCATGCAGTATTTTCTTAATAATTCAATGCAATTGTGCAATGTTTTTCTGGATGGTTTATTTTCATGAAAAAGATCCCCACCTAATAAAATAAAATCCACCTAGAGAGATCAAGAGCTTTGTTATAGTCAAATGGTATTCTGTATTATCTTAAAAGCAATTCCCTATATGCTCTTGTAAAACACTGATTTTTTGTTGAAGTGTATGGAATTTCTTACCAGGTCTTCAAAGTTAATATCATATTTATAGATTGTAAAACACATAAAACCTAAAATGCTTATAGTTAAATTATCTAACAATATTCAGAAAAATTAAAAGAATCTGAATTTACAAAACCACAACAACAAAAGCATATAACACTTGGCAAACCAGTACTACAGAATTCTTAAAATCAATTACAAGGAAAATGCCAACAATATTTTACAGGTGTTCCACCCCAGGTTTTTTTTTTTTTTTTAAACGTTTAAGTATTTCACAGGGGAGAAGCTGGAAATTTATTGTCTCTAGCCCTAGGAAATCATTATTAATTCACTTTGTATTATTTTGAAAAGGATGCCCAACCAATCTGAATTTCTGAATACATGTTAAATGACTGGATAGTCAACAAAACAGTTCCGTCAGGATTACGAATATACATTTGGATCTATCTGGGAATTATTACACTCCTAAGAATAGAAGGCACGCCTAACTCCCATTTTAAAAGGCACCAGAGCCTAAATTCCATTTAATTCTGCAATGAGCTTCCCTGCTAACAACCTCCACTGAAACCAATGTGGGTCTGTCTTCCTGGAGCTCATTCCAATATCAGGTACTCAATGTCCAAAATAAATGGCTCACTCCTACCAGAGTCCCTGAAAATAAATCTGTCCAGTACTTCCATTATTACGTTTAAGGTACCATATTAGCAGCTAAGAACTGAACATCAGCTTCATTTCTACTCTTGCTCAAACCCCTCTTTAGATTGAGCAACTTTCTTATAATCACTTCAGAACAAGGGCCACAATCTTCAAAGGGCTCCACAAGATCCAGATACAGGATTGGGGACAACCTTCCTAATACTTTCTGGAAAGCATCCAAAGTCCAGTCTCATAACCTTATTTTCCAAAAGGCTGCTTACTTCTTTTTCTTGAGCATGTCTCAAAATTTCATCAAAAGTTACAAACGTATCATTTCCACGCACAGGATCCTTCTCCAAGTACCCAAGGTGAATGTCAGTGGCAACCAAGATTTTGAAGGTATCTTCTCCATCCCTAAATTGAATTAAAAAAATAAAAATAGCAAACTGTACTATGAATTCAGCTATTTCAACAGTCTTTTCCAAAAATCACCAAATGCACAAACAGTCTGGCACAGAAAACATTGCATTTTGTTCAGTTAACAGAACATCATCAACTTAAAAAGCAAGTCTGTCTCAAAATGTTTAACCTACTTCTGTTGCAAACACCACCTAAAGTTACGGTAAATGGAAGAGGTTATAGGCCAGATCCTGCAAATGGATCCAAAAAAAAATTCTTCATAAAACCACAAATATTGGCTGAGAGAAATGGGAAGATCAAGTACTTGAAACTGTATTTAATTCATTTTTTAAAAAACTGAATAGCTTGCC